>NC_141556.1:139944395-141194395 GCF_036417535.1 Chlamydotis macqueenii | reverse complement strand
AGATCTAAAAATGAACATCCAAAACTGCATTACTTGGGGAGGGAAGAAAAAACAAGATAATTTTTACCTCTAGTAGGTTCAAGAAACTTGAGAATTTTTTTTGTTTTTAAAGTTTGTTTTCTGTATGCATATTCTCACTTAAAATATTTACATTTTATTTAACAGTTATTCTTTCCAGTCACTTGTAATACTGTTTAAAACATGGCATTTACTAAAAAAAAAAAAACCAAAAAAACCCAAAAAAACCCACAAAAACCAAAACCAACCAAACAAACAAAAAAACCCCCACAAAAACCAAAAATACTCATATCACAAACTAGAAACTAACAACTTCAGCAATCCAGTTTTATGGAACTTGCAGCTCCATTATCAACACAACTTTCAAAACCAGCTTTCGAGATAAGACTTCTCACTACACAAATCCACCAAGGATTACAGTTGTCCAAGCACAAAAGATTCTATCAAAGCAATTTTACGTTCCCACCTGTCCTGAGTTACAGTTCTTTAACCATGAAAACTGTAAACAGGTCTCAGATAAAGCTTGCTTTTATAGTGAAGGCACCCTGGAAAATTTATCATGCAATTAAATCCTTTACCAATGCAGTCACATTACATGACTATACCTGTAAACAACCTTATTTTCACGGTTCTAGGCTTCTGCAGTAAAAAAACCAAACCAAAACAAAACAAAAACCAAAACTATACAGAAAGAAGGCCCGAAAGCTTCCAAGCAGAGCTATTTGTTCAAGGTACTTAAAACACTTTTTCTTTAAATCTTTATTGAATATGTAGACAAAAAGCTAACAAGTTATTTCAGACTTAGGAGTTGAAAGTTGAGTTCAGAGTGAAAACATTGTCAAGAATTACTATAGTCATATCGCACACCAAAACGAAAATAAACTTTTCAGACTTCCAAACGTGGACTCAAGGAAATTAATAGTACCAATCCCATAAGTAAATGCTAGTTTTATATGCATTTTGATACTTGCAGGAATAAAGCGCTTCCACAGACATACTCAATAGGGAAGTCAGAAGTGAAGACATACGTAAGGTGTTCCTAGGTCTCTTGTGATCTCATGTTTCGTAACTTGTTCTACTTATCCTAGAAATTTTTATTTTAGCATGCTTTAATTTTTCATCATGCTGTTTGACTAACTTTATAAATGGCACTGCTTAGAAATAATAACAGTAATAACAAAAGCAATCACAAGTTCCATCCATTTTCAAATCAGGACTTGTAGGGGATTTCTTTAGCAATAGTTCTAACTGTGGAAACACAGCCTCTTTAAAAATGTCTCCGCCAGAGTGGCAAAGCCTAGCAAGCTATTCCAGAATAGTGACAACCACCTAGAGAGCCTCCAGGAACACCAGAAGACCACACAGACAGGCAAGAACATCCAACCTCCCTAACCAGTTTTATTGTAGAACTGATTGCCAGGCAGTCTTTTTTCAAAGGTCTTTTGCCTCATTTCAAGCAACTATGGAAATTAAGATGACAATACAGACCAAGAAGCCATTTAACATTGGTTTTCTGACGTCTCTTCTCATAATATGAATTTTCTCCCATTCAAGTCTTCTTAGAAAATCCATTTAGGCCATCAGTTGCTAGTGACAGTACGCAGACCCACAACCATCACCCTTCCAGCACTTTTGACAAACAATGTGTGCTCTTAAAGCTCTACAGAAAAATTAATAGTGATGTTCTGGAATTTACTTACACCACTTAAGCTGTTCAGTCAAGCTCCTCTCACTGCAAGAGAAGCAAAGAGCAGATGTGGCGAGTAGTACATCATTTTTCAATCAAGGGAAAAAAAAAAAAAGGAGAAAAAAAGAAAGACTTTGACTACATGGGGCTATTAACAAGAAGGAGCAGGGCAACTTGCTGAAACTCAATAGCAGTTGTATAAAGTATGCAAATGAAGTTTAATTTATGACTTTGCACAGCCACATACAGGACTAATTGTTGAGGGGTTTGCTTTTTTTTTTTTTTTTTAAGCTTAGTCAAGTCTTCAGACAATCAGGTTAAACTTTGCACGCAAAGATGACTACAATTCAATATCTCAGTTCAGATTTTTGGTCTGATCTCCGGCTTGTGCTTTGAGCCATTTCTGCAAAGACTTTCAAAAATTATCTTCCTTGCAATTTGGGGAAAGGGAGGAGGAACAGGACGGTCAAGGTAGGAAGCTGCAAGAAGGTGTTATTCCGGTAGTTTAGCAAAGTCAAGAAAATCTAGGTGTTTTGTAAAAACAGGTTTTATTGTTGTGACTAAATGGAAATTCTGCCCCTCACATTCACGGAAAGAAAACTAAAAAATTGAAGTAGCAGAGTGACAGCATGTAAGATGGAGGTCCAGCTCCACAAACTTGAGGGAAGTTTTTCAGAAGCAGAAGAAGGCAGAGTTGCTAGTCTTTTATTAAAGCCCCGCCACCTTCTGCCCTCCAGGAAGGAGACACTGAGCTCATGGAACAGTTTCTGTTAATCCCTGTGAAAGAACTGTTTGATTTTTCGCTCTGATCACCTCAGAGCTCAGCTGTATGAAACACCTAAATTTGACCTTCTCTGACAAATAAGTAAACATTCCTTAGGATTTCCTTAAAATAGAAACATTCTGTACTTGCCCATCTTGCACATAATAATGAAAGGAAATACAGTGTTTACAGATTGCACAATATTCTGCTGACATTTGTTTAATGTTTAGTTCAAACCAGAACTCCAGGGACTGTGTACCATTCTGGACAAGTCCTGGGATCTAGCAAATACTATCCTGCTGAAGGCAGAGCAATGGCTACGCACACGTGCACATCCCTACCTGTCTCTCTTTATCATAGCAGGTAACGCTGCAGTTTTAAAGCAAAAATGTGCAAGGGTCTGAAGGAGGATTTATAGTTTATTTGTACACTTCCCTGCTAAGGCATACAGCAAACGAAGGTTTTCAGGCAGCAGTAACAAAAGCAAGTCAAGAGTGCCTGTGCTATTTGCAACAGGCAAAACAATTCAAGATTTTCAGGACTAAATGGGCAAACAAAATAAAACATGCAAAATGTTAACTGATAATCCAGCATAATCTGTTTACAACAGAAATAATACAATTTTTGGATCCCATTGCAAATTTAATGTGGTTGCAGAACTTGAAGGAATGCCAGCAGTCTTCTGAATTAGGTAACCTTCTCATGTTGAACACACATGAATGGAGTAGGCCAAAAACTGCAGAGGACCAGCTTGGCCTAGGTACCAAACACAAGAAGGGCATTCTCAGGCTTACAAAGCAAGCTGGATTCCCTAACGCCATGCCAAAATACCATAGCCAGCTTCCAGGATTTTACTCTCTTTGAAGCCTAGTAGAAAAGAATAAAGAATGTGGGAATATTTCTGACATAATTTTCAATACTTTTGATGCTAGAAAAACCTATCCTGCCACTTTTGATCAGCTAAAACAACTGAGTGAGTAGTCATGTAGTGACTGTTTTGCTATTGATGTAGGTGACTAATTTAATGCTCAGTTTACCTCTTTATTTGCTCCCATTAATTAGGCCCAGCTGTTCCAGCTTCCCATCCTTTTAATCCCCAGCTCTTTCTTAAAACCAGGTTTGCCTTGCTCAGATAGATGCCATCTGTTTTAATGAAGAATAAACTAGGTCATGTGAGATCCATGACCCTGAGGGCTGCTTTCTGAGTCCCAACGGGGTTGGTCCTGACTTCCACAGATGCCTACAAAAACATCAGATATATTTACTTTCATTTACAGTTAGAAGAAACATTTCCTACTGTGTCACATACTAGTCTTTATCGGTAGCCACAAGCACAACAGACTTAATTCTGTTGAATTCTGTTTCATTCTGGAGAAGAGGAGGCTGGGGGAAGGCCTTATTGCTCTCTACAGCTACCTGAAAGGAGGTTGTAGTGACGTGGGAGTTGGTCTCCTCTCCCAAATAATGAGTGACAGAACAAAAGGAAATGGTCTCAAGTTATGCCACAGGAGGTTTAGATTTGACAACAGAAAAAGTTTCTTTACTGAAAGAGTGGTCAAGCAGTGGAACAGGCTGCCCAGGAAGTGGTGGAGTCACCATCCCTGGAGGTGTTCAAAGAATGTGTAGATGTGGCACTTCAGGATATGGTTTAGTAGGCGTCATGGTGTTGCACTGACGGTTGGACTTGATGATCTTAGAGGTCTTTTCCAATTATAATGATTCTATGAATATCAGAGATAAACTGTGTGAATTGTATCAGATTACAAACTCACTACTGAACGTCAAATTTGTCTATCATTTAATCTCTGTCCCATCTTGGGATGGAACTTGAACAGCCCAGCAATATATGTCTTAAAAGGGGGAGTGGTAGTTGTCAATAATTCTTGACAAAGGAGGGGAAGAAGTGGTACAGCAAAGGAAACCAGCCTGCCCAAATAGACTGGTAATCAGAATATTAACGCTTGAGAAAAAGATACGGGGAAACCACACATGAGCAACTGTGGGCTTCTATAACAGAAGATGCGGCTGGCACATGAACAGGACAACACAGAACAAGGATGACTATTTTGGACATCATAGTAGCCAAGTTCACTATTTTTCCCCAACCAGTGCCAACGGCAAATGCCTTGCAGATGACCACTCAAACCTTCTCAAATTCAGTGTCTTTACACTGTTCTACAAACCAACTGTGGATTGCTCACCGAAACTCTTTGACCACTGCTTCTACACTTCTGAACCAGCTGAAGTTGAAAACAAAGTAGCAATGCACGTTCAAAGCACAGGCCAGCTTTTGACTCAAAGATGCTCCTGTAAAATAACTTCTACCTCTTTGTTGCTTCCAGATTCCAAAGACCTGATGTATTTTCAGGTTCTTTCTTACTTAGTATACAAGAAGCCTATAACAACACACCACTAAAACTACGCTTAACAATCTGGAATTTGGTATAGTCTCTTTTCAACTTTGCACAAGATTTGATATGACAAAGAGTACCGAGCAATTGTATCCATAACTCTCGTTGTTGACTCATCCATTTACATCTTTCTGAATTATAATCCTTAAGAATTAAGAACACAGGAATAACCAGGCTAATTAATACTCATCAGTCAAAGTTCCTGTTTTTCACATAGTTCAGAGACAGGTTCTTGATTTCCAAAAAGTGCCATTAACAGAACGCCCATGATGGGAGTTCCTTTCTAATTCCAGGTTGGGTTTTTTGTTTTTTTTTTTTTTTCTGGCTCACAACTTATTTGGTCCCTATAAAAATACTGTAAATATCAGGATGTCTTTAAATAAAATAAGCAGAATCCTTGGAAGTTTCTCCTCTCTCTTTATTCTTTATTTATTTTGAAATACAAGCGACCAATAAGTAAATGAGACCAGAAAGTCATCAGCCTGCTGGTGATAAGATAACCCTTAATCTTTTCTGTCTCTAAAAAGCTCTTAGAACATTGAATTTAAGTGCATGTCCATGTCCCTCCACAAAACTTTAACATCTACAACCTTCAGAACAATTCTCCTAACATTGGTATTTCCTGACTTGATTGTTCAATGGTATTTTTGTAACTCTTCCCATGCCTCCCACTACCTGTGATTTGTGACACGCTGGTATTAAGAATATGAACAGATGAGCAGATGAAAAGTTTTTCCTCTGTATTGAAAACAGGACATTTCAAAGTCATTATTACTCCTACTTTTACCTATTTAAATATTGCATATGAAGTGACGAGAAGCCTCAACTGCAAAACAGTAAAGATGTAAACATTTTATAAAAACAGCTCAAATAGAAGCCTTTAAAGATGTACTCCTTTTCAAACCAGAAACCAGGCTCTATACTACTTTTGGTGAACTAAATTTAGGAGGCTTGTTGAAAAAGAGTATTTTAAATGACACCAAACCTCTAATAAAAGTAAAGTGTATCAATCTGTATTGATCTAATTTAAAAAAAAAAAAAAAAAAAAAACAAAAACTTGGTCTATCATGTTTTAAAAGAAAAGCACAGTTCAGCCAAGAATTGGGCACCTGACTGGCTAGCAACACATTCCAAATTAAAAGACTAGGAAGTATTAAATTATATATTTAATTTTATAAGAATTTCAGGTAATTAAAGTATTATCAAAAAGTGTCACTTTTTAACAGTTGGAAAAGAATCTGTAAATTAGAAGGCCGACTTTGGACTTTTTAAAGTTATAAAATGTCATTCAAGTCCTGTTCAGAGAATTGCTTCTTTCAGGTAGGGAGAGATTAGAATAGGCATGTTAACTGAGAGCTTCTTGGAATGCAAATATTAAAGAGAACGATTTTATTGTGAGGGGTCCCTCCCACCAAAAAAAAAAAAAAAACAAAAAAACAAAACAAAACAAAAACAACCTCTCTCAAACAACGAAAGTGAGACATACAAAATCAAACATCTAGCCACTTCCTGTCCATTAACTGGTGCTAAAAATTCCCATCAAGTTTAGATTAATTCAAGATTCTTTCTAAATGAATTTGTGCTCAAAGTTGATCTTTTGCTTTAATTATTTTTTTTTTCTTTAAGTGTTTAAAAATACTATGAAGCAGCTTCCTTAAAATGAAACCTAAAACAAATTGATGGCAATTTAGGCTAAAAGTTACTCTTTTAAATAAGGTCTGTTACACTTTCGCTTACCACAATAATACATGAACGCATCACAAAGTAACCAGATTCAGGCAGAGAAGGAAATCAAGAGATGAGTCTAGTATTATTCTAGGTATCATTAAATCCCTGATTTTA
The DNA here is from genome assembly GCF_036417535.1 of Chlamydotis macqueenii. Classification (NCBI taxonomy): domain Eukaryota; kingdom Metazoa; phylum Chordata; class Aves; order Otidiformes; family Otididae; genus Chlamydotis; species Chlamydotis macqueenii. The sequence goes on along the minus strand of NC_141556.1, from coordinate 141,187,674 downwards.
GGCTACAAAATTCCTTTTGATGGTTTAAAAAAAAAAAAAATTCAAGTACTATGACAGAAACATTTCATATTACAACTCAAAATGATGAATCCTGATTTCTCTTCAGATACTGTTTAATTTTGGGTCTGCTATTGTGAATACATGGCTCCTACTTCTTGAGCTGGGATTAGTACTACATTCAAAATTTTGAACTGGATGTCCCAGAAACAGTGTAAGCCAAAAGGGATTGAACTCTAATCTTCTATGAAGATCAACAACTTGCAGTTTATCCCAGGTAGCACATACAGGATGAATTCCAGTAAATCATTAATACATTATTTTTCACTTATTCTATTCTGATGAGGAGCTAGAAGTGCTCTCCAGTTATTTTTTTTTCCCCTTCCTCCCAACGAAGTTAAGAAGAAAGATAGTAAGTAAAACCTATGCAGGGATATACTAAATTGGAAAAATCAGCTCTGTTGCAAAGTTTAATTCCCACAAGCAAATCTTTACCCAAGAGACCAGTAAAGCTTTCTCTCTCATCATCTATCAGTACTTCTGTCTTCACCTTCAGTTTCCCTGTTTACAGTAAGCACTTACAAAATTATTTGGCTAGTTGCTTTACTCAAACTCAGCACAGAGATACTTAGTTCGGTTTTCCACAAAAAGGCTGTGTCACGCAGTCAAGGACAGTCTTAAAACATTTTCAAGTAACTAACTAAAGGAAACAGTCATTAAGGTCTTAAAAGTTTAAAACAGCACCTCTGTAGAAGATACACCACAGTTCAGGTACTTAATATATTGTTCCAGTAGCTTTTGCTCTGTCAATTGCTACAGTTAGAACATATTAGTTCCTATATGCTGCTGCAAAAACACTGTGTGGACAAAGTTTATAATTATACCCAAAGAAAACAGAAAATCTTAAAATAAAGTTGACCAAACAACCACAAAACATGGCTGTGCCGAAAACTCATGTTCTCCTCTAAGAAAAATAAATAAAAATAATGTTTTGATGACTAAGAAACAAACACTTACAAATGCAATAATCCGTGACGGATTTAAAGAGTCACTTTGTTCCACAGAAGTTAAAGTTACATGAAGCCTGATAAAGATCAGAGATATATGCAGCAGCATGGGTCAAAACTTGAACAGCAGCCCCCTCTGAACTATGTGAAGCTAAACAGAAGTACTTACTAGGTATCTAACACTCAATTAGGCACTTTGGTTTTCAACCCAGAAATACCTGCCTCTACACACTTCTAGGATTTTTACATATTCAGCATATTTTTGTCTGTCCTGAAACTCAGCTCTTGTAGATTTCTTTCTGTGTTTTCTCAGGAAGAACCACTTGATGCAAGTCGTTCTCACATTAATGCAAAGAAAGTATCAGGCTTAATAGCCTTGACTGTGTCCTTTTAAAAAGTAAACAGAAAAAACTTGTTAAAGTACAAAGGTTTATTATTGCTGAACGAATGTAATAAAAGACACATTGTACTTGACCAATTTCCTCCTTCACCAGTGCTGGACAGAAGCCTTTGAGGGACCAGTACCTCTTATAATACATGCCTTTCAACTACATTTCACTTCCATGTTCATCTGAAGTAGTACTAAAGAAGAACCAAATCGAGGAGATACTTTGCATAGTGCAGAAAAAATTATTTTAAAATACTTCTGAAACAGATTATCTTTTCGTTACTTAATAAGGTATTTTCACAACGCTTTTAAAGTATAAGATTGAAGAGTACATTATGTGGAAGAGGTCTTGGATGAAGACAGATCAAATATTTTGACTTAATGTAAATACACGCAGCACATTTTAGTTCTCTCGTATGTTTGATGAAATAGCTGAAGAGGCAACTAATAAAAAACAGTTCAAGATTGCCTATTCCCTGCTATTTTGTGTGTTACTGCAGAACCTAGCACAGAAGGCCCTAGTCTGGAAACACAATTGCATGCACTGAAATTAAAGTTCAGTAGTGGCCAAAATCTACTTTTCCAGATTTTTTCAAATTTGACCTTTCACTCAAAGTTTTGACTTTCATTTTTAATATTTCACTGACCTAGAGATAACTCAGGATAACAAAAGGAAAAAAAAAAAAAACCAAACCAAACCTCTGGATATTAACATTGTTGACAAAGCTTGTCCACTGAGTAGTAGTAAAAGGCCTCAAAGCATCAGAAAGTTAATGCTTCACATTCTACCTTTAAATCTTAAGACTGATATTTTTAAAAAATGAAAACTGGAGTTCTTTCTTCTTTCAAAGACTGAAGATACCCACAGAGGACCACGTAGCCTCATACAGTCTCTTTATGGTTGGACACTTAAGATATACAATATTTTATTGCATGTCCTGAATATATGTCCTGAAAAGCTGCCATTGTTCTTAGCCTGTTGAAATTTATGGTGGGAACTTACAAAACAAAACAAAAAAAAAAATGGAAGTCATAAAGTCACAGGCTAACAGAGTACAAGCAGTAACTGACCAGCTCGTTTGTACCCAAAACACAAGCTGAGAGACGTATCTCCAACTTTTAGGCAAACAACCAATAGCCTCTCCAGACACCCTGAGTTGGAACTTCCTCACTTACTACAGTGCTTACCTTTGGATGAGACAAATGGAATCCTTTCCAAATCAGAGAGAAATAAAGGCACTTCTATATTCAATTGCGCAGTTTTACACATTCAGTTTATGAACTCAGAAGTACCTATTTCCCTCTGCTGACTATAAAGTGATTCTACATGTGGATGTTTGATAGTCATTTACACTACATAGGTCTATACTCAGACAGAATAAATTAACCTCAAAGTTACATGGTCTGACAAGTGCATGTGAGATTTCATGACACGGAAATTATTGACACAGAATATGCTAATTTGTATAAGGAATTACACATTTATAAGGTTTAAAAAAGAATTGTTAGCAACTCACAAAGTTCTTCATACATGTTACCAATTCTATGCCAAATGATACCTATACAACTTTGTAATCCTCAGCACTGTGACTCAAATAAAACTTACTGGCACAGTATCACAAGTGTGTTATTAATAAAGTCAGCTCATACATCTAGCAACTCTTTAAAAATATTGATATATTTAATAAGCAGATATTACACACAAGAAGAAGAGATACAGTTTTTACAAATAATCACAGCTTAAAACACATCCAACTTGCAAGCTTGCATTTATCCATATAATCTGTAATTTTACATATGCTATTCAAGTTTATACAGAACAAGAGAGTCTTCGAAGGTACTTAAAACTACCGTTGTAAGCACCTTACACTTGAGCTGTTACACAGACAAAACCAGGAAAATATTTCTGATACAACTAAGCCCTTTTCTGAAAATTTTACTTAGTTTGATCTTTGTTTTGAATGGGTTGTACTGAGTACTAGAGATTTTATTATAATATGCACATAAGACTCAGTGTTGTAACTATTGCAAAATACCTTCCCAAACTACTTCAATAATTTCCTTGCATCTATAAATTATGAACAGTGTGCTGGCCCACTGAGACCCTGTATTCTATCTTCCATAAATTAAGTTCTACAAAATAAAATCAAGCTACAAGTCAGTAAAAATCTTCTCCTAAAACACCATTTCAATCTAGGACAAGCACTGAAAATGGATTTATTTTTGGTTAAGGGTTAACACACTGAGAATTCACAAGTGGAACAAAGTATTCCTCAAAGGCAAGGCTTTGTTTATACTTACAAGGCAGTATCAATTGATATTCCTGGGAGACTACAGAGTAAAGATGTATTATGTATCTAGAATTTACTTCATGTGTTCATTACCTTTTCAAGTTCTCTCATATTTTACTATTTAAAAAAAAAAAAAAAAGTGTAACACTGTCCAAGAGAAGGTGATGAAATCACTATTGTCTGGCAATAGAATGGATATAATGATATTCTCCACATAAAGAGCTCTTATGTGAGAAAGTAAATCTAGAATATTCAAATAAAGCTATATCTGATATGGAACAAATACGCTAACATAAGTGTTAATTTTCAGATCTCAGTCTCCACATTCCAGTCTCGAATATCAATTAAACATTTCTGAGGAAAATCTCTACAGTGCCCAGGAATTACATTACTGATAGAAGTAAAGACTGAAAATATTCTTTTTAATTAATAGCTAATGTTAATGAAGACATGCCAGTGTTAATTAACAGTTACATTTAATGTAAATACTTAAATACTCTAGCAGAAAAGGACTGTGGTCTTCAAATTTTTCATGCTATTTAGGATTGTAAGGACTACTACACTGTTTTTTCCCTATAATGTGGAAAAAATAAGTCTAAACTAAAGTAAAATTTTACTGTTTTCTAACTTCAGTTCAGCCTACTAAGCGACTGAAACACAGAATGGATAGATAAGTTTTTCCTATTTTTGCTATGTAGCTTAACAGGAAAGAAAAGTCCTTTTACCAAGTTTACACAGTTACAAGCCAACTGTTGTTGTTAGTTGTTTTATACACACACTTTCCTTTCCCTCTCGTCTCCAAACTGGGATCCAGTCTGTCTCCAGTATTATACCTCTGAATATCATACCCAAGAAACCATCCAAGCCAACAAATAAGACTTCAGATAGAAGGTTGTACATAATTGACAATTATTTAAATGGACGAAGATGAACCAGGGTGAGAACATTTGAGAATTTATGGAAACAAATATCCAAACAACCTACAAATAAATTCCTTTCATGAAACAGTCTGGATTTTTGAAATGACTATCAAGAAACAAACTGTACAAGAAAACAAAATCAAGTGGAGAATGAGTTGCTACAGTCAATACTAAAGTAAGTTTCAGAGGCTATGGCATGTATCATAATAATCATAACAATAGGATTCATTTTTCAACACTAAGGATATATTTTTTGGCTGATATGAGATGGTCGTTTTTGTGGAGACATTACTTCTGTAGAATTTTTCTTTTTAAGCATAAAATCTTCTAAAGGTACAATATTTATTTTAACACTATTTACATTAAATGTAGCTTGCTAATTTCATACATCTGAAAACACAGGTGGGAAGACGCAGTATGTCATACACCGGTAAGGATATAGGTGAACTCCCTAAACAATAAATTTTTTCCATCCAAAAGCAAGATTCCCATACAAGATTATGGAAAGAAATCTCACTTGCAATTATTATTAGCTGCTCATGAACAAAAATATTTCAAGAGTAAATATGTATGTATAATAATTGATCAGATTTGAAATGATTTGTGAGTCAGAATATGAAACTGAGAATTCTTCATACAGTCATATGAAGAGCAAAGAGAAAGATAAGCTTCAAAACTAAACACCAGTGACATATGGGAATAAAATATCATACAGTACACATGCTTCAGTCACACATAGGCCAAGGCTTTTAAGATTCCCAAAAGGATGCTCTGTTTGGATAGGTGATCACAAATTAGTTTACCTTAATTTACACTTATCAAGCTGCAATATTGACTCCTAAATTTCCAAGCTAATATAAACACTAGAGAAGAGCTAAGCTCGTTACTTTTTGGAATATTTATATTAAATTGCAGGTAAGGGATTTCAAACCAACTTATACTCTTTGATAGCTAGTTCTACAGAATGAGCAACTCACTCAATAAAAACCAGTATGTGTAGTGTGAAAAGGCTTAAATGTAAGAAAATCAAAATCTGTATTGTAGAATACTACCAAGTCTCATTAATGGCACAGTATATGCTCTTTTAAATTGTACATAATCTTTCAAAATACAGATTGCAAGTGTAATATCTGATTGAAATTGTGTTCAAATTTATGATTTCTAAATTGTTTATGAGTAGGCCTTTCTTAAATATTATCTGTCAAATCAAAGACTGGCTCCATTAAAATAATAAGAAGAAAGTCACCATATACAATATAGTGTAGTGTATTTAGAATACTGCATGGAGACCAAGTCTCAGCATTAAAGATTTATCAATCACTCTGTTCCACAGGCCATGAGGAGTTATTCCCCAGATCTTAACTTACAATGCTCTGCATGGTCATAAAGAATATCAAGTATATAATACAGCAGTAATAATAGTGAAGACTAGTAGATAGACCTTACTAATAGAAACAAAATTTTCACCCTGTCATATCACAGTTACAGTTATGAGCTAGTCATCCATACAGAAACCTTTTGATAACCTGTGTTCTCTCCAGTCACTGAAAGCAGTCAGCCATTAATACTCACATCTTGAAAATAAAACCAACTTCTGTTTTTTCATAAGAATCAATATTTTCTTTTAGATTTTCAGTTATTTCACTCTGCTGTCCTATGTATATCTTCATCATACATCAAATTTCTTTACAAAACATACCATATATGTAGACATATAATATCTATATACACACATACACCCATTTATCTAACCACAGGTTAATTTGTTTACAGCCATAGTTGCTTCTCACTTCTACTCTCTCCCATTCTTTCACCCCATAAAATCTGAATTAATTATCCAAACCTAGTCTGATCTATTTAAAAACAGGATGACAGTCTGCAATAAAGAGAGCAATGAATAGCAAATCCAACACCATTTTGATAGGAAAGATTAAATTACAGCTAATTGAATTAACAAGCTGTAGTTCACACACCAAAAGTACTTGACATGACCTTGTAGAATCTGATTCTCCAAAATTATAGCAGCATTGCTTACTAAGAAGTTGACTCGCTATTGTAGTTGACACAGTACACCTTTCAACAGAAATGTATTTTAAATTACTCATTTCAAAGAATAAGCATGTCAATATAATTTATAATTCAGGACTTACTTTTAAAGAAATAGTGCACAAGTACAAATGTGCTAAAATTCGAAGGCAGGGACAGATATAAGGATCAGAAATGAACATAAAACCAATCTACTGGGCAGGCTCATCAGTTCATATATAACACAAATCACTTGTAACTGAAGGTTACTGGTATCTGATGGTTATTAGTTTATCATCCTTTAGCACTTTTTACAGAAGCTGTAGCATGTTAAGTTTTCAGCAGGAAACACAAAAGGCATACTTCTGCCCTGAAGAAAGATTGAATATGTCAAACAAGAAAAATTATTAGGCATATTAGATATTTACTCTTCTATGAAGTGAAGTTTGTTTCAGATGCTTGCATGCTTCCTAGGAACAAGTAACAGTCTCAGAAGACAGGACAGAGACTGATGAAATTATTTCATATATAAGAGGTCCTCCTACATCACTGATGGAAGAGGAAACTAGAATTGCATTATCCAAAACATACCTCCTTAGGACGTACCAGAAGAAAGTTGTGCCAATGACTAACACAAATATCTTACCTCTTGACATAAAAATTAAGTGTTATCCTTAATAGGATTTGCCAATACACAAGTTAAGTACCATAAACGTTTAAAGTGTCCCTAAGCACCTGGCTTCACTGTACTTTCCTTTTTAGTCAGGTTTACAGAGTTCCTTAGTCTTTTAACCGAGATCTTTGTATGGCATGCAAAACTCTTCAGAAGTGACTGTACTTTATGGTAAATTATTCAATAGTTTGCACCAAAAAAAAAGAGGATTTGTCTTGCTTATAAAACTAAACCAACTACGCTATGGAAGGATCTCCATAGCAAAGTGATCAAACAGTACAGCTTTTTTTTTTTTTTTTCTTTCTCTCTGCTCTCCCTCTCCTTCCAGTGTCCTAGCATTTCTAGGTTGGGTTTTGGTTTGGTTTGGTTTTTTTCCCTCCTTTTACTACAATCACTGTTTAATTTTATTTCAAGAATCATATTTCAGAGAACTAAGGGAGGCCAAGCAACAAAGTTGTGTTTGCTCTCCAACAATACAGCTTCTAACACCTCTATCAAAAATGAAAGCCAGTTAGGCTAGAACTCACAATTAGTCTGGGAGTATTTGAAGTTCTCCTACAAATATTTTAAATGCTAAAACACATGAAGATTAGAGACAGGTTTATCAATCCATTTTATTACAGGAGACAAACTGGCAATATTTCATGCAAAAGTGCCCAACTTTAGAATATCAGAGAATCCATAGCTGGCTTATTTCTAGATGAAGCAATAACATAAAGATGCTGATATCACACACTCAGTATTATCTAGCAACAACTACAAGTTCAGATACACCTACCAAATCAAGCACTAGTAACATTTGTTTTTTTTTTAATATACAATCATTTAGAATACCCAACTGTGCTTCTAGCCAGACTTTCATTCTGTTCTACTTGTTTTGCTCTGAAAAGAAAATACAAACCTAACTAAACGAAATGTAAGAGTGGACTCTCTTTTTCCAAAATCATTTTTAAGTAGGAATTCCAGCACTCTGAACCAAAGGTATAGCCTCACTTATGCGCTCATCTCGGTTACTGCCTGTTAGCCTTTTCTGACTATTCATTCACTTCAGCAGTCCCCATTTCACTAAGAATCCCTTTATTAAAATATAAACAGCAACCATGCAAAAAAGTCAGCAAAATTTAAAAACAGCACTTAAAATTAACACAGTGGTGTGAACCCTTGTCTTCAAATACATAGTGTCAAAGCACTTCACTTGCAACTAAACATCTAAGATCAGGATTCAAAGACAAAATTATGCAAGCGTTTATCATCAAGGTATACGCATAGGAAACTCTTAAAAGCAATGTGACACAGGCACACTATAAGCTATGACATCAGCAACTACACAACCAACTCCTGCTGTAGTTTTAAGTTAGATGGGTTTGCCTGCAGATCTCTTAAGAAAAAAAAATAAAGACTGCTGAGGGACTGGCTAATTAGCCACAAAGTCAACTGTCTTCCAGATTTCCTGTTTGACAATGCTGCTTCTACGTATTGCGACCTCTTCTCAGGAGAGAAAGATTTCACTGATAAGTAACATCACCTGCAGTATACTAGAATTCATACATATTTCATGTTAAAAGAATATTAAAAATCTTTGCTAAATAGGATTTTAAAATTCAATTTCTCAGTATGCCTCTGATGTCAGCCATATTGAATATTTATGGAATTACACCTTAGCCACATCTTATGCTCAACTTCTGCTCACAAAATTAAATCCTGTTAACACTTCTTTTGGGGGGTTGGGGAGGGAAGGGCACAACTCCAAAATACTCTTCAGATTTCAGATGTCAAATACTGTTATTTCACAAAATGCACATGATCCACTCAAATCGTCATATCACAGATTCTAGAGCATTATTTTCCCAGAATTATCCCACATCAAGCCAATAAAGCTGTACTGTGCCTAACCTACATCTGACAGTACAGTAGGAGTATTGAAAAATTTAGGTCTACCTAACAACAAAGGCAGCAAAAAAAAAAAAAAAAAAATTATCACCAAAACAAATCTTTCAGCTTACAGTAAAGTCAAGTGCTGCAAGTAAAAAGAGCTGAGATAATTCTAGAAACTGTCTTCACTTAGACTGTTAAAACAAAGGATATAGTTTATTTTATTAGATATGTAAAAGGATAGCTTTCATAGGCTTTACAGCATCAGGAATGGATGTTCCCCAATTTGTTTCTACTTTTCAACTGATGAGGAAATGTATACAACTGAAATTTTAAAAATTGACTTAAAAAAAAACCCTTTTTTTTTTTCCCCTAGAAGAAATGTATCTCCATGTCTTTTAAAATATTTTGCATTAACTTTGGTGTTAGTTCTTGTTTTCAGAGTCTTTCCAAATCTCTTCTCAGTTACTTTGTTTTCCTTCTAATGGTTCTGTCTTGTAGGACACATTGTCTTTCTCACAGCTTCTTCCCAGCTGCCTTTTCTGGGGGGGGTGGGGGGGGAAGGAACAAAATGAACTTTAATGAAGGAAAATTCTCCATACAAGATACAAGGAATCACTGCAACTCACTGTGAAATTACTAGAAGTTATGCAGAAAGCTTTTAAACAGAATAATTTGAAATAAGTTGCAATACTAGAAAACTTTAAAAAATATTTTAAAATTTATTATATCCCAAATGATGCCTCTTTCAAAATTATTAATGAATAATTTCTACATATACGGTTGCTAACGTGGATTTACTTTAAGTAGATTGAACTATGTCGGTCACTAAAAAAGGAGGAAGAATAACACTGTTGAATCAGTATAACTTCTGTATCTACCACTTCTGACTGTAGTGTACTGGGTGGGTTAAATAAAGACATACTGCAGAAGTCTTCACAGACCTTTGAAAGTCACAGAAGTCACTGACAGTTTAGTGGCCTCAGAACACGAATTCAGCATACTGACACACAATCTGGAACATTTTGACGAAAGAGGGGACAAGAATCCCAGTTTAGAAACAGACTGACCAGCAGCTGTCCTCATTGTTCGTTCTCCAGGGACAGACAAAGAGTTACCCACTAATCTTCCTGAAAACAAACTAAAATTTTACAGTGCATACTCTGAAGTTATTTTTGGCAGACCATGCAAATTAAAACTCTACAGGCTATCACCTCCTACGCCCAAGGAGCTGCAAGAAGCCAATACCATGCTGGGAGGATGAGGTCTGAGGCTAGAAGTCTGTCATCAGTTTTGGGGCAGGTGGCTAGAGAAGTCTGCTATTACAGCACCCGGAAGTTTTACATAAACACAGTCAGCTGCCAGACCCTTGGTTTTTATATTCACCATCCACATAGCTATTACAGTGCATTCTAATTAGTAGATCAGCAAAGTAAAAATCTTACACCCAGTTTAGCCTGTTTCTGAAGAGTCTACGGAGGGACAGCTCTCTTAACATCTACCTAAACAATATTGGAGCATTTAATTTTCTGACTGGAGCACTACCAGAGAGGCACAAAAAGCAATACTAACTAGACATTTTGCTTTAATCCAGAGAGCTCCTTGCACTTCAACAATAATGGCAGTGTCATTACTGTAAACATTTCAGATTGCTCAGAGTCTGCATATTCCCCAATACAAACAGAACAACACTGAAGCGAATGCCATGAATGCTGTGTCAGAAGCTACGTTTTAATGAAGAATCATACCAAAACTCAAATACTTCATAGTGGGCACTCTAAATGCTTACTTTATATAATTTTGGTAACAAATCATTATCTCCTATGTAGGAATCATGTATAAAAAAAAAAAAAAAAAAAAAAACACACCACAACACCAAAACAACCAAACCTTGACAGGTCCACATGCTTTCTTCTTGTATTAGACAATGTAAGAGATTACATTGTCTTACTGGAAAAAGTGACCATGTCAAGTGTACACAAGAAAAAGAAATGCACCTTTAAGTCACAAGTTACAACTGCTAATAATAGTTTATATTATATAGCTCTTCTACATTGAGTTGCCTTTCCCAAGTACTCCAATAAACACAAAATATACATCAGTATACCTGAATTCTTGCAAATTGCATGGTAGAATCAAATTAACAAATACCAGATGTGACCTTTCATGAAAAATTAGATCAGAATCAATCCTTTAAGGAAGTAAAAAACATCCTAGTTTGTTTTTTTCTAAAAAAAAAATGCTACATGCTGTAGATACTGTATGAATAGTTTGCACGAAGAACTAAGTGCAATAGATAGCCAATTAAGAAGTCCTATATATGCTGAGAACGAGCAGAAAGCGCTTCCATAATCCCACTCTTTCGACATCAAGCTGTGGAACTTATGAGTTTATACAAATTTAAATATATATGCATATACATACACTCACAAAATTTATAATCCAGTAGAGAAAGCTGTAGGTGATATTCAAACTGAATATCCAGAGAAGAAACAGGAGCAAAGAAGATTTTACACAAAAATTAGTCTGGTTTAGATATCATAACCTCTTAGTGTAAGGGCTACGAAATATATTGCAGACCAAATAAAACCATATAACCAATCTACTTTTACTTGGTATTGAACAAATGCTCCCCAAGAAATAAAAAGTCACAAGACTAGAAATCTAGATACTTCACAAAGAATTCAAATTGCCTGTGGGGTACAGTTCAGATTTGCTCACCTGTAACGTAAGTTAAATTGAGCTGGACTTCTCTGCTCCCTCAGTAGACTAAAAGAGTTGATGGTCAAAGTAAGACTTCAGGAATGGTTCCACTGACCAGATCAACCCAACAGACAAATCTAACTTTCCACCATCACTGGTATTATACAGAGATATGTTATACTGTGAAGTTTAGTCACATGGAAACGATGCTTCCTTCATTAATTTTAATGTATTTCAATTACAAATAAATAAATCACACACACTAGCAATTTGTCCAAGGTGAAGCATATTGAAGAAGATGAATTGATTCCCTAGAGAAAACTGACAAAACATTTACACAAAAGTTAGTGTCAATCACTTAACAGACCAGCTACCAACTGCTCCAAGCCGGGATAGGAGTGAAGAAAGAGGGCAACCAAGTGGAAAGATTCCATGAACAAATGCCACAGATCACCACAATTTAAGACAGGATAGGGCAACTCTCAGAATTCATCAAAATAAAATTTGAGTGCTCACACATTTGAAGAGCAAGTTTGCAATGATGTGATAAACATCACTAATTGCTTCAGAGGTAATATCTTTTCAAACACCATCTTCTGAAACCCCTCAAGAAAGGTAAGCTTAATTTTCCAACTTACAGTCTCACCATCACAACTAAAATTATTTCAATATACTTCAAATATATTATTTACCCAAAATAAAGTGGTAAACAATACTAAGGACAAAAATTTGAGCATCTCTTTATTAAAATTAACAAAGCAAGACTACACAGGAATCTAATAAAGAGACGGACATAACTGTTGAATATTTTCTCATTCCATAAGATTCCACTTACTTTCCAAATACAATGTGTTTTGTTAACTACTTTCACAATTTACTCACCTGTCTCCCAAGTGAATTTCCCTAGCACTCTACATTTACAGCCTCCATAGCAAAGAAGAGGCTACTAAGGAAAAATCTCTGACCTACTTTCAGTATTAAAAAATAATAATAATGATAAAGCAATAAGTATTTCAAATAAAAAATGAACCACAGCTCTAATGTGAAGTGCAGTGGTTAAAAAGACTGTTGTATAACGTACCTTCCCCTCTCTTTTTTTTTTTTTAAAAGGACATATTTGTTCATTCACTTGAGTCTTCCAGTGAGAAAACAGAAATAGTTTAATTTTGAGAATTGTTTCTCCCTATCACCTGAATATCCCACAACATCACACTAGGTACTCCACAAAATTTTACTCCCCAACATCCCTGAAGCTGCTAAAAAAAAAAAAAAAAAAAACAAAATCCAAAAAAACCCCTAAAGCTGTGTAGGAATAGAAGGATGCTTTCTCAAGTAAAGACATAGTGTTAAACTACTCTGAGTAGTACAAGCTAATGCTGAAGACATTTTATACTGGTAAGTATCAACAGTAAGGGAATTGTATTGTTTAATGTAAACTAATTTGGTTAAGAACAGCTTACGCCCAGACAAGCCCTTGCAAGATAAACACAAAGTTCTCATCTTTTACCTCACAAAAATTCACTCTTTGTTGCTGTATACATGTCTATGCCTCTGACAACAAATGGAAGTAGTACATAAACTCCACTACCCTTTTCTTTCTTCTAATATTTACAAATTGCATATCACCCTTGAAGTGGACCAAAACAGAATCAAATGCACTTCAGCTTGGGATTTGTTTCTCTGAAGTTTTATGATGTAAAAGCCAAAAATATCAAGACATCCACCTCCAAAAGTCTGCTCTCCCTGTCCACTACAAATAGTCCAGACATGCAAACTCAGAAACCCAAACACAGAAAAGGTGAGTCAAGCCCTAAGAGCCTACACACTGTCAACTACCAGTGTTTCAAGTTCGTATTTCCTCCCTTTGAAGAAGTGGAAAGAAGAAAAAAAAAAAAAAGTCAAGTCTCTCTTTCTCTTCTATCTTTTCCAGTTTGGGCTGACACACAACACTTCTGATGGAGGAAATTTTCAACAGTATTTTTACTTGAAACATTAGTTTTATTTAAGCATAAACTTGGCAGGGGGAAGGTGCGGTGTTAGATGCTTTTGATTTTGTGGGAGAGGAGTTTTGCATGCTTCTTATTTCTGAAATATCAGCAGTAGTTGGGTTCCAGATTATTTGATCATTTGCATTGCAATAGGCACTTGTGGGCATCTCTGGGCTATTTATAGGACTTAAATTATTTATCTTCAGGAAGTATGTTCGAATGTCAAAGCTCATTCTGTAACACAGCATCAAGTTCACAACATCAGAGAAAGAATTTCGGATTTCTTTCCGCAATCAGTTAGATATCTAAATAAGACTAAGGCAAAAGAGACAGGTGACAGGCAAACACTAGCCGTTTACCTCAATACTGATTTTAAACACTGCAGACAGAAAAGCAGAAATGTGAACTTTCAGTTTTCACATGCTCAGACTTCTTCCATATACTTTCACTTTTCTTACCTTTCTGAAAGATAAAAGAGAATGTTTGTTTCAATCCATTTTTTCCAGCCTAATGAGAACAAGAACCTTATGGGAAAGGACCTGTTGCTGCCTACTCCAACAATAAACATTATGCTACTGAAATTCACCTCAGCAGTGGGTAACAGGAAAAGCAAGAGAAGAAAGCTGAGTCACACCTGGTCATTTTCTCTCTAGAACATCAGCTATAACAATACTAAGGATTTATTTTTGGACAAGTATGATCTTGTGGGATGGAAAAATGAAGCAAGAAAGACATTCCACAGGCAGAGAGTGAAAACAAAATCCAAGTCATTTAGCTTTATGACTAAAGTCTCAAAGATGTACAAATGTAATGCTGAATTCAGGTCACCATTACAGACACAACATCCAGACCATGTTTTCTTTGAAAACTTGTGGTACTTAAGGCCATTGCCAAGTAAAATCACGGATCATTATTCATCATTTAAGTATCAAGAAAAGGTGACAAACAGGAAAAAAATGCTCATGCTCACACATCCCTTAGAATTTTATAGTTTTAAACAGGTGAGGACCTCAGTAGGGAAACCAAAAATAACACTTGGTAAGAAATAGAACTAATTTGAGCCCCTTTGAAAAAAAAGAAAATAAAAATAAAAAATAATTTCAAAAAAAAAGAGCCACCAGCGTTCTTCGCTAGTAAAGAACTTACCTATTCTGGTGCAGAATTTTTTACTTAGAATATACACAAGGAAAATAGCACTGTAATGTCCTATACAGGAGTAGATTCCTTCTTACAGCATTAGCCTACAGTTCTATACCTATCATCCTGCTGATATAATGCCATTTGAAATAGAGAATCATAGAATGGTTTGGGTTGGAAGGGATCTTTAAAGGTCATCTAGTTCAACCCCCCTGCAAGGAGCAGGGACATCTCCAACCAGATCAGGTTGCTCAGAGCCCTGCCAACCTGGCCTTGAATGTTTCCAGGGATGGGGATGTATTTGGCTAGCATATTTTCTGCGTGAACACGGTGAAATTAAGTATTTAAAAATATGTTGTGCCTCACTTTTCCCATGTACTTTTAAAAATTTTCCCATGCTCATGAAAATTAAAATACTGGTTTGCCCAATCTTTTATTCTGCATTTGTTTAGTGTAAAGCATTTCATGGGAACAGCTGTTTAAAAGAGTCTTCGCATGAAAGTACTATTAGTAAAATATTTCAATCAATTGAATAGATTTACAAAACTCAATTTACATTTACAAAGCTTGCTATGGAATTCATTGCACTTTGAAAAATGGGCAGGAAACAGATCACACAGGTGAGAGAGTAAGAATAAGTTTGTCATCTTCCTCCTCCTAGAGTTCTCTTCCTCTCCCTTCCCTATTACCATACTTTTCATTGAGAAACATAACATTTATCTTCCCAGTTTCACCTAGCCAAAAGTGAAGAAACATACTCTAGTTTTCTAATATTTATTATTCTTGTTTATCTGAATTACTTCTTCATTATAGCATAATTAAAAATTTAATATCGCCATTTCAGGACGTATGCCAGGTGTCCAACCACAGCCCCTCTGGTACTGGAATAGATAGGAAGGTTGGTCTTGTTCAACGCTCATCAAAAACAAGGATTATTCAGAAACTATGTCACCAGTGTTCATAGCCTCTCTCTTCCACTGATCAGACCTACAAAAAGTTTGAAATGGGTTCAGATAAGCATGGGTGGGTCATGAAGTTCCAGCAGCTCAGTTTCAATGAGCATAGTGGTCACGGCATATATATTTTTGCTTCTGTGCAGCACAGAACTGCCTCAGTCTTGGCACAGCTGAGTACATAAACTCAACTGAGATTCACAGAATATTTCAGCCTGGTCCGAACAGCAGGTTCCGAGTGTGCTAAGCAAACGCTTGTATTTCAATCTGCCTTGAAATGAAAATTAACTAAAAATGAGAAGTGGACAACCAGGCATCTTCAATAGCTCCAGAGCAAAAGCACTAACCTTTCATATAAGGCGATTCATTAAAAAAAAAAACAAAAACCCAAAAAAAACCAACAATCAAACATACACCTCAAAAGGTTCAAAGCCACATCTTCAACCACTCAGGAAGCAGTCTCAAAGAAATACTCTTCCTGTTCAACCTCTCTTAAGTGTCAGAAACCAGTATGCACCCCACTCCTGTGCTCTCCCCAAACCCATAACTTCACTTTATCGACTAAATATTAGCACACTTCCCTCAGAAGCGTACTTGTGCTCTAGTCTCTGCTCCCAATCCCTTTTACCAAAGGGCCTACAAACACTAAAACACAAGTTGAGTCCTGGGATGTTTGTGGGAGATAAAATGTCCTCCCAATCACTACACTAAACTGTTCTACTCTTTTGCTCTTTCTTCCCTCACAGTAAGTTCTTCGCTAAACAAAGCATGACGCCCAACAGAAATCACAGATAACATATCCGATCCAGCCTGCATTACAGTGTTCAAGTTAACAGAGAGATTTTAATCCTCTTAGACTATGAAAGATATTTAAACAGTAGCTATTATGTTCGAAGCAGGTACTGCTTACTTTTTTTTTTTTTCTATTTTTACATGAACTTTACTCCATCATTCAAGAGAAGCCACCTAAAGTCGGAGATGACCACAATCTCACAGACAGCAACATCATTTTGTTACCTTAAATATTACTCATAAACAGCTGTAAGAGCATGGAGCTCACCTCCCTATTTCGCCACTTTCTCAAGCTGATAGTTTTCAAGGCCATACCGTTTCTAAGGCTGGGTATGTCTATAAGCAACAACAATTCTAGTAGAGAAGACATCAGAACTTTCCATCCTGTAATTTCTGAGTATCCTCCTCCCCTCCACAAACATCTCCAAACATCTCTCAGCTTTCCACAATACCAGCAGGAAGAAAATGGCTACTCTTATCACAGCAACCAAACTACAGATGACTCTAAATTGCTGTAGTGAAACTGATGACAATACATTCATCTCATCTATTTGTGCAGGGAGATCAAAACAGAAGATAGGGTAACATTGACTTAAACCACTGCTAAAAAAGAAACTACAGATATACTCTTTCAGTACATGTGATATAAGCATAAACTTACATGATATAAGCATAACTAACTTAACTTTAAAAGGTTTAAGCCAAGCAAAAATGAGCTTTTCAAGCTAAACTACACATCTACGTAGCACTTTGTAGTATTCTGCACTGATTTAACTTGCAGCCCATTTAACTCAGGAATGCAATGTAGCATGTTAGTATGTGCGTACAGAGCCGCCTAACCTCATGCAGAGTTACCAGCTCAGATCTCAGATGGACTACAGACACACGAGCAGTGCACTGCATCTTTCACAAACTGTCACTCAAGAGGCAGGTATAAAAGTGTTCAGTTTCAGTATCACTTCAAGGCTCCTGCATTGCTTCCTGGTCAGGAGCCAGATCCCTTCTCTCCTCACAGCTTTCTACTGAGGCGCACATGTCATAAACTAATTTTAAAACCAACTTACAATAAGCCAGCTCAGTTTCTTTGATAAGGTAAGGCCTTACGTATTTATCTGTGCACAATTTTTACACCCTTCCAGTTTTGCATTTTCTCTTCCTTCTCCCTAGAGAACAACCAATGCCACAGTTCATAAGAGATGCAAAGAATGGTCATCTTCTCAGATAGAGCTAGCTGAGAAAAGAAAAAAGAAAAAAGAAAAAAAAGTCAAGCTGGGAAGGACAAAGACGGGAGACCATTTTTTAAGTATTCTGTCAGTGCCCTGATAGGTGGCTATCTGCCCGTTTTACATTTTATTCCCTTCTCTGTGTCTTCCTATCAAGTAGTCTCACTTTTTTTAAAGTTTCTTTTTATACCTGTGGAATCACAGCTTTCCTCTTCCTTAACCTTTCAGGAGCACCTTAAAGAAAATCCTAAAAAGATAGGCTGTTTACAATTGACACCAGCATTATTTCCGCATTTCTTCATCAGCCTCAGAAACATTTCCATTACTATTACGCCTTCTTTAAAAATTACTATTTTTCTGCAGCCTATGCTTCACTTAAAGTCATAATCATCTGTGATGACAATTGTATCCAGTAGCAATTATCAACTACTCATGATGTAACAAACAAGATCAACCACTTCTGGTGAAAAAAAAACAAACCAAAACAAAACAGCATCACAAACCTTTCAAGCAGTCTCTTAATAATCTCAATTAATTTACCCATAAAATGCCTGTTCACATTTCGAATTGGAAAAATTATCTCAAAAAACAGTGCTCTTCAAGAGAAGATAACGTGGTCTTCACCCACCACAACATTCTCAGTCCTTTACAACTTCATTTTTAAAGACCTATTAAAAGCACCAACTTCACTAAGGAAGGGTTTAAATGGCACCTTCTTGGCTGAAGAGAGCTATGGGGAAATTAAGATTTACAGCACTTACTGGAATAAATCTATCCAAAATTATTTCACAGTCCCGTAAAGGAAAACAGAATAACATTTCCATATAGCTGAACATACAAGCCTTTAAATCAGGTGCCAAAACATATGTAACTATCCATACATTAGTTCAAATACAATGTACAGACACAGTGGATACGAATACAATAAACATCATCACTGATGCCTGAAGCGGCAATTTATTAAACACATGCATTTACTCCGCAACGCCACTGACAGTTTTCAGTAAGTGTGGTAGATACGAGATGCAACCTTGCCTTCTCCCAAAATTCTAGACACGCAAAGCATCTTTGCATCAATATTCAGCGCAATGGCGTGTGAGGGTTTTGAAATATGCTTAGGCGTAGTCAGTTGACCTGTTTGATCTCTTCACTGGCCCGACAACTACATTTAAATGATGAATTTTTTATCACGATGTAGGTAAATGAAGTTAAATCAGATCAATCAGGTTTTACCCCAGAAGGTCTTTAGGCTTCAGCAGTGACCATCCCCATCTCACAGAGAGGCCAAACCCGGTTACAGGCTCGTTCAGCCGCTGACCAAAACCCACCATCTCGCAGGCAGAGACGGTGACAGCAGCAAAGCAGGAGGGGGGACGGGGACGACGGACCTCGTCGGTGCCCCCGCACAACCTTGCCGGGGACAGACAACGCCCCCCGTCCGCTCCCAAACTACACGCAGGCTGTACGGAGCCTCTCCCCGAGCGCCGCCCAGCCACCGCAGGCAGCCAGCCCTGTGGCGCCCAGCAGCCTTCACCCCGGCCGGCGGCCCCCTCCCCAGAGACGCGGTTCTGTGTGTATGTGTGTGTGTGGCGAAGGAAACGGGGGGGAGGGGAAGGGGGGGGGCCCCCAACGGCACCTGCCAGCCGTTAAACGGCCGCCGGTTCAACCGCACCGCCTCAGAACGGGCCCACAATGCCCAGCGACCGCGGCTCCGCGGGGGAAAGAAAAGAGCAGGGGGGCCGCCCCAAAAAGATGACGGCGCCCAGGAAGGAGGCAGCCAGCCGTTGGGAGTATCTCCGGGCACGGTCGCAGGCAGGCACCTGGGCAGCTCCTTTGTTCCTCCCCGGTCCCGCCGCCTCCTCCCTTCCCGCACTCACCCACGGTGGCCAGGGTCTCCAGGTCCTCCAGCTTGTAGGCGGCGGGCTCGGGCGCGGCAGGCGAGCCGGAGCCGGCGGGGCTGGGGGCCGGCGCGGCGGGCTGAGACGCGGCCAGCCCCGCCGCCGCCGCCGCCTCGCCGCCGCTCTTCGCCCCCATTTTGGCTTTGGCGGCGCTGAAGGCGTCCATGGGGCCGGGTGGGCGCCCCGCGGCCGCTCAGCGCATGGAGAAGGGCGAGCCGGGCCGGCGAGGGGAAGGGGGAGGAGAGGGAGCGGCAGGGACGCAAAGTTTCAGTCCTCAGCAGGCGGGCTGGCTGCTCCGCGGGGCCCAAGCCCGTTCCCGCTGCCGCCTCTGAGGGAGCGCGGAGCCCTCCAGCATCGCGGCCAGCCGCCACTGGCCGCAGAGACCGCCGCGCAGGCAGACAATGGCGAGGGTGAGCCCGCCCGGGCCAAGCTGTGCCGTTCCGAGCCGCGCCGCGCCACACGCGGGGCGGAGGGGCGGGGTTTGCCTTCCTGCCGCTGCGGCACGGTCCCGCAGAGGGCTGGCGGGGCGGGGAAGATGGGGAGTGGGCGCGGCCCCGCCGCACGGAGGGAGCGCGGAGCTCGCAATACTACCCCCCCCCGCCCCCGCCTCGCTGCGGGCACAGCCCTGGGGGGCGTCTGGTAACGGCAGTGGCCTTTGCTCGTCCTTCCGCGTCCCGCCGAAGAGGCGGAGCGCGGCGGTGCTCGGGCGGGGGGAGCCGTGGCGGGAGGTGGGAAGGCTCCGTCCGCTCCCCACGGAAAGTTGGAAATGATGGATGGGGCCCTTGCAAAGCGGCTTCCTGGCCCTCCTGTTTTCACATTGACAGCTCTGGGAAGAGTCGGTCGTGCCCCACGCGTGGGAGCGCGTGTGGGAGCGACTCGGCTGCTCCAGGCTTAGCGAGCATCCCTCACCCGCGCATCTCGAAGGGTTTCTCAGGCGTTGTTTTGCTCCCTGTTTTCGAGTAGGTGTGGGTATTCCAGCGGCCACAGCCCCTCCGCGTTCCCAGCTCCTGCCTGCGGAATATCTGGGTGAGCGGGGGTGGCCGGCGGGTGCGCTGAGCTGCGCCGAGCTCAGCTGAGAAGGCACCTGGTGGAGCAGGCGTCCAGTACCCAGTGTAGCTCTTTCCACAGTGGCCAAGAAACCGTTGACGATTATGCTGAAAGACAAGGAAAGTTGGTGCGTGAGCCAAGTCACCGAGTAGCGTTTGTGTCGAAACTGGGAAGGAAATCCTAATTTTTTCCATGGCCTTGTTTTACATTGTCACAGCTCCTACCCTGTGCTCCAATAGGCAGGATATCTGTAAAGCTAATGTGTAAACTGAGTTACACAGGTGGCATTTTGCATCTCCTTTTCATTAAATGTGAAAGCATGGGAATATAAGGCCTACTAGTTTCTGTGTGGAGTGGGCTCAATAAAAATAAGAAATAATTATGTGTGTGTATACAAAAAGTAAATATAAATATATAAATTACATATAAGAATTATAAATTTATGGACATCTCCCCTGAATTTTTAGGGTTCCTTACAGTCTTGTTTATAGTCACGATACTCAGAAGATATATATCTTTTAGCTTGTTGATATGAAGGGTTATGACTAATTCAGAAAAATGCTAGGTCATCTCTACTTCCTGTCAGGCTGTGAAAAGAATCACCAAGCAAGGAGGATGATGTCACTTTTGCTCCAAACTTTCAAATTTAATTTGTGTACTCTTTGGAATGAAAGTTTTGCACTTCTGTTTTGCTTTATTATACTTAATTTCCTTTTGTATTATGTTTTGTACATTATACAAAAGTTATCATGAGCCATGCCTCAAATTGAGTATTTTAAAGATTCCTTAAATTGTGAATTGTAAATGTTCTGGCAGGCTGTAAATTTAGTTGCTGTATGGTCAAAAGATGAATAAGCCAACAAACCTCTGAACAGTAACAGGAAATTTTGTTTAAGATAACATTTTGAAAAATAAATATTCACACATTGAAAAAAAAACTTAGTGTATATAAAAATGTAACTTTGTTTTTTAGCCAAACAATTGCAAATTGAGGTTATTTTTAGTAAAAGGTACAGGCTAATTGTGATAATCATTTTCAAGAGAATACCTTAACTTCATTCTATCTGAGAAGATCCATATGTAATCTTCCAATCTTCCTGAAACTTTTTTTTTTTTTTCATAAAAACTAAGAAAGTATTCATTGCTGGGATGTTAAAAAGGACATAAAGTATTTTGCAGAAGGTAGTGAATACTTTCAACTAGTATTTCTATTTATGCTACAAACTTCACTTAATGGTTAAATTACTTTCATTCAGGGACTTAAAACTTTATTTAAAGAGCCTCCTACGGCTGTGTTTCGACAGCTGGTGGCCTGTATGACAGCACACGTTCAAAAAGGCTATGATTCAGCAAGGTTTGTAAGCACAGGATTAGCTCCATTCAATGCAGTGTCTCTTTTCTTGTGATTAAAGTTAGCTGCCTACCTTGCTACACTGGCCTCCAAAGCCTTCTCTGGTTGTAGTTGTAGCAATATAA
This sequence comes from Chlamydotis macqueenii, assembly GCF_036417535.1. Taxonomy (NCBI): domain Eukaryota; kingdom Metazoa; phylum Chordata; class Aves; order Otidiformes; family Otididae; genus Chlamydotis; species Chlamydotis macqueenii. The sequence continues at coordinate 141,165,284 of NC_141556.1, read as the reverse complement.
TTGCACTGTTTATATTTCAAATGTCAACATGTTATTAGTGTGCTTTACCACCTCTGTGTAACCTACTTAGAATTTATCTTGCAGATGCTGGTTATTATTCACAATATTTCAGGGAAAGAAAATGTTTTTCTTTCTAAACACAATGAGATTGAGAATCAAAACTCATAGCTTCATAAATTGCATGTGGAAGTAGAGCTGGCCACTGGGTTGCAAAAGTGGATATGAAACTTAGTTTCTTGCCCAATTTGGCCACACTTTGTAGGAAAGTCTTGCAGCTCTATTCTCCTTTTATCTTTAATTTTTGCCACTATTTTAACTTAATATGTGAACATTTGGTCACAGGTACTTTTTGAATAATATTAGCCTTTCTTTTGCCCTCGATGATTCATAGTTCTCATCTTTTTCACTTTCCCCACACGTGCAGTAGATACCTACAGCCAGGTTCCTTTAAATTAAAGTTTCGATTTTGTTACCTTGCAGGTGCTTACACCGTAGGTTAGCTCCCTTTTCCTTTAAAAGTACTAGATGTCACAGATGACTCTTTCCAAAGACCTTACTAAAAGATATTTTTTTTAAATGTAGAGAGCCGTAGTTTAAGTAGTTTTCGTAATACTCATGATTTTAGATGAGAGGTTTTTTTCTTCCATTTCAGCTGCGAAGAGTGTTCAGTGTACAGAATTTTGAGGGGCCAAAAGGGTCCCAGGTGTGAATTTGGTTACTCCATGCTACCTTTCAGTTTGCTGCACATACAGCCACACTGCTAGTTCAATGATTCTTTGGGTGCTAAATTACTAACCTGTCTCACATTCCTTCCTTTTTGTTTGTTTGTAATTTTTAATTTCCCTGCAGGAAACCTTTGGTTAACAATGTTAAGCTAATGGAAAGGATTACAAACTTTCTACCTGACTATCTATAAATTGATATGTGAGATCATTTCTCTGTCATTTTGAGGGGACATTATGATACAGATATCATGCAAATGGAATATGATTCAAGCACCTAACTCTTGATCTTTTTGTTCTCTGAGAAAGAAATCAGTCATTTAAGAGTCTCCGTAACTGCAGACAAAAAAGTCTCTCCTGTAGTCTGAGTGGGTTTGCATTTGTCTACCTGAAAGCATGCTTTTTTTTCCCCGGCAAATATATAATTTTCCTTACAAATCTTGTTAAAGCATATCTTTACCATCACTGTCATAGTAAAACTACTACAACAAGTTTGCTAGAGAACCTGTTCAGACCTGTAGGGAGGAAATGGAGAAGTCCTTCAGTGGTGGCTATTACTAATAAATAGCTCCATATCTTCTCCTTTTGTTGCATTATGTACAGTGCCTAAAAACATGAGACTGCTCTGAGGAGGAAGAATAACTAGTAAAGATAATTAGTACTGGTAAGTGTTTTTCATTTGTTTTGTTTTGCTAAAGAAACTCATGATCAGGCAAGTTCTATGGAGTAGGGAGGAACTCTAGGGAGTTCCTGCAAGAAATCCCTGCCTGTGACAGAGGAAGGGGGAAATTGTTCCACCCATCTGAAGCAGTAGTTCCTTCATACTATGGAAATAAGACCATTCGTATAACGAACATCTACACATTCATAAAGCAACTACTACACTCGTATTTTAATATGATTATGTTTAATGTTTTTTAAAAAGCATTTAAATAGTTATGAGTACAGTGGCTGAATCCAAATGAAAGTTTTAGCACCAAGCATATAACGTAGATGCCTACATCCAAAACCGTGATTCTGTCGGGTCTTGCCGAGTTGATGCCTCGCTTCGGAAGTGCACCGACTTAGCCAGTTCAAACACGGAAATGCTGTTACTAGGGTGTCTAGACTTCTGCCCAGTCTGAGCAAGTTTGTGCCTAGCTTCTGCCAAAAGTAGATTGAGATCTAGAAACAAGACGTTGCTTTGCCTATATTTGCTGAAAAACTTGTTCTGTTAAGCGTTCTTAAAGTGTATCTCACATATATGCAAAATTGCTCCCTTCACAAGATTAAGTCGTGGCCACCTTTTTAGAAAAAAAAAAATGTTAGAGGAATGCTGTGTTATCTCATGGGAGACAGGGAAATGCCAGTGTGCTGGACAAGCTCTTCAAAGACAGATGGTGGTATTTTCTTCAGATGGAAGACAGAATAGCGTAGCAATGCACTAGGACAGCTTTTTGTTCATTCTTTTCCCCAAATAACTAGTTATGTGTATTTATACTAGCACATCTTATTTTGTCAGGATAGCATGCTGGTTATAGCAGTCACTCAGCAAATAGAATACCCAGCATTTTTGATCTTGATTGTACGAGAGAGTTCTCATTCTGGTCTCCTTCCTTTAAATTACCGAAGGCAACTTCAGGACATATTCTCCCATATGGTGCATTCCTACTTCAGAAACACTCCTTTTTTACTGTGCCTATAAGGTGAGTTGTTTGGTTCACTGCTGTGTGGAATGCTGCAAAAGTTGTAGAAATTAAATGTAGTACAAGTCACATTCATTTATACAATTTATGTTATGTAACTCTGGTGTTTTTTTAAAAATTTTATCAAGCCTCTGCAAAGATTATTGTAAAATAATAAATTCCGCAAATGATTGCATTGGTATGAGCTTTATAAAATTTTTTTTTTTGTAGCAAGACATGCATTACATAAACTTTATAACATTCAGGGTAGTCAAATAGAATAATAAAACCCATCTGTTGCTACCAACCTCAAGGAATTAAACTATCTCATCAAGGAGTCCTTAGTTAGATAAATGTAAAATTTCTGGGCCAAACAATTTTTTCCCCTATATTTAGAATACTTAAAGGACTTTTAAAGTGAAATTGCATATAGTGTCTTTTCTAAGGCACACACATCTAATGCATAAAGAGAATAAATCTTTTAATTCAACATTTTTTTGAAATTCTATTTAGTTTCAGGTTGGTATCTTCATGTCCAAGGCTAAGGACTTGTGTGGAGAAAAAGAAACAGCTAAAATCTTCCTCTAGTCACAAGCATCAAAGTGAGAAAAGTGCTAGGTTTAAAAGCCCATCGTATCTTCATTGATTTAGTGTCAGGTTTTCCCTGTATCACAATTTATGCAGGCTGCAGGCTTAGAAAGGTGTGGTTCATTTTAAGCTGATCCAAATCCAGGCTGCCACAATTCTGTCATCTTCCTACATCTCTCACATCAGCAGTCCCACCCACGCCCCTTGCTTTTGCATTTGACATTTAGGTAGCTTCCTGGCGAGGCAGTTCAGAAATTAGTTCAGAAATTTATTTATAAAATAAAATTATTAGTGTTTTTAGCCAGATCTGTTCCTCAAGCTGTTGCCACGCGCAAGGTTTCAGGGCATTCACTGCCCTAGTCGCTCAGCTTTGGGGAATTCTGAGGCAGGCTGCGCCTCCCTCAAGCTGGTTCGGCTTTATCGTCCACTTCCTTTTGCTTATGCCTTTGCTGTCCCTCCCATTGCCCCTCAAAAGAAAAAAATCAGCACTTTGACTACTCCGTGGTTGTACATGGCTGCAGCTGAGATTAGTGTTTCCTGTGAATGGTTTTTAAAAAGATCTTCGTTCCAGCGTTCTAGACAAATAAATCACAGGGGCATTGAGGCTGGCCATAAAACCAGGGGAAAGAGATGGGCACCTCGTTTAGATTACCAGGTTCTCCTGGTGTTCTGGAGGCATCTGCCTAGTTCAATCAGGAAATACGTAGTTAGATTTAACTGAAGTTAGCTCCAGGCAAGAGGCTGGCATTCTCTTACTTCTGTAGTACTTAAAATCAGTCTGACCCTTACTTACTCTAAGTTTGGGCAAATCTCTACGTATCTTTGCAGTTTAAAACAAAAATGACACCACAGTCCCCAAAGTTTTACAGATGCTGTGCAGAGATGATTTATAAATATTTATGTTCATGGCTAAATGTAAGCAAAATGCTTGCATGCATGATAGCTACATCTCTAAAAATTGAATGGACTTGTGAAAAGAAAGGATGTTGTCAGCTGAATACAGCAAAATTAATTATGCCTTCATTATCCATAACTGATATCTTCTGTTGTGAAATAATATATTCTTTTCTTAATCTGTTCTCTGGTGTTCTGTAATTAACTAATTAAATTTAATTAAAATATTATAAATTCTGTAAATTCATTCTGTGGTGGCACACTTAGCACTTTAACACTCCAAGCTGGCCTGATTTATACTTTTATCTGTCACTGTCAATTAATATCCTTGTAGAAACATAAACTAAAGCGGGTAGAAAAGCCTTCAAAATATTTCTGCTGATACTCTTACAATCTGATCACTACTGAAGATGAAGAAATAGGTTTTAGATTTCTTACAATTCATTTTTGTAGTCCTACATATGAAATAAAGTTTATGTATTGTTTTCAAACTTTTTCTGCTAATCAAATATGTATTTTGTCAAACAAATATAAAGTGATACATCTGTGATTCATTCTTCTGTTTACAGTTCAGTTCTTGAACTGTTCAGTACGTAAGAGTCATTGCAGACTCATTAAGCAAGGTATTTAAGCACCTACTTAATTTCTGTTAGTTTAAAGCAAGTGGCTAGATTCTGTTAAAGCCAGTGGAATTAGTCACAAGGTGCAGTGTTTCAGTTACTATGGCTGAGTTTACATGCATACTTAAAGTCATGCATGCACTTATGTGCTTTTATGAATGGGAGCATAAACCTGTTCAAGCAACAAAACTGGGAATGAATCTATTTTCAAATATAAAATGGAAATACTATGAACTTCAGGAAAAAATAGTTGTGGCTTTTTGGAAAAGTTAAGTTAGTATATGATCATTATAGATCTGTGCAAACCCTAGGTAATATCCGAGCATATACACTACGTAGCTGGTCACATTCACTCCTGAAGAAGGACAATTTACCATCAAGGATTTTAAATGTGAATTCATGTAGTGCTCTCACATATTTTTTTTGCTAATTTATGGTGCATTTTATTTTCCCTTGTATACTGCTTTTGTGTAGTACAAAATCTGCAAAACTGTCAACATAACAAATACATAGTGCAGTGAATATTGGGCAATACTGATTATGAATTTAGATGAGATCAGCAACACATAAGCAGACCAATAGTTCATTGATCTTGCAAAATACCTAATTACGTGACTCCTCTACTACACTTAGCAGCTGATCTCTGGCCTTTGAACTGATCTTCTTTCCAGTCTTTGTGTTTGTTGGAAGGCAATGGATCATTTCTCTGGCCAGCTGGAGATCACTCCACTCCTTCATAGTTCTGTTAAGGATGAGAACTTCTGGAAAGCCAAGGTTTGATGTACAGCCATTCAAACTGATGTAATTTCACAAACTTTATACAGATGAAATTAGGATTATTTAATTAGATGTAAAATCTGACAGCTAGAATTCAAGCTAATAGCATTCCAGGAGATAGGTAACTGCATTCAACTAACACGCTGTCAATGCAATTTCCTGCAAGTCTGAGGAGAATGAGGAAGGCAGTGGCTTGAATCAGAGGAAAATTTCATTTAGGAAGAAGAGAAGCTTTAAGTCAGCTAAAAATAAATGGAAGCATTCTTTGCCAGCTTTGAGCTTAGTATATCTAGAAATCAGATCATGTCCATCATGAGGCAGAGAAGTTAGTCTCATCATTAACAAATTCAATTTATCTAGGCTTATACCCAGTGTTTTGGAAAGTTTCTCAACAAGTTTATATCTTTTTGCCATGATTATTTTTCTCCATCCACCCATCTACTCCTCATAGGCACTTAGTATATCTAGAAATCAGATCATGTCCATCATGAGGCAGAGAAGTTAGTCTCATCATTAACAAATTCAATTTATCTAGGCTTATACCCAGTGTTTTGGAAAGTTTCTCAACATGTTTATATCTTTTTGCCATGATTATTTTTCTCCATCCACTCATCTACTCCTTCTATGATGACAGAGACTTGTATCAAGTATAACCTACGTACGCTTGAGGTTCGTTAGTTGGTTTGCTTGTTTGCTGTGATTACTTAATAATGACACACTTCACGTATTAAAAGATGGTTGTTTAGATACTAGTGGAAAATAATATGAATCTTGCACTTACTGATGTCCAACCTTGGTAGATAATATGATTTTGTAAAAGAAGAAATTATTTGGGGGAAAATAATTTTACAGGAAAAGGATCTTTAGTTCGGATTTTTCCCTCCCTCCATTATAGTAAATTTCTCAAAATGTATTATGCATTTATTCACATTTCCTATGATGTATATATCTACATATATCTATATATTCAAAGATGACTAAGTTGTATTAAAAATTACTTTGATTATTGTAACTTGGAATCCAATTTTAAACATTACCATTCAACATACCAAGTGTTTTCCTTGCCATTAATATAGGCAATTCTTATAATTCTTATAATGCTGTGGATGCCTTTTTGTGTGCATGTGGACATTTCTTTTGTGCAGCCAGCTCCGGCTGGCTCTGACTGTAGCTTTCTTCCTGTTATGGTATATTTGCAGGTAAAGAAAACTGCAGGTAGAAGAGACGTTTAGGAGATTGTACTGGAACAGCATATAACATTTGTAGCTGGTGTTGTCCTTTATAAATGAGATGGGCAGTCCTGCTCATGTTGCAAACAAGAGGAGTTTTGCCATTGATTTCACTGGGCTCGCCATTCGAGGCATGGGGCTGACCACTAACCAGCACACCACAGAGCAAGAGAGACCTCATTAATTTTCTATTGCAATGAGATGTGAGGTTTTGTTTTCGGCCATGGCTTGTCTCTTCACAGTCCCTGGCTGCTCCAGATGGGCTTCACAAGGCAAACACCTGGGTCCACAGCCTCTGTTGAACATCCCGCTTCTCCATTTCCAGCCATGCTTGAGAAAGGGACACGGCAATCCCCTGGAATCCCTGTTTCTTTTGGTCTGATACTACGATGCATAAAGGGATTCAGAAGAATAAGACAATGACCTTTTTTTTTAGACATGGTATAAGGTATGACATTTATTTTATTTATGCACCCTTAATATTATGTATTAATTTTTAAAATCTGTTTTACCTAACGTACCTGTAATCTGTTCTATATAATATATCTGCATTCACTGTTTTTTCAATATATAAGTTTAGTTCTTGTTGCTGTTCTTCTCTCAGATGTGCCTGTGCATGTCCACAACCTATTAACTATAAATAAAATGTGAAAAAAAGTAGCATTTGGGGGTGGGGGAGAGGACAAAAAGCATAACAATGCTCTTTCTGCGCTTATTTCAGAAATTTTTTTTTGGTATTTAATCAAATTATTTTCATTTTGAACAGTTCTATTTTCCTTCTTTTTCTTTCCTGTATGTTATGTGTCATGAAGATTTATATAATCTATTTTACTAAAAAAACCCTCTGACTACATACATTTTAATAATTTTTTTTTGTTATTCTTAGCTCTGTTTTTAACTTGGGCTGCATTTAACTTTTTTGATGGTCCTGTAGCATGGAGATAAGGTTTGGATCTTTGTTTCGTTACTCCTTTTTTGTGACTGTTGTTCTTCAGATACTTTACTGCCTTAACTACTTTATCAGTGGTGCTACTTTCATGTTATAAGAAGCTGTTGTCGTCATGTTTATATACTGTGGGTTTCTTATCTGCTTCTGTTTTTACACACCCTTTCATCAGACAGCCAAGCAGTCTCCTCGCTTAGAACAAGGTTCATGTCTTCCAATTGCACTTATATGGCTGAGAAGGTTACTATTCAAAAATGAATAGAAAACTGTGCCAGATGGCTTCATCTTTTTCACATTCTCCATTAAAAAGGGTACCCAAATTTGCATGTGAAAAATGACCAATGTAAGTAATAAATAATAGCAAACATACAAGCCAAGGAGAAAGAGCGTTCCTGTTTGAAAACTAAGTGAAATGCAGGGTGGGTAGGGCGGTGGGAATCAGGGCAGCACTTCCAGGTGGCACTGCCGAGGATTTCTGCGCTCCGCAGACATCCTCTCTTGAAGGAGAGCCTTGGCAGGGTTTCCTTTTTCAGCTTCCTTCTGAACTTCTAGCAGGGAATGGCAGATTTACATTTCACTGGGGACTGAGAAGCTCAGTCTATAGAAACTGCTGAAGAGAGAAATTGGATTCGAGCATACCATGGATTATGACATGACTTTCCTGGCCAGCTCTGTCCATTTCAAATCCCATAGGTGGAATGGGCGATAAAGGCACATATGGTAATGGTAGCACATGACCTTTTTTTTTTTTTTTTTTTTTTTTTTTTTTTTTGTGTGTGTCAAGGCATCTGTGCTGCCTTTAGTTTATGTAAGCTTTGGTGGATTTAGACTCCAGGTATGAATCTGATTCTAAAATTAATGGGAGAAGGATGAAGTTCTTTAGTGATGACTTAGCTGGATTCATCAGTTGTTTTCAGTATCTGAAGTTGAACAGCTGGAACTTGGGGAATATTGAAAAAAAGAAAATTACTGTAATTCAGGAAGAAATGTAGGTAAGGGGATACAGAGATTTCACAAAGAAACAGTGGTGAAGAGACAGAAGTGCTTCCCTAAAAAGGCAGAGGAACAAGTTTTAGGGTACAGGTGACTAGGGGAACACCTGGCAAGGTATTTCTGAATGAGCATGTGCTTTTTAGGCTGGACAGCTGACCACCGCATTTTTCTGTCAGCAGTAATACCTGACTGTGCCAGCCTATTCCCCAGTGGATGTCACATAGGATGAATGAGGATACTAACAAAGGGACATGCAGGCTGATTTCAGAAGTTAGGAAATCAAGAGATGAATATGTGGAAATCATATTGGATGATGTTACAGATAGTAGAGTAACAAGGCTAAATTGGAAAATGGAAACATCAAACATTTCTTCAGGATTATTCAGTACTCATCTACTCTGTTGTGTGAGATGGAGTAACTTTTACTAGACCGTTGATAGATAATCCCTTCACTATAAATATTCAGGATCTTCAACAGTGTAGTCTGCTGTTCTACCAAAATTATTTCATTTATAATATTTGATGGGGAAAAAAAAGACAGCACAAAGATGACTCGTGCATTTGAGAAGAGATGAGAGAAAAACTGGTGAAATTATTTCTGACGTTCAGTGAAGTGGTTATCGCTAGCTAATTTGAAAAGCACTACTAGCATTTATTTGGCAATATTACAAATATTGCATATCTTAATCTCCTTACATCATAGATTATTTCTTAAAATTCAGCAGTTATTTGCTGAACATAATAGGACAACTTTGAAACTTATTTAAAGGATTTTGACAGAAAGGTTTTAACTTTAGATGAGGTTTTAGATGTTGACAATTTAATCTCCCCAGCTATACTTAGGGATTTTGAACAGGATAAAGTCTTTAATGAATTTTAATAGAATCAGATGGCAGCTTGAAGCTTTCCCTGGCTAAGTCCATTTAAAATGTATCCCTCACTTTGGCCTTGTTTCATGAAAGCAAATATGTGTGTGTTTCAGTTTAAGCTTATATACGATTTGAAGTCACTAGAAATGAGAAAAATGTTTAAGTGCTTTGTTGACTAACAAAAACCTAAGCACGTACTTAGCAGTAAGTGCTTTACTAGATTGAAACTGTTGTAATTTAAACATTTTCTCCAGTTGCGGTGAGAGCAGAGTGAAAGGAGAGAAAAATTACCTTTGATCTCACTGAACCATTTAAATGATAGGCATGACTCTCTAGGAACTATTTGTACCAAATCAGGCCAATTCAGCAGAATGAAGCTTCAAACTACATATTCTTATTACAAGTAACACTAATTTCACTAGGTGTGAAATTGTTTTCTGCTAATGCAAAGGCATGAAATAAGCACAGAGCAAGGAATACCTCATAAAAATAAAGTACAACACTGATGGTTTCTGACAGTGGGTAATGATTTGACAGAGGAAAAGGTGCACTCATGACACAGGTTTGCTGGAAAATAAAAAATTCACTTTCAAGTATTTCTTTGGCACACCAATGTATTCTTTTCCAAAGATGTACCCAATTTTGCTTTCATAAAGCAGTAAAAGTATCAAAAGTGGAATTATTGATGCAAAGAATATGATATTAGAAATGTACATTTTTGTGTTTTATACATTTGCTGAAAATATGAAATAATTTCTTGCCAAATGAACCCTGCAGTGCAGTGCAGAAATAAAAGGCTAGCAAATGATACATCATTGACACATGTAAATCTCTGTGCTAAGGACTTCCAAAGAATTAAAATATTTTCTATTAGTTCACGCATGTTAATGATATATAAAGAACTAAATACCCCCATATTACAGAAATACCATAAGTTATCATTAGAAGTGATTATGCAATAGACATCTCAAAATAAAACTACAGTGATATAAATATCCTGAAAAGATTATTCGTTGCATGAGAGGAAGGTCTGCCTCTGTTCTGAGAAGTGTTTCTATTGAAGCTCTGACAATCATTCAAGGCCATGAGAAGACCTTCTCTACAGTGAAGCTTGGTAAAGTTCCTGGTAGGGAACTATTTTAAAATGAGGAAAACTTTATGACCTCTGGAGACCTTCAAGATCTCTTGCTATACGACAGAAAGATTTCTGGTGGTAACTATTTGTCCTTACTTACCAAGGTTTCATACCATTACAATAAGGAAGTGTTCATATAAAAACTTTTATGAGAATTTTATATGTTGCCTCCAAAAAACAATTCAAATTATTAACTGACTATTTTATTCTTTAGTTTTTGGTTTTGTTTTTTTTTTTTTTTTTTTTTTTTAACATGTAAACATGAACATGAAGTAGTCTACCACTTATTTCAATCTGTTTCAGTATTCTTGTTTTTAGCTAGGTTTATGCTAATGGAAATCAGACATTTTCTGAGTAGTTCATTTACCTGATGCAGGGAGCTTTAAAATTAGATTAGAATCAGAACCCATACTGCTGTATTTTAGTTTGAAACAAAATGTTTCAAATTTAAACCAAGCATTGCTTAAGGGTCTAGTAACATTTTTCTTCTAGAGACACATTTGATAATTACTTGAGTGCCTCTATGACAGTTATGCTTTGCACTTTCTCAAAAGCAAATAATTACAATATAAAATGCCATCATGTATCTTTGGTTCTCTTAGAAATCTCATCTAAAATAGAGGTTCTCACTGTTTAAATTTTGAAAACAGGCACATTAAATCAAGATAGCACACAGCTTTTGGAATGAAATTCCATTTCTGTGAGTGCAGAGGAATTACTTGTTTTTTATTTTTATTCTGCAAAATTCTCTTTGTTTCTCCCTGAATCATAAAATCATAATGGAATCATAGAATGGTTTGGGTTGGAAAAGACCTTAAAGATCATCTCATTTCAGCCCCCTGCTTTGCCCTGGGCAGGGACACCTTCCACTAGACCAGGTTGCTCAAAGCCCCATCCAGCCTGGCCTTGAACATTTCCTGGGATGAGGCATCCCCAGCTTCTCTGGGTAACCTCTTCCACTGCCTCACCACACTCACAGTAAAGAATTTCTTTCTTACATCTTATCTAAATCTACCATCTTTCAGTTTAAAGCCATTACCCATTATCCTAGATTATTTCTGTGGCATAAAAAGAAGAAAGAATGAGCACTGCTAACTACACTAATGTAATTCTGAAACCAGAGTTGCAGAGCCCAGTGCACTGAGTGAGGAACAAGCAGTTGTCCATGGGTGAGTGGAGGCAAGAGGAGGCAAGCGCAAGTGTGGTGTGGGCAAAGCTAAGATTTCACCTTTGATAGCCAGATTAGTGGTATACACAATCGAGATGGAAATGAAAGTGCCTTATTACCTCAGCAATTGGGGCAAAATGGGATTGAGGGCAAGTGAAGCAGCCCTCAGCTGACTGTTTCTTTTTCCTCTAGAGCTTTCCATTTGTCCCCTCAGTTGAACGACTACCCAGTGAACTGTCCTGGCAAAGTAATCAGGCAGAAAACTGATGTGGTAGAAAGGGCAGGCTTTTTTCAGCCTCATCCATTCCTTGGTTTGGGTCACCACACAGCAGAAAAAAAATAGCTCTCCCAGAAAAATGGAAGAAATGGTTGAGAATAGAGGATGTATATGAGCGATGTGCAATGGTGCTGCAGCTGAAGCCTAAGATTATGACCTCACAGACATATTTTTGTCAAACTACTTCTTGCCATTGACTCACTACAGAATATAGTGGAGTCACAACACCTGTGTTTCCGCCTGAATCTAGATATCATCTAAAGCTGTTTTATAAGACTGCTATTCTTAAAAAAAAAAACCAAAAAACAAACCAGCTACATTTGCTTATCTGCATTTAATTATGAAATTGATTACTTTACCTAAGACGTAATCTGGTTCATCAAAATTAATGAGATTAGTCAAAAAAGATGCAAAGATAGTGAAACATGGCTTTGTGATTTCTAGCATTCTTTGGACTGCATTCACAGTTGAATCTTAAACTGTAGTCCTTGTCAATATACTCCAAGAGTTGATTCCAAATGAAGTGATTTCTTTTATATTCCTATTTCTTTTGCATTCCTATAGTGCATTATCTACCTTTTATAACAGAGACATGTATTTTTTTTGTAGTCTTTTTTTCTTACTTTGGCCTTATCTTCACAAGTATTTGGGAAGAACCAATCTTCATGCAGTTGAAAAAAAAATTTTACATTCTCATGTCTGTTTGTTTTGTTGTAATCTTATTACGGCAATCTCTCATCAGAGCCAAATTCAACCCAAGATCTCACCAAACTTGACTTCTTTTTATCATTCATAGTTCTTTACTATCTTCCTTTGAAACACATTGCCACAAATATTGGACAGGTCCCCATATGAATTTCTTAATGGTAATTATCAAGGTGCTATTATCTTTTCTGATTTTTGACATTTTTTCATTCCTTTGTCCATTATTTCACATCTGTTTTTCCTGTCTTTAACAATCTTTTTTTATTTCTCCTGTAATTGCATCTCACGACTTATAATATGAAATATGTGAAATCTGTCATTGCTGTTAGTTTGAAGACTAAACCCTGTACTACTGAAGAATAAATCTTAACTTACCTGTATTAGGTTTGGTTCTTCCTCATGATGTATTTAACATTTCTGTTTCTCCTTATTTCTCCCTGTATTTCATCTATTTCATCATTCTGGAATACAAACAGTCTGTTTTGGAGCTCTCACTACCTTTTGCTATTTAGTAGCCTACAAACTTCTACCCTCTATTCTCTCTAATTTTAATTTCTGTAAAACATGTAACAATTTCTGACGTATTTCCCTCATTCTCACTGACAAATGTCTTCTGTTCTACTGGTTTAGATTCATTTCACCTTCTGTAGTAGCATTCTATCTATTTATGTCTTGTATATGTGTCTTAAAAAACATATTGATCCCTAATGATTCAATTTTTTACTTATTTTTCATGAATAGAAATATTTAGCAGGTTTCCTATGCCTTTGTTCTTCTCATTCATTTCACATGTATTTATTTTATCAGCTGAAGCTTTAATGTTTTTCAGAATCTGTTTGGCAAGAATTGCCTTTGAGTGATTAATGGGTTGATTAATTGTTGCCATGATTGGTGCTAAATGACCATAAAGTAAATACAGCAGCTGGATCTCCCTAAAAAGCATAGCAAGTGATGAAAAAGTTAGAATTCGTTTTCACCGTGGAGTCAAGAGTGAACAGAGTCTGTAGTTATCTTCCCTTGGCATTTCGGAAGCAGCGAAGTCATGCAAGTACCCAGCTGACAGGGCTTTTTAACTCAGGTGCAATGATGGCTAATGCAGCAATGCTGCTTCTATGTTGTACCAGCTGAACATATTAATACTATTGGGCCCTGTAGTTGTGACCTTAGCATGGGAACATTTTTAAGGAAACATTAGTGAGGACCATACGGACAAAAAAACTCCACTGAAGAAGGGAAACATGCTGACAGTATATGGTATAAGCTATGTATGTCACTATAAAGTCTTCTGCTTCAACTGCATCTTGCAGCCCAAAATATCCATTTCCACCTCTGGCCTCACTGTGCTCTTTACAGCAATACCAGAGTCACTTCACTGCTGAGCTTTGTCTGGCAAAAGGCCCTGGAGAAAAGCCTTGCAGAGAAGGTGTAAAATATTAGCACAAAATGAAAGGAAATAGCTTCAGGCTTCCTAATTTTTTTTTTTTTTTGAGGTTGAGAATAGCCCTGATTTTGATCCCTGCATTGCTAGCTCCAGAAAATGAGCTACTCAATAACCATTTCTTCTTCTCTGTGTGATTCTTTGGCCCATGACATTTCTCTACCAGTTTAGGGAGGCTGGATGATGCCAGAGGGGCAACCAAGCCGGTCTTCGGCACTGCAAGGGGAAGAACTGTACGTGCCAGATCTCCTTCCTTGCTGACTCTCAAAAGAAATCAGGCAGTTCTAGAGTTTCAGAAATAATTCCTGCCTTAAGTAATGGAAGATTCTCTGATCAAATGACATATGTCCTCATTCTGTAAGTGCTCTTCACAGTTTATGAGAGCTGCTAATTGATAAGCAGAATGCAGCCTTTGTGTAAGAAAGACTTTCTGAGGCATCTTCCATAGGGCTAAGCAGTACTGGATAGTTCTGTAGCACATTCCCAGGTCCTTATTAATATGAGAACGAAGCACGCTATGTCAAATTGTTCGCCCGAGACCAAGTCTTTTGATCTTGTTTAGCATTTATAACTAGAACTTAAAAGTCAAGGTGGTTTAGGCAGCTACAAGAGTATGATCCATACTCTTTCTATGTTATTTCTCATTAGATGTTCTTTCTCACAGACTTTATTCTTTTTACCAGCATTTAACTTTTCCATTCTTCTAATTACATTCTGCTGAGTGTATGCTCTGTTCCATTACCTCTCTTGCTCTCTTTTCATGCCTGTTACAGAGTCTCTATCGATTTTAAAGGTCATTGTTATTGTTTTCGATTGCAGTAGAAAGCAAACATTAATACCTGAAGGATTGGATATGGCAGGGGCTGTACAAATGTTCTCCTCTATTGCCCAGAAATTACCCAGGAAATAAATTATCATTATTTTAAAATAATCATACTAAAATAGTGCTTTATGGTAATTTCTTCTGAGGATTGTATTTAAGGCTGTCTAAACTTAAGACTGAAAGTTCACTTTTGGCTCCTACATTAAAGTCTGAGTTTCATTAATGCTCAGTTTCTGGTAGTTTCATCAAAGACAGTTGCTGCCTATTACATCAGAAAATCGTATTATTGATGTCCCTATGTGGATATAGGAAGCCAGTTTTATATTTGATTGAATTAGAAAATCTAATAAATGTTATTTTTACATTTTTATGAAGAATTCACATTATTTTTAAATTCTTAAGGAAGAACTTCCTCTTATTTGGAAGGACAGAAATTGTCCTATACATTGCTCACTGGAGTTAATTAGGAGTGACAGTCACAAAAATGCCATGTGTCCATCATACTGCTTAGGCTTTCAAATTTTCTCTGACTTCTCCTTTTTCCAAATTAGTGAAACTGATACAGATATTTTTATGGTCATAGTCATTCGATAAGTCATGAGTAATATTTTCTACTAAATCTTATGCTGATAATCTACCTTGTGATTTTTAAAAAATATTACGTATTTTGGAGAAACGGATAAATAATGATTTTTTTTTAATATTTCTGTCCATGTTTGATCAGGTATACAATTCTAGGACACGCTACACCTTTAATTTATGGAGTTTTTGCCAGATGATTCCATGGTCATTAGCATGCTTTCAGATTGCTACTATAATTAGTCACCATGTAATCTAGAGCCTAATAATCATATATAAATTCCATACTAATTACCCTGTAATCTACTATTTGTTGATTAGAAGAGCATGGGATGAGTATTTCTACTATTATTAATCTCAATTTACATGATAATTATAGGGCTGTTACAGATTTTTTTTTGTTTACTTCCTTGGCTATGCTGTGCGGTGTTTTGTTGTGTTAATAAAATACTGCCTTTTTATGTTCATCCATTTTAATCCCTGCTCAGCCAACTTCTCCTTACATGCACTTCACGTCTGCATTGTTCTTGGGCTGGTACACATGCAGGTCACTACAACAGGTCATCCTTTGTTTTTTTCTAAAAAGTACCCAGGCGAGTTTTGAGGCTTCAGGATATAAGTAGACGTTTATGTGAAATGGTTACAATGCTCATGTCTAGTTTAAATATAGGGTGAAACCCTGCCCGTGCTGAAGGAAAAACACACAGAACTGTTTTCTGTGGATCAAGAATGTACACATACCTGCTCTGAAGTTCAGGAGGAGGCATTGTGGTTGGATACTTGGGTGAAGATGAAAGGGGAAAATAATAAGGTTAATTTAATGGTAAAGATTTGTTATAAACTGCCAAACAGGAGTAGGTGGATGAGGCTATTTTTGTGTAGCTATGTAATGCATTGAAACAGTAAGGTTGTAGTAGATGGTTTTAATTAAGTTTGTATCTTTGGAAGAGTGATTTTACTTTTCACACAAGGAGTAACCATTTGTCAGATGGACACAATATTTTTATTTGAATAGTTAGGACTAGCAGTTGTAGCTGTGCTTCGAACTAGCCAGGCAATATCACTTGAAAATCCAAAGACAGAAGGCATGTCAATGTGAGTGATTATGATGTATCTGGAATTCTAGGAAGAGAATGCATGGATGGAAGAGGAGGATAAAGACTGACAGAGTATATTTCAACATAGGAGGCTTAGCAAATTCAAAGTGCTGTTAGGAAGGGTCTCATGGGAAGTTAGAATGAAAGGCTAACTATCAGCGTAGAAAGCTGTAACTCACGTAAAGAATTAATTAAATTTTTTTAACAGCAAAACATGTCAATACAAAAAAAAAGGTGAGAATTTAACAAATACAATAAATTAGAGAATTTATCTGAAGTCAGTAAGATGAAGACACTTGTGGATAAAAAAAATGCAAATACAAAATGGGGTATTTTTTGAGATATTGCATACAGCAACATAATAAATGTAAATAAACAGTATGATGTGGTTAAAAAAATGCAAATTTCATTCTAGGGAGTATTAGGAGCTCTGTTATACATAACACAGGTAGTAATTGTTCTGCTTTTTCCAGATCTAGTGAGGTCTCAGCTGAAATGATGGGTCTAATTTTAGAAATTACTCTATATGTAAGATGTAGGCAAGTTGCAATAAGTTCAGAGTGGAGTTAAAATGCTGAAAGATTTAGACAATATGATCTCTGAGGACAATTTGAAAGCACTGAGTTAACTTAGTCTAGAAAAACAAGACTGTTGAATGATACATCCTCCAGTATATACAGGCTGCAGGTATTCATTTCCATGCCTGCTGGAAGACAAGGACAACATTGGCTGAATTTGCAATGAGAGAGGTTTAAGTTAAATGGAAAAAGATGATATTCAAAACACATTGATAATTAATAACAGCAACAAGCTGCCTAGTGTTTCTATTATTGGAGGCTTTGAAAGAGAGACTAGGTGAATTTCTATTACGAACGGTCTAGCCTGCCTCAGTAGAGGGAGATGGACTTGATAACTTTTTTTGTTCTTATGCCATTCTGACATTTCCAGAGTTCATTTGAATTAATGGCTGTACCACCTTGGACTTTGGAGTGGATTTTATCCCCTGAATGAGTTGGATGTGGCTAAAAATGAAGCTACAAACTGGTATAAACTGGTATCCTACAGCTGGACCCTGTGGGGACTAGGAAGCTAGGGATTTGGTTCAATACATGGAAAATATAATGGCAGAATATATGAATGAGCTTTATGCCTCCTTACCTCTTACCAGTTTTTATACTGCATCACTGAATCACAGGATTTAATGTGTGATCCACAGAAATTAGATAATTAGGTGGAAAATACACTGAGTATGAAGTCACATAGCTCAGCTACATCATGGTATTTGAAATTTTTTTGTGATTACAGGAGTTCAGATTGATGCTAACAATTTAAAATAAAATACTTTCCATTTGAGTGCCTTCTTTCAGATTCAAATTATAAATTCTCATTATAATTGACTTGTTCTAATAAGCTTTTATTCTTGTGAGTGATGTGTTATCAATCTTATTTGAATCATGGTGAACAAATGCAGAAATTAACATAAATAAATGAATAAATCTAAATGAAACTATACCTCTGATAATCAGATAATGTTTTAAATAAAAAAACTCACCAACCTTGAAGACTGAAGAGCGGCTCACTTTTGAGAAAATGCTTGAAAAATTTAAATGCTAGAGCCTTCTTCATCTTAATTTTTTTTCAGTGTAAAAGGAAAATTTTACTTATATCTTCCTGTCAAGGCAATGTAAGTAATGAATTACAGAGAAGTCATCACTCAAGAGCTAGCTTTGTACAATGGAAGCCACCAGCACATAACTGGTGTTATAATTAATACAATTATTTACGAGCCCATTCTGATCATCATCTGCTTTTAGAGAGGGTCAGAGCTGCTAGCCAGGAATTTTCTATTAGTGATTTTTACAGTTCTGAAACTGAGCGTCCAGTGATGCTGTCTGACTGCCTGATATTTTAGAACTTTGCACCTGAAAAATGTGTCACCCAAGCACGTTTCAAATTACAAACTCCTTATGGAAAAAAAAAAGCCAACAGAAAACAATAGTAAACGTTGCATTACTAATGGAAAGCAAAACTGCAAAGTGTAATGCCATTCAAATTGTTCATTTGCTCTGAATAAATAGAAAAAATGATAGTTCTACACAGTGGCAGTCTTTATGCAAATAGTGATATATTAACATACTCTTCTTGTACAAGATGTTGTGAATGATCACACTAAGATACCTATCTAGAATAGATTTCCCATTAACTTCTGTTATGTAGAAGAAAACATTGGGGATATTTATTTTTATGGTAACATAACTGAGTTTTTTGAAAAGCAAAGCATTCATTAGTACCAGAGTGTGAAAGGAGTAAGAAAAGATGTATCCTTAAATTGCTGTAAAATCTATTTCTGTCAAGCAACTCAATCTGTATGTATGATTGATTGTTCAGATACGATAGCAATATTCAGAATGTTGCTTCTTTTTGAACATTTGCTCATGAAAATTGAGGTGTCCACTGTGCTAAGTTTCTGTCATCTGTTGCTGTCTCTTTTGAAATCCAGCCATTCTAGGTTTTGAAGAACTGTTGTGTACAATGATGGGGTAGGTTTCTTAGATTTCATTAGTAAAAAACTTAAGATTGTATCCCAGGATAAATAAGGGAACTCTCATCGCTGCTGTCACTGCCCAGACACTCTAGGTGATGTATGTACCACTTAAAATGAGGCTTGCAAATTACAAAGAGATTTTGCTTTACAGTCCTTTAGAGTTCGTGAAGAGAGAGAGGCTTCTAAATTAAGCCTCTTCTCTGAACTGGAAGATCATTTTATGAAAATCTCTCTAAGTGCCTGCCTCAAATATAGAGGTGGAAAATCCTGGACTGTCAGCTGGAAGCAAAAGAGGAGGCTGTGAGACACAGCCCAGCAGAACTGGGACAGGGCAGGGGGGAACCCAGGTTTGGTGGCTGGGATCATCAGGGACAAATCTGGTTATTAGTGAAGTATTGAGACAAGATGGACAAACTGTGGCAGTGAGATGCTGAAAGAGGGAAATCATCATTGTGCAATCAAGAACGGAAAAGGGAAAAAACAGGTAACCTATGGGGAAAAGCCTGTATGTAATGGCATCCATGCTAATACAGATGATCTAGTGGAAGCCTGAATCAAAGTGGCAAAAGTGACCTTAATTTAGTGGTTCAGTTTTTTCTGAGAGCTTGATTTTGTCCATTGAATTCTTCTAGTCTGGGCTGTTTTTTCTAGTCTGGCTGTCCTTTGCCTTGACCTTAGGTTCAGTACTCTAAAATTGCCTATGAAAAGTATTAATTATCATGAGTAAATATCTCTCTGCAATCTAACTGGTTTTAGTTTGCCCTGAAGAGGAAAAATTGCTTTTAAAAGCTGCTTTTTCATCTAAGTTTCACTGAAGCTTGTAATATTCATCCTCATTCTAGGCAACTTTATACTAGCATTTTTCATCTATTTGCGATAATTTATTTTTCTGTTTATGTTCATCCCTTCTTGATAGTAGATGGTTCTAGACAGTTCCAGTTCTTTAGTTAGGATTTCAGGTTTGTTTTACAATGCATTGTCTCCTTGGTATTGTGGCATGAGAATGTTTTTCTCCAAATATGAAAAGTTTTATTATTTCTCTTTTGATATTTTTAGCTATTTCCCTTCTCTCTATTCCAAACCAACCTACAGTAAAGCTTTTCAAGAAAGCTATAAACACTTTGTCTGGCAGAGTCATTTTTCCTTGCTGCTTGATTTGTATTGTTCTTGCAGCTTTATTGCTGTGGTCATAGAGTTTTTACTAGTCACACTTGGCATGTACGTCTTGATTGTAACTAGACAATAAGTGGCAAGATTTTATTCTTATAAACCATGAATGCAAAGCAGAATTTTTGGTTCAATTGTGTTCTTTATCCTTTATATTTTCCTTGACCTGCCCTCCTTCTAACATCATGGGAGTGAGAAACAATCTATTTGTACATTCGTGGAAAAAAGTCTCTCGCGATTCCCCCCCAAAATTTGAAAACAAAAAATAGTTGATTGAAGGAAAAAGTAGCAGCAATTGAATGAAAATTTCCTTAAAATATAAGAAAGTAGAAAGTAAGAGTATAGAAGAAGAAAATAAGATGGAAGAACCTGGTGAAAGATAAAGATGTCTCATGAAGAAGGGAGGAAAAGGGGAAAATAAGAGTTTGAAGGACTCTGGCTCCATGTCTGGAGGCCTGAACATTTGCAGCATGCAACTTTATCTTTTCCTAAATGTTTCTTCTGTACACCAGTGGGGGAAAATCTGTCATGACATGTGTCCTTGGAGCTGTTGTGACAGTACATGTAAATCAGAAACACAGTTTAGCAAAAAAGAACTGGTCTCTGGAAGATGTATGAAGCCATCTTCTCCAAGGCTCATTGCCCTTCTCTTTCATCTGAACGTCTCTCTGCCCTCTGGGAATGCTGCAGCCCAAAGACTGTAACTATAATCCCAGAAGTTTGTTCCCATTGTGAGTGAGTCCTTCATTTAGTGGTGCCTATATGTAGCTCGTAAACTACTTTGTTCAACTCATCCTCCACAACTATAAGCATTGCAAGGGATGTGACAGGGCAAGTGTTCAAAAATGCTCTATATAATGTAATTTCAGTCATGTTACTAACAAGGCTATATGTACAATCTGTGGACAATAATTTATCTCCTGGTAGATTTGCTCTGTGGGAAGAAAGAAGATGACTGGAACTACTGTGATAGCAAAACACAACTGAACAGGAGACAGACAAACAGACAGAAGCTGAGTTGCTAATTATCACTACTGAGAAACTCTTAGTGAATTGTGTGTATGCTAAATGCTGCTTTCAGAGGGTAGGGTAGAGTTTATTTTACATTGCTTTGCTCCCTCCTTTGCCCCCTCTTTTACTCATGCTAATCAAATTAAACCAGATGATCTTCAAGAAAAAGGCAGCATATGTTTTTAGGACATAAAACTGTTTCTGGCTTTTTGCTCCCACAGGCATGGTAACACATTATGGAGTAACCTATTCAACTGTTCTTGAGGAAAACGTGGTCATAAATTTGTGAGAAAACAGAAAGGTGACTGTGGCACATTCATTGCATGCTGCAGTATTTGCTGCGTGTTAGAAAGCTGGAAAGTTTTCTGGAGAGGTGAGGAAGGTTTAGATGATGTCTCTGTGGACCCAGCAATAACCTCTCCTTGGACCAGTATCTGTCCATGGATATCACTGACAATTTAGATATAATAGAGGAACAGTGACTTTTGACACACATTGGATTTGAAATGTATGGTAGACAACATGAAATGAAGTAGCTGGGTTGCTCAGTATGCTTGCTTTCTTATTTTCCACTTTCTTGCACAGCCCTGTTGAACAGATATCTGTTCCTCTAGTATTAGATTTATATTAAATATAATTTAATTAAATTCAGCAACAGAAGACATTTGAGAAGCTAAAAGAAAACTGAAGGTTGGCAGTCAGAGAAAGGATAATTGAGTCCTCAGGCACCTAAACCAGCATAAGACAATGTTTGGTTTCCAGTATTGAGGAACCAGTTTGATTCAGAAGAGGAATATTTCTTCATTCCCTGACTTTGCTGGCCAGGTAGGGAATTACTTTAAACATGCAGTGAAAAGATGTGAATGTCTTTAACCTTGCATAGCAAACATTTGCCAAAAGCTGTAGGTATGTCCAGTGTGGATGATTCCCTGGTAGTTATCTAGTAGAATCAGTAGTGAAATAAGTCATTTAAGAGAACTGTCACCAGACTTCAGCAATGACAACCTGCCAGGAAATATGAGGCAATTTATGCCATTTCAAGTGTTGTTCCGTTCTGTAAACTCAGAGAGACATCGCTGCATTGATTACACGCGTATGTTTTAAAGCACTGGAAATACAGACGTTTTACATATAAATAATGAATCTGGAATATGACAGTTTAAAAAGCATCTGACATAGTACAGCAATGTGTCCAGGTCTGTAATCATATTATACACTTTCCCTCGCAGTAAGACCTAGGCAAAGTGGATGGATTTATCTGGCAGTCATTATCCTTGGATTTATGTGGGCAATAGAAAAATAAATGTTATTATGACTGGTCTCTCTGGTCCTAATAACATTGTGGATCTTGTGGCTAATTATTGTCAGGCCACTGTTGACTTTTTTTAATAAACTATATCATGTTTTGAAAAACTTCTTTACATTCAGACAGTGCCCTGGCAACCAGAAACCAAGTCTGCAAAATCAGACACTTGGCTCAGTAGAGGTCCTGTGAACTCAGTAACTGGTGATCAGGTTTGTTACCTGTCTGAGCATGGAATTAAATCACTACTGTTAGATGTACAAGCTTGACATTTTAGAGCTGTTGTTTTTTTTCTACTGACTTTGCATTTCACTATGGTATGATTTTGCTCTGGTGGATCAAAACTATAGTGGTGGCCAAATACCAAGTAACTTTTTCATCCCATTCGTTTTCTCCAACCAGGAGAGAGCACGCCAGTATACCAAAGCTTAGTATCACCTTCAACTACTCCTAAAATTATCTGGTTTGTAGAAAAATGTAATGAGTAGACTTACACTATTAAACAACATTTAATAGTTAGATATTGGATGGGGCTCTGAGCAACCCGATCTGGTTGGAGATGTCCCTGCTTCTTGCAGGGGGCTTGGACTAAATGGCCTTTAAAGGTGCTTTCCAACCCAAACTATTCTATGATTCTATATAAATCATGCTAAATCTTGCATTGAGATCTGTTGCTTGCAAGCAGAGTAGGGACAGCATGTACCAAGCTGGAAGGTATTTTGGACTAGCAGCTCCTGATGTGTTTTGTGCACCTGCAGGCCTGGAGCAAAGTGAAATAACATTTGATAGGTAATGGCAAAGAACAGAAGGCACTGTGTTTTGCTGCATGCCACATGTCAGTGTCACCCTTGCCGGCCCTTTGAAGGAGCACAAAGTGTGCTGCTTCCACGTCTTTGCTGAGCTGTTTCTTCTGGCTATGGCAGAGGCAGGCAGAGCCAGGATCCTGACCTTTATTTTTACATCCATTTCTTTGTGAGAAGGCTCTGACTGTTTTCAGGATTAACTTTAAACAAGCTTCATGAGGGGGAAAACCACCTTGTATTCTGACCTCTATATCTTTTCTAGAACTGCTGTAAGTTAAGGTATGATGTTAAGTTTATGACTTAGAACAGGAAAGACTGGCAATCTCAGAAGCACGTGTCCAAATTTAGAATGAAGATATGTTATTATTAGACATTTTTGTATTCTCTAAACTACAAGTATGCTGTCTTTCAAGGCTGATGTTTACATTAAAACTCTAATCAGTGCCAATAAAAGCAAGGCTTGCCTCTCTAACAATAGGAACCCTGTTATTACATCTTGATGAGTGCTAGGAGAAAAATGTCTCCCTGCTGCCATTGCTCAATTGGGCAGGAACAAGCAGTGTGAAAGGAAAACATGTGACCCATCACAGCTTATCTCTGAATGTGACTGTATCAGGAAAGTGGGGATGTTTTTTGCAGCCTGTCACACAGAAATACTCCAGTATTTCTGCCTATTGTTAAGGAGCTGTCAGTGCCGTGCTAGCCTGGCTCCTGGAGAATGTTAGCAGTAAGAGGTTAAAGCAAAATAAAAGAGATGGGAAATGGAAAACAAGATGAAAGAAATGAAAGTAGTTAGACAGCATAAATGATGCTGAGCCCCTTTCCAAAAATAGCAGATTTAACATTTTTTACAAGCATGAGCAGAAGTATCTCAGTGACATTGTGTTTGCGGTAGGAGAAATATAAATAGAAGCAGGCAGTTATGAAAGCTGTTGAAAGGAGAACTAGAAAACCCATGAAAGACCTTGGAATCACTTAATCTGATTACAAAGAAGTAGAAACCTCAACATTAAAGCTAATGTTAATATTTTCAAAATTAATTAACAAAGTAAAAATAATTAAGATGAAATAGGAAACCGGCAGCCTCACTAGTCTGTTAACCTAATTTAGAAGAGGTTAGAAGAGGTTAGAAGAGGTTTGGTGAGTTTTTTTTTTTCTTTTTAAAAATGAATGAGTTGTAAAAGCCAGAAGGATAGGTGGACTTAACTTATTTTCTTTCTTCCTTTATCTGATGTGGACTGTAAACCAGTTGTCTGCTTACGCTTTCTCATTTGGATCACCGCTTTGTTCAGTGGCAAATTGTTTAAAAAACTCTTTCATTTTCCTTTTGTTTCCTGATGGATTGTATCACTGCAATTTTCTTTTACTTAGGGGAAAAAAGTAGAACAAGGAGGGAGATGGTAGATACAATGTAAAGTCTTATTTTTAGGTCACTGGTTTGTTTTGGCACAGTTCAAAACTGACAGCTAAGTCTTTGGATGTGAACCAGCCCTTTGAAACTTTTGCTGAGGTTTAAATCTGATGAATCCCACCCTTAAATGCTACCCTGCCTGTTCAGTTTGTGCCCACATTTTTCACATTATATTTTGAGGCAAGATCCAGCTGCCTGCTTCCCCACCATATGAAGAAGTAATGCATTTTTATTCGTCCTTTTTGAATGTAGTTTGAGGTTTGAAAAGTTATTTAACTTCAGATGCAAAGCATCAAAACCACTTAGAGCTGACATGCGTTTGGCTGAATCTTTGGCCATAGATTGCTTTGGCACAAAAGCAAATGCCTCAGATATACTAATTAGGTTGTAGGGAGAGCACTCAACTGATCAGCATTTGCGGATGTGGGTGTGGTACATTCACAGGGGGTATGGTTTTGGGTTTTTCTAAGGTACTCTTGGGGTTTGGACTAATAAATTATTCAAAATAAAGGATGATGAGCACATCAGTTTTTAGTGCAAGAAACCCAGACTCTTTTGCCAACAATAAGCTCACTTATAGTATTGAAAAAGCTTAGATTAAATAAAAAAAGGAGAACCTAGTAAGTAGTAGGAAAAGGCCTACATAAAAATAGGGAAAAAATACCCACTCCAAAACCCATTGTAGAAAGAAGTATTAATACAAGTAGCAGAGCCAAGAGTGCAGAGATGTCCGATGGATGGAAAGTCACCACAGATAAACAGGTCTAGTTTTCTCCAGTGATGAAAGACTGGCAGGCAAATGCAACCTTAGACAGGAATGGAAGCTAACATGAGGGGTGTGCTCTATGTATCATGTTGCAGAGAAGCCACAATGTTTTACCATAGCCTAGACTTACTGAGAGTCAAGCGAGGGTCAGTCTAAGGTCGTGTAAGGACTCCTGCATTCACTAAAGCTCCCCAGCCTACAGGCAGACAACTCCTAAAGATAGCATTTTCTGGCTAGAAATGAGGGAAAAATGCATGTGCTTACAATTGCAGAGAGATTTAAAACATTAAATATTGATTAATTACAAATATCAGGTAATTGCTAGCTACTAAATTATCGTAAGATGATCCAGGAAAAGTTCTAAAATTTTCCATTAAAAGTGCTGTTTGTGATAGACAAGAGGAAGTGGCCAAATGTAGGCTCTCTATGCTTCTGCTCAGTCCTCATACTGCATCTTGTTCTGGATTTGCAGTGCCTTCTGATTGCTCTGACTACAGCTGAGTTTACACCTTGCACTGGATGATTGAGGCAGTTAAAACGTCCTCCTGACATAGGCCCATATGTTCAGAAGGCAATACTTTTAAGTTTTGTGATCTCCCTCCTGCCTTTCCATAGTAAACTCGGGAAAAAATATAGGTGACAGGTTAGTGTCAAGTTAGTGTTTAATAAGTTGCTATTCACTTGAATGAAATGCAACTATCAGCCTCACTAGTGTGACTTGCATTTTATCTCATTCATCCTGTAGTCTGAAGTAATACATTTTGTTTATTTAGATAAAATTAGTTCTGCTAAACTAAAATAGAATTTAATTCTGCTAAAAATACTGGTAGGATATAATACTTTAAGTTTTCATATGTAGTTAAAAGGAATTTTCAGCTGCAAATAGTGCAAACTCACTATACCGTAATTGCACTTTCAAAAGGAAGTAAATGGTGCTCTCATGGACATTTTTGATTGTTGCTGCCTTCTAATAGAGCTGCAGTGCCCTGCAATGTAGATCGCAAAAAACACAGCCCATTTACAGTAAATACTTTGCTGATCAGAATATGTCCACTGTATCCAAATTGATCTTTCTTTCTTCTCAGATAAAAGTTTGAGGTGCGACCTCCAAACTAAGGGAAGAACACTTTAACACATTGAAGGCTTAACCCGCCCCCCCCCCCCAAAAAAAAAAAAAAGAGAAAACCAAATTTGTTCTGGTCTTTTGTCTCCTGTTTCCATTGCTAGACATAGTCATTCAGCATCAGTACAAGAAAAGCCATCTTTACATTCAGAGGATTATCAGTTCAAATCCAATTGCATGTTTCTAAGGCATTTTCCTGTTACAAACTATCGTGGCCATGTAATCACATTAGTTGTTGACTGGCTTCTATCTGTGCAAGGCAGAATGTCATGACTGATGCAGAAACTTGGCACATGCTAGCTCAGGCCAAAGAGCATTCTAAAATGGATTATCCACAGCACAGCTCTTGATACAGGATCACAGAGGAATCCACAGCTGTGTTTGCCCATCTCTGTGCCTAATGCTTTTTCATGGCTGTTCAGTGGAGAATTACTGAAAAGCATTTTGTAGAGCTGTTCGCCATCTCTTGTGTATGTTTTGGCTTCAGGCTTTCTTTGTAGATTTACAGTGGTTCTACTATACCACCAGATACTCTTTTTTAGGTGCAGCTATCATTGAATGGCTTAAAGCAAGAAGAGCTAAGAAACTGTATATTTAAAATATGTAAATATTTATGCAAAATAGACTTATGTATTCACAAAATAGAGGAAAAGTTGAATTCCTGACGCTGTGTAGATTACCATCTAGAAAACAACTGCATGGTATAGGCTAACCCACATCAAAGATGCAGAATAGATCAATTCGTTGTCATCCTGTTAAGATACGAGGGTGACTGTTATTACATACATGTTTCCATGCATTATTCTTTCCAGTTCAGTACTAGAACAAACTCAATTAGCCTATATTAGTGTATTCTAATACACCTCACACCAGTCTAACTCTAGCATTCCTTTGTAACATCATAACTTCCAGGAGGTCTGAATCCTGATGGCATCGGTCACAGTCTCTGATTTTTGTGGTGGTGGCTTACATTTGAGAATATCTCCAAGCTTCCTTCTCCTTTTGGGGTTCTGCATTAGTATAGTTTTACCTGTGGTCTTCATGTGGGTTGACCTAAATTAAGTATCTTGATCCTTGCAGGGCCAGATACATCCACTTCCCAGGCCACACCTGTAGACCTGGAACTATACTGGGAGAGCTCCACCAGCTCAAAATTGTCTGCATATGACTTGTACTTCAGAAGTGTGGTATAAGGAGAGTCTTTTTTATTCAAAGGTACTAGCAGGAATAAGGATGCAGCTTGTCAGGATGAATGACGCTCTTTTCTCTAAGGTATGGTGTGGAGAAATGCAAAATTACACAGAAGACACACACAAAAAAAAAAAAAAAAAGAAAGAAGCAGGCCAGGAGAACATATGGAGCAGAGTAGCGGGCATACAGAACATAGCAGACACTCAGAAAGCCAGTATGCTGGCAGGGTCTTGGCATTACATCTATGCTTCAAGAGAAGTGTGTGAGAAGAAGGGCATTTTTAGTTCCTTTAACAGTTTACGTATTGAAAGAGCCTTTATTATGCGAACTTTGTGATCACTGCCCTCTGAAAAATTACCCAAGGAATGTATTTGGAATTACTTGGTGAACTTTGTTCTGTGTAGCCAGCATATTTTGTTTGAACTTCATGCATGAACATGCCCATTTCTCAATGTAACACTCCTAGTTTTCTTTCTCTTCTGGTATAATTCTGTAGCTGCTTGAGACAAAAAGCAAAAAGAGCCATTTTGTCTTGACACTTCTGAATGCCGTGTTCAGTCACAAGGAGAAAACCAATCAGTGATAGGACACTCAAACTGTGTTTAAGGCATCCAAGTTTTTAACTAGAACTTGCACTAAAAATAGCATCAAAACTAGTGTGTGTTTATGTGAATAATTTACATTACCCTGTGTGTGTATAAAAGAAAATACTTAAATCACTGATTTTACAAGAATAGAAAACTTCCTTTCCATCCAACATTGCACTGACTCTAAATATTTCTAAATTTATATTTTTGGCATCAAAATCAGAGGATAAAATTAGGTGAAAGGATGAGAGAAACTTGACTCATGCAGTAATGTGATTTTTCAGGGTTCAGCATGTGGATGCTCTGGCAGACAGAATTGGATTAAGTTTGTCTTTTGAAATGCTTTCCAAAATATTTTGAAAACATTTATGTTACAATATAATACAAATCCAAATAAATCAGAATTACATGATAAACATGATTAACTTTGTAGTGGAAGCTATTCAGAATGTTTTGAGCGAAAACTGTTGCCATCCTACTGAATTAAGAAAGGGATAATATCACTGTAATGGATATTTTTGTATTAGTGTATGTCATAAGGGTTTGTAATTAAACAGCCTATGATGAAATTGCATATGCCTGTTTTGGCAACATATTGTTTTAAAAATAAATTCCCTTTTATCATTATCTTCAGACACCTACACACTGATAATCTAGATAACTTACCCCTCTGCCCCTCCAAAAAGATCATGCAAAAACCATACTTTTTCCTCTCTCCTGGATCAAAGCCATATTTTATCCCCTGATTTACCGTCTAGATAAGTGTTCTTTTTTTTTTTTGTTCTTCTTCTTCTGAATGATTTCTCTTTTATTTTAATGTGCACACAGACAGATGGGCAATTTGATCAAATATACACTCCATTTAAACTATGAATGTGAGTTAGAGTCAGATTATCCCAGACTTTTTTGCCTGTATCTGAACTGTTTTTACAGATTACAGCTAATAAAACCATAGTGACTTATTTGCCCCAGAGGTACATGGATTTCAAGGTGCTCTTGTGAGATTTGAGACCAGTCTTGCAATGCATGTGATATTATCTAGCTAATAAAAAGAGATTATTAGAAGCTTTCACTCATGTGTCAATACCACTGGGAAAATACCAGTACAGCCTCATGTGGCCAAATCCTTCCACTCTTAACTGCAAAAATAAACATTTTCTGTTATAGTATCTATTAGTTTTTTTTCAGTTTGTGTCACAGGAAGTTAAGTACTGTCTATATAAATACACAAATCTGTATTTAGTGAATACCAATGACAAGTATGAATGGGTTTCGTTGCCATGAGAGTGTTATACTTCAGTAACAGATGAATAATAAATAGATGACTGTGAATTCAGAGTGGCTAAGAATGTGAGGCTGGACCAGCTGCCCGGAGAGGCTCTGGAGTCTCTGCCCGTGGAGCTGTTCTAAACAGGGCTGGACAAAGGAAGAGCAACGTCACTTGCTTTGGAAGTTCACTTTAATTTGGGACCTCCAGAGTTCCCTTTCATCCTACATACATTTATGCTTCTGTATATGTATGTATGTGTATTTATTAAATGTTTATCTTGGCAAAATCAGAAATCTAATGATCCGACTTTTCAACTTTCCTCTTTTCAATGATGTTTATGTCTGGATATTTGTAATGAATACAATATTTGAAAATAATTTTTAAAAACCATTTGTGATCACTTTTTCTTTCTTTTCTCTCTTTTTTTTTTTTATACTGCTACTGTATTTGCTCCTCACTGCTGTCCAACGAGCAGTCTGTGCTAACAAGTTATCCTGTGCTGTCCTGTGCTGACCATTCTTTCCAACTGTTCCTACAGCTTTAAGGATGATACTGCCTATGTTCAGCCATGGAAGAACACAGACAAGGACATTTTGGCCATGCAGGTCAAAAGACTATTTCAAAGAAGTTATAGTTAGGGACTTAACTGTGTAGAAGAGATGTTCCTCTTACAAAATTCAGCAATTAGGCAATGTTACTATCACTCCTGAGCTCTGTAACAGGAGTGCTAGAGGACCATCCTTAAATGGGATTTGGCCCAAAACTTGTGAGTGTGACAGGAATCATCCCAAGCTATTCAATAGCTTTTGTGTACGGCCTTATGCCCAGCTTGTAATTTATCCCTTTGTTCTAGTTCTGTTTCCGTGAAAGGTGCTGGAGTTGTGGTAGAGGCATGACTGGCTTTTTGGATGACAAAATATTAGCCTGCTGACTTGGCACAGGGGAAGATATTCAAAGGGAAGAACTGATGTTCATGTGGTGATGTGAAGTCCTTTGGTAGAAGAGGACTGCATCATTATTATGTCACCTCTTATGGGATGACATTTGATTTATACTGCTTCCCTAAATTGCTTGTTTACATAATAAACTGGTTGCAGCACTCCATGTCGGTACAAAACAATTTTGGAATAAAAATTTGTTGACAGAGAATAAGAGATGGAAATGAAGCACAAAAGTAGAAAAGGCAGTGATGAAGGCAGGCTGTTACTTCAATTTTCTGCCTGCATACGCAGTATAATACTGTCTCTAATTAAAAAAAATACACACAGGAATATTTACCTTAACAAGGCAAATCCTAATTCTGTTTTATTATAAATACAAAGTTTAATGCAGGAGTCTTCTCCCTCACTCCCTTCCTTCTTCCTTTC
The DNA here is from genome assembly GCF_036417535.1 of Chlamydotis macqueenii. Lineage (NCBI taxonomy): Eukaryota > Metazoa > Chordata > Aves > Otidiformes > Otididae > Chlamydotis > Chlamydotis macqueenii. The sequence goes on along the minus strand of NC_141556.1, from coordinate 141,134,216 downwards.
CCTCTTCCTCCAGCCCACTCTGCTGTGGCCCTCATGGCCCACGCCTCCATCTCCTTCATGGCCCATGCCTCCATCTCCCCCATGCAGGACCCACCTTTGCTGCCTCCCTACAGGGCTGGTGTCTCCCATGCTGTTCTTTAGCTCCCAGGGCCACTGGTGGTCTCCCTGAGTGACTTTCCTGTCCCCCTAGTGGGATCTGGCCTCCCTCACTGGCCTCCCTGGCTGCCACCACTGCCTGGCCTCCCTCGCGGTGTGGCCTGTGACCGTGGCCACCTCTCACGCTGGTGTCCCTAACCCCAGCAGCCTCCCCAGGCCTCTCAGCAGGCTTCCACCTTGCCCTCCATCCAGGGTCTCTCTCACCTGCTGGCCCCATCACTCTGCAGGAGCAATTTTGGCAGTAGAATTTCATTAGGACATGCCAGGTCGCAGGTGAAATTTAGTTCCCCGTGCACATCTGGCACGTTCAGGGGACTCGGGATGGCTGCCGTGACAGAAGCAGCCTAGGTATGCATAAACTGGGTAGGAAAAAAGTAGTTATATATCAAAGTTTCTAGCTATTGACCAAAAACTGCTTAAAAATTTTGTATTGAAGGCACCATTGCAGCTTGAAAAAACAACCTCTTTAATAAAATAAAAGATTAAATTTAAGACTGGGACAATTGATTCTGTCTGACAGGTGAAAGAAAGCAGTTATTTGGCTTACTGTCCTCCATCACCAGACTGAACCTACCTGGGCAGGTATTGGTTGATGTTATATAAATTATATTGCATTATTTTGGATGTTGCATAAAAAAAGGATGGCCTCAGTCTAATATTTAAGGATGAATATTCACATTGCTTGAAATTTAAGCTCTAATTGTATGTATTGTTGCATTCATTAGAAGACAGTTACATCCCAATTGGATATTTCAGTTACATTGATAGAGTGATACTGATTATTTGGTGCCATCATTCCTGCAGTCTTGTTTTATGTTTCTCTGAAAGTATTGAAGATATATATTTCATACTGTTACTCTTTATTATAAAATACAGCAAAATCTGATACCAGACAATTTTCAGTTCTGCAGTCCTTATGACTGATTTGAGATATACTGACCTCTAAAGATAAAAACAAAACAAAGCAAAACAAATTAGATTAGATTTGGAGCTGTTCAGGAGGGAATCACCTACTCAGAAGTAATGAAAATGAATGTGACAGTCTGACTACCTGTCTCGAATCTTGTGGTAGCCTTCTGGCAACAGCTAGCAATATCAGTTTAATGAGTTTGAATTGCACAAATATGGAGAGAATTTACAAACTCAACCTTTGCTAAGGGACCAAGAGGCAATAATCTGTGACTGCTGTGTTAAATCAGTTTGTCAGTGGCAAAGGAAAGCTATAACTTTCCATCTTAGTCTGAAGGAATTTTTCAGAAGAAAAGACATAATAAAAGTGCAGTACCTTTCCTGCTGCTGTGAATGGATGTATGCACTTTTCAGTTATTTTGTAGGAAATGAACATTGAATATTCTTACTTGTGAATCTGCTTCCACTTGGCTACTATTTCTTCTTTTCACTGCTTCAGAAATCTTCATTCCATGAAATTTGTATGAAGTAGCAGCAAAAATCCATTTGACCAATCCAAGTATACAATATGATGCATAGTGCATGCCAGAGCCTGCTCTGTTTTCTAGTGTTCTGTGCTTTGAAATAGGTTTTACTGTTCATTTCATTGGCACAACAAACAGCACAGCTCCTCACAGCTGTTACAACATATTCATGGCAATGCATGTTGTTATGGACCCATAATCTGTGCCTTATATTCATGGCAGATTTTTTTAAAATCCTCGATCAATATGATTTTATCTATTTTACACAAAAGAGCACCTCTAATCCATGTACAGTAGGTATAAACATGTGTAACATTTTAATGAAAAATGGTCACTGCACAATGATCCTATTGTTTCTTTTATACACCAAAAAAAAATTATGCTCTTGGATTTTTATTTATATTCTGAAAAATTTTACATTCTATTCTGCTGGCTCTCTATTCCTTATGTTCATTTTCCACATAATTTAATATGGAATTGTATTCTTTAGTATAGGATTTTTAAACCATCCCACAAAATTTTCTGAGACAGTTATGTTATCTACTAAATCTTAATTTATTTAATAAGCACTACAAAATATGTTTAGTATTGATAGAAATATATATACTTAATTTCTAATATATTTTATCAGGTTTTGCTGTAAGGTACAGTACTCCAGGGAATAAATTAAAAAAAAATAGATTGGTTTACTTAGAAAAAAATAAAGTCTAAAACAAACACCTACATGAAACACTAATTATTCCCGTCCATGTATTCTGAAAAGCTCCCGTAGGAATACATGCAGCTGTGAGGCATTTCTGAACAGAGACATGCAAATGATTGTTGGGGTTTTCTCTTTGTTTATTTGTTTGCTTTGGAGTCAAAAAGCTCATTTCAGCCTCTGTGCTGCTCCAGTGGAACCCTCTGTGTTTCTTTATTTTTAATGGAAGCAAAATAGCTGTCTTCATATTTCAAAATACTTTTCAACTAACCTACTCTTAAAAACTACCCCTTCTAAGTCTGTTTAGCTGTTCCTATGATAATATGTAAATTAATTATGACTGGAGCTGTATTTCAGGAACTATAAAAGCTCACAACCAAACCTCTCAGAGAAAACAACTGTCACATTTATAGCACCTTTAATTTGGCTTACTGGACATTAATCCAAGTACTTTGCCTTGTGCATGCTATACTAATTGGACATGTAAAAAAAAATGGAGATTTCAGCAGCAGAAATATATAGCCATACTGCTACCTGACACAAATATGTGCAGCAGTGATTATTTTTGTTTGCTCGTCCATGAAGCTTCACAGATTTGAAATATGCAAATAGTTTGCACTTCTGTAGATACAACACAGCTTCCACCTCCTCAACAGGCTGGTTTGTAGGGAAAATGAATCTACAGTGTTACAGTGCTAGTCAAAGTGTATTTCGTTTTCCCTAAGTAAAAAAGCCCCAAACTTTGGGTAGCAGTGTACATTATACAATTATATATTTAGCTGATCAAACAGCTGTTAATACTATGAATTTAAACAGGGAGAGATAAAATGTATTCTACTTGAATAAGCAGCTAGCTACAACAGTTCCATAGATGAGGAAATACTTTAAGGAAGATAAACAATCTTTTGTTTTGTTTGTCCCTTTCCTCTTATCCAGCATTTGTTACTGGGTGAGCTTGAAAACTTCATGAGACAATCTGGTAAACTGTAAAATAGCAGAAACTTTTATAATTGGATAACATGTTTGTCCATCAGCAATCTTTGAGGAGATTAAGAGATGAGTTATTTACACATTGGAGTGCCACATATAGACTTTTGTGGATTAATTTTCACTGTGTGACACTAGGTTCATGAAAGTAAAATTCCTTTTTACTTTGGCCAAGTTAACTAGTTTAAAACTACTTTCATACGCAGGGCATGCAAGTACAGCATTTTGTATTGCTGGAACACAGGAGAACCATACCCATTCTTTTTGCTAACAGCAGCAGTCAGTTATGCTACTGTCCAGCAGAATGTTTGTAGGAATATATCCATAATCTATGGATTTTTACATGCTCATTTTCCCTTCTCTGTTCATGACTCTGCAGAACTAAAGTATGAAGCACATCCATACAACACTTCATGGGGAAGCTGTAAAACACTGGCTTAGAAGTTAGTACAGCCAAAACAATATTCTTTTTTTTTAAAGGAAGTCTAGATATAATAGCACATTTCGAGACCAACTAGAACCATATTGACACTGAAGCAACAAGGAAAAGTGTCTGTAAAAATGTTTGAAACTCATAGCTTCTGTAGAACATACTCTGTTATACCAAGAAGCTCATTTAAAAATCAGAATTATCAGTATTTTGATATGAAACACAGATGCTGGACATATTTTCTTCCACAAATTTTTCAGGAATATCAGAGAAAACTTGAAAGAAATTTTAAGTTATGAGTTTGCTTAATAGATGCAAGTGTTACCGTACTGCAGAACCGTTTCCTGGGTATTTGGCAGAAAACGTCTATTATTTGTGTATGTGAATATCTGTGTAGTCAGTTGTGTTTGCCATAAATGGTAAAATTGTTTGCACTGATGTTTGAGGAGCCTTTTTCATACCTGAAGGTATAAGAATTCAAGCAAAAAGGGCTATGAACTCTTCCAGTCACAATGCATAAACCATACCGCATGGCTAAAAGAAGTAACACAGATTGAACAGTGACTGCTTCCACTGAAGTTTTCATAGGTCCAACAATTAGCAAGATCTAACCCCCACCCCCTCTACCCCCCAACCAACTAGAGTGATAGAGGGTAATAAAACTTTTGAGAAGGAAAAAAATGTATTTTGAGAATGTGGCCTGTATTTCATAAGCAGCTAATCTCCCAGTTGTGTTACTACAATATTTTGTATCGATGCCATGTGTGAATTTTCAGAGTACAAGTTTCGGCTTATCACTGGAACATTATGTTTAATCAGTCAAAGTCTAATTAAAATGCTAAATTATCTATATATATAAACATACATATCTTATAAATATAAATTATTTGTGTTCCCACTGTGTCTTATTTTGGTAGTGGTCAGAAAAGAACAGATTATTTTTCTTTGTACAGATTAGTATTTATTGTATTCTTTCATCTGATTAATGATAACTGATGCTGTGATTCCCAAGGCTGTATACAAAAATGACAGGACTTAATTGCATTGGTACTGCAAAATAAGCTCATTCATTTCAGTATTTATGTGCATATGAGGTATTTTTTTCTAAACTATATGTTCTACAGGACTCATTTATTTGACATATTATAAGCAATTTTTCTCTGACTGCAGAGAGGCTTTTCAGAATGCATTTGGCAAAGAAAGAACAAAGAATAGAGGCAGACTGACTAGTAGACTTATTCAATTATACATGATTAATGTACTTAAAATGTAATATATATTTTATTATGAATAATAACAGAGTGATCTAGAAGAAATATTTGTGAAGAAAAGTAACTACCCTTATCTCTTGGCTATGTAGTGGTCCAGCTACAACACAGAGGTGAAATGTGTTCCCTCTTAGTCAATCCTATATTCAGCTAGCTGGATACTTTCCTAGAAGATGTCACTGAGAAAGGACAAGAAGCTCACACCTCATCTGAACACGTTAACCGCTAAAGTAGTAGAAAAGCTGGATGGCGACCTGCATGGCTAAATGACTTCTTCCTTCTGTTTACAAAGCATGACCCTGGCTGGTTTGGGGGCAAAGGCCAAGAGATGACTCTGGTTTGAGTTCCCCACAGGAGGTGGACTCAATGTATCCTATTAGGCTGCTTCAAGCAGTTTCCTTGTTAGTGTGCATAAATCCTGAAGTGTGTCATCAGAGATATTTAGCCTTTTCTATGTATTGTGAGTCTAGTTTGAAGTTCTAACTATATGGGTGGGTACAGACATAGTCAGGCTACTTTGTCCCTTCTCTGGAGTGTATGGACACACACAGGGACAGGCCCATGTCTAAACTGGTAGTCAGCTTTTCTGCTGGCTAGCTCAGAAAGCAAGTAGAGGGGCTCTTGAGTTGATTTGTAATGTTTAAAAATAAATAAAATTAGAAGTCCTGCATGTTTAACGGTATCGGGACTCACCTTGCTTAGGACAGATGTCTATGTTTCAGGTATTACAATAGTTGTCTGCTGCCTAGTGCAGCCATATAAACTTTGGCCCAATGCTGAAAAAAGTTTGAGGTAATCTTTGTGATACCTTTGGGGCTTTTGGAGGATCTGGTCAATGTGTATAAATATCTGAAGGGAGGTTATAAAGAAGACAGAACCAGGCTCTTCTCAGTGGTACCCAGTGACAGGGCAAGAGGCAATGGGCACAAACTGAAACATAGGAGGGTCCCTCAGAACATTAGGAACCATTTTTTTTACTGAGCACTGGCACAGGCTGCCCAGAGAGATTGTGGAGTCTCCACCCTTGGAGATACTTAAAAGTTGTCTGGACACAGTCCTAGGCAACTGACTCTAGGTGGCCCTGCCCGAGCGAAGGAGTCAGGCCAGATGATCACAAGATGTCCCTTCCAACCTCACCCATTCTGTGATTCCGTGACCGTATAATGTGTGTTTTCTCAACGGAATTTTAGAGTTATGTCTTGTTTCACTGAATAATTGTTACAGAGATTGATATCTAGCTCTTAACACCAGGGGGTAGGGAGAAGTACTACCCAAAAATATGCATGTGGCACTATTTTTATCTTATAATTTAGATAAAGATACAATCTCAACATTTGGCTGGGTTTCTTGGGCAGGAATGTGTCTGCTAAGTAGTGCAATCATTGGAACTAAATATGCTGTGCAAGTTGGAACAAGGATTAGGACAGAAAATAAGATGGGGTTTTCCCCTTCAGAAGATGTTTCAGAGAAATGCTTTTCCAACCCGTAAATTGCAAATTAATGAGATTTTTCAGCCTACATTAATTTTCATTCAGTATTTAAAACAAATATTAAATTCTTAGTCATATTTGTGTTGTATGACCAAATGGAGCTTTAAATTTACTGTATTTCATTGGCAGAAGTCCTTTAATGCTAATCCATTGGAGTGTCATTAGAAGAGGCATGCTTTGAAGCTAGTATTTGGTTATTGCTGAGTTTTGAACATGCAACATCATCTCTACATTGCAAATATATGTGGTTTTTGCATATATGACAGTTAAATTGTATTGCATATTTCTACCCCTTAACATCCTTTTTAATTTTTTTCACTGCTGAATGTTCTGATCTCAAATACTCTCCGCAATTTCTTTGAAATGTCTTTGCTCTTTAGTTGCTTGCATATATTCTTAGTCCTGATTCTGCTTCGCCATTTAAGTCAATTGATAATGACTGTTTTCTTCACTGAGAATCACCTGCATAGTCTTTTCTTAAAACCACCAGTGAACAGCACAGAGCTTTCAGACTGTTTCTTAGCTGACAGGCCAGTGATCTACCGCACTGAAGGCACAGACAGACCCTGCTAAGCAAAGGACGTGGCACAGGCGGCAAATTTAATTCTGCCTGTACTTTGCTCCTTGTTTTTGTAAATATACTGATTTTAATATGTGGATCACAGTCCCTTCCTAGCTATAATTTTTCATTACTGTATTTTGTAATTTTATGTTTTGTGAAGACTGCAATACTCTGATTTTAAGAGAGTGTATTGCTATCTAAGTGGTGCTTACTGGCTTTGGTGAAGCTATTTACAACTCTGCAACATGACCACAGAATGAGAGTGATTCATGATAGTTCTGCTTGGGTAGCACTAGGCATCCTATTCCACCTGCTTCAAAAAGACCTAAGTGATCACATAGGAACAGACTTACACCTATTAGGGGACTAAGAAAATCACAGAATATTCAAATTTTTTTTTTTTTTTACTTAAACCAAATAAGTGGAGAGGAAAAATAAAGCCACTGTAACAATAAAAAAAAAAATTTCCATTATACATGCAATTTATCACCAGTAATCACAATTGTACAGTGGTGATTTAAATATTATTAGGGCAGATTATCACTCCATGCACTCCTTGCATACACACGGTCACAAACGTACACGTGCACACCTGTCTGGGAATCAGAGGGAAACACAGGCTATGGCAGGGTGTACTGATCATATGACAGAGGCTCAGAGGAACACAGTTCTACTACATGACAATTCATAAGAAAACAATGTTCCTTACTACGGTTCAAAATCTGACCAAGCATCATACTCACCTGAAGTGATAATTTCTGTCTGCATGGTATTGAGGGTTTGCTGAATTACTTCACAATTACTCTATTCACGAGCAGCTGGGCTTGTGGGTGAGCGTGTGTATTTGAACAGTGAGAGCATTTGAAAATGTTTGGCTGTGGGTTGGTATACTTATTAATGTACTACAAAGAGAAAACTCCAGGTTTCTTTTTTTTTCCCTTTGCCTGATGGGGTTTTTTTTGTTTGTTTGTTTGCTTTTGATCCCTTACCCTGGTATTAACATAGCCAATTGCAATAGTGACATCAGGCAGCAAGATTTTCGCTTTATGTGAAAATATATAAAGATGTAAAAGAAAAGGAATAGCTATTGTTCCCCAAGAACAATGTAATTTTAAGCAGTAGATTTTTGCTTTTATTCCCTGGAAAGAGAGGAGGTATAATGATGTGGCAACAAAACTATTTCTGGATAGAGTGTTCTGTGGAGTCTTAATGGGTAATGTGCAGTGAGGTAAGAACAGAGCTGCTGCAGGTGTGCAGCTTTGCAAGGTGGTAATTAGAAAGCCAGTCAACATAAATAAGGAGCACAGATGGTACATATAGAGGTGATTGGGAATCAAGGTACAGTGCAAACTTAGTATCTTACAACTTACAATGATAAAAGGGTCCTTATTATTCTCTTTTTACCTGAGTTAGCCACTGCTGAACAAATTGAGTCCAGATCACATCTGCAGTTACAGATCTTAGAAATCAGCAATCCCTACACTATTATAAAATTCTAACGTGAAACAGAGAAAAAGCTTTCTTGTTAACTCACACATGGGAAAGAGTGTCAGATTTTAAAATGTGGCGTGAGAAAGGGAATGTTGACAAAGATAACTACTTTTCCAAAATTTGTGCAATAGGCTGTTTAAGCTTAAACTCTCATTTGAATGCCAGCTGCCAAACAAATCCAACCTGATATTTTCTGGGGAAAAAAAAACCATTAACTTTACCTATTATTTAGAAAGTTAAATAGGAAGAAGTTCTCTCTCATACTTGAGTATTCAAGTCTAAAATAAGTGTTTCCACTGAGACCATAAATCAAAGTTCCAAACATTTTAATGATCCAGTAACCAAACAGAAAATTGTGACTGACCAGTCAAAGAATTCATTTTGATTGTCTGAAAATCCTGAATTCCAACTTTGACAGCTATTTATTTGGTGGGGTTTTTTTTGTAGAAATAAAACTGACATTTAAAAATCATATTCTGAATTAGAAAAATGAACTTTTTATTGAATATATTAATTCTGATCCATAAAGTTCAAAACATGTGGAAATACGGCATTATGTCTTTTGAAATTTCATGTTCGGCAGCACCTGTCATACTTTTACAGAGATCAGTTTTGAAAAGAATGCTATCACTGTTCTTTGATGAGTGGGCAGGGTGTATTTCCTTTGGGGTGTATACTTTGCATATCGTATTTTCACATTCAATTTCTATAACAGGAGTTGGTGAAGAGAACACAATGAAATAAAGCAATTATTTAGTCCTATTTGTTTTCTTAAGATATATATAGAGGAATATAATCTATTATATTTTACAAAAATTTACTTGTTGCTGTCAACAGAATTTGATTTACTCAAAAACCTGTGTAGTTTGGCTATATTTGAATGTTTCAGATAATTGGTTTTTTTTGGACTATTTGACAAATTACAGTGCTTAGTTTTGATTAGTTATTCAAGTAAGTTGTTAAAATGTGGAGTACATTGATTTCAACACCTAAACTTAATTAATATAAGTTTCTTAGATGAAAGTATTTTTATTCTTGCAGCAGTTCAATTAAATAGTAGAAGTCACTGCATTTTCTAAGTGAAGAAATGAAGCATGGAATGATTTCAGTTCTCATACATAGAAATCCATTTAAGGATAAGTAAGTACTGAAATAGCTTTTCAAGAGAAATCAAGGAATTTCCTTAATTGGCTATGTAAAAAAGCAGGTGGCAATACCAAGCAAATGTCTGTAAGTAATGCAGTAGATATTCTTTTTGAGTGGAGTAGGGAATATTCTGAGATATTGTAAATCCCCAGTTAATTTCATAGGGTTATTTTTAGTTCTGTGGTTTAGACATCTGACGGAGGTTGAATGAGATTTTAATGGCAGATAATACCTTTCAGAATCTGAGTATATGCAGTTCATACAAAGTCACAGAGGAGGTACCTGGAAAAGCAAGGAGCTGAGTGGCAGTCTCCCGAGGCCCAGATTAATGCTCACTCCATTGCACAGCCTTTCCTCCTTCAGGTAAAATAGCAGAACTGGTCATGTTTCTAATTAAAGGGACATTAAATCTTTGCCTTGTGCTTGAGTAAGTGTACATTTCACCTTGAAGGTCTTGTACATAAGAATTTAAAATAACACCTTGTAAAAATTTTTCAATGAAATCTACATATATTTACAGTCTGATTCAGATATATGCTGAACGATTTTGGTGTAAATGTGTGTGTATCCACAAAGACTATGAAAACTGGTAATTAAAACATGACATTTTATTTTGCAGTGATTTAAATGCAATAATTGAAAAAAAAAAGATGCAAAGGCAGGACACACAAACCACCAGAACCAGTTCTTCTTGTGCTTTTCAGCTTTCAGTTATTTTAAGAGACAATAGTTTTGCAAGAAAAATCAAACCAGTCCCGCTAACATGTAAGTGATTTCTACAGAACAGGTGATAAATGAATCAACGATACATATGTAGTGGTTTTCCTGTTAAGGTAGATATCTCACTCGGAAACTCACTGGAGGTTTTCACTCTGTGGAGCCACATTTCTGCTTTCTCCCATGACTGAGTGGGGATTAACAAGTTGTATTCCACTACCTTAGTTAAACATGTCATAGCTACAGTTTAGTTGTAGAACTTGTGAATCTTCCAAAAAGGGACGAGTTTTTAATTTCCATTCATGCAACCAGTATTTTGTGTCATTTTATAATCTGTGAAAGCAGAGGATCTGCTTTTATTTGACTCTATTCTCAACTTCTCAGAAGTGTGTGTGTGTTTGCATGTGTCTTTAAGAAGGCCAGAATGCAAGACTGTAGGGTATTTCATTTTTAATGGGCTAAAAATTTAAGAGAAATAAAGGACCATGATGCAGAAATCCATCCAGGCATCAGTAGCTGATTGTGAATGGTACATATTGTAAGGTATGGATTGCTTTGTGAACTTGCATGCTGTTCCTAGAGGAGGGGCAATATTGTGTAGCATTCCTCCTAGTTGAGATGGGAATACCTTCCTCTAATCTGAATTAATGTTCAGTTCTTAAAAGTAATGTACCATGCAGTAGTGGAGCCTTTGGTTAGTGTAGTAATAAAAAGAAGCTTAATTGGAAATTCTTTTGAGAGCTTGCAGGTACTGCACATTATTAGCCTGGGGTAGGTCATTCTCACCTCCATTAGCTTTCTGGCCGATAGAACACATTTATGTTCTGAAATCTCTGCAAGTAGATAATATGTTTCCCCTCCCTCCGCTATTTTCCTCAATACCCTTGCACTTTTTTCTTGCTCCACTAAAACAGGCTGATGTAACAATCTGGTATGTGTTGCTTAAAACTACTTCCATTGTCTTTACACAGGTTGGCTGCCAGTTCAAATGGATTTGTTGAAACAACGTGCTTTTACCAGGCTACACACACTTCTTCTCTTAGCAACAAGAGGTTCTGACGTTAGCAAGCTTATTTTGGAAAGCTCTGCTCTGTTCAGTGCGGGATCAGAGCACCCCAAGGGCTTGAAGTCAAACTTTGTAACTTGCAAATTAATTGACAAGCTGCAGTATCCTCCTAGAGACAAAACAAAGATTTGTTTCCTAATTTAAAAAACGTAACTCTGTAAATATGGCAAATAAAAGACTTAGGGTAACAATTAAGATGCACTAATGGGTCAAATATCCAGTTTACTATTGATTTATACTCACACATTAAAATAAAAATAGTACTAAATAGCCTTCTGGCATTGAGAAGCCTGTAGCTGAAGTAAGGCAGTATATGTTAAAAAAAATTCAGTAGGATATTCTGGTAAAATTAGAATAGAAGAGTTTTCAAAAAAAAATTATTTGAATAAACAAGGGAAAAGAGAAAAGTGGGAGACTATATCTTGCCACTTTAGTGATCCCTTTTTCCCCCCAAGAATCAAGCGAGTAAGATTTTTGTGGTAAAAATGTTTACAGGAGGGACAATGCTAGAAATGAAAATAAATATTCCTGAAAATTCTCAGCCTGGTAAAGCTCTCAAGAGCTTTCAAAGCTTGTTCTGTGGGTCTCAGGGGAGGAGAAGGAGAATTTAGGTAAGAAAGGATAGAGGAAAGAATAAACCCTAATAATAAGGGACAGTAATAGTACATATTTCAGTGTGATTTGAGCATGAATATTCACACACCTAAACTTCAGCACTTGCCTCAGTTGTTTCGCTGAGCTAAAGCCTAAGGACAGCCTTGAGTAACTGAGAACGGGAAGAGACTGTACAGGAAGGAAAATACTCACATTGTGTGTCTGAAACTGTGTTTTGGCTGCACCTCTAGCTTTCATAGATATTATTCATGTCTGAGTCTTAATTATGATGCTGACCATCAGTTTGGGCCTTCCTTTGGCCAGGCTTTGATCATGCTTAGAAACAAAGTGTGCTTCAGTTCCCACTGACTACAGCAGGGCTTGAGAGCACGGAGCGTTTTGAAGGTATGCACAGTACCAGGGCAAGACCAAACCCATATAATGCCTTTGCAAGAGGTGGTTTCTCAGAATTGGAAAGAGATGGTTATTCTTTGGGAAGAGGAATTTGAGACAATCAGATGTTGCCTCTGGTGTGCCATCAGATATGTTTCCCTTTTATCTCCGGAGCCTGTATACGTCAACATCAGCACCAGTGAGGGAGCAGACTTGATAAACCCTTGAGGACTCTATGCTCATAGGACAAATGTTGCTGTGGAAGAGACTTACAATCACTGTCTGCAAACAAAGCAAATTCAAGGGGAAAATCTTTCTGAGCTAACCTTTTTAAACTAATCTGTTTAAGATTTAGTGTTACTTCTGTTTTACTCAATTTCTTTTTTAAACATGTAGGACCGTAGTTCTCAGAACATTATTGTAGAATAAAATGAATGACAACAGGTATTTCCAGGGCTTTTAGTGTGTAAGCTACTGCACAAACCTACAGCTCCAGCTGCTGGCAGATTTTCCTGGATTTTCTCAACCATACGAGCAAGAGAAAATATGAAGGTGAAAGAGCCCTAAGAAAACATTATTTTTTTTTGCATAGGAAAAAAACCCTATAAATAGTAGTAATAAATATTCCTATTTTTTCCTGTAGCCCTGTGTGTTTAGAGACCAGCCAGTTCCCTTTTCAAGGACAGCCTTGTATGATATAGCAAATGGGTCAACAGGATGTATTACTAGCGTGGCACAAATCACAGACTAGGCTGATACACTCAAGTCACAATGCTGATGTACACAAGCTACGTATATGACTTATCTAGATATCATTAAAGTCTCCTGATTCATCTTTATGTCTGGCTACCAAGAGGAATGAATGGATTACAGATTTCAAACTAAATGATGAAACAAAGATTCTAATATAGATATAACTCATTGCTTTTATTGTCTTGTGATAAAGTAAAAATACAGATAAATTCTTGCATATTGAAGGACTAGACTCATGCCACCTGTCTGAATAATAAACCAAAACCACAATTAAATCACAGAAGCTGTTAAAGATAACAGGAGCAGTGACAAGGAATAAAATACCTTTCTTGAGGAATAAATTAGAAACTTTTTTTTTTCTCATATACTTACTATTTCTTTTGTGATTGGTGTTATTCTTTTATAAAAGACTACTATGAATCTATAAACAAATGAAATATATTTCAGTACACAGAACAAATATATAGTTTTTATATACAGGTAGATATTTATTGCAATTAATTTTGGACTAGCCCTATATCATTACTTTGTTAGCCTAGTATTGTCTGGTACTAAAGAGAAAAAAAAAGATATAGCAGTTAATTCCAATTGTGTTAAACACTACTAGTAGAATATGCGCTACAATAATACTGCAAATCATGCGACACTAACATTTTGAACTCGTTTTCATCAACAGATTGCTGACAAGCACTTCATTTTTCTTACTCAAAAGCAGGTATTTCTTTGTCTATAGAAGTCCATTCAAAAGTATCCCTAGATTTCTTTTCAGGGAACACAATGCTGAGTCCTAGGAAAAGAGAGAAGTGCTTAATGTGTGTGCTTTGCCAAATGTACAACAGGTACTGAGGTCTTGAGAAATGTGCAATTTGTCCCAAGCAAAGCCTTCCATAACTCAACACATACAAAGGACTTCTTTTCTCAAACATTCTGTTTCCTAAAATAATTAAGTTTTCCCTGTAACAGGTTCATCCTATAAACTAATTACTTAAGCAAATAGTCTCTGTTTCTACAAGAAGATTAATTAGATTAATAAACTATTTTATTAAAGGCCAGCCTAGCAATTGTTGGGCTTGCCTCAATCTTCCATTTTTCTACATTTTCATTTTCTTTTAAATTTGCCAAATGTGAATCATTTGGGTGCATATTTTTAAAGCTGGGTTGATCCCGGAATTAGATTTTTTTTTTTAAATTGAAGCCCCCAAAGTTTGGACATTATTGAGACAAAAGCTAAGGACCACAATATGGCCTCCAATCTGTCTATAAATAATAATAGTGCTTGAAAAGCCTTATGTATCTTGGATTGTTGTTATAGCTGTGTATCTCTACATAGCAATAAATGCTGTTGACCTTTCTTCCTTGTGCTTGAAGAATGAGCTCAGTATGAGAACTGGGTATGCAATGTTTCCACGGACCTGTTTTCTGAATCCCAGGTTAGAATTTGCAAACATTTGGCCATGTTCAAAACTTAAGAAAGAAAAGTGGTTTGTGGAGTGCAGACATCTCCTATTTTCTGTGGACTCCCTTGAATGTTTCGTCTGCAGTGAACATGTGGGCTTAGACTCACCTTTCTGTAAGCTGTAAGTTTTCTCCAGTAGCTATCCTTTCCTAGATACTTGAAATGAGGGAAGGAGTTTTATCTTTTCCTCCTGAGTTCTAAAATATATGCAGGATCTGTGTAGGAAGAAACAGTGTAATCTGAATGAAGATGGAGTGGGAACCAGACCCTCTTCACTCTGCGGTTGAGTATGTTGAAGTGGAATGAAGAAAGGCGTGGGTGAGGAGGCTGGGGACAATGGAGCTGATGATAAGAATCTGAGAAAAAGGTATGAAATAAGTCCCTGGGAATAGAGAGGTTAGGAAAGGAGTAGGCATTGAGTTTGAGACTGGGCCTGATTACTCAAGAAAATGATGAAGCCCAGGTAAAAAAATTGAAAGCTGAATGGAAGTGGCCGTAGGAAAGGAAGAACTATATCAATAAGAAAAGGAAATATGGGAACTTGCTGGGTGAAACTGAAACTGAAAAAGATATTCAAGGAGTGAGATTGCGACTGGAAACCAGTGACCTGAAGAAATGTAGGCAGGTAGGTCCAGCTAACAGAAATGAGCACGTGGAAATGAGTAGACAAAAATATTCAGGGTAAGTACCTGTGGAGGGGAAAAGGTTAAGGTCACTGGAGTGGGAACAAACTGAGATTAGGCTAAATGTGAGCCTGATGGGACACTGTGTAGCACATAACTACATTTGTATTTAATTTCTAGTGTATTTTTCACTGTATTTCTTCAGTCTCTGGTCTTGCCTTTATCTCTTATATAGTGAGATCTTGTAACTCTCCTATTTTTAGGCTAAGTTCTGGAGTTACTCTGTACACAGTACAGTAGATTGCCCAGTAGAACTGACAATGAAAGATATGGGTTTTTCTTTTAGGAGTCTGCATGCAATATAGTACTGTTTTCACAAAACCTAACTATAAACATAAGCAAAGCAGGAGGAGAAATGTTTCAAAATAACTCAATTTCTGTGTGTTGATTCCACACATATAGAAGTCCCAAACCTTCATTCTGGGTTTCAGTATTTCCCACTTTATATCTCTCCACAAGAGAGTATTGCCCCAAGACATCCTGCAACTTTTGAAATAGGACATTTAAACCTTTGAAAACCCGGCAGACCATTTCAGCAGAAGAACCCAGCCAAGTCTTCAAATTAAAAGGCTTTATGAATTGTTTCTCAGTGAAATTGCCAGAAGACTAATTCCAAATCCAGCCACCTTAACTCTCGTTTCTGTATGCATTACCTGAGAATTTTCCTTTTCAATTTTCTGAATTATAAGCAGAGAAAGCACTCTGCAGTATTTTATTAAGAAGTTATTAGAAGCAGCTCAAAATGTATATGATCAACAGAGCCCAAGAGATGAGTGCAACATCAAGGGTCATATTTGGGAGACTGAGAAAATCAATACGTTTCTGTTCAAAGCTGGGAATAAAACTGCCCACAGTTGAGTCTCTGATGCTATAAAACATCCCATGAAACCTGCTGATAAAACACTGTCTCTGGAACCAATGCTCATCCACAAAAGAAAATACTGCTACTACTTTAGGTTGTGGTTTCATAGCACCTATCTACTGTGGGTGCTCATTGATCCTTCACTGCTAATCCTGAAAAGAAACTGTGCAGGTGTTTTCCTCTCAGATTGCCTTTTAGCTAGTAGCAGGTGGGTCTAGACCCCCACAGAAGCACAGCCTGTGGCAGCCTAGCTATTGTAGGAGCATACCATGAAGCTGCAGGCTCACACCCTTCTGATGACTTGCGTGCAAATCAGGATAATGAGATCTAATGAAATTTCCTTTTTTTTTTTTTCTGATTTTGTGGGGGGTTAATCCTACAATTTGCAAATATTAACTGTATTAAAATAACATAATTAGGGACCAGAAATTAATCTTGAAAGATTAGGAAATATGAGAATTACAGCTGATTGGGTAACATTCTTTTGACCCTATCGGGCACTTGTGGTATGACTTAGTCTTCAATTATAAGATTGCATGCTATTTTTCCACAGTAACCCTACCTCATTTAGTTAATAGGTGAGCCCTGTTCCAAGAATGATCCAAGATTGTGTAACTAAAGATGCTGATAGCTTACATGTGGAACCACAGTTTCTCATACCTTAGTTCTCCACATCTAAATTTGGTATAATAATACCTTGCTGTCTCACTGGTGTGTTGTGAAAATAACTTAATTGGTGTTTGTGCATCACTTGGTGACTACATCAGGCTACAGGAAAGCCCAGGAGGAAAATAATAATTTTGTATCTAGGGAAGGCCTTGAGTCACGTGCATTATACAGGGTGTGGGCCAAATTTTAGACAATGAATAATAAACAAGATGTGGAAAGAGAACAGATCAGCAGTGGCATCAGATATCACATGTTGGCTGCACCTGATTTTGGCAGGTAAGCGGATCTTGGCTCATCTACTTGGAAGGTAGAGAAGAGGAAGGAGCAAGAGCACAAGAAGTAAAACAGTTCAGTCTGTGCACTGAAAAAGACAGACATTTACTGGAGAGAGAAAAAAGCATATATGACCAGGGAAACTGCAGTGTAGTCCAAAATTTGCACAGTGTACATTACTTTGCCATTCTCTAGCTTTTGAGTGCTAGAGCTTATAACCTAACCACACTTCTTTGAATGTATCTTTCTTTCTTTCTTTTGTATGTACTTGCTTTTGTTCCATCTACTCAAAGAACATCTTAACTCTGCTCTAGATTCTTCTTTGGCAATCCTTAAATAAACAGCCATGAAATACAAACCACATTCCACAGAAACCACTGATAACCACAAGCATTCGAGATCTATATCACAGTCCATCCCCGCTAACGGAAACTTAGCTGGTCTTGCAGGAGTCCTTGGAGTTTCTCAGTTAAGTCTTTAGTAAATTATGCAGAGACAGCTGATGAAAAAAAACCTCTGCAAAAGCTGAAAAGCCCTACAAAAGATTAGAGTGTCTAACTGAAACATCTTTGTGATCATAACTGGCAGGATGGTTTCAGGTGAGTCCCACACTTGGGAAGTTCAGGATTGTAGAAGACAAAACAAATCCCTGAAAATCCTCTTGTTTTTCAGAAAGCCAGAGGGAAAGCCATGTCAGAAATAATAGCATAAATGCTCACAATAAAATACGTTGAGGGAAGATGTTATATTTTGCACCCCTTTTAGGTATCAGTTGGAAATAAAATGTAGACCAACAGTCCAAACATATTTCCATAGAACAAATTACAATTCTCAATCTAGAAATGTAAAACATATGAATTACAGCTGTAAATTCTCTGTTGTAAAGCAACCAACAAAACCTCATTGACATTTTGGTGAAGAAAACATACTTCTGCAGCTGCTATGTGATTTGATAGTAGTTGGAAATTAGATAAAAAAAAAATGACTGCAAATAGAAACAACTATGGAAAAAAAAGATGGGGTCTGTGGCTCATAACAAGCTGAGAGAGAGAGAGAAAATGCTAAATATATTTAAAAGCATTATCAATTTCAATCTCAGTTGTCTCTGTGTTTTTATACAACCCTTATTTAACTACATTTAAGCCTACCTATTTCTGCATAAATGTGAGAAACACCCAAGATGACTATCTAAAAGGTAAGAGCTTTATTTTATCTCTTCATTGTATTTCTGTCCAAGTCTATAGTGAATTCTGTATTTTCCACTCCTGTTTTCATTTTTGTCTTACATAGAGTAACACCTAAAAAGACTATTTAGAAATGAAACTATAAGATTGCCAACACTGCCATATGTTAAAGATGCTTTTGTAATTATGTGTAACAACTATGTTGTGTCATAAACATCACTCACAGTGCTGTGAGTGGCTGGAGGAGATTCAGGCAACAGTATCTTCTTCATACTGGGTACCAGAGCCTCCATCAACCTCTTTTTGCTTTTTCCAAAGGGGCAAATCCCATGTTTCAAAGCTGGATGTATCAGCTACAGCTTGTACAGACCCTAGGATGTTTTTTCCAGGAAAAAAACAGCAAAAGCAAAACAAAAAAAAAAAAAAAGGAAAACATTCAGTATTTTTCCTTCCTCTGTTTTGTAGAGAAGAGGAAAAAGCTTTGCCTCTGTGTTGTAGCAAGCATTTCTGTGTAGGTCAGGGTTTCTCCTGTGTTCACCGTGTCTCTGGCCCTTCTCCCGCTTTCTTGCAAAGGGAAATACCAAAGCTACGGAGGAATACTCTGCTGTGAGAACCGTGTCACCCCAGATGTGAGCCAGGCAAGGACGACTGTGGGTGAGAGCCAAGCTGGATGGAAGCTACACAGAAAGCTCTGGGGAGCCAGGCTGGTGGACTCTGGCTACGGCCAGGGGAGAAGCAGTGCCAGTGAAGAGCGCTTTCCCGGGGCAGAAGTCACGACCTTGGGTCCTTGTAGCAACACAGCGACCAGCATCACTTTCCAGTATCCCAGTGCAAGCAAAGCCAGCCAAGGAGATGTAGCTGGTTTGTGTGTCTGCCAGTTTGTCTGTCTGCCTCTGCCTAAAGTTGGTACTGCTTCCAGCCTGAGCCTGCCTCGAGTTACAGATGGGATGAGTAGGGGATTTTTTTTTTTTGTTTGCTCTCTGCTTAAGGCAATAGAGTTTAAGCAAAGTGATTTTAGTTTTGTTTCCCAAATTCTCACATCTAAGTTCTGCTTTTAGTTTTTAAACTTCTATTAATAACAAGGCAGAAGGCAGGGGAAAACCAACAACAGCAACCCAAGGTCTAATAAAGTCATTCACATCCTAAAAAATTATCTCTTCTGAATGATCTACATTAACACTTTGCTATGTATTTTACTTACCATTGTATTTCAAGAACAAAAATCAGTTTGTTAGGTGTGACACAGTGGGTCTAAATTCACATTACTGCACATATAAAGGAGGTATGTATTTACTGACTGAGGAAGAGGGGATTTCAACTTTCAATTATTAGATCTCAGAAGCCTAGTCTGAGCAAAGTATCTTCCCCATTTCCTCCCCAAGTAGATTAGGCTACTACCCAACATATAGTAAGTAAAAATGCATCTGGAAAAACACCTGCTCATTCACCCATCCAAGCTGTCTTTGCGTTTTGAACCTCATATCTGAAGGATTCCCCATGTGGAATTGCAGATCAGAGTGCCTGAAAGGAGATTCTGGTCTAAGAGAACTGTATGGCAAATAACTGAACTTTAAGCTTACATATCTCACACAAATACTCTCACATTTATCCTTTCCCTGCACTGCTTCAGCTATTTGTTTGTATTTTCATTCATCTATAAGGAACTGGAAAGTTGCATCACACCATGATTTTCTTACTCGAGTAAAAGTACAGCGATATAAATTTAGCATTTTTTTTTTTACCCACATTAAATGGGAAGAGTAAAGAATAGGAATTAGTTCTCTTTAATCCATCAAGTAGTCGATTAACTCAATTTTTTTTTCAGAATGTAAAAAGTTTCCTCTCCTACATCCTGTGCCTGAAAACATTATTTTCCCTATATATCATAGAATCATTTAGGTTAGAAAAGACCTTCAACATCATTGAGTCCAATTATAAACCTAACACTGCCAAGTCCACCACTAAACATGTCCCTAAGCACCACATCTACATGTCTTTTAAATATCTCCAGGGACAGTGACTCAACCACTTCCCCAGGCAGCCTATTCCAATGCTTGATAACCCTTTCAGTGAAGACATTTTTCCTAATATCCAATCTAAACCTCCCTTGCTGCAACTTATGCTATTTCCTCTCATCCTATCCCTAGTTTCTTGGGGAAAAGAGACCAACATCTACCTCTACAACCTCCTTTCAGGTAGTTGTAGAGAGCAATAAGGTCCCCCCTCAGCCTCCTTTTCTCCAGACTAAACAACCCCAGGTCCCTCAGCTGCTCGTCACAAGGCTTGTGGTCCAGACCCTTCACCAGCTTTGTTGCTCTTCTCTGGATGCACTCCAGCACCTGAGTGTCTTTCTTGTAGTGAGGGGTCTAAAACTGAACACAATATTTGAGGTGCAGCCTCACCAGTGCCGAGTATAGGGGCATGATCACTGCCCTAGTCCTGCTCACCACACTGTTTCTGATACAAGCCAAGATGCTGTTGGCCTTCTTGGCCATCTGGGCACACTGCCGGCTCACATTCAACGTTGGTCACAGCTATTGACCAACACCCTCAGATCTTTTTCTGCCAGGCAGCTTTCCAGCCACTCTTCCCCAAGCCTGTAGCGTTGCATGGGGTTGTTGTGACCCAAGTGCAGGACCCAGCACTTGGCCATGTTGAATCTGATATGATTGGCCTCGGCCCATTTATCCAGCCTGCTCAGA
Source organism: Chlamydotis macqueenii (assembly GCF_036417535.1). NCBI lineage: Eukaryota > Metazoa > Chordata > Aves > Otidiformes > Otididae > Chlamydotis > Chlamydotis macqueenii. The sequence continues at coordinate 141,113,201 of NC_141556.1, read as the reverse complement.
TCCCACCATAGAGCCTTTCTACCCTTAAGCAGATTTCCACCTGTTCTTTCTTCCACCTCTATTTTCTCTGACTTTACAGTTCAGAGAAGAGGCACATATGCTAGAGAGGAAGAGATGCCTGAGTTCCCCACTGTCTCCAACTGTGAGGTTAGCTCTGTGTCAAAGGAAGAGTATGAGGAGTTATTTTGCTCCTATGAAAAAAGGGGCCCCATAAGGGCTACAGGCTGACTAGCTGGGTAACAAAAGTGAGGAGAAAAAGTGGAGCCTGTAGCTCCACTCCATCGTGACGACTGAAATACAGGTGCCCTCGCAAACACATTTCTCCCATAACTTCCTGCAGATTTCTGCTGCTTCTCCTACCCTCTCTCTTGTCCAACTTTCCTTTAACCACTCCAATATATTACTCTTTTTTTTTTTTAATTTTCTACTTGATGTTTGTTTTCTTTATGTCTTATGTCTCTATCATCTGTGGTCTTCAACTTGCCCACTACTTTCCTTTTATGAAGCCTGTTTGTAGGGATTGCCCTATTAAGATGTATGGGCTAAAAGGTAATGACACCTGGGACACTGTGTGTGAGAGCATGGGGCTTTGTCTATTTCGAGCACACAGAAGTATCCTTGCTACCAAGGGTAACGAGAGGAGGACTTGGCCCTTTGTGCACCTCTAAATCCAAAACAGGGGTTCCACTTAAAAGTATATGTGTATCTATGTAAGTACTAATATGGACTGCTCCTGTTCCACATCAAGCCCTCTAACCCTTGAACTGCTTCCCATCCTTTTGATCTTTCCATCCAGAGATCTCTTATTTATGCTACACTCTCCTGCTCACATGTAACCACTTTCTCCAGATTGCTGCCAACGACCTTTCCTTCCTATCCCTACCTGGGAGAGTTCCCCCTCCCTCTATAGCTAGTGTCCTCTCTCCAGTCTTTGCAGCCCCTAAGCTTCTTCAGCTCGTCTTCATTTATCCTGTAACAGCTACCACCTCTTTTAGCCTTTCTGGTCTCCTGTTGGTGGCAAGCCACCATATTTGTCTGTCTCTGCTCTTGGAAGCAAATCATTAGACCTTGGTTTGGCAAACCCCTAACAATGTAGATATAGACTTTGCTGAACACCAATCTGTCCATATAGGATTGATTCTGAAAAAGACAGAGAAGCAGACATTCTATCTTATTTTTGTCTTCTGTTCCATGATTCCCTTTCTGCTGTCCCGGTTCCCTTTTCCCTTTTCTCCTTTTTTCTTCTCCCTTCTTCCTTTCCCTTTCTTTTGTTTTTGACGGTATTTTTTGTTATGTTAAAGCCGCTTCCAGCTCAGAGTTTTCATTAGATATTACAGCTTTGTCTTTTGACTCCCAGGAGAAGCACTAGAAAGTTGATTGGGCCAACATGTATGAAATTAAAGACTCACTGGTAATTTGAATGAAATACTCTTACAAGCTCACCCAAAGCAGGGAAACTGAATTGACTTTCCACACACTTTAACAGCTGGTTATGAAGTAGCCCTAGCTTATTAGTTCTGCTAGGTATATCAAATGTGTTTCTGTACTTTTCCTGACAATTTGTGAGTCTTTCTGGTTCTCAACAGTAAAAGGCTTAATAGGAGTGAACATTTGTAATATGATACAGTGCTCCTCTACCAATGACAGGATTTTCCCCTCTTGCCAAAAGGATTGTTTTGAAAGTGAATTTTTACAGTGAATAGAAGTGACAATCTCCAAAGGCATTAGATGCAAAACATGCTTTATAGAAATATAATGGCAAGAAAGATACATAAAACAAAATAAAAACACATTTAGCAAGGCTTTGACAGATTTGGGCAAAACCCAATTACTTTTTTCTTTGTCTTAACAAAAAAAAAATTATTTTATGGTCTCAGAAAATAGTTTTAAACAAAATATCCTAGTGCAATTTGTCAAAAAAAAAAAAATTGAAAACTATATGAGTACATCTGCAAAATATTTTTAAAGTTTCCTTGTTTCTATTTCTGGCTGAGTGAAACTGAAGAAAAAAATTTCATACAGTTTGGGGGTTTTTCAATACATTTTCACATGCATAGCTTAATTAATATTATTCATCCAGTTCTACTAAAAAGTTGATGAGAATACTCGTGATAGAGTGTTGGCATGGTGCTAGTAAACAAGTTTTTGAAAAGCTTATCACCTTTTACAACTGTAAGTCAAATGAACAAAAAAACCAATGGAATAGTCTTGGTTCAAAGAGCAAACCAAAATAAAAATAAATATTTTCAGTTAGTTCAAATTTTATTTTGGTTTGAAATATTTTAAAATAGTTTTTTTTTAAAAAAGAAGTAAAATAACAAAAATAAAACCAGAAACTACAAATGAAATGTTTCAGCTTCTCACAATTGCCCCCTACTTCTGCTAAAGTAGTCCCAAATCTGTGAATAATCATTTCAGTCAGTCCAAGTCCATCCTTTTTTTTTTTTTGTTTTAAATAAACTATATGCAATATCTATAACAAAATTATGGAGTTGCAAACAAGACTCGCATGCACAGATAACTCCGACTTCCTTCTCCTGGGAGGCTCTACTCATCTAGGCATTGAGGAAATCGTATACTGCACAGAAAGCCCCTGTGACATAACCTGAGACCTGTCCTGCTCCCTACGTTCACTAGATGAGCACAACTCTTGGCTGTACCTGACTTTGCGTTTCCCTCTCTCAGCTTGCCGCAGTTCAGCTGCTCATGCAAGAAAGTTGGCAGGTTTGCAGCACAGTTGAGCTCAGTACTGCACAGACAGAAAGAGCAATGACAGATGAGCAGAACAGAGGTTTGGACAGGAAGAAGGAAAGAGCAATGGCAGGCGGGAAGGGAAAGGATGGTGGTAAACCAGCAGAATGGCCTGACTCTGCAGGAGATATCCACTGGGTGGAAGGTGAAAGCTGTTGTCCTCTTCTTGATCCTACAGGACCAAGATTCAATTTACAGCAATTTAAGAACTTCTCTTCATCTTGGCAGAGATAAGCTGCATCCAGTCATGTGGTCAGTGGGGATTCAGGCCATCCATGTTGGTCCCCTGTAGCTATGGTTGAGCAATAAGTGAAGGAGTGAGTCGCTGGCTCCAAAACTGTCCTGACAGCATGTGCTGAAAGAGTATCAGTTTCGATGTGTGAGATTTGAGTGCTTTAAAAGGCCAAGCATCTATCAGGTGGTCAGAAAGAGGAAGAAGAGGATACAGAAGAAGACCTGTGGTCTGATGGAAATAATCTTAATGTATTTTTCTGGAAAATATTCAGCTGCTAGCTGTGGAGAGGTTTTTGCTACAGTGGTTTCTTATTTTGAGGAACTCATCATGCAGGAATGAGGAAATGGCAATGCACTGACTGTTAAGGACAGTAGCAAGGGCCATGCTCTCATGTAGCTGTAGTAGAGCCTACTGAGCTGGAGAGCACTGAGTAGCAGTCTGTAAAGGTAGAGGAAAACAAAGATTAACCTTATGAACCCGTTAGGTCTTCTCCATTTCTTGCATTAGAGCACTTACCAGCCAGCAGATGCCATTTCTAGGGAGCTAAGACTGAACTCTTTTTTTCCTCTTTCAGTTGGCATGGACTCATTTCCTTGGAATAACTTAAGTCACTGATTACCAAGTGTATAACCTCCCTGAATATTTAATTTATAGCCCCACCCAAGTTTCACAACTCTGAACGTAACCTCTTGTTTTGTAAGGAGAACTCCTATCAACTGAATTGCCTGAAGTTTCATAACAAGGACTTCATATTTGCATAGTTTTCCTCATAATCCATCCTGCGTAATCACGACCTAAAGCTTTGTCATATTAAATGCTGCAGTGTTTCTGTCCCATCAAACCCTTCTACAGGCTAAACAAATCAATACACTACTTTAAAAAATAATTTCAAAGAGCCTGGGAATTTTGGTCTTGAAATCAATGTAACACAAAGAGACATAACCTGCTTCTTAAAATCATGTGTATTTCTTGCATGGACTAATTGCAAGTTTGTCCTGCATCATCAGGGAATTTGTAAAGGAAAAAATGACTTTTTTTTCTTCCTATTGGAGAACCATTGTTATTGTCCTCAGATGAAAATGAGTTTTTCAAGGGAGTTAATTATCCAAGTCATCTGTAATGTATTAGCCCTTGATTCACTTGTGCTGCCTGATTGTTAAAGAGAAATATCAGCTGATGTCAATGTATAGTTTTATTGTTTGATTAGCCAAGAGTTTGATGCAATTCTAAAGTACAGATCACTTCTTTATTTTGGTAACAAAGTACAATAGGGCTTTGTCTGCAATTACAGAAGTAGGAAAAGTGAGAGAGGAGTTTTGGGTGGGTGGTGGTGTGATGGTGGTTATATGCGCTGAAAAGAACAACAACATGAAGGACTGGGACTGGAAAAGCTCTCTGCACTGCAAGGCATATTATAAAATTTGTGTAATGTAGAGAATTACTAAAAAATTAAAGAAAAATATCTGAAAGCTACCAATTTTTTCCTGTTGCTGCTTTTTTAGACATAGTTACTGCTTTTGTTTTGATACCAGCATGTAAGTGAAAGAGGCTGCAGGCAATGGCTAATTAAAGCTATATAGCATCCTTCATGCTGGCAATTATATGTTTTGTCCATGACAAGTCATGCTTTTAATGTTCTGAGTTTCAAACAAACAAATAGTACAGGAATACAGGAATGGGCTCAGAGAAACAGAACAGACGCCATCTACTCTGTTATGATCTTTCACTCAGTAGTTAATGCCAGATATTTCACAGCAAGGAAAAAAAGAGAAAAGCAACTGCTTCCAACTCATAAATAGGCTGATCACCTCTGTATTTTTATGCTGTAAGGGCTAACTTAGAATCCTATGATCCAGGTCAACATGATCCATACTGTGGTATGAGTAAAATGAAAATGGTTTTGAATCTGCTGTTTGATAGCCAATGTCAACAAATGTGGCAAAACTATTTGTGAATCAGAAGTTGTGTAGGCAAGCAAAATAGTTGTGATATCTTTCTCTCGATCAGTTACAGGAGAGGTACTTGCTGTTCTGGTACCTAGAGAAGGAACTAGTGCTATAATACAACATTAACATATCAGGCAGCAGATTTAAAACAAACAAAGGAAGTAATTTTTGTTTCGACAGATAATTGACTGATGAAACTCACTGCCAGAGGATGTTATGGAGTCCAAAAGCTTAAGTGGCTTAAAAAGAGTTGAAAAATTTTGCTGAGAATAGATCCATCTGTGGCTGTTTTATAAAATAGTCCAGTCACAGCCCCAGCTCAGAAGTTCCCTGAACAATTGGCTGCTCAGAAACAGTAGACAAAGTGATAGAAAGATTCCCTTGTGCTTTCCATGATTTAAAAGTTCTAATGTTTTGGCATCTGCTACCATTCATTGGTGGAAAAATGATATTGGGCTAGATGGACTTTTGGTGTGGCGCATTATGACAGATAATTTTTGTGCTCTTGTTATGAAGTGAGGAAGCACACAGCTGCAAAATCCCAAGCCTGACTAGCAATAGTGTTTGCCCAAGCTTATTGCACTTAAAAGTCTCTGCGTTTTGTGCAGAAGTACTTTTGTCGACCTTCTGCATGCCAAGTGGATTAGAGACTTGAGCTTGGATTCAGGAGGATTTGAGTCTTCCTACCTCTAACAATGGCTGGCTAAGTGATTTGTAGAAGACATTTTCCACTTCTGTGTTTCCGTTTCTCTATGTCTTCACATGAGGGAAGAGAACACTGATCTGCAATTAGAGATCTTTATGTTAGAAACACCTGCGAAAAAGCCTCATTTGTGTTACTACATTAGTGTGAGCTATTTGCTGTAACCTATAGCTTACCTTCATTTTGGTAAAATTCATACTTGTCTAGAAAACTGTAGTTTACTTTGAGCTTTAAACTCACCGAGTATTCACACGTACTTTATTTTTGTGCTCAGTCTGAGCTGCTGGGATCACATCTGGAGAAACGTGGACTGTAAAAGCACTCAGTCATCTCTCTGTTCTGCAGTCTGCCTGGGTTTTATTTTGTAAGTTTCAGCATGGTTTCACAATTTTTTTTTTTTTACTTTCTCTTATTAATTCCTTCCCCTTGGTATTCCTTTTTAATACATTTTTATCTATTTATTTCAAGCTCTGTCTTGCTGTTCCCGCCCACCCCTGGGCTCTGCGGGGGCAGCAGCTCCCTCTGCTGGGACCAGGCCCTGGGTCCTGGTGCAGTGCAAAGAAAACCCTGAGCGTGGACTTCTGTCTGAAAGGAAAAACGCTTTCCCTTCCATACAATCTTCTTCTCTTACCCCGTCTGCATATTATAGAAATGGCAAAGTCTGGGTCCTTTTCCATCGGTTGAAATAGAGCTGGAGGAGGACCCCAAGCGCTATCGTGTTGCATAGCTGGGCTTTGTGGCCGCCTGAGTTAGGTCGCTGCTGCTGACTCAAAGTGTTTTTCAGTGTTTCTGTAGGAAGGCTGAGAGAAAGAAGTAACAAACATCAAAGAAATAAGCAGTGTAAGACTGACTTGGAGAGTCTTTCTGTCTTTATCTAAGCATCTTTTGGAGATTATATGAAAATATTTTCCTACATTAAAAGAAAAGCAAACTTGATATAAATTAGTCTGAAAGATTACTTATCTATATAATATCAAACACTTTGGATTTGCATGGAGGATTAAAAAAGGAAGATGGATCCAGCTAAAGGAGAGATAAAGCTTTTAAAAATCCTAAAGAAATTATTTAATTAAAAATGTGTAGTGAATTGAAAAGATGCATTAAGGCCTTGTGAGTGCTATGTTGTTCAGCAATTAGTGATTGCTAAGGAGTGGTTTGTAAAGTTGCATGCGTTAACATAGTAAAGTGTGGTTTAATCTAGGATGTAAAAAACCCAGTTATATTGTGAGCATATATTCTTTTCCCTAGCTCCAGAGAAAGACGCTCCCTGCAGTCTGCATGCTAAGAGCCCCAAGAAGGGCTTGCAGGCTGCTGTCACCTCACAGTATTTTTCTACTAATGCAGCAAAGCAATTGGTCCTGCAGGAAGAGGAAGTGTCAACCATGACAGCCGGGAAAGGGGAGGGGAAGAGGGAATCGGGATGAAAGATTGAATAATGGTTTCTCTCAGTCTTGGCAGAAGTGCCTCTCCTGTGGTGCCTGGGGGGAAGGCCTGTGGCTGGCAGGTGGAATGAGAGATGAAGATAAACTGAGCAGCTGAAGAAGAGGAAAGTAGTAAATGGAAAAAAAGTGGGAAATTGCTATGCGAAAAGAGATGGATCAGTGGACTAAAACGGCTTTTAAGCAGCCATTATTTGTGACAAAGTACCAGACTTTGTAAGTGATGAACTGGAATGTTGCCAAAACTTTTTTTTTTCAGAGACTGCCAGATATACTGAATATCCACAACCTATGGTAGGACTTTTGGTAGGACTTTTGAGACTTCAGTATCTGAAAAGCAATCAGGAAAGCATATTTCTTAATTAGCCCCAAAATACCTTGAAAGGAGGAAATTAGGTTCTGTAAAGCTAAAGATTCACAAGGAAGTGATACCTGTAGCTTTTTAAAATCTGACTCTGCGAAAGTACCTTCAAAGCCAGTCTAGGCATAAATATAATTTATTGGTACTATGGAAAAGACAGAACAAATCCACCACGTCTGCAGAATAGTGAGACAGTCATAAAGAGGAGGAGTTAGAAAATGGTTGGAGGAGGAGTGTCTGAGTGTGGCAAAAGGGCTTGCAGAGGGCAAACTTGATTTGGTACTAGAAAGATGCATACTACTGTGTGAAGACAAGTGAAAAAAGAAACTTCATAAAATATCACAACTTATAAAAGAACTCCCACTAGGGATTATTAAAGCCTATTCAAAAAACTAAAAATGATGGAAAACTGTAAATGTTTACAGAACTTAGGTTAGAGAAGGAAGAAAATGAACAGGATTATCTAAGTAAGAAGGAAACAAAAAGGTAGCAAAAGATGTAAAGTTGAATAAAAGGATGAATGTAAAGGAGAAGAGCAGACCACTTGAAGATGTTTAATTGGCTTAATGAAATTGTTTGGTAAAAATACTGTAATATTTGGATGAAATATTCAAATGGTAATTTGAATGGTGCCAAGTGGTGCATATGGTGTTTAGTCTTTTAATTAACTTCAAGACTAGAGTAGTAATAGCACTTACTTACAAGCAGAATAGTACTTATTTGTCAGGAATATAACTACCATCTGTTTACTGAAGAGTGGTTTTGATCAGTGTCCTGTAAATACTATTCAAATAAATAACCTTCAGAAATTGCAGAACCACCTTTTCCGGCAATTTACAGATATACTACCAGAACAACTGGCGTACTTCATAGAATCATAGAATCATAGAATGGTTAGGGTTGGAAGGGACCTTCAAAGGTCATCTAGTCCAACCCCCCTGCAAGGAGCAGGGACATCCCTGACTAGGTCAGGTTGCTCAGAGCCTCATCCAGCCTGGCCTTGAACGCTTCTAGAGATGGGGCCTCCACCACCTTTCTGGGCAACCTGTTCCAGTGTTCTATAACTCGCATCGTAAAAATTTTTTTCCTAATTTCTAATCTAAATCTACCCCCCTCTATTTTAAAACCATTACCTCTCGTCCTATCGCAACAGGCCCTACTAAACAGCCTTTCCCCATCTTTCTTGTAGGCCCCCTTGAGGTACTGGAAGACCGCTATCAGGTCTCCCCGGAGCCTCCTCTTCTGCAGGCTGAACAGCCCCAACTCTCTCAGCCTGTCCTCATAAGAGAGGTGCTCCAGCCCTTTTATCATCTTTGTGGCCCTCCTCTGGACCTTCTCCAACTGGTCCATGTCCTTCTTGTGCTGGGGGCTCCAGAACTGGACACAGTACTCCAGGTGGGGTCTCACCAGGGCAGAGTAGAGGGGGCTATTCAGTCTATGCTAATAATGTGAAAGTTCCTGAAATGGCTTATTTCACAAAGCTTTTGCTTCATGGAAGATATGTGGCTCATTCAGACGAGATCAAATTGTAAATTACTTATTCACACTGATGAAAAACCAATGAGTCAAAGACAGTGTTTCAGTGAGCAAATGTTCACCAATAAAAATAAACATTCCACTTTCTAATCCTGACCTTCAAAGGCTGCCTGTTCCTGTGCACATCACTGCATAAAAACACGTATAAAGGAAACATCTTATGGCTTGCAAATCTACTTCTAATGTTTTTAGCATTTGCATTTTCTGAAGTCTCTCTTGGAGTACATTTGTGCTTTCAGTTTCTTCTGTGAAGCAATTTTTGATAATTGAACTAGTCTAAAAAGATAATATCTTCTAAAAAGATATTTTGGACTGCTGGTACTGTAGCTATCAGAGTTGTATAGGAATGTTCTATCTAAAGAAAGCTTCTGAAAAGCAACACCTGAGGGAGCTATAGCTGGAATGCTTCATTTACATTTGGAAGGACATTCCAAAGCTGGGAAGGAGAGAACTTTGACCAGGGACAGATATTTCATCTTGATTATGCATTTAATAAAAAAGCACAGAAATGTCAAAGTGTTTCATAGAATAGGTGGCTGGTTATTTATCTCCACTAAGCAGCAGATCATTTATCACAGTGCATAAATTGTGTTTGTCTCTTTTTTTTTTCCTAAGAAATATGAGCTTCACAGATTCAGAATTATGCATAGTTTTCAGACTCTCTCAGGTCACTGTGTCCAATAACTTGGCAAGGAGAATTTTGCCACTTCTTTCTACAGAGTGTTCTATTTTTCAGCAGACGAGAGCAGAAGAGAGCATCCTGACACAGTACAGAGCTGCATAGCTCTGCAGACTGACTCTGCTGTGATGCACCAGCGTTTCTATATGTCTGGGTCACCCAGGAGAGAAGCACTCCAGGTGTTTCAGGCATGGATTCCCAAAACCCTTGCCATTCTTGAAGCACTTCTCCAGCTTAGATTCCTATGGACATTGTCAATGGGACTCATGCAAGTGGAAGGTAAACATATTCTGGGAAGAACATCCATAGAGTAGGTCATCTCATAAACTGGAAGAAAACAGAGGTCCCACTTCAAACAGATTTATGCTGCTGTTCTGAGTGCTCTGTTGGCCCTTGGCCATAATACAAAATGTCTAAGTACCACTCACAACCTTCTAGCAGTTACAATGATCAGGCTAGATGGATTCATCTTAAGTAGTGTGTTTCCCCTCTCCCCTCCTGACATTATTGCCATTTGAAAGGTTTTGCTACTTGAGCTTATTGTATCTATTTTTGCCACCATGGATTATTATCAGGTATGAAAGCCTAATACTACTGAGCCACAAGGCCTCCTGCTGAGACAAGTATCAGGGACATGCTACTTTCTTCCTAGATAGCCATTTAAAACTGCTGGTAATTGACAAAATGATTCAGTCACTCGTATGTTGAAGAGACATAACTTTTTCTGACTGAAAGCAGCAAGACTGTCCAAGTAAAGAATATGGGGGAGGGCCCAAGGAAACCTTCAAGAAAACCTTTGTATGTTCAGTACCCAAGATACAAAGGACCAAAGAGACTGATTTTCCCTGTGTTGGGGAATTTTCCCTGTTAGTCAAGAGACTTGTAATTCCTTTGTCATTGTCTGGGACTCCATCTCCCAGCTTATACCAGCTTCTCAAGGCAAGCATCTCATGGTGGGAAGAGAAGCAGCTGTTTATAATGTCCTTGCTCAGACAATAGTTATTGGAGAACACTTGTGTGTCATTTATGCAGACATAAAGGAAGGAGCAGGAAAAAAGAAACTGGTTAAGGTGTGTAACAAGTGTGAAGTGTGTGGCACTCATGTAGTAGCCAGCAGATGCATGTTCAAAATCCATACAGACTAAACAAAAGATCATGGGCATCAGTGAGCAATATGGCCCTGATGTTAAGAGATTTAGAGGTTGGACATCTGTCTCTGCTATCTGTCAGTCTTGTGCTATCCTCAGTTGTGGGGGAGGGAGGGTTAATGTGGCTTTAGCAATCCAAACTCTACAGTATGCAAAGAAAAGCTCTTATCTGAAGTTGCTGCTCTTCTGAGCCCTGCCAAGTGTGTTAGTGTGGCATGGACACCCTTCCCCTTTCTTCTCCTATATCACTTTTGCTGTTTCTTGGCCAGATTCCAAAAGGAAAAGACAGTTAGAGCAACATGTTTTTCCAAGAGCTATAACGTGAAGGGAGAAGATAATGTTAATTATCTTGAACAGTGTCATGACGTCTCTAAGGGAGGTTGCAGAAACATTAACTGCAAAACTCCTAGAAAAGACTTGTACCAGTGTAGCTTGTTCAGTGCGAGACAATGCAAACAGGCTGTAATTACTGGCTACAGGTTTAAGGACTCAGTCTGTCCTGGAGGAAATGCACTGCTGCCAGAAATAAAATATAATTAGTAATTCTCTGATTGTTTTCAACACTTTTAGCCAGTAGTTGTGGCCTGTTCTCATTCCTCTGTCCTTGACAATGTGAACTGATGATGATTTCCAGGCCTCTTTAAACCAAAAGCTAGGTCTAATAGATCATCCAGGAGACCTAAGTTTAAAGTCCTCCTTTTTGCAGGCTGTTGTTTACACATTGAAAACTGTTTGATCTGCAGGATTGATTATTTCAGTGTGCGTCACAAACTGCATTCTAGCTAAAAGCAAGAACCAAGTCCATGCTGGAAAAAACTAAACCATTTCTTCTTTAGGGAAATTACTGGTGCTGTGAACTATCCTGATGTATGCAGAATTAGCTACTTGGTTTGTCTGCGAAATGCTTTCTTTCTAGTATCTGGAATTCTCTCTTCGAACATCAAGATGGTTTCTCCATTTCATGTTGACAACTACTGTTTTTAGTAAGGTTTGTTTGCAAACGGTTAGTTACTTTTGGGAGGGCAGAGGCTACTAGGGGCTGTTAGTCTGCTGTGTGGTCTTTTATCTATGCTGTATTTTCTAACCAGTATGCCTTCTCCTGCTTACACTGTTGATGTTAGACATAGACTTAGTCTGTCCTGTTACTGCTTACACTTGTATTGAGTGGGATCATGATGAATCAATCCTTGCTATGGTTGATGTATATCAGTTCTGATCTCCTGTTGTCCCACCTGTGTCCAAACAGTTCTAGCTTTAGATTTGCTAATTGTGTACATGAGGCATCTGCTTTTATCTATGAAGTTTTTGGCTTTATTTTCACTACTGCTTGTGACTCTGAGCTGCCTCATACAAGATAGCTCAAAAACATTTTGTGTTTGTGCTTTTCCTTATTTATAGATCTGCTTGCCGGTTAGACCCATACTTGCTCCTCTGAAACTTGCTTTGCCTCTGAAACTTCCTTTTCTTTGGGATTTTAGATGAAGCTGCTTATTCTGGGATTATTTTAACCATTTCTCAGTCTTGCCTCTTACCGCTCCACTGGTCTGATTTTCAGGTGTAGCAGACACTAACCCTTCATTCAGGCTAGGGGTGCGCTATTGCTGGCTCCAAGAAGATAAAGTATATTGGCCAAACATTGCCAGGTGTGCAGTGTCTCATTTTTTCAATAATCTTTTGGCTGTTTATACAGGTAACACTGTCTTCCAGGAAGAGAAGGAAAAGCAGATTCTCATTAAAAGAAAGATGCCTTATTTATAATGCAGTAGTGCTAACATGTTACTTTTTTTTTTTTCTTATTTTGCAGTGCTTGCAGTTAAACTGTTGTCTGAGCAGACTGTATTACTGTGCTATATTTTCAAAATTTGTTTTCTGTTTCCATCTGTCACTTAACTGTCCTTCAGAAAATCTGCCTGATACACATTGAAGAGTGCTAAATTACTGTCATCATACAGTTAATCTCCTTAAGTCTTTTCCAGTGTTTAGCTGTTCTATCAGAGTTTCAGGAGGTTGAACAATGAAGGCATTATATCTCACTTCATCATTTGTACCTTTTGTTTTGTTTAATGTTTCTTTTGAATAGTGTTTTTTTTTTTTTTTTTTTTTGCATTTGACTGGACTTTCTTGGCTTGGCTTAGAAAAGCCTTTTTACTCAGAATTCAGTCTCATGGGGTGCATTTTACCTAATCAGATGCAGATGTCTTCCATATAGACTTGTTTGTCTCAGCAACTCACCCAAGACTCCTTTAATAGCTGTTAAAGAAAAATGTGCTTTCAGGGTGCTCTTCATCTCATATCATCTCATTTTATGCATTCATTTAAAACAGATCAGATGAATTTTACCCTTGAAGTGCACATTTCTCTTGTGTTGACATCTGAAGTTAGGTGTAATAAAATTTGCTCATGATATCACACCTTGAATCTGTTGGAATAACTGCTGTCTTTCCTTTAAGCAAAATCTCATCTTTCACAGACAGCTGTAGTAGTGAACAGTCTCCCGTGGCACTTACTTCTTGTGATTGCATTAGCCAGGGAACATTTACTGTTTTAATGTCTTCAGAAGCCTGCCCTGCGCAACACTTTATTAGATTTTGTGAGGTCTTCCACTGGAATTGCAGAAGTATTTTTGCATTTTTTTTCAGACTGTATCAGTTGTTCCAAAGATCTATATGCTATGCTTAAGTGGCTGCATTCAGCAATGACTTTTTCCATATGTGTGTGGTCAGACATCATGGCCAAAGTTGACTTGATGGCACTGTGCTGCTCCAAAAGCATTTCTTGGTAATGCCTTTTAAATGCATATCCATTTCTCAGGGTTGTCCTCAGAAGTGCTGTCACATGTTGCTGCTCTTAAGCTACTTTTATTGACTTCCAGTTCAGCAGCTCCATAAAGTTGGAGTTGAGGGGTTTTTCCCTTTCAAAAACTTGTTATTGGATGTCTCTACACTGATCACCATTGCACTGCAGATATTGTGTAGTAAATAGCAATAGAAATAGACTGTTTGTAAAAGAAGTTTGTTTTTTTCTTTCGTTCTTTTGGAGGAAGGAGTGTGCGTGTGTTGGGTTTTTTTTTTGTTTGTTTTTTAAGACCAGTCAGCACTCTCATGCCCCTTCCAAGTTTTAACCACTCATAATTTCTTCTCACTTCTTTAACCTCCAGACAAGCTGCTTGATGCAAGTAGAACTTCTGGACCTTCTGCCTGGATAGATCAGAATAGGTTTGTGTGACAGAATACCTTCATCCTTTCAGCAAACAGCAAGAAGTGGCTCTTGCTGATGCTAGTGGTGCCTTCCATTGAGGTTAGTGCATGCATGGCTCTGAGAGGGCCTGCCTGCTCTCTTGTAGTTGGAAGGCGCAATCTACTACCACCCTAGAGTAATCTCAAGTTATACTTTAATAATAAGTAACATTTAGCTTTTTCTAACACTCTTCTGTAGAAGAGATATAGGTACATGTCACAGAAGATAAATATTATGTCTCCTTTATAAACAGAGAAAGTAAAAGTCAGAAAAGTGAGGGGAATTGTCCAAGACCAGTCAAGGAGGGAGGGGAAGGAGTAGTAAAGTTGCTAGTTGAAGTCAGAGTTTTGGACCAGTGGTCCAGGACTCCAGTGCCTCCACATTATTTCATTACTATTTATAAGGTCTTAGTGCTCAATCATAGAGACAGGAAAATGTCACAGTAAATAAAATCCATTGTAACCTATAAAATCACCAGTAAACAGTCCATGGAAGGGTAGAGTAGATTGTTGTATGTTGGTTAAGAGTGTCTTGTGATAAAATGTATGCATGCATTTATCAGGCATAGTTACTGTGCTGAAAATAACACTCTCACTTTCATTTGTCATTCCTAACTTTTTTTAGTGGATGTGTTTGTTCCAGTAGCTGTTTAACATCAGTGTTGATAGACAGATTATTGTCCCTCAGATTTTCTTTACATTAAACAGACTACAAATGTGCTTTGCCCAGCTATCCTAAACTTACAGCTGCTAGCAGGCCATACATTAGATGCATTATTATGAATATTCAGCTTCCTTTTTTAGGTCTTTTAAAGAGTCGATATCAACTCTGCCTTTGTTAACAAACCAGCCCAGCAAGATGAGTTACGTACCTGTTGTTCTCTCCTGCCAGGGAGGCAATGAATTTATCTGGTAGCCATCCAGTGATTTGCTCTGTGGCTGCCCAGGGCATGTCTTTTCTTGAGAAGGCTTTTGCCGTATTGAGTGGAGAAAATGTCAGTAGTGATTCATGCAATCTTGCCATTTCCACAATATGGGAATAGAAGGCTAACTAACAAGCCTGACTCAGCAGAGGCAAAGCCAGTGTTCATTATAGTAAAGGGGAGAAAGAAAATGCCACAGAATATGGAAGGAAATACAGAATAACATTAAATAAACAGGTAGTAACTAATATGGGTCAAAAATTGACCACTGAATGAGCTACCTTCACCAAAAGATAGGATGAGCTACCCACACAGAAGGGCAGTGTCGTGGTTTTGTTTAGTGAGGGGGGGCCTAAGGTGGTAGCTTCTGTAGGAAACTGCTACAAGTCGCTCCCCTTTGTTCAGTGGACTCGGCCGGGCCTAGGGTGGACCTGCTGCTGGCCAAGGCTGAGCTGATTGGTAGCAGAATGTTCCGTGATAACGCCTCTGCGATAACGTATTTAAGAAGGGGAAAACAGAAAAAAAAAAAAAAAGAGAGGAGAGAAGATGTGAAGAAGCTGAGTGGGGGCAGAGGCGTAGAGGGGGAGGCGCAGGCCTCATGGGCCTTGCAGGCCTCACCCTCTGGCCTCTTGCCAGGCAGCCGATTGGGCCCGACTGGGACAGCTGTTCTGAAGAGACTGAACTCTGTGGAAGAGATGACCCACGCCGGAGCACTTCCATGAAGGACTGTGCTGTAGGGGTGGGACCCCACGCTGGAGCAGGGGAGGAATGTGAGGAGTTCTTCCCCCAGCCATGAAGCAGCGGCGTGAAACAACGTGTGATGAACTGACTGCAACCCCCATTCCCTCTTCCCCCCTGTGCCGCTCAGGGGGGGAAGGTAGTAGAGATAATGTTAAGCTCAGGAAGAGGGAGGGGTGGATGGAGGTTATCTTGTTCTCTGTCTCATTATCTTGCTATTTGTAGTAATAAATGAATAGTTTTCCCCAAGTTGGGTCTGTTTTGCCCGTGACGGTAACTTTAAGGATTTCTCCCTGTCCTTATCTCAAACCTCGAGCCGTTTTTCCTTATATTTTCTCTCCCTGTTCCCTCGGAAGGTGGGGGGAGTGAGAGAGAGACTGCGTAGTCTGGTTCTGATCGGGGCTGAACTACAACAGGTAGGTAAGTCCTAGGCAGAGATGAATGTAATTTATATTAATTAAAAATCTGGAAAACTTTGGAATGACTACTAAAATTCCTACTTCAGGTTTGGGGCAATTTCAGATGTTAAAGATCAGGAAAAGAACCACAATCAGTTCTTTGTAGTAAGTGTATTTCTATATATATATATGGAGCTAACTAAATGGAGAGATGGAATATTCGTTAGATTGCAACATTTTCACACTACTGCTAATTAAGTAAATTTGATACTATGCTACTGTGCATCGTCTCCACCTGAGAATGTCACAGGGTAAATTAGTCTTCCTATGTGATTCTGGTTTCAGGGGCACTTGAACATGAAATAATCTCTAAATAAATGTTTGAATAAATGAAGATCTCTTCCTCAATGACAGAAAAGAGTGAGTTTACTGGGGAGGAAAAAAAGCAGACGTTGTCTCAGGGTTCACTGTCGCAGGAGACTGCTGTGTCGGCAGGGAAACTGCCTGCGTTAGTGCTACATCGAGAGTGAAAAATGTCACAACACTGAAACAGCTTAGCAGGAGCTAAGGTGAGGACAGTTCAAGGCATTGAGCACATGGGAGAAACACAAGCCACTCATCTGCGTAAAGCATCTGCTTAGATACCCAGAGGGCAGATGGAGGCTGTTACAACAACTCTTCTTTCCTTTTGCCATGGAAAACTTCCAGAAGTAGCAGCAGTAGCAATTCTGTGACTCAGTGTGTCACAAGGTTCACCTTTTAAATTTGCACTGCTTTTCTGCATTGTACTGATGTCTTAATGAAGGAATTAAAGACAATGAGGCATCCCTGCATGGCTCACTGGAAGTCTGAATCAAAACATCTTTCTTAGCCTGGATTATTGCCTATCAGGGGAATTTATGTTCTGAATGGTCCTTCATAGCATGGCAGGAAATGCAGTAGTCCAGTGGTGGATCAGAGGCTGGTTTTTAAAAATTATTATTATTTTCAGCGAAAACCACCAAATGACTAGAGGCATCTGAGAGAGAGCTAACCATGGCTGAATGAGATGGAAGTGCTCAGGAGTGTGCTGATCTAATGAGTTGCATTATGAGGAAGCCAGTATGAGTTAGACGTCACTGACTACGAAGTCCTTACAATTTATTGCTTGCTATATGCTATTCATCGCCTCTACAACGTTATCACCTCTGTAAGGAACGCACAGCCATTTTTGATCTGCTTTTCTGCTCTGTTCCATTTTTCTTTCTTGAGGGAATACAGCAATAATTTGAGACTATTAAGTTTACTGGTTATTTTACTGCCACGGATGCTATTACTGCCAAGAGTGAATGGTATTTTTTTTTTTCTGAGAGTTACAGCTCCTAGTTAAACTTAAATCCAACAATTACCAACCCTCTCTGCCAACTACCACTGGCTGTTATAATAAAGAAATAAAGGAAGCTCCCAGTCAGAAAAGTGACCTTCTAGTATCAGCCATAGGAACGGAATAGTTTGTTTTTTTTTTCTTTTTTTACCTTGAATAATGAAACAATGTAATAATGGTTACAGTATAATAATGAAGTAAGAGAAGATAATTTCCTTATATTTCAGCCCAGGCTCCCCAGGGCATATCTCTAGTGGAGCTCAGGTGAAGGAAAGGTACTTCCAACTCATGGGAAGAGGTAGAGAGAGACCAATCAAGGAACAGGAGAAAGTAGGGAGGAGAAGAACTCTCCATATGTAGAGTGCATAAGGAAAGATCTGTAATTTCTAATCAAAGAATTTGAAGGAGACTGTATAGTTCATTCCCATGCTGTGTTGACATGAGTGTTCATGTTACAGCTGGTGCTAAAACAGGAGAAAAGTGTACACTGGACTACAACACAGTACTCGGTGGCTGTGATTTTTAAGGTGAACTTCCTTAGAAAATGGCATAGTTTACCCCAGTGAAGAAATATTATTTTAGAAAATTCAAACATTATTTTTGCAATACTCTTTCAATTTTGAAAAACTAGGGACTAGAAGCCCGAGTTTTTGCAATCTTTTTATATATTTCAGCTGATTTTGCTATTACACTTGCTAATGATTCCATCTTATACTTTTTTTGTATCTTGCAGACTTTTAATAAAGAATAATTTATTTGTGCTTACTCTTCAGTTTAAGCAGGTTCACAATTACAAGGGGACATGCAAATTTCGGAGTTGGAGATTGGTTTGTGAAATAACTAGGTGAATGGTCAGTATTCAAGAACGTTGCATTATGGGCTTTTCTGAAAATAGCTGTGAAATAGATTTCTATTCAGAAGAAATGCAAATGTAACTCTGTCCACTAGAGGTCACCAAATGCTGTGAAATATCTTTAAAAAAGACAATTGCTTCAAACCAAAATAACCCTCAGAATCTTTCTGTTTTTTTTTTTTTTTTTTTCCTCAGTTTCTGCAAGTTTACTGTTACAAACACCAAACAGTAGCTGATAATAACTCAAGGCTGGAATTAAGTTGGTAAAAACATCTCCTTTCCTTGACTATATCTTGTGATCAAATGATTCAGCTCCACATGCTGAAAGCTGCAGCTTGGTGTCTTCAGTCTTTCTTGTGTGCATGATAATATAAGGAGATCTGGTTCATACAGGAGTTACTTGCTCTATTTGGATCATTTTCAGGAAATATTTTTCCCTGTGGGAGGCACCTAATGCAGGTGATTTAAAGAGGAGCATGTCAGCCACACACGAGTGTGTGCTGCTGTACGTCCAGCTTTAACTGCAGAGCACAGTTGGCACCAGGGAGGGAACCCAGGGAGCCCCTTCTTGCCCACAGAAAGGCTGATTGTACTGATAACAGCTGGAAGCCGTATGGAGCTTTATTGAAGTAGAGATACAACAGCTACCTTCTGCTTCCAAACTAACAAAACAGGGAGTGTGAAGAGACCTGTCAAACTGTATCAGTTTTCTCTCTCTTTTATGGTTGCCTTTCTTCTATATGAGAGAAAAAATGCAATAAACAGTAATGAGAATTATGAATTTAGGTGACTAGTATTTGTGGTTTTAGTGGCGACCAAACACAAATGAATATGACTGTCATTTTTATACCTTCTTCATGAATAGAGGCTATCATAGCGGTATCAAGGCAGTTTTAGTACATTTTCCTTATTTGTGTCACTTTGTAAAGTGTTCTAAGAAGCTTTTCTTATGAAAAACACATTTGTATTTGTGACAGATCTAATGTAGAGCAAAATATTGATTATTCAGGCTTAAGCCTAGAAAAAAAAGAGACTTCTTATATTTCTTTTCTTTCTCAGTCATGTACATTTTAAAATTTGAGTACTTGGGTTCTGAAGTAGCTACCTAGACCATATCTAAGGGTATAAGATGAATAAACAATGTATAATGCAGTGAGAACTTCAGAGCTTCAGAAAAAGAAAGTCACAAATTCAAAGCATTTCTTATTATTCTTTTGGGAGGTTTTTTTTGGGTTGTTGATAAAATTGGTGAAAGGAATGGAAATAATTTTATGAGTCAATTACTATAGCAGTTGGAAACCAATGGAAAGTGAGTGATAAAAGTACCCCTCTCTAGCCAATCAAAGTGACAAGAAAATCAAGATGTATGAATGCTTTCACTGATCCAGGAGAGAAAAGGAAGGAAATACCTCCCAAGCAACAAGATAATAAGATCCTTAATGAACTGAATACTACCTTTGGATGTGACTTTAACTGAAACACACGGCAAAACTTTGGATATGTGTCCTGGTTTCGGCAGGGATGGAGTTAATTTTCCTCTCAGTAGCTGGTGTGGTTTGGATTTTCTTGTGTGAAGAATGTTGATAAAAACACTCTGATGATATGGGTTGTTGTTAATGAGACCAAGGACACTGTCTGGCTTTCCAAGTCTCGTTAACGTCTTGTTAATGTGCAGATGTGGGAAACTGGGTGAAAGACAGACTGAATAATTGACCCAAACTGGCCAAAGAGAGTATTCCATGCCATAAATGTCATGCTCAGTATATAAGTGGGGGTTGCCCGTGGGAGGGGGCAAACATTCTGTTTCATTCCATTCCATTCTGGCACCCATTCCGCCACCCTTGGCATCCTTTGCTTCTCTCTTGCTTACTGGCATCATTCCCTCTACCTTGCTAGCTTGCTCCCCCCGCTTTGCTTGCTGTTTGGTGTTGTTTCCGTGATCGCTGCTTGGGATGGGCTGCGTTGGTCATTCAGACATCAGGTGGTGAGAAATCGTACATTGTTCATTTTGTATATTTTGTATATATTAATATCCTCATATTCTGTTATCTTTGTAGTTTTTAGTATTTTAGTAAACTGTTTTTATCTCAACCCACGAGTTTTCCTTTCTTTCCAATTTCTCTCTCCCATCCCGCTGGGTAGGGGGAGGGTGAGTGAGAAACTGTGTTGATCTGGGCTAAACCACGACAATATGGAAATGATTCAACTCATACATTTATCCTATTAGACTGTTCCAAATCAGAGTGGAATTCTATGCTTTATATAAATAAGTATGTATACACAGATAAACCTTTTAATTAAATGAAAATGTTTTAATTAATATATCACTTGAAGGATATAACAGCCACTTTCTACTTCCTGCACTATCAAAATGGTAACAGTAAAGAGTTTTATCAAATGTTATCTCTTTTTGCAATGGCAGATGGTGACAGCTAGAACTACAAAGAATGCCTAAATTGCACAGCACAAGCCCGTGTGAGTAACAGAGTCAAATTTCAATGCTTCATGAGTCTCATCTGATCTGTTAAACCTTGGCACACATAGAAGAAAGCTAACCTTTATGTGCCTGATCAGCTGTCTCCCAGGGATGCCGGGCATTAGTTCTCTACTAGATGTTTACCTAAGTGCTGTGAAGCTTCATTGCTGAAGATTTTTGGAGATAGGAAAGAAACTGCAGAAGTTCCTGGGTTTGGGGTGGTGAGTGAGGGGACAGAAAAAAAAAAAAGAAAAAGAAAAAAGAAAAAAAAAAGGAAACTTTAAATTCCAGTTTGTCATTCTTGCTTTTGAAGAAACAGAACCAAAGTCTTGAAGTAGATGAAATTAAATTCAGTGCTTGAGAACTGACCTGTTGTTCTGGTTTTGTTTAGTGACGGGGGGCCTAAGGTGGCAGCTTCTGTAGGAAACTGCTAGAAGTCGCTCCCCTTTGTTCAGTGGACTTGGCCGGGCCTAGGGTGGACTCGCTGCTGGCCAAGGCCAAGCCAATTGGTAGCAGAATGTTCCCTGATAACTCCTCTGCGATAACGTATTTAAGAAGGGGAAAACAGGAAAAAAAAGAGAAATTGTGAAGGAGCTGAGCGAAGGCAGAGAGGGGGAGGCGCGAGCATTGTGGGCCTTGCAGGCCTCACCCTCTGGCCTCCCACCGGGCAGCCGACTGGGCCCCACTCGGCCCAGCCTGGCTGCAAGAAGTGGAGAGGAGATGAGATGCGAATGAGATGTAAAAAGATCCTGAGAGGCATCTGCCAGCCTGTTATGAAGAATTTCTCTTGTGAGAGGAACGGCTGCAGACGCCAAGGTCAGTGAAGAAGAAGGGGGAGGAGTAATGCGGCTCCTGGCCAAGATTCCCCTGCAGTCTGTGGTGATGACCATGGTGGAGCAGGTTGTCCCCCTGTAGCCCATGGAGGTCCACGGAGGAGCAGAGATCCACCTGGAGCCTGTGGAGGACCCGATGTCCGGGCAGGTGGGTGCCCAGAGGCAGCTGTGGCCCATGGAGGGCCTGCTGGGGCGGCTGTTCTACAGGGACTGCACCCTGGGGAAGAGATGACCCACGCTGGAGCAGTTTCACGAAGGACTGTGGCGTATGAGTGGGACCCCACGATGGAGCAGAGGAGGAATGTGAGGAGCTCTTCCCCTGACAACGAAGCAGCAGCATAAAACAACACATGATGAACTGACCGCGACCCCCATTCCCTCTTCCTTCCTGTGCCGCTCGGGGTGGCGGGGAAAGGTAGTAGAGATAATGTTACACCCGGGAAGAGGGAGGGGTGGGGGGAGGTTATCTTGTTCCCTGTCTCATTCTTCTGCTAGTTTTAGTAATAAATGAATAGTTTTCCCCGAATCATGTCTGTTTTGCCCATGACGGTAACTTTAAGGACTTTCTCTCCGTCCTTATCTCAAACCTCAAGCTGTTTTTCTTATATCATCTCCCCCTATTCTTTCGGAGGGTGGGGGGAGTGAGAGAGAGAATGCGTAGTCTGGTCCCAATCGGGGCTGAACTACAACACCTGTAGGTACCGTCTGAGGGGTATGTGAACAAATCATACATCAGGACCATTCTTTTTACCTGCTTGATTAATGAAGCTGTAAAAACATCATTGAGAGACAAGTCTACCAACGCCTCCAAAAGAAAAAGCCATTTGGTAGCTGGAAAGAACATGTAAGTTCAAGTACTTTATGTTTAAGTTTAGAGTCAAGTCAATTTCTTCTGAAGCAGAAGGCTCCTGGCTCTCATCAGTAGTGCTGAACCATCCAAAAAAACCCCAGACGATTTAGTTAATCCACCTTATTTCTTGTTACACTGAATAAGACTTTTCCAATGGAAGCTTGACAGAAAGCCAAATCTACTCTTCTTATCTCTTGTCCTACTGCTACAGACTTAAGAATAAATGAATATTTAGTCTACTAGAATATTTAAGCCACAAGGCTGTTATTTAAAACAAGAATCAAAGCTTACAGCAGGCTTAGGTGTAATGGTACTTAGTCTTAAATATCTTTGGGTCAATTTAATTTTACGCAGAAGGCTTAAAATCTTTTTTTTTTTTTTTTTTTGCTACAAGTGTCTGAAAAGGACTCATAGCTGATCCTACAAAAGTGTGTGAGCACAGCAATTTCTATTATTTCTTTTATTCATGTTTAGTTATTTTATCTACTGTTTTCCTGCTGCTATCTGTATATTTCTTATTTATTTTTGAAGTATATGAATAAATTTCATTTAAAATATAGGCTGGAAGGCACTTCTGGAGGTTCCTGCTCCCACCCTCTGCTCAGAGCAGGGTCTAGTGGAGAAGGTTACTCAGGGCTGTGTCCAGTCAGAGTTTGACTCCAATCACAAAGATGGAGACTCCACAATCTCCTGGGCCAACCTGGTCCAGTGTTTGACCACTCTTACAGTAATAAGATCTTTCTACTATTTAAAAGGAATTTATCTTATTTCAGTTTGTGTCCACTGTCTCTAATAAAGGCATGACTTTATTATTTGCTATTATATAGCTACAACTCAAAACATTGCAGGTTCTTTTAGATTTTTGTTTTTGCCCTCTGATAATCCTGTGAAGGAGCTGATACAGGAGCCACATAATATGTGGCCTGATTTCTGTAAACTGACCCCCAAGTTACTTTCATCCTATCCAACATTATTAATGCAATTTACCAGTCTGAAGGAATTTTTAATTCTCAGCAGAACTTCTTAAATTTACCAAGCAGTATCCTGCATGTCCCATTGTGGTAGGATAGACTGCCTACAGGAACTAAACGAGAAGAAGGACCGGTAGAATCATGCACAAGACTGAAAGGTTGCCATTTGGTTCAGATTTCTGAGCCATAGGGAAGTGCTAAGATTTAGTGTTTGTTGGTTTGGAACACTGCAGATAGATGACAAAAATTAAAAATAATAAATTTGCGTGACTTCTCATGAAGATGTTTTAGGAAGTTCACTAGCACAGAAGCATATCTGTCCAATATGTTTATTTTCCCCAAGGAGAAGTCAGAATTTCACTAAAATCACCTTGAATTTAAAACAATAAAGGATTTATTTATTTGAATATCAAGGCTGAAGTTCCTTGATGTACCAGCTCCTAATTGTATATGTGAATGAAAAGATAGCTAGAATGTGGAAGAACTCAGATCTGGTCTATATAATATGGAGCTTTTTCCCACTTTTTGCAGGTATTTTGTTTCACTGAGAAGAAAATCTTCCAAGAAAAGTAGACAGAAAGAATAAACCTAGTTATGCAAATTCAGCAGAGGATTTTTGCATCTGTACAAAAGGAACTGATTTTTTGATAATCAGTATTCAGCTAAACTCAAATGAAAAGCTATAAAACAGTGCACATTATGAAAATCCTTAACTATTCCAAATTTAAAAAACATAAGTTCAAGATATATTTCAAATGTATGGTTTCTTATTTTAGACAAGATCCACTGATTACTCAGTTTCATCTATTGCAAACTAACTGCCAAATTACAAAAAGCGTCATTGACGTCAGTGAACTTAATTTTCTCAGCAAAATCTAACTTCAGCAGCTTTTTTAGAAAGGTTGAGTTGATAAAAGTGATTTTGGTGATACCAGCCAGAGATGCTGTAAGTTATCCCAGTTCTAGTTGGTTTTTTTCATATTAATGAAAGTATGACTTTATGCCATATCATGATCCAAAAGACCTGTTTGCCAGATCTGAACTAAAACTTATGAATAATTAATTCCAAAGAGAGAAAAAGTCCATAGTACAAGTTTCTCTTAAAACTTCTTTACATTTGCAAATTTTAAAATTTTACTTTAAAAATCTTTGATTTAATAAAGAATTTTGTATTGAGATGGAATGTGTTCTCTTTTATCCAGGACATAAAAATAAGTTTTCATTCTAAACTCAGCATTTCCTTTATTCTGAATGTATTCCTAACTTGTATGTTTAGAAGAGGAAGTGGCCTTTAGAGGGGCAGAGGTAAAGTCCCATGAGTCCCTGTTATTTTGTGGAGAAACACTGAATACCAACCCTCGGGGAAGCAAAAAAAAAAGTTGCAGCTAACTTCATTTATACGCTGCATTATATTTAGAAAGTAATTCTCTGTTGTGATGCCAGAACATACTTGGTAAAAAGTCTTTAATGCACAGCAAGGGTTAGCTGTCTAATGAGGTATGAGACAATTATATTAATCAACTATGTCTTTTATAACTCTCTCAGGATAAATAGCTCCACATCAGTTATGCCTGATTTTTATTGTGTCTGCCAAACTTAACCGCAAGTCAGAGAGTTCGGGAAGCTCCTAGAGATATCTGTCTGATAATTGTCTTGCTACA
Organism: Chlamydotis macqueenii; assembly: GCF_036417535.1. NCBI lineage: Eukaryota > Metazoa > Chordata > Aves > Otidiformes > Otididae > Chlamydotis > Chlamydotis macqueenii. Next base: position 141,088,101 of record NC_141556.1, on the reverse strand, counting down.
GGTGCTGTTCAGTTTCTCTAGATGGAGCGAAACATTTATATGAAGTACTGCACGGCTTCTCTTGCTTTTTCCTGATTCATAGGTTATAGCCGTTACAGTTCCATTTATTCTTCAAACACATGCAATTACCTTGAAACTATCCAGACATGTTTTTCCTGTATATATCCCAATTCTGACACCGTTAATAGGCATCCAGAAACAATTTGAAACACACTCTAAATCTATTGGTTATACAAAGCTTAATATTAATCCTGTATATTCTGAGGCTGTTCTCACTGGCACATTTTTTTATTAGCTACTTGTCCATCTACTGATATCTCCCTTTTGCGGATCATTTTTGTAGACAGAATTTTTGCTTGTTTGTACTGAGTCCTGTAGTCCCACAGCATGCTTGCCTACTATGAGATGAAGGGAGAAACCTACATCTGTGTGAAGCATGCAAGGGTGCCTTAATATCACTTCTGTTTTTTTTCAATGTGTATTGCTTTATCTTGCTCCTTTCTTTGCAGTAGTCCATTTCTCATGGGTAGTACACAGACTCCCACCTTCAGAAAACACTCAAGACAGCTAGTCAGCAGAAAGCTTCTAATTTGACTATAGTAGTTATTATTATTATTGATGTAGACAACGTGTATGTGTTGCAATGTAGATACTCATGTGTTCTCCTTCGCTGCCTGAAGAAACAATGTATCTGAGAAGCAGAAGTGAGAGCTTTTTGATCCTTTGACCTCTATGGAAACACGTATAACTAAACTCAAGCAGCTAGAAAGGAACCGCTTTGCTGAGAGCCCCATCTGATGATACCACCACCTTTATTTCAGCAGCAGCATTAGCAACAATAGGAGCCAGCTGTCTAAAGCCTCTGTCTATGCAGCTCATCCTGGATGTTGTTTGAGTGGGATTTGGAGAATACTATATTCAGAGAAAAGGAAGTTCAGGGGGATTTTGTTGATATCAGATTTGAAACAGACCTGATGTGGTGTGCTTTTCTGAAGACAGAAAAGCTTCCAGCTGACAGCTAATGCAGGTTCCATGGTCAGATATAACAGAGTGTTAATGTATCTACAGTGTAAAGAGAGATAGTACCTTGCTTATGTTTTAGACACATTTATGTGTGACAAGTATTATCTAGAAGTTGCAGAATATGATGCCAACAGGAACATCAATAAGCTACAAAGAAAAAGACAGGGAAAAAAAAGGAAATATTTTCATCCTGATTGAACAGTAGGTCCCTCAGGGAGCTCAGGAAGGACACAGAGCATCACCTTTGGGCATCAGGTTTAAGCTCCTAAATTAAGAGAGTCAGTCTATAGTTTTCTCCAATAATAGGACAAGGAGCCAGAATAATGTCTTTTTCTTTCCTTTCCCAGTTCAGGTCCCTAATTTGGTAATATAATCTGGTGTCTCCATTAACACTGTAGTTTGGGTCAGCAGAGTGCTTTTGAAATAGATTTCCTCACCACTTCTGCTTGCCATGCTTTTACAGAAGAGAGAGGGCTTGGGGTTTCAGTTGAGACTATCAGCAGGAGTGCTGCATCTGCCAGGAGGTGTTCAGTCTACAGAAGCACATTAGAAATAATCTGAATGAAAGCCTCCAAACTACAGGTGATATGGACACTTTTGCCCTCTCAATCGCCTCTCGCTATGCTGCCCTGCTTGCAGTAGCAGACACGGCCTTAGGTATCTGCCTAATGTTAGCTGCTGTAAATATCCCCATGAGCATTTGCTCACAGTGGCACAGAAACCTGCGGTGTCGCCAGAACCAAACCCATGTGGCAGAGACTCAATTTAGAGGGGTCCAAAATCAGCTTGAAAACAGATTTCAGTGAGAGGTATTTCATTATTACTAGTTTCCTGAGAGGCTGCTTGTGGAGATATATATTAATTTATGTTTGAACAATTTATCTGAAGCACTAGCACACTTTTTTAAATTGTCAGGCTCTCTTGAATCTTGGTATTGTCCACAAACTTTCCTACAAATCCTTCTCACCATACTTTGCACAGCATTGCCTACACTATTCCAAATGGGGAGTTGCAAACAAGCCTGTTTTGTGTGTTTGCTTAGGTGGTCCGAGACTCACTTTTATCAGGTGTCAGCATTAGCATTTATGCTGGCTGCAACTGGTTGTAAATTCAACAGACATTTTTCTCATTGCGGAAAATGCTGAGCTATAAAAAGATTGTGCAAGAGTTCAATGCGAGTCAAGAAAAATGTGTAATTTATTAAAAAAAAAAGAAAAATCTGGTTCTTGTTGAACTCCGATATAGATAGCTTTTCTTTACTGTAGGATTATTGCTGTCTAATAGATTAAGCACTGAATGAAGAAATGAATAGTCTTATCTGTTAACTTGCTCAGACATCTTGGATCTTATTCTGCCTATGTCTTGTTTTCATATACTGATGTAAATTTTTTTTCCAATCCCAATTTGAAAGGAAAAAAAAAGAAGATATATCTCTCTACAAAGTAAGGGCAAAGATAGCTATTTGAAAGGCTGAGGCCGCTCTGTGAAAAAGGATACAAACAAAATCTGCTCAGGAAAGGAGAGCTGGTGGATCTTCAAAGGCTCACTCCATAAAATAACAAGCCGTCTCTAAATAAGCATGTGGTTCCTCTTTTAATGCTTTGAGGATGGAAAATATCAAATACTGACATGGTGCTGCTGAAGTCAGTAGTCTGGCAGAGGGGAGGGAGTTGCAGTCCTATGCCCCCAGGTCCATGCAGCATCAGGGTTGAGCATGTATTCCCAGCAGGCACACGCACATGTGATTCATATACATACACATACATATAAAAATATATACCTCTGGCCACATAGAGTCCTGTGGCATTGAAGTGTTCCCCTTGTCCCTGGGTCTCCTGCCCTGGTCACATTGCACAGGGATCAGCTTTTTATCGCACAACCTGACAGATGCAACGTGAGGCACTGAGAGAACTGGCTTCCTGTGTAATTAAAATGTGTGAGCTGAAGTTATATTTGCAGTGTGCAGCTAAGCAGGTGAGAAACGCGGAGATGTAAACAGGAACTGAGAAGTGTTCTTGTCTCCGGAGAGAGCTGAGACGTAGCTGACACAGAAATATCGCCTGGGGAGCCCTGTGTAACACAGAGTATACAGAGGACATTTATTTTCTGTTCACTGCTAAAATACGACTAACAATATTTATCTTTTTTTTCCCATAGGTTTATATCCACCACTCTAACATGGCTACAAATGTCTGTATCTTTTCTACGGCTTTGAACTGAGCTCTAAATTTAAGCTTTTAGTCAATATGAACTCTCACACTTGGAACAGGTTGCCCAGAAAGGTGGTGGAGGCCCCATCTCTGGAAGCGTTCAAGGCCAGGCTGGATGAGGCGCTGAGCAACCTGACCTAGTCAGGGATGTCCCTGCTCCTTGCAGGGGGGTTGGACTAGATGACCTTTGAAGGTCCCTTCCAACCCTAACCATTCTATGATTCTATGATTCTATGATTCACTCTGGGGTATCTTCCTTACTCGGAGCTTGGAGAGGTGGAAGGGGCCATCCAATTCATTGCTAAGGCTCATCCCAGGTGCCAACAGTCACCTACTTGCTCTGCCAGTGCTGCACAGTGTCGCAGTACCACACTGCCCACAGGCCAGCAAAGCTGGCAATGTTACAGCTCTGAGGGAGACGGAAAATCCCTAAATGTGCCCCTTACTGCAGTTGAATTCCTTCACACAAAAACGTGGGCTGAATTTCCCTCCTCTGCATTGGAGCAGGTGTGCCTTCAAACGTAGTCACCTTCCCTTTTTCTACTGTTTCAAAGCACAGAAGGACCAGGAAGTCGCGCACCAAAGACTTCGTGTTCCAGCAGGGTGTTCCCGAAGATACGGTGCTACCAAATACAGAAACCTAGTTGTGTCCACCATCAGGAACTTTTCTCTTTAACTTCATGTCCAATAAACACACAATTTTCCTGCATTTCAAGGCTTTTTTTTTTTTTCACTTTTTAGTTTACAGTTGTACCTACCCTAAAATGACTGTCCTGAGATGCATATGTATTTAAATACCAGGTTTTTTGGACTTTGCATCTTTGAGAGGCAGGTATGTTGACAGATGCATGATGGCCAGAAATTTCATTTCAAAGACTCTCATGTAGCTGTCTCTGAACACTAACATGGATTTTTTTTCTTCAGGTTAACATTCAAATGTTGTACTGACATCAAAAGAACTGACAATATTGACATGAATGAAAATGTCAGCATCTATCATGGTGGGAGTTTGTAAAAAGAAGTAGTTGTTTGACTGGCAATTGAGGAGCTTGTGGAGCTCTTGATTTAATAACAAGCTTTTATTTTCCATTATTAAAACAACTTATTTTTATAACAATACACTAGTAATTAGGCTTCTTTTTAACTATTAGTTAAAATATCCTCCACATTTCAAGTTGAGACTCCTAAAAGTAGCAAAAGAAAAAAAATAGTAAGAAATTTTGGCCAGAATTTATAAACACTGACTTCCAGTGAAGATAATGTCCTTTTTACATTTTTAAAGATATTTTAAATTGGAGAAACTCATCCTATATATAACTATTATGTTGACTGGTCCTTGAAATGGCCTTCATGCTGAATGGCCCAATAGCAACTGGGTTTTGTGACAGTCTTGAGGATGCAAAGTCTTCTCACCTTGAAATAGGAGATTGGATATCACTACATTGGATGTGAACAAACACAGGCTTTCGAACAGCAGTGTTCAGGAAAACAATCACAACCACAATATTTGGGAGCTCTGTATCTGGTGAGAAGAAATCCACATCCTTCAGATCTAGGGCTTACACTGTACGGGATACTGACCGAGATAATGGCAGTGACGTCCTTGCTTTTAAAGTCTATTGATTCAATTGATCATTCACTCCCTAACCCTTTACTTCTCATACCCACTGTTTTGTCTGCCTTCCTCTCTTTTACAATTCATTCTAAATTCATTTTCCCATACCTGTATGGCCTGTCTTGTTTCTCTTACTCTGCAGTTTGATCACCATTGCTCAATGGCCCCAGGAATTGGTATGTTTGTGCCTGGGTTTGGTTTTTTTTGGAGGGATCCAATACTGCTATTCACAGGCTTCTCAAAGAGAGGTCAGAACAGTACAGCTGAATATCCGTGAACCAATCTGAACAAGCAACATTTAGTCAGTTTAGATATTTACATACTCAGAAATGACTACTATTGGAGTAAGACAAATAAATACATTATCAGTAAGGCAGTCTTCACCATCAAAGCACATGTAAATCTTTGAAACATTGAAAAGCCCCAAAGGAATCTGCTCAAGGCAAACCAATTTCAGCAATATTTATGGTCTTTTTAATCACATTGTAACTGTTTGGTACTGTTGATAAAGCCTATTCATTGAATGGATATAAACTCTCTAGATATAATTCTTGTCAAGTTGAGCTTTGGTATTTGCATATTCACAACACGGAAGAATGGCCAAAGAAACTGCTTTCACCAAATTGTTAGTATAACTTGAAGAGGTTTTTTCATCCATAAGGAAACAGAGGGAAAAAAAAGAGAGCGAGCATTAGAGGGAGCTGTTGCACAAAGGAAAAAAACAGATGGCAGTATTTCAGAAACCATTCCTTCCTTATAGGCAAAATAATAATAATAAATATAATGCAGAAGAAAAAGAGAGGAGAGTGAGCGTGTAGGAAAGAAGCCATGACAGTTATAAAAATAAATACAATTATGCTCAGTGATTTGATGAACACGTCCCATAATGCTGATCTTTGGGATGGCACGGCAGGGCTGCTGTTCTACAGACAGTTTGCTTAAAAATGTCAGTGTAACAGTCACCCTACAGCCATCCGCGTCCTCGACCTAATTAATTTTGCACAGCAGAGCATCCTTCAGGTTCATTCACTACTTCTAAGAATAAAGCTTGTGCTTGTGCTGGGGAGAAAGTGTGAGAGGGAAAGGCTGAGGAAGATGGTTTGGGGAACTCTTCCTGGGCAATCAGCGTTCAAAAGCGGAACAGTGTCACCTGTCAGACGTTTATTGACATTGTGTTTTCTGTGGCTTGTTTTTTTTCTGTATGCCGTACTACCCTGGGTAGTGGGTGTGGTTTTAAAAGATGCACCCAGTGGTGTGAAAAGAGTAGCCCCCACTTTTTGGAGGAACGGGGCTTTATTGTCATTTACTAAACCACTATGAACCTGCTTGTTCCTTTCCCTTTCAGGCATGCAAAATACAAAGCTTTGGGCTTGGTTCTCTGCAAGAACATTCTTTTTTTTTTCTTTTTTTTTTTTCTTTTTTTTTTTTTTTTCACTGCCTTCATCCACATGAAGAATTCTCACCATAAAAATGGGACAATTTTGGTCTCAAATTGATAATTTATAAGTGTTTTCCTGATACTGTAGATTATTAATACAAACAGGACTGAGTAAACAAGTGAGAACCAAGATTCTTAGCAGACTCCACAGTTAGGATTCAGAGTAGTAAAAGATTTTTTTTTTTAAACACAGGATTCTCTGAAATTGGGTCTCAGCAGAGGACAGTAAAGGAAGTCATTTTTATATTCCATATATTTGTGGTTTTGTTTTTTCTTTCCTTTAAAAACAGTCATTTGCGAAGCACAGTAGAGATCTGCACTCATTTGTTTCTGATTCAGGATGTTATTTCCCGGAAAACCAAGAGAATGTATTTGCTAAGTTGAGATGAAGTCAATTTCACCTTTTTGGTGAATGGTCCAGTTTCCAATATTTTTCTAAATGTTCCTTAAATTGTTCAGAATATCAGGCAGTTGTGAACTTCTGGGATTTTTTTTTTTTTTTTTTTGTGTACAGTCAATATTTTCATGTGCGCAAAAGAGAGTTCTGTATTTTGGAATTTACTTAGATTGTGAAATAAGCATTTTTATTAAACTCCTTTTGGTGCAAAATTGCTTTTCAGTTGTTTTGGAGACACTCCCTTAGTCGACACACTCATTTTGAAACAGGAGAATCTATAGAATTGGGGTTCCTTAGTAGTAACATTACAATCCTGGAAAAGTTCAGGATACATTGAACTCTTAGAAATGATACTAGATGAGGAACTACAGAAAATTCTATTCACTCAGGACTGTAGCTCGAAAGCCTACACATAGACCTTTCAAGGGCAGGAAATAAGATGGAGATCAGTGTTTCCATCCCTACATTGGTGACTAACATTATGTCCATTTTGTGCGTGCTTCTTTGCTATGTAGGCTTTCAAGCTGAAATCCAAACAAGGATTGGTCTCAATTTTTTTTCTCCTTTTTTTTTTTTTTTAAGGAAAATAAAAACAGAATTAAAACCACTAAAATAAAACCATTTGGAGGTAGAACACAAAGTCTCCCTCAATCTGTAAATCCCTTTATTTTGAATTCTCTCACAGCTTTAATCTTCCCGCACATGGGCTGAACTACGACACATGGTAAGCAGATTACTTAATTTTACATTCTCTTTGTAAAAATGTATCAGCTGCATCTACCATATTGCTGAATACATGAAAGAAACTTATGCAAACCAAATTAAAAATTATCTCAAAACTAGAATGCGTATGCCTTTTTGGTATTCAAAGGAGTGGCTTATCTCAGTACCTCTGATAAATATATTATATTGTCTGAAATTTTTGATTTATTGGTAATTTTATACCTTGCTGGAATAACAATTTCTATTCAATGTAGTGGATTTAAGATTTTTTTTTTTTTTAATTTAAATAGAGTCAAATTTAATTAGAACTTGGATCTTTATATTATGGATACAAGCTTTTTTGAAACATAAAGGCATTCTATACTATTCATTTCCAGAACGTGAATTCTTCTACAACTCAGGAAACAAATGGAATAATGCAAAATTATAATGATAGATAAGCTTATTTTTGCATATTCAGCAGCATTAAAGTGTTGGGGGGTTTATATCCAAATGGTGAGCCCTCTGGTAAGATACTTAAGTCTAAGGGGAATTTGATTTTAAAATACTAATAATCTCTGCGTGTTACTTTGAAGTAAGAGCCTCTGCTGGCCCTTACCACTTGTATGTTCTAATATTTAATATAATGCCTGAAATACACGTGAGAATATCATTATGTGCACGGAAGAAATGTCTTTTATTTAATTGCCTTTATTTCTTGCACCTTAGCTGGAGACTCAATTGCCAGGCATGGATTGTTCAAATGGCAATTAGGAAACATGAGATTAACACAGTCTTGGTGGCTTAATTAGCCCTACTCTGCCACTTCTGCCAGAACTATTAGACTAGAATACAGGAGACAGAATGGAAAACTATCGCGCTCATTGATGGTGGTCTGGGGAAGCAGCTCTGTGCTCACCCCTGGGCAAAGGCTCACTGAAATTGAGCTCACTGAGCTCAGCACTTCTGGAAACAAATTGTGCCAATGTCTGGAGCTGCAGTCAACAGTGGTTCTTTGAACTAGGAATCCTACCTTAAACTTTTTTTTTGTTGTTTTATCCCCCTTAGATTACCTTTTGAGAACTGATAATGGACAAAGTACAAAACCTTTGCAACCAAGTGTGAGCTTTAGATATATCTTTGGATGAATGGGGTGAATAGATTTGGGAATAGGCCAACTTGGAGAGAATAAAGCAACACTTTTCTTTTGTCTTCTTTTTTACCATTCTATCAGATGAAGAAGACAGACTGGGTGACATAGGTTTCAGAAGATGCAGAATTTCAAAATGTGAGAAAGAAGATTACATGATGCACAGAGAGTCTTTCCCTTCCCACTGATGTAGTCACACTTTCCTTACAGGGTTGTGGACATGGCCACTTTCAGACAGTTCTGTCTGGGACTTGCAAATTATTATTACCTAACAGCTTTGAGTATACATCAGAAAACTACTTATTACACAAGGCTAAATGCAGGTCAAACATAGATTCATCATGTTACTGAAGTGCATTTATTAGAATTTAGTTGGACAGGTATAATCAGGTAAGATATGCTGTTTGCAGGACTTTATAAATAACTTTGCCTAGATAGCTGGAGATAACTTCACTTTGTCTTTAGTAGGACTAGAGTTATTAGATATATATTGCTGAATACAAACCACCTGAAATACCTTACAATTATGAAATAGCTATCAGAAATATGGATATTTCTAAATCCCAAAGCTGTCAGTCTGGCTTGCTATCGAGGCTTGCCTGCCTTTCTCCAGCAGAAGGAGAGGCAGATAGTGCCTGAAGTTTACTTTGACCTCTTTATTCTATCTACAGAGGATCTTCTTATACAGACACAGACCAACCTCCTTCTTGAGATAGGTTATTTCATATTTTCCTAAGCAATTGTACCCGATTTTTCTCAAATAATGCTATATTATCTTATTATGTATCTCTCTTCACCTCTCCTGTTTCTAAGTCCTGCTCTTGTATAGAAAGGATGAAAATCCTTTATCACAGCTTGTTTTCATGACTCCTACATACTGCCTCTGTTGACTGGAGAGTCCATATGAGATCCACATGTGAGGCTGTAGGGCAAAAAAGGTAGGAAGCGTAGCTACAGTCCTTATAGAAAAAAGTTTTTCTTGTGTAACCCAGTTAGAAGTAGGTATGACATAAGGCTTCATCGTGACTGGAGTCAAGATAAAAACTTGACTCCAGTGTGTAAAGCCAGGTCAGGATAATAATTTTCAGATCTGCGTGGGTCCTGAATTGCCCTGCACAACAGAGCATCTGGAGCAGCCAGTCTAGGCACCCTTTGCAAGTGCTGCTAAAGTTTGATTCATCTGATCAGCTATAAACATCTGTGTTAGGATAACAGATTGCATTTCAGAAATTCTTACTGCAGCTCTTTGTTGACTACAAGGTAACTGTAACTGATTATTTTTCAAGGAGATTTATTGTATTCTAAATACCACCTGCGCTGAATCCAGCTAAAGGCAGATTTTTTGGAAGAGTTTATTCTCCGAGCACAGTGTAATGCTGGAAAAATTCACCAAATATTTGCCTCTGGATATCATGGGGATTGGGAAAGGCAAAAAATGTGATGGGGAAGAGTGAGTGATCCCGGGTTAATGAGCTGCCATGCGCTCAGCCCACGAAATGTGCTTGTGAAGTATGTTAGACTCTGAGGGAAAAGTAATAAAGGGAAATCACAGACTAACTGAGGTCTGACTTAAAAAAAAAGAACAGACCTTTTGTCTCCAGTGAGGTCGTGTCTGAAAGCAGGAACTTATTAGATTTTTTCTGCTGACTCGTTCATCCCCTTGGGTGAGGGTCTGATTCTAAAGTGACATTTTGAGGTTCCTCGTCCTGACTACAGATATTTCACTCCTATCTCTGTAAAAAGATAAGTCTGTCCTATCTATTAGTTTACATCTGTCTGGTGGGCTTCTAAACCTCCAAAAGCTTCCTTGACTATGTGAAGGTAACTGTCCATGTGACGTTGTGGGAGGGAGACATGAGTCTCATTGGTAGGCTGCCGTGGGAGGAAAAATGACTTTTTATTACTTGACCTCACAAAATTTTAATCATGCTGATGTATTTCTTCTCAAAATAAGGAAAAGTTGTTCCTTTCATTTAGAAGCTCATGGCACCCCAGTGCTTCAGTGTTGTTAATTTTTGTTCTTAAAATAAAAAAGAAAAAAGAAAAAAGAAGAGCACTTGTAATACCTTTAATACCTTTTAATATTTGATAATGTCTCTTATAACACACTATGGTCTTCTGACACAGTTCTTTTAAAATGTTTCAGTTCAATTTCACAGACAATTTTGAAGCCTATTTTTGTATAGTTTTCTTTTCTCAATCATTATCCATTGCAAATAATTATTCTGTTTCCTTGAATTGAAGTTGTGTTGCATAACCTTTTCCCTGAAATGTTCTCTAGTTATCCAAAGCTAAAGAAAAATGATATTGTTTCCAAGCCAAATATTTACCACTAAACTAGATTATTACAAAACTCTATTATTAAATACACACAAAAAGGAAAACCAGCATAACAACTAACTTAGTAGAAAGTAACTTGCAAAAAGGAAATAAACAGGGATAAATATCTGGTGTGGGAAGAAACATTTACCAGACCAAAAGACTGATTATCATTCAAAATAATGGCTAACAAATTGCTTGGATCTAAAATGTTACTCCACAGTAGGATACTGTAGTCTAACAATGACAATGGTGATGCAGTATACTGTGAAAATGCCACATCTTTATTGTTAATTAATCTCCTGCTTATACATGTAATTTTTCATTATTTTAAGTGCTAAGAAGCACTGGAAAAACATATCAAAGTGGCTATTTATATCTTCTCCCAAGTCCAAAATACCTTCCTTCTGGAATCAATTGGTGGTGAAAAAACATAGCTAAGGAAATAAATATTATGAAACCATAGAATCATAGAGTCTTTAAGGTTGGAAAAGACCCCTAAGATCATCAAGTCCAACCATCAACCTAACACCACCATGTCCACAAAACCATATCCTGAAGTGCCATGTCTACACATTCTTTGAATACCTCCAGGGAGGGTGATTCCACCACTTCCCTGGGCAGCCTGTTCCAGTGCCTGACCACTCTTTCAGTAAAGAAATGTTTCCTAATATCCAACCTAAACGTCCCCTGCTGCAACTTGAGGCCATTTCCTCTCATCCTATCACTAGTTACCTGGGAGAAGAGACCAATGCCCACCTCCCTACAACCTCCTTTCAGGTAGTTATAGAGAGCAATGAGGTCCCCCCTCAGCCTGCTCTTCTCCAGGCTAAACAACCCCAGCTCACTCAGTCGCTCCTCATAAGACTTGTTCTCTGGACTCCTCACCAGCTTCGTTGCCCTTCTCTGGACACACTCCGGCAACTCCTGTAGTGAAGAGCCCAAAACTGAACACAGTACTCTAGGTGTGGCCTCACCAGTGCTGAATACAGGGGGACAATCACTTCCCTAGTCTTGCTGGCCACACTGTTCCTGATACAAGCCAGGATGCTGTTGGCCTTTTTGGCCACCTGGGCACAATGCTGGCTTTTGTTCAGCCAGCTATCTACCAGCACTCCCAAGTCCCTTTCTGCTGGGCAGCTTTCCAGCCACTCTTCCCGAAGCCTGTAGCATTGCATGGGGTTGTTGTGACCCAAGTGCAGGACCCAGCACTTGGCCTTGTTGAACCTCATACAATTGACCTCAGCCCATCGATCCAGCCTGTTCAGATCCCTCTGCAGAGCCTTCCTGCCTTTGAGCAGATTGACACTCCTGCCCAGTTTGGTGTCATCTGCAAACTTACTGAGGGAGCACTCAATTCCCTCATCCAGATCACTGATGAAAATGTTAAACAAGATTATTCAAGTTGATATGCTTGGTCACAGTGATCCGGTCCTGACTAGACTTAGTATGACTAAAGGTTATCAGCAGAGCAAGACAAAATGGTGTTGAAATCAGGTCTTAAGAAGCTGAATTGCCTGAGTATGGTTCTGCTATTTTGACCATGTAGAGCTTGTCTATCCAATGCACAATTTGGTACCATAGATATTGGTATGAACTCATTCCAGTTTCAACAGGAAGATTAACCCAGAGCAAAGCCCCACCATCTGCCGTCACTTATGAAAGGAATAATGTGACAGTGCTGCAACAACTTCTTGTGCAGTTCATGTGGGCTAAAGAAACACACTTCAGATGTGAAACAGAGTTGAATATTAGTCTAGTTGAAATATTTTAGAATATAATAAATGTACAACAAATTATTATTATTTTAGTGACAATGACACTAAAAATCATAGTCTAAATTATCTTTTGAATACAGAGAAGTCTAATAACACAGTACAATATCTATCAGCCTTTTCTCTGGTATTTTTACCCTTTCTCTGAGTCTTAAGATTGGTGGCTTTGGTCTGGATGAGTGGGATACAGAAAGCCAGCAATGTCCCAAGTCCCTCATCTGGAGAAGTATGATTTTAGAAGTGAGGGACTTCCTCCTCTTTGCTGAGAGGAGTATGATGTTGATAGCTACTTCCTCTTCACACTGGCATTCCACTTATGATTACTTTTAACACATGCTCTAGCACAGTTTATACCTTGCTTTTTTTCTTAATTGGTCTCCAATTCCATGTTATATCCAAATTTACTATATATGCTGTCCATTAAATATAAAGAAGACTTGTTATTTATTTTCTTTTTTACCCCTAAAACTGGTTTTGCTCAGCTCCCAAGGATGCATTTGTTTAATGATCAGTAACTGACCACTGGTGATTTGGTTACATCCCTTGTGCATCTGATATTATGTGTTCACACTTTCAAGGCCTTTGCTAGCATTACACACTTGTATTCCTCTGTGATACATCCTTATTCCAGGGTCATCAGCAGTTCATTCTATACAGAGTAACTACATCACCATCTATTACTTTCAGAAATATGTAAAAATTATTGTAACAATAGGCATTGCATACTACAATTGTACAAAGCTAAGCAAGACTAAAAATAATTTTGTGTCAGTCACCTTGTAATTACAGAATTGATGTTACAGATAAAACCAGCAAGCAAGCTCTGGGTAAGCCTAAGATAAGGCAGGCTAAGCAAGCCTGAGAAGACCCAGCCCTGAGGCCTCACAGATTTAGTAAAATGCCTTTCGCCTGTTATTAGCAAAAGAAATACCATATTTACTGGGATACATGAAACTAAACTTTTCTGGTTTAGTCTTCCTTAGTTCATAGTAATGATCTCAAATCAAACACTCAGAATCTTAGCACTACTGCAAGGTTTGCAAGTACCTTTTCATGCATACTTCATGGGGAAACAAGTCCCAGGAGAATCAAGGTCTTTCTTTCCTGGATTTGTGTTTTTCGTATTGTATGGTCATGTCAATTTTTAAGCACACTACTATGCTCAGAAGCATCTTTGACATGCTTCTGAATTATCCATCTTCCCACAATGGTAGCATTTCGGAATACATAATAGAACAGAAGTATATTGCAGCAGTAGTTATGAAAGCACAAAAATATCAGCTACTCAGCTGTGTTCCACTTTCATGTAAAAAAAAACCAGCTTCAAGGGAATTCCATCCTCTGTTTCAAGGTTTCTTGCAGTAATTGAAAGTAAATTTCCTCTACGATATATATAGAATGAAATGTTAGTTGTAGGGCTAGTTGTAATAGGCTCTAGATCACTCTCTCTGGACCTGTTTTTATGATTGAATTAAAATTCAAACAAACAACAAATTCCCTACTTGGATATAAACCCAGGGCAAGACTCGATTGCCCTTACTTGGATGTTACACATAGGCTAGGGAATTTAGGGTAATTAAGTAAGATGTGAAAGTCTAAAATTAAGACTGAGATTCATCTCACCTGTTTTCCCTAGGAAGTAATGATGAAATGAATGAATCTCTGAAGTGTCTGTCTCCTCTGACTGTCAAAGAGGGCTAAATAATTTCCTTGATGTACACAGCCATATCTGGTTTAATGAATCCAGCTGTAAAGGAAGATTTAGGTGATGAAATGTCTATAGCCTAAACATCTAAGTCTAAGAAAAGTTAGATGAGGTGAATGCTGCAGCCCAGGAATAACCATTTAGCATGACACTTTGACTTAGAATATGTTTATGTAGACAAGTCACATTTTTGTCTGCCCAGGAAGGCAAGAAAAGGATGCATGTCACTAGTAAAGGGTGATCTAGATGTGGTTGTTGTCACCTGCACTCTTAAGAGAACTTTCTCTGTTTAACCTCTTCTGTACTGAGTACTTCTATCCTGTCATGTCTTAATTCCATACTGTGTCATAAGTAATCTTGTTGTGCTGCAGATATTTACAAAGTGATGCTTGATCATGAGGAAAATGACACAAATTGAAGTCTAACTATGAATACCAGTAACAATCAAAAAGATTTGGCTCAAACAAGGAAAATCCTACCATGACGAAACAAGTCCAGTAGATAAAGCAGGCAAGTAAGATTCTTAGAAATAGAAGTTGTGTTTACTTGCAGTGTGGTGGAAATACGCTTGTCTTATCAAAGTGCAATTATATGTCATAGAAGGTGACACTGCAGTTTGGGCTGTGAAGGCAGGCAGGTAATCCAAAAGTCACAAGACAGGACAATATAATGTATCTTAGATGAGAAGACAAATGGATCTGAAAGAGTCCAGGCAAATTCTCTCACTTACAGGGCACAGTGCCTGGCAATTCCTCCTATCCAGTCAGTCCAGCTACTTTATACTGTCAGATTTTTGAGGAATATTCACTATGCTTCTTAATATCTTGAGCAGCTGGATGGGTATTTGGCTGTTTGTCAAGGTTAACATACCACATTCATTTATTCACATAAGAGTGGTCAGGTTGTTTAATTGTTATATTATGTTGAATATAAGGAAATTTTATTTGGCATTTATTGTAGTAGGCAGGGAAGACCATCACAGTAGAAGGTTTCTGTACTATTATTCAGTGATGCATGCTATTGGTTGTTCTCACAGAAGACAGTCTTGCTAAACAAGTGAGATAATTTCTATGTTACTTTTTGTAATCACACTTTGTTTTTTTTTTTTATTTGCTTAGAAAAAAACCAAGGATTATTTAACAACAACCAAAAACCCCAAGTATTTCAATGTTTACTCAAAAACATCAGGTTACAGAAAGTTACTAGCTGACCTCTGCTGCTGAATGTTTTGCAAGTAATTGTGGAGAGTACAGGTAGTGTAGCTAGTTCTATCTTTGAGGGAAGAGATTGAACTGGGATTCTCATTTCTTGTACTTTCTCTGTTTTTCTAAAAAAAACTTTTCATATGATGCTAAAAAAACCCAAACAAATAGTATTATCAGAGTATTTCCATAGCTTATTTAGTCTGACTCTTCGTGCTATTTATACGGAGACTGAATCACCACAATTGCAGTCAGTGAGATGGTCTACAATGGTATACTTTGCACCTGTCAGTACTAAGGGAGTGAAGGACATGTTTGAGCTCTCTGTTGCATTGAAGTACTGCCTGATAAAGTAAACATATTGATTCATGCCTCAGATAACTGGTTTGTTTTTTTTTTTTTTTTCCCCAGTATTGCTGTCCTAAGACTATACTTAAATTTTGGAACTGTATTGGATACAGTTGGTGGTGTGTTAAGCACTAAGCACATTTGGCAAGCTAATATTTTGCAGCTTTTGTGTATGAGAATGATTCAATTGAATTTACATGTCTGCACTAGAAGCAACAAAAAGGACCAGCAAATGTTCCCATCAATGAACAGAACTTTTTTTTTTTAATTGTAATTTTTTTTTTTGTTTAGCTTTCTACAAACAGCCTAATAGACACATTTGACTACATTTATTTTGGGTCATGAGTACAACAGAATCATATTTGAAATGATAGTTTCACTATCTTAAAATCTAGTTGTACTTTTAGGAGGCATATTAATCCAGAACTATACTTGCCTAAACTAATCTACTGTACAACAAAAATTTGCAAGCAGCATGTACACAGTTTGGGCAACATAAAAACATAAGAAATGCTCTCTTGGGTCAGATCAATGGTCCAGTATTTTGTTTCTGATAATGGTTCTACAAGACAGACAGAGACTCGCTTTATTCCCCTTGTATTTTCCAAACCTGTTGTATTAAGAATACCAGAGGATATATATTCCTGTAGCCTTTTACAGTCCATTTAAGAACTTGGTGCCCACGAATTTGCCTAATCCCTTTCTAAAGATGCTGAGATGTCTGCCTCCACAGCTGCCTGTAGCAAAAAGCTGCAGAAGTTTAGTACATACTCAGTAAAATCTATTGGCTTCTTTTGCTGAAACAATTTTGAACAATACAAAACCGACAGTATTTAGCTTCTATACATTTATTTCATGAAGAGAATAGAAATTCATATTTATGATATAAATTGTTTATAGGATATAATTTTCCCACTCTTCATTGCTACATTAGGTTATGGCACAGTGATTATCAGAAAATGACACATATTTTTCCTGGTATGTGCTGATAACCTCTGTTTCAGTGCCAAGTCTTTCAGTGATGGTAAAAAGACTTGAGAATTCCCAGCTCCACTCTATTGCCTGCAGAATATATAAATTATCTTATGCTTGTAGGAAAATGACACTTTTCAAGTGGCAGAAATTATTTTATTTTATTTTATTTATTTTCATTACTGATAATTTCCTTTAAAGTTTTGGGTTTGTAGTATCATGCTTTACAAAGTAGAAAGGTAGATCATATGCCCAAAATACGTACTATGCCTAAACACATGCTCTCTTTAAGTTAGAGAATTTAAGATGTATGACATTTTGGTTTCAAAATACAGATATGAAGAAATTCATTATAACATGTTGTTACGAGTAAGGCAAGGACTCCTTGAAATCAAATTTTCATCTGAAAATATAAGCACATTTAGAAAACATACTTTTAAATCCACTTTAGACATGACAACTTTAACTTTTTAATTCTCTAGTATTTTCATCAACACTGAATATATTGAAATGAGGAGGGAAAATGAAGGAGTATGGCGAAATCTGTGTATTCAGAAGTCATCTTACTTTTCTGTAGGGACATGGGAATAAATAATTGATTTTCAAGCAATCAGGATGGCTTTAACACCTTTCTAGAAGCTTCTGAATTCCAAATTACAAAAAGCACTCAAAAGGCAGCAGAACAATAGTGCCAAAAAGAGCACTTAGATATGGCCCTTTGTGAGCTCACCTTTTCGTGGTGTTATTTCTACCTTTGTGAATTTTTTTTTGTAAGGTGAAAACATTCATCTTCATAACAACTCTGAGGACAGATGCAAAATATATTGAGAAAGACATTTTTAATGTTGTACTCCAGTTGAAACGAAAATACTGCATTTCACAACATTTAGGTTGTAAACACTGAGGAACAAATTTATACTTGTATGCATCACTCCATTCTTCCTTGCAACATATCACGATGCTAAATAATATTACTTAATTTTTCTTTTATGTTTTATTCTCATGAAACACATTGGCTGTGGGATATTATATTGCATTACCTTTTTTCTTTCTGGTCAGATGAAACTATTCTTCCTACTTGGAATGGAAAAAAATGGAAACTGAAAACCTGTTACTTTACAGTAGATACTAAAATATCTGAAAACTTAATGCTGAAAATCTCTAAAAGTCTTTGCCATTACTTTTCTTTTGTTCACTGTCAGGAGGTTGCTGCCGTAGCCTCTGCTGATTCCTTTTTACAATATCTTTCTGCAGAAATTCTGTGAAACTTCCTGTTGGGAAAATTTGGTTGGAGGAACTATATCCTCCAACTACAACAGAAAGATGAAAGCAAAAACTTTATGCTTTGTATTCCAAATAAGGAATGCATAACCCTAAAGCAACTGACAATTGCTGCAGTGTTTTTACCATTTCCTAGCCAATCTCACAGCATTATTCAGCTCCTGTGGCAACTATTTTTGCTTTGCCAGCAGAAGATACACTATCATGAAATTACAGCTTATATCACTTCTTGGTCTGTTGGCCTGTTATAACTGCATTTCATTTCCAGCTCGTAAAATTTGATGTTTGTAAATGGCAAGCCCATCATTTCTTATCAGAGTATGTCCAGCATAACTGCTGTTAATTATAAAACTCTCCATCATCCCAGGCTACTGTATTGAAATATCATAAGAAGAAATTGCTTCTGGGACTTCTGTCATCAGTTGGACATATATTTTCAACTTATACCTCAAAAAATAATGTAGATTATGCCTCTGGTTATGGTTGGTGAATGTTATTTTAATAATAGATAATGGCTATTACTGATTCCCTGAATAATTTTAAAAGATAGTAATAGAAAATTTTATCCAGAGGTGAAGCAGGCACATAGGAACAACTATTCACAGCTCTGCAGCATCTTTGTATTTGGAAATTAACTTGCTACTTCCTTTGGATTTAAACAAACTGTTCTGTCTCTTAAATAAATGACATTCACACAAACTTAAGTTGTGAAAATGTCTTCTTGTTCAAGGGTAACCCCCCATCTTGTCACACACACACACAAACATGCACACACACTATAATGGAACTGTGAGTGAAAAAATACAGATATATGATCCTGACTATTTGCTTAGATAAAGGATAATTATTTGGTTATCAGTTATTACTGCTTTTTGAAATCATTGCAGCTGGATCAATATTTACCTATTGAAGCTTGTCCTATACATCTGAGAGAAAATAGTTTTGGATGTCAATGCACAACAAACTTGTTGTACAACATAACAATAAAAATGTCACCAGAAAACCGACAAGCTTAGTACAGCCTTTGGTTTATTACCCAGCCCTACTCTTTCACGGGGGTACCAAACTTCCATCAACGAGAAGTCCAAGGTCAATCGAAAGAGATTTCAGAGCCCTGGGAGGAATGCTGGAAGGTTCAGGAGCAGGTGTATCGTGGTTTCTTCAGTCCTCTCAGTAATGGGAAAGAATCAGGAGAGGCCAGGACATCAACATGTGTCTCCAAGACTGGTGCCTTCGTCAGAACTTTGTTTTTTATAATCATGAAAGAGTCTTCAAGACACAAATTATACTAGAGCCTGATAAGATTCACCTGTCCCAATGGGGCAAATGCTTCTTTGCTTGTAAGCTGGTGGGACTGGTTGAGAGGGCTTTAAACTAGAATTGATGGGGGAAGGAGATACCAACAGGAGAGATTAAGGTAGGCCAAGGGATGGGATGGCACTGCCTGAGGGTGGCAATGCTAATGGAAGCATTTACAGTACTCCAGGGAGCACTGAGGGTTTAGGAGCACATCTGAAATGCTTGTACACCAATGCACATGCTATGAGAAACAAGCAGGAAAAACGGGAAGTGTTGGTCTGTTTCCAGAGCTCTGATATCATTGGTATTAATGAGACTGATAGTGGTCTTCCAGTACCTCAAGGGGGCCTACAAGAAAGATGGGGAAAGGCTGTTTAGTAGGGCCTGTTGCAATAGGACGAGAGGTAATGGTTTTAAAATAGAGGGGGGTAGATTTAGATTAGAAATTAGGAAAAAATTTTTTACAATGTGAGTTATAGAACACTGGAACAGGTTGCCCAGAAAGGTGGTGGAGGCCCCATCCCTGGAAACGTTCAAGGCCAGGCTGGATGAGGCTCTGAGCAACCTGATCTAGTCAGGGATGTCCCTGCTCCTTGCAGGGGGGTTGGACTAGATGACCTTTGAAGGTCCCTTCCAACCCTAACCATTCTATGATTCTATGATTCTATGACGTGGTAGAATGAGTTCCACAACAGGAGTGCTGAGATGGAGGGCTATAGACGGGGTAGGCGAGGTGGAGGAGCTGCACTATGTGTAAGGGAGAGGTTTGACTGAACAGCCCTTACAGTTAGGGATGATGTGGTTGAGAGCCTCTGAGTGAGGATTAGAGAGACAGAAAACAAAGCAGATGTCGTAGTAGGTGTCTACTACCAATTGTCCAGACAGGATATAAGCACTGATGAGTTCTGTAGGCAATTAGGAGAAATCTCTGGATTGGTAGCCCTTTTCCTTATGGAAGATTTCAACTTCCCAGACATCTACCGAGAATACCATCTTGCTGTGACAAGCACGTCTGGGAAATTCCTGAAGTATGTTGAAGATAATTTCTTGTCATAGGTACTCAATGAGCCAACTGGGAAAGATGGCCTCCTACACTTATTTGTGAATAGGGAAGGACTTGTTGGAGATGTCATGGTAGGTGGCTGTCTTGGCCACAGTGAATGTGAAATGGTTGAGTTCAAAATTTTTGCTATAATAAGAAAGAAGGTCAGCAGAGTCTGCTACTCTGGATTCTAGAGAACAAACTTTAAGCTACTCGGGTAGCTACTTAGCAGTATATCCTCCAAATCTGCTTTTGAGAGATTAGGAGTCCGTGAGTGCTGGTTAGTTTTTAAGAACCACCTTTTAGAAGCACAGGAGCAGTAATTCCAATGTGTCATTAGCCAAGCAAGCAGGGCAGAAGACCAACTTGGTTGAACAAGTAACTCCCTTTGGAACTCAAGAGGAAAAAATAAATGGTACAATCTCTAGAAGAAAGATCAGGCTTTGCAGGAAGATTACAGAGCCATGATTTGTATATGCACAGAGAAGACATCAAAGGTCAAAGCTCAGCTAGAGTTGAAACTGGCCAGTGTTGTATCAGATAAAACAAAAAAAAAGGCTTTTAAAAGTATGTTAATAGCAGGAGGAGCTCTAAAGAAATATTGGACTGATGCTTGTTGCAGATGGTCATCTGACTAATAGGGATGAAGAAAAGGAAGCTTTTTTGTCCCCAGTCTTTGATAGTAATGATAGACCTTGGGCTGCCTCACCCACTAAGTCAGAGGACCATGACTGCAGCAGTGACTTTCCTTCTGCAACTTCTGTGGCTACTGAAGTTGTAAGGGACTAGTTGTATCAGCTGAACGTTCACAAGTCCATGAGGCATGATGGGATTCATCCCAGAGTACTAAAGGAGCTGGTGGATGTTATGGCAGGACTCCACTCAATCATCTACCATAGGTCCTGGGAGTCTGGGGAGTTCCCTGTTGACTGGAAGCTAGCCAATGTTATTTATTCCACATTACAAAAAGGGCATGAGGGAAGACAGGAGACTACAGATCTGTTAGTTTAGCCTCAGTACCAGAAAAAAATATAGAGAAGATCATACTCATTTAATGGACAGTGCACGCATCAGGCACAGTCAACAAGAGTTCACAGAGGGAAAGTCCTGTTTGACTAATTTGAATATCCTTCTACAGTAAGGTCACTCACCTAGTGGATGAAGGGAAGGCAACGGATGTAGTTTTTCTGGATTGTTGTAAGGCTTTTGATACTCTCCCTTAACACATCCATATGGACAAGTTGACCAGCTGTGAGATGAGCAGGTACATGATGCTTGGGTGAATAACTGGCTGAATGGCAGGGCTCAAAGGGCTGTAGTGAATGGGACTACATTTAACTGGTCAACAGTCACCAGTGTGCTCAGGACTCAATTCTAGGGACAATTCGGTTCAATATTTTTGTCAATGACCTGGATGGAGGAGTTAAATACACCCTAGTAAGTTTTCTGACAATGCTAAACTAGTTAGGCAGTTGAACTAGACGATTGTTATAGGGCCCTTCCAGCTGGAACTCCTCCCCTCCCCTCTCCATACCACTATGTCGTAGTTTAGCCCTGATCGGGACCACACTACACAGTCTCTCTCTCACTTTTCCCACTCTCTGAGAAAATAAGGGGAGATAATATAAGAAAAAAAGGCTCAAGGTTTGAGATAAGGACAGGAAGAAGTCCTTAAAGTTACCATTACGGGAAAAACAAACTCGACTTGGGGAAAACTATTCATTTACAAAGCAGGATAATAAGAAAGAGAACAAGATAAACTCCCCCCACCCCTCCCTCTTTCCAGGCTTAACATTATCTCTACCACCTTCCCCACCCCGAGTGGCAGAGGTGGGGAAAGGGAATGGGGGTTATGGTCAGTTCATCACACACTTCTTCATGCCACTGCTTCCTTGTTGGGGGAAGAACTCCTCACATTCCTCCCCTGTTCCATTGTGGGGTCCCACCCACCTGCTACAGTCCTTCGTGAAACTGCTCCAGCATGGGTCATCTCTTCCACGGGGTGCAGTCCCTCCAGAACAGCTGCCCCAGAGAGCTCTCCACAGGCCACAGCCTCCTTCAGGCATCCACCTGCCCTGACGTGGGTCCTCCACAGGCTGCAGGTGGATCTTTGCTCCTCCATGGGCCTCCATGGACTGCAGGGGGACAACCTGCTTCACCACAGGCTGTAGGGGAATCTTGGCCAGGAGCTGCATTACTCCTCCCCCTCCTTCTGAACTGACCTTGGCATGTGCAGCTGTTCCTCTCACAAGAAAAATTCTTCACAACAGGCAGGCAGAGGCCTCTCAGGTTCTCTTCAGATCTCATCTCCTCTCCACTTCTTGCAGCTGGGCTGGGCTGAGTGGGGCCCAGTTGGCCGCCCGGTGGGAGGCCAGAGGGTGAGGCTTCCAAGGCCCACAAGGCTCACGCCTCCCCCTCTCTGCCCCAACTCAGAGTCTTCACATCTTCTCTCTTTTTTCTGTCTTCCCCTTCTTAAATATGTTATCACAGAGGTGTTATCAGGGAACATTCTGCTACCAATTGGCTTGGCCTTGGCCAGCAGCGGGTCCGCCCTAGGCCCGGCCGAGTCCACTGAACAAAGGGGAGCAACTTCTAGAAGTTTCCTACAGAAACTACAACCTTAGGCCCCCCGTCACTAAACAAAACCAGAACAGGGGGAAATAGAAAGAAAAATATACTCTTTAAAAGTAAACACAAATTGTAATTTCCATTGCAAATATCACCAAGGTCCACCCTAGACCTGGCCAAGTCCACTGAACAAAGGGGAACAACTTCTAGAAGCTTCTTACAGAAGCTGCCACCGTAGCCCCCCCTCACTAAACAAAACCAGAACACACTATAACACTTTCTCCCTTTAATTTACATTGGTCTCCTCCTTTTTACTTCAGCAAAGCGTATAAACAATAAAGCATTTTGACCAAACTGCGTCTGTTTGAAATAAGGCATTTTCAGCAGAAATCTTGTATTTTAATTATTTTACAGAGAATTTATATTTTACATAATACATGTATTTTCTAACAGAGGTCTTATATTTTCATGCTCTGGCTTAGACTATGTAGCCTGACCATACTGAACCTGCAGACTATTTGAAACAAGGACTAAAAATGAAATGGTTATCTAATGGCAAATTTTTCCTTTTTAAACATGAGAGCAAAATTGTTCACGTGGGAACTGGTGAATGTTTGAACTTCCAGCCAATACTGAGGTTTGTTCCTCTCTGGAGACATGAAACTTAAAAAAAAAAAAAAAAAAAGGGAAAAATATTGCAGGGAGAAGGAATGATTGTTCTCTCTTCTCTTTGTGATCTATCTACTCTTCTCAGTAGAAAGGGGAAATGGTGATGAACTGTCCTTAGCATTTTCTATATTCTGGCTTTGCCTTCCTACCATTGAGTCCACCTATAGGAAAAAAAAGTAACAGTGCTTCTGTTAATTTAAAAGACAATAGCAGCTGTTCCTTGGTGGTCAGCTGACCCCAACCAGCAGCAAAGCATCAACCCAAACTCTTACTCATATGGCTCCCAGTGAAATAGGGGAGAAAGCAAAGGTAAGAAAACTTGTGGGTTGAGAGAAATTCTAGAAAGTGAAGTAAAGAGAAAAGGAAAAAAAAAATCCACAAAAAAAAACCCAAGCCCAAATCCAGATCCACACCACCAAACAAAGAAAACCCAAAATAAGTGATGCAAAGGAAATAATTTACTTCTGACAAGCAGACTGATGCACAATTGATCTTTGAGCAATGGCTACTTTAGAAAGTCCAAACCACTATTTCTTTTTATGGCTATACATGATGTTATATGGTGTGGAATATCCCTTTGGTCAGTTTGGGTCACCTGGCCTGGCTATGTTCCTGTCTTTCTCATGACCATCTCCAGCCTACTTGCTGGTGTGGCAGAATGAGAACCAGAGAAAGCCTTGACACTGTGCACAGACTACTCAGCAAAAGCTAAACCACTGGTGTGTTATCAATACTGTTTTAGCCACAAATCCAAAACACAGCTTTATAGGGGCTACTATGAAGAAAGTTAATTACATCCAAGCCAGATGCAGTACATCCTTGATTTTTTTGCACAGCATTTTCTAGTATGCTATTATAATACCCTGTCTGCATCAAGCCATAAAGATAACTCCTATTTCCAGGATGCCTGTAGATCTTATGCCTGCTGCTTCTGAGTGAGCTCAGAAAGAGCTCTAGAGAGCTTTATTTGGAAGAAGGTAAAAAAAAAAAGGAGATAGTTCACCTTTTCTTTCAAGAAAGAGATCTCCATGCAATTAGATTATAGCAGAGCAGATGTTTCAAGGATCAAAATATTTATGAAGACTTAAGACACAGTAGGAACATGTTACTGCAGGCTGGTAGCAATAAAAGTGCAATCCTATGGCAATCAGAAAATAAGCTGAAGTAGCTTACCCCTTAATGAGAAAATAACAAGCTACTGCATATTTTCAATGAAAGCAAAAGTTTACAAACAGGCAGTTGCCAGAGAATAGCTGATGTACAGGAACATATTTCCCCTTAGCCTCTGTGTGAATACATTCAAGTCTGTATTTTCAGCACTAAAAACTAATCTCCACAGTGTCATAGAGAATGGGCTGGACTGAAGGAAATCATGGTTAAATGCAAGCTTATGCAACATGCTTTACTCAGTAATTCTGTTTATACCCTACCTTGTTAAACCCTGAACAATGACGGTTAAAAAGCACTGAGATACTGCTAATATTTGTTAGACAACAAAAAAATTGACTTTTTGCTTTGGTACACATCTCAAAGGTGACTGTGAGGGTGCAGCGTGCTTACTCGGACATGCTGGAGGCAGGTCAATGACTCCCAGGGCACATGCCAGGCACAGGACATAACCATCTCAGCAGGGCCCAGGGCAGCTCCTACAATCTCTAAGCAGTAGCAGGTACACCATGTTCCTGTCTCCTACTGACCTAGGAGTGGGATGGGGGAGTCATTGCCTTGCACAGACACAAGAAACTACTAGTAACAGGTTTGCTCAGCTTCTTCTGGCTATGTCTAATTTGTGAAAGCACTTCACAGAGTCTGGGGCTTGTCTTTGCACTGGGTCAGGGTCAGGATCAGCAAGGTGCATGGCTGGCCAGCAACCTACCTACAACATAGTACAAACAAGGATCAAAGGTAACAGCCGGAGCTTAAATGCAGCTCTGGAGTCAAAGCCACTGAGCTTCAGGACCCTGACAGCTAGCATGATGGCAGGGAACAAGAAAGGGAGTCATGCATTTGCTCCCTTAGTCCTACTTGTGATGACTGAAGACCAGAGCTGCACCGGCCATAAGACACGACTGCAGAGGGCACTCTCCTTGTGCAGGTGTCTCCACTATGACACAGTGCTGGAGAGAAAAACACAATTTAGAACCCAAACATTTGAAACACTAAGAGCCCTGAAAGGCTAAGCTAATACAAAATGTTGTTTAAGGTAAGGATAATGAAAAAGGATGCTCAGCAGTTGGAAACTGGAGATACGGATCTGATGAGATACCATTTGCAGAGTGTTTTTTTGTGTCTGTAGTTGTTGCCATGTGAGCATATGGGTGATAGCTGTAGAGGACAGGAAGGGAGGACAGGATTATGGCACACAACAGACACCTGCAGTTAATGAGAGGTGCTTTATACTGCGTCGGATTTCCAAAACACCTGAACAAATAATGAAATTTATCAAATGTAAGTGCTTCCTTCTTTAAGTGAATGGCAAAGATTAATTAGAGATTAGAGCACATTTCTGCTTGCAAACAAGGTAAAATAGGAGCCACATAGGCACTTTCATTAATTCAGGCTCAAGTCCCTTTCTAGGCTTTTTTTGATCATTATTTGTCATCTTGTATTTGTATGCATGACAGTTCTCTATAGTATAGAACAGAATCCAGCTCTCAGTATGTTTGACATAAACAGTGGAAGAATTTATTCCAATAGCCCCTAATTCAGTTGCCTTCATAGAAGGAATTACCAGAAATGAAGAGGAAATATATTAGTCATTCCTTCAGATATTTCCTGAAAATATTTCTCTCTGTCTCTCAGTGTATTTGACGTTCAAACATTTATTTACAAACAAAACAAACAAAGCCCCTTCATTTTGGTACAAGGTAATAAAAATAATTTGGAGTTAATGTTACCTCCCTTTTCCAGACCATTAAGGCATCTCAGAAATCTTCAGATAAGTGTATTGGGGAATGTAAACAGAAAGTTTAGAAAAATTCTGAGACAGAATTTTTTTTTTTTTCAAAACCTGATATTTTGGATATACCTAATGAGCTGCAGTTCAGCTTTTCTGATTAAATAGCAAGATCTTATGCATGGGTGATTCTTTTCTAATCTGATGGTAACTAGAGAAAAAGGTTCCTTATTCAAAAACTCATGATCATCACTACAGATAAGCTATCTGCATTATTATATACTATCTGGTTTATTAATGATGCTTCATTTAAGGAAAGTTTAATTGAAAGTAAGGCTAATTTAAAAGTCTGGTTTTATTTCAAAGCTAACATTCTGAATTCAGAAGTTTAATCTCTTCAGACCATTTGATGGTATAGATAAAAAAGAGAAGTAATATCTACACACTGAATCTTGCAGAGGGAAAAATGTCTCTTCTAGATAACTACAGCTATATCAAAAGTATCTACCACAAATCAAGTGGGGAACTGAACTGAGCAAATATGTTTTGAGAAGTTGCTCTTGAAAAAAGTAATTTATGAAGCATCACCAACAGTAAATATGCTTTGAGGTTTGGTGTTAATACATATTTCAGTTATCACTATGGAAACTCTGAGCAACTACTTAGCTAAAGATCTATAAATACATGAGGAAAAACAGAAACAGATTTCCAAGCAGCAGCTAAAGTCAGAAACAAATGTATCTGTCTTTGCTTATGGCAGTAATTGCCAGAGTAAAACTACCAAAAGGTCTCCGCTGGCATTTCTAGCTTTCAGTTCCTTTTCAAAACAGTAAATTTGCAATAACAATTCAGAACACTTCAGCATATCTTTCAACTAAATGTTTCAATGTACACACAAATGTCTTGCTCAGCTGGGGAGAGATAGCCTAAAAACTAGAAAAGTCTTAAAATACTTAAAATATTTCTACAATATAATTCAGGTGATAATTGAGAAAAACTGGTAGACACTGACTAAGATAATATTCAAAGGAAACTTGACAGTTCTCTGCTTCAAAACTGTTGGTCAGATTCATAATTATAAGCTAGAAAACTCAGTTATTAAGCTGAACTCTTTACGATCAGTGTTTAATCTTCCTTCCCTCTGCCCAGCATTGCTTCAGATCTTGTTAAATTTTGAGATATCAAATGATAACATATACAACCAGTGACAAACGATTGAGCTTAAAAGCTGTACTTTGATGTGCACTCTCTGAAAATTTCTGAAATTAATTGACTTAAAAAAAATATCACAAGTACTTCAGGAATGACATTATAGACTACAAATCACATTAGACCTTGGACATAAAAAGGCTTTTTTGAATACTTATCACTCAGTTAAGTCTATTAAAAAAAAAATGGGGTATGCTTTTTATAGCACACACATTGATGTATTGTTGTTTAAGACATGTTGTGAGGAACTGATGGCTTTAATGATTTGACAAGAAAATTCTCAAACATAGATATTCAAGGATGTTCAGACAAGAACGAGCTGGCAATGTGCGCTTGCAGCCCAGAAAGCCAACTGCATCCTGGGCTGCATCAAAAGAAGCATAGCTAGCAGGTCAAGGGAGGTGATTCTGCCCTTCTACTCTGCCCTGCTGAAACCCCACCTGGAGTACTGCATCCATTTCTGGAGCCCCCAACACAAGAATGACATGGACCAGTTGGAGAGGGTCCAGAGGAGGCCACAAAGATGATAAGAGGGCTGGAGCACCTCTCCTATGAAGACAGGCTGAGAGAGTTGGGGCTGTTCAGCCTGGAGAAGAGAAGGCTCTGGGGAAACCATATAGTGTCCTTCCAATACCTCAAGGGGGCCTACAGGAAAGACAGGGAGAAACTCCTCAGCAGGGTCTGTTGTGATAGGATGAGGGGTAATGGTTTTAAAATAGAAGGAGGTAGATTCAGACTAGTCATCACAAAAATTTTTTTTACACTGAGGGTGGTAGAACACTGGCTGGCACAGGTTGCCCAGAGAGATGGTAGATCCCCCATCCCTGGAAACATTCAGGACCAGGTTGAATGAGGCTCTGAGCAACCTGATCTAGTTGAAGATATCCCTGCTCCTTGCAAGGCAGTTGGACTAGATGACCTTTAAAGGTCCCTTCCAACTCAAACTATTCTGTAATTCTAAGATAAAGTCTGTAGGGAAAGATAGCATCTTTTATTAAAACAGTTGATACAGCAGGGAAAAGCAGATAGCTTTTCGACTTGCAGACCTTTCACAAAAGCCCCCTGTGAATCGAATCCTTTATCTACTCTTTTTCCAGTTGGTTCAGTAGGAGGGATTACATATCACTTTAAACCTACCTCATATAATTTGTTGCTATACTGGTTTAACACCAGTGTTTCTAAAATAATACACAGATGTGTTCTAGTAATATATATTAAAAAATAATGATTTTTTTTTCTGTGTCGCTGCTATAATATACAGAGAGCACCAGCCTCACTTTATTTGCTTCTAGGAGAAGCAGCTATCCAACTTGTTTCCCATATGACTAATGCCTCAGAATAGTGTTTTTAGTTCTTAACCCCTTCGGTTTCTCTGACTTCACTTCCTTTCCATTCCCAGCTTTTTTTTCCCACATTATCAAAGTGACAGCAGATGTTCTGACTTCTGTTCTCATTTCTAAGCTTGCCTCATAGTTTATACTCTGAGGCTAACTTCTCTGCAGGTCATATTATTATGTGCAGATAGACACTTGTTTGTAAACATTACAAATTGTTATAGATTTAATACACATTCAGTAAAGCTCTGATTTTAAGTTCTAGAAACCTGAAACATAGTGCTGCGGAATTGTATGGGGGTTTAGAGGATTTTTACAGTTCCTTGCCATTCTTAAATTATTTAACTTGCTCAGGTCAGCCTAGAAATAAGTGAACTGAACAATTCAACTTATTCAGATCTGGCAGAGCTTGAGGAGGTTTCTATTTTAAGAGCATGCTGGCCTTAAATTAGAAATCACGTGTTTGGCTTGAGTGCTCCTAAGAAATACAGATATTGACATTCTGATTTTCTCATAATGTGGCTACCAGCTATTCTAAGGTCAGAAACTACGAGTAGCTGAGGGTTAAGCTATTCATAGAGCCAAAATGAAAGATGAAATATATGAATTTAGAAAGGCAATCTTGCCTTTGCAGTGTCTTCTGGGCTGGGTAAATTTGAGAAACAGAAACATGCGTATACAGATATACACAAAGGCCTCTTCTGAGCACTATTTAGTGGGTTCTTTTCCTATAATATGGCTTATTAACAGATTCTTCACTGCACCTTCAAAGAATTGAACTGCCTGGAAGATAAAATACTGACTCAGACTATAGAAAAAAAGTAGATCTGGATCTGAAGGTATGTAAGTCTAAACCTGAAATCCAACCACCTTGGCAATGTTCAGCAATGATTCTTTGCTCATTAGATGATCTTTCTGGTCTTGAATGGTATCATCAGTTCCCTGTTTTCTGTATGGTCATAAGTAGATTTACTGCTGCAGACAGTAGTGGTTCAGAAAGGATCGCTGTTAATACTAGACCTTCTGAACTAAGAAAATCTTCTCAATTCCTTTCTGTAATCAGAAGACCAGACTGATCTTTTACATTTTCCTCGTAGTCTCTTGTAGGTACCTACCTTGTAGTTACATTCCAGAAGGCCTAGAGGTTTGTCAGTGCCTCCTTTGTCGTTTGGTCCTTTCATTTCTTTCCCTCACCTATTTCTGTAGGGAATGACTTGGCCTGTGACAGAATGCAATTATCACTTGTCACTAGTACAGGGCAGTACTTCCGTGCTTTTTTCCTTAATTTGCATGTAATAAACAATATTTTAAAAGTTTTTTTTCTTCGACTTTTTTACATTTTACTAATGGTAACTGATAATATCAGAAGCAAATGATCTCTACAAGTAAATGCCATATACATTCTGGCTGTTTTTCTGCTTCACTTGTTCTTTAAAGTACTTCTCATGTAGATTAACGTATTCAAAACCTCATTTCAATTATTTTTATTATGCCTGGCTTCAGCTTTCTGCCATTAAAAATTTGAGTGTACAGTTCATTTAAGGATTCAATACCCCTGTTAGACAGTAATTCATGTCAGTTTCCCCATTTATATTCTAGCAATTCATGGGATTTAGTTGATTTATAGAAGTATTTAGAACTGGAACTCTGCCTCTGCCACTGAATATGGTTTTGTGTAGGGACTATTTTACAAGCTAAAGCATAACATTTAGTAATAAGCCATTTATGTTTTGGCCAGCTGTTCACAGTATTGTGTTTTCTGATTATCCAAAAGCAACTTTCTCTCTCTTTCCCCTCCACTTTAAAAATATTAATTTAGGTACTAAACTATCTGCTTCCCAATGCTGGACATAGCTGCTTGGCCAGTCTTGGCATGAGTCACAAAAATGGTAAGTGAAAGAATTGAGACAGATATGGAAGTGGAAGTAATGTTTTTAGTGTCTACGTAAAATTTCCTTTTGCATATATGGTGAAATGTTTCTTCAGCTTTCACCATACCAGTCTGATGAAGTGAAACGTTTTCTAGAATAGGGCAAGACAAAATCCTTATATACCTTATAGAATCATAGAATAGTTTGGGTTGGAAGGGACCTTCAAAGGTCATCTAGTCCAACCCCCTGCAAGAAGCAGGGATATCTTCAACTAGATCACGTTGCTCAGAGCCTCATCCAACCTGGCCTTGAATGTTTCCAGGGATGAGGCATCCACCACCTCTCTGGGCAACCTGTGCCAGTGTTCCACAATCTCATCGTAAAATTTTTTTTCCTAATATCTAATCTAAATCTACCTCCCTCTATTTTGAAACCATTACCCCTCATCCTATCACAACAGGCCCTACTGAACAGCCTCTCCCCATCTTTCATGTAGGCCCCCTTGAGGTACTGGAAGACCGCTGTCAGGTCTCCCCAGAGCCTCCTCTTCTCCAGGCTAAACAGTCCCAACTCTCTCAGCCTGTCCTCACAGGAGAGGTGCTCCAGCCCTTTTATCATCTTCATGGCCCTCCTCTGGACCCTCTCCAACTGGTCCATGTCCTTCTTGTGTTGGGGGCTCCAGAACTGGACACAGTACTCCAGGTGGGGGTTTCAGCAGGGCAGAGTAGAGGGACAGAATCACCTCCCTCCACCTGCTGGCCTCGCTCCTCTTGATGCAGCCCAGGATGCAGTTGGCCTTCTGGGCCACAAGGGCGCATTGCCTGCTCACGTTGAGCTTCTTGTCCACCATCACTCCCAGGTCCTTCTCCTCAGGGCTGCTCTCAATCCATTCTCCGCCCAGCCTATATTTGTGCCTGGGATTGCCACGACCCATATGCAGGACCTTGTGCTTGGTGTGGTTGAACTTCATGAGGTTTGCATGGGCCCACCTCTCCAGCCTGCCAAGGTCAAAATATTACTTTTTGCTGCTGAACTGCGGGATCTTTTTGTAGGAGGGCCGGTACCTCTTGGCCCGGATCCACTCGGCCTGCCGCCGCCGGTAGGTGTAGGCCCGGTGGAGGTTGTCAGCCCCCAGCAAGCAGATCGTGTTGCTCAGAGCCTCGTCCAACCTAGCCTTGAATCTTTCCAGGGATGGGGCATCTACCACCTCTCTGGCTAAGCTGTTCCAGTGTTCCACAACCATCATTGTAAAAAAAAATTTCCTGATGTCTAGTCTGAATCTACCTCCTTCTATTTTAAAACCATTACCCTTCGTGCTATCACAATAGGACCTACTAAGAGTTTCTCCTCGTCTTTCCTGTAGGCCCCCTTGAGGTATTGGAAGGCCACTAAATAGTCTCCCCAGAGCCTTCTCCAGGCTGAACAACCCCAACTCTCTCAGCCTGTCTTCATAGGAGAGGTGCTCCAGCCCACTGATCATCTTAGTGGCCCTCTGGACCTGCTCCAACAGGTCCATGTCCTTCTTATGTTGGGGGCTGCAGAGTTGGACGTAGTACTCCAGGTGAGGTCTCACGAGAGTAGAGTAGAGGGGCAGAATCACCTCCCTTGACCTGCTGCCACACTTGTATTGATGCAGCTCAGGATGTGGTTGGCTTTCTGGGCTGCAAGCGCATGTTGCCGGCTCATGTTGAGCTTCTCGTCCACTTTAATTGGAAACTTTTACTCTGGATTGTATTAACATGTCTATCCTAGTTTTGAAAAGGTGATTTGAGATTTCAAGGAAAAAAAAAAAGAGCAAGACACAAATGAGCTTAGAAGTCAGTGCTGGGAGTGGTTGTTTCACCTTATGACCACTTGTGACTGAATTAAGTGGAGCAGTCAGTGCAAATGTAGGGCCAGAAGGCACTGGCTGAATAGTCATTCAGTTCCATTGGATTCCTGCTGAATTATTTACAACATATTATCTCGGGGAAGAAAGAAACTCCTCATGACTAGGCATGAGCATGTACATTGGTGAGCCATACTTAGCACTCAGAAGATATCTTTGTCTCAGGATGTCTGTCATCAGTTTTCTTTCACTGTTCCAAATAATCACTCTTCTTTTCCCAAAGAGTGAAGCTTTCAAGGATGTACTGTATTACCTCTAATGGCCTTTCCTGAACCAAAGTATAGAGATGCTTTCTAGCAAGAAAATCGGTTTGGCAGACACTATTCATAAGAAGTGCAGCATAATAAATCAGAACCAGCCTATACTTGTTCTTGACACTCTTTAAATGTTTTACTTTTTCTCATCTCTATGAACCTGCAGTTATCTGGAGAGTAATGTTGTGAAGTGACAGAGATAAAGCAACAGTAAAATGGAAACACAGTAAACAAACTTTCTGAACAGGTCAGGGCGTGGCTAGTTATCAGTACAGATTCTTCCAGATTTCCATGTTTTGAGGAGATCAGCTCCCTATAATTCGTAGCAACGCTCTCAAAAAGATCTTGAAGCTTAGGCTTCTCTGAAAATAGAAACAGTAATCAGACATAGGAAGATGGATGAAAGTTATGATTTGATATACCTTCATGGTCTTAAAGGAAAGCTGATGACATGAGGTGTTCATGGCATGAGGTTGCTCTGGCATACCGTGATTGTCTAATAGTAACAAAGCTGAGATGAGACAATATGCCTGGCCACCAGAATGCTTGTCAAATATGGGCCTGACATTTGGTGATGCACTGATATGAAACAATCTTTTGATTGTTTCAACCTGTATACACTCAAGATCAGAAGACACATCTGCAGCTGCAGGAAAATTTGTTGGTGGTGTTCCCAGTGCACAGGGTATGTCTTGCTGAGGAAGACAAGCCTCCAGCCTGCTGGGCTGAGGTATGCTGGATCATTTTGTTGTGTTAATAATATTTCAGCCTGAGTATAGTGACGAAGCTACTATTGCTTGCATATATATATTTCTTTCTTTACTCATCTTTCAGTCTCTTGTTTTAGGCAGAGACTGTCTTGTCAGTGCATGTGCTGTGAGCTGGATCCTGTAAAGGACGTGAAAGACTCTGTCTCCTAACATAAATTTAATCTTGTGACAATAACTGTCAAGCCATACCAAAAATATGCTGTTGCCAGTGGTGATAGACTACTTTGCTCAGTACTGCAGAGCTTGGGCTGAATTTTTGAGCTTGATGGCTTTGAACTCTTAATTTTCTCAGTATGTGCATCAACTTTGGGAACAATTTATTTTCACACTGCAGATCTCAATGTATCTCAGCCTCAGAATAAAACTTAATTCTTTGCTTGCTTTACAGCTTCACAATAAGTTCTTAAGTGTTTGTCTATACAATGCTCTCCCCTATAAACATTGTCTTCAGCAGAAAAGTGTCACCTAGTATTTAAGGGGATTTGGGATTTTTTTTTAGGCATTGTTTTCCCAAATATGTAAATTCTTTTCTTAAATGGTAGATCACGACATGGAGCAAGGCAGACCTGTATAGTTTCATCATAATGGTGATACCTGATACCATGTGTCGTAGTTCAGCCCTGATCGGGACCAGACTACGCAGTCTCTCTCTCGCTCACCCCACCCTCTGAGAGAATAGGAGGAGATGATATAAGAAAAACGGCTCAAGGTTTGAGATAAGGACGGGGAGAAATCCTTAAAGTTACTGTCACGCGCAAAACAGACTCGACTTGGGGAAAACTTCATTTATTTCTAAAATTAGCAGAAGAATGAGACAGAGAACAAGATAACCTCCCCCCCACCCCTCCCTCTTCCCAAGCTTAACATTATCTCTACTACCTCCCCTCCCGAGCGGCATGGAGGAGGGAAAGGGAATGGGGGTCGTGGTCAGTTCATCATGCGTTGTTTTACTCTGCTGTGTCATCGTCGGGAGAAGAACTCCTTGCATTCCTCCTCTGCTCCAGCGTGGGCTCCCTCCCACGGGCCACAGTCCTTCGTGAAACTGCTCCGGCATGGGTCATCTCTTCCATGGGGTGCAGTCCCTCTAGAACAGCTGTCCCAGCGGGATCTCCACGGGCCACAGCCTCCTTCAGGCCTCCACTTGCTCCAGCGTGGGGTCCTCCACGGGCTGCAGGTGGATCTCTGCCTCTCCATGGACCTCCATGGGCTGCAGGGGGACAACCCGCTCCACCATGGTCTTCACCACGAGTTGCAGAGGAATCTTGGCCAGGAGCCATATTACTCCTCCCCCTCCTTCTTCACTGACCTTGGCATGTGCAGCCGTTCCTCACAACAGGCTGGCAGACACCTCTCAGGATCCTTTTTACATCTTATTCACTTCTCATCTCCTCTCCACTTCTTGCAGCCAGGCCAGGCTGAGTTGGGCCCAGTCGGCTGCCTGGCGAGAGGCCAGAGGGTGAGGCCTGCAAGGCCCATGAGGCTTGCGCCTCCCCCTCTCTGCCCCCCGCTCAGCTGCTTCACATCTTCTCTCCTTTTTTTTTTCCTGTTTTCCCCTTCTTAAATACGTTATCGCAGAGGCGTTATCACGAGACATTCTGCTACCAATTGGCTCGGCCTTGGCCAGCAGCGTGTCCGCCCTAGGCCCGGCCGAGTCCACTAAACAAAGGGGAGCAACTTCTAGCAGTTTCCTACAGAAGCAACCACCTTAGGCCCCCCCTCACTAACAAAACCATGTCAGCCTTGGTGCACCTTGAAGTGTTTTAGAGCACAATATCTGTAGTCCAAAGGCTCCACTTACCTATGACAACTAAAACCTTACTGCTGGGAAGTTTTCTCATCATTATTGACCTGATCTAGGGACATTTACACCCTGGATGGGTTTTCTGCATAAATGTTATACTTATGCTATCTGCTACAAATCTTTCTTAGTGGAAAATTAATCATGTGAATATCTACTGTTTTTCAAATACAGTTCATGCACTAACTCTGCTTCGAACTCATCATTAGCAGTATTCTCTCTCTCAGATGGCTTGTGAAGTTCTTGTGGACTAGGAAAAATGGCTTTTCTTTCCCTAAAGGCAGTATCACACCATAACTTATTTACTGTTGAGTGTGGGAGCTGCAGCAGCTTATATTGCTTTCCTTGATATTCTGGGCTTGTCTACCCATTGCTTTCTTGAGTGCTAAATCACTATTGAGCTTCAGTGTGAGTGTCACTCAGCAGGCTCTATTACCTTAAATAATAACCTTCTATCATTAAACCTACTTATGAAGCTATAGAGTTGTGCAAGATTGTTGAGGGCTCTACCAATATTTTGTATAGAATCCTTCCTCTTGAAATTATGAAAAACACCTCTCGCTCATAAATGACATTCTCGCCCTTCTGTGCTGGGACTGAATAAATAGGATAAAATGTAGTTGGGGGCAAGAAGCTGGGATGTGACACCTTTTCAGGAGGATTCTTTGAAAAAATCCCAATAATGTGAATTAACGTAATGTAGAAAAAAAAAAGTTCATAAATAGTATAAGTGAAGGCTTAACATCCATACACATGGTTTCAGTTTGGAGTAGTATTTTCCTTTCTGTTGCTCTTATGTTAAACTAGGATAATTTTGCATGAAGCTACTTAAATCACAAGGATGAAAACTGAAGTAAATGAGAGGAGAATTTGGTTCTACGTTCATGTATTTTGACTACTAAAGATTAACTGTTCACAAAAAGTGATCCCAAAAGAATCTCAAACAAGTTCTACTTGAAATTAGTTTTCAGACTCAAATGAATTCTGACAATTCACTATTGCTTCAGCTCTCCTTCTAGCAGCTAAGTGATAGTGACATTTATATTAAGGTCACCTAATGCTTCTTATTAATATCTCTCATACCTTAGCTATCAGTGGCTTATATTTTTGGCAAAGCTTGCCATTCATGATAAAATATTCTGTCTTTTATCCGTGACTCAAGCTGTTCTTTCTCCTCCCTGCCACTCCTAAAAACTTTTGGTAATAGCAAATTAGTCACTTTTGAGTGTGAAGTACAGAATACATTGACAGATTCAACATCTTTGAATATATATTTTTTTTAATTAGGTTAGAGCTTTTGAAACAGATGGTGGATTATGGCAGAAGCAATCAGTGCCCTGTGAGAACATGAAAAAGGGTCTCATTTTCTTTTGCACTTTAGTTTGCTCCAAATTCAAAACAATAGGTTAATGAAACAGCCTCCTGGGAGAAGAAAATACTTAAAGCTATCATAGTGATAAAAACTTTCCCTCAACGTGAGAAGAGGTTTTTGATTTATAATATTACCAAAGATGAACTGCAGTCTACATCTTATTGAAGATGTGTCTATTTTTAATTCTCTTTTTTTTACTATGTGCATTAGATCACTGGGATTTCCAGTTCTAAAGAACCGAGGTTAGCATAACCACTTTTATACACAAGTTATTTAGGAATGTAAACATTTCCTTCATGTCAACTGAAGTGTAATTAATAATCCATTATCGCAAAATTGTTTAAAGCAGCTGAAACAGTCGCATAGAAATAAACAGCTATTTATTTTTCAAATTAGTATGAAGTCATTCTGCTCAGTAATTCTGTTTCCATATACTACAAGTGCTATATTCATATTCTTTCTAAAAAGCTTTTCTGAAATGTCACTGAAACTGGTATAATTTTCTTTCTATTTTGTGTAGAAAACATTTTTTTCTTAATTGTATTGTGCAAGATAAGAAAAAAAATGGAAGTAGGCTGAGAGGAAAAGATGTTATTATATCTTTCAGTGATTTTATTGATTTTTATATCCTATGTAATGAAAATAAGCTTATTTCTCTTGGTCATCCATTTCTTCATTGACTTTGTATGGCGGTCCATCATATTCCATTGATCTTTACATTCATGCAACCACAGGCTGAAAATAACAGCTTCATTACATATAAGCAAATGCTCCCTACTCATTCTGCAGGGATGGGACACATTTAAATACTGTTGACTGATCCCTGCCACACAAAGTCTGGCTAGGTGGCAAGGGAGAGCACTTATGGGAGAGTTGAGCACTGGACAATACACTACTTAATAGCTTGCTCTAATTCCTCCATTAAAGAAGACGTACACTTTAAACAGTGTATAGACAAAGTGTATAGATCATAGCATTTGCCCTGTGAAGGAAGTAAAAGTTTATAGTGGCAGAGTTACTTGATAATTACAGTTGAGCCACTATGACTTCTGAGGGTGAGAGAGGGATGGTGATGTAGGTTTGTAGTAGCAGTAGTAGTAGAATAAAAGTAATAGTTTGTAATGTCCGTTCATGCTCCACCACAGACATCTTTCAAGTATCATAATCTGTGCATTTGTATGCCCATTCTCTATTTCACAGAATTACTCAAGCTTACTAATGTGTGCAGTGTCCCAGGCAGTGTTCAGACACTTGAGATGTTGCAGATGATACACAAAGCAGGCTACTTTGATTCACT
This sequence comes from Chlamydotis macqueenii, assembly GCF_036417535.1. Lineage (NCBI taxonomy): Eukaryota > Metazoa > Chordata > Aves > Otidiformes > Otididae > Chlamydotis > Chlamydotis macqueenii. The sequence goes on along the minus strand of NC_141556.1, from coordinate 141,049,697 downwards.
CTCCGTAAGAGACAAAATAAATTAATGGGAGAGCTGTTTCATACAGACGATCCAAAATGTGCAGTCGCTCACTTAACAAAGGGAGAGCTCTCAACCTCGAAGAGTTTCCTTAGCAGCGTCCCAACCTAAGGGGAGCATCTCTGACTGCAGACCTGCTGCTCCAAGGAGAACTGGCTCAAGTTCGTCCTCCAGTGAGGACTCCATTTATACCCTAGTTGAAGCTCATCTGTCATCATATATAGTCACATCAGTTCTCATTGGCTGAAAACTCCGCTTTACAACAGCCACATGGTTCTGGAAGCTTCCCAGCCACATGAAAGCTAGGGTGGGTGTATCTGCCACACTAAGCAGCAATCATGGAACGAAACTGAAAGCAATCTTAGAAAGATCCTGAGCAGTGAAAGAAAGAGTGAGAGAGCTGCCCACCAGCCAACCCCCACTTATATACTGAATGTGACGTTTGTATTATGGAATACTTTCTTTGTCCAGTTTGGATCATCCATACTGGCTATATGACTCCCAGCTTCTTGCACCTGCACATTACTGGAACCTGGGAAGCTGAAAAAGTCCTTGATCTCTTTATCAACAACTAATAACATCAATGTATTATCAACATTATTCATATACCAAATCCCATACTAAATAAAAAACTCAGCAGCTACTGGAAGAAAATTAACTCGATGCCAGCTGCAACCAGGACAACAGCTTAATCTGCAGAAGCAGCCTTCATTATTAAAATGGTACAGTAAGATATTACTATTGATCTCCTTGAAAGTATGAATCTCATGATCTCCTTGAAAGTATGAATCTCATTTTTTTAAGACGCAGAATAAGAAGAATTTACTTACAGCAAACCAGATGAGCAATTATTTATGCTTTAGGTGTGACTCTCCAAAACGATAAAACTCTGGGTAATAAAGGTTGGATTAAAACTGTGCGCTACATACGGATCCAATGCCTTCTTAAAAATGTGTATGTGCATATTTGTTTTAAACAATTTCCGATCAACTTCAGCTTTCCTAAGGCCAAGTAGCACACCGGAGGCATACAAGCTTCAGAGAAAACGCAAGCTTCATATGAGCTTCAGAGAAAATTCTTCTGATTTCAAAAGACTTATGGTTTTGTCAGACTTCCAATGTCCAAATCCAGAACACTGTAAGTTAAATTAGTGCTAGGAAGAAAACATATTGGAGGGAAAACAGCATGAGGCTTATGAATCGGTTCTCAAACCCTATGCTCCTGTTTCAACCATAATAGCTTCCTTTCAGTACTTATTATTTCAATAAATAAAAAATATATTTCCTTACTGTATTCACATTTAACATTTTAATGAACCGAACAGTAAGCATTATAAGAACATTTGAGAATTATATGTGTATATTTTTCCTGTATTAATGTCTGGTTGTAAAATGCAAGTATGTACTAGGAAATATAGCATCATAGTCTTGAACAAATTTGAATGCAGTAGGCTGCTATAGATATGAAATATTAATATGATGTATTTTTTTTTTTTCAGTGAGATCAGGGATTTGTCAATCTTTTAAGCAAGAACATAACTGTTCATTTAACCCCTTCTGTTTAGTCTGAGTCTTCTTCAGTCAGAAAACTGGGACATATGTCTTAGAGTGAAAAAACGAGCACTGAAGTCCTCTACCATTATGATTCCCGTTTAGATTTGTTTATATCTGCAGGCTTATTTTAAATGTCGAGCTAACTTTCTAAAAAACCAAAAATATATAAGCCATTTGAAAGGTATAACTGGAAGCCAAGGTATTATATTTTGATTGAAAAAAATTGTCCCTTCATTTTAAGACCTTAAAAGAACAATGCAATAATAAAAATTATCAAATGTGGTCTCCAGTCTTCCTTTCTATCCCCAACCAACCTATTGTTTTCTAAACTGCATGATCTGAGAAATTCTGCTGCACATGAATGTTGCTTCCCATCTAAATTTCTTGAATAGTAATTAATCACTTCTGCTTCCTCTCTGAACAGTTCAAATTCACAGAATCACAGGACGGTTGAGGTTGGAAGGGACCTCTGGAGATCATGTTGTCCAACCCACCTGCTAAAGTAGGGCCACCTAGAATCAGTTCTCCAGGACTATGTCCAGATGACTTTTGAATATCTCCAAGGAGGGAGATTCCACCACCTCTCTGGGCAGCCTGTGCCAGTGCTTGGTCACTCTCACAGTAAAAAAAATATTTCCTGTGTTTCAGGTTGCGCCTATTACCTCTTGACCTGTCACTTGGCACCACTGAAAAAAGCCTGGCTCCATCCTCTTTGTACCCTCCCTCCAGGTATTTATATACATCGATGAGATCCCCCCTCAGCCTTCTCTTCTCCGGGCTGAAGAGTTCCAGCTCGCTCAGCCTTTCCTCATAGGAGAGGTGCTCCAGTCCCTTAATCATCTTTGTGGTCTTTTGCTGGACTTTCCAGTGTGTCCATGTCTCTCTTGTACTAGGGTCCCAGCACTGGACACTGCTGAGGAGAGGGGAAGGCTCATGTCCCTCGACCTGCTGGCAGTAGTTCAGCCTAGGATACCATTCACCTTCTTTGCAGGAAGGGCACATTGCTGGCTCCTGTTCAACTTGGTGTCTACCAGGACCCACAGGGTCTTTTTACCAAGCTACTTTCCAGCTGGGTAACTATCAGGATACCTTGGTGCATGGGTTTGTTTCTACCCAGGTGCAGGACTATGCACTTCCCCTTGTTGACCTTCATGAGGTTCGACCTTCATGAGGTTCCTGTCAGCCCCTTTCTCTAGCCTATCAAGGTATCTTTGGATGGTAGCACAGCCTTCTGTTGTGTCAGCCACTCCTCCCAGTTTGGTGATATCAGTAAACTTGCCGCGGGTACACTCTGCGCCATCATTGACCCCTGGGGTACATCGCTAGTCATTGGCCTCCAACTATACTTTGTGCCACTGATCACCACCCTCTGGGCCTGACCATTCAGTCCATCTTCAGTCCACCTCAGAATATAGCCCTGATATAGATAAAATGTGATAATCAAGGCAGTTTGTTGCACTTAAAACACCAGGACTGCACTTATAACACTGAAAAATAACAATGGCTATAATTCCTTATTGTTTTCCAAGGTTATCCCTGGAATAATTTATCATTTCTGAAAATTCAAAGATAGTAGACATATCCGTGTGCTTACTTGAGTATTTGCATGAGTATTTTTCTGAATATAGGTCTCAAATTAGATATTAAAGTTTCAATTTGTCTCTAGTTTGTATTGACTTTACCTATCTACAACTCATTAGGAATTACTCTTATTAAGGCACATACTTTAAGGGAGGATTAGGTTCTCAATATGGATAATTTTTATTTTGTCGAAACTATAAGAAAGTTATCTAGTTGAAATTCCCTAATCTACACGTAAGCGTATTTTAAAAAAGTAATCTTGTATATGTTGTTTCTGTGATACTAATCTATATTCATAGCTGTATGTTGTTTAAACTAAAGTGGAAATAGTAGAATACACTAATAAAACCTTTTACTTGAAATGTTGAATCTCATAATTTTGTAACTTCAGTTTACAACATCTAGATTGTGAATGGCATTCGAGAGGTCTTCTGACATTTCTGGAGGAATTTATAAACTTTAAACAGAGATCATGAGGAAAAGCAAAGCATCACACTGGGTGCAGCATATTAGTCAGTCTTCTTGTCTATGGGTCAGAGAACAATATATTTTTCTTTACTAACAGATGTCTTGCATAATAGCACCCAATCTTGATTTAAGACATCAAATGATAGCCTGTCTACAGCTTCCTACATTATTATTCCTCAAACTTGATAATGATAATTTCTTATCTGAATCTTTTCTCCTCACAATCTCCCTCCTACCTCTGGCTAGTTTTCAGTTCCCTTCCCATTCCAAATTCCACTTCTGTTTCCCTGCACCCTTCTCTCTCCTTCTCCCTTTCTGGAGTTCATCTGTCTCAATTCCCTCACATGCTCCACTGTTTCCTTCTGGCTCTCTTGCTCTGACTTTTAATATTTAAGAACAAGCTTTCTGACTCTTGGATGTTAGGCAATAGGGAAAGACATCTTCTGCTTTTGGTGCTCTTTTTTCCTTGAAAAAAAAGCAGAATTTAGTATGGTTGGTTATCAGGGCATGCAGAAAAATATAATACTAACAAAAGTGCTCATTGTGGTTTCTGTTTTTCACAACATGTTATTCAAAGATGTGTAGTCAATGAGTCAGTGAAAGAGTAAAAGTCTGACTTGACAGAAGCATCTGTCAAAAATAAATAACGAGCGTGATTAGAACATCTACTTTTATGACAAACAAGTGTGTTATCCCCAAGAATAATAAAAAAAATGGGACATATGATCTGATACTGTATCACATTGCACTCAAATCTAGACAGTGACCTCATGTGGCTGTTCCTCACACCAAATGCCTTTGTCACAGCAGTGAAATAAAAGGCAAGTTGAATGCTGGAGAATGACCTTGATAACCCTCTATAAAACATGTGCAAAAACCCCCATTTTAAAAATAATTAAAACAGTCAATTTTAGGCAGAAAGATATCTGACAGAAATCACATCTCTGCTGTATCCCAAAGCCCAAAGCAAGTGACAGAAAATTACTTGGAAAAGGTCATCAATAGCTTGTTTTACTGAATATGGGTAAGAGTTTGTACTGCTCTCTAATCCCTTTCCTGAACACCCGAAATATTTAATTTACAGTATTCCTCTGATTTTAGCTGGAATGTGGAAACACAGCATAATAGTACAAAACAAAAGGATTATAAGAAAAAACAGAGAAAAGGAAAAAGGAGCACAAAGGAAACTTTGATTAATACATTATTTTTAGAGATCTGTGTTTCAGTTTTTCAGATAATCTCCATTAACCTTCCTCAACTGCTTTGAAAAAAGGAAATTTGTGCACTTTCACTCCCATCTAGAACAGTCACAGAGTGTTGCAGTTTGGCATGTTTGGCATGCTGCCAGAAAGGCACTCACCGCAAGATGCTGGTGCAGCATGGCTCTAAAGTAAATGGATTCATGCTTTCAAGGATACAATGCATTGCTATAACTGTAAAAGATTATTAAAAATTAACTTTAAAGGAGGTAAATAGCATCACACTTTATTGTGTTTCTAATGGGAAGACTGCACGAAGATATCAGCATTTTAAAAGCATTTATCCTTAATGGACCGTTGATATACTGGATAAATTTCTACCATGAATAACACTTGTGCAATCCTGTTATGACTGATGGGGTTGCAATACTTTAACCTAAACCTAAATTTAAGGCTGTATGAAAAAGAAGATTTCACTCTTTTTTTCATTTAACAAGACATCATAGCAATCTAACCCAGCTTCACTGGTTCCAGTGAAGTAGGTCCTGGACTCTAGTAAAGCCTTTGACACTGTTTCCCACAGCATTCTGCTGGAGAAACTGGCAGCTCATGGCTCCGACGGGTGTGCTCTTGACTGGGTAAAAAACTGGCTTGGATGGCTTGGCCCAAAGAGTTGTGGTGAACAGAGTTAAATCCAGTTGACAGCTTGTCACAAGTGGTGTTCCCTAGGGCTCATTACTGGGGCCAGTTCTGTTTAATATCTTTATCAATGATCTAGACGAGTAAGTTTGCAGACTACACTAGGATGGGTGGGAGTGCTGATCTGCTTGAAGGTAGAAAGGCTCTGCAGAGGTGTCTGGACAGGCTGGATTGATGGGCTGAGGCCAATTGTATGAGGTGCAACAAGACTAAGTGCCAGGTCCTGCTCTTGAGTCACAACAACCCCATGCAACACTACAGGCTCGGGGAAGAGTGGCTGGAAAGCTGCTTGGTGGAAAAGGACCTGGGGGTGCTGACATGAGCCAGTGGTGTGCCCATGTGGCCAAAAAGGCCAACAGCATCCTGACCTGTATCAGGAACAGTATGGCCAATAGGACTAAGGAAGTGATTGTCCCCCTGTACTCAGCACTGGTGAGGCTGCACCTCAGATATTGTGTTCAGTTTTGGGCCCCTCACTGCAAGAAAGACATTGAGGTGCTTGTCATGCTCCGATTTTGGATGAGAGGAAGGCCCCCTTGCGTTCTAGCCAACCTCAGATGAGTCTGGGAGGATAGGGGTGGCTAGACCAACCTCTCACACACCGGAGCGTGGCTTTGTTCGTATTCTCGGGAACAGAATCAAGACTCAAAATGGAGTCAAGCGCCAGGTAACTTTATTAACCCGACCAGAAGTTCACAAACGCAAGAGAAAGGAGAGAAAGAAAGGAAAGAGGGAAAAGAATTTCAGTTGCAATAGCTACCACCACAGAGCTGCGGCATCGTGACAGTCCAGTTGACTCGGTGGGGGAACGCTCCGTCCGATGTTGGTCGTTTCTGTCTTTTTATCGTTCGTCTTATTCACGTCGCACATTCCAAGAGCGGGTTTGCTTGGCCGCACCCCTCACCTGGCGGTGATACGCATGCCCAATACCGTCTCTGGGCCTCTCTGTTTTTCTGGCCTGGGTCTGGGCACATACGCAGGGGTCAGGATAAATTTTGCAGAATCAGCTCTACATTCAGGTTCGTAGGAAAATAGGAGGAAACAACAGGAAGCTTCCAGTCCTGTGGCTTGACTGGCTTGCAAGATAAGGGAATCATCTTGCAGGAAAACAGGAAGACTCCAGTCCTATGGTTTGACCGATGTACCATTGTTTAGGTGGTCGTTTGACGCTTCGACAATGTTGAGACAAACATTCGACGCAGTCTCTCACAGTGCTGGAACATGTCCAGAGAAGGGCAACAAAGCTGGTGAAGAGTCTGGAGCACAAGTCTTACGAGAAGTGACTGAGGGAGCTGGGATTGTTTGGTTGGGAGAAGAGGAGGCTGAGGGGAGACCTTATCATGCTCTACAACTATCTGAAAGAAGGTTGTAGTGAGGTGGGTGTCGTTCTCTTTTCCTAAATAACAAATGCTAGGATGAGAGGAAATGGCCCCAAGTTGTGCCACAGGAGGCTTAGATTGGATATTAGGAAAATTACTTCACCAAAAGGATTGTCAAGCATTGGAATAGGTTGCCCGGGGAGGTGGCAGAGTCACCATCCCTGGAGATACTTAAAAAACATGCAGATGTGGTGCTTAGGGATATAGTTTAGTTGCAGACTTGGCAGTGCTAAGTTAACAGTTGGACTTGATGATCTGAAAGGTCTTTTCCAACTTAAACAATTCTATGATTCTAGAACTTTCACAAAATAGAGTGGGAACTGATATACACCCACCTCATTTGTTATTAGGACATTATCCAAAACACAGACCTTTGGAGATTATTAAATGTTCCAGATGCAAACCGGTTAATTTTGAGTGTAATACCACTTCAACTGGATGAAACAGCTCTTCTGGATTTTCACAGTACTGCCACTGATTTTAAAAAAAAAAAGAAAAAAAAATTAAAATCACATATTTGAGAATCTTACTGAGAAGCTCTGGAAGAAAGATTAAATTGCATAAATAATTATGAATAGATTGTCCATCTCTATTGTGTTTTGGGAGCACCAATTAGACATGAACTATTATATAGCTATTTACAGCAACAAAATGACTACTTTTGATCTTATGTTCAGAAGTCTGACCTGGAAATAACTGAATCTAAATGAAGTAACTGGAATTAAAATTATTAAACCAGCAGAACTCTCAAGGTAGACTTGGAGCAATTTACAGCCAGTTTTCTACAAATTGAGACAATATTTTATATTTGCTTATAGTAACAAAGAATCTTCTCAGAGGTGTATAATAATCACATGATATGCATGATATTCACAACATATAACACTGAAATATATTTATCTACTCTTTCAATAATCTTGTTTCTCTGGACACTTTGAGAGTCTGTAGAGGTCCAGGTTACTAACAGTGTATCAGAATACATTTGAGGATTGTATTTACAGAAGTAAATGAGAAGATTTTCTGTGAATAATAAGCAAGCTTTTCTATCACAGATTTTTATCACCAGATGTAGCTCTCTTGTCATAAGGGAAACAAAGAGAATGCAACACTGTGCTAGCTACTAGCTATGAGGGTTTGGGGAATCTGCACAAGAGCCTGAACAGTTCAATATGTTGATAAATGACCTGGAAGAAGGAGTGAATAAAATGATCACATATCTTACAAATGATACAATATTATTCAGGATAGTCAAGTCTAAAGTGAACTGAAGATTTTCAGAAGAATCTCATGACATTGAGTGGCAAAATGAGCAGGCAAAATTCATTGTTAAGAAGTGTACTTGAATAGATGTATTCTAAGTAGATCTATAGAGTGATATGTTTTCAGTTATTATGTTGCTGCCAGATCTCCGAGAGCATTAGCTCAGTGTTGCATGGCAGTCAAAATGGGAAGCAGGTTATGAGAAGATATTAAAAAAGGGAAAAAGAAATAGAAAATATCATCCTGCTCCTGTGTAAATGCATGGTACATCATTTCCTTTAACATTGTATGTGGTTTTTAAGAAGATACACTAAAACATGAAAAGGGGTAAAAGAGAAAAATATACTGCTCAGAATCACGGCTACTGTGAGAATTGTAGAGCTTTTTTCAAAGTGGAAAGCAGGAGGAAGGCTAAAGCATCATGAATAGTATAACAGAAATGGTTAGTAAGGTTCACTTAAGATTGACTTGGTGGTGAACTGCACAGTTCTTTGGTAGCAGATGCAATTACAAGCATGAAGCAGTACTTTTTCGTACAACTCAGTTTAATTGTGGACTTTCTTACAATAGGATTCTGTGGGGACAAAAACAGCTTCAAAAGGGGATTAGGCAAATTAGCAGATATGCAGCTATTAAGCAAGTGGTTTGAACAATCTGTATCTCAGGCAGGATCTAAACTACTACCTGTGCAAAATCTTAAGAGGGGAAGATCAGGCTGTTCACGTAATCGTCAATGACTCAGTGATGGTCAGTGAAAAAACATTTCAGGTTATCTGGAACAGGAATCCAGGTTGTATAGACCAGTATTCTGCACAGAGAAAATCAGATTACATTACTGTGCTTGTATAAAAGATATTTATTTACTTAACATAATAAAATTAATGTTAAGAGGGTTGGGGCTTTGTTGTTTTTTTTTTATTTTTTTTTAATGTTGCCACTTGAATAAAAAGTCAGCATTTCTGTCAGTAATCTAGACTGTAATTTCGTAAAATTAGTGTTTGTTCTATTTAGGGAAATGCCACAGAATTAATTTTATCTTATTCATCTCCATTAAGTGGGTCTGCAATAATGCAGATTACTATATACAGAAAGAAGAAATTCAGGGCAGGAGAGAATCATATTAGTCATGGAAGCCAACATGGCACAGTTTTGGGACGGAAAAGGAAAGGAAAGACAATACAGTTTTGCGGAAGGGGAGAAGAAGACAATATCCATTAGTGTAGAAACAATCACAAAGAAAGTCAAAGATGTGATCTAGGCCAGAAAATCTTCGAGAAAGTAAGCCATGCAATTCGTACACAAGCCCCATTAGGCTAGAAAACATTACCCCAGCTCTTAGCTGAGTAGTCCAGAAACCATGTTAAAACTTAGGCAAAGAAATGTCTGCAGTGCTTGCTTATTTTTGTTTTAATTTGTGTCTCAGGGGTGAGATAGACAATCTCTTTAGAATTCCATGCAATGATAATAAAACTATGCAAGCATAGGCCTGGGGGACTCAACTCCAGCAGTGACTTCAAGAGTCATGGAAAGTTGCAAAGTCAATGACAACATCCAAGTTCTTAGAGACAGAGGATTCATACCTAAACAATATGCCTACTAACAAGAAATCTCATTCTGTTCCTAGAGATCTACGATCTCAACACATACTGGTCCCAACACATACTGATCCCACTGGACTTAATAATATGACAACTTGATGAGGGTATAAAATTGTTGACGCGGAAGTAACGGACACTGCTGACGACCAATATGATCAAGCAAATGCCAATTTATTTTTGATACATCCCGGTTAATATAGCCCTTCTAATTCCGTATCATGCGCAAGCTCTCTACTAATTGGTTAACTATATCATGCACACGCTCCTAGCTAAAATATGATTCGTTAAGTCTCTATGTTCATGCGCATGGCTCTCTCCACCTGCACCCTGCTTCACGTTCAGCCCCCAGTCACGTATGCCAGCTGTTTTCCTTCTTCTCAAGGTTGCTTCGTTTATTTTCTCACAGGAAGCTTCATTACTTTCTCACAGGCGGCCTCATTATTTTCTCACAGGTGGCTTCAGTACTTTCTTACAGGTGGCTTCAGTGATGTCCTTGAGGCCTGCTGCTCACAAACATAACAATTCCATTCGGTCTGGATTGTTCACTAAGTGCCCCTGGTACTCCAGGTATCCAACAAATCCCCCTTTTTGTTTTGAACAATCCAGACCCACTTTCATCACCCGTTCCATAGCTTTCACAAAGCATTTTAAAATATACCCCAAAATCATCAGTGTCAACAGCAAACCCGTCAATAATACCACCCCATAAACTATCAAATCTTTTAGCCAGCCTGTGACTCCCAAGGATTTCAATCAGTCTGTTAACCTGCTTTCCACTTGTATTGCATGCATGTTGCATCGTAACTCTGCCAACTGATAGCGTATCGACTTAGAGTGATCAGAAACATTCATGCAACACGCACCTTCAAAATCTTCACATCCATGTCCATGCGCTAATAACGAAAAATCAATGGCTGCTAGATTCTGCAAAAATATCATGAAGCATGCTATCCATGTCTTCTAATAATCCTGATAACATGCTAGAGGTTAAATTCATTTGCTTTTGTGCCCAACAAGATAATTTATTTAAGTTAGCTAAAGTTTTTGCAGTTGCTGCCCAAGGAACAAATAAAGATAATGCTATCCGCTCAGCTGTACCCAACAGAGTTAAATTGCCGTCACAATGGGGAGTCAATACTTTTAGCATCTTCTTGCTCGAGTATGATTCCATAATGTTCTCACAGATGGAGCAAACGTTATCAATTTTCCAAAATAACATGGTCCTCGTATGGCCCTTTTTGGTACTCCTGACCTTATTTTACTACAATATCAACTAGGTTCATAGTTGTTGTTTGTTTGGGGTTTTTTTTGGGGTTTTTTTTTTGTTTTTTTTTTTGTTTTTTTTGAGCCAGATTGTCTGTATTGAGTGTTAATCATTTTTTGCAAGCATGGTATGTTAATGATTATGCCTAGTATGATGCCTAGTATCACAATTCCGATTTTAACCAAGGACAGCAACCACCCAGTTATGCCACACACAAGCTTAGTTAATAAAATTACTGATCACACGTTATACATATTCATGATTATGAAGCAAAGCTAAGTTTCACTACCTTCTAGTAATTTTCTACTATAACATTTTTCTACTATTATAGATATAACAACTCCAGTAACTGTCTTATCTATAAGAGCAATTACTAGTTTTCTGCAGGCCTCTGTTGAAACAAGCCATAAATTCTGCTAACAATGTTTTGGATCTTAAAGCTTCCCTTCTCATTCCATGGCTTTCTTCCTGAGAGCATGATTGCATTCCTCCCCCAAGGTCGGTGTGCTTTCACTGATACCATACTGGCTCAGCGAAATACCACATCTCCCCCTTCTTTGTTTATGAGAAGAGGCTTGTTTCAACGCTTTATCTATTAAAGTCTGCACACATTTTAAGACACAGAATATAGATCAAAATACATATATAAAAGGAATGAATAAGAATCCTACAGCTATTCGTAACAAACTTATATCAAGTCACCAAAAGATTTCTGAATATACCAAAACCATCACTTTGTTGCTGTTTTTGTACTCCTTTTTGCAAGTTTTGAATACTTTTGTGAGTAGATTCCGAATGATCAGACAGATTCATGCAGCAAAGCCCATCAAAATCCTGACAATCATGATTTTGTGCTAATAATAAAAAAAAAATCTATTGCTGATCTATTCTGTTACTAACCCAACTACGCCAAAGACACCGCTGAGCAAGAGGATGATTATCAGCCAGGTCAGAGCAGAGAAGGGAGACAGGCGCAGCACCTTCAGGGCGTCCCCTGTTGTAAATAAAGTGTACTCTGGGTCCGTCCTCTCCCCTTCACTCCGAGCCACCTCTGTTTATACCCTCAGCAGATTCAGTGAAAGAGTCCTGACTAGGTGTTGCTGCATGCGTGGCCAGCGCATACAACAAGGCCTGACGAGACGTTGCTGCATGTGTGGCCAGCACATGCAACAAGGCCTGTCAAATACGTGCTCTGCAGGCTAACAGCGGTTCTGTTTTGTAAAGTAGCATAGTATATAGAATCTACATCAGTTCACAGAGTTAATAGTGCCGATGCAGTTGTATTTATTTGCTTAGCAAGCCAACAGTCCAATTTATTTAGCGTAGTTAACGCCTAGGCACTTGCCACAACAGGTGTAAAGACTGAAGCAGCAGTAATTTTACTTAGTTTCCAAAACTCTGTATTATCTTGGCAATCAGATTCAATGCTATGTATGCTTCGTTTAGGTCTTTTATGCTGTCTGGATTTTGATATGTGCTCGCATGATTACGTCATGCTGTGTCGTTGCAATGTATAGATCTTAAAGCATTTACAATCATTACCCCTCTAGAAACATTAGCTCTTGAATAGTTAAAAAAAAATAGACAGAAGTCCATCTTTACTGATCCCAAAAAGTTTCATCTTTTGCAGTTTTAGCACTCAGCACTTGTGGTTGCTGCAGTTTTACACAGAGTTGCCGTCCTGCCGGTATCCGGCAGGTCAACCAAACATGTTCTGAAATACCCGCAGATGATACAGACAGGGATCCACTTGTTTACTGCTCCTGTAAAGACATAAGCGTATGCCTTCCCCGATGTTATAAGAGGGAATGGTCCTTCCACTTATACAAAGCTCGACTCAGACAGGAGTATCTGTTAACCATGTCAGGGGCGGGGGGGTGGGGGCACCTGGCGGCGGCTGTGGCCCCAGGCATATAGGAGAAAAGAAAACTAAAACCCGAGGTTTAAGGCAAAAATAGGGAGGGATCTTTAAAGCCACCGCTACAAGCAAAACAGACCATCACTAAAACCAAAGCAGGATAAGGAAAAAGGGAACAAGACAACCTCCCCCCACCCCTCCCTCTTCCCAGGCTTAACACCATCTCTACCTCCCTCCCCTGCCCCCTGAGCGGGACAGGGATGGGGCGCGGGGGAGCAGGAAGAGGGAATGGGGGTTACAGACAGTTAATCACGCGCCGCTTTATTTATATCAACGGTTTAACTGCTGCACCTACAGCAGCAGCCATGACTGTAGCCTTTTCTTGTTCTAACATTCGCTCGGCAGCTTCCAGCAGTTGCCCTGTACTAGATCCTTTTGGCAGCACACTAAGGGCTCTCTTAGTTTTTTCATTAGCATTATTAAAGGCAAGCATATCTAAGAACTTTGCTTTCATGTCATCATCCAGATCAGGGTGAGCCATAATTGCAGTGTGCAACCGATCAATAAATTTCCCATATGGTTCTGTGGGACCTTGCCTTACTGACGTAATGGCAGGTCCAGACTTTTCATCGTGCACCCTAGCAAGCGCTCTATAAGCCAAATCTTGGCCCAGTTGTAATACTTCAGTAGCAAATTGCGCTTGCCAATCAGATCGTGTGTAGGGTCCCGCTCCCATCAGCATTTGAGTTTGCACCCCAAATAATGGATCACCCTGTTGTCGAGGCGTTGCAGGTGCCCTATCACAAGCAGTCTGCCAGTACTGAAAGAACTGCAGCTGCTGTGACAGTAGCAAAAGCATCTGGACAATCATTCTAATATCATAAGGAGTTAACAACTGTGACAAAAAAATATGCTGCAACACAGATTGAGTATATGATGATTTTAGCCCATACTGAGTAACTGCACTTTTAGCTTCCTTCAATATTTTCCAGTCTAATGCCTGCCACACACCTCTCCCGGTATTATCAGTCACAACTGGAAATGCCACGGGAAAAGGCTCTCCTTCTATCAAAGCATCTCGAATCACCTCTTTCCACCGCGCTATCGGATTCAAATCCCCAGCCCCTCCCGTCGGCGTCCCTTGCAAAGGTGCAAAAAGACTGATCTCACCTGATGCTCCATTCAGAATGAATAGGTTGGACGCTGGCAGGTCTCGATGTGGCACAGGCGAAGGAGTTGACAAGTTTCCCAGCGACGCTTCTAGGTCAACCTCTAGGGCTTCCAGCCTTTTTAATGTCTCTTGCAGCTGTGCGTCTTTCAAGCCAGATGAATGTTCATCCCCCTCTTCCTCACGCCATGGTGGCAGGGAAGAAGGTGGTAATAGGGGATAAACCGGAGCTGTTGGCGCCGGCGAAAAGGCTCGTGACTCTGAGCCTGCACTGGCGCAGTGTGGCGGGGTGCCTGGCAGTGGTACATCTGATGGTGGTGAAAAGCCTTTGGCAGTTTTTCCCTCTGGTGCCCGCATATCTATAGTTATAGGGGCTGTGGCTGCATTTCCTGGAGTCCTTGCTGGGGCTCGAACCCACCCTCCCTCAGCACGAGCCGGGGCGGCGGCAGGGCTCCTTAAACCCGAGAACAGCATGCTAGTAGCGGAGGTGGACCCGTCGGCTGGAGTTAAGGCTGCAAAAGCAGATGTGGCAACTGAACGTTCAGCTTTCATGCTTATCAATGTTTCACTAATTAGCCTCCACACGGTGGAGAGTTTGCTCGCCTCCTTTGATCCCTTACTTATTTCATCCCACATCTCTTTTCCTATCTTTTCCCATGTTGGGAGTTCAAAAGCATCATCAACTGTGGAGATTAATTCCCTTTTCTTTGCCCACTGCAGCAAAGCTTCTAGAATGGCCGAGTCATAAATCAGTCCTCTCATAGAGAGCATATGTTGGAGGAGCTTAACCACTGCTGACTCCTCTTTGGTCAGTGTGGACCCCATCTCCTCCCCGGCCGCTCGCCTGGCCAAGACGAGATTCCCTCCGTACCTTTTGTACCTTTTTGCGCTATAGCGACTTCCCGAGTGCCGGGGCAGCACTCGCCTTCAACCGGCTTCTGCCCCCTCTTCTTTTCCTATTTCGGTTCCGTCGGGATGTCCAGCGCCGATCTGAGGGTCCCTGTTTGGGCGCCACCTGTTGACGCGGAAGTAACGAACACTGCTGACGACCAATATGATCAAGCAAATGCCAATTTATTGTTGATACATCCCGGTTAATATAGCCCTTCTAATTCCGTATCATGCGCAAGCTCTCTACTAATTGGTTAACTATATCATGCACGCGCTCCTAGCTAAAATATGATTCATTAAGTCTCTATGTTCACGCGCACGGCTCTCTCCACCTGCACCCTGCTTCACGTTCAGCACCCAGTCACGTATGGCAGCTGTTTTCCTTCTTCTCAAGGTTGCTTCGTTTACTTTCTCACAGGAAGCTTCATTACTTTCTCAAGGTGGCCTCATTATTTTCTCACAGGTGGCTTCAGTACTTTCTTACAGGTGGCTTCAGTGATGTCCTTGAGGCCTGCTGCTCACAAACATAACAATTCCATTCGGTCTGGATTGTTCACTAAGTGCCCCTGGTACTCCAGGTATCCAACATAAAATCACAACTTGGATCTGAACATCTCTCTTGATTAAGCAAAAGCTAAACTTAACTAGCATGAAAGAAACCAAAGAAGTTTACATGCAACTTATGTCAACTTAAAGAAATTTAGTTATTCCAATCATACAGCTTCGTTATCAAGTTATTAATTGTTTCCATGTTACACAGAGGTATTATATATTATTATTCAGCTTGACTTCTATTGCATCACTTCCAAAAAAAAAATGAAACAAAACCCCAAACCCAACAAACAAAAATATCCACTATATCAATATTAGAGGAAAAAGAGCAAATATGTTATCTATTTTCCTCAGATGCATACTTTGTAGTGTGTTTTAACCCAATTTGCTCAGTTTCTAAATGGCAAGCATTGATCCATATACTATTACAAACCATGACCTCACCCATGTTTTAGCCCACTGGTTTACAATGAGCAAACCAAGTAATTGAATGCAATCCCAGTGGCAAAACAGCATGAAGAACATTAGGAAAGCTGTCGTCTTCTCTCTACTCTCACCACAGCAGTCTATAAGATTTATGGAAAAGCTTATCAGTTTTTCCAATGCATTCCTCAAGGAGCACGGAGGTTACTGAACTCTGTCTTTAGCCACTTGGTGAATTCCACAGTACTCTCCATGAGAGCTCCTCTCCTCTGCCCTATTTGTTGAAGCATGCAGCCTGCCTTACTCTGAGGGGTTTGTAATGTTATTGAAGCACTGTTGTGTGGTGAGGCATTTTGAAAATCTAAAGAGCATCATTAAAAGAAAAAAAAAAAGGCAAATAAAAAAAAATCCCTTTAGGCTGAATTGATTTACTTTTCCATGGTGCACATGGAGTGCAGGCACATATACAACAGAAGTTCACATAGTCAATGTGGGAAGAAAAACACGAAGGAACTCAATTTCTCTAATGGAACAACAAAGATTAGTCAACCTATTCATTATTTTTTTTCATACTTGCTGTGAACAATGTTCCCCCACACGTAATATTAACTAAGATTTATTGTGATATTCTCTATACTGGTGAGCTACATGCACTTTATTTTTAAAGTAAGTAAGTGATAGTAAGTAAAATACATGTATATAGTTAATTTTTTTTTCTGCCAAATTATGTCTGGGAGTGAAAAAATTAAAAGAGGAAAAGAAAAGTCAGAAATATTTAGGTAGGACCTGCTCTTCTGACATAATTTATTTTGCTGTTCTCTCTAGCTTATAGGGATTCCCTAATGGTGTCTTTGGTGGGTGAGTGCAGGGACACAGGGAAAAAAAAACCTGATCTTCCTTTTTTTTCTTCTCCTTTTCTTTTTTTTTTTTTCTTCAGCAATAATAGCAACTTCTCTCAGCCCCACAGGGAATGATGCTCATGTGTCTATGAAGGAATATAAACTCTGCCTCCCCCCAGCCCCCTCATTGTATTCTCTACTGTCAGACTCATATTCTAATACTCTAAAATCACCTCTCTGTCCCCAAACACACACTCTCATACATTGCCACCAGAGCTCTCTACATACAAGGTTTTCCTGTGCAGACTTGGAGCAAGATGAGGAGCTACTAGTATTTGCATATGGCAGAAAGTTACACCTAATCAAGTAATCCTTGTTAACTACCCAGTAGACCCCTCTGGTCAAGTGTTCTGGCCTGTGCCTTCACTACAAATGGGTTGTGAGAGGGTAGCCCTGTAAATGGTGTGTATATATTTGATGTTCATAGAAGGCTATGTTTTCCTATTTTCTCTGCCTGTTGTTGCCTGGGTTTCTTTGAGAAAGAGCCAGGTAGGCTAAGCTGGTAATGAGTCTGAAAGAAAAAGGCTAATTGCCCAATTATTCTAAGGAGGGCAGCTGGGAAATGTACTGTCCAGAGCCAATTGGAACAGGTTTGTGTATAAGAACAGATTCCAGACTATTATGCTGGATAAATGCTCTTCCCTTGACAAAAGTTCTTTCAAGTTACAATAAAAATCTACAAAACACAACAAAAACTCAAAACCCCACAAAATCAAAACTATCGTGTTTTGTATGGGTCAGTTATTAATCTGTGGTGGGTTGACTTTAGCTGGATGTTAGGTGTCCATCAAAGACACTTTATCACTCCTCTCCTCAGCTGGACGGGGGAGAGAAAATGTAATGAAAGGCTTATGGGTCGAGATAAGGACAGGGAGAGATCATTCACCAATGACTGTCATGGGCAAAAAAGACTCAACTTGGGAAAAATTAATTTTATTTATAATAGAATCATAGAATCATAGAATGGTTAGAGTTGGAAGGGACCTTCAAAGGTCATCTAGTCCAATCCCCCTGCAAGGAGCAGGGACATCCCTGACTAGATCAGGTTGCTCAGAGCCTCATCCAACCTGGCCTTGAAAGTTTCCAGGGATGGGGCTTCCACCACCTCTCTGGGCAACCTGTGCCAGTGTTCTACAACTCGCATTGTAAAAATTTTTTTCCTAATTTCTAATCTAAATCTACCCCCCACTTTTAAAACCATTACTCCTTGTCCTATTGCAACAGGCCCTACTGAACAGCCTCTCCCCATCTTTCATGTAGACCCCCTTGAGATACTGGAAGACTGCTATCAGGTCTCCCCAGAGCCTCCTCTTCTGCAGGCTGAACAGCCCCAGCTCTCTCAGCCTGTCCTCATAAGAGAGGTGCTCCAGCCCTTTTATCATCTTCGTGGCCCTCCTCTGGACCTTCTCCAACTGGTCCATGTCCTTCTTGTGTTGGGGGCTCCAGAACTGGACACAGTACTCCAGGTGGGGTCTCACCAGGGCAGAGTAGAGGGGGAGAATCACCTCCCTCGACCTGCTGGCCACGCTCCTCTTGATGCAGCCCAGGATGCAGTTGGCCTTCTGGGCCGCAAGGGCGCATTGCCTGCTCATGTTAAGCTTCTCATCCACCAGCACTCCCAAGTCCTTCTCCTCAGGGCTGCTCTCAATCCATTCCCCGCCCAGCCTGTATTTGTGCCTGGGATTGCCATGACCCAGGTGCAGGACCTTGCACTTGGCCTGGTGGAACTTCATGAGGTTGGCACAGGCCCACCTCTCCAGCCTGTCAAGGTCCCTCTGGATGGCATCCCTCCCTTCCAGCGTGTCGACGGCACCACACAGCTTGGTGTCATCGGCGAACTTATGTCCTGGTTTCATCTGGGATTAAGTTAATTTGGCCCTTAGTGGTCGCCATGTTTTGGATTTAATATGAGATTTGGTGTGTGAAGACTATTGATAAACACAGTGGTGTTATGAGTTGCTGCTAAAGAGACCAATGTCACTTTCCAGCTTCCCATGTCTCACTAATGTGCAGGTGCAGGAAGCTGGGAGGGATATAGCCAGCACAGTTGACTCAAAATGGCCAAGGAGAGTATTTCATGCCATAAACATCATGCTCAGTGTTTAAGTGGGGGTTGGTGAGGGAGGGCCATCTCTCTCTCTCCTGCTTCTTTGCTTGCTGCTCAGTTTTGTTCCTGTTATTGCTGCTCAGGATGGGCTGTATCGGTCATTGGGACATCAGGTGGTGAGAAATCATGTATTCTTCATTTTGTATATTTTAATATCCTTATATTTTGTTATTATTGTAGTTTTCCTTTGCTGTTTTAGTAAACTGTCTTTATCTTAACCCACGAGTTTTCCTTTCTTCCCAATTTCTCTCCCCAGTCCCACTGAGGAGGGGGAGGGAGAGTGAGAAATTGTGTGGTGACTCAGGCTAAACTACAACAACTTATTACCAATCAAATCAGAGTACAGTAATGAAAAATAAAACCTAAATCTTAAAACACCTTCTCCTCATCCCTCCCTTCTTCTCAGGCTCAACTTTACCCCCCATTTTCTCTACCTCCTCGCTCCCAGCAGTGCATGGGTGCTAGGAATAGGGTTGCAGTCTCACCACGTGTTGTCTCTGCTGCTCCTTCTTCCTCAGGGGGAGGACTCCTCATACTCTTCCCTGCTCCTCTGTGGGGTCCCTCCCACAGGAGACAGTCCTCCACAAACTTTTCCAATGTGAGTCCTTCCCATGGACTGCAGTTCACAAACTGCTCCAGGGTCCCTTCCATGGGTTGCAGTATTTCAGGATTAGACTGCTCCAGTATGGCTCCCCCCGAGGGTTGCATGTCCTGACAGCAAACCTGCTCCATCACGGGCTCCTCTCTTCATGGGTCCACAGGTCCTGCCAGAAAGCCTGCTCCAGTGCAGGCTTCCCATGGAGTCACAGACTCCTTCGAGCATCCACCTGCTCCAACATGGGGTCCTCCACAGGCTGCAGGTGGATCTCTGCTCCTCCATTGGCCTCCGTGGGCTGCAGGGACAGCCTGCTTCACCATGGGCTGCAGGGGAATCTCTGCTTGGGTGCTTGGAGCACCTCCTCCTTGTCCTTCTTCACTGACCTTGGTGTCTCCATAGCTGTTTCTCTCACATATTCTCACTCCTCTCTCCAGTTGTAGTTTTCTCTTGCGCACTTTTTCCCCCCCTTTCTTAAATATGTTATCCCAGAGGCGTTGTCACCATCGCTGGTTGGCTCGGACTTTGCTAGTGGTGGGTCCCTCTTGGAGCTGGCTGGCACTGACTGTATTGAACATGGGCTAAGCTTCCGGCAGCTTCTCAAAGGAGCCACCCCTGTAGCCCCTCTGCTACCGAAACCTTGCCACTCAAACCCAATGCATCATCCTACATGTGATATTATTAAACTATTCCCATAGCTATCTAACCAAAAGTGCACTTTTAAGAAATTCAAAGGGCATCTACATCAATGTTTTAGTGAGAATTAAGAGTTTGCTTTTGAAAGGAATGTCCTGATTGTTCCCCCTTGTAACACTTTGTGGAGCACTCTCAGAGCATGCAGACTGGTTGTGCTTCAGATTAAACTAAATTGAAAGACAAACTACAGAATTGTACTTAATGCACTCCAACTACCAACAGGCATTCAACCTACAAGACCAGACTAGAGATAATGTGAAATAAAAACCTTATAAATGCACATACCTTAAACATCAGGTCCTCAGCATCGATTGTTTTGCTTCACAAATCTACTTGTACATGTAAGAGTAAATAGTGCTGCTATTTGCTAATGTACTCATAGCATCAGAGGCTCTGAATTGGTTTCCTATTCTTAATTGTCCTCTAAAAGACTCTTTTATTTCTATTGAGAGTAGATACTACACAGAGACAGAAACCCTAGTAGGATAAAATAACCCTTTGTGGATATTCCCATTGTTTTTTATTCTTAAAAATAAACTTCTATGTACTAGAGGTTTTATCCCTTTTCATCATAATTTTCACCACCAAATTTTCTAAAGCTGTTAATTATGCATTGATGCATTATTACATTAGTATAGTATTTATAAATATATATGTATTATAGTTTCTAGTATATGTATTATATGTTTCTAGACATTCCAAGGTAATTTTAGATCATAGAAGACTTTAAAGGTCTTTTGCTCTTTTCAGCAAGAATATCCTGCACAATTTTTTTTTTTCTGGTGAAAAAGCAAGAGACGCACAAGGTAAAAAGAGGATAATAGAAGCTGTTTTCAGTAGTTGAGCCCTAAGATATTGTTTTTTAGTAGTAAGTTTAAAAACAGAAACTATATTCACTAGCCTACTATTCATTTTTTAAATCAGGTTTGCAAGAACAAACCACTACTTCTTATTAGATACTTACTTTTTACACTGCCAGCAGGAGATCTTTATGAAATATTACAATAAAAATGTGTTTCTTTTAGAAGTAGTAACGTAATAAAATGCATCACTAGTTTTGATTGCATTGATAGCTTGTAGGAAGAAAAGTCCCTTTAGGGAGATGTGCTTAGTGTTCATAAGGAATAGGAAAGACTATTTTGCAGTGCATTAAAATCATGGGAGCCATTAGGTTTGTATAATAAAAATTTTGTAAACACTGATAGTTTTATGGTTAGTCTTTTCAACAGCTGTTTTGTATAAGAATCTGTGGATGCTTGAATTCGTAACACTTTTCAAAAGGACTATACTAGCTATTTATTAACTCAACCTATATTTTAATCCCCTTAACTTAGATAACTATGTATAGTGTTGCAATTTCAATCAATTGTAATAAAAAATTATTTTCAATTTTGTGTAATAAGAAACAAATTTGGAGAGTTCATTGACTTTAGAGCATGGATATTATTTTCTAGTGAGGATACAGAAACAAAGAGCTTTTCTGAGAGAAGCAGAAAGTGAAAAAAACTAAAGAAGCAGAAAAAAATCAGCAGAAAAGCAAATAAACATGATTGCTCAAGACAGTGGGACAGATAAAATGGAGATGGATATAGTTAAAATAAATTGTGTCATAGTTGTGTTTAAAGTTTCTTACTGTCCATCTGCAGTAATTGCTATAAATCTATGGACATAAGTTAAAGGATCGCATTCAGTTTATCAGGAAATAGTTACAGGATTTGGTTAGGAGGTCCAAGGCAGCTCACAGACCTCTTTTGTGTGATATTAATAGACTTTGAGGGTGTAAATGGCATCAGAGGGATGGGACAATTGTATTGGAGAGAAGACAGAAATTTATGAAAATCTTGAATGGAAATCTAACTCAAAGGGTTTAGTTAATCCAGTGAAGGCTAAAACTCCACAGTGGGACTGCAAATACATAGCTGTAAGAATGTTTACATTTTCTTAATTTTTAACAAGGATAGACAATTTTAAGAGTTTTAGTATTTTCTTCCTTCTGCCCATAGAATGAAATTGAAAAGTAAATCTATTAAAGAAAAAAGAAAAATCCTTCTTATTCTTCAACAGCAAAGACAGATCAGGATTAATTAAATGGAACACGTGGGACTGAAGGTTCTCTGTAGAGAAGAGCTGCAATTTGAGTTTGTGTTAACTCCCATTCGCCATTAGCCAATGAATATGTTTGAGTTCTGTAGACTTAACATTTCCTTTCTTAACTTTCTCTGAAGTAAACATTCATTTAATTAAGTTTTTTTAATAATTCCACCTAGATCTTCCTTGGGCCTTGTGCCTTGGCTAGGCACAAATGAACAATCTAATCTCTCTGCAATATTATACTATTTTTTTTTCTCAAGAAAAAAAAAAAAAAGAGAAAAGAGAGGTTTTTGTATGGTGACCAGGAAGTTCTCCAAGAGAGAAATAGATCCAAGTGCTGAGGTTGCTTAATAAAAAGCATTTGTAAAACTTCTGTGCAAGCTCCAGCATTTAAGCATTTAAGCCCATTGGTGTCTGCATAAATTTTAAAGCTGGTGATAGCCAAGTCCTGATGCACCAGGTTTCCTCTCTTATTTTTCCTTTTTCATCAACTACCATAAAAACAAACAAGTTTTCTCTCCCTGCTCTTTAAAAAAATCCGTAGAAAGAAAAAAACAAAAAGTGAATGAAGCTTCTATACCAATGTTTAAAAGAAAGAATAGAAAGAGAAGGGAGCTGTAGCAAAGTATCTCAAAGTTTGCTTGCTAGTAAGGTTTTTTCTTTAGAATCCTAGTAAAGAAGCAAAAAGGCTTCCATGTGGAGGCCAGTAGATTGTCTTTTGAGTAAAAGGCCTGTGTATATAGACTTGGTATTGAATGACAGCATAGGAAAATTCATGGTGATGAAGTTGTTTTCTGGGGATTGAACCTTTACTCCTAGGTGCTGCAAAAACCTCTGCTCCTTAGTATCTCAGCTAGCAATATGGCCAATTAATGCCCTTAGTCCAATGAACGCTGTTGAATGTCCCTAGAAGGAGATATTTACCTAAGTTTCAAACTGAAACTACAGGAATGCACAGAATCTCCTTCTGACAGTGTTCAGAAGCACCAGCTCGTTCTCATCAGCCATACAAGTAATGCGATACAATAGAAGAAAACTCAAACCCTTCGCTGGACACCAAGACTGCTGTTGACTGTTCAACAAACATGAACTTGAATCCACTCAAATAATGAATTTTACCTGAAAAATTTTCAGTGATATACATTCTTGTGGCTTAGATTTTACTGTTGTAGTTAAAAATAATTTAAAGTGTGTGAGATCATTTATTTTAAAATCACAATTTTATTATAGCTACTGTCCTTTCCTCCCATTTCATTCAGCTCCCTATTTAAGTCTACTACTTTAATCTTGTTGGAGATTAAGTGTTATTTTTCACCATGTTCTTATTTTAAACCTTAAATTCTAATACCACTAAAAGGAGAATTCATAAAGCAAGACCCACATAAAACATTCACTCTATTTGCTGGTGTTTCAAGCATTAAATTAATATTCTTGAAGTTCATTCATTAAGTCCCTAACCTGTAATTAGGATTCAGGGCATGCTGTTGATTAGACAGGAAAAAGAAATGAGCCCACAGAGAAAGGCAGCTTTTCATTTGACTCCAATCAGGGAGAGCAAACACTCCAAAAAGGGTTTCTGTGGTACACAGATATAATTATTATGAAGAAAAATGGAAAAAGAACTTGGAACCTTAATAAATGTGAAATAGGGTGTTTTAGCTTTGAGAACTCCCTGCAGCAATGTTACTTCTCTTAGCATCAATCCTATTGACCAAAACTTGGCAACAGATGACAAAAAAGTTTTTCCATAATTCATCTAGTGTGCTTCATTATATTCTAAAATGTCTGAGCTGATTTATTATAGCTGGTAGATCCATGCAAATGAAAGGCAAGCTGGTATTTGCTAACACTATGCAAGCAAGCAACAACATAATGGTAGCCATATTGGAAACAAAACCAAACCAACCCTTTAAAATATTACAGGGATGAAGAACATTATTTGAATGGCAGTCACTAGCACCCTTGGAGGTAAGATCATAACTGACATCACAGAGACGTGGTGGGTTGGCTTCTATAACTGGAGCATTGCAATGGAGGGATATAAACTCTTTAGGAAGGACAGGCAGGGGAGATGAGGAGAGGGTGTCATCCTTTATGTCAATGACCAGCTGGAGTGCATGGAGGTTCAGCTAGGGATGGATGAGGAGCTGACAGAGAGCTTATGGGTCAAGATTAAAGGGAGGGCAGGGACAAGGTGACATTATAGTGAGGGTTTGCTACAGGCTACCCGACCAGGAAGACTGAGAGGATGAGGCCCTCTGTAGACAGATAGGAGCAGCCTCACAGTCACAAGCCCTGGTGCTCATGGGGGACTTCAAACACCCTTATACCTGTTGGAAGGACAACACAGCAGGGCACAAGCAGGTTCCTAGAATGCGCGGATGATAACTTCTTCCTACAAGTGATAGAGAAGCCAATGAGGAGAGGTGCTATGCTGGACCTTGTTCTTACCAACAAGGAGGGGCTGGTGGGGAATATGGAGCTCAAGGACAGCCTTGGCTGCAGTGACCATGAGATGGTGGAGTTCAAGATCCTGAAGGCAGTGAGGAGGGCACACAGCAAGCTCACTGCCCTGAACTTCAGTAGAGCAGACTTTGGTCTCTTCAAGAATCTGCTGGGCAAAATACCATAGGATAAAGCCCTGGAGGGAAGAGAGTCCCAAGAAAGTTGGTTGATATTCAAGGACCTCCTCCTGCAAGCTCAGGAGCAATGCATCCCCACAAAGAGAAAGTCAGGTAAAAAAGTCAGATGGCCTGTATGGGTGAAGAAGTTGCTCCTTGACCAATTTAAAAAAAAAAAAAAAAAAAAAAAAAAAAAAAAAAAAAAAGGAAGCCTACAGAGGATGGAAGCAAGGACAGCAGATAGCCTGGGAGGAATAAAGAGATTGTCCAAGTGGCCAGGAGTCAGGTAAGGAAGGCTAAAGCCCTGATAGAACTAAATCTGGCCAGGGATGTCAAGGGCACGAAGAAAAGCTTCTATAGGTATGTCAAGGATAAAAGGAAGTCTCACCTATGTGCCTGGCAAGGTCATGGGGCAGATTCTCCTGGAAACCAAGCTAAGGCATATGAAATAAAAGGAGGTGATTAGCCAACATAGTTTCACTAATGGCAAATCATGCCTGACCAATTTGGTGGTGTCTATGATGGGATAATAGCATTGGTGGACAAGGGACAACCAACTGACATCATCTACCTGGACTTGGGCAAAGCATTTGACACTGTCCCACATAACACCCTCATCTCTAAACTGGAGAGACATGGATTTGACAGATGGATCATTTGGTGGTAAGAAATTGGCTGGATGGCCACACTCAAAGAATGGTGGTCAATGGCTCAATGTCCAAGTGGAGACTGGTGACGAGCAGCATTCCTCAGGGGTCCATAGCGGGACCAACGCTGCTTAACATCTTTGTTGGCAACATAGGCAGTGGGATTGAGTGCACTCTCAGCAAGTTCACCAAGGAAATCAAGCTGTCTAGTGCAGTCAAAATGCTGTAGGGAAGGGATGCCATCAAGAGGGACCTTGACAGGCTGGAGAGGTGGGCTCGTGCAAACCTCATGAAGTTCAACCAGGCCAAGTGCAAGCTCTTGCACATGGGTTGGGATAATCCTAAACACAAACACAGGCCAGGTGGAGAACGTATTGCAAGCAGCCCTAAGGAGCAGAACTTGGAAGTGCTGGTGGACAAGAAGCTCAACATGAGCTGGCAACGTGTGCTTGCAGCCCAGAGGACCAACGGCATCCTGGGCTGCATCAAGAGGATCATGGCCAGCAGGTCGAGGGAGGTGATTCTCCCCCTCTACTCCACTCTCATGAGACCCCAGCTGGAGTACTGTGTTCAGCTCTGGGGCTCCCGACATAAGAAGGATGTGGATCTGTTGGAGTGAGTCCAGAGGAAGACCACAAAGATGACCAGATGGCTGGAGCACCTCTCCTATGAAGGCAGGCTAAGAGAGCTGGGATTGTTCATCCTGGAGAAGAGAAGGCTCTGGGGAGACCTTATAGCAGCCTTTCAATACTTAAAGGGGGCTTATAAGAAAGATGGGGAGAAACTTCTTAGCATGGCCTGTTAGGAGAAGAGGTACTGATTTTAAAACAGAAAGAAATAGATTCAGGCTGGATATAAGGAAAAAAAAAATACACTGAAGGTGGTAGAACACAGGAACAGATTGCCCAGAGAGGTGGTGGATGCCCCATCCCTGGAAACATTCAAGGCCAGGCTCGACAGGGCTCTGAGCAACCTTATCAAGTTGGAGATGTCCCTGCTCTTTGCAGAGGGGTTGGACTTCAAAGGTCGCTTCCAACCCAAACTATTCTGTGATTCTAAGATCACCCAAATATTTCCAATATACTGCAAGCAAAAATCAAAATTTTCATTTGCTACAGCGAATGCAATGAAACTAACACCTGATTAGGCTGAATCCTGCTCTTTGTTTACATTCCTGAAATTCTGTGAGCACTACTGACATCTGATTTTTTACAAGTGTTTTTATATATCAGATCACTTAAGTACTATATATAGTTAAAGTGATCTAATTTTAGACTTATGGAAATCTTCCTTAGAATGTAGTAGTGAAGATTGCTCAGTTGCTGTTAGCTTTATGAATCGGTTTTGTTAACAGATTTTTTTTTTAATATACAGCCTGATTGTGTTAGTTTTAACAGAAGGTGGTGGTGTGCAAAACTAAATCTTCATGGTAGAGACCAATCGAAGTAGCCAACTCTCGCTTAACAGATCTTAAAATATACATTGGCAGTTTCTCTTAGCTAGTTGGCTTACTAGCTGAAGTAGTAATTTTTATGCCTTGTATATGTAAAAGAAAACTGAATACCATAGATCCTGTGGAACAAATAGTTTTCCCAACCATGTTGCCCTTAGGGATTCATCTCCTCTGTCCTTTCCAGGGAACTCCACACACGTTCCCTCTTAAATCCATCTACCCTGCTCAGTAGGGCCATAGACATTCAGCTGATAAGGATATTATCCTTTCTGGGAAGAACCCGTAATAGAGCTAAAATCGAAGAAATTTATGTCAGCACTTGACCTACTTTTAGATCTATAGTTTGGTAAATTATTATCCCTTAATACTGAAAAAACAACAAAAGGGCCAACTCTAATGTCTGCAAAAAGCAAAGGTATTCAAATGTATTCCATATAATTTTTTTTTTCCAGAATTTCCCATACATACTCATGAATAATTTTGTGGTGTTTATATAGCTCAATTTTCAGAAGTAGTTAAGGTTCAGAAGCAGATCTGTAAAATCTATAGCAAACACTAACGTATTTCTAGTTCTGGGCCAGTGCCTGTATTAACAACCTGTGGACCAGTAAATAAGCTTTTGCCATTACTAGTAAAGGCCACAGGCCTTCTGTTGACCTCACTGTCAAGGGTCTTATGACTTGTCTAAGCTTGCCATAGCCTGAACTGATCTTAGCTTATTCTAACAGTCATCTAATATCAGTCACATATCTATTGCCTAACTTGTTTTAGCTCAAGTAGATTAATAAAAATTGAAACCTGCCCTTATTGAAGTTGCTGAGAATTTTACAATTGGTATTAGTATGACTGAAAAACAGTAAGGACAGAAGAAAAGTGGTGCAACTATCTGGTCCAATATGTAGTATAATCTATAACATAGGTAACATAAAAAAATGTAGCATAAGCATAACATAACATTCTGTACAGCCCTAGTCAGTTACAGTCTCACACTATGGTTGTGTGGTGTGACCCTGAGTCCTTCCAACACATGAGGTTCCCATAAATATCCAAAGGAATTCTGAAAGTCAAGGGATGTATATCTGCTGAAACAGACAATTTTCTTTCAGATCTGTGTGCAAAGCCAATGTACTATAGGGGGCGTGGGGGGGAAAGTAGTAGTAAAATTTACTGGAAGAGTTGAATTTGCAATGTGAGAATGGGAAGAAGAAAAGAAAGGAAACGTGAAGATAGTACAGGACAACAAATGAAAGCTTGGTGGATAGAAAAGGAATAAGAGAAAGAATATTTTTCACCTACAAAAGAATAGATGTTATATCAAAGTAACTGTCTAAGAGTGGGAGACTAAATATGCCTTTGAAGAGTTAAACCTTCAATAACAGCTGGTGTATGTAATGGCAGATGAACTCAAGTTTTGTAACGATACAGAAATTGACGGCCCTTGCCTACCAGTGGAAGAAAATATACTTAGAAAAGTGAAGTGCTTATGAAACTAAAATCTTGAGTTTGGGGAATCAAATGCCAAAAAACACTGAGGATGAAAACAATGCAACTTGAGAAATTATTTACAATCTACATTTGCAATTGTATCTGAAGTCTGTGTAACTGCAACTTTTGCTCAGGCTAGACACACTGTTATGAAAATCTAAGGAGAAATAGACACAACTTAAAGATACCTAGGCATGCACTAAATAAAAAAAAAAAGTGTGAAATTTACAGAACATAGCAAGGTGGGAACTTGGCATAAATTATACATTAATGTTCTTTTGTTTCTTCCTTGGGTCATAGACACACCAGAATGTGTTTATGAATTTCAACATGGAGCCATTATCTGACCATAACAGAAAAGGATTTCCTTTGTTCTGTCCTAGGTTGTTTTGGTTTTTTTTCTTTTTTTTTTCTTTTTTTTTTTGTTTTGATTCTGTTTAGAAGTGTAATTGTTCTAAAAGCTTAATATTTGTCTGAGAAAGCTTAGGTGGTTTTGGTTTCTATCACTGTTAACATTCAAGCAATTCTAGAAACAAACAAAAAGAAGAAAAAGCTGTGTTTGTAACTTGTTTTCTTGAAGAAACACACATAGATAGATAATTAGTTGGTTTATCAATTAGTAAAGGTGTCTGATTATTTCCATTCTAAAAATACTGTTAATAATTTCTTCAAGGTTTCACATTTGTGACTGATACCTTACAGAACTGAAGTATTTACCTTATAAACACATATTTCTTTCTGAAAGCTACCATGGTAAAATCATGAAGATAACTCCTAAAAGAGTTTCACTGATCTTTTGAGAGTACATACAATCCTTTGAGAGGCAAGGACACTAACAAAGAAATATATATATATTTTTTTAAAAAATATTAGTAATTTGAGGTAATCAAGAGATGAGTCCAAAATTTTGTTAAATTTGTCTAAACGATGTCAGGTAGAAGGACACGTAGTGGCACTTTAAAAATCATAGTAGGGTATAAATAGCAAAAAGTAATAATTTAAAGGGAAAAAGAAGAGTAAGTATGAGAAATGTAAAGCAATTACAAAAGCAGAAATTGATTCATAATTTCAGAAATCACTTCTGGCCTGGTATCTGTTAAACATATTGCTGGGTGATGAAGCAAAGGAACCATAGCTTGTGATATTTATGAGCTCACAAAAACTCCTAGGGAGTACTGCCTTGGATGAGTGGGGCAAATTAGATAGAAAGTAGCAGAATTCTAGCGATTGGAAATAGGAAAGTTCTGTGATTAATTGCTCAATTTCATTCCCACTTGAATGCTACTCAAAGCTATATAAAAGCTGAATGATGCACTGTTGCTATAAAAAAAAAAGAAGTAGATTTCTGTTATTTCTTTTTTTTTTTTAATATAGTGAGACAAACTAGAACATAGAGTTATTTTCCAGTAGCACACTACATTCTGTGGGAGAGAGGGGGCACTTACAAAGGTACGACAGAAGTTATATCTCCAGGAATTACTGAGTCCATGACTTCTCTTTAGATTAACAGTGGTCCCCGAGTTCTTGATAGTGATTACAGATTACAATCCTATCATAGGTTTTACCTGAACCACTGAACTGGGTAGTGCTGAGTATCTCTACGTTTTACTCTAAGTACCCATGTATACTAAAATTATCATGATAAGTTACTTGTTTTCATGATAGAGACATTTGTACTGAAGTAATCAAGATACAATTTAAAAAAAAAAATCTTAATGAAAAATTTATTTATTTCCTGAGGAGGAGAATCATTACATGAAGAATATCTTAGAGAAGGAATCCTGAAGTGTTAGACCCAGATGGGTGTCTGTGCAGAGATCCAGCTGAGCAGGATGCTATTGAAATAAATTCCTCATGATGTGCAGAATCCATTGCTCAGAATAATCAAGAACAGAAAAACAAACAAACAAACAAAACCCCAACAGTGGCCAGACTTGAAAGGAAATGAATAAAAACATGCAGTCATTTACCCATGAAAGTTTAGTATGTTTTTTCTTTTATTGAAGTTTACAGCAGCCTCCTGTAGACATGTTTTGATATAGCAATACCTTTTAGTTGTTCTTTAGCCTTTCCAGCAATCTCCATTTCCATGTCTTATCCCTTTATTTCAGCTGGGCATTCAATTCTTTACCTAAAGTCTTTGCCAAAAGTGTTTTTTTTGGGTTTTTTTTGGTTTTGTTTTGAAAATAAGGCTATTTTTGGCCCTAAACATGCTTTTGATCAGGCTGAGTCTGTCAGTGCAAATTTAGCATTCCAGAAAGGCAACTTGTTGCAGTTATTTACAGAATATATTTAGCAGCTATATTTGGAGTTCATAGTGGTAAGAAAAAGGAACTGCAATAATAATAAGAACAATAATTAATAATAAATGAATGCTGGTTTTTTTTTTCAGATGTGAATATGACTGTAACTGTGTTTAGCGGTGTTACATACGAAGTCTTCATATAGGGCGTACCAGCAGGCTTTTACACTGTAGTCTTTGCAGATAAGCTAGAAACTGAGGATATATGTAGGAAAGGTGGAAAGGCTGACTTCTACAGCAGAGTTAACTACAGCAGAGTTAAAGGAAGAATTCGCAGTCCCAGAGTCCCCATGAGCCTTACAAAGTGCCTCCTCTCCTTTTTGGTTCCTTCTTCCAACAGCAGGTCTGCACAGCTTCTCTGCAATCATGGGTATGCACTTGAAGCTGTAATTCTGACAGCTACTGGCTAAGGAGTTTAAATAATTCATATTGGGAACTCTTGGAAGTGCAACATATATAGGACTGTGGTTTCTCTAAGGGCTTATTGCACAAAATAACAGCAGTATCAAGTGTCCTAGGGAGAAGTTTAACTCTTTCAAGTGCTTTCAGAATCTGAAAAAAACAGTATTGAAGATCCTGATACTACTGAAAGTTGTGTGTAGTAGAATTAAATCTCAGGTAATATCAGTAGTATCATAGTTTCCTCTATGTAGTTAAAGCCTAAAGTTAAAAATTCATTGGTAACTGTACTTATAATATATCACTCTTTGGTATAATATGATTACCTCTTACAATATGTTCCTCATAAACATATGTTCAGTGCATTCAAACACCCTTCATATCTTATCTCACTGGGATGTTCTCTTCATCTCCTTATTTCTCTTTAAATCACATCATACATGACTTTTCATTTAGTGAACTTGATCAGCTTGAAATAAAAGTATTTGGATCTTGGAACACTGAGATATTTTAAAGTTACATTTTAAGTGTGTAAATCTGAATGTTTCAGCCTCTTGTTCCTCTCATGCTCCTTCATATGCAAGAAATGCTGTATTGTCAACAAGTGCAGTTGCAATGCTAGCACACTTTTAATGACTAATATCTATTGTGTGTTGCTGGAGAAAAGCACCAAAATCTATCTTGTTTTTCTACCTTCACTTTCCAGCTTAAATAACCTTTCTTCAAAAGAGTGCTGAAGGCTTGCACTAGACAAAACCAAAAACAAATTAAAAAAAAATCCAAAGGAAAAAAAGAAAGTGAAATTGGTTTTCTTCCTTTGATCTTCTTTTCCCTTCCAGTTACTGGGTAAATTTAGCTGCTCTTTTTACCTGTGAAAGCCTTTGTTTCAAACAACAGATTTGCTTTTAGACTTGTTATTTAATTAATTAATTTACAATTTTTTCTTGCTCATTCTTGGTCACACATTTGCGGATTAGAGATTAAAATAAAAAAGTGAAACAAATGAACCCTTTTTGGGTGCAGAAGAGATGCATAATATATTTTATGACACCCGCAAAGCATCAAACAGCCATTGTATGAAGGCACTTTAAAGAAGGTATGTTAGATTTTAAAGAATATGTAGATTTTTTTTCAGAAAAAAAGAAGCTGGAAAGACTAAGTGTGGAAAAAAACCAAGTGATCACCTATTGTATAAGGAAAACTATTAGACAGCTGAGATTAGTGAGCAAATCTGGATTTTTTAGTTATTAAAGTTTTCACTCTTGGTTTTTATCCTTTTCAGCTGCAACAGAGTTAAAATATATTAATGACTGTATTTTCCCTTAATCAGCCATAGGGATAATTTGATTGATCATTCTTTTGTTGAACAAGATGTAGTGCATCCACAATAGGTAAAAGACTGTGCTGCAGTGCATATAATTATTCCATGAAAAAAAAAATTAAGAGTCTCTATGTTGAAATAACAGAACACTTAGGAGTTAACAATGGTCTGTTATGCCATATTTTTACCCTTTTGTTACTGTAATACAATATTTATAAGATACTAGTTCTTTTGCTGTTCCATACCTCACAGATACAGATAAAGAGGGAGACAGCTTTTTCCTGCATCTTGTACGATGTATGCTGCCAGCAACTGGCATGTTTTACTCATGCTTTTTTTTTGGAGTTCACAAGTTAACTGATTTGGGACATAGCACAAGGTATTTTTATTATCTCTGTTAGCCTCTACCAAATTACAGTTTCTAGTACCCTGAGACATTAAAACTGTTAGAACAAGGAAGTTGTAAAGTCTAACAAACTCTTTCACTTGTATACATTTTCATTAGTCCTTCTAAATTTAATCTCCAAATATGAGGGAGGCATCATCTTCTCTTTAAAAAGCATCTCTTGCTGTTACAGAAATTGCAAAAACAAAGTTACCTGTCTTAGAATTGGCATAGGAACATGAGACCAACCACCCTCTATCAAGTTAAATTTACTTTCAGTTCAAGGTAACTAATTAGATGGTCAGTTCGGAAAAGCACATAGAACTACATCCCTTTACATTTAAAATGCAGCATGTGGCAAACCTCCAACCCAGAGAGATCAAAGTCTGTAATTACGGAATCACCAAACGGCTGAGGCTGGAATGCACCTCTGAAGATCACCTAGACCAACCCCCTGCTCAAATTAAGGTCAACTAGAGCAAGTTGCTCATAGCTATGTCAGGCTTAGTTTTGAATATCTCCAAGGATGGAGACAGTATAATTTCTCTGGGATTTCCAGTGTTTAATGACCCTCACTGTAAAAAAAAGTGAAATTAAAAAAAAATAAAAGCCTTACATTCAGGTCACTTTTCTTCTGTTTCAGTTTGCATCCATTGCTTGTTCTCTCAGTGGGTACTACTGAGCAAAGTCTGGCATAATCTTTCCCACTCCCCCCCATCAGTTATTTATACATACTGATAAGTTTCCCCCTGAGGTTTGCCTTCTCCGGGCTGAACAGTCCCAGCTCTCCCAGCCTCTCCTCCTACATCAAACACTCCAGTCCCTTCATAAGCTCTGTGGCCCTTTGCTGTACTCAACTCCAGTATGTCCATGTTTTTCACACACCGGGGAGCCCAACACAGGACCCACCACCCCAGATGTGTCTCAGTAGGGCTGAGTAGAAAGGAAAGATCACTTCCGTTTGCCTGCCATCAGTGCTCTGCCTGATGCAACCCAGGAGGCTGTAGGCTCTCTCTGTCATGAAGATGCATTGTTGTCTTACGGTCAGCTTGTTGTCCACAGGGACTTCCAGGTCCTTGTCTGCAGAATTGCATTATAGCCAGTCAGCCCCCAAGCCTGTGCTGGCACATGGGGTTGTTTCTTCCCAGACGCAGGACTTGGCATTTACCTTTGCTGAACTTTATGAGATTCCTATTTCTCTAGCCTGCCAAAGTACCTCTGAACAGTAACACAGTCAACTGGCTGTCGTAGTTCAGCCCCGATCGGGACCAGACTACGCAGTCTCTCTCTCACTCCCCCCACACTCCGAGAGAATAGGGAGAGAAAATATAAGGAAAAACAGCTCGAGGTTTGAGATAAGGACAGGGAGAAATCCTTAAAGTTACCGTTACGGGCAAAACAGACTCGACTTGGGGAAAACTATTCATTTATTACTACAAACAGCAGAATAATGAGACAGAGAACAAGATAACCTCCCCTCACCCCTCCCTCTTCCTGGGCTTAACATTATCTCTACTACCTTCCCCCCCCCGAGCGGCACAGGGGGGAAGAGGGAATGGGCGTTGCGGTCAGTTCATCACATGTTGTTTCATGCCGCTGCTTCGTGATCGGGGGAAGAACTCCTCACATTCCTCCCCTGCTCCAGTGTGGGGTCCCACGCATATGCCACAGTCCTTTGTGAAACTGCTCTGGCGTGGGTCATCTCTTCCACGGAGTGCAGTCCCTCCAGAACAGCTGTCCCAGCGGGATCTCCACAGGCCACAGCTGCCTTCAGGCATCCACCTCCCCTGGTACGGGGTCCTTCATGGGCTCCAAGTGGATCTCTGCTCCTCCATGGACCTCCATGGGTTGCAGGGGGACAACCTGCTCCACCCTGGTCATCACCACAGGCTGCAGGGGAATCTTGGCCAGGAGCTGCATTACTCCTCCCCCTCCTTCTGAACTGACCTTGGTGTCTGCAGCTGTTCCTCTCACAGGAAAAGTTCTTCACAACAGGCTGGCAGAGGCCTCTCAGAATCTCTTCACATCATCCAGCTCATCTCGTCTCCACTTCTTGCAGCCGGGCCGGGCCGAGTCGGGCCCAGTCGGCCGCCTGGCAGGAGGCCAGAGGGTGAGGCCTGCAAGGCCCACGAGGCCTGCGCCTCCTCCTCTGCGCCTCTTCCCCCACTCAGCTTCTTCACATCTTCCCTTCTCTTTTTTTTTTTTTTTTTTTTAATGTTTTCCCCTTCTTAAATACGTTATCGCAGAGGTGTTATCACGGAACATTCTGCTACCAATCAGCTTGGCCTTGGCCAGCAGTGGGTCTGCCCTAGGCCCGGCTGAGTCCGCTGAATAAAGGGGAGCGACTTCTAGCAGTTTCCTACAGAAGCTACCACCTTAGGCCCCCCCTCACTAAACAAAACCACAACACTGGCAAACGAGTACTCCTTCTAGTTTTGTGTCATGCACAAACTTGCTGAAGGTGCACTTACTGCCATCATCAATGAAGGCATTAAACAATATTTGCCCTAGTATCCACCCTTGGAGTACAGTACTAGTAACTGGCCTCCAGCTGGACTATGTGCTGCTGATTGCAACACTTTGAGCCCAGCAACACTCCAACTTCTCTGACCCATAGTTCATCAGCTGATCTATAAGGATGTTATGAAAGACAGTGTCAAAAGCCTTACTAAAGTTAAGATAAATAATATCCACTGCTTTTCCCTCAAACTCTCTCCTTTTCACCATCTCAAATACTTCACAGCCTGCTGACTTCCTCCTGGACTTCCTTTCCCTCACAACACAGAGCTTCGCCCAGAATGGACTTCCTGCAGGTAAGGAACCTACTTGCTCCATCCCAGCCTTGGCAAGGGGCACCAGGCACCCCCACAGCCCCAGACTTGAATCGTCCCTTGGGCGCTCACTCTGGGTGGATACCTCTGATGGGCCAGAGGCTGTTTCTTCAGGGCTGGTGCTGGGGACCATGCATTGTGGCATGTTGCCACTGTTGCCTAGTCTGTGGGCAGTGCCCTCAGTAGATCTTCTGGACCCCTTCAGTGCTGTGTGTGTTGTCTGCCTCCATTAACTGCACCCTCAGTATGCCAGAGCCATATCACTGCCAGTATCCTGGGAAATTGCAATAGCAGGATACTTGTTAGATGCCCTTCCCAGTGATCTTGAGCATCAGATCACACCCATGCTACAGAGAAGATGCTATTTTGTTGCTTGGGGCACATGGGAAGAAAACTCCTTCTCACTTCTGATTCTGAAGACAAGATAAATTCTGAATAAAAAAAAAAAGCTTTCATATGCACAAGAGCCTGATGCCCTAAAGAGAAGCTGCAGTGTGTGGTAACACTTCAGAAGTTATCTAAAACACCTAGAAGACAAGTTTTATGTAATACTGAAAAAAATGTTGGTTTTTTTTTTTCTGATTCCCTAAATAAACCTGAGATTAAAACAATACAGATGGAGCACAATCAGAATCAACCATTTTCTTTTACAGTGCCTCTGGACAGATATTACAGTATTCACTCAAGGATCTTATAATAAAATTTTCCTTTCTACTAGTATATTTTCTAGGATTTTTGACTACTCCTTAGACTGATAAAAGTCTACTGTAGAGCAGCTTAGATCTTCATGGTATAGTATCAATACAAATAAAATTAAAAATCAACATAACACAAATAGATATAAACATTGGGTACTTACCTCAGCATTTCCCCAAGTTTGAAGTTTGGGACTGGTTTAGAGGATATGCCTGTATCCTCTTACTTGAAGGATTACATTGTTATCCTCATTTATACACAGAAGTCATGCATAAACTTGAATGATACTACATGAGTATTGGCAAAGCTATAAGTACTACTCTATCAACCATAGAGCTTTTTTTGTGGTTTGGTTTTCTTTGGGGCTTTTTAATTTGAATATTTTAGTTGAAACACTTCACTTATTATGCAAGAAGAGATAATGAAACAGAGGCAAGGAAAACATCTTGCCAAAGGTCACCTAGTCAGCAGGGGTATTGGTTTGGAGACCACTTTATTACTGCTTCTTCCTAAGAGGTAGCTGTTGCTTAAACCAAACAGGTCGTTGCTAATTACACACCCTTCATTTTCCTGATACCTAATTGAAGATGTTAGGATCTGTTCTGCAGAAATGCTAAACACTTACAGGTGCCTCTGAGGTCAGTGGTGTCTAAGCGTTGATCCTATAAGATGCCATAGAGTGTTTAAGTACTTCATTTCAGACATTTGCAAATACTGCTGATTTGATTCCAGCTATGGTGGTTTGTTTTGGGGTTTGCTTTTGTTTTTTTTTTCCCCCCTTTATAAAATGAAACAACCTTACTTCCCCTGTAATTCAGCAGGTACCCTGTGAAGCTGATGCATGAGAAATCTTCCAGTGTTAGGGTGAGGAGTACTACTAAAAAACTTGAGAGGAAATTAATTACTTTTCAAAGATAAATATGACTAGTATAAAATCTTTAGGAGCCACACTCTACTGTGCTTCAAAAACAAATAGTCACTCAGTACATGGATGCTAAT
Organism: Chlamydotis macqueenii; assembly: GCF_036417535.1. Taxonomy (NCBI): domain Eukaryota; kingdom Metazoa; phylum Chordata; class Aves; order Otidiformes; family Otididae; genus Chlamydotis; species Chlamydotis macqueenii. The sequence continues at coordinate 141,012,259 of NC_141556.1, read as the reverse complement.
TGATGAGGACAATGGATGATATAAATAAATCTGTATGGAAATAGAATATCTGTGCTGCTTCCTTTTAAAACATACTTACAAAACAAGTTAACTTAAAAGATGTTAATTTTGCAAATTTCCAAATGTTTGACTTGCAGCTTGGTAAATGTTTTTTATTATTTTTCAAATATTTTCCCATATTTAATAGCTATTTTTACAAATATTCCATGCCATATGGTATATTTCTGATAAAAAGATTTTTTAAATGATGAGTCAAATGCCATAACACTATGTAACTTACTGAAAAATAAGATATAAACAAAAATAGCATTTTATTTCCCTTTTAGCTTTTAACCTTCCTGTTTTGTGTGGGGTTATGATTCATAGTACTGCCTTTAATTGAAGATTATACTTTGACATCTACTTAGGTAATAAGATTTCTTGTAGTATGTAGCAAATCTGGAAGGACAAGGGTGAGGGTGAGTGCCTGCATTCAGGAAACAAGTGCCAGTCTCTTAGAACATACCTCTGCTGCTGTGTATAGTTTTAGTCCTTTCATGATATTTGCTCTTGATATATGTTGAAGTTTACTTAGTGTTGGTTTTTCTTTTGTACATATGTCCTGGTTTTGAATTTTCTTCACAGTGGGGATAAATGATAGGCGTGGCTGGTTTTGCTCTCTTGGACCAACAGCATTAGCAGATTCATGTATCGCTTTGTCAGACTTTTCCCTCTTTACCAAAGTACAATGCAGGGCAACATACACATATGAATACCAGAAGTATGTGGTTTCAACCACATACTAGTGTTGGTATGTAAGGATTTAAAAAAAAAATCAGAATGGATTGTATATGCATAATGAAATACAAATTTATAACCTGTTTAACTCTGACTTCTTACCTCTATAATATAAAAAAATGTACTCAGTTGTCAACTCAAAGCATTGATTTCCTTCTTCAGAAACTTTAGGCCAACTCCTTTTATTCTTTTCTTAGTCTGACAGCCAATTGTCATTGAGTTTAATTGTGTGAGATCAGGATGCTATGAAAGTTTCAGCTTTCTCCAGGTTTTGCTGGCTTATTTTTATTTTATATTTTTCCATCTTCAACCTGTTTCATTTTTTCCTCTTTTAGATTAATTATATACAAATTTTGGGGTAAATTAGGAATTGTAAAAGGAAATTCATTGAGTAAAAGTGAGTTACTTTTAGATGGTCTTCACATAAATGCTCTTTTACATTCAAAGATTCAGAATGTACCTTAGAATACAGTAACAATTTTTTTTTTCTTGAAATAGCATATGAAGGATAATGTTTCTTAAAATAAAATTTTTAAATGAGAAAATATTGGGAATTTTATCATCTTGCACGCTTGCAATGGAAATTACAATTTGTTTTTACTTTTAAACACTATATTTTTCTTTCTTTTTAAATTTCACCCTGACAACATATTTTTAACCTGTAAAACAATGAAGAATTTTTTTTTTTTTTCCTCAAAGTGTGCTGTAGTATTTCCTTGCCACTCTGGAGCACTTCACTGTGAGTACAGGATGCTACATCTTGACATTAAACAGTCAGTAGCAAAACCAAATACAGAAGAAGAATTTTGAAGAGGTAGATTATGACTTTTTTTTTTCTTCTCTTGAGCTGTTATTTTTCTTCTGTTTTCCTCCATTTCTTGTGACACTAGTATCTGTCTAGATAGAACTGGCGTTTCTAATTGAGAAAGAAAAACAAATAGATCCTCTTTGTCTTTTGGGGAGAATAAAATGAGATGATAGCTTTATTTTTCATTAAGTGAAGAGATGTATATAAGAGTTCTCTGCTCTAACTTTTCAACAAGGCTATTTCTGCCCAAGGCTATCTCTGCTCTAACTATTCAACAAGGCTATAGTATTTGCAGAACTCAAAAGTGCCATTTGCCTCAGGAGCACAGGAGCTTCTTGTGGCTTTCAAAATTGTATCTTGTACATTCAGCTATTCTTCTGTGCAGCTGATTCCATTTACAAAGACAAGTTTTTGCCTGTTACCATACCACATCCATGCATTTTGAATCTACGTTTAACTTAAAATCAAAATGAAGGTGCTGCTACACATTTTTTTTTAACAAATACAAGACTATGAATTTTGTATAAATTAGGCAATGCCATCTTTTATGAAACTGTTGGTAATGTGAAATAAAAACCTTAAAGGGAGAAAGACTGCCATCTCTACTTCAGTAGGCTATAAACTCCAAAATGTTCGGTATTAGAAACTTTGCCTTTAAATGAAGACAGATTTCTGTGACAGACGTTTGTGGAGATGCAAATGTAAAAAGAATGTCTTGTAGAGAGATTTGAGAGATATAACATATTGTGAAATTTCTCTTCTCTTGCTTTAGTTTATACATGTGTCTGAAGTCAGGATACACTTCAGTTAATGTCAGTTGGGCATTGGTGTTTGCCATGATTGAAGATTACAACGAACAAGTCCCCTTCTTCAAAACCAAAATGAAGGATGTTTCCTATTTTTTTTTTTGTAAACACACAAATTAAAAAAAAAAAAAAGGAAGATAAATAATGTTGTACAAAGAAAAATCCCCTCTAGGAGCTTGAACTCCTGGTATTTGTTAATTTGGTGATTGCACCCCCACCTCGCAAAGATACTCATATATAGCCCCAAATGAGTGCCAGCTCCCAAGCTCCTGACTTGTGCTGAACAGGGTAGGTAGAATTAACTAAGCTTGGAGATTATATTTTTAATTGGATGACTGTATTGGTAACACTGAAATGGGAATAATGAGAACCACACAAATAAAAATAAAACATACTAGTAACTCTGAAGAGATAGCATGTTTCGGTAGCTGGTTGTTGGGACCTTCAGTTGTTGGTAGCTTCAGACTGCTGCAAAGGGCAAAACTGTAGGTCTGCCTGGAGTACTGGAGTACTTTGTTGTCTGGAATATGATGGGTCTTGGGTTGCTGACTTCTTCTTTATCCCTGTAGCTGCTACTTGGGGTCACTTTTATGTTTCCTAATACACTTTTACACCTCTCTATTCCTTCATTGGTCTATGGGTCCAGGCTATACAGGAATTTACTATATATATTGTCTTTTATGTATGTTAGGTGCTACTTATTTGTTCTTTGTTACCCCAAGAACTGTTTTTGTCCACTTCTGGCTCGTCTTTTTTTTTAAAAAAAAACAAAGAAACATAAAGACCTCAAACAAAACACCCTTGATCATTAATAAATTGTTTATAGCTGTGGGCAAAAGCCTGTGCATCATCTCTTATGATCCCATGTCCATATTCCTCTCGCCTGCACACTATGTCTCTACTATTCAGAGCCTCCACTATTGCGCCTGGCCTGTATTTCTCTGTCCTATGTCACTATGTTAGTCATAAAACCATAGTGGTACCCTGTAAAAATTATTGTGAAACTAGAGAAACGGCTGTCCCATACAAACCAGGTAAAAGAAAGCAGCAAGCAAGTGAAGAGCCAATGAGGCAGAGTGGTCCTGGCAAGCCTCCCCTCCTGGCCTTGCACACCCAGCACAAAACTCACAGCCGTGGCAGCACCATGTTACAGGGCTACATAACTGCAGAGCAAAGGCTGAAATGAGTATTGCCTGTAAGTGGAGGAGTGACAAACCCTTGAGGAGACAGCGGATCCAGGGCTCGGATGACACGCTGGCTCTGGTGAGGCCATGTGCACTTGCTGCCAGCTGTGGGTCTCTGAGGGACATCTTGTACGCAGACTCGGAAGTGGAGAAGAAAATATTTCTGGATAGTCTGCTTAAGCTCTTGCAAGTCCCTTAATCTTCCAGACACAAATGCTCTCTAATTGAAGCTCTTTGTGATCCTGTTGTATCTGGTCATCATACTGGTACCAAAGCAATTGCTGAGATGATAATATGGGAAAACTTCCACCAGAAGCTCCCATATAGCCCTGATAAAGCCCTTTATGGGATAAAACACATAGAGAAAGCTCACAAAGCAGTGGCAGTTGATACATTATTGATAGCTGATGAACTTCTTGGGGACCAACATGCTGGTCCTAGAAGAATGTACTTGCAGGAAGTGTCCAAAGTAATACAGGAACTGAGACTATTCTCCGCTTTCCATATTGCTACAGAAGAAGGGCAGCCATCTTTCAGTATCCATTTATAGATTTTCCTGATCAGGCAGATGAATATGAAGGGGAAAAAAAAAGAAAAAAAAGACAGAGGAAGAAGCACTTGTCTGGTACCAAAAAGCAGCTGAAAACAATTCTTAAAAGAAATTCTTTTATATGGTTTGCGGCAATATTCATTTGAAGTCAAAACCAATTGTAATAAAACCTCCTTATGTATCTGCTCTTAAACACTTCACATCTGATCAGAAAACATCATCTTCCTACAAGTGCCCATAGGCATCCTTTCTGTTATGAAGATTTCTATAGTCACTGTAAATAATTTGTTCATAAATTATGAAGTTGTTAATGTAGACTTAGGAATGTGGCTTTGAACAACAGTGAATGGAATAGTAAGCAAGTTACAATATCCAAGCTACAAAACGTGTAAGTTGGAACATTTAGGAGCAAGTACTAGATGGATGTGGGGAAGTAGAAAGGAAATCTGACCTACTTCTGAACCTGAATATTTTATTTAAAAATCTGAAATTGAATTATGGAGAAAAATACTTAGAGTGATGGAGAGATTAAAGATTTAGTCTAATGGGCAACATTTTTTCTCATTGTCATAGTGGGAGCATAATTGTATTCTACATTACTTGCCTTTATAAATCTAGATTCAGACTTTGATTTAGGGATTTTAAACAAATGACTGTGGCAAGATCACTGAGATCTTTGCAAAAATGTCCTGCTAGCCTTGCAAAGTATTGCCCACTGCTCAGGGGAAAATACAAATTCTAGTTTGCCTAGAAAAGAAGGAAAACTGAGTATGTTTCACATGCATTCTTTTTTAGCTCTATTAACACACAGAATTATTAAGATGTAGACAATAACACAGAGCTGAAAACATGTTATCTTACAAGATTCCTGACACAATTGTTCTTGGCTGAATCCCCTGACCTAGAATATCCAAGCTGAGAATATCTCAATGTAGTTCTGCTGCTGCAAGTCTCCTTAGTTACTGTGTGAAATGGTTTTTGGTTTTGGTTTTCCTTCTGTCTACCATCTCTACCTTCCACTACCTTCCTCTTATTTTGCAAAATTTCCTCACTTCTTCCCTTGTTATTCCCTATATGTCTCCTCTTTACATTTCTTTGTACATTCATTTCTCTTCTGGACTTAAGAAGAATGGAACACTGTACTGACATATAGTAGACTGTTTGCCAAGACAGTGAAAAATAGACAGATGGGAGGTTGAGCAGGCTTTTCCTCTTTTTTAGTGTCTTCTTTCCATGACTGCTCAGGTATGTAGAAAACTGGTTATGCTAGCTAATCTTATTCCCTTTCAGGGAAAGTATGTACATAAACTTTTGCAGTCCTAGTATTGATTTCGCTGCTTTAGTTGTTTGGCAGTAAAGAAGGAGTCATACATGACTTCTTAGCTTTATAGTTCTGTAGTGGGAAACTAAAATAATTTCTTTCAATAGTCAATAGTAACAGCAAAGTCAAGAATAAAGAAGCTACGATGCTTCTCTGGAGAAGAGAGCTGACAGTGAATTTTTTTTTAAGGATTTTTTAAATTCTGAAATTACTAATGCAATGCTGCAGCTTCTTTGTCCTTAAACATTACATTGTTCATATTACCAGAATCCTTTTGTCCAGGCAGGTGATGAGAAACTATGTGAATAAATAAAATATGAGGGCTATATCAGATGTTTTAATTCAGATATAGCAGGAGGATGCTGAGCAGCTGTTGTTTTGTCAGGTTGTGCACAGAGTTTTCTAGGCCTTAATCTTACAGCAACTAGCCTCCTCCAGGAAGAGTTTTGTGCTCTGAAAATACAGAGATAGAGTGAAAGAAAATCAAATAATATATTACCAAAGTGAGCAAGGCAGGGATGAACTTCCAGCAAATTCTAAGATGTTTCCTTAAGAGCTGTTTGCAATTGCTATCTTTAATCTCAGTTTGAGAAAGCTAACATGAGCTGATGCTCTCATTTAATAGTTCACCAAATGGGTGGTTCAAAGAGAAAATACTACATTTTCTGAACAGCAGGAGGGTTTAGGTTTTGTGAATATGATAGCTACTTTCACTATTCCACCTGAGTTTGAAACTGAAGCTTGGTATTCTTTCAGTTAAAAAAATAAACCCATAAATTCAATGATGTTAAACATTTACTCAAAATCTGGTTATATCAGGTGTTGCACAGAACTGATCCAGTCTTGCTTTTTCTTCATTCTGTGCAGAAATCCTCATAAGCCACCACTTCTAATTACTCAGTTGCTATTCAGTATGAGTAGCACTTCTCTTATAGCCAGAAGACTGAATGATACCTTCATAATTATTTCAGTAAAATCTTCATTTGAATGTCCTCAAATATTATGTTTATTAATTAAAACTACTTAGTCTATCTAAAATAAAACTATTCTTTTAATAAGGAAATATAATTTTATGTTTCAGCCAAAGTTTATATTTGTGAAACACACACTTCTAATTAAAAAAAAATCTCATAAACTAGAACTAGTTTTTCTAATCTTATATTTTCCTTCTATAGCTGCTCCCAGTTCTCTGTTTGGGTTTTTTTAAACTCTTACCCAAATTAAAGTTTTTTTTTGTTTTTGTTTTTGTTTTTTCCTAAAAAAGATTATTCTAAACAAATAGAGTCTAAGTCCTCTGGAAAGGTGGTATACTTAGCTTTCTCTCAGCTATTTTTGGGATAACATAACACTTTGAGCAAGACACCTCAGCAGTGTTAGAATGTTTCTTTGTTAAGCTGCTAGAGTTTATCTTTAGACCAGTATTCCCATGCTCAGCATACATGCACCTACAACCCAGAAATTAGAGCAGTTTGCATTCCTCTGTTAGAACAATCAAAGATTATGTTTTATTTTATGAATAGTATTTGATGAATACCTACACTGAGATATTGTAATAAAGTAATAAATAGAAAGTGAATTTTTTTCTTCCCCATATGTCTCAAAGGTAACTGACTTCCTCTCCTTCCATTCACCAGCTTTCAGAGACAGCTAAAACTGGTTACTGGAATAAGATCCCCCCTTAAAAAAAAAAGACATTTCATAGAATCACAGAATAGTTAGGGTTGGAAAGGACCTTTAAAGGTCGTCTAGTCCAACCCCCCTGCAAGGAGCAGGGACATAGAATCATAGAATCATAGAATGGTTAGGGTTGGAAGGGACCTTCAAAGGTCATCTAGTCCAACACCCCTGCAAGGAGCAGGGACATCTCCAACTAGATCAGGTTGCTCAGAGCCCCGTCCAACCTGACCTTGAATATTTCCAGGGATGGAGCTTCCACCACCTCTCTGGGCAACCTGTTCCAGTGTACCTCCCTCTATTTTAAAACCATTTGCAACAGGCCCTATTGCAACAGGCCCTGTTGCAACCGGCCCTACTGAAGAGTTTTTCCCTGTCTTTCCTGTAGGCCCCCTTTAGGTACTGAAAGGCTGCTATAAGGTCTCCCCAGAGCCTTCTCTGGCTACAGGCAAAAGAAAGACCTGTCTGCGAATCTGTACTATAAATATCAAAAGAACCTGGAAATATTCATAGAATTAGCCAAGAAGACAAGCAATGATCACATCAACAATGGAGTATTTGCATGAGCAGATATTAGGTGTGATTCCAGTATTTCCAGAAGATATACAGAAGATATGGATCATCATAAGGAACTACAAAAAAAACCAGAGGTGCCTTTCTGTTGCAGAGCTAGAATTTGTACAAGAATCACCCTTGAGTACACCTTGAGTCATTAGGGCTTGTAAGAATTGAGTTTTCTACTCCAAAGTGTGCTTGCAAGATGAGTGTGTGGTCAATCTGTTTGAGCTCTTGTCTTCCCCTCTGTAATCAATCCCGCATTTTTTTTATCTATTCAGCCTAACCCAAAGCAATTCATTGTTTCACCACATCACTCTTGACTATCCTGCTTCCTCTTCCTTTATTCCAATCTTCATTTCATTTTTAGAAAGATTGCATGTTGAATTATCTGCCTTATCCAACACTAAACTGGAAATCTAGTTGCAGATTTAAAGCTCTCCATCCCTCCTTTTCCCATGTTCTGCCATCTCCTGTGCCCGGTTTCTATCTCCTTTAAAGAACTAGTTCTGGGATTTGTCTTTTGTTCTTGTCTAATGCACCATCAGGAAACCTGTATCCAGTTGCTGTGTACTTATAGCACATAGGCTGTGATGAACCAAGAACTCTCTTGTATATCCTCACTGCACGGAAATTGCAAACTTAATGCTGTTTCAATCTTACTGTTGTAAGACAGGCTAAGACTGCATAATTTTTTTGATTGAGCCACAGCCATGTATTTCAATGATAAAGCATCACAGGGTAAACACAGTGAATAATATAATTTTGCTAGCCTAGTTTATGTCAGGGCATATGTAGTTTTTCTGAAACAATTATATCTATGATAAAGATTTTTGCTTACTCTGATTGTGCTTTACACATCTTCATCTCATGGCTGACAGGGTTTCATCTGTGAAACTTGCTAGTGGGAAACTGGTTTCTTTCAGCAAATGACAACATGTAACTGGTGAAGAAGAGAGAGGAGGAACTTTCGGTTTCTGTAGAGTATTGATCTGGGAAATGCTGACAGGAACAAAACTGAATCTTTATCAAGGGCTTGTTTTGGTCTTTGAAAATAATTTTGCTTGCATTTTAAGCAGCTCAAGCAGTATTGAGTGAAGGTTATCATGTACAATGTAAGTGATTGGCACCTACTCTCTTGCATCTGTTCCTCTGCTCTAACAATTTTCTGTAGCTTCTGAAATAGTTTTTAAATCATTATGCTTTTTTCAAGTCAAGATGGCTTGTAGCTGCTTTCTGTTTACAGACTAGTAACAGCATTAGTTGCAAAGTCATTTTAAAGGTCATATTCAAGGTCTTTTTTAAAAGATAGGTGTTAGCTTGCTCTGAACCTTACACAAGATCTAGAAATATGATGGTTAAGATGAGAATAGTAAGAAAATGAAACTTGCAGCTCATTTTTCATTAGATTTTGAGAAGCCTACTGCACAAATGTTATTTTGAGATTATATAACATTGAATTTGATCTTACAAAGACTTCAAATCTGATTTGTTTTTAAGGGCTTCTGCTGCATCATCTGTCTTTCTATCTAGTCTCTCTCCATGGAGAGCATTGCTGCTAAATCTTTTCGCAGCTGTAATTTGCTGTAATGTTAGCAAGCCACAACATGGAAAGGAGCTGGTCTCTATGCTGCTCATACTTGTGAGAGTAATATGTAAAAACAATTGTAGATGTTTAGCCAAAGCAGAGCTGCAAGTCTTTTTTTTTCTTATGAAGTGGGCAGGAGATGATTGAATTTTTCACTGCAAGAAGAACAGCTTGCACAAATCAGATCGTTTTTGGAGGAGGTTAAACTCTAATTGCACTTGTTGCTAGTGTTGTACAAATATTGTTGGCTGATCAAAGTCTATCCTGAGGCATGTTCAGGAACCACTGTCTACTATTCATGTTCTGATATGCAAGGAACAGTAAATTCATGCAGGTGATATTTTCTGCTCTCAACAGATTTCCACAGTGTCACCTTCAACTATTTGTGTAACAAATCCTCTGTATGCATGTAAGCAATTAGTGAATAGTAAGCTTGGAAAACTTTGGTGATCAAAGTGGCTTCATAGCATCTGTTTTGGCAGTTCTGTTACTTACCTAAACTAAGTTACTGAAGTTTTCTGATTTTAAAATGTGTAGCACTCGGTTATTCTTCCATTCTCATCACAGTGGTGTTTTGGAGACTAATTGAAGATTCTACAATAACTTGAGCACATCCTTCTGAAGGAGGTCCACAAGGAAAGAGATAACTTCCCTGATTGTTCTGCTTTGAACTTTTGTCTTTTTGTGGTGGAATTTGCTGACAACAAAACTGAGATAGTCTCTGATGTTTTCTGAGGTATGGGGAAGAGAAGGTACATTTGGGAATGCTGCCTTTGCTGATTATTTCTCACCAAAGGAGATATTTCTGAATATAATTCAATAGAGAATTCAGTTTCACCAAAGCAGAAGAAATATTTTAATTAAATATTACCAGCTGTGCTATCTACACTGCATTTTAGGAATTTTAAACTGTGGCCAAAGGCTTGATGAGTGAATTAACAAACAGAATATTTATTGTGCTGATGCTCTATTTTTGTACAGTGCTTCAACTTTAATATACAAAGTATCTTAACGTATTTTAAAAGAAGTTTTTGTTCTCTTTCATCCACTACTGTCTATTTCAGAGTAACCAGATGTAGGATAATGGACCTAAGTATACTCATGCACACTTACTAGCTGTTGTTTCTCACTTCATGGCTGTCCGTAAGATTTCTCCACTAGCTGGATATCTGCTGGAGGGTTTGCAACATGACAAGACTTCCACTTTTTATTAAGAGTGGGTGTGGAAACCCTTTAATTGTGGATAAACTCAACCAGGTAAACTCCTAGTGAGTTACTCATATTCCGTATTCTGTAGCAACAGACAGTAAAGGAGACTACATATCTTGGAGATGAATGAGACTCATACTGTCCGTTGCCCATGCGGCCTAGAAGTAGCTTACATGTGCTCAGGTTAATAATGGTATCATTATACAGCCCTTCTATTTGAATCAGATCTCTGTGCACTCACTTCTGACCATATATAAAACTGTATTACTGTTCTGTCTTCTCCCTGCCTTCACTTGCTTTCTCTAGTAATTAATCTACACTGTAAGTTCTTTACTGCCTGCTTTTTAAAATCAGATACTTGTGTTGGTCCTTAATCATTGCGTAAAGCAAGTTGAACTTAGAATCACAGAATCATAGAATCATAAAATCTTAAGGCTGGAAAAGACCTCCAAGGTCATCAAGTCCAACTGTCAACCTAACACCACCATGCCTAGTAAACCATATTCTGCAGTGCTGCATCTACATGCTCTTTGAACATCTCCAGGGATGGTGACTCCACCACTTCCTTGGGCAGCCTATTCCAGTGCCTGACCACTCTTTCAGTAAAGAAGTGTTTCCTAATAGCCAACTGAAACCTCCCCTGCTGCAACTTAAGGCCATTTCCTCTCGTCCTATCACTAGTTATTTGGGAGAAGAGACCAATATCTGCCTCCCTACAACCTCCTTTCAGGTAGTTGTAGAGAGCAATGAGGTCTCCCCTCAGCCTCCTCTTCTCCAGACCAAACAGTCCCAGTTCTCTCAGCTGCTTCTTATAAGACTCGTTCTCTGGACTCCTCACCAGCTTTGTTGCCCTTCTCTGGATGTGCTCCAGCAACTCAATGTCCTTCTTGTAGTGAGGAGCCCAAAACTGCACACAGTATTCAAGGTGTGGCCTCACCAGTGCCAAGTACAAGGGCACAATCACTTCCCTAGTCTTGATGGCCATGCTGTTCCTGATGCAAGCCAGAATGCTGTTGGCCTTCTTGGCCGTCTGGGCACACTTCTGGCTCATGTTCAGCTGGCTGTCTACCAGGTAGGTAGAAAACCGAAATAAGGGTAGAAATACCTTTTTCTTTAGAATTAATGGAATTGGAAGAAGTCTCCAGTCAGTTTACTCCCCTAGAAGGACAAGACAACTCCTCACCAAAAAGTTGTGTGATGATGCTAAAGAAGCAATCACATTTTATATCTAACCTAAAAGTTTTTAAAGGGGAAATCCTTGAAAGTTATTTTTGTTGTGCTATTTTTTTTCCATGATAATCCTAAAAATGCATCCATCACTAAAATTAGGTGGAATATTCAGAAATCAAAGCATGAACTTGGTAAAATGCCAATTTAGGAATTCCTTCTGCTCTATTGTCACAGTTCAGTGATGCAGAGAAATGTACAATGCCATAAGGTAATATATTCTGAGGCTTACATAAATTTGATATTTAATAATGACTAACATATGATATACCTGAAATGCTTTAAAATGCTAAGTCATAGTTTATCTCCACTCGGGACCAAGCTACACAGCCTCTCAGTTACTCCCCCCACCCTCCAAGGGAATGGGGGAGAGATAATATAACAAAAAGGCTCAAGGTTTGAGATAAGGACAGGGAGAAATCCTTAAAATTACCATTACGGGCAAAACAAACTTGACTTGGGAAAATTATTTCAAATTTATTATTAATAAGATCAAAGCAGGATAATGAGGAAGAGAACAAAAACAAGTGATTAAGTGATCTATAGTAAACCAGTTCCCGATAATTATATATACTTTTGCACTTCTTGCTGTGCAATCATCTCTGATGTAAATTTCGATCCTGTTCTGGTTTTGTTAGTGAGGGGGGGCCTAAGGTGGTTGCCTCTGTAGGAAACTGCTAGAAGTCGCTCCCCTTTGTTCAGTGGACTCGGCCGGGCCTAGGGCGGACCCACTGCTGGCCAGGGCCGAGCTGATTGGTAGCAGAATGTCCCGTGATAACGCCTCTGCGATAACGTATTTAAGAAGGGGAAAACAGGAAAAAAGAGGAGGAGAAGATGTGAAGCAGCTGAGCGGGGGGCAGAGAGGGGGAGGCGCGAGCCTCATGGGCCTTGCAGGCCTCACCCTCTGGCCTCCCGCTGGGCAGCCGACTGGGCCCAACTCGGCCCGGCCTGGCTGCAAGAAGTGGAGAGGAGATGAGAAGTGAATAAGATGTAAAAAGGATCCTGAGAGACGTCTGCCAGCCTGTTGTGAGGAACGGCTGCAGACGCCAAGGTCAGTTCAGAAGGAGGGGGAGGAGTAATATGGCTCCTGGCCAAGATTCCTCTGCAACTCGTGGTGAAGACCATGGTGGAGCGGGTTGTCCCCCTGCAGCCCATGGAGGTCCACGGAGGGGCAGAGATCCACCTGCAGCCCGTGGAGGACCCCACACCAGAGCAGGTGGAGGCCTGAAGGAGGCTGTGGCCCATGGAGGGCCCGCTGGGGCAGCTGTTCTAGAGGGACTGCACCCCATGGAAGAGATGACCCACGCCAGAGCAGTTTCACGAAGGACTGTGGCCCGTGGGAGGGACCCCACGCTGGAGCAGAGGAGGAATGCGAGGAGTTCTTCCCCTGACGATGATACAGCGGCGTAAAACAACGCGTGATGAACTGACCGCGACCCCCATTCCCTTTCCCCCCCCCGTGCCGCTCGGGAGGGGAAGGTAGTAGAGATAATGTTAAGCCCGGGAAGAGGGAGGGGTGGGGGGAGGTTATCTTGTTCCCTGTCTCATTCTCCTGCTAATTTTAGAAATAAATGAATAGTTTTCCCCAAGTCGAGTCTGTTTTGCCCGTAACGGTAACTTTAAGGATTTCTCCCTGTCCTTATCTCAAACCTTGAGCTGTTTTTTCTTATATCATCTCCTCCTATTCTCTCGGAGGGTGGGGGGAGCGCGAGACAGACTGCGTAGTCTGGTCCTGATCAGGGCTGAACTACGACAGATCCAAATATGAGGTGGTCTACTTGCTTTTAAACCCACTCTAATAAAAGTCTGCAGCTACTAATTTTAGTACTGGAAAGCCTATTGGCAAATATAAGGGATTTGTAAAAATTTTTAATTTAAATGTCAATGTATGTGTGTAAATGAACATTATTAACAATCTTTTGCATTTCAAAGTAAAAAATATTAATGTGGGGCACTTTGTTTGTTGTTTGTTGTTTATGTCACTTAAAGGATTCTACATGTAGAATACACATAAAAAGAAGAGACTATAAAAATTGAGCAGAGGAGGAAGAGCCAGTTCTGAAACAGCCTACTTGTAAAACATTTATATCAAACAGTGATTGTAAAGAAAGAAGGCTGAAATGTCATATAACTTTGCAAGATTCTGGATCATATCAGGTTTTGCTTGTTAAGAGTCCTAGATACTCCAGAGTTGCAGATCTGTCCTCGCTGTCCTGCAGATTGTATCTTCACTCAACTAAGTTAACTTCCCTGTTCTGTTAAAAACACATTACCTCTGATTCATAGGCCTTAGTTCCTCAGAGGTAGAAGACATGGAGTAAGTTTTGAAGTTACATGTAGAATAAGTCTTCTGGTAGTTCTGCCAAAATGTATGGGACTGCACAAACATAGAAAGCAGTGGTTTAAGTATACATAGTGCTTGTTTAAGGTTCCAGACAAAACTTCTTAAAAAAAACAAAAAATGAAGATTTGGAAACCAGGAAAATTCAAGGGAAATCTTGGAAACAAATTTATAGAATCTCAGTTTATGTCTTTCTACAGATTAATAAATATAAATTACACTGGGCACTATTAAACTGATTTTTTTTTTTGCAATTGGCTTTTTTTTTTTTTAATTTCCTAGTCTAAATAGTCTTGTTTGGTAAAATTTGTCACAACTATGTTTTCCTGAATCTTAGAAATTTATGGTTATAGAAACAAGCATAATGCTGAATTTCAGATCAGACTGGCCATTTTCAGCATTAGGTCATTCCAAACACATTTTACTAGGCAGATATGCTTCTTAGGGAACTTCTTATTACATGTTCAGGAATGTGTGATAAATATGTCTGATCAGAGAAAGAATATAGAATTGAAATATTAATAAACAAAAAAGAAAACATTACTCAAATTCTGAGACTTACTAATTTCCTTGATAATTGTGTTTATGTTTTTTTTTTTTTTTTCCAAGAGAATGCTAGCAGTGCAACATTAATCACCAGTCTTACTATAAGAAGCCACATCATGCACAAAAGAGGTGAAACTGACTTAATCTCTGTTAGTGTTTTGGTTTAGATTAGAAATGCATTTTTTTTGCAGCAAATCTCCTGATTCTCTCTGCTGACTGAGTTTGGCTCAATCATATTAAAAGTGTGTAAAATGGATTGCTTTCAGATGAAACTGAACCAGAAAATGTACTCAAAGAATTTGTGTGGTGTTAATAAGTTTTTAGTCCGCAGGATCACTTATAAGCTGAAAAAGATAAGAAATTCATATTTTCCTTCAATCATCCTTTCCCGTGAAGTTGCAAACAGATATGAGAATCACAGCTTTACTTCCCATGACACTAAAAGAGCCAGTGTTTCTTGGTAGATCCTGTTTAGAGAAGAAATCTTACCTATCAGTGTACAGGAGAGATTCAGATACCTAGTTTGGTATTACTAGAAAGAATACAGATGCTAGGATTTATTTTTATTATAAAATTTTCTAGATTGGAGGATTAAAGAAGATTATTACCGAATACATTGTGAGAAGGAAATTTGGATGATGAGTTATGATCTTTCTGGACCTTATCTGGCCAGCTCTTTTAGAAATTTTTGTTTATCCAGCTCTTTTTTATTAAGTACAGACTCTCTCAAGAGAGATAGATCTGTTCCTAGGTCTAGCTACAGTTGAGAGGCACTGGGGAAAGGTTGAAAAAGAAAGAAAAGTATTTATTACAAACTAAATTAATAGTTAAAATCCAGAAAGTTTCCAGCATTTAATAAACTTTTTATAAAAGATCAAGTAGGTTTTCCTGTCATTTTCACTAATACAGGTTTATGTATATTTGACTGAGTGGTAGAAATCAGCAAGTAATATTCAATTATTTTTTTTTAAACACCAAATGAACAATGCACCACCTAGCCTTATGTAGTCAAATAGAAGTCAGTAATAATGTTAATTAATCCAATTTCACTGTACTTGCAAATTTATAACTTCATAGTCATAAAATATTGTTGAGTCTTCTACACTAAGTTAGGAAAATGCATTGTTCTGTATTTTGTCTGAAAACACATTTCCCTATTTGTGGTACAGAGTACTTGAGATTTCATCAAAACCACAGTTTAGCAATGTTTTGGCTGCTTCTGAGGTGTTAATCCTGACTTAGTGGAAGTCAGATGTAAACCTCCCATTGACCTCGGTAGTACTAAGATTTCAGAGTTTTGAAATTTCCTAGACCAAACTTTCCGGGCTAAATACCGACTGAACAAAATAAATATATGTGCACTTGTTTGCTGATGTAGACAGTCAAGAAATACATTAGACTCCCAGAGTTTGAGCACAACCTTTTAAAACATTTTCTTTATGCATATGCTATGGAGGTATGAGACACAGCAGTGTGGACCTCTTTCCCCAGTGGGTCCCAGTGAGAGTATGAACTGGGTAATGGAGGTTGTGGTTCAAACCCAGCTTCTACTTGAGGCACTCTTTTACCTTCTCATGGAGCTTTTTAACTTTCAGACCATCCTGCTGTCTGGGCTGTGGGAGAGAACTTCAAAAATTTCAAAACAGGACCCTCTAGTCACTAGCATTAGATGAAAGCTAATTACACTGAACAGCATAATTAAGTATATTGTGGTTTTTTTTCAGAGCTACTTGAAATCCCAAATGTGGCTTTGCACAAGGAAGCATGAACATACTCTAAATCTTTATTTAAGGTGCCTTAATTTTGTGAGGGATACTCTGTCATTAATTGTTGTAGAAGTATATCCCTATTCTGTCCTTCCTTGTGGCTGACGAAACAAATTACGGTGTTGTACTTGTACCTGTTTGCTGTTCTCCTCACTGAATATTTTGCTTCTTCCAGATGGGCTTTCTCAGTTAAATGCCACTGTTCAAAATGACTTGCAGTAAAACATCCTTCTGGATGACATGGGCTCAGGCTGCTTCAGGCAGGAAGGACTCAAATCTGATTTGCTACACTTCAATTTAGAAATTTAATTCAAAACCCTACAGGTCTGCAAGCATCACTTTTTCCTGTTCTGTGACTTGCAAAGGAAAGGGTTGACCTAACTGATCTTATTCATCAGATATTTCATGCCTCAACCCTCAGGCACCCCAGGGCCATTTAGGATGTGTCTAGATGGTTCATTACAGCACAGAGAAATATACTACCATTCATAGAAGAAGCAATATAGCTCTATTGATGTGTCTGCTTCTGTCCAAGATATTTTTTAAAACACCACTCTCAAAGAAGAAAACTTTAAACATATATTATTCCTGGTTATATCAAGGTATCAAAGAAAAAAAATTGTATTTGTATTCAAAATAACATAACCAAATTGAAAATATTAACTTTCTTGTCTTTGAGGAGCTCACTTTGCAGGTAGTATGAATTCAGAAAATAGTCTTATAGTACAGGTTTTCCTTAAAAATATTTGAATCCCCACAATGACCAATAATGTTCTCTGGTCAGGGTTGGATCAGTCCAGATTTCTTCAATAGGAAGTAAAGTTGAAATATGTGATTTAATCTGGAATTGCCCATAATTTTTTTTTTTGTTCTCAAATAGTCCAAGAAAGTAGATCAAATATTGTATTGCATAGAATGGCAAAAAC
This sequence comes from Chlamydotis macqueenii, assembly GCF_036417535.1. Lineage (NCBI taxonomy): Eukaryota > Metazoa > Chordata > Aves > Otidiformes > Otididae > Chlamydotis > Chlamydotis macqueenii. Next base: position 140,994,981 of record NC_141556.1, on the reverse strand, counting down.
CTCACCAACAAGCATCAGACAAACATCCTTCAGTCTGTCCTAGTGGAAAATTTCTTGGCAGCTTTGAATCCAGTATTGGATTAATTCAGAGTATCAAGGGGTTAGAAAGCTATAGCAAAAGACTTTTTGTCAGGAAAAAAATATTTATTTATTTTTAAAATATATCTTCAAACCACATAGTAAAACTGTTGATGGGGGTGTATAGGAAATGCAGTACTGAGCAGTACAGAGCCTGAGCAACAGCCGTCTCCTGATAAAAAAAAAAAAAGCACTGTGATGAAAGTTATTTCTTTTCAGAAGTTTCAGAATTTTTGTTTTGTGTTCTGTGATGGGTACCTTATAAAGGCACAAGGTACATGAGGAGGAAAGCACACATTAAATCTAACAATGCAAAGTTCTTCAAGTTGTTAAATTTTGGGGAGTTTTTTTGTTGTTGCTGTTGTGATGAAAGTTTGGAATATCACCTTCATACAGAAACCATTGAATATTTTGATAGCCAGAACATTTTGCCCATAATTTTTCCCTTTTTTTTTTTTCCTGCATTTAATGGAATGTACGTAAGTGGAGTAATTGTAAAGCATAATGAATGCTCCATTTTATAGTTATTGATTTGTGAACAGCATTACTAGTTTTTACAAGTATTTAGTGTTTCATGACAGAAATTGGAGTCTGCTGCCATCCCTGGAAAGAGTTAAGAAACTGCTTTACTTGTTAGCACAGAGAGATATAGACCACCCAACAAGTATCTTTGTCACAAATATTCTATACTCCATTGTGCACTATTCTTTCCTTGCTTAATTACTAAAATATCTTGAAATGATAGGTTCGGTTTCCACTATAGATATTTCCAGTAAGCTTATTATTGTGTGTTGACTGGTTGGATTGCTGATGGATATGGAGCTTGTTGGCCCTCATACAGAACAAGAGGAGTGCTGTTAGCCCAAACCATTCTCCTGACTGTGATGGGTTGTTTCCAAGACGGAAACACTGGTTGGGAGATTGTTTTGAATTGTTTTATTATAATGGTGTCTTTCACAAGGAATTAATTATGTGCAAGTAGAGCAATGATAATATGTGACAGTCGTGGCTGCTGCTTTGCTGCTCCATTACATCTTGTTTAGAGCAATGAACATGAATTGTGTTTGTGCCAGTTGTTCTGTGAGGTGTGAAACATTGGCTTTGGCAATGGAAATAGTCTGCATTTTTAAAAATAAAACTCAACATTTTTGAGTGTCCTGAAGTTTCAAAATTTTATTGGAGGAAAGAGAATAGAAATGAAGGATTTTCTTATTGATAGCTATAGGAAATCTCTGCTGAGCCAGGGTGCACTGAGACAGCAGATAAGACACAGATGTTTACAGAATGTGAATTAACCTAAGAAAGACAAATGGCCTTGTGAACTGGACATCTGTCTCAGATTTAAGAGATCTGGGTTCAGTTCTGCCATGGATTTCCTTGGGCAAATTGTTTAATCTCTGTACTTTTGTACCTCATCTGTTAAACAAGATAGAACAATCCTTTTACCTGTCGTGGCTAATAGCTGTTTAAGGTTGGGATTGATCCTTGCTCTCTATTCCTATAGCACTAAGCACAATAAGGGCCTGGTCCCAGTGAGGCCCATTGGATTCTGCTACAGTGCAAATTAATGTTAATTTTAAAGCTATGCACAATATAGTATTAATTAAGTAGTCTCTTTCTTTTTTTTTCTTTTCTTCTTAAATTTTTGTACAATTTTTTTTTTTTTACAATTAGCAGTATTATACTGCACTTTAGAAAAAGGAAATCTGATTGTGAGTAATTTATTAGAGGGATAAAGGGGAAAAGACTAACAGAAAAGATGGAGATAGAATATGCAGTCTTCTATGCTGAAGCTATTTGAGAATTGAAATTCAGAGAGTTTTTTAATGGTGCAGTAAGGATATCTGAAATTTGGAGCTCATTAAGGCCCTGGACTTGGGATCCCTGCCCGACAGCATAAAGAGCCAGCTATGACAGAAAAACAGAGGCAGGGAAGCTGGACAGAGAAGAATTGAGCATTGCACACTGTTATCGCTGCTGGATAGATCATGGGCATGCTGGCAGACTCAACTGAGAAACTGTTAAAAACAAACAAAAAACCCAACACTCAAGAGCAGAGGAACAGTTTGTCTTACAGAGAGAAGCTTTGATGCAGTATTTATCAAGAGAGATAGGAGACTTGGAAGAACTTCAGGGCATAATTTACTGCTTTTTTTTTTTGCCTTTTTTTAAGATGATTTTGAAAAATCGTTCATAAACTACCATGGCAAAACATTGAGATTCAATTTCAGAGGGCTTTTGAATTCCGGAAGTCAACACAGAAAAAGGAATTTGCTTAAAAGCAACTTTTGTGGGTTAAACTTCACAAACCCTCATTTTAATTTACCAAGTAATGAAAGAATTGGGGAAAAAAAAAAGGGCAAAAAACTGCAAGACCACCTCTGTATGTGGTAGAAATCAGTGCTGAACTGTTAGAATTGGAGGAGTATTACTGGTTTTATGAGAGCTGATAATGCAATCTGCAGTGAAAAGAGCCTCTGCATTTCCGCTTTTTCTGTACTCTTGGAGCAAAGTCAAGCAATGCAAACTAATGGGACGTAGTAACCACCAGTAAGAGTATAAGAGTTTTGGAGATGCAGAATGTTTGTAGCAAGGTTTTGTCACTGTGACCATCCATCATCTGAAACCATAAATACATTATTAAGAAAATGTTGTTATAGTACGAATGAAGGTAGGTGGATCCACTTTGCTATCTTTTACTTTGCCTTGTGTAATATTAACTTCTCCCTTTTGTTTGGTGAGAGAGAAGAATCAAGATTTAAAAAACTGAATAATTAACTTTTTCCTGGCTTTTATGCTTCAAATGTATTACCTATATATTGAGCAGAAGTGGTACAAGAAGAGTTTGTTTAACAGGAAAGGAGAAGACACGTTTTTTTTTTCAGACATTTCCATCCTAGAGGAAAGATCTCTTCAGTTATTAATAAAGGAACAGGAGTGTAGGGCAGAAGGTTTGGGGTTGGTTTGTTTTAAAAGTTTTTACTATTTTTAATTTTAAATATCTCAGCAACATAAGAACAACTCCATCTGTCCATCTGGAATCATAAAGGAAAAGAGAGAAAAGTTCTAAACGAGTCTTTAAAACCTAAGCAGTGCAAGACATTGCTGACTTTGTAGTTCTAAATGTTCTAGAAGATAAAAAAGTTAAGACTTAGAGTTTGTTCAGTGAGTTTATACTGTGAGAAACCATTTTCACATATGGCAGTTGAGAGAAGGGAGGGGTGGATGACTAAAGTACAGTATTTCACTTAGGCCAGTATCTCTGAAAAGCTGTTTGTCTATACCAAATATTTTGAGCGTGTAAACCAACAAGAAGGAAAAGTATATGTATTCCATATATACATAACATGTTATGGCTCGGGGGAGCTTTTATTCTCAGGCTGTATTTTAATTAACATAGATAATATGAATGTGTGGTTGGAGAGATCTAATATCAGTTTGGTTGAAATGCCAGGCCCCTGCCTACAGGTACCTCGTTACTCTATCAGCTAAACAGTGTGCAGTATTTACTAAAAAAATTTTTGGAGGACAGGCTAAGCTTGAAGTGCCAAATTCTTGCTAATACACAATAAATCCTGTTTTTTATCTCTTTTGTAATTCTAGTGAGAAATATTGTTAGTACTTAGGAGGTTTTAAAACCTCTCTGAAACCCCCTGTGGTATGAGTCTCATTTTCTCTGCCTGCCCACATTCAGGGTGAGAAAGCCTGAGTAGATTTTGATGTGACAGACCCTGCAAATGCAGGTAGGCAGTGCTACCTGCCCTTAGGGCTAAATACGGCCCTCAGAAACCCATCTCAATTGGGAATTTGGGCTCTCAGTTCAAGATTCAGACAGTAATCAAAGGCATCTATTTCTAATGCTGCCTAGGTCTCCAGCTCCTTGAGACGGACATTGCCTGAGTGCTCAAATATGGATTTAGCTGCCCTGTTGAGGAGATAATGTTCATCTTCCAGCTGAGTTCTCTTGCCATATGACTTCAGACAGATAGCTACCCAATTCCTCTTAAATCCCTGAAGAAGTCTACAGTGCAGGTGATTGTGCTGATCCACACAGCTCACTACATCAGACAGTGGGTGGCAGAAAGCAGCAGAACAAAGTGACTTTTACAATTATCCCAGTGTCATTTTTTTCCCCTCTTGGTCAGAAATAACTTAACTCCCATACACTAGGAGACAGGCTTTAGTATACTGATTGTGGGATACTATCGACATGTAAATTCACAGTCCTGATGTTGGAAGTTACACCATAATACAGGAAGGAGGGCTAGCCAAAGAGATACAGATGTAAGATACAACCAGGCGTGAGGTCTGGAGCTGAGTTCTTCTCTCTTCTGGGTGAAAAGCAAGTTGTCCTTGCCAGCTTGCCTTCTTTCCCTGTGGTTCTTAAATTCCCAGCTGCAATTTTTTTGTCAGATTCAACCAGAGAGATGAAGAGTCTTCACCATTTTTTCCTGCATGTGTTACAGCCTTGTACTAAGGACATGTGGGACCTGTAAGGTCAAGTCACCCCCATGACTTGAAAACCCATGATCTAATTCTCCCCTAATATTTTTCCGGTAAAACAATGGATTAAATACAGGAGGCAGTGACCCCGCTTAATGACTGAACTAGCCGTGTTTGCTTCAAATAAGTCAAAGAAACTTTATAAATTTTCAAATAAGTCAACCAGGAAAAAAGAAAAGAAAAAAAAAGCAGAGAAATGTTGCAATGACAAGCAAAAGGAGCTGCCTTTAATAAAATACTGCATTGTACCTTCTGGAAAAAAAATACTCAATTGATCTGTCATCAGAGCACAGGAACATAGCATTTATTTCCTCTTTTTAAAGTGTCAGGGACAGAGGATCAGCTCTGAACATCAAAATCAGTGGAAGTATATCAGCTTAAAATTCATCTAAGTGTCTGGCCCTTTATTAGAAGTATTATTAGAGTTCTCTTTTTTTGCAGTTATCTTTCAGAAAAGCTGGCAACTTGGGGTTAACATTCTATCAAAAACCCGCTCCCTCCATCGTCCTTTGCAGAAGCAGCCTGACTTGCTGTACAAATGTCATTAGTTCCACAGGGAGCTCCAGACCTTTGGATGTCGCAGAACACTCTATTATTTAGTATTGCTATAAGATAATCTTTTCAACTGCTGTTTTCTAGTGAGAATTCTCAAAGATGAACCTATAAAGAACAGATGCCCGTTTTCAGTCACTCAGGAATTTTGTCAGTTAAATGACTTTTACCTTTATCCACTGGGACTTTGATTTTCGGACACAGATATCAAGCTAACAAAACATGCTATCTCTGACAGGCTTCAAAAGGGTTTGTTTCTTTTTCCCTTTCTTTCCATATTTTACAATTCAAAAAACACCCAGGACCTTCATCTGTCATTTTGGGGAAAAGTGTTACCAAGAACTGTTTTAAATACATTCTTAACACAGAGCTGTAAGTAATTAAATATGTAAGCTGAAACAGAAGGATTTCAAAGCATAATCACATTTCCTTTTCTCCTTAAATAATGCTGTCTATGTGTGAGAATTTTAAGGTTCATTCTGTCTGCAGCAAATGTTCTCTCTGCAGCATGTGAGTTACAAAGACTTGCTTAGCTGAAGTTGCCTTTTTCAGACAATAAACCCTGGACAAATGCCTGCATGTGCTGTTTTCCTCAGAGAAGGCCCCCAAAGGGCATATCAAAGTAAAGAATAATGCACAATGTTACTAAGGCATGGTTTGTAAAGCTCTCTCAGGTGTAACTGATTTGAGCGCAAGAGAAGTGAGAAGCAGAGAGGAACATGACATCTCAGATAATATGGGTCTTTTTTCCTGATGCTAAGCTGAACTGTGTTGTATCTCCTAGCACAAACCAGAATAAATTGAGCTTTTGTTTTAAAATTACTGGTTAGATGAGAGCTTAGAGTGTGTTGACATGCACATTGTATCACATTATCATCTCTCTAGCTGCCACGATTTAGTGTTGTCACTGCTCATAACAGAATCTGTCAGTGCCCAATATTCTCAGTGGAGTCAAAGGAGCAGCAAGGAAACCAAGAGCAGAAGCGCACTGTATGCCCATCACTTCTCCTATCAGCACAACTTCTCATAGCAATATGGATATTTACAGGAGTTAGCCATCAAAGGATACCATACATGTAATCTTCTCTACTGAGGGCCAGGAAACCATGTTCTTCTCCAGTGAAGAGCTTTCTTTTGATTTCAAATGGGAGTTTTAATAAATGGTGCAGCAATGAAAGCACGAGAGAACACTAGACATGTTATTAGGCTCAGTGGTTTCAATAGGGTGCAGCCTCTCTTAATATGACTTGCATTAAATGATCACATTTCTCCAAAGAATCTTAATTTTTTCCACACGGGAAGTTACAATGCTCATTTAAGAGACTGTGATCCTACACAGAAAGATCATCTAGAGCAAATTGTAATTTCAAATAGCCAGGACAGGTTATCATCCATCCTGTTGGCCTCAGTATTCTTTATCTCTATGTGATCTTGTTATTATAAGTGGAAAAGCATCTCCGTTCAAAATCTTTATCCATTTGGAAAAAATAGAAGTCAATGCTTAATGCAGTTCATAAATCAAATATGTTATTAGTAATGTATTCTCTTTTAAATTCAAGTATTGAAAAGTCCAGTTACTATTTTAAAAATAGAAGAAAAATATTACTATAATATTTCAGTGATGTCATAATTAAAATTAGAAAATTATGTACACTGATTTATTTTTATTATTTTTTTATTGTTTTCCTTAAGGAATTTAAAAGAATTATGGAGATAATTCCAGTCAAACACAGGATCTATTGATTTTGTTTGTTTGTTTAACTACATTAAAACAATTTCACCAGATTAATTTCTGTAGTATGCTGCAACAGAATGAAATAGTTGTATGTTTTACTTTAAGCTCTCAAATTGTGCTCTGCTGGATTGGGAAGTAGCTTTTCTGATGTTATGTTGAATATATCAAATGAAACAGTAATAAACCACTGATCCTGTAATTTGACAAATCTAGAAAGCTCACTTTAAGTAAATTTATTTTCATACAAAGACAAATTTTTTTCACTTGAGATGGCAGAAGATATATTTCTATATTAATCTCTGCTCTTCACTTTGAAAATCAGTTGATTTCTACTGCTTTTCATACTGGTAATCAAAAACCAATGCCATCTGAAAAGCAAAAATGCCATGACAATACACCACAAATTTAATCTAATTTAGTTATATATTCGTCCTGTTTATGGCCAAAATTTACGTGACTGGAGTCAGAAGTTTCTACAAGTGGACATGCTTACAATAATACGTGAAGTTTTAATAAATCTCTTAGTATCGAGGCCCTGGTAGTTTTGATGCATTCACTGAGCAGTGCAGGCAGGGAATAAATTATGCCAGTAGACTAGACCCTCTAGCAGATCTACAGTGTCCTGGAAAGGTATATATTTTTTTAATGGAGAAAAAAATGTGAAGAGGAAACTCTCTTACTTAAAGCTGCTAAGACAAAGTTGCCTTACCTATTTTTTTTTGGCATTTTTTTATTATACAACTTACGCCCAGATACATTTCATATTTACACTTGAAGATAAATTTTCTTTAGAGGTAATATGTCATGTTTAACTGTATGAAAATCCAAAAAAGTAAGGGTTTATGTGTGACAGTTCACAGGTCTGTGGTCTTAAAATGAATTATCATGGTGCATTCAGCAGACTTGAAACACAAGTTGTGGTGTATTCAGCATGAAACAACAATCAGTTTGAATGACAATGAAAACTTGTTGCCACTCATAAAGTGTCAGTTTGATTTTACATTTATGCTATATGTTTTTAAAGAGCTATGACTATCAGTTTCATATGATCTTGATTGTGATTTTTTTTTTCTAGGAGTGAAATTTTAGCTGTATTCACTTTTGAGACTCACTAAACAGAAAGTTGTTACTGAATGATAGAATAACAAGGAAAACAAACTCAAACATGGAACTTGACTTCAGTCTTTTTGAGTTTACCAATGAGTATATTTTACCATTTTATCTCCTTTTAATTTTGGAGTTGCTGAAGATTGTATTTGCTTCTGCATTGATTACGTTGTATGTCACATTTTCCATTATCCTTCATTATGCCATTTTAACTTCTTATTTGTGCTCCCCTATTTGCAATTTTTAGAGGCTGCACTTTGATTTTCTCAGAGACATCAAGACATAGTAAGTTCAGAAGGTATTCTCATGTTTTACAAAATGTATTCCGAAATTATTCTGCCTCAGATTACTTTTCACAGGTGTCTGGAGAAGTAATTATCTCATATAGAAAGAGACTTAGTTAGTCAGACAGACTGGCTCTATTTACCTTTTACAATTAAGTTCATCCAACTATCTACGTGTTTTGAAATTCTGAGGTACACAGAAACTGCTACACATTATAAAGACTAAATATATATTACAAATCAGATTAAATTTAAAAAGAAAAAAAAAAGGGAGAAAAGAATGTTAAATATTTCCTAAATCCCTTTAAATAGAAAACAAATTTCTATATCACAAAAACCCTTAATTTTGCCAAATTTTCTCTTTGGAGTTAGACAAGGATGTTTATCTCATGAACTATTCTGTTTGATTTGTAATAAATTTGCTGTTATTTACCACTGTACCTGGAGCCAAGAGGATATAGGTAATGTGTTCCAAATACAGAAATGGAAAAGTATTCTCTAAAGAAGGAATAGCAAAGTAATTTGAATAAATCAAAACTCTTGTGTCTAATACTTTTGAGAGAAGGACTCCATATTTCACTATTCTTGTTCTGTGTTCTTGGACATACAGGATATCCAAAAATCATTACCTTCCACTTCAAAAGTTTTATTTTCCTAGAGAAGTATTTTGTAATGAATATTTGTTCAAATTTCAGATTTTTTTTTTTCCTGTAAAAATGTCCCATGAATCCAACTAGTCTTTAATAAGTATATAGAATTAGACATTTTGGTTAAAAGCCTTCCAAAGCATTTTGAGTTTAAAAGGCATGATAACCTGTTACATATCCTGAAAAAAATGATACTCAAACTTCAAGAAGCTAACGTTTTCTAGTGTCAGTCAGGATGAGAGTCTTTTGTGAACCTCTATAGGCTCAGTTGTATATTAATTCTGTCTAGTTTTCCTATTTGTTTCTTGCTGAGGATAAATTTTTCTGTTTTGTTTGTAACATCTTGTTACTTGAATACAATTTACAGTCATTCTTGTGGCAAAATAAGAATACAACATAAGCCTATTTGTGTTTCTATCCAGTCTTTTTCCTAATTCAACATGTTAGTGATGCTTTTGGAAAATACAAGACAGTGCGTAAAAATGCTGATGTTATAAGTACTGTTACAAACTCTTTGCTTGCTTGTAACATGATGTTAACAGACAGAATATTATACTGGTGTTGTATCAGTCCACATGCAATACATGTACTGCACAAAATGTCATATGCTGCCATTATTCTACACCTATCAATTGACAAGATGATCCAAAAGGATGTCAGTGACAGGATCTTATCAGACAAAATCAGAATATTCTGTTCTGAGATAAGCTGGAAAACATAAAACAAAAGGCCTACTACCTATTAAACTGGACCCGTAAAGGGCTGACAGCAACACAAACTGTCTGAGGCTTTGCATCTGCCTTCTCACCATATGTGTGGCCACTTTCTATGTAACTGCCTATAAGGGCTCCATTCAGCACTCCCATGACCTCAGCAATGTGCCTTCGTCCAAGTTTTAAGTTAAAAATAACAATTAAATAAATCTAACAGACAAAACCCCATGGTTTTAATAGGGAAAACATTGTTACATTCTTTTTTTCCCCTTCCAATAATAATTCAATTTAATTTTATAATATTTCTAGTAATTTTCTTTCAGGATAAATTTATTTCTTCTTTCCTGAGGATAAGGAGAAGGCTGAGGTCCTCAACGCCTTCTTTACTTCTGCCTTTAATAGGCAGATCAGTTATCCTCAGGGCACTTTATGCCCTAATCTGGAAGTCTGGGATGCCAGGCCGAATACACCTCCTGTGGTACACGTGGAGACAGTTAGAGAGCTCCTCCTCCATCTGGATTGCCACAAGTTCATGGGACCAGACGGGCTCCATCCTAGGGTGCTAAGGGAGTTGGTGGGGGTGATTGCCGAGCCGCTCTCGGCCATCTACCAGTGCTCCTGGTTATCTGGGGAGGTCCCGGAGGATTGGAGGCTTGCCGATGTGACTCCCATCTACAAGAAGGGCCGTAAGGAGGATCCGGGGAACTACAGGCCTGTCAGCCTGACCTCAGTACCCGGGAAAGTTATGGAGCAAATCATCTTGGGTGAGATCACTCGGCATATGTATGGCATCCAGGGGATCAGGCCCAGCCAGCATGGGTTCACGAAAGGCAGGTCGTGCTTGACCAACCTCATTTCCTTTTACGACTGGGTGACCAGACTGGTGGATGAGGGAAAGGCTGTTGATGTGGTCTACCTGGACTTCAGCAAAGCCTTTGACACGGTCTCTCACAGTATTCTCCTAGGGAAACTGGCTGCCCGTGGACTGGGTAGGTATACCCTTCTTTGGATAAAGAACTGGCTAGGGAGCTGTGCCCAGCAGGTAGTAGTTAATGGAGTCAGGTCCAGCTGGCAGCCTGTTACAAGTGGTGTCCCCCAGGGGTCGGTACTTGGGCCCATCTTGTTCAATGTCTTTATTGATGACCTAGACGAGGGGTTTGAGTGTACCCTCAGTAAGTTTGCAGATGACACCAAGTTGGGTGGCGGTGTTGATCTGCCTGAGGGTAGGGAGGCCCTTCAGAGGGATCTGGATAGGCTGGATCACTGGGCTGAGCTGAATGGGATGAGGTTCAACAAGGCCAAGTGTCGGGTCCTGCACTTTGGCCACAATAACCCCATGCAGCGCTATAGGCTCGGAGCTGAGTGGCTGGAGGACTATGAAGAGGAAAGGGACCTGGGGGTGTTGGTTGATGCTCAGCTGAACATGAGCCAACAGTGTGCCCGGGTGGCCAAGAGGGCCAACGGCATCCTGGCCTACATTAGAAATAGTGTGGCTAGCAGGAGCAGGGAGTTAATCATCCCCATGTATTCGGCGCTGGTGAGGCCGCACCTCAAGTATTGTGTTCAGTTTTGGGCCCCTCACTACAAGAAAGACATTGAAGCCCTGGAACGTGTCCAGAGAAGGGCAACAAAGCTGGTGAGGGGTCTGGAGCACAAGTCTTATGAGGAGCAGCTGAGAGAGTTGGGATTGTTTAGTCTGGAGAAGAGGAGGCTCAGGGGAGATCTTATTGCACTCTATAGCTTCCAGAAGGCAGGTTGTGATGAGCAGGGGTTTGGCCTCTTCTCCCAGGCAACAAGCAGGACCCGAGGAAATGGCCACAAGTTGTACCAGCGGAGGTTTAGATTGGATGTGAGGAAAAACTTTTTCTCCCAAAGAGTGGTCAGGCACTGGAACAGGCTGCCCAGGGAGGTGGTGGAGTCTCCGTCCCTGGCAGTGTTCAAGAGGCGGCTTGATGAGGAGCTACAAGATATGGTTTAGTAGCTGTGGCAGCAATGGTAGTGGGAAGACAGTTGGACTAGATGATCTTATAGGTCCCATCCAACCATGTGATTCTATGATTCTATGATTCTATGATTCCTACTTTTGTACCACTAAGTAAGTCTTCTTGTCCATTGTAATTTGAAGCTAGTTTAAGTATACCTATTTGAAACTGCGTTCTGCAGTGAAAACATTTACCTTCTGCACCCCCACAAGCATCTTTCTCTTCATCTGTGTTAGTACCTATTTCCAGAATTAAGTCTCACACCCTTGAGATATAAACATGAGAAAGTATAATTAACAGTGAGAATTTTGAAGTACCTTTATAATTTAGGAACATGAGTCCAACTGAGCCTCCGGGACATTTTGGTTGCTTTAGTCATGGAGATATTTATAAATTAAAGTAATTTATGTGTTTGTAAACTTATAAATAAAATCAGATGAAATGGTTCCTGCAGTAGCAAGGGACTTGGTTTGATGAATCAGGAGGACTTTTTCGGTCCTATGTCCCTAAAATACACAGACATAAATGAAGCAGTGAACATAATGACATTACAACACTCCACATCTTATCTTGAAATAAAGCCGCTTGTGCTCTCAATAATCTCTTCCAGACCAATTCCCCATAAGAAAGTAACACACCTCTCTGGGAACTTTTGGTAATGTGAAAAAAAAAAAAAATCACCTACAAGTTTGCAGGAAGACCTCTAGATTCATGTCCTCCTTCTGGGTCTGTTCTTGAATGACAGCCAAACATAGATCCTTGAAGAAAGATCCTTGAAGAAAATATAAGACCAAAGTTTAAGAATAAACAGAATAAAAATAAAGATAATAAAACAATAAAGAAACCTACAGTAGCTACAGACATACAGTTGGAAAAAAACTACAAACAGAAAAAAACAAAAAAAACCCCAAAAAACAAAGTGTGAGCCTGTAATGATCCTGACTGGAGGATCACTACTTGGAGCAGTTAATGATTCACCTAACTGATAACCTGAGTAAGCATGGGCATTCTGTGCCATGCTGTGCAGTGCCACACACAGTGCTGCATTTTCAGCATGGTCTTCAGACCCATGTTGTGCGGCATACATTATCTGGCCACAGGATAACCTTGTTTGGTAAATGGTAACAGAAGAGCCTGCAGACAGCTCCCACTTGTTACTGGCAATTATGCCATCTGCATGTTCTTGCCTTTGTCTAACAGTGCAGCAACGAGTTCTCATATGAACATTCTCTCTATTTGACAGTAGAAATTATGAATACATTTGACTTCTTGTAAGAAAATCCTATAGTATCTCAAATGACCAAATTGAGAGAATCTCTTTCTTCCAGCTGCACTGCTGGGTGCTGCTCTGCAGACTGGCACACCAGCCTGAGATGAGCAGCAGAAATGGACCATGGATAGGTACTTCTGTTGCTTTACTTGTTTATATCTTTTGTTAAAATACAGGTTTGAATTAATAACCTCTTTGCAAAATAAAGGGAAATGTCTGATTCATACAGAGAGTAGTATTGTGTGAGTTAAATTCATAGAATGGTTTGGGTTGGAAGGGACCTTTAAAGGTCACCTAGTTGAAACCCCCTGCAAGGAGCAGGGACATCTCCAACTAGATCAGGTTGCTCAGAGCCTCATCCAACCTGACCTTGAATGTTTCCAGGCATGGTGCATCTACCACTTCCCTGGGCAATCTGTTCCAGTGTTGCATCACTCTCGTTGTAAAAACTGTCTTTCTTATATTAAGTCTGAATGTACTCTTTCTTAGTTTAAAACCACTACCCCTTGTCCTATTGCAACAGGCCTTTGTAAAAACTTTGTGCCCATCTTTCTTATAAGCCCCGTTTAAGTATTGAAAGACTGCAATAAAGTCTCCTTGGAGTCTTCTCCAGGCTGAACAATGCTAATTCACTCAGCCTTTCCTCATAAGAGAGGTGCTCCAGCTCTCTTGTCATTTTTGTGACCCTCCTCTGCACCTGCTCCAACAGGTTCTGTCTTTCTTATGTTGGGGGCTGCAGTGCTGAAGGCAGCACTCTAGGTGGGCCTTCATAAGAACAGGGAGAATCACTTCCCTCAACCTGCTGGAAACTTTTCTTTTGATGCAGCACAGGATATGATTGGATATCTGGGCTGTGAGTGCACATTGCCTGCTTATGTTGAGCTTTTAATCAACCAAAACCTCCAAGTCGTTCTCCTTAGGGCTGCTTGCAATCCATTCTCCACCTAACCTGTGTATTTGTGCTTGAGATTGCCCTGACCCATGTGCAGGACCCAGATTTCACAGGGACCTACCACTCAAGCCTGTCAAAATCCCTCTGCATGACATCCCGTCCCTCCAGCAGGTTGATTGCACCACACAGCTTGGTGTTGTTGGTAAACTTGCTGAGGATGCTTCAATCCCACTGTGCATGTTGCTGACAAAGGCGTTAAACAGCGCTGGTCCCAGTCCTAACCCCTGATGAATGCTACTCACCACCAGTCTCCACTTGGACATCGAGCTGTTGACTGCAACTCTTTGAGTTGAAACCATCCAGCCAATTCCTTATTCACTGAGTGGTCCTTCCATCAAATCCATGTCTCTCCAGTTTAGAGACAAGGATGTAGTGTGGGACATATATTATCCCATATTTTAAAATTTTGATACTGTATTTTAAAATATTTTTAAAATTTTTGTAGTTGGAATACATATTTTTAATTTAAAAGTTAGTTTTAAAAAATAGAGGAAAAATGACAGCTTCCTGAGGAGGGGAAGCGGAGAGGGAGGTGCTGAGCTCTTCTCCCTTGTATCCAGTGATAGGACACGTGGGAGTAGGTCAAAGCTGTGCCAGGAGAGGTTTGGACTGAACATTAGGAAAGGTTTTTTTACAAGAAGGATGGTCAAACACTGAATCAGGCTTCGTACAGAGAGACAGTGCCCCAGGCCTGTCGCTGTTTAAAAGGCATTTGGACAATGCCCTTAATAACTTGCTATAACTTGGTCAACCTTGAATTGATCAGTCAGTTGGACTAGATGATGGCTGTAGGTTCCTTCCCACTGAAATATTCTATTCTATTCTATTCTATTCTATTCTATTCTATTCTATTCTATTCTATTCTATTCCTCCATGATGCGCTCTGCACAGCATGCTGTGCAGATTGGAGGTCTGCTCAGTGCTGCACAACTTGGTGTTCCCAGTATCTAAAAGGTGGTAAGATTATCTATATTTTATCTCTTTTTTTTTTCCATAGTATTATCTCTAATTAATAGAATTTTAAATAATACCTTATGGAGTCTAGAAGCTTTTCCCACTGGAATCATAATGGACCAGCAACTTTCAGTGCAAAACAGCATCCCGTGCAATAAGTATCTCAGAAGTGGTCGTGCTCATGGACAATGAGTACAAAGGATTACATCCCCAAGCAGATGAAATAAGTTATTTGCTATGCCAGTATCCAGTGTGTGGGCTTTTCATTATGTTTCTGAACATGAAGACAGACAACCAAGAAATTAATACAGTGAGAGTAACTATGTCCATACAAGGAAGTATCTTAGATAATATGCGGGGATTATGCATTTCAGATTGGACAGGACAAGTACTTTCACATTTTTTGATAAAAAGTTATCATTGAATATGGCAAGGTGATTGCTTCAAGGAAGTTCCTTAGTAACTTCCTGATAAGCAGTTTCCTACTGCAGAGGACTAGAAAATTTAGCAGGTTGATCTGACTTGAGTCAGCTAATATATAAAAATTTCTTCCTCTAATGGAAAGAAAGAACAAATTTGGATTCTTTAAGATTATTTATGATGTGAAAAGGTGTCTTAGGTAGCTACAGGAGATGGAACTAGGACTTCTGAAGAACTAGAGTGCCTTCATGTTTACTTCCTAGAGGTTAAGAAAAAACGTCCTCTAACAGATTAATATGGAGACACAGGATTTTTTTTCAGAAAGCACTGCTTTGTACCAAAGCCATGACATCTACAGAATGGAAACTGTTGTATCATCTTTACTGAAATGGTAACATGATAGATCTTCGGGGGGGATTTTTTTTTTTCTCCAAATATAAAACTATGAAGCATTGTACTCATAGATATTTCTCTTCCAAATTGAGAACTAGAGACATGGATCAAAATACTCCAAAATTTTTGAAGTCTTTAGGAGGACTAGATGAAGTGAAAGTGAGAAAAGGCAAACACATAAATTTCTCATTGACTGCAAAGTTGAATGAATTTGACTAAATCTTAGAGTACTGTCTGCCCAACATGCAGACATCAAGAAAATTTTCCTCTTGTAGAAGCCATGTGTGTATAACCATTCCTCTAAATTTCTAAAAGTAGTCATCTTCTGACCTCCTACTTACAGATGGTCTTTTTTCCTGTTTGGCAGTACCATCTGTCTTCTGTGGTGATAACTCAGGCAAAGCCATTTAGACATCAGTGGTCATGCTGGCACAGTCACAAAATGGTATAAATCGAAGTCTTGCAAGCTTTAAGCAGAAAAGTAAATCAAATTATCAATAAAGAGATGACAGAATAAAAATGATGATGTACTAGCACATGGAATATTGATTAAAGAATGGGGTGTTTCAAGACAGCTATGGCAGAAATGGAAAGGTCAAGGGGAATGCAATTAAAATGGTTAGAAATATCTCACTTTCAAAGGGATGCCAGCCCACAAGACTGTGATGCCTGTAATACTCTGAGGCTTGCTTGGGGCTAGAGATCACACAAACTAATCTGTAAAAGAACAGATGAAAGACTGGCAACTAGCTAGCATTAATTTTCACAATATCAGAAGCAATCTTCAGTCAGGAGCTGATCTGGTTTCATTCCTCTTACATAAGACTGCTGAGTTCAGAGTTTCATGACCCCGAAGCAGCTGTAGTGTAGGAATCTGCATATAAACATAGGGAAAAAAATGTGTGTTTCAGGTGACTGCAGTTGGAAATTTTCAGTTCTATTCAAATAGGGTTGTTATTTTTATGAACAAAGAACACAAAGGAATCACAGAGATTAAATGACAGAAGTAAGAGTTTATTCTGTCCAAACAAGTACTGTTACATGTGGGACATAATAATAAATCAGTATTGATTACAGTTCTGCTTCTGACTATTCTGTAATGCTTCTACATATTTTCACTTAAAATGTCATGAGTGTAACAGATACAAGTGCCCTGCAGGAATTCAGGAATAACCTTTATTTTATTATGTTTTATTATGTTTCTTAAAATCATAGAATCATAGAATCTTTAGGGTTGGGAGGGACCTTTAAAGGTGAACTAGTCGAACTGCCCTGCAAGAAGCAGGGATATCTCCAACTAGATCAGGTTGCTCAGAGTCCTGTCCAACCTGGCCTCAAATGTTTCCAGGGTTGGGGCATCCACAATCTCTCTGGACAACTTGTTCCAGTATTCCACCACCCTCATTGTAAAAAAAAAAAATCCTAATATCTAATCTGAATATACTTCCTTCTATTTTAAAACTATTACCCCTCATCCTGTCACAACAGGCCCTGCTGAAGAGTTTCTCCTTGTCTGTCTTATAATACCTCTTTAGGTACTGGAAGATCACTTTAAGATCTCACTGGAGTCTTCTGTTCTCTAGACTGAACAGACTTTCAGACTTTCTTCATACAAGAGTTGCTCCAGCCCTCTGATCATTTTTATGACCCTCCTCTAGACTCACTCCAACAGGTCCACATCTTTCTTACACTGGGAGCTCCAGAGCTGGATGCATTACTCCAGGTGGCGTTTCATGAGAGCAGAGTAAAGGGGGAGAATCACCTCCCTCAGCTTGCCAGGAACACTTCTCTAGATGCAGCCCAGGATGTGGTTGGCTTTCCGGACTGCAAGTGCACATTGCCAGCTGATGTTGTGCTTCTTGTCCACCAGCGTCTTCAAGTCCTTCTCCTCAGGGCTGCTCTCAATCCATTCTCCACCCAGCCTGTATTTGTGCTTGGGATTGCCCCGACCCATGAGCAGGAGCTTGCACTTAGCCTTGTTGAACTTCATGAGATTTGCACGGGCCCACCTCTCCACCCGCCAAGGTCCTTCTGGATGGCATCTCTTCCTTCCAGCATGTTGACCATACCACATAGCTTGGTGTCGTTGGCAAACTTGCTGAGAGTGCACTCTATCCCACTGTCCATGTCACTGACAAAGACGTTAAACAGCGCCAGTCCCAATACTGACCCCTGAGGCATGCCACTTGTCACTAATCTCCACTTTGACATTGAGTTATTGACCACAACTCTTTGAGCGTTGCCATCCAGCCAATTCCTTATTGAACGAGTGGTCCATCTGTCAAATCCATGTCTCTCCAGTTTAGAGAGAAGGATGTCATGAGGGACAGTGTTAAATGCTTTCCACAAGTCCAGGTAGATAACATCAGTTGGTTGTCCCTTGTCCAGCAATGCTGTAACCCCATCATAAATGTCGTCAAATTGGTTAGCATGATTTGTCCTTAGTGAAGCCATGTTGGCTGTCACCAATCACCTCCTTATTTCCCATGTGCCCTAGCATGGTTTCCAGGAGAATCTGCTCCATGACCTTGCCAGGCACAGAATTAAGACTGACTGGCTTGTAGTTCCCCGGGTCTTCCTTTTTTCCCTTTTAGAAATAGGGATTATGTTACCCCTTTTGCAGTTGGCAGGAACCTCAGCGACTGCCACAACTTCTCAAATATGATGGATAGCGGCTTGGCAACTTCATCCGCCAGTTCCTTCAGGACCCGTGGATGCATCTCATCAGGTTCCATGGACTTGTGCATCTTCAGGGGCCTTAGATGTTCTGAACCTGCTCTTCTGCTACAGTGGGTAGTTCTTTATTCTCCCAGCCCCTGCTTTTGCCTTCTGCAACTTGGACAATGTTGTTAGAGCCCTCTTTGGTGAAGACTGAGGCAAAAAAGTCATGGAGTGCCTCCGCCTTCTACATGTCATGGCAAGTAGGTCTCCTGTTCCCTTCTGGAGAGGGCCAGCATTCTCCCTGGTCTTCCTTTTATCCTTCCTTTTATCTTGTCCAATGATAATTTCTTTCCTTGGAGAAGTAAACTCTACTGCCTCAGTGACAAAGCAATGTTACCTTACTCAATTTAGTAATACATAGACCATTATTCAAATGGAATTATTGGAGTGGAGAAAAAAACCCAATATTATTAAACATTAAAATATTACTGAGGTGCTTAGGTGTGAAAAGTAGAGGAATGGGAAAAAAATAAAAGCAGAAAACCTTTACTCATAGTGAGTTATGAGTATAGTGAGCTATGCCTGATCCAGCACATCTTTCATAGGTGTCTTTGATTTGGAAGGGAGGTTGATATAAGATATCTAGCTGAATGAAACATTTCTTTCAATTAATTGTGAGATAAGTTTTTCATGCCTTTACTATGCTATCTATGATTTCCTAGTTCACTTAATTATCTCTGACTGCTCTAGACTAGTCTTTCTAGTTACCATTTGAACTTGAGTGTTTGTTTTTCATGGAAAAAAATACATATATATTGATGTATCTGTGGCATAAATTTTAGAATCCCTCAGGGGCTTAATAATTTTTTTTTATATGGATAAGGGACTTGTCACTGTGATGAAGAGAAAAGGAATGTAGCACTGTTATCAAAAAGGAGGCTAGAAGAAAAGAAGACGGTAAATTACCATGGTTTAGGACAAGGGAAAAAAAAAAAGAAAAGAGAAAGGATAGGGAATACACAGAAGATTCATTAAATGATAGGGCCTAAAAATTGGCTGTTCAGATGGCAGCTAGCGGAAGTAATTCCAATAGATAAAGCTAAAGAGGCTACAAAAAGGTACATAGTTTGAAACTCAATTGCAGCAAAGTGTTTACCTTGCATTTAATAAGGTGACTGTTCTAAACTTAAAATACCTATGAGCATTGAAAAATAAGTTAGAAGTAAAAGTGTAAAAAGAATATGAATGAAAACTAGTAATTTTTTTAAGATGAAAGGACAGTTCCTTCTGTTCAGCACTATTCGATGGATTCTAACAAGTTGACTGTGAGTTTGTAGAGGGACAAATACAAGTGGCTTTGTTTTTATAATTCAAACAAGAGAATTGATCTAGATTTTCTGTTTTTAATATCAAAGCAAAAGCGAAAAAAATATACTCGTTTTAAGCATGAAAAAACAGCCTTTGTAGGGCATAAAGGAAAAGACCTGGACAATCTTCATTATTAACCAGCTAGTATGATCTGCTTCTGTGATGGCATGGAAAAAGTATCTGACAGTATATATGGATTTAGTGACGTAGTCATGAAGTCAGAGCTGCCTGTTGCCTTAAAGTGTCAGATAAAAAGATGAAGAGGGACAGGTGTTTGAAGTTAGCAATCACAAATGGGAAAATATCATACAATTTTAACAAAAATTGACTTCAATAAGTGAAGCACATTATCAAAGTGTGCAGTAAAGCACTCATCCCACTCCCTAAATTGAGAAATTGTGTCTTTCTTTACCCACCATCTATTTCAGCTGCAGTTCTTCAGCCACATGGAGAAATTATCGGATTAATTGTATGCCTTGTGACAGAATCAGTCACACAGATGTGTGTTCAACAGCTGTTTATATAGCCAATATATTGAAAATACTTTTTTTTTTTTCAGTTGGGAAATAATAGCTCAATTTAATGAGATGCTTAAAGAGATTGTTTAAAAATATTTAATCCAAATGATGTAGTTTTCTCAAAGATGGAATTCTAAGGAAACCCAAAAATCTCTGTCACTGAGATTGCATTTTCCCAATGTCTTGTGAAAAGCATCTTTCAGACAAGTCATTCTGAAGAATTATGCAGTTCTGTAATTTTAAACTATGGAAAGTAACACAAGATAGTCTTCATAGTAGTTACAGTGGTTAACAACTAGTGGTTAGCAATCAGGAGAGAGGATGTACTTTTCTTCATACTTATTGTTTCTTTAGATTAAAGCATTACATACACATTACTTAAAACATAAAGTGTTATTGAAGGTGATGCTGCTTTCTTCATCCTCACCATTGATAATATCTATTCTTAATAGATAACTATTCCTAATCTCTCTGGACCAAATCTGTATTTGTATAAGAAAAAAACATAATGCTTTTCTTAGTTGTAGATCAGTTAAAAGGATTTGACATGTCAGAAGTCATATTGTCACTTCCCATAGGATGTTCCTGGTCAATGATTCATTATCTGGATCACTGAAGAAACCAGGTTATTCAATTAAACAAAGATATCTAGTCATAAATTCTTATATACCTTCCTAACTCTATTTATTTTCAGTAGAGTACCCAAACAGGAGTTCTGTGCTTAATAACTTTATGGATATAGACTGAAACAACCAGTTGAAGGTTATTTTAGGTTACTTTCAGTGATTGTCACTGAAAGTATTTAATTCTTTTGGGAAAAAAAATGAGCTATTACTTTCCTCCTCTCTTGTGTACTTCATTATGCTACTCTGACCTTACAGGATAAACTAGCAAAATTTCAGATTACATACTCTTGAGTAGGCGTGGGTTGAATTATTGCAGAAAGTAAACAGTACCAATATTATAAAGTTGGTTTTATTTTACTGTGAAATGTTAGTCCAGTTTAGCAGTTTTTTATAATATTCTATGACTTCATTAGAAGCAAATCCCTAATCTCTTTGGAAGATGAAGAGTTTTCTTACTTTCTCTCTTCCATTCACAACCATTGGACCCTCTCTTGACATTTAGAAAATTAAGATTTTTCATCAACCAACAGTTTCAGAACAATTGACATAGAAATGGTCTGTCTGCAATCATGGCATAATGAGAAGGACATGCGCCATCAAGAAAACAATATATATATATATTTTTCCCAATAAACTAATCTATTTCAAAATTCTGTTTGATTTTCTCTGTATATAAATTTTAAGATACGAGAATTACAGTTAACAGTATTGACTGGTATTTTTTTAGATTTTGCTTTCTTGAGAATCCATATACCATTATAGTACAGTATTGATCTCTGCCAAAAGCAAAATCAAGGAAATTGATTTCACAAATTACAAAATCTATCATGATGTTAACATATTTGAAGAAGTGGTTACATAAATGAGCCTCACAGTAAACATGAGAGCTCAATACACTTAAAATCTAAAGGTTTGGCAAAAGAAATTACACCAGCAAATTTAATATAGGGACTGCATTATTCGTATATGAGCTCAGGTAGTATAAAGAACACAGCATTGTCTCAATGTCAAAAAACCTCACCCCTAAAGTGAAAGTAAATCAGCAAAGAGTATTGTGCTGGCTTTCCTAAAGTTTGATCAGAAACGACTGAATACTTAGGTGATAGGACCTATAAAATCCTACCAGCTTCTCACAAGCACTGACTCTGCTTACTCATACCAATATCCAATTAGAAATTCCCTTCCCTCCATCCCAGTTGATCTCATTAAATGAATATAATGATAATCAATATTAAAAAATGCTTGATATAGGATAATGCTTTTACAGATTTTTTTTCTCTTGTCCTAATCCAATATATTCAGTTGAAAACTTATTCTGAAGGTCCCCACATTTTCTGTTCTACCATGTGTCAATATGTTAACTTATCTAATACTTTATAAATATTGACTAGGTATAAGAACCTGAGCAGATTCTCATAGCTGCTTTAACATAAAAACTGGTAAACTAACATATAAAACCTGTGACGGAGGAGGAGCAACTTGTGTATGTTTCCTGGCCTCATTGACCCCACCTGGAGTACTGTGTCCAGTTCTGGAGCCTCCAACATAAGAAGGACATGGACCAGTTGGAGAAGGTCCAGAGGAGGTCCACAAAGATGATAAAAGGGCTGGAGCACCTCTCTTATGAGGACAGGCTGAGAGAGTTGGGGCTGTTCAGCCTGGAGAAGAGGAGGCTCCGGGGAGGCCTTATAGCGGTCTTCCAGTATGTAAAGGGGGCCTACAAGAAAGATGGGGAGAGGCTGTTCAGTAGGGCCTGTTGCAATAGGACAAGGAGTAAAGGTTTTAAAATAGAGGGGGGTAGATTTAGATTGGAAATTAGGAAAAAATTTTTTACAATGTGAGTTATAGAACACTGGAACAGGTTGCCCAGAGAGGTGGTGTAAGCCCCATCCCTGGAAACGTTCAAGGCCAGGATGGATGAGGCTCTGAGCAACCTGATCTAGTTGGGGATGTCCCTGGTCCTTGCAGGGGGGTTGGACTAGATGACCTTTGAAGGTCCCTTCCAACCCTAACCATTCTATGATTCTATGATTCTATGACTGTATGCTAATGCTATCACTTGGGCAAAAAAAAATAGAAAGTTTTTTTTTAAAGATCCTGTAACCTTCATTGTTGCTTTGGCTAGCAGTGAAGAAGTTGACAGATTGCCAGTTCCTATTTGTAGTCAGCAAAACTCCTTTTATGTTTCATTCTGTGCCAGAGAAGAAAAGGAAACTCCTCAGTCAAGAAGATATAGTACTCCATTCAGGAAAGCAGAAAAATAAGTTGGAGACAAAGGGAGCTGATTGCTGGAGTTTGTTACTCCTGAGGAAGTGAGTACAGGCAGAAGTAAGTTAGAGCTCAGAATAGTTAGGACATGTGAAGGAGAATCACAAAAATCATTACTTACATTGATAAAAAACCCTCTGCAATTTATGTCAGTTTCTCTTGCTGCAAAAGTACATCTATTTTTGTCTTGTAAGTACTGTGTGTGATTTTTTAAATCAAGCTCTCATTTCAATTTTTGAATTTCTTTCTCTTATTTTTCCTTTTTAGTACCTAATGAAAAAAAAATCTGGTAGCATCACTTTCACTCTTTCCTGACTTTTTTTCCATTACTATTTCCTTTCTATGCCCTATAACTTTTCAAATATCTTCTCTAGCTTCAGAAGCATTATATACTGTCAAAATTATAGTCACAGAAATACAATAGGAAACTTCAGTATATGCTTAAAAAACCCTCAGATTCTTTTCAAGACAGGAATCAGCAAGGAAGTCTTCACATCCTAAGGAACCTTAGATAGGTCCAAGGACCAATAGGTCCAATAGGTAGGAAGGTCCCCTCTAAATCTCAAATGTGACATTAAAGTTGTTTGTAGAACTAAAGTGAAGAGAAGAAACACAAGTAAAGTGAGGTTAAAGGAATTAATGCACTTTGTATGTGGACTACCACTAGTATTAGAAAAAATTTCTTCACTGAAAGGGTGATAAAGTATTGTAAAAGGCTGCCCAGGGAACTGGTTGAGTCACCAACCCTGGAGGTATTTAAAAGATGTGTAGATACGGCACTTAGCGACATGGTTCAGTGGTGGACTTGGCAGTGTTAGGTTTATGGTTGGACTTGAAAATCTTAAAGGTCTTTTCCAATCTAAATGATGTTATGACTCTATGATTCTATTCACAGAATTATAGAATAGTTTGGTTTGGAAGGGACCTAAAAAGGTCATCTAGTCCAACTCTCCTGCAAGGAGCAGGGACACCTTCAACTACAGCAGGTTACTCAGAAACCTATCCAGCCTGGCCTTGAATGTATCCAGGGATGAGGCATCCACCACGTCTCTGGGCAACCTGTTCCAGCGTTTCACCATGCTTATAATAAAAAAATGTCTTCCTTATATTTAGTCTAAATTTACTCTTTTTTAGTTTAAAATCATTACCCTATTGCAACAGGCCATACTAAAAAGTTTGTCCATATCCTTCTTATAAGCCCCCTTTAAGTATTGAAAACCTGCAATAAAGTCTCCCTGGAGTCTCCTCTTCTCCAGGCTGAACAGCCCAAACTCTTTCAGTCTATTTTCATAGGAGAGGTGCTCCAGCCTTCTGATCATCTTTGTGGCTCTCCTCTGGACCCTTTCCAACTGGTCCATGTCCTTCTTACACAGGGAGCTCCAGAACTGGATGCAGTACTCCAGGTGGGGTCTCATCAGAGTGGAGTAAAGGGAGAAAATCACCTCCCTTGACCTGCTGGCCATGCTTCTTTTGATGCAGCCCAGGATACAATTGGCTGTGAGCACCCATTGTCAGCTCCAATTTTTCATCCACCAGTAACTCTAACTCCTTCTCCATAGGGTGACTCTCAATCCCTTCATCCTCCAGCCTGTATTGATACCAGGGGCTGCCCCAATCAAGGTGCAGGACCTTGCACTTGGCCTTGTTGAACCTCATGAGTTTCACATGGGCCCACTTCTCAAGCTTGTCCAGGACCCTCTGATTACATCACATCCCTCAGATCTGTCAACCACATCACTCAGGTTGGTGTTGTCTGCAAACCTGGTGAAGGTGCACTTGATCCCACTGTTTATGTCATTGATAAGGATATTAAACAGTACTGGTCCCAATATGAACACCTGAGGGACACCACTCGTCATTGATTTCCATCGAGACATTGAGCCATTGACCACTACCCTCTGGATGCAACCCTCCAACCAATTCCTCATCCACTGAAAGGTTCATTCATCAAATCCATATCTCTCCAATTTAGAGACAAGGATGTAGTGGGGGACTGTGTCAAAGGCGTTAGAGATGCCTGAATAGACAACATCTGTAGCTCTTCCCTTGTCCACTGATGTTGTGACTTCGTAATACAAGACCACTAGGTTGTATTAGGCAGGACTTGCCCTTGATGAAGCTGTTCTGACTGTCTTGAATCACTTCCTTGTCCTCCATGTGCCTTAGAATACCTTCTAGGATCTGTTCCATAATTTTACTAGGCACAGAGGTGACGCTGACAGGTCGGTAGTTCCCAAGGTCCTCCTTTCTCCCTTTTTAAAAACGGGTGCAATATTTCCCTTTTTCCAGTCAGGAGGGACTTCATCTGACTGTCATGACTTTTCAAATATGTAGAGTGGCTTCACAACTACATGAGCCAATTCCCTCAGGACTCTGGGATGCATCTCGTCAGGTCCCATATACATATGCACGTTCAGGTTTCTCAGGTGGTAGTGAACCTTATTTTCTCTTACAGTGGGAGCAACTTTCCTTCCCCAGTTCCTGCCTTGAAGAGGAGGTGTGGGAAGAGGTGTGGGAAGAGAGATTGCTAGTGAAGACTGAGGCAAATTTTGTTCAGTATGTCAGCCTTCACCTCATCTGTTGTTACTAGTTTGCCAGTCTTGCTTATTAAGGAGTGGATGCTTTCTTTGACCTCCCTTTTCTGTCTGTAATACCTGTAAAAGCCCTTATTATTATTCTTTGCGTTCTTTGCCAAGTTCAGCTCCAGCTGCACCAGGACCTTCCTGGCTGCTTCCCTACACAAGCACGCAATGGCCCTATATTTTTCCCAGGATACCTGTTCCTTCTTCCACTTCCTGTGCATTTCCTTCTTGCCCTTTAGTTTGACCAGCTGGTCTTGATTCATCCATGACAGTGTTCTTGCTTTCATTTCCTGATTTCTTACACTTGGGTATTGAGAGCTCTTTCACTCTGCAGAAAGCATCCTTAAAGATCTGCCAGCTCTGTTCTGCTCCCTTGTCCCTGAAGGCAGTTTCCCAGGGGGTCCTGTTGACTAACTCCTTGAAGAGCTGGTTCTCTCCCTCACGTGCACTGCTTGCTTCACTGAGATATCTGGTGAAATGACCTTGCAATTAAAAGGCAAAAAATATCTTTAAGTGGCCAAGCCACTACATGACAGCAGCTTTGCCTCTTCAGATTTTGCTTTAGCTACTTACCTTAGTCTCCTTGAGAGGATGTCATAGCCAGGTAATTAAAATCTATTTATTTGCCATTTTTTTTTCTTCTTTTCTCTCCATCTCCTTTCATAGGACTCAATCTTTTTTCGGTGTATCTTGAAAGTTAGATATATTCCTGAATATAACACACATGTTATCACTATGGCTAAGTTCAATGAAATGTATGTAATTTCTGGAGAAAATAAGCCAAATCTGAAACATTCGTAGATTAATACTGTTATCAATGTAACTTGTGCTGTAATCTGTCTTCTGCTTAGGTATAGATAGATGAATTATCTTTCTTTTGTATGTGTACTAATATGTAGAGGTTTATAATATAAAATAATGCGAAACAAAGATTAAAAAATTGAGCTGCTTAGGCCAAAATAGAGAAGATTCAGAAGGGATATACAGCACAATCCTCAAATTTATAACAGGATTTTTAAATGAATGACTGTTCACTGCATCTGTGGAAGAAAGAACAAACAGTAAGCTACTTAAATTGCATCAAGTAAGATTTAGTTTTGTTCTGGTTTTGTTAGTGAGGGGGGACCTAAGGTGGTAGCTTCTGTAGGAAACTGCTAGAAGTTGCTCCCCTTTGTTTAGTGGACTCGGCTGGGCCTAGGGCGGACCCACTGCTGGCCAAGGCTGAACCAATTGGTAGCAGAATGTCCCGTGATAACGCCTCTGCGATAACGTATTTAAGTAGGGGAAAACAGAAAAAAAAAAGAGAGAGAAGAGAAGATGTGAAGCAGCTGAGCAGGGGCAGAGGCGCAGAGGGGGAGGCGCAGGCCTCATGGGCCTTGCAGGCCTCACCCTCTGGCCTCTCGCCAGGCAGCCGACTGGGCCCGACTCGGTCCAGCCCGGCTGCAAGAAATGGAAAGGAGATGAGAAGTGAATAAGATGTAAAAAAAGATCCTGAGAGACATCTACCAGCCTGTTGTGAGGAACGGCTGCAGACGCCAAGGTCAGTTCAGAAGGAGGGGGAGGAGTAATGCGGCTCCTGGCCAAGATTCCCCTGCAACTCATGGTGAAGACCATGGTGGAGCGGGTTGTCCCCCTGCAGCCCATGGAGGTCCACGGAGGGGCAGAGATCCACCTGCAGCCCGTGGAGGACCCCACACCAGAGCAGGTGGAGGCCTGAAGGAGGCTGTGGCCTGTGGAGGGCTTGCTGGGACAGCTGTTCTAGAGGGACTGCACCCCGCGGAAGAGCTGACCCACACTGGAGCAGTTCCACGAAGGACTGTGGCCTGTGGGAGGGACCCCACGCTGGAGCAGAGGAGGAATGTGAGGAGTTCTTCCACCGACAACGAAGTAGCAGTGTAAAACAACGCGTGATGAACTGACCGCGACCCCCATTCCCTTCCCCGCCCCGGCACCCCCTCCCGTGCCGCTCAGGAGGGGAGGTAGTAGAGATAATGTTAAGCCCGGGAAGAGGGAGGGGTGGGGGGAGGTTATCTTGTTCCCTGTCTCATTCTTCTGCTAATTTTAGAAATAAATGAACAGTTTTCCCCAAGTCGAGTCTGTTTTGCCCGTGATGGTAACTTTAAGGATTTCTCCCCGTCCTTATCTCAAACCTCGAGCTGTTTTTCTTATATCATCTCCTCCTATTCTCTCGGAGGGTGGGGGGAGCGAGAGAGGGACTGCATAGTCTGGTCCCGATGGCGGCTGAGCTACGACAAGTTTAGATATCAGAGAACCTTTTTGCAACTGTAAGATTAGGGAAGCAATGGAATTGATTGCCTGGGGAGGTTGTGAAATCTCACTCATAGGAGTCTTCAGAAACTGCATCTCAAGCATCTGTTAGAAATGACATAGATACTGTTGTTTATTCCTTGAGGCAAGCAGTGCACTAATGATCTGAAATCCCTTCCAGTCCTGTGTTACTCACGCCCTATCTTGGGGGTGGGTGAGGGAAAGAGGGGAGGGGGGCTGTAGGGATGGCTTCTGTGAGAACACATCAGAAGCTGCCCCCATGCAGGACAGTTCAAGCTGCCTCCAAGATAGACCCACTGCTGGCCACGGCTGAGCCCTTCAGCAATGTTGGTAACACCTCTGTGATGGAGTGTTTGAGAAAGTACAAAAATGCTGCACAACAGCAGGTAGGAGAGAGGAGTGAGAATATCTGTGAGAAGCAACTCTGCAGACACCAAGGTAAATAAAGAAGGAGGAGGCGGAGGTGGTCCAGGTGCCCTAGCAGAGATTCCCCTGCAGCCCATGGTAAAGACCATGGTGATGCAGCTTGTCCTCTTGCAGCCCATGGAGGACTATGGTGCAGCAGAGATCCACTTGCAGCCTGTGGAGGAGCGCATGTCATATCAGGCGGATGTGCACTGAAGGAAACTGCAGTCCAGGGAGAACCCATGCCAGAGCGTGTTGCTGGTAGGACCTATGATCCCATGGAGAGGAGCCCCCACAGGAGCAGATTTTTTGGAGGACTCGTGATTCTGTGGAAGACCCAGCTGGAGCAGTCCGTTCCTGAAATACTGCATCCCATGAAAGGACCTATGCTGGAGTAGTTCATGAAGACCTCCAGCCTGTGGGAAGGACCTATGTTGGAGAAATTTACAGAGGAACAAGTGCGAAAATTATTTTTTCACTTTAATCCTGACTAAGACTGTTCTTTTCAATTCCTTTACTTTCTGATTGATGTTATTTAATAATGCACTCTTTTGCAAAACATTAAAGAGATTCTCCTCAGCAGTTCTTAGCTGTTCTTAGCTGGGGCCGAGCACTTTGAGGGGGAAAAATTGCAGTCTTGGAACACAAATTTTTTGCAAGATCGATATAACCCCCAAAACTGGCTGAATAATGCTGCTCATCTTTAGCCATATTAAAATATGCTCAGAGTGATGAATTAGTCATCAGGTAAGACAATCAAAACTGCAATTTTTCACTTCAGTGGCACCAACACAAATATGAGGGATGCTTAGCTGGCCATGAGGAATAAACGTTCATGAATAAAATCTATTTGCTACAAACAAGTCAGTATAGACATTCCCTGTGAAAGAACTGAATGGCACTCAAGGAATGTGTAGCCCTTTGGTCATGAGTTTCTGTTTCCAGAAGAAACAACACAGCAAAACTCCTAGCAACATTGTTAGTTAGTTGCTTAGTTTTCTAATAATCAATATTAGCTAATTACTTTGGCCCACAACCAATAGTAGTTGTTTCTTTCTCATTCTTTACAATGTTGTGAATTGAATCATACTCTTTCAAAACTGCCTAGCATATAGAAATCCCAATGAAAAGAGCAATTATTTCCTTTATCCTACTCAGCTTTACTGCAGAAACAAATATATTTTGTCTATGTGCTTCTAACGGTGTAAGAGTGTATAGCTATGAAATGCTGTGAAAGCTTTGCACATGACAATATTTTATTTTCAGTTGAAGCACATTTCACATATTACTTGTTTCTGCTTTTTGTATTGACTATATGTCTCTTCTAGGCCACCTAGGATACCAAACAGTAAATATCTTTGAACAATCTTATAAATTATTTTTGTAACTCCAGTGTGTTGCATAGCTGGACGAATTCCAGACACCTTTCAATTTCAAAATAAGATCTTCTTCCAACTTTGAGTGGAAGAGGATTTTCATATCTTAGTGTAATTATTTGCATGATTGAAAAGTTGAATACATCTCTTCTTGTTTTATTGTCAGCTAAAGTATCCAAAACATTCACATATCCTAAGTATCCAAAACATTCTATTCAACTTCTGTAGCTGATTCAGTGTAACACATACTTCTGTATCACATCTTCAGTGAAGGTCTGAAATGTGGGGTTTTTTTTTCCTTTCCAGAACTTCCTTTGAGCATTTAAGATAGAATTAATTTCACATAGTGTTAGATGTTTAATATACAGATGTCTACTTCCAAGTGAATCAGTCTGAATTCACTTTATAGTAAAAGAGACAATTAAGTTGCCTCAGGTAATGTTTCTTCTAGTCTGCCTTTAAGCATCTCCAACACATGCTCTACCAGTGTTCGTTTCTCTCCATTGAATATAGAGCAAACTCTGTGTCATTGATTTGACAAATCCATCCCCTAAGATTTCTTGCTAGTCTTTCTAACCCAGTGAATTCCTGCCTAAAACATATGACAAAGTACATAAAACAGAGTTTCACAAGCTTTATCAACTTTAAAATCTGTTAATATGATTCAAATTCTATTAATTATCCAAGCTCTTGTACTTGAGCATTATTAGTTCTTTAAATATTTTCTTCAAATGTAGTATAATTGCAGTTTTTCAGAGGGCTGTATTTGGATTTAAATGGATTGATAATAATCCATCAATCCACATAGGAACCTGGAAGTCTAGGAAAAAATAAACTAAATGTTAAATAGTGTTTAATGAACTAATTTTTTTTTTTCCCACACACAAATACCAACCAGTTAAGGTAACAATATTTTATTAAAAGTGAAAAAAAAGAAAACTTGACCAAATAGATGTACCAGGCAGTACAAAATACTTCCCTTACCACTCTCTGCACCAGTGAGGTAACTGCTGGCAAACTGCCTGCTTCCCTTCTTTGCAGTGATACCTCCCTTAGCCAGGGACTGTATGATCTTTGAAGGCAACAAAGCTTGATCCAGACTGACAGTGCTGCTGAGATAGGAGCTGCTTCCCCTCATCTACCTCTCCTCTGCTTGCTCCATCAGACCCTCCTGTGACTTGATCCTCATCCCAGTCTGCGTCTGCCTTGACTAGCTGCTCAGCACTTGCTGCATTCCCACTACCAGCTGTCACCACCTGCTGCAATGTTCCTAACCAACTTTCTTGTGCTTTTCTTAGGTTACAATAAATGTATTATTTATAACTAACACAGTTTCTTGGAAACAGGAGAGTCTTAGCAGACTTGACTGTCTTGTAGCTCAAAGGAAACTAAATGCCAGTCCCTCTTCAGAGCACACTAAGATCTCTGAAAAAAAGTCTCTGATCTATTTTCTTTCTGCTACAGACTTTCAATTCTCTATTTCCCAGAAGCTATTGCTTTATATTAGGAAGGCCTCAGATATAAATATCTGCCCAGACTTGCACACACTAAGACAATTATATTTTTTTTTAATAACTTATGATATGCTTCCCTTTTTAATATAAAAGTCTCCAAATGTAAAGAACTTATATAAAACAATATTTCAGCCCTACCTATTGCTCTCCTTCAGTTTATTTGCCTTTATCTCCAATAGATATCACCAGAGCTGAATTTCTTGGACATGAGGAAGTGTAAAGAAGGCGCATATGGGCGATCTGCTTTATCTTCTGGGCTTTCATCACAGGATTTACATTTTCTCACTACTTTACTCAAGGTTAAACAAAAAATTCCTAGAAGAATCTCTAGGTAGATGGTAGCCATTTCAACCAAAAGTTATGGATCAGCAAATTTTCTTTCTTTTTTTTTCTTTTTCTTTCTTTTTTTTTTTTTTTTACCTGCTGCTGTTGCACGATCACGGGAAATATAACTTTCCCGTTCAGCACAGATTAATATTTTCAGTGATCCCTGAAAAACAGCTGTTACATTGGCTGAGACTGGGTGCATTTCTAAAATGTACCAATGTGCAAACAGCTATTAACCTTTTTAAAGGTTAATAGGTTCCACACATAATGGCATTTCTGTTTGAATCAGATTACATGTTTAGATGCTAAAGTGAGAATCTAAAAAAAAAATAATGAAAAATAGAACCATTACAGACCAAGTTAAAAAAACCAAACAAACAAAAAACAAGAGGCTATAGCAAGTGCCTGTTCTTTTTTACATGGTTTAACAACAAGAGAAGGGGTCAAAATAATAGTAACCATCAGTTATACTAAGTCTATATTCAGAATATATTTGGCTATATTTTACAGAGCAGAAGAGGCAGATGGTGTATGTCCCCTGTGATCAGTCTTGTTTTTAATGACATATACATGCCAGAATTTGGAAACTTTATAGAATCCACCAATGTTATATTTTCAGATTTGTTGACATGTTTTGCCCAGAATGTGAGCTCTGCCTGAAGGAAGAACTTTGTATGCATGTATAGTGAAAATAATTTTTAATTATATTTTCTTTCCAAATGTAGCACTCTGAAAATGCACAGTAATGAACATGGAAATACAGGCATGAAGCAATAATTAGACACATTTTTGTTGTATGTTTTAAGTCATGTTACCAAGCTGTGGAAGGTAGCCTTTAAGAACCGTAAGTGCAGCCAGTTAGACCTTACATTCTAGAAGATCCTACCTTCATTCGAAATCAACAAATCTATTTTGACTGCCCTGTATTTTTCTTCAGACTAATGCTATTTTTCTTCAACAGCATATCAATCACTGCGGCACTGAATCAGTACAACAGTAGGAAAACCCATCACATTTGGGTTGTAAAATAGCCTGATCAGACTTGATTGGGATATCAAATTGTCTGAAGATTGCCCTGCATGACAAGGAAATAGTTTATCTTGTCATAGAAGAAGAAAGCTTCATTTCTTTGCATCTCTGGGATCCTATGCTGAGGGAAGAGTTACTGGCCACTTTGTGAGAGAAAAAATAGTCAGTGTTCAAGGACAACTTGCTTTTACCAGACAAGAGCTGGCAGAATGACTCAGAAATTACAGTCAAGACAATGCTCACTGTCAACATATTTGACACTGCAGAGGACTTGATAATGATTCTTTGAGAAAGATATGTCACTCAAGTGACTTTTCCCAAAGTAAAGGTACTTGTATACATTTATATTTATGCATCTACTCCTGTTTTGGTTTTTTTTTTTTAATATTATTCCTTAGTGGTGAAGACTGAGGCAAAAAAAGTCATTGAGCACTTCAGCCTTCTCCATGTCCTGGGTAAGCAGGTCACTCGTTTCCTTCTGGAGGGGGCCCACATTCTCCCTGGACCTCCTTTTGTCCCTGACATACCTATAGAAGCCTTTCTAGTTGTTTTTTACTTCCCTGGCCGGATTCAATTCTGTCAGGGCTTTACCCTGCCTGTCACCACTTGCTGCAATGTTCCTAACCAACTTTCTTGGAGCAATTTCATGAAGGACTGTAGCCCGTGGGAGGGACCCTATGCTGGAGCAGGGGAGGAATGTGAGGAGTTCCTCTGGTGAGGTGAAAGGAGTGACGGAAAACAACATGGGATGAACTGACCACAACCCCCATTCCCTATTCCCCCCCAGTGCTGCTCAGGGACAGGAAGGAGGCAGAGATAATTTGAAATGAAATTAAGCCCAGGAAGCGGGAGGGGTGGGGGGAAGTTGTTTTTGTTCTGTTCCTCATTATCCTGCTTTGATTTTATTAATAATTGTGGTGGTTTAGCCAGGATCACCACACAGTTTCTCGCTCGTCCTCCCCCTACCCAGTGGGATGGGGAAGAGAAATTGGAAAAAAAAGGAAAACTCATGGGTTGAGATAAAAACAGTTTACTAAAACACTAAAAACTACAAAAATAATAAAATATAAGGATATTAATATATACAAAATATACAAAATGAACAATGTGCGATTTCTCACCACCCGTTGTCCGAATGACCGACACAGCCCGTCCTGAACAGCAATCACAGAAACGACACCGAGCAGCAAGCAAAGGGGGGAAGGCAAGCTAGCAAGGTAGAGGGAATGATGCCAGCAAGCAAGAGAGAAGCAAAGGATGCCAAGGGTGCCCAAATGGATACCCGAAAGGAATGGATGCCCCGTCCCATGGGCAACCCAGTTGGGTCAATTATCCTGTTTGTCTTTTGCCCAGCTTCCCACATCTGCATGTTAACAAGACTTTAACAAGACTTGGAAAGCCAGACAGTGTCCTTGGTCTTATTAACAATAACTCGTATAATCAGAATGTTTTTATCAACATTCTTCACACATAAAATCCAAAACATACTGGCTACTGAAAGGAAAATAAACTCCATCCCTGCTGAAACCAGAAGTATTTTTCCACAAGGGGAGTCTGTTTTGCCCTTAATGGTAACTTCAATGATCTCTCCCTGTCCGTATCTCAAACCTCGAGCTCTTTGTTATATTATTTCTCCCCCATTCCCTTGGAGGATGGGGAGAGTAAGTGAAATACTATGTAACATGGTCCCAAGTGGGGCTAAACTATGATACAGAATTAAAATTAATGCTAGTATTATTTTTTTTTACTTCGTATTAAGTTCTAAATCTTAACAGTGTTTGAGGATGTTTATTGTGCCCTCCTCTTTCCCTTCTTCACAAAAATAAAATACTATGCATGATAACAGAAACTATTCAAGGAGTTCACTAAAGGGTTTATTTTGGCTCTCAGTTTCTGAAGTGAATGAACTTGTACAAATCTTACTGGAAAAATAGGTAAGGTGAAAAAACCAGTACAAACATATAAGCTATTACTGCAAAAACCATGACAATCCTACAATATGCATAATCACAATTAGCATAAATTGACACATGTAATTGCTTAGGAAAAGCTAAAATAGTGATCAGTTCTGACATGGGCAGAGTTTGTTTGAAATCAGGCTTTTGTACTGGTTTACACAGAAGGTGATTTTTGATCAGAGTATCTTACAAGGCTTAGTAAATATAGCATAACCCTTGTTTCCTCTTCCTTTATTTTGTTGTTGAATAGTCTATACTTCCCAGTTGTTACAAAGGGATATAGTGCTTATTTGAAATAGAAACATATTTCTGCTAACTTGTTGGCTACAGATTTCAATATTGGTTTAATCTTATAATTAGCACATTTTTTTTTCTAAGGGCTTGTTTAATATGCTCCCTTGGAAACAGGTAAACATATTTAAAAGCTACAACAGGCAGAAAAAATTGATTATTTCTAATGTTTTAATGGATTGGCACAGTGAAAAGATTAATTGTATAAATTCATATGTTTTTCCTCTCCCTCACTCTTTAAACATATTCCATTTACAGTGCTTAAAATTCTGCCCATGCCTTTCTCTGGTAGTCAGTCGATCAAAGCCATTCCAAAAGGCACATATGGACAAAAGCAAAATGAAAAGCCCAGAACAGTTTGTGACATACAATGGAAAGACACAAACCCAGTATTTTTTTTTTTACTTTATTCAACATTCGTAGTGTGATCAAAATGATACAAAGAAAATTCTGCTGATGAAAAATGATTCAGAAAAACTACTCAGAATATGGTTGGTTTTTTTTGTCCCAGGTCGGTTTTTTACAGAGGATATGAGGTACGTAAGGTAGTTTATATCCTGTGTTAGCTTTTATTTTCAAATTTTATTTTTCATATGTAAGGTATCAAATGTTTGATCTATTTAAATGTGTGTGGTTTGCTCGTATTGCAGTAATTGTGTCTACTGAAATGATGGAATGAATGAGCCATTCACATCTGAGTCATAGTTGACTTGGCTCAGACCAGTGGCATATTTGCATTACCCTAGCATTTGTGCCATTGCTGTTCTTTTTATGCACATAATTGTAATTTAGATTAGGATTACATGAATGTCTCAATTTTCCTGAAATCTGTTACTTCAAAACACTTCAGGATTGTGATAGAATGAATACTAGCTACTTCATTTCCACTTATTTCTTTCCATAGCTTTCCTACTGAGAAATGTGTATAAAGTCTGCTCCCCTCCATAGTTGATGCTTGGCATTTCAAGAGTCTGGGAACATAAGAAGGACAGACATTCATAACAGTGAATTTAAACGCCTCTTGTCAGAAAAGGACTACCCTTGGCATCAAAGTATTACCTCCAGAAGAAACACCACGGAAGATAGATTAGGTTGAGAGGGCTGTTAATCATTTTGCTGGCCTGTAGAGATTTCTCTTAACTTTCAAAATATTTAATTCCCTTGAAGCACTGTCAATTTGATATAGTATCAACTATTCTAGCATTGCTGAGATGGTAAAATCTAACATGTTTTTTTTTCTAAGAAAATAATCTGGTAGTAGTGAGTCAACTGAATGGAATTATCACTCAAAACGCAAGTAAGCAATCTGTATTTGTGGAGAGCGAATATGTAATCATCAGAAAGACAAGCTGTGTGTCTCACTGTCGTTGTCATAGTCCAGAAAAGAAGAGACGTGAATGTTGAGACATGCAAGAGCAACTTTCAGGTAAAGGCAGTCTAGTCATATTTTTTGTTATACTAACCACTTCAGTTAAAAAAACAAACATGATATTTGCAGTGTCCTTTGGAGCAGAAAATTTCAGTAAAACCTTTCGGAGTAGTATTCCAGGAAGCACTGCCTGTGAGAAAAGAATATTTCTTTTTCAAGGGAACAGTAAAGAATTCACATTATTTTTTTTTACTGTCACAACACTCCCCTGAAAATTTCAGCATTAAAAAGCAAAGATCTGACATTTTAAGGAAGCATGCTCAATTCTTTCTTAGGCTTTTCTTCCTGAGCCTAGTTCACAGCTTGCTTACTCCCTAAGTGACTGTCAACAAATCCCGCTGTGATCACTATGGCCTTACACAGGATTCGGTCAGTCTACCTAGACTGCTTTGCAAACAGTGCTCTAACAGTAACCTCAAGACTTGGTCCCCCTGTGTGTTCATGGAACAACCCTAGAAGCATGGCCCTGGGCACAGGCAGAGACTAAAGTGCCTGCCTAGATAGATTCACAGGCATATTATGCATTTTTAATTCATCAGTATGGTGCTAGACTGTTCAAAAAATTAGGTAAAATAAAAAGAATGTGTTCTGAAACAGCCATTATTTTTCTTTTGCTATCTTCAAATGATGCTTTTAAGCAAAATAAATTTGTAGTGGATGAATTTTTTTTTATTTGAGGAAAAACCTCATCATTTTCAGGTTTTCTTGGTTTTGTTTTTTGAGGAGGTGTTGTTTGGTTTTTTTTGTTTATTTGTTTCTATTTTCTCTTTCTCTGTGTTTAACCAGAATATTCCTTGACCTCAATGACCTATTGGCAAGTTTATCAAACCTGCTAAATCACCACAATTTTTTCTAATCAAAAAACGTGTTTTGTCAGATATGTTCCAGCAAAATCATTCTGACAACTTGACATTTAAAAACTGTTCACCCGAGAAACCCCTATCAAATGGAAAATACTGCATCATTTTCTTTTTTCTCACTCATCCCTTTTCTATCTTTGGTCATGTCATGGTTGCTATCACTGCATTGCCATCCAGTACTGGTCTGAGCGGCTCGCACTCTGCAACTTGACATCAGTCAATACTGTTTTGAGACTGGGAACTTCTGCTAGCTCTGTTTACTATAAAAAACTAAATCAGATGCCTGTCAGCACTTTGAAAACTCATGGTCTAGCCATAATGATTCACCTACATGTGCATATGAGACTCCGGAAGAAGTCTTATGCAAAAGCTACAACAACCTACTTCGCTGGACCATAGTTTCCCAGCTAAATTGAAAAGAAGTTAGGCTCTGAAATATAGCCAATTCCAGAATAATGAACGTGTGTGAATGTAATTGGTGTTCAAGTCAGATATGTAAGAATTGTCTACTTCAGTGAATGTTCAGTTCAGTCTTCATAGCTTATTCCAACCTTGGTCTCCTAAGATGAGACTTCCTTCAGAGCTGCCAAACGAGATGGACTTGCAACTTATTTAGGAGGTAACAAGTACCACTGACTTAGGTTGGATTTGAACTGGAGTAGAGACACTGAAAATTGATACAAAGATGTTCAATTAACAGCCATTTCCTGAAAAAATAAGTACCCATACTTATTATATGTATATTATGTATATGTATATTAAATTTATTTATTTATTTATTCACTCTTAGGACTACAGAATAAGGTTATGCATATTTCTGGGATTTATGAAGTAAATTGTAATGCATAATATTCAAATCTCCGCAAAATGTTAATCTGAGCTTTTTGCAGCAGAATAATATATTGTATGCTGACTAGTATCATCTGTAATAAAATAAATCCCATTGAATGAAATCTGGTAGGTTCTAAATTATGTCTATTTTTCTAAGTAACTTGAAAGACAGTGCCATCAAGTCTATTAACTGCAAATCCCAAGTTTTACCATGTTATTATCCTTCAGAAAAAAAAAAAGCAAAAGCAAAAGCAATACCAAGCAAACTTCTCTTTTTCTGGGGGTCCACCAGTATCCATGTCTTTCAGATCAATAGCTTCCCTTACTGGAAGAAATGTAACAGAAAAGAAAATTGTCAAGCAGCTGCCTCTTTTGACTGAGCAACTCAGTGAGCAGACCGTTAGGCATGCTTCCTTGAAGACATATATAGTTTTTATGCTGCAATTAGTTCTGCATGGACAGGTTCCACTTCTGTGTAGTGCTCTGCTGGAATTTCTGTTGCTTTCTAGGATTTTAGAGATAATGGTCTCAAACAAGGCCCATGAATCTGCTATCAGAGTTGTAATTGCAGAGTTGGGTCTTTTATTGCTCTTTCTTTCACCCTTTATGTCTACACGTACATAAACCTGCTCGA
The DNA here is from genome assembly GCF_036417535.1 of Chlamydotis macqueenii. Classification (NCBI taxonomy): domain Eukaryota; kingdom Metazoa; phylum Chordata; class Aves; order Otidiformes; family Otididae; genus Chlamydotis; species Chlamydotis macqueenii. Next base: position 140,956,425 of record NC_141556.1, on the reverse strand, counting down.
AACAGTTGTAAGCAAGGAAGCTTGTCTGCTGTGCTTTGGCAGTACAGCACAGAAATTACTACAAGAGGCAAACTGCAAAATTGGTTGGAATAATTTGGAAAACACTCAAGTTGCTAAGAGACAATAAAACCTGTGCTTTCGTGTCCATATAATTAGTTGTGTTTGAGATTGTTAGCTACAGATTTACTGGGACATTTTCCCATTAACTTTTTTGATTTTTTTTCTTGAAAGAAATATTTCATGTTTAAACAAACACAGGGATGAAAATTCCAAACATCTTTCAAGAAGTAATGATACACATTACGTAAGGACGTACCTTTCACCCCAATTCCATCTTCCTTTCTGCATCATACTTCATTGCAGAATAAATCCAAAGAAGAGTTGCAACAGTTTAAAGTGAAAAAAAAAAATCAAACTTATTACCATGTTTTTGAATTACTTCTAGGGTTACAGAAATGCCAGTGCTTACAGTAAGTTAGAAGAGTTCTTGTGCATTTGCAGTTTGTGTCCCCAGCCAATGACTCCAAAAATGTATTTTAACAGCCACAAACTACTGGAAAACAGGCAAGTCAGAATCATAATCTTTTCCACATGTGCATCTCCTACGTCAAAAGTGTATGGGAGGCAAATACATTACTATGGCAGCTCTCCATCATCAGAGGATCCTCCTTGGCTGAAATAATCTTACAGTGTCTGTTAAATGCTTTATGCCTTTAATGTACTGGAGATTTAAGACCAATGTGAGTCTGGAGATTTGGAACAGAAAAACCTTTCCAGATGGAGAAGGTTCTACAATTTATCAGCTTTTCTCAGGCAACAAATACTACCTTTTTTTTTAAAAACAAACAAACAAACAAACAAAATACAAGCAAGGGAAAAGAACAGCAAAAGGGAAGAAATAAAACCATTTTGTGTTTTGATTTTTTATTTGAATCATCATTTCACATTTTCATTTTGGGTATGTGATTTAAAGCTTCAGTTCAGTACAGGAGGTCATTAGGGAGAAAGGCTTTTCTCAGAGATGCTCAGAATGGTTTGATCATTGTTCAAATACTGATGAAATAAGAGTGTTTGCTTGCCCACAAGAGAATATTTTGGCATTCACCTTGCTCTTAAAAAAAAAAAAAGAAAAATAAAAAGAAAAACTTATTCCTGTGTTCCCTTTGAACACAGGAATAAGTGCAGCAAGGAGAGCAAACAATATGTTAGTTTGCATTACTAGAAGTACCTAATGTAGATGAGATACCTCTTTTAATTGTTTTGAATAGAATTATATCTGAAATTTTGATTTGAAACTTGCAATTTCTTTTAATTTCTTCCATGGGATGAGCCTACACTCTTCTAAGGAATGCATTACTGAAATGTATTTGTTTACATCGAATGCTGTTAAAAATTAAATTTGCAGGAGACAATCCTGTGGAAATCATACAAGTTTTAGCATATATGTGGGTACTCATGTGTCTGTAAAATCTTATATTTCTGTTTTGCACTGTGATTTGGTTGTGAATCGATGTGTATTAAAGATTATATGTTTTGCTGAATGCTTTGGACAAATGCTGAATTCAAATAATCTAATAGACCGAAGCTCAAGATATTGTTCTGTAGACAAAGAAAGAAATTCCACCATGTGTTCCTCTTTATTATTTAGTAGGGAGCTCCAAATTTCTTGAACTTAAAACATATTTGGAGTAATTTTAACAGATTTAAACAGTGTCGTGATTTGTGTCAGGAAAATCTAATGCCACAAACCTAAATTACATTTCAGGGAAAGTATATTAGTTAGCAGAAAAATAGAAAGGAACTAAGCCCCTCTGATATTACCAGTTATGAGTGAGTCGCCATATGGGCAAATTGTTTCTCATTTCCTTACTGCTTCAATAAAGCTTTGTTTTGTAACGTATTGTCAGATTCCATCACTGTTTGGACCACAGCACACTGCGTACAGCCTCTGTAGCTTTTATCAAGCTAGCTTTAGTTCAGGAGACAGTCACACTATAGAAGCAACAATCACAGTACAGACAGAGCAGCTGAACCTTCAAAAACATCACAAGCCTCCAAACAAATCACCGCACAACCTCAGGACCTTAAGCAAGTATTCTGTGGTTGCTGCAGTGTTACTGCTGTTTACAGCCTAACTGCTAGATTTGGGTTTACACAGGCAGCAGGTCAGTAAATATAGGTGTCTCTGTGTCTTGAATCACTCGTCTCTGACTATATTTTTGAAATAAAGAAATACTAAGAGTCTTGGAGCCAAACAGGGCCTGGCTGAAAACATACATATATATTAAAAGACTTTATTTTTCCCTGATGTACTTACAGTTTAAATGGAGGCAAATGGTGAGAGAGAGTAATCTTCAAATCTAAAACCCCCATATTCTCTTCGTAGGGAATGTTATCTTACCTTGCTACAGTAATACATGCACTTATGAGTAATCAGCTAGCAATGCATGTACAACTTCATCACTTTCTATTCATGTTTAGACCACTGCTACAGTTGCTGCTATGAGCTGATTATGATGGAATGGTAACGTAGACATGTCTGTGATAGCTTTACACTAAAAGCTGGCTAAGCACTCAAATAACAAATCTATAGTCACTTTAAAATCACTGAAACTAGAGTAGATAGTTTGACATTAACTTGGATACATTGACCCAATGCTTCAGATATGATGGCGTAGGCACGTCTTTTTATCCATAGTTCATGATCACAATCACTCATTGAAAATGAGCTAAAAGCCCTGGGAAGAAAAAGTTGAATGTTTCCAAATGAAATATGACCCTGTTACAAAGTTATGGATCAAAAGTGTTAGATTTAAAGGACTTTAAATATTTATTTCCAGAGAAAGTATGTACAGAAACAGTAGAAAAATATATGATACAAGTTATTAAAAAGGGGCTAGTAAGAATCATAGAATATATAAATATACTGCAAATCTTACCAATACAATGATATAAACTATCAAAAACATGATTTGAAATATTAATGTTTCTCTCCTATAGTGTTAAGAGATACAGATTGATGCTTTCTATTTCTTGTGACAAAAGAAACTATAGTGGCTGCAATGGTCAATTGTTAAAAGCACCACTCATCAGATTTGAATTCTAAGGTCCAGTTGCCCCAGAGGGATTCTGCAGCTTTGGGAGAGACATGAGGATGCAATGAGCAGGAGGAGCTGTTCAGGGGGGAGATGGTACCCAATGGAAGTAAAATGTGCTTGTAGGCTGTGGTAGCTGTTGTCCAGAAAGAGCAGTGACAGCTGTGCTGGATCTAAGTGAGAGAGAGAAATGAGCTTCAGTGTCTGCAAAAAGCCTAAGCTGTGGATAGTCTGACAGGCATTTTCAAGAGTGAGAGAAAGAGGAGGAGAAGTGAAATGAAATCTCAAATGTCTCTCTTCAAGGAAATTTTGATGTAGCAGTCAATGGGATTGAGGCAATCTCAGAAAGTCTGATGATGACACCAAGCTGTGTGATGCAGTCGACACACTCGGAGGCAAGGGATGCCATCCAGCAAGACCCTGACAGGCTGAAGAGGTGGGCCCATGAGAACCTCGTGAGGTTCAACAAGGCCAAGTGCAAGGTTCTGCACATGGGTTGGGGCAATCCCAAGCACAAACACAGGCTGGGTAGAGAATGGATTGAGATCAGCCCCAAGGAGAAGGACTTGGGGGTGTTGGTTGATGAGAAGCTCAACATCAGCTAGCAATGTGTCCTTGCAGCCCAAAGAGCTAACCACATCCTGGGCTGCACCAAAAGAAGCATGGCCAGCAGTTTCTGGGAGGTGATTCTCCCCCTCTACTCCACTCTCATGAGATCCCACCTGGAATACTGCATCCAGCTCTGAAGCCCCATAAGAAGGACGTTGATCTGGTGGAGTGAGTACAGAGGAGGGCCATGAAGATCATCAGGGGGCTGGAGCACTTCTCCTTTGAGGACAGGCTCAGAGAGATGAAGTTGTTCAGCGTGGAGAACAGAAGGCTCTGGGGAGACCTTATAGAAGCCTTCCAGTACATAAAGAGGGCTTAGAAGAAAGCTGGAGAGGTGCTTTTGACAAGGGCATGTAGTGATAGGACAAGGCATAATGCTTGTAAACTGATAGTAGTTAGATTTATATTAGATATAAGGAAAACAATATTCACTATGAAGGTGATGAGGCACTGGAACACATTGTCCAGAGAAGTTATGGATGCCCCATCCCTGAAAATGTTCAAGGCCAGTGTGGTTTGGGCTTTGAGCAACCTGGTCTAGTGGAAGGTATCCCTGTGCATGGAAGGGGATTGGAACCAGGTGATCTTTAAGGTCCCTTCCAATACAAACTCTTCTATGATTCCATGATTCTATGATTCTGTGTTTGTTTTCCTCACAATTGGATGTTGCCAGAAAGAAAGGGGCAGAAGGTAAAGGACAGAAAACTGGAAGTATTACTGGCATCACCCATTCCTGTATGGTGGAGGTGTATCAATGGAGAAATGCAGTCCTTTCAGTGGAGGAGTAGAATTTCAATGTGATTATAGAGCAGGCAAAATGTAGTTAATATCTATGCCAGATGGAGCTTCATCTGTTGCAGATTCATTTTAGAAATGGAGAAATTATTGGTAAATATGGGTTCTGTCTTTTTAAATTTAAGATCTTGGAAAATACTGACATCCAGTTTTGATGTTTAGCCTGGAGAAACAGTTATCTTGAGGGATAAAGGTTATAGGAATATTAATCTAAGCAGAGACATCAAGAGCTATTTGCATGTTAATCAAGTTAGCAACAGCAATGCCTCCAAATACAGTGTACATCAGCTAAAGTTCTCACATAAACAAGCATAAATTTCTATTTCATGAATGCTTGCGTGCAGAGCCATACAAAACTGAATCTTTTTGAAATATAATCCTGGGCTATGACACTGACAAATGAAAGACAGATGAGTTATTGAGTAAAAAATGGATCCTATCCTTAGATATGATTGTGTTTCTGGAAGCAGGAACACATTCCCAAAAACAGATCAAAGTGAAGCAGAGAAATTACTGAAATTAGCTTTTCTTGGCAATACAGTACGGTAACAGATATTAGTATGTTGACAGACACAGGCACCAGAAAAAGGGGAAAAAACCACAAAAGTCATTAAATGATGAATAGGGTTGGACTATTTGCTAGTTTTCATACAGTCCCAAGAGTCATATATCTACCACTGACCTCAGCTCAAAGGATCTGGGAGATACTGTGGAGCAGAGGAGGTTTAGTTTCGATATTAGGAAAAATTTCTTCACCAAACGAGTTATAAAGCATTGGAAGAGGCTGCCCAGGGAAGTGGTTGAGTCACCATCTTTGGAGGTATATAAAGATGTGTAGATATGGCACTTAGGGAGAGAATTTAATGATGGCCTTGGCAGTGTTAGGTTAATGATTGGACTTGATGACCTTAAGGGTCTTTTCCAACCTAAATGATTCCATGATTTTATGATTCTTATTTGCTTGGTGTAACACACATACTAATAGAACTGGAGCATACACATCCTCCACTGCAAATATTGTCATAAGTCTAGACCTACACTGTTAGATTTGTTGGGACTCTTGGGTCCTTGCTGTTGTCAACACTGTACAAATGTCCCCGTGTTCCCAGGTTCTCCTGGAAAGACAACGCAGTGCAGCCCTGGGGATGGTTTGCTCCTGTGATGCTACAGACAGTTGTTGTAGCAACAACTCATGCAGTGACATATGATCTGAGATTTATTCAATTGGTGTGACAGGTATATTGGATAGGTAGTGGTTCCTGTGTCAAAAACAGCAAATGTATGTCCAAATCAGAGCCCAGTCAGTTCAAACCGGAACAAGGTGGACCCAGGTGAACACTTACTGCAACCTGTTGACATGTCAGGTCAGCACCTGACAGCTTGGCCATTATGTGCAACAGCTTCTCCTTGGGCTATAGCTTCTACAAAGTGCTCAACATTACGTTTGGTGTCCTTACAGAGGAGGCTATTGTTTTAACTAGTCATTATTTTCATAATTAATTTGTCAGAATAAGTCACGTATATTCATTAGTTGCATAATCTCAAGTCAATCAGCAGTTTCTATTGCGGTTTTCATCATCTTGTGACCCCTGTCAAAAATGCTACAAAACAGAAAATATTACTTTTGTTATCCAGCTCATTCCAGATTAATCTGGGTAGTCTGTGATGCACAGAGGCAGGATAAAACCTACGTGGTGTGACAGGTATAGTGGGTAAATAGCAATTCCTCTTCTAAAAAGTGCTATCCGTAATGATGGTCTGGACATTGTATTTTTCTATTTGAAATATAAGATTTATATTACTTAGAATTTGCTATGACCTTTGAAATCCATATTTGTTTAATGGTTTTTCTCTCTCTCTCTTTGCACACGCATATGTATCCATATCTATGTCTATTCTTATATCAGTATTTATATAGAAGTATGTGGAAGGAGAGTTTCTTCACAGTGAAAACAATAGCTAAAACCAGACCTATAATCACATATTTTTAGACATGTTTTAAATATTATTATTTTCCTATGAATAATCTTGGGGACTATGATACTGTCAATAGTATGGGCCTTCTACATGGCTTCTCTGGTTTGAAAAACTGAACAAGATTAACTTTCTTCCTTCCACTAAGAACAATACCTAATTTCTTCATAAATGAAGTAAGGTACTAGGAGAAACTAGAATATGTACAAGTTCATGAGTTAGTGAACAAATATTTGCAGGTGTATTAAGGCTTCAGTAGGATAACAGAAATTCAGTGAAGATACAGACTTTACTAAGACATTTTTGGTTAGTTCAAAAGATTTTTTATTAGTTATTGATTGGTATTGGTGAGAACCTAGAAGGAATATGTAATGCATCAAAACATGCCTACTCTGTCTCACCATGATAAAATTTAATCCTTTAGAAAATATATTAATGTAACTTGGCTAAAGCATAATCAAGTGCAAATGTTCCCATACATTAAGAAAAAATAATGATACTCCATAAATTAATATTCAGAAACATTAAATATATATTTTAAAACAAATACAGTTAATAGTAACGAAAAAAAGGTTTTTATTGACTGTGATAAATAATTCATATTCCTATATATCTTTCTTCATTTCTTTTTAATTTCCTATTTCTCTCTGTACATAATAAAAAAAAAAACAGATTCTGTATCTTTTTGAAATATCCCAAACATGTTAAAAAGGGAGCCAAGAGAACTGATGACGCACATGTCTGTAGGGAAGTATATTAAGGGTCTGTTTTGAGGTACTGAGAGAAGTTGATATAGATGCCTTAGGGAAAAATGTATGAAGAATACAAATCTGAATGCTGCTAGTTTTCAGATTTAGGATGCTTTTATTAAAGAAAAAAAAACCAAACAAAAACAAAAAAAACCCTATAAACTAATTTTTTCCCTTACAAGGAAAAAGGAATTCAGATACCACTGAGACTGAGCCAGACTGGGGCATAAACAGAGGAGCCAAGTATATTGCCAAGTCTAGGCCATATGCCAAATTTTACTTCTTTACATATTCACCAAAAAGTAGAAAACATCTCTTCTTAAGCATTTCTTAATTCTCAATGCTTCATCTAAAATTACTTGTCAATATCTGCCATGGTGTACCTTAGGTCTTGGGTATGAGCCAATGAAACTGGACATTTTCATATGTTCCCAGCCTATATCAAGACAATGTTGTCAAAAGACACATCCGTGTATAAAAAGGAAATGTCTTCAATGTCCTCCTAAACAAGAAACTGGAAAGCTAAGTAGGTAACTAGGAAAGATGAAATGTATGTGAAACACTTTTGTGTATAGTGACATAGATACCAGCTGATGTAAGGTTGTGTTGTGATGTTTAGTATCCTCATTCCAGAAGTTTCCCAATTGGTTATAGAAATTTACCACTTACATTCACCCCCTGTCCTAACACAGCTGGATCAATGGTGCTAAACCAAACTTTCTGAACCTTTTGAAGATTTGCAAGTGGGTAACTCCCCTCCAGCGATCGGTTACTTCAAGCCATTCTGTTTTCTTCTGTGAGGTTTTTTTTTTTCTGAGAGTTTTTTTCTTTTTTTTTCAGAAGAGCTTTTATGTGAATGAAGATAACATCTTTCAAGAAGCATATGTGCTACAACTGCCCATTTCTTCACATTAGAGAAAGGAAATTAAAAAGGCTTATATTAAAAGACACACAACACACACATAAAAGTGCTTACTCATACCTTTAAATTTTCTACCTGGAATAAGATACACAGTTAAGGTCTATAAAAGTACTATGTGTGTTTTATGTGAATTAGGCTACAACAGATATATTGAAAGAGAGAAAAGCTTCACAGATGCGACATGATTTTCCCCTTTGCTCATTCCAGTTTCTAATTTCTGATCTTAATATTCTAACTCCCATTTTTCAGTTCAATGGGCTGCTTTTAATCTCTGTGTTTTATGAAAACTTCTGAGAGTTAATTCATATTTTCAGCATTTGGAAAGCCTTGAAAACAATAAAATATTTTAGCTAATACATATTTAGCCCATATGTATTTGCTGGTCTCATAGCAGTAGCATCCAATGCATAAGTTAAAAGGAGTGGAAATCTTTGACAGAGAAACCAGTAGTAAAAAAACCCAAAACAAAACAAAAAAAAACCCCACCCCACACTATTTTCTTCTTGTTTCTACATTCTTAGACTTTGAAATGTGGTACTTATGAATAAGCTTGAAAACATTGTTTGAGAATGGAGAGTTAATCCAAAACTGTTCAGGCATTACATAGGTCTCCAACCTTGTTAATATTTCTACATGTGCAATATTGCAAGGCTGGAGCCTAAATATATTGCAGAAGCTCTGCAAAAGTTCCCAGAAATATAGGTATACTACAGAAGGCGTAAAAGTTAAAATCTGCACTGTAGCAAGTCTGTTAGCTGGTGTATATAAAAACTTTAAGATTTCAGAACACAAAGAAATTCTGAATGAAACCTCATATGCTTGGTTTTTATGACAGAAAAGAAGTTGTGAAATCTTTGCAAACTGAAGTGGAAAATTGGTGCGCGTCCTGTTTCATTTTTATTGTACTATACTACTATGTAGTGGTTTATTGAGAATAAGAAAATACAATGCTTCAAGCAAAGTCAAAATAGTCCACTCTATTCTGCAGAGCCTGATCGATTCCTGTTGAACCTCTTTAGGTGGGCTGACAGTGATCACAGTCAGTCTTCAGGGGAACTTAAGTTTCTCTTCTTTTTGGTATTACAATATTTGGATGAGAAAGAAGAGGTCAATGGCTGATTAAATTGTTTGTGTATGAGTTTTACAAGTCAGTGCTAGCCATACCTTTGAGTGTGAACTGCCACAGCAAAGAAAATGGTTTTTGAGCCCACACCTGCGAGGGGCAGTGTTTCTCTGCATTTGGATGTACGCTACCCCAGCACAGGCTCCACTGTTGAAGAGCCAGCTGCTTGACGGTAAGACGCAACCCATCTAGCTCAGCCTTTCACCACTTCATAAGTTCTTTTGAGCCTTATGAGCATTAAAGCAGGCCTCATACTGATAACAAAGGTTAAGGCAATCATCTTTTTCCCTTTGCAGATAAGGACTTGAAAACTGCCTTTGCAGTCTCTCTCTTCTGTGCCACACAGAAAGATTTCTGCAGTATGTGGTTTCTCTTGGTTTAAACAGTGTTTATCAAATGGAAACACATGTATACAGTAGGTAAGTAAACATTTGCTGCACTTTGAAGAAGAGCTTGCTTGCCTTTTGTTTTGATGCTGGTATTCCTTAAGAGAAGTACTTTTAAAATATACATAGGAATATAAACGTGATAAAGGAACTTAATCATTTCAGCTCCCATTGAACCGTGAAACAAATGAATGCTTAATCATACTGCTTCACTCATAGTCCCTACTGAGAGAAGGATGCATTTTGACAGTGCTGTATTATTCCTAATTACTTTTTACATATACTGAGATTGTAAAATCCCTTTGGGAACAGTAGATCTCCAAAGAAGAGTGAACTTGATTCCAGCTGACTTTGGCACATTTAACTTAAACTTTGCAAACCACTCATGTTTAACAAAAGATTTTGTTGTTGTTGTTGTTGTTGTTTTTTAATATGATGTGTATGACTATTCAAGAGCTTTTCCCACAATTTATGAAAACATTTTTGATATTAAGCCTTTGTTCTTCTCTGACTTTCCTTCCAGCACATTTTTCTTTTCTTTCTTCCCCTGTTGAACTATGGGTTGTTTTTAGAATTTCATCACAAGCACTAACTACCTAGCTCCAGTTAAAATATCAGGAGTAAACCTAGTAAAAACAAGAACAAGTAATTTTACCTGTGTTAATCTTAAATATAAGGGACCAGATCCTCAGATCTCATTTTTTTTCAACTAAGCTCCACTGAAATGAACTACCGTGTTTTCAATTATTACGATATGTATGACTTAACAATGAGTGTTAATCACCGTTCCATTATTCACCTCAAAGAGTGATTGAATACTATTTTGTAAATGTTGCAAAGTTAACAGTGTCTACTGTTTTTGGACACTTCATCTCTAATCCAACTTTGTCCAAACCTTAGTCTTCCTTACAAGCTTTGGAAAATCCTATCCTGTACGGTTAGAGAGAAAATCAAGAGTGGTTTGAAGGAAGAAAGATTGGATATTTGATTATACCAATTTTGTCCCAACAGGTAAAATTTATCCTAATTTAAGATGGTGGATTTTTTTTCCAGCATGTCAATTTTAGTACATTTTTTCTTTAATAACCTTAAGATCCACATGAAGGGAGAAAAGGAATCCAAGGAACCTTAACTAACACTCTGCTTAAGAAGGACCGCAGAAAATTAGTATTCCTTTTGCAGAATTTATTTATACATTGTATTAAAGTGAAAAATTGAAAGGATTATCTAATTTTCTCTGGTACACTTTAGAAGTCAGCCAATAGTCACATCTACTTAGTACCACTTTTTCAGCTCCTTAGTCAGTTTTAATTTAGTCAAAGGTACCATTGGGTTAGCATTTACTTCAGTTAAGACTGCAGGTGGGGATATCTGACTGAATGCAGCTGAACTGCACAGGACTTCACAGCTTTTTCCACTTATGTCAAACTACATAGCTGATGACAAGTCTACTCATATGTTACTCTGATTCTGAAGTACAATAAAACCAAACACTGAACCTAAATAAGAGCTGATACAGTGAACAAAATCCTCTTCTGTGAATGTAGCCACACTCACAAAAAAAAATAGGAGAAGAAAATTTAACTTTTTTATTTTAATTACTATTCAGAAAATTTATTTAAACTACATCAATTAAATAACTCTTTTTTTTCCATTATAATCTCAAACTCCAAAGAAAGGAGGTGGCTCTACGCTATTTCTATAGCGTAAAGATTCTTAAACACAGATAAAGCCTATGTGGAAACCAATAAAGTATCTTACCTTTTTTTTTTGTTACTTTGTACATACATGCATACAAGATTTACAAACCATTCTCTTAATTTATTTGCCGAGATGGTTTTGGTAGCAGCAGAGTGAGTCAGGCAGGAAATAATCTTTAGGAATCCATTTTCAATACAAAGGTCTAATATAATAGCACATATCGCTTTAGGTATATATTGTCAGCTTTGTGAAACAGACATTGGAATAAAAACATAAAGTATTTCATTATCTCACCATGTACATTTGAGATGTATATTTCTATTTTGGATCATTTCTATTCTGAGGTTTTCTTTGATTATTTACCTTCCTTGATTTTCTACAGCCTAGCGTTCCCAGTGATTTGAGTCTAAGTCAAACGAATCTTCAAGCCAATATTCCATATTGCCTGAAAGATTAAGACAAATATTGTTTAGATTGTGAAAGAGCCATTTATTTCTTCCTGACCTAATAGCACCAGCTTTTTCAATGGCAATACTTTTCCATATTTGCCATGCTGCTCCCTCTGCTTCTTCTTTGTGTTTTAGGGTGTTCAGTGTCACAGAACTTGCAATAAACAGCTGAAACCTGTGAAAGGTTTGGGTTTTTGATTTTTTTTTTTTTTTCTGTGAGGGTGGTCAAACACTGGAACAGGTCACTCAGATGCATTATGGAGTCTTCATTCTTGGAAATACTAAAAACTTAAATGGACATGGCCTTGAGCAGCCTGCTCTAGCTGACCCTGGTCTCAGCAGGTGGTGGTACAAGAGAATCTGCAGAGGTGCCTTCCAGCCTCAGCCATCCCCCAATTCTGTGATTCTGTAGGTGAACCAGGTAATTATAGGCCATCCATCCTGCACACCAGCTCTAGCCAAAATAATTGGAATACTGATAGAGGATTCAAGAGAGTGTTAAAAGATGAGAACATAATTGGTGACAGTGTAGCTTTCTGCCAGCAATCAAGTGGCAGAGACATAGAATAGATATCAACTGAAAGGCATCACTATAAAAAAATTAGTTGGAGACCTCTACGTATAAACCTGAGAAAATTAAAACAATTTTCCTTGTACTAAATGAACTGAGCTTATATGACTCAAAAGTATTAATTGAAAGGTTATAAAAGAATATTTTCAGTAAAAAGGTAGAAGATAACTCTGGAAAGGTATAAGACAGAGTGATATCTGATTCCCAGAGTATAACCACATCTATAACAATGTACAGTCTTTTCCAGTGGGAATGCAATGGTGAGACTGGCTAGGTCTTTCCCCCCTCGCACAGAAGCATCCATTCACTATTTGCAAATTTTATGGTTTATTGAGCAAGGAGGCATAGTATTTACTAAGCTAGCCTGTTGTTCTGACTTGTTGCCAGCTTCTCATTTCCCTAACTTCCCTGAGGGCACCAGCAGCTATGTCCCACCCCACTGCTTATGTCAGTAACTCATCCTACTGCTGTCCCTTGCACTGTGTCATCTCACAGTACTTTTTTTTTTACTTCAGCTTAAGAAAAGTAACAGAGAACTAAACTGACATCTTCACTCACAGGAAACTAACTTGAATTCCTTTCTCAAATTACACAAAATTCTTAAATAGCTGCTTATTTTGTTGTATCCCTCAAATACTTTCACACCTCATTTCATAGAATCATAGGAGTCATAGAATCTTTAAGGTTGGAAAAGACCTCCAAGAACATCAAGTCCAACCATCAACCTAACACCACCGTGCCCACTAAACCATGTCCTGAAGTGCCACATCTACACATTTTTGGAACACCTCCAGGGATGGTGACTCCATCACTTCCTTTGGCAGCCTGTTCCAGTGCCTGACCACTCTTTCAGTATAGAAATGCTTCCTAATATCCAATCTAAACCTCCCCTGCCGCAACTTTTGCCATTTCCTCTCATCCTTCTCCTGCTTTTTCATTATTTTAACCCTTTGTGGTGGTTTAACCCTAGTCACCTGTGGTGTTTAGCCCAGATCACCACACAGTTTCTTACTTACCCTCTCCCTACCCAGTGGGATGGGGGAGAGAAATTGGGAAGAAAGGAAAACTCGTGGGTTGAGATAAAAACAGTTTACTAAAAATACTAAAAACTACAAAGCTAACAGGATATAAGGATATTAATATATACAAAATGAACAATGTACAATTTCTCACCACCCAATGTCCTAATGACTGATACAGCCTGTCCTGAGCGGTGATCACGGAAGCGAAACCGAGCAGCAAGCAAAGGAGCGAAAAGGGAGCCAGCAAGGTAGAGAGCGAGCGATGCCAGAGAGCAAGAGAGAGAGATGATATGGAAAGGAATGGATGCTCCCACTGTGGGCAACCTCCACTTAGATACTGAGCATGATGTTTATGGCATGGAATACTCTCTTTGGCCAGTTTGGGTCAATTTTTCTGTCTGTCTTTCTCCCAGCTTCCTGCATTTGCAAATTAGCAAGACTTGGAAAGCCAGACAGTGTCCTTGGTTTCATTAACAACAGCTCATATCACTGATGCGTTTATCAACCTCCTTCACATCTGAATCCAAAACACACTGACTACTGAGAGGAAAATTAACTCCATCCCTGCCGAAACCAGGACACCCTTGTTTTTTGGAGGAAGGAAAATCCACACAGTTGGGGTATTCCCTGTTGTTAAACTTTAAGAGCAATAAGAAAGATCAGAGAATCAAAGATTTTAAGTTGGAAGGGACCTTTAAAGGTCATCTGGTCCAACCCCCACTGGACGGACCAGGGACATCTTCAACTAGATCAGGTTGCTCAGAACCTCATCCAACCCGGCCTTGAATGTTTCCAGGGATGGGGCCTCCACCACCTCTCTGGGCAACCTATTCCAGTATTTCACTACTGATATTGTAAAAAATTTCTTCCTTATGCCTAGTCTAAATTTACTGTCTTTTAATTTAAAACCATACTCCTTGTCCTATTGCATAGGCCCTATTAGAAAGTCTGTCCCCATCTTTCTCATAGGCCCCCTTTAAGTATTGAAAGACTATAAGGTCTGCCGAGAGCCTTCTCTTCTCCAGGGTGAACAACCCCAACTCTCTCAGTCGTTCTTCAGAGAAGAGGTGCTCCAGCTCTCTGATTTTTTTTTTTATGATGAAGGTGTGATGAAGATGCAGGTGTTTGTCCTGATGTCCATACAATTCTCCTCTTGGGTAAGCAGAAGATTGATGTTAATTTGGCTTCCCCTGAAAGATTTTTATGACAATCTTCTTTTCCTCCTGCTTATTATACCACCAGCGCTGTCTAGTTTTAAGATAAACATTGAGATAGGATAAGGAAGAGAGGTGAGAACATATTCCTTGTAGAATGCCTTATACTTAGGCTGAGGAAAGTAATAAGAACCTTTCCAACTTCAATCCAGACAGTCTTTCCTGGAGACATAAGACCAGACTGATTTAGCTTAAAGTTCATTTTATCTAGAGTATCTTGTTGAATTTTATCATAATATAAGACAATAATAAATGTGTAGTTGATATTATGAGACAAATTTAATTTAAATTAGTTTCTTAATTTTAAAATACAGTAACCTCAAAATAAAATATACATTGAGTACAATAATACTGCTAACTGTAAATAATTTGAAATTCTTTTAATTTTCAAACATATTAAAATCCATATTGGAAAAAAAACAAATCTAAGCTCTATGCTATGGTAGGTCTATGAGCACTGGCTGATGTTAGGAGTAGATTTTACTAAATACCATACACATACTGTTGCAAATCAAGATTAGAAAATAAAGAAAAATTAGGTCCCAAAACCTCAGAAAAATAAACACACACATAAAAGTAAGCAGAAAATAAAACTGCTAATATTCTTTGAAAGATCTTAAATATTCCCTATCAATTCAGAAAAGAATGGAATATTATTATTAATAGCTCAGCAAAGATTTCCCTTTATTATGCAGCAGTGGTCCAAAAATAAAGCTAGAATTATATTACAGAAATAAGAAGATGAAAGTTAATGTATGAATATCTTGTATAAAACAATAGGAAAGCGTCATTCAGAATATTTTATACTCATAACACAATACCCTTCTCTCAGAAGCAAATTACTTATTGAAAATGCAAAGGTCTGTAAAAACAAACAAAGAAATTGAAAAGCCTATGATAATTTACCTTAGAAAGGAGGTAATTAATAGGAATAATATTAAGGAAAATAAAATAGTGAAAAAACTAGCCACGAGTTTCTGTTTTACAAACAGAAATATTCAACTTAAAATTAAGACAAGCACACAATTTTATTCATAGTATTTTGTTTTGGTTGCAGAATGCCTCCTCACTAGTGTTTAAGAAGATTCAGAGACAGGTTGTTTCTACCAAAACCAAAACTATCCATTCCTATTATAACTAATCATAACACTGAGAGGTTGTTAAAGCTCCTGCTTTGAAACTGAAGGCTGTCCATGGAAAATAGAGACCTGGATGTGATTTAGGCGTTGAATTACTCTCCATTTGCATAGCCATGGGCTCTAACAGTTTGTCCCAATCTTCCAGCGATGGTCAATGTTAGAAATAGGATAGAGGATTTCTGCATCTCTTGTCTTATTCAGCATGCCATTTCCTAGGTTTCTCCATGGCTCTTCAAGTTTATTTTGCTTGGTGACTGAGAAAGGAAAGGAGAGAGGAGGTGCACTGTGGCAGTCATTATCTATTTACAGATAGACCACTGGTCTATCACTCATACATGCTATGAGAAGATGGAGCACTTAGCCAGGCAGAGTGCCTCATTAGCATGGCTAATATCTTCTGGGCCCTGAATCTTGGCATCCAGTTTTCCTGGAGAGTGATAGCTGTGGTGAGTGTCCTCCAGCAATATACAGCTGTAAGGTCAGCATGCAGCCAAGATAAGGGCAAAATCCAGAGCCCATTAATGATAAAACTTAGAGCGTTAGCCACCATCCATCTTCTCCCCAAACCCCTTGCCTGTGCACATAATGCTTCCACCTCTTCCTTACTTCTGATGCTTTGCTTGATTTATACAGTCTCCACACTTTGAAACTTCTTTTTTTCCCCTCTCTGAAGCTCTGATGGAGTCTAATAGAGTTGTTTTTTAACTCTGAAGCAGGATTTCAGCCCAGGTAAGTGAATTGATCTACAGGAACAGGCAGCTTCACACATTCAAAACCTTTGTTCAGCCTCAGAATAAACTCATCACAGAAAATCTTTCAAAATCTTTTTTTTTTGGGAAAAAAAAAGGAGACTTCAGCTACCACTTTATATGTGAAAGAAGTGCAATAAGTACTGTAACAAGGATGAAAAAGTTTCATTTTTTAAAACTGTTACCTCACTGGGACAGGGACACAAAGCTTTTGTTAATGGCAATCATAACTACCATTATAGTCATAATAAGTCATAAAGCAAAACACACTCATTGAGCAAAGAAATATTCTGCTAATTTAACTACTGGTGACATTTATATAAAATGTAATAATATCTTTTAAAACTATAATGAATACTGCCATACAATCTCATGAGACAGACAGTTATCTCTTCCTAAAACTGTTTTTAAGACAGTTTTTTACTTCTGTGTCAACTCTACCGTAGTGTATTTCACTGTTTACAGGCATAGTACCTGAAATAAACAAGTAGAAATCCTAGTCCACATCTCCTGTGCATTTTCTTGGACATGAAGAAAAAAAATCTAAAACTTTATTAAACATTAACAGTGCTGCTTTTTAATATCTTCCATGGAAATGTAATTAACTTCTGGGACAATACAAATAAATAAATTCTATACTAATTTTCTCTTAAGGAAGCAGCTACTTGATCTCTGAACTTCTTTTCCCCCTGCTCCAGTTCCTAGCAAATCTCAAAAATACAACATATTGTGATCTTCCATTTACTCCCTAAAGTCAATTTTTAAAGTTGCCATCAGGGCTGTTTCTGTGCATGCTTACAGAGTGGCTTTAAATAGTAAAAAAAATGAAATGTGATGCTGGGAGTTCTTTTTCCTCAACATTACCATGCAGAAGTGCTCAGGTTTGAGCATAGTTAGATTCACCTTGGCTGGATTCAGCAGGAAAGTTTTATTTGTGGAAACAATGAACAATAAGGATGAAAACAAATGATTCCATTTAATAATAAAAGATAATGTTTAGATCTGATTTAAAGTTATATAATTCTGTCTTAACAGGTCTTGTTAATGTCACTCAACATATTCTTTGCCTGGCAAGAACAAGAAAATGATAATTTCATAGTAAATCCAAATTTTATATCATATACAAAATATTCTGAACAAGAAAATGGAAATTCAAATATTAAAATACTAAAACATAATATGCTCTAGCATTCTTTGTTGTAATTTCTCACAAGGAATAATTCATACAATAAAATACACTTATTTTCCCAAATAATTGTTAAATTCAAAGAATGTGGAGTCTTTGAGGCATGTAGTGCATTACAAAATATCTATGCAAAGGCAACAAATGAAAACAAAAATCCAAATACTGTAGGAAAAATGTGGGGTTTTTTTTCTGTGTTGAAGCGCAGGTTTATAATTGTCAACATCTGTCAGCCAGCTACCTCTCTATAAAGTCATGTATGTATAACCTGAAATTAAATTTGGTTAACATATCTTTAAAAGTTATCAGTGCTCTCAGGCTCTTTGGAATTCAAACTCAAGTTCAGTCCTCAACATTTTAGAGAAAATTAATTGCACATGACAAAACAAAGCAAAACAAAAGTCTAAGATTTTTTTTTGCATTTTTTTTTTTTTGTAAATACAAAGAATAAATAAATAACCCAGCCATTCGAATGTTGGACTTGGCAATTATTTTTATTTTTTCTTTGGCTTTATCTTGGGAGAGAGATCTGTCATTACTAGAGCCAGGTATGAACAGTTGGACTGTTATGTTGTAATATAGAAAAGCCTGACTATGTTGAACACATAAGTTAGATTTTACTGTATATTTACACAGTACAGATATGTTTCCAAGATCCTTTTTCTTTAATTTCTAAAGATCAAGATTCCTAGTACTGTAACGTAGTTGAATAAAGAGTGGCCAGGGATAAGGTAAGGAAGGCCAAAGCCCTGGCAGAACTGAATCTGGCAGGGATATAAAATGCAACAACAAGAGCTTTTATAGGTACGTAGGGGACAAAAGAAAGTCCAGGGAAAATGTAGGCCCCCTCCAGAAGGGAACTGGTGTCCTGGTTACCCAGGACATGGAGAAGGCTGAGGTTCTCAAAGACTTTTTTGCCTCAGTCTTCACCAACAAGAGTTCCTGTCCCACCACCCAAGCTGTAGAAGGTGCAAGCAGGGACTGCGAGAATGAAGAACTGCCCATTGTACTCGAAGAGCAGGTTCAGGATCATCTGAGGAACCTAAAGGTGCACAAGTCCATGGGAGCTGATGAGATTCATCCGCGGGTCCTGAGGGAACTGGTGGATGAAGTTGCCAAGCCACTGGCTATCGTATTTGAGAGGTCGTGGCGGTCTGGTGAGGTCCCGGATGACTGGAAGAGAGGGAACATAACCCCAATTTTTAAAAAGGGGAATAAGGAAGACCCGGGTAACTACAGGCCGGTCAGCCTCACCTCTGTGCGTGGCAAGGTCACGGAGCAGATTCTCCTGGAAACCATGCTAAGGCACATGGAGAGCAAGGAGGTGGTTGGTGACAGCCAACATGGCTTCACCAAGGGCAGATCGTGCCTGACCAATTTGGTGGCCTTCTATAACGGGCATACAGCATCGGTGGACAAGGGATGAGCAACTGACGTAATCTACCTGGATTTGTGCAAAGGTTTTGACAGTGTCCCGCATGACATCCTTCTCTCTAAACTAGAGAGACATGGGTTTGATAGACGGACCACTCGTTGGATAAGGAGTTGGCTGGATGGCCGCACTCAGAGAGTGGTGGTCAACGGCTCAATGTCCATGTAGAGACCGGTCACGAGTGGTGTCCCTCAGGGGTCCGTGCTGGGCCCGGCCCTGTTCAACGTCTTTGTCGGCGACATGGACAGTGGGATAAGAGTGCACCCTCAGCAAGTTTGCCGACGACACCAAGTTGTGTGGTGCCGTCGACACGCTGGAAGGGAGGGATGCCATCCAGAGGGACCTTGACAGGCTGGAGAGGTGGGCCCGTGCCAACCTCATGAAGTTCAACCAGGCCAAGTGCAAGGTCCTGCACCTGGGTCATGGCAATCCCAGGCACAAATACATGCTGGGCAGAGAATGGATTGAGAGCAGCCCTGAGGAGAAGGACTTGGGAGTGCTGGTGGATGAGAAGCTCAACATGAGCAGGCAATGCACCCTTGCGGCCCAGAAGGCCAACCACATCCTGGGCTGCATCAAGAGGACTGTGGCCAGCAGGTCGAGGGAGGTGATTCTCCCCCTCTACTCTGCCCTGGTGAGACCCCACCTGGAGTACTGTGTCCAGTTCTGGAGCCTCCAACATAAGAAGGACATGGACCAGTTGGAGAAGGTCCAGAGGAGGGCCACAAAGATGATAAAAGGGCTGGAGCACCTCTCTTATGAGGACAGGCTGAGAGAGTTTGGGCTGTTCAGCCTGCAGAAGAGGAGGCTCTGGGGAGACCTGATAGCAGTCTTCCAGTACCTCAAGGGGGCCTACAAGAAAGATGGGGATAGGCTGTTTAGTAGGGCCTGTTGTGATAGGACGAGGGGTAATGGTTTTAAAATAGAGGAAGGTAGATTTAGATTAGAAATTAGGAAAAAAATTTTTACCATGCGAGTTATAGAACACTGGAACAGGTTGCCCAAAAAGGTGGTGGAGGCCCCATCCCTGGAAACGTTCAAGGCCAGGCTGGATGAAGCTCTGAGCAACCTGATCTAGTTGGGGATGTCCCTGGTCCTTGCAGGGGGGTTGGACTAGATAACCTTTGAAGGTCCCTTCCAACCCTAACCATTCTATGATTCTATGATTCTATGTTTCTATGATATTAGTGCTTACACAACTAAAACCTTTATCACTATATATTCCCTTTAGAATATGTTATGAACAGAGAAGCATTTAACCATTTCTGGAACAATGAAATTCAAAATTGTTGTAGCAAATGCTGCAGAGAAACTGTACTAAAAACAATTAATCACCTCCTAACCCACTGAGTATTAAAAAGGATGTTTTTGTTACTAAAAGTAATTCCTTCTTTGGTAGCTGTGTTAAAATCTAAATAAATGTAGGCTGTAGGAGAGGAAACTTCATGAATTTCCTTACTAACTTCCTTCCCAGTCATTCTTTTGCAGAAATGACCTGCTGAGGTCATCTTCCAATGCTGCTAGTCCAAGGATATGCATGTATCCTACACCTGCTGGCTGGAAGCCTCAAAGCAACAGCAATATCCACAGCTCTGTGCAAAACAGAGATTAATAGGTCTCTTCGGAATATTGATAGTATCATCTAATAACAAACTACATTCTCATATGTATAGTGTGTAAGTCTTACACGTTTAGAGGAGTGACAGATAAATTACTGCCACAAAGGAATTCAGAGTTGGAGGCTGCCCCTCTCCTATCTCACGGTGCTTTCATGCAGGTGCTACCACTACCTAGCAATATACACCTGCAAGACCCAAAACCTTCTCAGGGACTGAGATTGCTTCAGCTGAGGTCCCCTCAAAATGCTAGTTATCTCCCCAGCGTCTCCCTCTTTGTGTCTTGGGCATTTACTTCCATCTTGGCTCTGGTGACTGTCTGGGTAGCAGTAATCCTGTGTAGTCTTGATCTTTTGCATGAAAGAAGGACACTTGCTAAAGCTACAAAATGTTTCCTGGGTCTTGTAGTGAGCTCTTTTCAAATCAGACTCTTTCTTCATACAGATACCATACTGTCTTGGAGCTACTACATTTTAAATGCAGTTTCCTTTTTAGTATATTTTTATATTGGTGAGTCAGAGACTAAAATGGTGATGATTTTTTAGTTTTCAATAGAAAAAAAAATTCTCATTACTAAAGTATTTTAAAGATTTGTGCTATAATATTACTGCCTTCTCTCAGGGACAGTGATTTGCCACATGATATAAAAAGAAGTAATGGAAAACATGAGAGAGCTCCACTGACTCACGGACACCATGGGTTTTATGAGATTATCTCTGTCTTTACTTGTCCAGATTGTCCTTTATGGACTATAAAGCATACATACAGATTGTATAGAGGCACCAAACAGGACCAGCAATTGAGCACATGTCTGGCCTGGCTTAGTCTATGCAGTTCTCTGCAGTTAGCTTTGCCGTTATTATTTTCTTCAATTCTTTGATTCATATAAAATTAAATAGTAAAAATATACAGCTACTTAGAAGATTTTTATTCCCATTAAAAATTTGTATTTAATGCAGAAAAAATGCCCAAAAATAATATCCATGTCTGTTGTAAATTTTCACAAGAAGAGATTATGGAATGTATCTGGTACATTTACTTGTATATTAACAATTGATTAGCCAAAAGTAAGACAAAGTAGAATATGTTCTGAACTTATCTTCCTTGTCCATATCACTAATTATTTTATTTATTTTCTATCCTGAGATTATTTTGATTATTTTTTTTCCCTGTAAATAGCCCATTAATGCCTAGTATTTTAGACAGAATGAATGTTTCTCTCCTTCCTACAGAGTAATCTCTTCTTCTTTATCTGGAAGTGGCAGGCAAAAGCAGATATGCTTATATTTGTTGTATAAATGACATTACTTGAAAAGATCAATACAAGCAAAAGTGTGTTGTTTTATTGGTTGTTGGTTGTTTTATGTTTTTTTTTTACTCAAATTGCAATATCCCAAATCCAAGCTTTAATAATGAGAAAACTACATTGTGTATTGTTGGACTATGCAACTGAAGGTAAAATTAATCAGAGATACACAGAATGATATCAGGTGATTCTGAACCTCTACTCCACTCTTGTGAGACCCCACTTGGAGTACTGTGTCCAGTTCTGGAGCCCTGAACATAAGAAGGACATGGACCTGTTGGAGCAGGTCCAGCGGAGGGCCACGAAGATGATCAGAGGGCTGAAGCACCTCTCCTATGAGGACAGGCTGAGAGAGTTAGGGCTGTTCAGCCTGGAGAAGAGAAGGCTTGGCAGAGATCTTATTGTGGCCTTTCAATACTTAGAGGAGGTTTATAAGAAAGACGAGGAGAAACATTTTAGCAGTCATGATAAGACAAGGAGTAATCGTTTTAATATAGGAGGTATTTTTATACTAGATATAAAGAAGAAATTTTTACAATGAGGGTGGTGGAGCACTGGAACAGGTTGCCCAGAAAGGTGGTGGATACCCATCCCTGGAAACATTCCAGGTCAGGTTGGATGGGGCTCTGAGCAACCTGATCTAGTGGAAGATGTCCCTGCTCATTGCAGGGGGGTTGGTCTTGAGAACCTTTAAAGACCCCTTCCAACCCAAACTATTCTATGATTCTATGAATCTTGCAAATCCACCCACTCTACCCCCTAAAAAAAGAAAACCAGCATCAAAGGCTGTTATAAGCCAAATAAAGAAAATCTATGGAAAGCAATAACGAAATTCTGTTAAACTTCTTTTTCTTTGATTCTTATACATTTTATCCAATTTTTGGTATTTATTTTATCTCTAGGATAAAGGAAAATAAATTATTTATGGGGAAAGGCAATAAATGTCATGGACGAATAAACATCATCAGAAAGAAATTAGAAGTAAACACAGAGGTTAGTATACCAATAGAGAGACAAATGAACAAGAAAACCCTTATCATCTAACATAAGCTTAAGATAAAAATTGCCAAGTGGCAGGCTGAGTTAGATCTTGGAAAGAAAGTTGACAGAAGAAGTAAGAATATTTAATTTGAATAAAAAGTAGTGACTGCAATATGTGGGTTGGAGTCAATAAAGGTAGAAATATATCTGAAAACCAACATCAGTAGTTTATCTCAATTTTTACAAGGAGACTCATGAAGTTAGAGAACATAGGATGGAAGGGACTGGAAGAGGTCCCCTAACTAATCTGAAGTAAGATCAGTAATAACTACATCTGGGTCATGGTTGACAGGCAATATACATCCTGTTATTAAAAACAAAACAAAACAAGTAACCAGAAAAGTCTATATGATGATAGAGATTTCACAACCTTTTCATGAAAACTCTTTAAGTGATTAAGAATTCCTACAATGAGAGTGCATTTCTTGATGTATTTTTAGCCCATTACTTCATCTACTATCTACAGTCAGTGGACTGTGAGAATAATTTATTTTTATTTTGGATCTGCTTGATAGATGAAGTATTCATAATAGTTATATATTTCAGATCTATGAAGGCTTTTATCACATATCCTTCCAGTTTTTCTTCCGCTAACTTATCTTACCAGTTCTTTTCCCTTTTATTAAAGTTCATTTTACCATCTTGTAATTATCAATGAAATGCTCTTTGAAATGACACACATCTCTCTTAGCATGCTTAAAATTGAACCCAGCAGCGCTGCTGTACGTGTTCCAATCTTCCAGCATTATCTAGATATTTGCAAGACTTGTATCACAATTTGCATTCCGGACCTCAAAGATAGTGGATATATCCTTAACGTGCTTATCAACATGTCCCTTTTCCCCCTCTATTTTGAGAAAACTATGTCTTTCTTAATATTCCTGCCACAGGAGTTTACTATGTCTTTTAACCCAATAAGTAATAGCTTTGATTCTCTTATTCTCTATTTGTTTGGCACTGTGTTACTGTTCTACACAGAAGCACAGGAAGGATGGGGACTAAGAATGAGCCTATTACCACATTTGAGGGAAAACCTGCAATGGAAAGAGCTAAAAATGGTTAAAATCCTTGATTGTGGCTAATCTGCATAGAACTTTGAGAAAGGAACACATGAAGTAGAGGTCCTGTAGCAAGAACTGACTTTGTAAAGGGTAATGTCTTACCAGTGGAGCCTAGAATTGTATATATGCTCCGGAAAGAAGAAAAAACAGCTTAAGCAACAGGGATCCATAAATTTGATATCAGGCATATGTAGCTACACGAACAAATTTTGATTAATGATTTTAGACCTAGAGGTGAACTGAAAATTAGAATAGAGGCAAAATGCCGAATTATAGTTGCTTGTAGCAACATTGCCATTGGGACTGAAAGTGTCCTGCTAGCTTCAACTTTATTAACGGGGAGGAAGAATGTGACCATATGTAAATTTTTAGAAACACATAGTTTTTAGAAAAAAATAAAAAGCATGGTTAATTTGATAAATATTACACAAGAGAAAAATGAACACAGATGAATATTAAACTGAAGATAATGTGCATGGGTACTGTAGAAGTCAGGTTAAATTTGTTGTTGTTACTCTTAACATTGAATGTAATGGGAATACATTATTAATATGTAAGCTCTTCAGAAATTTATTCAATGTTTTTTGCTTTTAAATTTTTCAAAATAATCTTTACATATGGAGAAAGTAAATCCAGTGGGGAAAAAAACATTTACTACTACCCTAGTTAATTGTCTCTCTATGACTGAGATATTTGTTAAATATACATGTATGTGTCTCTTCTGCACTGCATAACAGTTGGGTTGCTTTATTTATATGAGTCATTATTGCCTTCTGGATCCCTCCATACTCTTAAGAAAAATACTTCTTTACTCTTTTTCTGGTGCTTGACTTCAGCTTCGTATTTGTAAATATTCAACCAGTATGGTGAAGACTCAGTCTGTGACACCTGACAGGTTCACAGTCTTAGAAAAGAACTTTTGGTATATTAAATACCGTTATGTCTTTTAATTGTAGCCCTGAGGAATGTTTAACTCACAAACGGTCTTGTGAAAACATAATTCTGTTTTGCAAGATCTGATCACATGCTTATAGAAGTGAAAAAATAAAAAATCATATTCCTAAAAAAATAAAATTGATAAACAGTATTCTGCTAAATATGGTAGGGAAAAATATACTGTGAATTTTTTAACACTTGTCAGAAAGTCCATCAAGAGTGCTAGTGATTAGAACATAATAATGGAGAGGATCTTAAGCTAAGTTAAAGTGACGGCTCCAGCACAGTTAGGAGTGTATAAGTCTCATAAAACCAGTATATTTTCAATTATGAAATGTAACCTATTTGTCCATATAAGGGGAAAAAAAAAAAAAAGGATGGCAGAGCTGATTACAATTTCTACTAGCTAAGTGTCTGTCTGTGGTCATACATTCTTTTTGGATATGTAATTGTAATTTATGATGTTACTTTATAGGATTATCTGAGTAACCTTGTGAATTCTTCTCAGATAATTATACTGTTTTCTTGTGAAATCCACTTCTATTCTTCGAACAACATATCTTATTTCTGGTTCGGTTACTTGAAAGCCATACTCTATGACTCTCATATAGAAGAAGGTGGATAAACATAGAATAGAAACAGAGTGGCCATTTTAAATAGCTTCTCAGCATCACAAACAAGGAATGATGTAAGAGTAATATGATGATTCTGTCTTCACAAGGCATAGCTTTCTTCAGCGTCTAAATGTAGTTGATGCAATGGGTTCACTTCGCGAGCAAGCAATTCAGATTTGCTTGAAATTAAGAACAATTTATTTAAAATTGATTTTGGTTCAAACAAATGTCTTCACAAATTTATCTAGGGAGGCAATGATGTACATGTTTGCTTGAATTGCAGATGACACAAAACTCGGTGAACAGTCAATATGCTGAAGGGCAGGGCTGCCATTCAGAGGATGGAGGAGTGGGCCTGCACGACCTTATGAAATTCAGCACAGAAAATTGCAGAGTCCTGTTTCAGGAAGAGAAGAGCTTCTGTAACAGCATGGACTGTCGATGGATGGGCCAAAGAGTAGCTCTGTAGGAAAAGCCCTTGGGGGGCGGCGGGCAATAAGCCCAACTCAATGAGTTGAATGTATGACCATGGTGTGCCCTGGCAGCAAAGGTACCCAACAGCTCCAGGGCCATATGGACAAGGGCCCGGCTCATAGATCAAGGGAAGGGATTATCTCCCCATATGTAGCACTCATCAGACCACATGTAGATACTGCATCCAATTTTGGCCCCCTAACAGAGGAAAGACATGGACAAACTGGAGTTACCTCAGCAGAGGGCCTCTGTAGTAGCTGGAGCTGGACCACTTGTTCATTCCAGTCTTATTATCCTCTAGTCCTATGAAGAGAAATGAGAGGAAAAAAAAAAAAGAAGTTCAAGCAGAGCTTTGAAGTAGAAGTGATTGAAGGAAGTAACATCAAATAGTTGTTCTGGTCTTGTAGCCTTCCCTAGACATCTGCTATAAGCCAATGTCTGACATAGCTCTTACAATGGTTATTACAGTGGTAAATACACACAATTTGAGATACTCTGTAAAGCCTTATCATAATGCAAATTAAAAAAAGAGAGTAAATACAAAATTTTATTTAGGAAATAAATATTTCATTAAAAATAATAACATCACCTCTGTTTATCCCCTGTGTTATTTTCTGGTTATTTGACAGTGAGAAGACAATCTATATTGTGTTTAAATCTATTTCTGTAGGATTTCACCTCATTGTTCCACCTTTTCTGTGAAGTAAGGTAAATACTAATTTAGTTTGCACTCACCATCAGATTTTCCTCTGTAGCACAACCTAATTGCATAATAATCCACTTTTCCTTTTCTCTTTTCTTTATTACCTGGAAAAAATGAACAAACACACACAAATACCATGCCAGATCTGTCTATAAAACCTGAATTTGCTGATACGTCCTTTTAATACTTGCTTTGTGCTTTCTCCTATTAACTGATCCAAAAGGGTTCTTCATCATTCCAGCTATGAATCATTACTTGGCAGATTTTAAACTTCAGTGTAAGATTCACATTTCTCACTTTAAGATAAGAAAGTAATAAATACTATACATACAGTCCTACAGTCAATCTAGTTTCCATTGTTTCTTAAAGGTGACTTTTCTGGAACTGCAAATGTTTCTTACAGACCTATTTTTATAATCTCCATTAATCTGAAAAGAATAATCTTGAGATTTCTCCAGCCAAGGTTATTTTTCACAGCCAGATCTTCCATAATATCTTCACCACCTAGACCAACATTAAAATACGATTTCCTTTCCTTACTTTAAATTATCACCCAAAAAAAGAGCAGCAACTATCTTCTCTGAAAATATCTGGACAATGGAACTAAGAACAGTGATGTCTGATTTTTTTTTTTTTTGAGGGTTATTTCTGAATAATTTAAAGGAATTAATTTGTGTGACCAAAATACGCTGCATATTATAGAATCATAGAATGCTTAGGGTTGGAAGGGACCTTCAAAGTTCACCTAGTTCAACACCCCCTGCAAGGCGCAGGGACATCTCCAACCACATCAGGTTGCCCAGAGCTTCATCCAGCCTGGCCTTGAATGTTTCCAGGGATGGGGCATCCACCACCTCTCTGGGCAACCTGTTCCAGTGTTCTACAACTCACACTGTAAAAAATTTTTTCCTAATATCCAATCTAAATCTACCTTCCTCTATTTTAAAACCATTACCCCTCGTCCTATCACAACAGGCCCTACTAAACAGCCTCTCCCCATCTTTCTTGTAGGCCCCCTTGAGGTACTGGAAGACCGCTACGAGGCCTCCCTTGAGCCTCCTCTTCTCCAGGCTGAACAGCCCAAACTCTCTCAGCCTGTCCTCATATGAAAGGTGCTCCAGCCCTCTGATTGTCTTCATGGCCCTCCTCTGGACCTTCTCCAACTGGTCCATGTCCTTCTTGTGTTGGGGGCTCCAGAACTGGACACTCCAGGTAGGGTCTCACCAGGGCAGAGTAGAGGGGGAGAATTACCTCCCTTGACCTGCTGGTCACTCTCCTCTTGATGCAGCCCAGGATGCAGTTGGCCTTCTGGGCCGCAAGGGCGCATTGCCTGTTCATGTTGAGCTTCTCATCCACTATCAGTCCCAAGTCCTTCTCCTCAGGGCTGCTCTCAATCCATTTTCCGCCCAGCATGTATTTGTGCCTGGGATTGCCATGACCCAGGTGCAGGTCCTTGCACTTGGCCTGGTTGAACTTGGCACAGGCCCACCTCTCCAGCCTGTCAAGGTCCCTCTGGATGGCATCCCTCCCTTCCAGCGTGTCGACGGCACCACACAACTTGGTGTCATTGGCAAACTTGCTGAGGGTGCACTCTTATCCCACTGTCCATGTCGCCAACAAAGATGTTGAACAGGGCCGGGCCCAGCACGGACCCCTGAGGGACACCACTCGTGACTGGTCTCCACTTGGACA
Source organism: Chlamydotis macqueenii (assembly GCF_036417535.1). Taxonomy (NCBI): domain Eukaryota; kingdom Metazoa; phylum Chordata; class Aves; order Otidiformes; family Otididae; genus Chlamydotis; species Chlamydotis macqueenii. The sequence goes on along the minus strand of NC_141556.1, from coordinate 140,927,869 downwards.
TCAAGCGGTTGACCACCACTCTCTGAGTGTGGCCATCCAGCCAACTCCTTATCCACCGAGTGGTCCATCCATCAAACCCATGTCTCTCTAGTTTAGAGAGAAGGATGTCGTGCGGGACACTGTCAAAACCTTTGCAGAAATCCAGGTAGATGATATCCGTTGCTCATCCCTTGTCCACCGATGCTGTCACTCCGTCATAGAAGGCCACCAAATTGGTCAGGCACAATCTGCCCTTGGTGAAGCCATGTTGGCTGTCACCAACCACCTCCTTGCTCTCCATGTGCCCCAGCATGGTTTCCAGGAGAATCTGCTCCATGACCTTGCCACGCACAGAGGTGAGGCTGACCAGCCTGTAGTTGCCCGGGTCCTCCTTGTTCCCCTTTTTAAAAATAGGGGTTATGTTCCCTCTCTTCCAGTCATCCGGGACCTCACCAGACCACCACAATTTCTCAAATATGATGGCCAGTGTCTTGGCAACTTCATCCGCCAGTTCCCTCAGGACCCGAGGATGGATCTCATCAGGTCCCATGGACTTGTGCACCTTTAGGTTCCTTAGATGATCCCGAACCTGCTCTTCGAGTACAGTGGGCGGTTCTTCATCCTCACAGTCGCTGCTTGCACCTTCTACAGCTTGGGCGGTGGGACAACAGCCCTTTTCGGTGAAGACTGAGGCAAAAAAGTCATTGAGAACCTCAGCCTTCTCCATGTCCCGGGTAACACCGTTTTCTTTCCAGAGGGGGCCTACATTCTCCTTGGACTTTCTTTTGTCCCCTACATACCTATAGAAGCTTTTCTTGTTGCTTTTTATATCCCTGGCCAGATTCAATTCTGCCAGGGCTTTAGCCTTCCTCACCCAATCCCTGGCCACTCACACAGCCTCTTTGTAGTCCTCCCAGGCTACCTGTCTCTGCTTCCACCCTCTATAGGCTTTCTTCTTCACTTTCAGTTGGTCCAGGAGCTCCTTGCTCATCCACACCGGCCTCCTGGCCTTTATGTCCGACTTGTTCTTCATCGGGATGCAGTTCTGCTGAGCTTGCACGAGGTGCTCCTTGAATGTGGACCAACTTTCCTGGGCCCCTCTTCCCTCCAGGGCCGCCTCACATGGCACTTGGCCCATCAGGTCCCTGAAGAGGCCGAAGTCCGCCTTCTTGAAGTCTAGGGCAGAGAGCTTGCCGTGTAGTTTCCTCGCTGCTCTGTGGATCTTGAACTGCACCGTGTCGTGGTCGCTGCAGCCAAGGCTGTCCTTCAGTTTTACATCCCCCAGCAGTCCCTCCCTGTTGGTGAGCACAAGGTTGAGCATGGCACCCCTCCTTGTTGGCTCTTCTATAGCCTGCCGGAGGAAGTTATCGTCCACGGATTCCAGGAACCTCCTGGACTGCCTGTGCCCTGCCCTGTTATCTCTCTAACAGATGTCGGGGTGGTTGAAGTCCCCCACAAGGACCAGGGCTTGTGACTGTGACACTGCTCCTATCTGGCTATAGAGCGCCTTGTCTGCTCTGTCCTCCTGGCCAGGCGGCCTGTAACAGACCCCCGCTGTAACATCCCCTGTCTGTCCCCATCCTCTAACCTTGACCCATAAGCTCTCTGTCAGCTCCTCCTCCATCCCCGGGCAGAGCTTCACGCACTCCAGGCAGTTGCTGACGTAGAGAGCGACACCCACTCCTCATCTGCCCTTCCTGTCCTTTCTAAAAAGCCTATACCCCTCCCATGTTGACGCTCAAGTTGTACGAGTCGTCCCACCACGTCTCCGTGATGCCAACAATGTCGTAGCCCTGCTCATGTGCACACATCTTCAGCCCTTCCTGTTTATTCCCCATGCTGCGTGCATTGGTATGTAGACACTTCAGCTGGGCCCCTGACAAATCCAACTTGCTGGCTGGAGTGACAGGAGTTCTTTTGGACCACAGTTTAAGTTCATTTGCACATACCTGAGATCCTTCCTCAGCTTCTCGACCCTCGGTGCTGACACTTGCGCCATGCTGACAGCAGTGGGCTGAACTGTGCTCCTCCTCCCCCAGCAACACTAGTTTAAAGCCCTCTGGACGAGTCTGGAAAGCCTTTGTCCAAACACACTCTTCCCCTTCTCGGTTAGGTGCACGCCATCTGCCCCTAGCAGCCCAGGCTTCTCAAAGCACGCCCCGTGATCTAGATACCCAAAGCCCTGGCTGTAGTACCACTCCCTGAGCCATGAGTTGACCTGCCAGATTATGTCTGGCCCTTTCAGGCCCCTGCCCTTTGACCAGGAGGATTGACGAGAATACCACCTGCGCCCCAGAGTCTTTGACTGTTGTACCCAGGGCCCTGAAATCCCTTTTGATTTTTCTCAGGCTGCTGCCAGCTGTGTCGCTGGCACCCACATGAAACACCAGTAGTGGATAGTAGTCTGTGGGCCATATGAAGCTAGGTATTCTCTTGGTGACATCCCTGATAAGAGCCCCCGGGAGACAGCACACCTCCCAAGAGAGTGCATCAGGTCAGCAGATGGGTGCCTCCGTACCTCTCAGGAGGGAGTCACCCACTACCACCACTCGTCTCTTTTTCTTGGTAGCGCTAGTTATCATGTGAGCCAGTCGGGCTACCTTGCACAGCTCCAGTGCCTCCCCCGAGGTGCTAGATCTTACTTCTTCAGTCTGAAGAGCGGCAAAGCGGTTTTGCAGGGGCACCTCGGGGTTCTGGGGAAGCTGCTGCTTCTTCCTCCCGCTGCGCCTTGCCCTTGCAGCTTTCCATTCATTGGCATCTTCTGCCTGCTTGCTTACCTTGTGTGTCAGTGAGGGGGTTTTTGGTTGGTTCACTGGATGCTGTGGTTCTGGTGCAGACTGCCTGGAACCAAGTATCCAGCTCCCTCTCTGCCTCCCTGATGTCCCACAGCCTCCTGACCACCTCCTGCAGCTCAGCCAGCTGCCACAGGAGCTCCTCCACCTGGGCACACCTTCTGCAGTCAGGGCTGGCACCTGCCCCTGCCCCAGGAGTAGGGTCCAGGCACTGCCTGCAGCCCGACGCCTGCACTGCAGCCTCCCACCTCGGCTGCTCCATCTGCACGGGGGCATTGACCGCCGCACAGGGAGCCGATGCAGACCTACTGGCTGGAGCTGCAGCCTTTGTTCTCAGGCAGGTGTTGGCCATGTTGCCCTGAGAGTTGGGAACAGCAAATGCCCTGGGTCAGCGCTCTGCCAGCACAAACTGCCACACCACATCCTGTTTGCCATGCTCCAGTTGGAGCTGGTGCTCCCTAGGGCCTGCTTTATACCGGGAGAGGGGCTGGACCACCAGTGCCCCCTGGCTCCGCCCACATCTCCTCAGCCGCTTTCACGTGAGCTGTGGGCTCCTGGCGCCTCACTCCGCTCCCCTCTGAGCTTCCCTGCTTTGGGAATCCCCTCGCTGCGCTGCGCCACGCCGCTGTGGATCGAGCCGACTCTGAAGCTGTTGCCTTGGTGACTAATTTTAAGAAAAAAATACAAAGAACTTAATGAATTGAGTGGCTAAGTTTTGAGAATGACAATCGACTTTGAACTGAGTGGTGATTTGATTATCATAAAGCAGACTCCAATATTCCCACAGCTGAATTGCCCTCTATATCCCAGTGACTACCCTGACAAAGCTGAAATGCAGTTACTTTATCATAATCACCTGATGCTGTTTGAGATGCCTTGGAATACCCTGGATAGTTTTTATCTTCTATTTCAGAAGTCTTTAGGACTCTTTCGAGAATCATTTGTCAACCTTTTCTAGATGTTTCAGATATGTTAGGGCATCTCAAATGTCACTAAATGTATGTATTTAGGAAAATACTTCCCACCTAGCCCATACATTGATACTTTATTCAAAGATACAAAGATAATATAGTCTGAAATTAACTATGATTTTACCAAAAGTGAAAGACAAATGTATCTTTAGTAAGATAGAAGATTTTCTCTTGGAATACAGAAGACCTGATCTATCTGGCCATTAAGTACAGTAGGTGATTTGTAGCAGCTGGAAAATTTGTAGTTTAACTGGGAAAGACAGAACTAATAAAAGAGGAAAACATCTTTTTCCGAGAGGAAAGTTCTTAGGTTTTGAGGAGGCTCAAAGAGTTTCTGATATTTTTGTTTATAGGGTCAATCTTATCTACCACTTTCTTCACTGACTATGGAAAAAAAGAACAAAGTTTGTCCTAATGATACTACCTGTGGTACAGGTGGTGTCACTGCAAAAGGTAGTAGAAAATTTTTATTTTATAGCTTTCCATTCACCTTCATTTGAGAAAGATACATGCAAATTTGAAGTGGCACTGAAGGAAACTTAAAATGATGCAGAATACAAGGAATTCTTTTACAAAAACAAAATAGCAGCACCTTGTAGAAATGATACTTTTTATCCCGGAAGCTGGTCATTTGTTTAGCATGCTAGCTTAGGTTAATTAGTAACTGACATGGCTACAAAGATACAGCTGTTTCTGCTCTGTAAAGAAAAGATGTATCTTGAAAGATCTCAGTTTGTTTAGCCTAGCAAACACGAACTGAATAGGGTTATGATTGCTGTATTTGACTATATATATGTAACAATATAAATAAAAACAAACAAATATAAACAATATAAATAAAACAAAACAGTCATTTAAGCAGATAGCTATTATTGATATAGGAATAAATGAAATAAATTTGTCAGGAATACATTTCATTCAGAAATTGAAAGGATGATGACCAACAGGATCATAACATTCTAAACATCCTCCCTGTGGTGTCATGTAGGCCGTGGGGAAAGAGAAAGGCAAAACCATCTATGGAGTTCTAGGATAAAACAGAAGTGCTGAATTCAATCAGCCTGTTGCTACAGCTAGTAACCTAGAAAGTCTCTTCTACTTTTTTATATTCCTCAGTAGCTTAGTAATTACATCTGATCAATTTAGATAAAGAAGGAGTGAGTGGTTTTTTCTTCCCTAAATTTGTGCTTAATGAAATATTCTAAATTTAAATTATTGTTTACATAAAGTCAATTTGTCTTTGCTTACTATAAAGAAAAAAAAAAGCTGCGGAATCTCAAGAGTCAGGTAACTAATAACTTCATTAATTAAATGAAATTGTCCAAAGTAATCTTTCTTAAAAAAATAATATTTTTTTTTCCCATAAGGCAGTTTCAGATAATAGCATGCCACAGTAATGAATCTTTTTTCCACAGACTGTTACAATGACATGCAGCTTTTTAAAAAGAAAATTGAGGTGCACATTAAATAATGTTCATCAGTTAAAACAATGGACTGAATTTTTTATAAGACAGTAGTAAGGTTGAGGAAATTGTATGTGTCTTTAATTAAAAAGTCTTTTTTTTTTTTTTACTCTGGAACTACAGATCTTGCACTACCCAATTAAGCTCAGTTGACAGGATGCTGTCTGGAGGTAAAAACACTGGTACAGATAAAGCAATGTCTTTAACATTCAGTTTCACAATAATAATGTCTTACCAATGTCATTTATCTTAGATTATCTTCTTTCACTCTGTGTGAAGACCTAACTATTTCCAGAGTAAACTATTGATTTTTGGGAGGATAATCCCTACCCTGAAGAAATAACTACATACTTCATGTGAAAGATGAAATCCTTAAGGCTAAGATACCAAGATGTTTGAAGTCTCAGCAGCAAGTTTAGCTTTCCAAGTCAGCATTCTTTCTCAGCTTCCACATATTTATTCAGAAAGTCTCAAATTGGCAAAGTCCATGTTTCTGCTAGAAATCAGTCACATCAGTGATTAAATGCCCTAATGCATGAGCTTTCTAGAGCAAAAAGTTTTTTAAATTGTTATTTTAACAACTGTGTTAAACTGTTTATTTCTATCTTGCTTTAACATGTGTTAGGAAAATCTCATTCACTCAATTGTACCAACTGGTCCTCATAGTATGAAATTGTATTAACTTTCTTAAGACATATATAGTTTATATTGCATACTGTAAAGTCATGGTTAAGTAAGTATGACTAGAGGACTCCTACTCATGGCAAGGAGGAGGACAGCTCCCATCCTGTAGATAAGAACCTCCGTTTCTCAGAATTGTAAAGATGTCTATGAAGATTAAAGGATGCCCCTGGACTGCCAAAACAATGACAGCATCCTAGCCTCTCCAACACCTATGTGAAACCCTCCCATTATCTGACATAGATAAGCGACTATAGCAAGACCAACTCTGGGACATCTAGACCAAAAAAGAAACAGTTGGATGAAGATGGCATAGAATTATAGTTGCTTTTCAGAACAGTAGTGTATGTGTGTTAGGTAGTGATTAGTTGAAACATGTTGTACCTGAAAACTTGAAAGGTGTAAGAACTCTATGTAAAAACACATTTGGTATGCCCTAACTTGAATGGGACATCTCATGCACCTGAATAAAGAATGACTCTTGGAGTTCTATACTTTGTGTCCTAGCCTCTCTCCTCATTTGGCAGGGGCAAATTACTAAATTTTCATGACACATAGCTCTTGGGAATTTGAAATGATCTTCTCCAGGGAGTTTATGAATTTTATGTTTATTGGTAAATAGAGGAAAAGAAGGAATAATCTAGGTATGAGGGATCGAACCACAAGACTTCTTACTCTTGCATGAGTGATCATACCATTAGGCTCTCTTCCAGTCTTCTTAGGTCCTATTTTGCATATAGTTTCTGTGGTTTCATTGGAGGGAGTGAGGAAGAAGAGGAAAAAAAAAGAAGAAATTAGTCATAAATCCAAATCGAGGTTGTAACACGATTCTGGGATATAGAAGGCAAGTATTTATATGGAAAATCAAATCCCTTTAGGTTGCAAAGTTTCATAAATATAAGTTCAACACTTCCCTCACAAGTTTTTTTTAATTAATATTATTACCGGTTTTAGTTGGTTTTGCAGTTATGCAAGTCATTGGCAATGCCATCTAGTTAAAACATAGTCACAAAAGAAAATCTCTTTTTTCAGATACAAAACTAAACAACTCATCACAGAAAGGGTTCAAATAAAAGCTCTACTTTTCCTTGCAAGAGATTGCAAAAACACTGCACAGCACATTCTTTAGTGTCTCCTGTTCGAGGACTTGGATGTCCTATCCTTCAAACTGACTCATGCAAATTCAACGCAGATGCCTACTTGGCTCACTTCTAGGGGAACAGGGTATATACATGTTTAAATCTATCTTTTGAATTGTTGTTTTCAAGTCAGGTATCAGAACATCACAGTAAATGAGTTCCATTACAGATACGATCCAAAGAGCTAGCCTGAGCAGAGAGTTTCACTGTCTGCAGTTCCAACATAAACTAGTTTATGCTGAGCATAAGCTATAATGTTATTTCAAAACTAATGATGAAAATACTAATTTTTAAAGAACACACATTAGTATTAGATACTACAATCTGGGAAAGCTTAAAGCTTGAAGAAACAGTGGACTCTACAAACTCAGAAGGCATAGAGACAAAATGGTCTCCAGCTGAAATGTGTGATGGGTTTTAATTGAAGAACATCTAGAGAGAGGCCAGGTAGGCAGTAGGAACTAGAAAAACTGTGAATAAAACTGCAACAAAGAGCTATGAGGAGTGGAAAAGCACTTTTTTTTTTTTCATCTTTCTCATGCAAGATGTGTAGGAGAAATGAAGTGCAACCAGATACATACCTCCCACACTTGTGAGAACCTGGCAGTAGTCAGTGGATGTTCTTAAATCAATTTTCAATATTTAGTACATTGTATAATATTTAGAAGCCCAAATAATTTTCAAACAACATTCTATTCGATTTATCACTTTGAACAACCCAGATTAAAAATCTCTGTGTTGCTGTATATAAACTATACTAAGATCTGTAGCAGTTTACCTGAAAAAAACCCAATATTTTTTGTTATTATTTTCAAAACTAAATTGAATCAAAACAAAACCAAACAAACAAATAACAAAAGAGAAGAGACAAAACCTTGCAAGCCCTCATATAACTGTTTCAGAGCATCCAGAACACCTTTCTAAACGAAATTTCCATGCATAAGCAGCGTGATCATTTTTCATACCTCAGCAAGCAATTATTCTATGATAATGGTGCAAACAAAGGGAAAGAATAACAGTACTTTCCGTAAGACAAAGACTTTATTTTTCATTAAAAATAAAATGTCCATTCTGCACAGGAAAATACTTTTTGTTTAGCATACAGATGTAATGAAAATACCACTGGTAATTTTTAACATAGATCATAAATGGATCTAACAGTTGGTTTATAGAACATGCAATGACTCATTAAAATGATCAAGATGCACCTGCAAATCTTTTAATCTTTTTTTTTTTTTTTTTTTACTTATCACCCTTTTCTTGTTGCTTCTTTAATTTTTAGCAGTACTGAGCATGATATTTTATCTACTTAGCCACTGGCACTTACTCAGAGCAGGAGTGGAATCCAGACAGCCTCATTTTCCTATTGCTGGTACCAACAACATATGTTCACCTAACATCAGATCTTCAACAATAATAGTAATATTACATTTATTCTATATTCAGAACTTGCCTACATTCCTAGTGCTTCAGTTGAAAGTTTATTTTTTTTTTGTTCTGCATCTTTAATTTTATAGCTAGTCATTTTAATGTCTGCAAATATTCTTTTTCTTCAGCATTTTTTGTTGATCAGTTGTTATGATGTTGTGCAATTTACTTCTTTTTTATTGCTCGTATTGCATCCCTTAGAATCTCTCGCGTTATCTCTATGGTTATGGCATCCTACTGTGTTTGCAGCACTTTGCTATTTATAATACGCTGGCTGTTGCCTACTACTGTGTCTGAGAACTTTCCCTACTAGTAATAAGACCAGTTTTAAAGTTGCAATAAAATTTGTTTATTTTACTTTTAATTACAATATATGCTTTTCTCTCTCAACAGATTTGTGGAATCTAGTTAAAATAAAGAGCAGTCTAACTCTAAGTAAACTGAAAACTAATTTATATTTTAGTATTATTTGCTGTTTCTTTGAAAGGAATAGTGGAAGGAAAAAAGAAGCAAAGTAATTAACAGGGGAGTGAGGGGAATGACTGACTAAGACATAAAATTCAATGAAGTTGTTAACAACAAATCACCCACCTATCAACTTGGTCTACTTGTCTAGTACTTGCTACTTAAAAACGAGAAAACCTCAAACCAAACAAATAAAAAAGCCCAACAGAATGATTTTATCAAACATACTTCAAAAATAACAGAACCTACTGGATTAGAGAATAGGTTAAATATATTCCCTAAAATATTTAAACCAGAGGTCTAATGCCTTTGACAGGATCAGAAGGCATTGACAATGGGAGCAGGAAGAAGGGATCAAGAGGCAATAGATGTGCTGGGAGGCGGGTCTGAAGAGCTGGCATGTCCTCCTGTGAGAGTGGTGTAGGCTCCATGTGTTGACCTCAATGCCTTGACCAAGCTGTGGACAGGCAGCTCCTCTCAGAGGAGAAATGGAAAAGGACATGGGGACCTGATTTCTCTCAGGTAACATAGTAATTTGTGGTTCAGGAAATGGATGTGATTTCTCCAACCAGTTTGAGTGAACTGCAGCAGTTCAAACTGCACTGACCAGGTAAACTTTGTTTATACAGCATGCGCTTTATGGGAATGACAGAGAAGCTCTGCTGCTGTCATGAAGTTTCTTCATTTGGTGTAAGGAGACATGGACAGCTTGATGCCCCTTAGCAGCAAATAAAAATCCAGAATATATAGATAACATGGGAAATCCAGAATGTATAGGTAACATAGGAAAAAATGAAACCAAGCTGCTCAGGACTTGGTCCAGTTGAGACTTGAAACTCTCCAAGGACAGAGGTCACATAGTCTCTCGGGACAACCTGTCTACTACCTCAGAAATAAAAGTTTCTCTTTATATCCAGCCTGTGCCTCTCTTGCTGCAACATGTTGGGCCTGTTGACTCTGACCCTCCCAGAATCCCAGCTGTATATCTCCTTGATGGCCCCTTGTAAGTGCTGGAGATCTGTCAGATGCCCCAAAGCTGCACTGTCTCCAGGCTGACCCAATCCAGCTCACTCAGGTGTTCCTCACAAGGCAAATGCTCCATCTCCCTCTGCCTTGGGGGCCCCCTAATGAGCCCCAGTTTGCCCATGTGTCTTTGCTGTGCTGTGCTGAGGGGCCCAAAACCAAGCGGTATCTAGACTGAGTGAGGAGTGCTGCACTCCTTCTAATGCAGTCTGGGATACTGGCTAATAAAATAAAAGTTAAAGCCAAAGCAAATTTTTCTAAACAGAAACCAGTGATACAGTCATGAGTGTGTTTTGATATAAGCCAAAATCCTTACAACATTGTCTCTTCTAGACAATTTTTTTCCTCCTGACTTATTAGTTCCTTTAAGGGCATTTGAAAATTGAGAATTGTGGGTAGAGATGTTTTAATACACATTGTTTATATTTATTGAGATTTTATTAGCTATTTAACAGTTGTATTACATGACCAAATGTGTTTGCTTTTGGATTACAAGGTTTAGAGAGTTTCCTCTTGGACTGTACTTCAGCTATTCATGACCTGCTTTTCTTGTTACATTTATGACTGAGATTTGAGTTTGTTTTCTTTTCTTATTCTAGGTAATGAAATAAGTTTTCACCTTCTCATCATTTCTGAGATAGACTTCCATGTTTGCAGTGGAACAGAGTTGTGGTTTTGGTGGGATTTTTTCGTAAGATTGAACATAAGTTTCCCTGTGCTCCCCTATAACTTCCTCTGTTGTGTCTTTCCAGACTATACCATTCAGTTATCACGGTGATTTGTGAAAACCTTGCAGTGGAAGTATTTGTCACTTTGTTGATTGTCATACCAATGTCAACAGCTACAATAACCGAGGCTTTAAACCACTGAGATACAAGGAAATGTATTTGTCTTGCACTTCAAGTACAGCAGTAGAGCACAAAGCTTTTTGAAACCACAGGCTTCGCAAAGCAATGTATCTTAATTGGCTGCACTACTTTGAATAACAAACTGCATCACCAATTTTTGCAAGCTCATAGTAATCAGAAACAGTTGACTGTACAATAGGAAAAAAAACTATACACTTTAACATTGCCCTGAAAACTATTACATTTTCACCAGATGAATCAATGGATAGAGTTTGGTTGTTTTAAAATTATTTATCTAATACACGTGAAAGTTAGAAAATATCATGCCACTCTGCAGGGTGCAGCATGTTGCCTGAGGCTACCTCACTGAAACATACCCTCTTCACACTCCAAAACTTGACAGATCCCAAAAGTTCACCCACAGTGGAGTCATCTGACTTAGAGTCTCCAATACAGCATGGTGAAACTGAGACAATGGTCATGCTTAATCTGGCTTCAGGATGCTTCTCCCCTGCAGTTACTCACCAAGTGTTTGGAATGCAGTGTATTCAACAGTGAGAGGCAGTATTCTGCTGCAAACGCAACTATTTTTGAGACATTCTGCACATCTCAAGTTACTTTAACATTCACTACCAATCTCTCCTATAATGTGGTCTTTACGTGATGTTCATACAACTCATATATGTTGTTAAGGTGCTATTAGCAATCTAGGCACTCTTGTCAGATGACACTAGCATTTCCTAGCTGACAGACAAACACCCATCACATCTGTAGTCTTAGCATCCTTCCTTTTCCTCATTCCTTTAATGTTAAAGACTTTTCCTAATCATAGAATAATTTCTTTGATTACAGTACTCAGAGAATGAGTCCTACTCATCAGCTTCATTCCTCTTTAACAGAATTGTTAACCCTCCAGTTGCACTTATGACTGGTATTCAGATTTTAGATGTTCAAATTAAAGTGCAGAGTCTATGAAGAAAAAATATCTGATAGCTGTACAAGTGGTACTTGTTGAAACCTTGTCTCAGTTTTCATGTTATTGTTGATGGTTTGATTAACTTGCTTCATTTGGCAGTTTGTCTGCATTTGTTGAGTTCTTGCCCTTCTGTTTCACACCAGAGGCTTTAAAAGTCCACTGTAGATATTGAAAAAAAAAATGTAGGCCCCAACTATTAGCCATTGGTCATACCAATAGAGGTGGAATTTCAATTAATGGTATGTCTGGGAGCCCTGGAAATTCTGGGTATGTTAACTTATTTGTTAACAACTCTCCTCACAAAAGGAAAAGGAAGACCTACTCCTGAGTGTCTTGATTAAGTACTTGACTTCCTTTTTCATGCTGAAGAGGCAGTAGCATAACAAAGTTTATGGTTTTCTTCCCCTTAAGAATCAGAAATTGAGAGCCCTTGCTGCGGAAGTACTATCAATATGTGAAAGGAAGTTTACTGCTCTCCTAGCTCTTTAATCCTAACAGTTGCTCATATAATCTGAACCAGACAAAAGCATTACTGCAGAGCATGAGGGAGCTCTAGTGAATAATTGTGCACAGTGATGCCATCAACAAAATAATTCGCAATTTTCCACAGAAGCTTACATTCCCTAAGCACCAGTGATGTCCTAGAGAACAATACCAATCCATCACACCAATATATTTGCAAGTGCACATTTGGATTTTCTCCCTCAGGGTAATTTTGAATTTATGCTCGCTGCTCTTGAGATGCTACAACAACTCCGAAATCTCACAGTATGAAACTCTGACCTAGAAGATATGTAACTGACTGGGGTTAGCCAGCCTATGTGGTGGATTGACCTTACCTGGATGCCAGGCTCTCACCAAGCTGTTCTATCACTCCCCTTCTCAGCAGAACAGAGTGGTGGAGAATATAAGACGGAAAAAACTCGTGGATCAAGATAAAGGCAGTTTAATAAAGAAAAAGCAAAAGCTGCACTTGGAAGCGAAGGAAAACAAAAGATTTATTCTCTACTTGCCATCAACAGGCCATGTCCAGAAACTTCCTGGGAAGCAGGGCTTCAGTATGCATAGGGGTTGCTCTGGAAGACAAACATTGTGATAACAAGTGCTCCCCTCCCAGGGCCTCTTTTCCTATTCCTGAGAACTTTGAGACATGCAGAAAGATTACAGCCTCCAGCCAGGTGAGTGGATTGCTGCCTGGCTGCTCCAATGTTGGGATAACAGGGCTGACAGTCAGCAATAGGAAGGTAAGGAAGCCCAACAGCTGGGGTCACTTGCTAGAAACCAGGGAACTGAGACAGGAATTGGAAAAGAGGCAGCAATGTTCAGTCTCTGCAGAGACTGGCCTGGCACATCACGTTGGAAGTATAAGGCTTTAGCAGACACTGGTGCACATTGTACATTGGTGCCATTAGGGTGTAGGGGCACAGAATCCATCTGGATCTCTGGAGTGGCAAGGGGATGCCAAGAATTGTCTGTATTGGAGGCTGAGATAAGCTTAACAGAAGACAAGAGCGAAAAGGATCCCATTGTGACCAGCCCAGAGGCCCAGTCCATATGCCCAGCCGCACCCCTGCTGGCCGGCACAGCCTCCCTTATCACCTCGTTAAACTCCTTTACTGGTGGATTTCCTGAGACAGGGCTCCCCATCCCCCCTGCCCACGCTCTGGAGGGCTGAGCACCCACCCTGCCACAGGGTCAGGCTGTGGGACAAGGGCTGGCACCATTGACACCTGGGGTGCATGGGTAGGGTGTGTGTGTGCCTGTGCAGGGGTGCACTTCTGTGTGTCTAAGGGGAGGCTGTGCCAGCAGCTGGAGTGGGACTGTAGCTGGGGAAGCTTAACGGAAATATCAAGTCCAGCTACTGGATAGACTGAGCATCTTAAATCAAGCTACTGGAGAGACCCATATTGTACACATGTGTATACATGCATTTATTTTCCACAGACAGACCTTCATCTTGATTAGCCAGTGAGGGGAACAAGAATAAGTCTTTGGTGCTGTTCGTGTCCATGTCAGTGCTGAGTGCACCTGCCTGTGTTGCTCTGCGTGGTTTGCTGTGCATCCATGTACATGTGCTGCACAGTGCGCGCATGCGTGCCTGCTAGCCATACATGCTCAGCGGTGGGACCTTGGGGGCATGGAACTGAGGTAGCCTTGCATCTGTCACACTATCTGATTTGGCAACTTGTAACAAAAATAGTCTAAGAATGCTTTTCAGTCACTAGTTTCACAGTTTAACCAGCTTATGGTGTTTTACAGATGATTACTGAAAATTGAACCAAGTCACACCTACATGTGTTACAGCCCTGGTTAAGGTGTCTGATCTAAATACAGTCCAAGATCTCATAGGTGAGTAATATTCACGCCTACACCCAAGCAATGTTTTTTTTCCCCTTTGTTCATCTGTCTGAACATGCTAGCAAAATTGTACCTCTGCTTCCTTGGTTACTGGGTACTTGTTAACTCAAGGGATTTCTGAGTATTTCTTTTATTTCCATTGTCAAATTAAACAAACACAAATGAAATTACCACAATTCATGAGGCTTAGCCACAGAAGTAAAGGAGGACAAGCTAGAGAAATTGAAAAAATTACCGAGTCCTTAAAAGAAACAGGCCTTGAGTGTAATTTGGTAAAAGTGCAGCTCGTAGTAGAGGTTTTTTTTTGGTATGCCACCTTGTAAAGGTGGCCAGAACATTAATCCTGTAAAAGAAAGCATGGTGAAACAACTCTGATTCAACCACCAGTACATTATTGTTGGATGTTAATAGGTATTATGGAGAATTAATTCCCAATGGTTCTGTCTCAGTCGAGCCTCTGCATTGGTTACAGGAAAAGTAGGTTAAATGACTAGGGAATGAGAGGCACACAAATACTCTAAATTACTGCAGGAATAGCCCAGGACAGGAGCAGAAGTTTAGACTTGAAGTTAAGACATTATGCTTGTTGACCAGCGTGGACAGTAAGTTTTCTCAGTGTGGGAGGAACACTTACTAATGATGATCAAACATTTTGCATTTCTCACTGGTCCAAACTAGATTGTGTAGCGTAGCACCCACACAGCCATGCAGTTTTTGCTATGAAGTAAAAGATGGAGGAGAGCGAACCAGTAGTTCGAATCGCTGCTCTCACACACAGATGTGCCTGCAAACTAATGTTTTGTAACGTCTCCAGTTATTGCCTTCAAGAAAAGACTCACTGGATTTGGCAGTCACACAATTTCACCTGCACATCTGGAAGCACCTGAAGCATGAGTTACTCAGCTGTCCCATGCTCAGCTCACTGTAGAGCTACTTTCCATCACCTGCACTTGAATATTTTCACAGTAGTTGAATGCTTACTTTGTCTTCAGATTGTGCTTGGAAATGCAGCTCACTCACAAAGTTTTTGTCACACAGGATGCTCATGAGCACACTTCTGATGAGTCACATCTGTAAATTTATAACTTTGTTGCAGGAATTTGTACCTTATTAAATTGAAGAAACATTTCATGGTGAAAGAGTTAAAAGCTCATTATACTATATTTTACTTAAAATAGATGACAGATCAGTAGGTAAAAGAAGGGCTTGGGAAAACTTTAAACAAAAATTTAAAATCTGTAGAAGAGACAGTATTGCTAGAAACTCTCATGAAGAGATCACATGAAAATGTAACACCTAATTTAAAGATTGAGAAAAAGACAAAATAATTAAAATATCTCCTTGTATGTTTGAAGATGATAGTTGAGGAAAGTAAAAAGACCTGGTAAAATAGAAAAAATGCTTGAGTTGCTGCTGTTTGAAGGAAGTAAGATTCCTATGTAGAAAGCATCCATTCAGTTTAGAAGGGAAATATGACATTATGCTGATGACACCTTCACTGAAAGGCATGTAAGAAAAGACTTTTCAAAAGTTTTCTGTCCTAGGCTTCTGACTTGAAAAGTGTGTGTGCAAAGGTATTCCTGATCGGTTCTCCAAGCAAACCATCAAGTTTAACGAAAAAGCCCCCTTAGGTTCTCAGAGATATGAATGACAGAATGCTTTCAAATTTATTTTGTGAGTCCATTAGTAGAAAACCCTAAAGGAAATTAATTTTGACTTGTAATTGTAGGTTCCCTCCCTCAGTACTCTGAAGTGAAGTAGAAACATTTCTTTTGCAATTGACTGCTGAGCAAGCCACAGCTGCAGCTCTGGTGGAAAAGGCTTTTTCCTTAGTCCCAGCTAAGATCGAATCTGACAGCTGTTCTGGGATTATTCAAAGATGTTAAGAGTTCAAAAACAAAAAAATACATTTCTTATAAACTCAGCCATCAGGTATAGTAGAACAAATGTAACAGATGATTAAAATAATACTGAGGAAGTTACCAGATAAGAAAGAAATAATTGGGGTTTGATAATTCCCTTAGGTCCAGCAGTTCTTCAAACGTCTCTAGCTACTAACAGAAACTCCGTCTGAAGTAATGACAGGTTGAAATGTACACATGCCAGAACATCTGATGTGGAATACTAGTGCTCTCAGATACAGGGGGTAAATCATTATGCAAACATTATGTAAATTTCTGAATCATGTACATTTGTAAGTAGCTACTAAATTATAGAAATCCAAAACTAGAGCAAAAGCTTGGTTTTGACAAATTTCAGATAGAGAATACCTGAGAGGGTGGAGATCTGGGAATGCAATTAGCCTATGCAAATCCGAAACATAGGCTATGTCACAAATGCAATGAGCTGTAACCAAACCACAGGCAAGGTCAACTCTTTTGCAAATTAAAGCTACTGGAGAGAAGAAAGCAATAGATAAATTTTACCATTCAAGTCAGCTGAAATTGTGCAAGCAAGGAAATTTCTCAGAACTGTGCAGACTCATCTCTGGTGTATTCATGCAAAGATTGAACTAGGAAGAAAGGTTAATATTTGCCTCTTCCTTCTCAGTGATTTTTAGAGAGCTGATTTTTTTTTCTCCATAGCAGTTCTTGCAAAAATGAAAGCTATTACTGGACTGATCACCATAAGAAGAAAAAGAACAGAAGTTTTTAATTTGTAATGATACTGTTTTGGGAGGGTGCTTTTTAATTATATTTATAATATTAAAGGCTTAAGTCCTATTATAAATGTGATTTAAAGTAAGAAACCCATGTTGACCCCAAGATATCAGCTGAGAAGAAAAGGAGACCGAATTGTTGATCCAGAGAAACCAAAATATTCCAGAGAATTTACTTTAAAATAACTCTACTGAAAATACTAGTCATAGACTTCTAGGAATTATTCAGAGTAACAGTCTGAAAAAAAATTACAGAAGTAATGTAACCTTTTAAATACAGTAGAAATAAAAGAGTCAGAAGACTTAAATTCTCTTAGTTTTCAAGATGTTAAGAAATATTAATAAGGGGCTGGCCTCTTAGGGCTAACTGTCCTCAAGTCAGAAGAGTGTAAAGGTTTTGTTGCTACTGCACCTGGGAACCTCAGTCTGAGTTCAGTGCCACAATACTTTTCCAGGGGAGAGCTCATCTCTTACTGTGTAATTGCTGACAAAAATCTGAATTAATGGCTATACTACAAGTGGATGTACTTAATTTATTGCCATGTTTCTGGGCAGCCCAGAGTTAACCCTTACATTATTTTACAGGTTTTGTTGTTACTTAAGCCACTCTGATCTTGTTCTGTGGTCAGTTCTTAATAAAATTTCTTCTGCTGTTTCTTGCCTACAACTCAATCCTTGATGCTCTTTTAAGCCACGCAGGGGGACGCGGACAAGCTCAAGAAGTAGGCCCATGCAAACCTCATGAGGTTCAATAAGACCAAATCCAAGGCCCTGCACCTTGGTCGGAGCAACTCCCAGTATCAATACAGGCTGGGGAATGAAGGCATTGAGTGCAGCCCTACCGAGAAAAACCTGGCAGTACTGGTGGCTGCAAAGCTGGACATAAGGCATTAATGTGTGCTTGCAGCCCACAACCTGGCCTGCACCAAAAGAAGCATGGCCAGCAGATTGAGGGAGATTTTCTGCCCCTCTACTTTGCTCTCGTGAGACCCCACCTGGAGTTCTGCATCCAGCTGTGGAGCCCTCAGCACAGGAAAGACATGGACTTGTTGGAGTGGGTCAAGAGGAGGGTCACAAAAATGATCAGAGAGCTGAAGCACCTCTCCTATGTAGAAAGGCTGAGAGAGTTGGGGTTGTTCAGCCCGGAGAAGAGAAGGCTTTGGGGAGACCTTATTGCGGCCTTTCGGGGGCCTATAAGAAAGGTGGAGTCAAACTTCTTAGCAGGGCCTGTTGTGATAGGACAAGGTGTAATGGTTGTAATCTAGAAGGAGTAATAACATTCTGTTATTGTGTAAGCGATTGGCACTCTAAATGAGTTAATATGAAATTCAGTATTCTAAGCTAAAAGGATGTCAAAGAATAGCTTTCTATAACAAATTCTGAAGGTGGCGTTGACTCCTACTTGCTGCACATCTTGTTTCCAACAGGTGATCTGATCACTGTTGTAGTGATCCTGACACTTGTCTGTATTATATAATTTTGATGCTTTCAACAGAAATAGTGTTTTCAAAACACTTCAAAATGCATTTTAACTTCGATAACTTTGCCTGTGAATTTTTAGGAAGATGAATCTAACAACAAACAAGTCAAGAAAATAAATATTTCGAACTTTATTAAATGGTAAAACTACACAGATTTGTCTCCATTAGATCTA
Organism: Chlamydotis macqueenii; assembly: GCF_036417535.1. Taxonomy (NCBI): domain Eukaryota; kingdom Metazoa; phylum Chordata; class Aves; order Otidiformes; family Otididae; genus Chlamydotis; species Chlamydotis macqueenii. The sequence goes on along the minus strand of NC_141556.1, from coordinate 140,909,433 downwards.
CTCTCCAGCCTCCTAAGTAGTCTTTTCCCTCATTTTGGAGTCTCCTTGGGTGCTCACAATTCTTCTAAAAGTGCTGAAATCAGACAAGGGCTTAGACTTTACATTTGTGTGGACACCAGCACAAAGTTAGCAGGAAGTAACCTCAATTTTTCCCCGGTAGTCTCTGTTGTGCTTACATGCAGCCCAAAGCCCTTTTCAGAGTCACTGCTCCTCAGATGATCTCCTCCAAGGTCTAAGCACACTCTAGGCTTTGACTGAAGATATATGACTTTTTCTTACCTGGATTAGAGCAAATACTATTTGCTTGTAACCCCTTTACCCAGTGAGCCATGGCCTTCCTTGAAAGGAATGTTTGACCTGCTACAATCATTTGAAATCTATCTTCTGCAAAATGAGTTGTATTTCATCATGATGCCAACAAGCAGTGGGAAACTGATTACACACTTTGTTTCCTAGGATCTTGTGCAGCTGGATATAAATTAAATCAAAATCAACAAGACTTGAGTAAAAAGGATGAGAAATTCTTCATTTAGATGACCTCTGCTTCATATTTACTTGGCTTTTTGGTCTTTGTGAACTCCTCAGCCTTAAGAATAATGCTATAAACCTGTATGCACTTAGTATTTTTACCACACAAGAACTATAGGCATGTTCCTCACGTACTCCCCTTAGCTTTCCCATAATTACAAAAATTATGGGAAATTCAGTTGTCAGTCAGCTCCCAACAAAAGCTGACTAAAGAAACAAAATTCATAAAATTTTAGAATGTTTAATCTCAGAGATAAGTGCACATTTTCCAGATGAGAGAGAAGCCTTTGGTTGCAGAGTAATTTATTTAGTTAAATTGGCATTCTTATGCAGGTATATTTGATGGGATATACCTACAGCAGTCCTCTGTCTTGAGTCTGTGTGTATTAGCAGTCCATGCAGATGTCTTTCTGCCTGACAGTCTTGTAGTGTCTGTTTAGATGAAGTAGGTGCTCATTACTCCTTTCTTTTTCTTGGCAGAGAGCTCCTTCTTGAAACCTTTGTGTTCTTGTGGAGTCTTTTGTCGTTTTGCTTTTGGTTAATTTTGTTGTTTTATTTTGGTTTTGTTTTTTTTTTTCCTATAGTTCTTAAGTGTGGGAACAGAGAGTGCAGCACAGCTGTCTGATATTGAAGAATTTGAGCTATGTCCTTGAACACCACTTGCTAATAACAAAAAAAACCCAGCAATTAGAACAAGATAAGTAAATACCAAAGGCAAAAATAGTAAAGACAACTAAAAATCTATAACCAATCCAAATGAAGTTTAAGGCGCATGAACAGTATATTGCTACCAATAGAATTAGATGATTAAGTGCGTGCATTCCGCATGTAACTGAGAAAAGATATAAAAGACTTAGGCTGGCGGACAATAAAAGTCTCCGGTACACCATCCACGGGGTCCGTGCCCTTATTGCAACACTTAAGGCCTGGAAACATGTTCTATCAATTGACAACAAAACTAAATAATTGGATTTCTTCCTTTAATGTGGTAAGAAAGGACTAACCCAAGTTCAATATATTGTGCAGTGTGTTTCTTTGTTACACAAGTCATCAACTAGGTAGAGGTGAATGTCACACCATACTCTAGCCATTCCATTTTGGCTTGAGACAAAGTCCTGTAACTTCTTACTGTACTGATGAGAGAAAAAATTACATATATACAATGACATAAAATAATCGTGGAAGGAATCAAAGCCCATTATTTTTCACAAAAGCAAAACCAGAGGAAACTAAGAAATAACAGATGCCAGAAAGTAACTTGTCTGTGCAGTCTGCATTCAGGTCTCTTTATTGCATCCTTGTCTTATTTGCACAGTCACATTTGCACAGCATCTGCCTCATGCAGGGCCCAAAAAGGGTAGTGCTCACTAATAAGCAGCTGTTCGCATTCCTGTTAGTTCTTCAACTAGTCTTAAAACTATTCAGTGTACCCTGATGTTGACCCTGGCACAAATAACTTGCTTGTAGAAGTAAGTATTTTTGTGCCAAGTCTATACAAAACACTAGACAAACTCTATTAATGAACTGAATTCAGTGCTGGACACACAGAGACATGTCATGTCATCATGTGATACAATTGTTGGAAATTTCTGTATGCCTTTTTGCCACATAGATGATTCATTCTGTTCCTGGGTGCAGCTTCAGTATCTTCTCCATTACAACTTCCAACCTCATTATCATCATACGATGTTTTACTTTCCATTTCTCACACTTTTAAATCTCAATCCTTGGCTTTTTTTCTCCTCCTGTACTAGTTTCCCATAACTGACGCATCATTCCTAATATAATCTCTGTCTCTGGTATCATTCCCCTTTTCTCAGTTCTCTTCCCACTCAAATCCATTTTCTCTCTCCTGGTGCTCCACCTGATATTACCTCCAAATATCCTTTTTTCTCCCTACCTTCTGATTTCAGAATAATTTCTAGAGTCCTCTTTAATCTCCTCATCTTTGTTTAGATTTTCACAAGTCTTTTATTAAACCCTGTCCTAAGTTATTGCCAGTTCTGCTGTCATCTTTTCTTTTTGATCTTCGTAAACTCTAGCTCTGTCCTCTTTCAAATTACCTTTCATTTAGTCTGTCCTAATCTCTTCCCAGTATGTATGCTGTTTCCTCAAGAAACTTATGATCAATCTGCCTCCATTCAGCTATATGTTCTTTGTCAACTGCTCTCAGCATTTCATCAAAGTTTTATATTTTCACACTGAGTACTCTCTCCACTTTTCCATTGGTTTATTTGGTTTCTAACCTGCATCTTGTCATTTTGTTATTCAAATCAATAGCCTGTTCTTCCTCATATGTTGATGACAGAATGATGACTGCTGTGAAAACATGGTGGGAACATTACTTTCTGTTGTTTTGTCTGTTGCTGGATTCCAGGTCTTTAAGACCAAAGCACAAAAATCCATACTTAGACGAAAGGTGAAACCTACCTAGTGTGAATCAACTCTTTCAATTGTATGAATGAGATTAAGCAAACCTTTATTAAGCACAGGAAATTTGATTTTTCAAGACTTTATAGATTAGCCAGATTTGTGTAGATTTCCATATGTTTACAGTAACATAAATTAACCCCCCTGCCAAAAGTCAAGCTCTTTTTCTGAAAACAAAGAACTTGAGGAGAGACGTTTCCTGTATGATGTAATTTCTGTGCAGCATAATTTGAGAACTACTAGGACTCCAGATTTGTAAAGACAATTTTACCAGTCTAACTTAGACTATTCTGTATAAAGCTAAAAATGTAAATATTTTCTACAGCTGAGACTGCGTGCAATACAGTAAGCCTGATACAGGATGCAGATATATAACATCATTCAGAATACAGAAGAATCTTTCAGACTTTCATTAAAAACTATAGCCTGATATTGTTTCTGTTATGACTTATTTCACATGATACAGACACAATGAAAAATTTGAACTTGCCAGATGGCAGAATACCGAGGAGAATTCTTAATGAATGGGAAGAGTTGTAGTGACTAGGCTGTCACATTCCGATTTCAGATAAGAGGAAGGGCCCCTTGCGTTCTAGCCGACCTCAGACAAGTCTGGGAGGCTAGGGGCGGCTGGACCAACCTCACACACACCGGCGTGGTTTTGCTCGTATTCTCGGGAACAGAATTAAGACTCAAAATGGAGTCAAGCGCCAGGTAACTTTATTTACCCGATAAAAAGTTCACAAATGCAAGAGAAAAAAGAGAAAGAAAGGAAAGAGAGAGAAAAGAAAAGAGTTTCAGTTGCAATAGCTACCACCACGGAGCGGCGGCGTCCCAACAGTCCAGTTCACTCGGTGGGGAAACGTTCCATCTGATGTTGATTCTGTCAATGTTGATTCCGTCAATGTGTTGTTTTCTTTATGTTTTTTTCCCCTGATGTTTGTTCCCCTTTTCATGCTGGTTTCGTTGCATATTCATCGTATTCCAAGAGCTGGTTTGCCTAGCCACACCCCTCACCTGGCGGTGATATGCATGCCCATTACCATCTCTGGGCCCCTCTGTTTTTTTTCCTTCTGGCCTCGGGTTTGGGCTCATGCCAGGGGGTAGGGCTAGATTTCTCAGAATCAACTCTGCATTCAAGTCCACAGGACAACAGGAGTTGGCTTGCAAGATAACGGGAAGACTCTAAAAAAAGAACAGGAAGTTCCATTGTTCTGGCGGGGGGGGAGGAGGTTGATGTTTCAAAAATGTTGAGACAAATTTTTGACACAGTCTTTTACATAGGCTGATCAAAATTTTATTTGTATGTCCTGATCCAAAGTTCATGGAATTTTTTAAGAGTCTGTTGTTTTCTGTGCCCTTTAAAAGGGATTTAAGTGTCTCATTCTGAGAGATTACTACAGGATATTGAGCTCCCTTATGGTAAACTGTTTCATCTTTCCTTGAGCAGAACATTGTTCTGTTTGATACATAACATTTAAAGTGAAAATTAAAATCTCAAACATCTAAAATATAGTAGCGTTATTTTAAAGCAAATGTATTGGTCAGATTAATTCATTAATACAAAAAATATATTGTAATTTGTGCATGGATATTTTGAAAGAATTTGGTCAATGTTAATAACTGTCATTTTCAGCTTTTTAATGGCTGTCATATTACACATAAGAGCTCATTTCAAGATGAACTGATTACATTTCTATTTAACTATTATATTCAAGACTGTATAGATATGAATCAGCTAGCTGAAATATGTTTGTATGTACAGACCTATATAAAAATTCTATATAAGCATTCTGTTTAAATGGATTTCTATGTTGACAGAAGATAAATATAGTTGAGATATAAGATCAGTTGTCACAGGTCCCATTGGCCTTCTGACCTCAAGATACAACTGAGTTAAGAGGCTCTAGTTACTGCCACTTGTCTTCATCTATATCCCTTGCGTCAATAAAATAGATAAATATAATCAAAGAGCTCCTACACCACTGACTAGATATGAGGTATTCTTTTTGGGGTTCTGTGTGATAGACTAAAAGCCAAATCCACCATGGAAAAACAGTTGAAATACTAAAAAAAAAAGGGCCACAATCTATAAATATAGATACCCACATAAAACATTTTTATAAATGAAATTCAAAGCATCTATTTCCTCTGACATCTTCTTTTTATTTTTGCCTTTGCACTTTCAGTAGGCAAGTGAATGAAGAGCTAATCTTAATGACAAGGTAGGTAGTGCGCACTACAAGAAACATTTTTTCAGGTTGATTAGATACCTGAGAGATAATACTGAGACATTTAATAATAACAAGTCTCATTCTTCTTATTATATGATTATAATTTTCTTAGTCTATGATACATCATACAATGATAATATTTTAAAGTATTGTACTTCCCAAGAACTATTTATATATAAAACCTAAATTCTTCAGCCTTGATTGAAAATAATCCTTCAGCCTAAAAGCGGATGATTTTTGAAACTAAATACACACATTTAAATACTTTCTTTACATTATGTAATATCAAGGCAAAATTGCTATTTACATAATTCTGATCTTACTTTGACATGAATGGATGGACTATTAGGTATTGTGCTATATGTAATTTTTTTCTGAACTGGTATTGTCATCTTCATGATGTTGAAAGACTGAAGTTGCTATAGTCTTTCAAAAAGACCATGCAGGGGGTTATGTGTGAGAAGCACACAAATTGAGGGTAATATGTGAATTAGAGAGGCTTGAGCTCTGAGGTGAGCCACAGAGGAACAAATGTGTAACAGCCAGCATACTTGGGAGGATTTTCTCCAAAATGCAGGGCTGACCTAAGGTCCTGCAGGGTGAGACTTCACAAAGAATTGAACACATTCTGTTCAGAAGCTCCAGTATGCACTCAAGCAGCACTACTGCTGACATACAGACATAGTGTGCCAGCTGATAAATTATTTTCTGCTGTTTGGCATACTAAGCTCGGTTCACCTGTTGAGGCACAGGTTGAGGCATCAGCTGATAAGCTCTGCTGCATCTGGTTCTTGAGAAACTTTGTCACAAATAACCTCTTGAAGAAATGACCATTTTTATATGAAAACAACATAAGATTATTTTAAATGTGAAAAACATAGTTTTTAAGAAAGTTTATTTTCTGGCAGCTAGACATAAAGTGAATGATTCTGAACTAGCGCAATGTAACTGTTGGTGTGCATAAAAGCTGGAGAAATAGGAAAGTTCAGCAGCATCTAAGAAAATCAGCTTACAATTCCAAGCTAATCAGTCTTAAACATGAACTTTCTGAATGTGGAAGCTTAAATTAAATTTTCAGTGTTAACCTTGCAAGAGTTTCCTTTTTTTAATATAGATAGAAGACCACACCTTCCAAGGTTGTTATATAATCTTGACAGTCTTTTTTACCTTTTTCCAAAATGTCTTAATGTATTTTAGCTATATCAACCTTCAGTATTTAAATTAAAATTTGAAAAGCAGCTAGGTTTCAAGTGTAAGTAATTAAATTGTTCAGAAATTTTAAAAATACTCCTCATACAGTGTTCACTTATCTAAGCAAAAGTGCAAAAAATCTAAAAGCCCGAAAATGTATGTATGTTTTCAGAAATGTTTCCCCTCTAAAGCATAAATTATAATATTTTGCTAGCTCATTTTAAAAGTCACTTTTTTTCACAACTAGCACCAGCTTATATCTATGCACATACAGAGGAACACATGCACTGAGCCTGACTATGTTAGACCACATGAGTACTACTGATAACTGTGCTATCACTGACGTGCTTGTGAGGGTGTCTAAGTCCACACAGACATTATAACCACAACATTAGTCCTGAGTTTTGGCCCATCTGGTAGTAACTTGGCAATTTGCATGCATTTCCATGTAGTTCAAAGGAGTTCACTAAGCAATAATTAATTTTCTCAACAACAACTTCTGCAAAGCCTATGTTTGGCAATTTCGCTTCCTAATTTTCTGACAGTTATATGTCCATATTCCCATGCTTAAGAAAAGCAACAACGATCTTACACAGGTAAAGCCTAACAAGATGTAGAGGAAAAGCTGATGATAGAAACCCACAAGATATATTGTGCTCTCATGAGACCTTGCCTGGAGTACTATGATGTCCAGCTCTGGAGCCCCTATCATAAGAAGGAAATACATGGATCTGTTGTAGCGAGTCCAGAGGGGAGCCACAACAATGATCAGCATGCTAGATCACCTCTCCTATGAGGACAGGCTGAGAGAGCTGGAATTGTTCAGCCTGAAGAAGAGAAGGCTCTGGGGAGACCTTATAGCAGTCTTCCAACACCTAAAGGCGGCCTACAGGAAAGACAAGGATAAACTTTTTACTAGAGCCTGTTGTGATGGGACAAGGAGGAATGGTTTTAAACTACAAGGAGGTTGTAGATTTAGACTAGATTTAAGGAAGAAGGGGTTTTTTTTGCGATAAGGGTGGCGAAACACTGGAACAGGTTGCCCAGAGAGGTGGTGGAAGCCCCACCCCTGGAAACATTCAAGGCCAGGTTGGATGGGACTCTGAGCAATCTGATCTAGTTGGAGATGTCCGTGCTTCTTGCAAGGGGGTTGGACTAGATGACCTTTAATGGTCCCTTCCAACCCTCACGATTCTGTGATTCTATAGAAAGACAAAAACAAAATTGGCTTCTGTGAGGAATTTAGTTCAACTAGGAGCCCATTTGTCATGCAGGGACTTTATCCTCTTGCTAAAGGTCAAAAATCTTCTATTAGGAACAACTTTTTTTTTTTGTGATTCTGTTATGGACTTGTTCTGTGACCACGGGCAATTCTTCTGGCCTTACTGACACAATCTCCTCAGCATGGGGACAATGTAGGTATCTAGCAGAAACATCTTAAGCAATCATTAATTTATTACACAATGCATAGAGATAAGAAATGATACTTGGATGCTAAATATTACTCACATCACATTTAACCTCCATTTGATTGCAATAGTGAACATCTAGGTACTGTACTTGTAATTACACTACTCTTTCCTTTCTCATGTAAGTCAAACGGTATAGTGAAGGTAAAAGTTCACTCTTAAAGTCGTGTATTAGTTTTGCACACAGGGAAAGCAAGAAGTCTGACTTCCTCAGCTGTGATCCAATTGTGTTAGAAAGCTGGTGTCAGATACACTCTGGAAAACGACTGAGAAGCACACACACACATGTAATTAACCACTTGCAACTGGGTTATGGAGGGCTGGGATAACTGAAATAGAGTTCAACCTAAGTGCATCGCACTGAGATATGTGCGATCTCACTTCACCCATATGAAGCATGATATACCATGAGACCATTCAAACCATAAAATGTTCAATATAGCATTTGAGATTTATAATTTGTACAGGTACTGACTTCAAGGTACTAATAAAGACATTTCAGTGTGTGTGCATAGTACCTGGGTAAGGTAATTAAGCACTTGAGAAGGGTGTTCTAGATATAAGGCAAATGTTGGCTACCTGTATAAGAAGAGTCTATGTGCAGTTTTAAAACAAGTGATGTTCTAGAGGATCAAGATGATCATGGTAAATATAGGAAAGGACAGGAAAAAAAATTACTAATGAGCATATATCATCTAGAAACACAGCGAAACTTCAAGATGTAAGCAGATTGACATGTCACATGATGACTACTGTACTGGTTCATTGACTAACCTGAACAGAGCAAGTTACCATTCAGGCGCTCTCCTCTTTGGTAGAAGAGGAGAAATTTGGTCCTTGGTGTTTTTGGTCCTCTCACTCTTTTCTTAAAGTGTGTGTCTGGGTAACAGACACTATTTGTCTACTTTCCTTAACTTCCACATGGCTAATGCATGACAGGTAAGACAGTGAAATAATCTTAATTTCAGGTTATCCTGTTCTGATTTTGAATCAAAACTTTTCATATCAATAGCAGTATGAATTTAATATGAATAATATAAGAAATTAATGTAGCAAAATTCAGTCTGTGATCTTAGAGTAGAGGAAGCCAATATTTATTTACAAAATCTTTAAGTGAGTTGATTTAACTCGATCACATTTACTCTCGCATAGGTTTTGTTCATTCATTTTTTCACACACGCACACACTCATAAGCCACAAGATATGCATGTCCCAGTGGTCCACCCAGGATAACTTATGAGCATTAAAGAGGACTTTCTTGGGTTTTTCTTGATTGACAACAATGAGAATTAGTTTTTTGACAGAAGATTATATACTCTTTGAAAGTCTAAGTGGTATGAGGTGCTTCTTCCCTTCTGTATCCTACTTACTCCAACCTCCATAAACCTTAGGCAAAGTCGCTGTTCAGAGGGTCTGTTGTTTGTTGTTTTTTTTTCTTTTTTCTTTTTGAATCTAAATTTGGAAGATGCATATGTATAAGACTATAGCTTGGTTTCCTGGTAGCATAAGACACATGATGTGCTGTAACGTAATTTTAATCTTTCTGCTGTTTAGAGTGCATGATTTTCTGCTGATGAATTTTTTGTGGTGTTTATTCAACAAACAGACCTGATCTTGATGAAAAAAACAAACAAACAAACAAACAAAATGTTTTGCTTTGTTTTATTGTTTGTCATGGCATTGTTTAGAACAGCACTTCATCAGAATGGCTGCTGCTTATGGAAATATAAGTAGAGCTATGGTAAGGCTTTGGCAGTGTTACAGCTGGTTCTGGCAGTGTATGCTGATTGGATATTAAGGGGAATTATATTCATATATTTTTTCAACTACATTAATTAGACTCTCATATTAGCAATTATGATTTACAATAACAGTTGGATTCTGTTAACAAAAACAGCTTAATAAATGGAAGATGTTCTAAGAATTATTGGTTGTGATCTGTATCTTCCCCAGCTTGATCCCCAAGGGAAACAGAATTTACAACAGCAGCCATTTGTGGACAGTTGAAAATGATTGTGTCTGGAAATGGCCCTAATGACCAAATTCTCTAACTCACTTTGGAATTACAGTAGTCCTGCAGTCTGATTGCAGTCTGTGCTACAGAACATCTAGTAATAATGGGAGAAGAAAGCTCTGGAAAGAGCAGCCAGCAGCTCATTCCTCTGCTAACTTTCTTTTGCAAAAACTGACTTTGTACTCTTTTTTTTTTTTTTTTTCACCAAATCTCTTTATCTATCAAACTTTGAGTGTAAAGCCACAACTTACATACAAATTAAAACCCGCAAGTCTGGATCAGTTCCACATAAGAGCACTGGGAATTCTCTTGAAAGGTCTTGAAATAAGTCTTGGACAATATGGGAGATAAACTGATACAAAATTTAAATCATAATGAGTTAAATGATGATAATATAATTATTGGTAGTCAACATGATTTACCGGAAAATAAATCTTGTCAAGAAAATCTGATTTCACTGTCAGCCTTGATAAGATTATGGATTTGGTGAACAGAGCTCAAATTACATGAAGTATTTGACTTAATATCATATGACATTCTAATGAAAGGATTGTATAACACAACAAGTAGATAATGAACTGCCTAATGGACAGGTGAGTTATTACTGAATTTTCTTTTATGTAGTGTTCCACAGAGATTTGTATTGGGAATGGTTGTGTTCAACATTTTCATCGATGACTTGGTAAAAAAATATAAATTGCTACTGCTAAAATGCACTGGAAGGAAGGTGCACAAACCATACCTGTGAAATGACTGAAAAAGTATAGCTGACTGAACTTGATGTCTCAGAGCAAAGTAGTAGCAAAAAGTACCAATTGTACTAGTAAATGTGTAAACAGTATCAGTGGAATAGTAAATACAGCTGTGGGATATTAGTTTAGATTTGTGTGATTAATATTACCATTTCATAAGATAAAGCTATAAACTTTCTTTTGGGGGGAAAGGTAATCTTTTCATTGAACATGTGATATGTTTGGAAAAAAAACAAAACAAAACAAATCCTGATAATAATGACTCTGAAATATAGTATTCAGTTTTGCTCTCCACCCTTTAAAATTCTATTGAGCAGAAAGGCCAAGAAATGCCACAGATAATGTGTCTTCATTAATGCTTAATTTGCATTTGAAGAGCGGTTTTAAAGTAAATCTCTCGATTTCTTTCTGTTACTGTGCTTTGGTTCATATCACAGGGCCATGTCAGAGTGCATGGACAGGGTTGTGTGTGGATGTAGGGGAAGATATGTGCTAGGAGTGCAGCAAGTGTGCCAGATGCTGATGGACTTTGAGTCCACACATCCAGCCTAGAGATTGCTCAGAGTAAAACTCCACCTAATACTTGTAGAGGGTATGTTGGATCCTTAAGCAACAGCTTATGTACAAATCTAATCCTATGGTCTGTCATAATGCTAATGCAGCCGTAGTTAGAAATTACTCAAGGACTTTTTATTTTACCAGACCTCATTTTCCACTCCCAAACCACACTGAAAAATCTCTCCCCAAAATGATCTATTCTCCTGCTTCTGTGGCATTGAAAATATTTTCATACAAAACCATATCCTATTAATTATACATTATATTTTAGTGTATTGCTATTCCATACATTTACATAGTAAGATATCAAGTTCCCACTTGCAACAGTTGTTATTTGTCTCTTTTTTGATATAGATACAGCTAAAAGACAACAATCTGTCAAAAATCACAAATTATCTGCAAAATAGAACATGGAACATAGACAAAAGCTGTGCCACTTATATTTTAGTGTATGGATCTTGAGATCCATGTCGTCTGCTATGTACGGCCATCATAATGATTTTTTCTTATGTAAGTTTGTACACGTGCACTCCTTTTGAGAACAATGATGAAAGAAATGTGAATAAGATTCCAATTTTTTTTTTTTTATGTAGACTTGATTCAGAGTCATCAGGCACTGAAAGTTCAAATGGAAAGTATAACAATAGTGAAATTTTAGGTGAGATTACATCTTAATTATATGGGAATCTTCCTGTTTTCCATTGGACTGGGCACTGATTACCAGAGCAGCAGCTAGGAGAATCTGTACAATACCAGTTTCCAAGTCAGAGATCATAATCCTTATGTAACTCTGAATCTTATAAGTAGAAATGGAAAAAAGATTATTGTCTTTGAACTGTGTCCAGAGATGCATAGAAAAGTGTAACACTGAAACTGCAAGAGCATAAAAGATTAGGAATCACTTTTGTAAACCCTGATAACTAGCCTCTAGATCTGCTCCTCTGCACTATTTCTTTGCATAGCAAAACAGTTTCTTAACTGGAAGTTGTGAATTTTCCTTGTGTGGAATAGAACAGATACAGAAGTTGTTCTTGTTGAATACTCCCTAAACTTCAGCTTTTGGGATATTTTCCTGAGGGTGTACTTACGTATTCTACCTGACTGATCACATTATAGAACTCTCCTGCCTTATCATTCTACCACAGTCTGAAAAAGGGATATAGCCCCACCTGCTCTGCAGTTATTGCTTTTGTTCCATCCTTCCTCAGTTTCCCCTTTAGGGCTGGTTTCATGACTGTGTGCCAGTCTAGCAGGCCAAAGGGCCAAAGTGAATTTTTCAGGTTAAATCCTTTATCTGTCGTTATTCATCCAATAAACACAGATCCCTGCATTTTATTGGATGAAATCCTCTTGGGTTACTGTAAAATGGACTGGTTAAAAAAGATAAATACATAAAAGAAAGAAAATATCAACAGATTAAACCCGCAAGAGAAAATATGAGACTATAAGGAACTGCTGTATTATAGATAGATTTGGCTTATTTTTAATACTCTTTCATTTCTAGATGATTTTCTATATTGTATTTTCAGAGAAGAAGAATGAAATATCCCACTTTGTCAAGATCCAAGAGTTTTAACAGAAAATATCTCCAAGGCGTGTTTAGGTATGTTGCTTGAATGAGCAGATAATCAAATGGAATAAATATCTCACAACCAAAATATAAACAGAAACGACCAAAGTTGACTGCTGAGTCTTTTCATGAATAAATTACAGTCAAAGTGAATTTTCTACTGAGAAAGTAATCCCTAATCAATTTTCACTGTACTAGCTTGTGTCACATTTTGTTTGCTGAATTCTACTTGTCTTCCTTTTGAATTCAGACTATCAGCCCTTCCACTAAGAAATAAATAATGACATTTGTAAAGAATAATGACAGCGACCCCTCTTCAGTTTTTGTTCTTATTGAATTTTTGTCGCAATATGACTATGACTTTTCCAAGTATTTTTGGGGAGTAAGAAAAATAATTATTCTAGGTGAATAATGTCAGTAGTAATTTTCCTCTCTTTCTAATATATTGCTAACATGTTGCAAGATACAATACCTCACAAAACTTTGTTCTGAGACAGAAAGTGCCTTACTACCAGTTATTTTGACCATCGATGGCTAAGGTACATCCTACCTATAATTTGCCACAAAAAACTCCAAGGAGTAACAGTAGTTCAGGAAAGTTTGGGACAATGTTCATGTGCTTGAAATTTCTGGTTTTCCTCTAATTCACTCTCAAAATACCAGAAGAAACCAATCCCTCTGGAATGAAATAGCATGAAACTTATGCATGCCTTCTTCACTTTCTTCTCTTAGGTTAATCATTCCTCTGTTGCTAGGAGAGAAACAGCACACAGCAGTCAGCGTAAAAAAAGAAAACAGTTTCAGTCTCAGGGGGAAACTCCTTTCAACTTAAGTACTAAGGACTGGGAACCACTAATGCAGTAGGTGAGAGGAAGCAGCGCAAAAGCCTCTGAGCATCACAGTGAAAGGCTTCAGACGAACCTCATGTTTCATATGACTGCCCAATGGATGCTCCCATAACTCAGACTACAGCGCCCATGAGAATAATAAACAGTTTATTTTTTCCCCTTTTGAAATGAATATGTATTGGAATCATGGCCCAGACTTAGGTTGAAGAACCTCGTTAGCTTCCTCTCTCTTAATCTACTTTCCTCCACTGCCACTCTTACTCAAACATTTATGGATACCTTTATGTTTTGGTTATTCCTGCCTCTAGCCTAAGGACCAGGCAGGGTAGATTTGCCTAACCTTTCTTAAATGGTGTTTGGAAGAGACAGAGTATTGAATAAAGGCACGATTGTCATTGCAAGATCAACAAACAGTTATAGTGATAGATTGCAGTAGTTTCCAGGATAAGGAGAAAGCTAAAATACATTTTAAATTGAATTCTTTAAGCTTGCCCCTCAAAGGAAAAAGAGAAAAAGAGTGAAATAAAGGACTACTATTACCCTAACTTGCGAGTAAAATTATTTAACTGAAGGGGAAAGAAAATAGAGTCAAAATGGGACAGATTAACAGAAACTGAGCCAGACTTACATATGAAGGAGGGTGAAATAATATATTTAATTGTTGTTCTACCTCATTGAAGACTGATATCCATAACTATACTATATCTGTTGTGAAGATATCTGTCCTACTGACCTATAGGATTAATGCTTTTCAAATCTCTTCACTCTTATCTTTTTGAGTGGTGTAGATTTTAACAACATAGAAATTGCAAGAAGAATGATTCTGTCTTCTCAGAAAGTATTGCATTGTAAGTGACTAACATACTCTGATCTAAGGTAGCCACAAGTTAAATCCCTTAGTGTAGAGTGTTTTAGTAATCACATGTGTCTTGACCACAGATGCACCATTCACTGTAGCTAAATTTCAGAAAATCTGAAGATGAAAGAGGGCACTTCATCATCTAATCTGAGCACCTGCACCATAAAGACTATGGAATGTCACTCAAAACTTTAGGAATCAGATTCATTATTTCTAGTGTAGCTAGTGCGGACCATATAATTTGCTCTGGAGATCTGAAGGAGTGGAGAACTCACTGAACCTTTTGATGAAGTATTCTGTCGTGAAGGTACTTCTACTATTTACCATTTACATCCTCACTTCAAAATTCAAATAGACTGACTCTTTAATGATAGATATAAATAATGCTGTTTATTGTTGTTGTTTGTTTATTTGATTGATTGTTTTTAGCCTCTGTCTCCCAAACAGATTTTTGAGAATACGCTGAGGACTCCGAGGGCCAGTCTGACAGCTGAAAGACTGTCCTCCTCAATAAATCGTGAAGAAGTATTATAGATCTGTTCCAACCACTATTATTTCTGTCTGACCTTATTCTGAGTTGTGCCTTATCTTTCTTCTGAGTCTTTACATGTCACAGGAGTTTACATAATTACAGATATTTCTCATATTATATTTTTATATTGCTGTGGAACCTTGATGGTTCAGCTAGCACATGGCACAGTATGACAGGTGCTATACAAACACAATATTAGCATCTACATCAAAGATCCCTGCTTTGACAGGGTCTACTTTGACAGAGAGGTCTACTTTGACAGACAAAAAATTCATTATTTCAGATATATAACTTTCAAGAATTATTTAAAATTGGTTTTTATAATTGCATCACTTCAGTAGTGCACCGCTTCCTAAACTAACAATGGATTGTAACGAAAGGAGTTCTTATAAGGTCACCTGTTACATTAAGACTTTGAAAAATGTTGTAGATGCATGATCTTGTGTAACAAATTGCAACTCTGTCTTGTTTTATATACTTGTCTAAAGCAATTACTTGGTGTAAAAGGTCATCAGCTAAAGAAGCGTTTGCTTCTGATTTTTTTTTTTTGCCACGTTTGCTTTAGCTTCTATATATAAACATCAGACTTGAAAGGGAAAACAATATTCCACCTCTCTAACTTTCAGATTCCATTTGATTTATAAAACTTAAGGTGGACTTATTTTCTCTTTGCAACTGCAATTGAACTTGAACAGCAGTCGTATAAATACATAAAATGTTTAAGATTTTAATTCCAGATATGATGAGTCCTGAAATGCAGAGATGCTTCTATTAAGGAAGGGTCTTTGGTTTTGTGCATATATATATATGCATATGCAAGACAGTATTTGTGCACAAACTCACAGAATTTTATGAAAGGTAAATTTTCTTTCAGTTCACAGTAAGTGAGCACTTATTTGTTCAGCATGTTTCCCTGAACTAGAAATACTTTAGAAGTAATCAACTGGGGATTCCAGGTTCAACCATTGCATTAGACAGGGCTTGCAGTGTTTGGGTAGTGGGTGGCTGCAGGGTGCCCAGGAAGGAGAATGGCATAACTTGTCCTTTGTCAGTTGCAGTTGAGTCCAGCTAACTCTGATACCAGTGCCAACACCCTAGCGCACACCAAATCTCCAATCTGTTGGGGAGAACCCACGGTGCAGCCCCAGGACCACATGACACATGACTGGAACCACACTGCTGCAGTCCCTTGCCCAACTTTTCTCCTGGGCCACACAGTCTTCTCAACGAGACAGCAAAATACAATTAAAATACAGCTTATACAATTAAAATATGTTCATGATTAGTGTTCTGGAATCTGAGTCCATTCAGTCTCTGCTCTACTATTTTGGTCTTTAATTGCAACAGCTTCAGATGTTGAGCCTTGATTCAGTGGTCTCAATATAGGTAGCCAATGCCATTTAAGATACTTTGTAGTACTGTGTTGGCCATTAACCGCTGCTTCAGTAGCTGCCACAGTTATCTTGAGAGGCTGCACAGGATGGCTCTGCTTCTGCAAATACACCAAGTCCTGGCACCTTTGGTGTCTAAGCATGAACAAGTTGTCAAATCTTCTGCTGCAATCACTACAAATTGAATCAAGGCAGCCAGCAGAGTCTAGAGAGCTCTTCAGTTTGCCCTGAAGTAGATGTAGAGTGCTTGATCCAGTTTCCCAGTACAGGATACAGACACTCTTCTGTGATACAACAGGACATGGATGCTCATGGGGCTGGCAGGTATGATGGAGGATGAGAAACCTGTGGCCTTCTAGACCAGCAACGAGAAACCAGGCAGTATATGGTACTGGAGGAGTCTATTTAGGAAACTACATGAAATGCCTAAAATATTTTTGTCTGAATCCCTCTTTAGGTATCTTGACTATGTTGACTAGATGTCTGTTAATCACAAAGGGAGGAATATGTCTTTCTCATAAGCAGGCATCTGTTTGTAAGAACCTATATTTAAGTGTTTGAATCTAGAATAAGAAGGTAAGTATGAGAATGTCTCTGATACTCTAATTTACTATATTTTTGTGTTTCATATGAATTTACAAACACATAAAGAGTAGGTTCATTGCTGATTATATCTTTCTAGTTTTTCATAAATGTATTAAGATTTCAACAAAAATTAAGTTCGTGCAGGTAAAGTTGTGTTTAGCCTTGGATTTACCAAATCATTTCAAATACATGCTATTCAGGTTGGTATCTTAAAATATTTCCAAAAACATAACTGCATTGCAAAGACAAATGTAGCATGTAAACAAATATTTTTTCTTTAGAGTCACTTCTGTATTTTGACTGTATCTGCTCTACTTTCTGCACTGTTCTTAACTTTCATATTTCTTAAATAGATTTTTTTTTATTTAAATATCCATAAAATGATCTAGTATTTACAAGCCTGCCTATGTCCACTTAATTGGAAAGAGGCTGCTTTGTACTCTGGGGTTAAGGCTGGAGTGCAGCTGGAAGAGGTCAAGGCTTTAGTAACTTGGAACCTTGGAATTATCCATTTCTTGGTGCCAGTATCCTAACTGTTTAACCTGATATATCTGAATGAGCTGTAGTTGATTCTGATTATGTGTCTCAAAAGAAAATTTAACAGTGAGATATCTGTTTTGGAAAAGTAAAAATTTGTAAGTGAAAGGTTATCACACATGTAGATCAGGAAAGATCATGATGCTGCTGGGCTTCCCTTCTAGCACAACTTGGCACCCAATTTCTTCTGGACAGGTATGTCTGTCTTTCCAGGTCCAGTCCTTTTTTTTTTTTTTATTCCTACCCTTACTACAGAATTCTATGTCAGGCAATTGGCCTAACACAGGGTTGTTGGGGAAAGGACAAAGTGAAGAGGAGAAGAAGCTGCACAGTACCTCAGACACATCAAGGCTGTCCTTAAATAGGATGCAGACAAGTTTGGTTTATGTCCACAATATTCACAAATATCAACTCAAGAGAGTTGGACACTATGGTGTACAGGAAAGCTAATTTATATTTTTTCCTCCCTTGGAGGCCTGTAGCTGTGGGTATATTTTGTGTAAGGCAGACTAGTTTTACAGATGACTATATTCAGAAAACAGCACTAGTAACACTTCTAAAACCTCTCAGAAGCATTTCTGTAATAACTTAATTTTGTAATATGTGGATTTTTTTTTCTACAGAATATGCAGTTCTACAGTATAAAGATTTTATTGCTGCCAGTTTTGTATGAACTGTATAACTTGCAGCTTCACTACTCATGCTGAATTTACTGACCTCTCTGTGTACACAACCTAGAGAAGTGCTTAGGGTTGAAGGATGCCTTAAAAACAGTTGCTATGAATTTTACTTCATCATATAAATCACAAAGATAGCAGGTAAAACAAAAGAACTACTGAAGACCTGCCTTTTGCAGGGGTCTGACCAGTGCAGAAGTGCTTCATGAAAAATAGCTTGGAATAAAGGGTCCAATTCTGTTATTTCAAAGAAGAAACAAACAAACAAAAAATAATCAAGGGGAGATTGATCACCAGAGGTGAAGGAGACAGCCGTCTTTAAGATGTATTCCATGCATCCAGCAGCTGTATATAAATCACTGTATATGTACTTTTTAGACAATTTGGGTAAATGCTTCTCTCCTATTTCCAGTCATATTCGTTTATATATACTTTTTTATGTGTACAGGTGTTTTCAGAAACAACATACTACTTAAAAGTGACCTATGCCCTTCTGGGCAGCAGCTGGAGGCTGGCAAGATGGTGTAGGGAACTGAAAATGACATTAAATACAGCTGAGGCAACTGAATTGAAACATATATCTCCGCCGACGAGAATTTGAAGTTAGGCAGCTAGTTCACATGTATGTGCATTTATGATTTCACCTTAAAATACAGATTAAGATTCTTAATCTAGATCTGAGGTTCTACTAAAACTGCAGACAGAATCTGAGGGGATGGTTATGTCAGTTTACTTTGATTTATGTTACTTTACCTATATTGTTAAAGTCACTCAAGATTAATTAGGACATTTCAGCAATCTCATTATTTTCTAGAAGTTAGAGTCATGGGAAAAAACCCCAACATATTAATATCTTCCACTGCAGTTGTGGCCTGCAGGTAGCTGCTGGAGACCAACAAAATCTTGTATATTGCTCTATCAACTCGTTATATAGGAAGATCCTCTGTGGAACTAAGGAAAGATTTATTCTTCAAAAAGAAAGAAGTATCTTGAAAAAGTTGTTGTTTGGTGAAGCACAAACAGTGTACGTTGCTCTCTAGTATAAACAAGAAATGTACAAACATATCAGCAATTTATGGTTACACTGGTCACTGGAAGCAAAGTTGTTGCTTGGGTCAATAAATTAACCTGTAAAGAAGTAACAGGCAGAGAAGCAGATGAGCCAGCATTTGTACAGTGCATGGGGTATTATTACGCATTATGAAGTATTTAATATGGTTTGGTGGAACTACAAGGGAGTCATGTGGAAAGGTAGGTTTATTTTCTGTTATTAGTTTAGAGTTTCAAGTTTGAATCTGTTGACCTTTTCCACTTTCATATTTTTGTTGAGTTTAGTAAAGGTCTATGTTTTTCAAATCACTCCTAGGATGGTCAGAAATAAAGAATAATTTTTGTACAGGTTTTACATTTTTAAATTTTGTTTGACGGGGCTTTTTTTCACTGCACTTCAAAAGGCAATATGTTCTATAACAGCCACTCCACACTGTTAAGTTTTGAAGAGGTGTGGTGATGTTTTCCTGAGATATAACACTAAAAAACTGTGAGTATGTGAGAGACTGTGTCGAATGTTTGTCTCAACATTGTCGAAGCGTCAAACCATCACCTAAACAATGGTACATCAGTCAAACCATAGGACTGGAGTCTTCATGTTTTTTCCTGCAAGATGATTCCCTTATCTTGCAAGCCAGTCAAGCTACAGGACTGGAAGCTTCCTGTTTTTTCCTCCTATTTTCCCACAAACCTGAATGCAGAGCTGATTCTGCAAAATTTAGCCTTACCCCTACTTATGCGCCCAGACCCAGGCCAGAAAAACAGAGGGGCTCAGAGATGGTATTGGGCATGCGTATCACCGCCAGGTGAGGGGTGCGGCCAAGCAAACCCGCTCTTGGAATATGTGATGTGGATAAGACGAACGATAAAAGGACAGAAATGACCAACATCGGACGGAATGTTTCCCCCACCGAGTCAACTGGACTGTCGGGACGCCGCAGCTCCGTGGCGGTAGCTATTGCAACTGAAACTCTTTTCCCTCTTTCCTTTCTTTCTCTCCTTTCTCTTGCATTTGCGAACTTCTTGTCGGGTTAATAAAGTTACCTGGCGCTTGACTCCATTTTGAGTCTTAATTCTGTTCCAGAGAAATATGAACAAAACCACGCTCCGGTGTGTGTGAGGTTGGTCTAGCCGCCCCTATCCTCCCAGACTCATCTGAGGTTGGCTAGAACGCAAGGGGGCCTTCCTCCCACCCGAAATCGGAGCGTGACAGAGTAGAAGTGATCTGAAGACAACAGGACAACTCTTTAACTCATCTGAGTCATTACTAAGCATTTTCTTATTGTTATTCCTTTAAGGGAATTTACATCTTTCTTGGCAAAAGCAGCAGAGAAATACTAGATCCTCCTCTTTGTGTTCTTTCTGTGTCTCTGCCTCTCTGTCACTGCCTGTCTCACTGCCTGTTCTTATCTCTCTCCCACTCTCCATATACAGATATCTCTCTCTCTCTTTAATGTATCTTTCTAAGATGCTGTACCTGCTGTAGAAGGAAGCCAAGAATATCTATAGAAAGTAACTTGGGAGAAAATCAATTTTGTGTAAAAGAGGGACTTTTGGTCTCTTTGAGTGCATATAAAGACAACAGAAAAAAAAAAAAAGAAATAAACCAAAATCAGATTCTCATACTACATACAGAGTAGTGTTTCCCAATAGCGTGCCAACCCAGTCACTAGCCCAGTTATTGACTTTCCATGCAGTCTGATGGTGCATGATGAAGAGAAAGGTACTCCATCTGTGAGCAATTTTACTGAAGAACCCTAAGTAATAGCTTTCCATCAGAAAAAAAAAAAAAAAACACAACTTAATCAGGTTTCTCTAGAACAGCAGTTATTGGCACAAACAGAGCTCCTTGACCTAGTTTTTAGAGTACTGTGTTATAAATGCCAGACTTGATCAATAACTTGCACACATTTTCAGTTCCACTAGCAAGACCCTCAGGTTTAGATGTTTGGTACTTGCAAAACTTGCCTATATGCTAATTATATTGTTCCTACTAGAACTGTCTTGCATTGCAAAACCTTGCCATGAATGAAAATATTGCATAGAACTGCACAGAGCTTTACCCTTGAATTAGGATAATGTGAGATTCCAAAACATTTTCTGTCTGCCTTTTCCTTTCAATAAAGGAGGAGGGGAGTGAACAGAGAAGCCTACATTCAGAAATGTTGAGTGGAATATATACTTCCTTTTGTCTAGTGGCTTCTTGAGTGCCTAAGACTATTTATAATGCAATTAGTATTTAAAAAAAAAAAAAGATTGCATTTTTAGAAATAAAGTGCATTAGGGGATTTTTTTTTTTAAGGTCAGTGGACTAAATATAGCATCAATGCATTCAAGTCTTATTGGCAAGGAGTCACATCCACTTCAGTGAATGGATGAACTATTGAATGAATGGATTAAACTATTCAGCCTGTAAGATTGATGCATTTTAAAGATGTGCTTAGAATTGCTTTGGAGGAAGAAGAGAAAAAAAGAAACTAGAAAGTACAGAAAGAAACTAGAAACTTGGTAGGTTTTTGAGCAACTTGAGATTCGGGTTACACAGAAGGCTACTGCTCTGCTCAAGACAATACAAATGAGAGAAAGCATAGAGAGCAGAGTGAGAAGCTGATTAAAAAAAAAGACACAACAATGAGAATATGATCAGCGCTGTGGTAATTACCCTTTAAAACTAGCAAAATTTTGCTTTAAGACTAGCAGTTTGGACTTTAACAGTGTAGCTCATGATATCCTAATACAGTAAATAAAAGTGAAGTGTTTTGTCATAGCATTTTATTATTTCATTCTTAAGTGTATAACCCAATGTGCACCCAAGATCTTCATCTCGTAGAGTAAGAAAATAGAGGTGTACTGAAAGCAAAGAGTACATGCGTCACTTATTTAACAGGGTGGGATTCTGAGGAGGAGTTTGAGAATCCTCACCTTTGACAACGTTATTTTCTCTTTCTAAAAGCATACACTGAAAATTAAAGACTTTCATATTACCTGAAAGTAAAGGCATCACTGACTGTTTATCCATGAAGGGTGATGGCACAGCTTTCACTTGATAGAAAAAGAAGGTTTTCGTACCTCATCAATCTTCCACACTTCAGAAGGAAACATACAGTGGCAGGCAACCTTCACAGGTGAAGTACATCAGACAGCATGTCTGACATCAGAGTTTAAAATCTGTGTAGCAGACAGTCTTCATAAAAACACTGGTTGTCCAAGGCAGAGCAATCTTATTCACATCTTAGGAGCTCTCTATTGCTTCCTAGGCATCTTTCTTTTGCAGCATGGGACAGCCAGATGCAATAATCTGAGAAATCCTCGGTCTGCAAGCAATATATACTCTTGTGGTGGAAAAAAAAATATACAAGGTTTGAGAAGCAGCCTCTAAATAGTGGTAGTCTGGCTGTCTGCAACACTCTGCTTGGAGACAAAAGTTCTGTGCAAAAGGTCAGTAGTGGAGTTTGGATCAAATGATCAGTATTGGGGATCAAAATCTGACATAAATAGCCAGAGGATGCTTCTTTCCAAGTAAGGTGGCACATAATGAGAAATCTATGCTACTTCTCCTTCTTTCCTCAATAGGAGGTTGGTTGAGGAAGTCTGGGCAAGAAAGAAGTGCACAAAAGTATTAAAGGGTGGTAAAACCCTGGATTCTTCATTCTGATGTGTATGCATATTTAAAATTATATTATTTATATAGCTAAAATATAAATCTGTGTTTCATTGGATAGTATCACAGTCTCCACATACACATGCAAACCTAAACAAAGCTCCAAACATGCAGTGTTCAAAATTGTGCTAAGCATAAACAGTATAGGATTTTTCTTTTCCTCCTGATCTAGCATTTTAGAAATTTTACTAACTCTTACTTGTTTTGTAATTTACTGTCTTGCTATAAAATGTCACTGAAGTTTAGTCGTTAGAAGTCATGTTCCACTCTGCAAGATTACATACAGTATTTTTTAAATAAGCCTTTAGCTGTATTCTACAATTGTTAATGGCTCTATTACTTGACTGTTGGCTTGTAACACTGTTGGCTGCTCATTATTCTCCTTTTGCTAACAGTATTAACATTTTTGTCTGGTCATTATGTATATATCACTGCATTTCAATTTGCCTGAATAGTACATGATATTTAATTGTATTTTCTGATTAAGTGATTCATGTTTTCTCCACATATAAGACTCCAGCCATTCGTCAGTTTTATTAAATAATAATATTGAATTTTGACACTTATTTTCTGTTTTGAACATGCTGCTAAGTTTTTTTCCTCTGCAGAGCAACCTCTGTGAATCTAGACTGGTTACTGCTTTAGTTCTTATCCTGCTTAATTTTTTATCCTTTTTGTATTTTTTTTTTCAAATTTCAACAAACAAACAAAAAAGATAACTTAAGAAGCATACATTTTTTTTCAAAATTACCAAAACTTGAATTTGTACTTGTTATTTATTTAGAGCCCTTGAAACTTTTAAAAAACTTTTTGCTTAAGAGTTGACTGTAAGAATGCTACATTTTTTTTTGTTTTATGTGAGATTTCTAAAAGTTACTCTTCTGCTCGCTTAGCTTATGATGAGAAACAAGGACAGAAGATACGTGATAGAATATATATTCATATAGAAAATATTTATTTATATGTAGAGCTTTGTAAGCAGAATCAAGTCCTCTTTAGAAACAACAGTAATGCAGCTGTCAAAGCACTGACTTGGGATCTATAAATGTAGATTCATCACCACTGGCTCAGGTGTGACATTATTCAAATCAGACTCCTGAGGTTCATGGTGGACTTAGATTGAAAGCAGACTGCATCTGTGATTGTGTTTGCTTAGGATGCAGCCCGAATAACCTTATGTCAGCCTACAAAATGTGCTAGATACGCTATCATCTACACACTGTAAGAAGACAGGTTTTTATACTCTAAGGAGTATTAAATTTGCTAAGGCAAATTTTTCTGTCATACATGGTGTGTTATCCCTAGAGTGTTGTAAATAATTGATATAAATACTTCTATGGAAGAAATTTGTATTGGTAGTGTATGATAGGGTCTTGGGCCTGGACAAATTTGCTGCTGCTTCTGCATTTGCAATGATTTCAGCAGCTCCAGTATCAAAAGTGAGTTAAGGATCCAGCAACAGAAAATGAAAAAGTGTTTGCCTCTACTCTTTGCATCTGGCTGAGTCAGATGGACAAGAAAATAGAGATTGTTTCAGCTGAATTAGCTGCAAATGGAAAATTGATCACTGGATTCTGAAATTCAATAAATCATAGTCACAGTAGTTACTTAGTCTATGGTTATGGAGTTATAAAAAAACACATTACAAACACCTGAATATTATGTATGTGAGAATCTTTCTTGCTCTAGACACTGGTTTACTCTTTGGAGAGATGTTGGTGATATTTTATCTTGCCTTTTTTTTTCCTGAATTTGAGAGATTTGGCAAGTTTGGAATATGTAATTTCTGGACTACACATCTTCTGAAGAGGGAGGGATGTCAGACTACCTAGGCAGTGGTAAAGTATCTTGACATGGTTCTAGATGGTTTGAGAAAGAGCCTGAGAAAGTAATTATTTAAATATGATCTTTAAAAAGGAGACTGAGAAACAGAAGAGCATTTCTACCTTAAATGTTTTTCAAATGTGTGCCAAAAAGTAGAGGTGTAATCTAGAACTTCTGACATTAGAACAGTCTGCATATTTTCCTTCTTACCTGGAGTAAAATTGCTCTGTTGACTTCTCAGTTTCCTTTTCTTATGAAAAGATCTGTGAAACTGTAGCCTTTCATAGCTGAACAACTGGAAATTTGTCTTAATGTATGCTAAGATATTTTAGTAATCTTTGATCTTTATCCCCTGTTTTCAAAACTTTGTCTTAGCTTATAGGGTCTATTTGGAAAAGTGTGTTTTATTGAAATGAATTTGGTACTGTTCTCTCTGAAGTTAAGAAAACACTAGCTGAGCATTAGGTGAAAAAAAAATGAAGAGAGTTCAAAGTCTGATGAGTTAAATACAAAGCGTGAAACTCTTTTAAACCATAAGGACCAACCCATGAAAAACCCAAAAGCAGCAGTGGAAATGTCTTGTAGTCCTTTTACAAAAAGCGAAATCTTAAGCCACTCAAATGTATCTATTGGAATTCATTATTTTATTCAGGTGAAATCCAAGAGTTCAGGTGAAATCAATATAGACAGCACATTATTCATGTAATCGTTTAGGTTGGAAAAGACCTCTAAGATAATTTATATCTATATTTAGTATATACTAATATATATAATTATTCACATATTTGTTGGAATGTTACAATGGTAGGATCACAAACTGGATAGATATAAGTTTCTAATACTATTCCTTTCCAGCAAAGAATTTGGAAAAGGAAGTGAACTAAGTGAGCTTGATGTATATTTCACTGTAACGTCTATCAGCATTGTCTCATGGAATCCTTATTAAAAATTTAATACCAGAATGTGAGATATTATGATGTACCACAATTTGTTGATCTAATCTAGGGGAGGAGGTACTCCTAGGGAGTGTGGATTCCTTCAAGTGGACTGATTATGTGTGTGTGAATACTTGTACTACCTTAAAATGTCTAAGCCAGTAAACACCTTGTATGTTCACAGTATAAATATACCATTTATAGTTGCTACAAAGACTTGCCTAATTCCTTTCTGCTTCTTTCCTGATTTTGACTCTTTTTTGACAAGCAAAGTTTCAATTGTTGCTTTTCCCTAGCTTTTGTTATCACCTTCTATTTTAGGATGAAAGAAAATATTTATTAAAGAAAACTATTTCCTATGTGAAATGCATATAGAAGGTGCAGAACCTTATTGAGAGCTGTTCTCCATAATCACAGGTTTTGGAGATGTCTAAAGAAAAAGACATGTAAAGACTTACTTTGTGACAAAAGAAAATATAAAGATTTGTAATAGCTTTAGTGTACTTTTATCTTTTGTTCTTACCCAGGATTTTAATTCTTCTCACCTGTGAAATACTCCTATCTTAGTGTTTAAAATGGACATTAAAATAGACTTTATAATTTTTTTTTGCAAATTACTGCTATAGATCTTGCTTTCTTCACTGCCATTCTTTAGAAGTATTCCAACTACGTATTTTTTTTCCAGAAGTGAAGCAAAACAAACTTCTGTTGTATTCACTTTCTGGCCCCCATTTATGGCTGCAGATTTGGGGAGCTGCTGCACCACCTATTTCTCAGGCTGAAAGCTACAGCATCCTTGTCATCATCCAAGAGTTTTTAACCCATATTTCTTTCCACTTTAGAGAGTGCTCTACCCAAAGGTGCACAGCATATTTCTTGTAAGACTGAACAAAACATTTCCTGGTGGCAGTTCTCAAATAGCATAGGTTTGACACTATTCCTATAGGCCATTTGCACTCAGCCACGTAGCTTTAGAGAATACAAACATTTCAGAGTGTGGAAGCAGGCCATTCAAGACCAGAGAACAACCCTAAGCACATTTAACTTGCTAATGTAGGGATAGCATACGACTCTTACATTCTAGCTTGGCTTTCTCATTATGCTACTGTCAGGTTCTCTCCTGTATTCAGAAACATTACATTTTTTCCCATAAAGCAGATTGGGTTACAACAAGGAGTTCACTGGGAGTAAGAGGCATTTGGACAACGCCCTTATCAATATCCTTTCACTTTTGATCAGCCCTAAACTGGCCAGGCAGTTGGACAGGGTGATTATTGTACATGTCTTTCAAATGAGCTATTCTATTCTATTCTATTCTACTCTATTCTATTCTATTCTATTCTATTCTATTCTATTCTATTCTATTCTATTCTATTCTATTCAGATAGTCTTCAGACTTGCCCTTTTTTGGTGTTTCTAGTCAATTACTGTCACTAACTATTTGCCAGTCTGGCTGCTATGAGGCCCAGGAGGGCCATAAATCCTGTATTTTATATCAAAAGACACTTGTGGTATTGGACATGTCAGTTACAGTGTTGGATTTAGATACCTAATTTTTTAAGAGTGGATTGCCGAGGATCTTTTTAATTGTCTGTCAGAGTTCTTTGAAATAAACAACTCAAAGCTTTTATATAAGAATTTCGCCATAATAACAGCTCATACTGAATTAGTGGAAGCAGGATTTATGGCCCATGTCAATAGATATGCTTTAATTTATTTTCTGCTCTGAATGATCCTTATTCTTCTTAACTAATATTCAATATAGGGTACATAATCAACGAGCTATGACATGATTAGAATCTTGAGAGGATGAGAGGATGTACATGTTAGATACAAGATATCATGGTAATATGTCAGTAACTAGATACATTCACTTAATGTATCAGTGAATTTGAACAGTTTAATTCCTTGCAGAAATCCAATACTATCTTCAATTATCCTGTCTGGGTTCTTACCAGTTTCCATTTTTTTTTTTTTTTAATTTTCTCCCTTTCTAGGTGTATATATAGAATAGCACTCATTTTAGTTAGTTATCTGTAGGCTTTTACAGCTCTCTTTTAAATGCCAGCACATTCATGCTCTTGTAACGGCTGCAGGAACATTGACTGTGAAGGTCATAGCAACGTTTCAATAATACTTTGAAGAGTATTTAGTCATATGATCAGATAAAACCTAATGCACATTCAGAGAAGAAAACATCCCCAGAAGATTTAAGGTTAAAAAAAAAAAAAACAAAACAAAAGTACATCTGTATAGTAACTAAAATTTCTTCTGTTGTCATCCTTTCTACTTCGACAATCTGAGCATGATACTCTCTGTGGAAGTCAAAGGTGTTGTCGTCCAGATACAGTTGTTGTTTCAAACATGTTTTACAGATAACAGAGATGAAATAGCTCTACTGCTAGTCAGAAAAGATTCAATCCTCACGTTCCTACTTAATTTCAGAGGGGCAACATATGAAATAACATATTCAGAAATAACATTTACAGGGAATTGTAGAGAAAATATGGAGAAGAAGTACCACAACAGTGGAGGCAATGAAGAATAATATAATTATTAATTCTATAAATAAATCTGAGCAGTAAATTATACAGTCAACAAAACAAGATTGATTACAGAACAAATCAAATGAAAGTAAATGTTAAAATGTCTGTCTTCATTAGTTTTTGTTAGTGTTGCACTAGTCAGTCTCGAGAAAGAATTCAGTTAGAAAGTACTTTTACAAATTTGTGCAGTGGTGAAGGCGGTCCTCCATGTATGTCAGTATAGCAAAAAGATTAAACAGCACTGAATTATGGGATGTCATTGTAGGACTGATTTTAAAGAAAATAAAAATAAAGGCAAGACTGAATTAAATGGAAGCAGATGTGCTGAAAGATGTGTTTCCAGCTTTAAAGTTCAAAACAAGCTTGAGGTCATTAAATTCTGAATTTCACTCTGTACAAAGTATTTGTGTATACACCTGTATTCACTTCCATTTTATTTTATATTTCTGGAATCAAGCACCTACCCAGACTTAAACAAAGTAATCTCTATAACTGAAGGAAAATAGTGAGGTTTTACAATGAGGACTGGTTTTAGATCCATGTGTTTGTGTCATATTTTCAGACTTATAAAAGAATTTTGAAAATTAACTATTTTATAGTAAGCAGGAATCATTGAAAAAAACCCCGTACACCATAAAAAAACCTGAGCATTGTCAATTTCAGACTTAGCAATTGACTGATGATTGCTTCAACAGCATTTTGCTCAGTACAGCCAGTGGTTTAGTGGAATAATTTGGATTAATCTGATTAATAAAGTGATTTTTTTGCAGCAGGGTTTTGTGGGGTTTTTTTTTGTTTCTTTTTTTGTTTTGGTTTTTTTTTGTTCAGATTGAGTTTGGAACAAACTAATGTAGATTTCATTGGACTACTTTCCAAACAAAATTGTGAAGAAGATTTTATTTACTAGCTTGAAAGATAAGACATCATGTAGAATTTGTATATTCTAAGATAACAGTTTTATGGGTACAAATAACTGAAATTATAAATGTTAGAATATCTGTGTGTAGAGACCATATGTGGAAGGAGATCAATAATATACCTCTTTTTCAATAAGTTCAACAAAATCCGGCTGAAGAAATATACAATCGTAAACACTCAAATTAGGAAAATTAACCAAAGTAGTTACGCTTAGGAAGTGAGTGAAGCACAAAATAAATGAGTTGTTCTTAAATTTTGCTTTGAGTTCTGAAGGGGTAAAATGACAATGAAACAAGTCATGATTCTCACTGTAGTGAGAATCTTAAGCATCAACAGCTGCAAATTATTTTTGGGGACAAAGACTACCTCAGACATACCCTTGTCATCCCATAGCTCTTACTTTACACATTCATTTTATTTCTGTTTGTGTCACTTCCAGATTCCTTTTCTTTCCTCAAAACTCCTAAAAATCATTGGCGAACTCTGCAGTGGCTCATCCACTGGTTTTGGCTTGTGATTTTTGTGTGTTTTCTCTGTACTTGGAGTTTGTACTTTGTGTTATTAAAAAGATAGAATTTAAACATTGCCTGCTGTAGAAATTTTATTACAGAAGGCAGGAAATGCTGGACAAAAGTCAAATATTGCAAGTAGGGTTCAAGTAGAATAAAAGGATTGATCCATCAGTCTTTCACATTTTTTGGAAAATTTGTGGTTGATACGATAATGTGCTGACCTATCAGTAGTGACAAGAAACTTTCATAGCTGATATGTTCAAATATGCTTTCATCAACAAACATGAAAAAGAGACATCTGCTCTTGAACATGATTTTTATCTGAGAACTAAGGAATTTACAGTTCCATAGACTGAACTAGTCCCTTTGTACAAGCCTATGAAATGAGTCTAACTTTCATCTGACAGTTCATGGAGGCCTACAAAGCTGGAGACTGTAAGCTGTCACTTGGAGAAATTCCACTAGAGGCATTTTTGTGCCATGCTTTCACTGAAGTGGTATGTCAAATTAGCCAGGGATAAGGGTATGAAACTTGCTGATCACACATTTTCTGATCTCATGCTAATTAAACCCAGACATGGTGAGCTAGATATATGGTACAGATAGATGACATGAAGAGTCAGTCAGCTACTATATGGT
This sequence comes from Chlamydotis macqueenii, assembly GCF_036417535.1. Lineage (NCBI taxonomy): Eukaryota > Metazoa > Chordata > Aves > Otidiformes > Otididae > Chlamydotis > Chlamydotis macqueenii. Next base: position 140,879,173 of record NC_141556.1, on the reverse strand, counting down.
GAGCTAGTGCATAGAAAAAGATAATTGAATGCTCTGGCTTGGAAGAGAAGTAGGTTTTGTGTTACCCAGGTTTATTCACCTAACTGTATACAGAAGTGTACCAAACTTAACTGATGCATGGCAGCACTGTCATCCTCAACTACGAAGGACTCAACATGATGGTGATGCTGTATTAGCACTCCATGCTTTCGGCACAAATACATTATTTATTGCTTACGAATTCTCCTGTGTAAAAGTATGTTGCAGAGTAATGCTGCCCACAGAATGTGAATCTATAAGGTTTGACGTATACATGTGGAAGCAACCCTGGACTTAAAAGAAGGAAGAAGGAAAACAGACCTCAAAAAGAAATTGTACAGAGATTCATAGTGAAATTTTCTAATTAATGGACAACACATCTTCCAAACTCTTATAAAGGACTGAGGGACAAAGGCAGTGAGACAGTGCTATAGAAGAAAGTAGCCCCATAAAAATGCCTTAGATATGCATTGCTCCATGAACTGACTTCATACTACATTTTCTATGGAAAACTCTTCAATCAAAAAATGTAGGTTCAACACACATTATGTGCTCATATGATCTTTGTGAGTTTCTCTTTTTCTATCCCGGGCCCAGAGGGTAGTGATCAACAGCAAAGTGTAGTTGGAAGTTAATGGCTAGTGGTACACCCAAGGGACCAATGCTGGGTCCAGTCCTGTTTAACATCTTCATTAAAGATCTGGATGATGGGGCAGAGTGTACCCTCAGCAAGTGTGCAGAGGACACAAAACCAGGAGGAATGGCTGATAAGCCGGAGGATTGTGCTGACATCCAGAGGGACCTTGACAGGCTGGAGAAAGGGGCAACAGGAACCTTGTAAAGTTCAACAAGAGGAAGTGCAATGTCCTGCACCTGGGGAGGAACAATCCCATGCACCAGTGTATACTGGGACCAACCCAGCTGGAAGATAGCTTGGCAGAAAAGGCCCTGAGAATCCTCAGGGACACCAAGTTGAACATGAGCCAGTAATATGCCCTTCCTGCAAAGAAGGTTAGTGGTATCCTGGGCTGCGTTAGACAAATTACTGCCAGCAGGTCAAGGGAGATGATCCTTCCCTTCTGCTGATCGTTGGCGAGGCCACAACTGGAGTACTGTGTGCAGTGCTGGGCTTCCCAGTACAAGAGACATGGACATACTGGAGTGAGTCTAGCAAAGGGTCAAGAAGCCAATTAAGGGACTGGAGCATGTCTCCTGTGAGGAAAGGCTGAGAGATCTGAGAAGCTAGGCAGGATGTAAAGAAGATAGGATCTGAAGGTAGAATGTAAAGAAGACGGAGCCAGGTTCTTTTCACTTGTTTCCAGTGACAGAGTAAGCGACAATGGGTATCCACTGAAACACAGGATGTTCCTTCTGAACATCAGAAAAAACTTTCTCTCTCTGAGTACGATTGAGCACAGGCACAGGTTGCCCAGAGAGGTTGTGGAGTCTCCTTCCTTAGAGATATTCAAAAGCCATCTGGACATGGTCCTGGGCAACTGGTTCCGAATGGCTTGCTTGACCAGCGAGGTTGGACCAGATGACCTCCAGAGGTCCCTTTCAACCTCAACCTTTCTGTCCTGTGGTTACTTTTATTTCTGTTTAATATTTTTTTTGGAGTTTACTTTCATTACTTGTTGAAGTACTTACAGACTTACAGTCTGTAAAGAAGAATATTTTCACCTTAGGCCTTTCTCCCTCCTCCTTTTGTTCTTCCCTCCAGAAGATGTACAATCTCCAAATAACAGAGGAGATAATTAAGTGATATACCTGGAATGCTCACGAGAAATTTTATGGGTCTTACAGAAAGTTTGTTAAAACAAGTTTTGTCTGTACTCACTCCATAAGGTTAATATCATTGACAAAAGATGGTAAAAGAGCAAAATAGCTGTATTAAAAAATTAAAATCAACCCCCTTCCCTATTTTGGATCAAATTACCTGAAGAGAGTGAATGGATAGAAGTTTGTGCCTAAACGCTGAAGAATAATTGAACTATGTAACTAAAGAAATGTGGACGCCTTCAAGAGATTAACTGACAGGATGAAACTCTCTTTTTTTCCCCAGTTATTGTTTTCCACACCTAAACTAACATAAAACAGAATAAGAAGACAAGAGAATGAGAGAAATTAAGGCACTATCATGAAGTTCAATATTCAGTTGCTTAAGTATACAGTAAAAATAAGAAACTTACGAGTTTTATCCCATTTTTTTTTACAAGTAGTACAAATAAGGCACCAGATCTTGCTTCGTCCTTCTAGTCTCTCATAGGACTATTCATTGCCTTTAAGACAATACTAAAGATGTTCTGGGAAGTAACACTTGCCCAAGAAGGTATAGATTTTCAGAATAAATATTCACTTACAGCACAGATGTGAAAATTTTATTTCACATATCATACCAACAATACCTACAAACATAATAAATATTAAAGACTTCCATACAGACTTGTGAGCGCATCTGCAGAAAACAAAATTAAAAAATACAAGCTGCAGCATTCCATCAAAACCCAACAGTGATTCTAGGTATCAATCAAAGCTTTATTGAAATGCTTTAAAACAAAGGGAAGAGTGAGTTCTTATTTCCCATTATAAAGCATCCTTTTTTTTAAATCTCAAAGCATTTTAGGAAGGCATTTAGTCCAGCAGTCATTATGCTAGAACACTGAACTCTAGAATCATAAAATATTTTGGGTTGGAAAGAACCTTTAAAGGTCATCTAGTCCAACCCCACTGCAATGAACAATGTTGTCTTCAACTAGATCAGGATGCTCAGAGCCTCATCCAACCTGACCTGGGAAGTGTCCAGAGTTGGGGCATCTACCACCTCTCTGGGCAACCTGTTCCAGTGTTCCACCACCCTCATTGTGAAAAATTTCTTTCCTATATCCAGTCTGAAACTACTTCCTTCTATTTTACAACCACTATCCTTTGTCCTATCACAACAAGCCCTGCTGAAATGTTTCTCCCTGTATTTCTTATAAGCCCTTGTCGTAGTTCAGGCCCAATCAGGACCAGACTACGCAGTCTCTCTCTCGCTCCCCCCACCCTCCAAGAGAACAGGGAGAGAAAATGTAAGGGAAAACGGCTCGAGGTTTGAGATAAGGACAGGGAGAAATCCTTAAAGTTACCGTCACGGGCAAAACAGACTCGACTTGGGGAAAACTATTCATTTATTACTACAAACAGCAGGATAATGAGACAGAGAACAAGACAACCTCCCTCCACCCCTCCCTCTTCCCAAGCTTAACATTATCTCTACTACCTTCCCCTCCCGAGCAGCACAGGGGGGAAGAGGGAATGGGGGTTGCAGTCAGTTCATCATACGTTGTTTTACACCGCTGCTTCATGGTCGGTGGAAGAACTCCTCGCATTCCTCCTCTGCTCCAGTGTGGGGTCCCTCCCACGGGCCACAGTCCTCCATGAAACTGCTCCGGTGTGGGTCATCTCTTCCACGGGGTGCAGTCCCTCTAGAACAGCTGTCCCAGCAGGCCCTCCACAGGCCACAGCTGCCTTCAGACCTCCACCTGCTCCAGCGTGGGGTCCTCCATGGGCTGCAGGTGGATCTCTGCTCCTCCGTGGACCTCCATGGGCTGCAGGGGAACAACCCGCTCCACCATGGTCTTCACCACGAGTTGCAGGGGAATCTTGGCCAGAAGCCACATTACTCCTCCCCCTCCTTCTGAACTGACCTTGGCGTCTGCAGCCGTTCCTCACAACAGGCTGGCAGATGTCTCTCAGGATCTTTTTTTACATCTTATTCACTTCTCATCTCCTTTCCATTTCTTGCAGCCTGGCTGGACTGAGTCGGGCCCAGTCGGCTGCCTGGCAAGAGGCCAGAGGGTGAGGCCTGCAAGGCCCATGAGGCCTGCGCCTCTCCCTCTGAGCCTCGGCCCCTGCTCAGCTTCTTCACATCTTCTCTTCTCTCTCTTTTTTTTTCTGTTTTCCCCTTCTTAAATACGTTATCACAGAGGCATTATCACGGGACATTCTGCTACCAATCAGTTCGGCCTTGGCCAGCAGTGGGTCCGCCCTAGGCCAGGCCAAGTCCCCTGAACAAAGGGGAGCGACTTCTAGCAGTTTCCTACTGAAGCTACCACCTTAGGCCCCCCCCTACTAAACAAAACCACGACAGCCCTCTTTAAATATTGAGAGACAGCAATACAGTCTCTCTGGAGCCTTTCCTTCTCCAGGTTGACCAATCCCAACTCTCTTAGCCTGTCCTCAAAGGAGAGGTGCTCCAGCTCTCTGATCATCTTCATGGCCCTCCTCTGGACTCGTTCCAACTGGTCTATGTCCTTCTTATGTTGAGGGCTCTGAAGCTGGATGCAGTACTCCAGGTGGGGTCTCATGAGAGCAGAACAGAGGGTGGAAATTACCTCCCTTGGCCAGCTGGCCACGCTTCTTTTGATGTGGCCCAGGATATGGTTGGCTTTTTGGGCTGCAAGTGCACATTGCCAGCTCATGTTGAGTCCTTAAAATAATCTTTGTAGATGGTGAAGGTTGTATAATAGATTTTCAAAGTTGAAATCAGTACATGTAGTTATAAACTTGTAGAAAAGCAAAACAGATGCATATTTCATGAGTTTCAGTTTTCACTTTATTTTCAGTACCAAACTGGAGAATGCTGAGGCATATGGGTGAGAAACTCATATTCACGTAAGGAAGCACCATGAGGGACGATTGATTCTCATGATAACATACATGATGGGCCTACTTTTATGCAAAGAAATAAGAAATAGAGTAATTCCAGTTCACAGAATCATCCATGGCTTTCCCCTAAGGCCCTTACAGTGCCTTGTATCCATTTGAAACTGAATCAGTCTTGTGTTCCAGGTTTAAAGAAACTTATTTTTTTTCACATCTGTCCACATACCTTGAAATGATTATTCTTACACTGGTTTGTGCCCTTCTTGTGTTCCTGTGCAATGGTGCAATTCCGCTACATTGCCTAGCTTGCTCTGAGGTTCATCATCACGTGTCTTTGGAAGAGAAGCTGCCAAGGGCCGTTCCTTTAGTCCAGCATTTTTACAGCTGGAAGAAAAAGATATATTTTTTTCTCCACCTTGTCCATTCTTGTCTTAATTATTCACTCTGTGGGAAGCATATATTTTTAGGAGGGTTGAGAAAGAGGGCATGCTTTGCAGCGATGGAACACTTCTATTTGTGCTTGCTTGGCAAATTGCCTCTTGCATTTTGGAAGAAAATTATAAAGCATAGTAGCTTGGAAAATACTCTACAAGAGAGTTCAAGCCTATTCTTCTGTCCCACACTAAACCACAAAAGCTGCAGTAAGAATCACAACCTGAACAGAGATGTTCCAGAGAGAAGGGTAGTTGGACAAGGGTCTTTAGAGTTAGCACTGATGTGAGAAGACAGAAAGGCAGCCTGATTAGAAGGGGAAAATTAATGACCAGGAGAAAATATCTGCTTAAATACTCACAGGGAAAATGCCTGCCACCCTGGGAACTGTTAGTCTGGAAGCTAGGTCTATGAACCAGAAACATCCTTGAGAAGTATAGCTGGCATTTTTGAAGTGCAGCTAGGTACCTAGAAACTGGCGGCATCCTGAGATACCATCAATAAGTGCAAACCAACCAAACTGTAATGACAACTTAACATCTGAAAAGGTGAAAAATAATCTGAAAAAAAAGGGGGAAAACATCCTGAGAAAGTAAGAATCTGTTACTGCCACGGCCTATCCTAGCTACAAGAACAGGAAAACAGTCTGAAAAAATATAAATTGGTCTGAAAGAACTGAAAACTTCATCACCTATTTGCTGGCCCAGAAGAAAAATGTGTAAGAAATCAGGAATGGATGGCAAGAGACTGGCATGGATGAGTCAAGACCTTCTGATCAAACTACAGGGCAGGAAGAAAATGCACAGACAGTAGAAGCAGGGACAGATATCCTGGGAAGTGTATAGGGATGTTGTTCACTTGTGTAAAGATGGAGTTTGGAAGACCAGAGCGCAGCTGGAGCTGAACTTGGCAAGGGACACAAAGAATAATTAGAAGGGCTTCTATAGGTATGTCAACCAGAAAAATAAGATCAAAGAGAATGTAACCTCTGTGATGAACATGATTGCCAGTAACGGATGAGGAGAAAGCTGAGGTACTCAACAGCTTTTTTTTTTGCCTCGGTTTTCACTGACAATCTCTCTTCCCATACCTGTCAAGTAGATGAACCACAGGACTGGGACTGGAGGAGCAAGGTCACTCCAACTGTAAGAGAAGATCTGTTTTGTGACCACCTGAGGAACCTGAACACACGTAAGTCTATGGCACTGATAAGATACATCCCAGAGTCCTGGGGGAATTAGCAGATGTAGTTGACATGCCACTCTCCATGATATTTGAAAAGTCATGGCAGTCAGGTGAGGTCCCTGGTGACTGGAAAAAGGGAAACACTGGACCTATTTTTAAAAAAGATAGAAAGGAGAGCCCTGGGAACTACTGACCTGTCAGCCTCACCTCTGTACCTAGTAAAGAGAAAGTATGGAACAAATCATCGTAGCAGCTATACTGAGGCACATGGAGGACAGAGAGTTGATTTGAGAGGGCCAGCATGGCTTCATCAAGGATAAATCTTGCTTAATCAACCTAGTGGCCTTCTATGATGGAGTGACTACATCAGTGGACAAAGAAAGACATAGAGAGGTCATCTATCCAGATTTCTGTAAGGCCTTTGGCATGGGTCCCCAAAACTTCCTTCTCAGTAAATTGGATAAATACGAACTTGATGGGTGAACTGTTCAGTGGATGAGGAACTGGCTGGATGGTCACATTCAGAGAGTAGTGGTCAACAGCTCTATGTCCTGATGGAGATCAGTGAGGAGTGGTGCCCCTCAGAGGTCCATATTTGGACCAGCATTGTTTAATATTGTTATCAATGATATAAACAGTGGCACTGAGTGCACCTTCAGCAAGTTTGTAGATGATACTGTGATAAATTGAATTACAAGACTTTTGTCTCAAAGCTTGCTTGCATATGAGAGACTGAACTGTAGAGCATTTGTCTTAAAGGATTGCTTAGCCAAGTAAGAAATTCCTCTGGCTGCTGGATAAAATAAGGACTACTACAAGGCCACCAGGATCCCCAGTTTGTGATTTATGTAACAATTGTGTGCAGAGCAGGGCCAGAGATGTGAAGTATGTGCGCCTGTACAGAAATGTGAAGATGTGCGGCTGGTCAGAAACCGCAGCCCTTGAGCGGGGATAAAAGGACTGTTGAGACAAACCCTGGCACAATTGCCCATTGCCAAAGACCCCCAGAACACCGACTCGATCTCCCACTGCAGAAGCACCAGGAGGTTTAGACCTCCCGAGTCACCACGGATCCATGGTGGTGACTATTCTTGCAACTCTATCCCAATTGCTTGCTTCATTTCCATCCTGTTATTCTATCCTATCCTGTCACTACTATTTTCTACTTTTGATAATAAAAGCTATTTCAGGTCTATGGCATTTGACCTCATTTGTGTCCTAATATCACTTGAAGTGATCGAACCTGGAGTGAGAGGTTGGTCAGGCTGCCCCTATCCTCCCAGACTTGTCTGAGGTTGGCTAGAATGCAAGGGGACCTTCCTCTCATCCAAATATGATTGTAACAGATACCAAGCTGAGTGGTGCAGTTGACACACCTGAGGGATGAGAGGCCATTCAGAGGGACCTGGACAAACTTGAGAAGTGGACCCATGTGAACCTCATGAGGTTCAACAAGGCTAAGTGCAAGGTCTTGCACCTGGACTGGGGCAACACCCAGTATCTATACGTGCTGAGGGATGAAGGAACTGAAAGCAGCCCAGCAGAGAAGGACTTAGGGATACTAGTGGATGAAAAGTTGGACATGAGCTGACAATGTGATTTTGCAGCCCAGAAGGCCAATCGCATCCTGGGCTGCAGCAAAAGAAGGGTGGCCAGCAGGTCAAGGGAAGTGATTCTTCCCTTCTACTCCACTCTAGTGGGACTCCACCTGGAGTACTACGTCAAGTTCTGGAGCCCTCAGTACAGGAAATACATGGACCTGTTTAAGTGTGTCCAGACTTTTGACAAGGGCATGTAGTAATAGGACAAGAGATATGCTTCTAAACTAAAGAGGATATATTTAGACTAGGTATAAGGAAGAAATTTTTTACGATGAGGGTGGTGAAACACTGAAACAAGTTGCACAGAGAGGTGGTAGATGCCTTATCCCTGGAAACATTCAAGGTCAGGTTGGATAGGCCTCTGAGAAACCCATTCTAGTTGAAGAGGACCCTGTTCATTCCTGGGAAATTGGACTAGATGACCCTTCCAATCCAAACTTTTCTGTGACTCTTTGATCCTTTGAAAAATAGAAATTAACAGCGCCTATTGGCTGCTTGAAGTGTTGGTGTTCTACACCCTCTTATATTTTTATGATATAAAAATTACTTAATTTTTGTCCAAAATGAAGCTTCTCTCTCTGAGAGCTTCCCATTCTGCACGTACCTTTCCTTTGCCAAACAGATTGAACTCTCTACATGAACTTTCTATGACAACTTGGACCCTTACTGGGAGAGCCTAGCTGACTCTATGCTTGGTAATGTTCATCATCGTGTGTTACCAAATCTGATGAACCCATGGTCACGATCCCAAAACATTCACAGGTCAGGTAACCCTTTAGGTCATTAGGTTAATACAAGACAAATAACAAAGCACTTAGCTGTCTAAGAACTACAGTTTTGACCTCGTGTGTGCTTTTCTGCTTAGTCTTCAACTTTTTTTTTTTCACAGTTTGTAAGACTACAATCCTTATTTTTTTTCTCTCCACTGAAATCTAAGATAGTGAATTCATCATGTATTATTGGACCTGATGGCTTAGGCTCAGGCTTATGCTGTACTCAGACCCCAGATCCGGCAATCTCTTATGCTGTTAAATATCTTTTGTGCAGGAGTGGATTTTATCATGTGTTAATAAGATCTTTTACAAAGTTTGTTATTCCCCATACTTATTCTCAGTATAAGAAGGTGAGGGTAAAAGAAAAGAAAGCAAAAAATGGCTTTAAACACCACTTTTGATAAAATCTACCTATCCTCTATGTATCTTAAAATAACATACGTGATGTTAGATGTCTGAAAATAACACAAGTAAAATAACATGTAAACCTAATTTTCATTCATACTTAATAAGAGAGTAGTGCACTGCCTATAAGTATTGTCCCAAATCCTCAATCATAACCTCAATGTGGTCGATAGACATCTGACATAGTCCAGTGCACTCTGCCATCCAAGAAGCTACCACCAAGTGTGAGTAAATCTATGGGAGCTGTTTTTGTAAAGTTCACAGAATATTTTATGTTTGTGTACCACAGAAAACAACTGTGAAGGTCCTGAGCTCTATATATTCACCATTACTGATAAAAAGGATGTAACTGAACAGAATACAACCACATATGAACAATAGGCAACAGATATCTCTTTCAAACAAAAAGTATGTATCTTATGTTTCAAATTAAAGGCTTATGTTGCATATATAACAAGGTCTGAATAACAAAGAAAGACTGCAAATTCAGAATATTACAGTTCTGCTAGGAAAACAAGTCATCTCACTTAAATTCGTACACAAAGAAATAGCAGACTGGTTTAAAATATATACTGGTATTGGTACTTAAAGTAAAACCTGGCATTGACCACTGAAGTCAAGTTTCTCCTCACGCTGAACATCAACAGAGACGCAGTGAAAACCTAAAGAGCAGTTCTTAATAATGGATCTGGTAAACCAAGCAAATAAAACAGCTTCAAAACTGCAGCTTCTTGTTGATTTGCTGTTTTAACTTCTCAAACAACTGAACTGCAGATGTCGATGTTTTCTCATTATACACTTGAAGGAAAAATCCCAATCAATTTCTTAAAGTGAACAGTTGCCTGCACAAATGTTGCATTTCAAAGTATTCTTCTTTGGACTTAACAACAAATTAGCCCTTATTAATTGCCTTGAAATTCATTTTCCAAAGCCTTTGAGCAAGATGTTTGGTTACTGTGATTATTCTGGCACTAATATTCAGTGTAATGCAGCAGCTGTCATGTTTATATTACTTATTTCAGCAAATTAAATCAATATACCAATTTAATCCCCTCTAATTTAAAAGGAAAACTAAAGTCAATAGTGAAAATGCTATCTCTAAGTAATATTTAATATTCTGGGCACATATAGATGATATCCATTCTACAGATTTCTGGAATGCGAAGTTGAATTATAATTAATCCCCTGACTGAAATGAATAGTTGCTATTCCTCTGTACTTCTATATTATTATTATGTAGAACTTGCAAAATAATAGTTTTAACAGAGAAAGCTAAGTGTGAGTTTTCATCTTAAAAAAGAAAATCTAGCAAGATAGAGTAAATACAGACAGAGTAAATCTCTTTCCTGCAAAATACAATCATGAACATGATTACAGAACAGCAGGTACTGTTGCACAGTGCCTGAGGTACCTTTGTATCTTAGCCTTAGTAATGTTAAGGGCATGCTATTTGCAGCTCTGAAACTATTCACCTATGTTGCTGTACAAGTGATTTACTGGAGCCTCTGTGGTTTTATTTTTCTTATTCTCGTGCTGTTGGTGTCGTGGACTTGCATTTGCCAACCCCGATAATGTTGGTACAGTGGGTTCTCATGGGAAGTGGCTACCATGACAGTCACTCCTTTTTACATCCCTTTATTTTGTTTTGTTTTGCAGATTTTGTGTGTTTGTTTGTTGGTTTTTTTCCCAGTTTTCTCTAATATAGAGAAAACCAAACATAGTACAAAATAAAATAGACAATAGTCCTTTAAATACTTGACCAACATTGTCCAATAATACATGTCCACAGAAACTTAATAGGCAATCAATATGCAATACTTGCACCTGATTGTTATGCGCCAATCTGTACAATTAGCATTACAAAGAGGAATAAATACTAGGGAGTTAGAGGGTCATGACAAAAAGTATATAGTGCTAAGGGCTAAGAGCAAGGCAAAGAAATCATCATCACCATTGTTGTCCATTCCTCCTTACCACCTCTTGCATTGTGGAGAATCCCCTCAGACGAGCATGCTTGCCTGAGATTCTGTCATTGCTTTTCCAGGACAGCCACTGGTGAGAGTCTGCATTTTTCCTTGCCCTTACCCTTGCCCACTATTTTCCCTTTTCCTCTCTCGCTTCCCCTTTTTCATTCTTCCCCAAAAGTAACTTTCACTATCAGAGTCATTGTATGCTATCAACTGTTGCCCACAGTTGTACTTGTGAACCTACCTCAACTTCTTTTGCATAAGAGTTGTGCTCATGAATGTTTTGCTGAGTTTGGTAAAATCATGGCAAAATCCCATTTACATCCTGAATTAACTACAGAAAGCTGTTCTGTGCAGAGTGTTAGTAATCCCTACAGGGTTCTCCCTTCTTAGTATCTCTTTGACTTTGAATTCCTGCTCTCTAACCTCCTAATTGGAAATATTTGAAGTCCTTTTGGCAGTACACCTCTGAAAAATGAGTTTGCAAATAAAGAAGAAGCTTCATAAACAAGGAAAAGAGAAGAAAAGAAATATAAGAAATATTTGAACCAGTTAGCAACTAGACAAAGGTGTGAGAAAAATCTTATAATAAATTAAAGTATGTGACTTGTGGCTAGTAAAATCTTAGATTGTTCTTATAATATATTGATTTTGAAATTAGTGGGCTGCTCAAGGACAAAAAATAAATCTACCAGGTTTGACTTCAAATGACTTTTATTTTTATCTTTCATTATCATACAGACTTTGATGAAACCTCTTGGTGGCCATTTCTTTGCACAGTAATAAATTTAGTGTTGAATTAAAGACTACAGTAATAGAGTATTTTTCCCATAAGGCACACCAGAATTATAAATTTTGCTCTGGTAGTACTTAAAAGCATCTAAACCAAGGAAATTTTAGTTTCACCTAGCAATAGTTTGTTGATGAAGGAGTCAAATGTTTTCTGTTTTGCTTGGTTTTTAGTTTTATTATTAGACCTAGTCAAAACCCATTATTGTTTTCCAAGGTTAAAAAGGGTAAAAAAAAAAATTGATGCTGCTTTGTTTGCAAACATAATCACTTAAAGATAATGTGAAGATAATCTTCATGTTGTCATATGGAGGGCTGTTTGGAGAAAGCTCTAAGCTCTTGTTTGTTGCAAAACTATTTGGTCAGATGCCATTTTCTTCTTTTCACTTCATTGCCTTCTCTGTACTACAAAGGCATGGTGTAACACAGGAGGCTCTGGCCCAGCATTTCTGACAGCACAATAATGTAGCCTCAGTGACCAAAAAACTGGGAATAAAAACAGTGCCAAGGCACTGGAACTCGGTTCTCTATCCTGTTAAATTTTAAAATCAGTGTACTTTGGCCCTAATAAATAATTAATAGACACATATAAATAAATACTAGGCACAATAAATAAATAATAAGGACATGAAGGACAAGAAAGTGATCAGGAGGAGACAGCATGAATTCACCAAGGGGGACTTATAATTGACCAACCTGTTTACCTTCAATGAAGAAATTACTGGCTTGGTAGGTGAGGGGAGAGCAGTGGATATTGTCTACCTGGACTTCAGTAAGGCCTTTGACACAGTCTCCTGTAAGGTCTTCATAGAGGAGCTGATGATGTGTGGTCTAGATGAGCAGATAGTGAGACAAATTCAAAACAGGCTGAATGGTTGGCCCAAAGGGTAGTGATGAGTGGCGAAGTCTAGTTGAAGGTCAGTGACTAGCAGGGTACCCTAGAGGTCGATACTGGATCCAATCCTCTTCAATATAGAATCTTAGCATCATACAACAGTTAGAGTTGGAAGGGACCTTTGAAGGTCATTTAGTCCAACCCTACTGCAAGGAACAGGGACATCTCCAACTAGATCATGTTGCTCAGAGCCCTGTCAAACCTGGCCTTGAATATTTCCAGGGATGGGGCATCTACCACCTCTCTGGGCAACCTGTCCCTATGTTCCACTACCCTCATTGTATTTTTTTTTTTCCTTATGTCCAGTTTGAATCTACTTCCCTTGTCTATCATTACCCCTCGTCCTACTAAAGAGTTTCTCCCTGTCTTTCCTATAAGGCCCCTTTAGGCACTGGAAGACTGCTATAAGATCTCCCCAGAGCCTTCTCATCTTCATTAATTGTGTGGATGATGGAGCAGAGTATACACCAAACCTGGAGAAGTGGCTGATATGCCAGAGGGTTGTGCTGACATCCAGCGGGACCCTAACAGGTAGAGAAAAGGGCTGACAACAAGGGGAAGTGAAAAGCACTGCACCTGAGGAGGAACAACCCTGTGTACAGATGTATACTGGGGGCAATGCAGCTGGAAGACATCTTGGCAGAAAAGGCCCTGGAAATCCTGGTGGACACTAAGTTGAACATGAGCCAGCAACATGCCTTTCCTGCAAAGAAGGCTAATGGTATCCTGGGCTGTTTTAAACAATGTACTGCCATCTGGAAGGTGTCCAATTTTGAGTCCCTGTGTAAAAGAGAGACATAGACATACTGGAGAAAGTCCAGCAAAAATCCACAAAGATGATTAAAGGACTGGAGCATGTCTCCTATGAGGAAAGGCTGAGAGAGCTGGGACTGTTCAGCCTGGAGAAGAGAGGACTTGAAGGAATCTTACTAATGCACATAAATACCTGACAGGAGGGTGCAAAGAAGACAGAGCCAGGGTCTTTTCAGTGCTGCTCAGTGACAGGGCAAGAGGCAATGAGCACAACCCAAAACACAGGAGATTCCCTCTGAACATCAGGAAACAGTTTTTTACTGTGAGGTTGACTGAGCACTGGCACAGATTTTTCAGAGGTTGTAGAGTCTCCATCCTTGGAAATGTTCACTAGCTCTCTGGCCATGATCCTGTGCAATTGACTGTACACGGCCCTACTTGAGCAAATCGTTGTACCAGATGACCTCCAGAGGTCCCTTCCGACCTCAATCTTTCCATGAGCCTGTGCCAAAGTACCAGAGAGCAAACAATTTTTGGATACAATTCAGGAATTACTATGGGTGAGAAGCTCTTTCGAATAGAGTTTACATGTGACCACCTTTTTTGGAGGATAAGACAATTTTATAATATTGGTGCTAATCATTTCTTGCCACTTGGTCTCATTGCCTCATTGGCATTTTAGCTCACTAGCAGAGACTTAATCTTAAAATATTTCTCATTTTAGCAGAGAAGCACTATACTGTAATGCAAAATATACAAGGAGGGGTGAGGTGGGAAGAGGAAGAGAAGGTTCTTTATAGCAGATTTTTTTCTTGCATAAATCAATTTCTACATAGAATTACAAAATTATTATTTGCAGCATTAGGCAGTCCTTGTCTACTTGTATAAACACAGTCCATGAAGATAACCTATATGCATGCGGTGAACATACACCAGAGAGATTACTATCAATTTCTAGCCACCTTTTACCCTCACACTGTTGAGTCTTGGTAGCAGCTTCTAGCATTGGTACTGGACTTGTACATTCAGCAAATGCTTAATGTAATTCACTGATGTAAGCACTTGCTGTGAATTCCAGTAAGAAAGGCACTCAGGCTCTGTCAGTTATTGATTAAAATACTGTTTATTGGATGTAACAGGAGAAGGGAAAAGAGGATCGCATAGACAATCTTATGTCCCTTCAAATGATGGGAATCTTGAGTTCTACAGCACTGGACAATACCCTGGTAGTTAGAGCAAGGCATGCTGCACTGATCCTTTCTGCACTGAGGTTTGCCAGCACTGTCGTCTTTAGAGTTTTTATAGATTTTTTAAACTTGTAAACAGCTCTATTTATCATTTCTACTGTCAAGCAGAGGAACATTTTATGTAAATATGCTGCCCAACTTCAAGATTGCCTGCTCATTGTAGGAGGGTTTGGACTAGATGAACTTTAAAGATCCCTTCCAACTCAAACTATCCTATGTTTCTCTGATTCTAAGATAAGAAGATACATGCAGGTGGCACAAAAGCCAGGGGTCAAGAGGGAGCTGCATACAGGCTTCCATGTTACAAGTAATTGGGTAAATTCATCCAGCAGTCAACTAACTTGTATAACACAGCATAGGCCTGCATTTGTTCATATCAGCTGTTAAGGGGATCATTCACTCCTTGATGTATAGTAGTGTTCTGGTTAGGGCTACAATACCTTAGCTTAGCTATTACTTTCTCCTGTAATATTGTGGTCATCTATAAACAGTAGTCAAACACTGTCAAACAAAGTCAAACAATGATTTAATGCCAAGAACCAGTGTCACAGAGTAACCAGTATGAGTCTTTGCAGTGGTGTGAAGCGCACCAAAGAGATGGATGAAAGGAAGATTGGGGTCAAAGGCTGCAGTGACTCTGACCAATGGCTGAAAATCCTGCATTCCTAGGATTTGTGATCCTCCAAGACAAAATTCACTGCGAGCTAGTTTGTCTTGACTTCTTCCTTGTGAAAAACACGTTGCAAGGGTTTGAGCAGTTATTATCTTTCTGAATTGGACATTTTTAAAGTGTTCACCTGTTTATTATATGAATCATAGTCCTAGCTTTTTGTACATCCTGAGATATTAGCTAATTAAAGGATGTTCTTAAGCTGTAAGAAAGGGGAACATTGCATAACCAAATCCAGTCGAACTTTGCAGGCAGACTTCCTACTTCCTAAATTTTATTTTAAGAAGGGAGTGCATATAATTAAGAATTTAAATACAGAAGTGTTAACAGTGCCACAGGGCTGATCTGCATATGATACGAACTACCACAGAGAGCACCTGTTGTGTAAGTGGCACAATTAAACAAAAGAATGAGTGTAAATTATCCTCCCACATCAAGAAAGGAGTGCTGAGGTTAATAAGATGGAAAAAACGTATGAAATCTATCCAAATTAAAGGCATTCTATAATTAGAATCTTTCCTGCTGCATTATTCACTATAAAAGAACTAATGGCAAAGAAATGCAGATTTCTCTAGATGAAAAACACAT
The DNA here is from genome assembly GCF_036417535.1 of Chlamydotis macqueenii. NCBI lineage: Eukaryota > Metazoa > Chordata > Aves > Otidiformes > Otididae > Chlamydotis > Chlamydotis macqueenii. Next base: position 140,863,206 of record NC_141556.1, on the reverse strand, counting down.
TTTCATTAATTTCTGTATCCACATAAATTACATGACTTATGAATTAGTTCATAATGTGTAACTTATCATTGCAGTCATTACATTTACTCCACTGCCAGAGCCCTGAGGGCACCAGCAGCCCTGACTGTCCCTGTCTAGCTGCCCCCTGGGACTCTCTCTACCTGCCTACAGCCCAGGACTGAATTTCAGCCTCCTGGGAGCTCCTACCACCCTGCCCACAGCCCAGAGCATGAAAGACCTAGTGACTGAGTAGTATACCAAATACAACTGCTCTGACTTGCGTCCCTTCTTTCTGCAGCACATGAAGGACTTCAGTGCTCCTACTTGTTACACCTAAAAGAGATTTCTTTAATGCTTCTATTTAGCTTAATGAAGTCTCTGACTGCTTTTATATCTAGGTTTTTTTCTGAATTACGCTGTCATCGGCTATATCATAGCACTACTGTGCAGCTGCCAGACCACTGCAATGATCCTCTGCCGATACTTTTACTTTAACATTTACTCTTCCTTCTCAGTACTGCCACTTCTGCATTTCCTTCCCCTCATTTTTGTCATAGACAGTCATGCACAGATGGTCTGCATCAGACAAGGGAAGGGGAAAGGCAGCTGGAACTCTGGTGGCAAATCTCTCGGTTTAAATTGTCTTAATAGTGTCATGGAGATTTCTGAGGCTATGCTCAGTAAGTGGAAAGAGGGGTTCTGCATTTGCCTCCTAAAATTCATGACGTTCAGAGGAACAGCATGAACCAACCAACTGCTTGGTCTGTATTGCCTGCCTTACAGCTCAGCATCCAGTTCTGCTTCCTTTCAGAAAATTTAATGTCAATTTGTGAGTAAGGATGCTGTAAGTTGGATCTTGCAGCCTGCTACCACTGTAGAAGGAAAACATGCAGAAACAGCTCTGACTTTAACAGCTGTTAAGACTCTCTGATCTGACAAGCTTTGGGGATGTAGGAGAGTCCTCCTCCCACATCTACTGGGCCACCTGTGTCAGTCTAGTTCCTCCTGGTCCAATTAAATAGCTGGTCTCTCCAGCAGCAAGGCTGAGCATGTATTACTGATAGACAGCTTACTCTGTATACAGTATATACACGTATACACATGGCTGGCCACACAGATAGCACAGATGTGCTTACAGAGCACTCGCACCAACACAGGAAGCACCAATGGCCCCATCCTACTGTCCTGTTTGGCTGAACAGGATGGAGGTTCAGTAGAGAGTCTCAGTAGTGCACCGCTACTCTGCTCTGTTGGAATATATTCATGTGTATATATATATGAAAAATAATACTGTACATATATATGTGTGTGTTTGTATATATGTACAATATAGATCCCTTCAGCAGCTAGGCTTAGGCATCCAGTATGCCCTGTAGCTGCACCTGGATCCCAGTCTGCCCAGTGGCTGACACCTGGGGGACACATGAACGCCATTCCATTTGCTGATACAGACCGCCTCAACCTGCCACACCCGCACTCATACAAACACACACACCCGCACCCATTGCTGGCTGGGACTCCCCTGATCCCCAAGAGATTGCTCTTCCCTTAGAGATATGCTTGGCACCTGAGTCACCTCACCTACTCACCAGCTTGTCTGGTTTGATCTTCACTAGCACTCTAACACTCACTTGCACACTCACACTGACTCCAGGAGTGGCACCACAGGCACATGTGGCTCTGACCCACGGTCCCGCCTCAGTGTCTAGTACTTGGTTTCACTCAGTCAAGTCTTTCCAGTTGCTGCCACCACAGACATCCATGATCTGACTCCAGTTGCTGGCACTCAGATCCCCATAAACACATATGCACACAGAGTAAAGAGCCTCTTACTGAAAAAAAACTACCAAAGGTAGAGTTTAATTAGGAGAAAGGACAGACTACACTGATAAGATGCCAAATTGCACCACCAGCCCCTGCTTACACAGCATCAAACCCTTTTATTGCTTTATCCCTTCATTCCCCTATCTATATTCCTCCCCCAAATTGCCTAGATCCCTCCCTTTTCCCACCTTTGGTTCCTCCCCGATACATCCTTTAACAAGTCTTGTGCAATCTCCAAATTCTTCTCCTATGCATCCTATATTGTGTCCCACACTGGCAGGCAATAATAATCACTCAGTCCAAAAAGGTGATCCAGAAGCTTGCTCCCATGATCTTGATGGGTTTCATACCTGAACCATGGATCTGATGACTCTGGGAAAGCTCTGCAAGGAGCCTGGACAAGATATCCCTTCTTAGGAGTCTGAAATTTGTGCTTCTTTGCCTTTCATCATGCCTCTGTGTGCCTCTGTGGCTCTCCTGTGACAAGCTTGAGAGCAGCTGGGACAGGTTATTAACTGAGTTACCCCATCTGTCAGCATTTCTCTTCTGCTCTCTTTGTGTGTGCAGAGGAGCTTCTTGTCACTTTACCTAACAATATTCTTCAACAGAGCTCTAACATTTGAATATGAAATCTTGTTTATTATACCTGATTTAATTATATTTACTGTTTATGCTATAGGCTTATTTTAAATGTACAAGCCCCTGTGTTGTGCTTATGGAGTACATCTGTAAAGAATCTTTCATCTACAACGTTTTCAAACCACTTTGTGTCACATAAGATTGAGAGAGGCATTCTGCATAAGGGACTAATAGGCAATGGATCTTTAATTAATTTTTTTTTTTTTTTTTTTAAGACTATTTGAGAGCATTAGCCAGGAAGCACACTTGGGAAAATATATTCTGGAGGATAAATTCTGTCTCTAAGTAATTTCATAGTTTGAATTTCATATATTGCAGAACAAAACTCAAAGACTACAAACACTTATGAATATCCATTCTTTTTTTCCAACACAATGGAAGTGACTACAGGCTCTGTGCACTTTTGTGGAGGTTTCATTCTGAGTACTGAATCACTGTAGAGTAATGCATTTTTCTATACTATCAATACAGAAAGACTGATAACTTGCCAAGGCTTTCTGAATCACTCCCTGAGCTACCTGATTCTCCTTACTGAGTGTATAGGCAGCATTATTGCCTACTAAGAGAACTTTGACTTGGCCAAGTAGGATAGACTCTGCTGCCTAGGAATTGTAATACATCAGTTAAGCACCTAAAATAAAGCACCTGACTCCAGTTCAAAATAAATAACAGCACTTAGCCTGAGACAATAAATAAAATCAATTGCATTACATAGTATTTCACAGTTGAAGTTCTACCATCATCAAACTGCAGAAATTTTCCAAGTTATCTGGTGAAGAAAAAATATTCCTTTGGAAGCTGCATAAATTTCAAATTAAGAAAAAAAAAGTTCTATGGTCCTGTGCCTGTATTGAGCAAAATATTCCTGAGGTTAATTACATTTTTTTTTCAAGTATTATGTAAGTGGAAGTGCATGCTAGTTTATATCAAAATGTGCAAAATTCCCAAACTGTATCTCTGTTGTTCCTAAAGTGACTGTAAATATTAAATAAACTATAGTGACTTCTGAAAACATAAAGGAAAATTTCCACAAGTGTCTAATATAATTTGGGAAAAGTATCATGGCAAAACAGGATATATATTATATTTTTCATATATATATATATATATATATGTATATGATATCCCTCCATTATCTTCTCCACTGTTCCAGAGCTTTAATAGATTTTTGGAACTCACTTCAAAGAAACCTTAATTTAATCATCCACATTAGCTAGAGTAATTACAATTTTCAGTGCCCAACACTCCCAGACCTACAAATAGAATTACCTTGAAGTGTTATTTGTACTGGGATCTTAGCATTCAGAAGAGGCTGTGTAATTTCTGCCAAACTCCTGAGATTCAATAGGTGTAATGTCTTTTATCTGACTTCCATTTTCTTTCAATAAAGAAACTGAAGAAGTATTTTCTTTGAGATGTATAAAACTATCAAAATGGATAATACTTGAGTGACAAAGCACTAGCACTAGTAAAAATCAGAGGCCATGTGATCAAAAATCTGCCAGATATTAGTCTGGCACGTACATTCCTTGTTGCAGAAACTTATCTCAGGGTAATAATTATTTCTGTTTGTAAGCCTGGGACATTACATTGCAACATTCTTCAAATTATTGACTGAGGTAACACAGCTGTCCTCAATAGGAACATTTATAGGAGACAGATAGGTATCTATATTTGAGGTGCTGACACTGAAACAATAATTTAATCACGATTGTTTTCACTAATGAAATCCTTACTGTTCAGTCATTCCTAGCCTGGAATATTACAATATATAAACTGATGAGTCTTTCGTATTGTGAATATTTCCAGATGGAGTGCTGTAATGAAAACTTTAAGAGCTGCTGTGTCTTAGAGGAATACCTGGAGAGTTGGTTCATTCACCACACTTAAATCATTAATATGACACTATAGGTAGGGCAGCAAAAGAAATTGCATCTCCTCAAAATCTCCACTGCATTAGCTGGGATAAGTAACATTGCTTACTTTGCAAACTTCCTGTATATTGACTGAGATTCTCACTATCAACATTCGCTTTCTCCTATGCATTCTCTCCATTTTACAGCTTAGTCCATGTTTTGTCAGGTGATTACACATCCCTCCACAACTTTCTTGGAGGAATCTAGAGGTTAGCCATAATATATAATATAATGGCTGATCAAAGGATGGCAAATTACATATGTGGTACTGTAGATGTTGTAAGAAGCTCTTTTTGGATGTTCAGAACAGTCTTAGGTGACATAATTTATTTTCTTTTGTGATTAACTTCGAAACTATTCCACACTTCCATGATATTCCAATACGAGGATTGCAACAGAGGGTGACAGGCTGGGAAGGAAATCTAATCCTCTGTCAAGAAGGAATGCAGATTTTCAAATCAGAGGTTAGGCTTTGATTTAGGCCATCCTTCTTGAATAATGGAGTGAGTCAGGGGCATTGACGAGAATGACATTGGCAATTTGCCAGTACCAGTCTGATATATGTTTACACAAATTTGTATGTGGTTTAAACTAGACATATGTGAGAAATTGCTTTAAATTTTCGCAATGTTTTCAAAATTAACTTTTCATTGTCCAGCTTACCTGGAGAAGATGTGTTACAGGTGAGTAGAAAGCAAACATAAAATAAATTATGGAAATGGCATGTGAGTTTGTAGGACATGGAAGTGTTACTTATTTACTTATCTAGCTAGCTTTATAGACGTTTGGCATTACTTGTTCTGAATGTTACATGGCCACAGCATTAGTATGTTATATTTTTAACACTCAACATTTTTGAAAACCAACATCAAAGCACCATGAAGAAATAGAATCTTAGAATATAGAATACCAGGTTGGAAGGGAACTCAAGGATCATCTGGTCCAACCTTTCTTGGCAAAATTAAGAAATTCTTAAATTAAAAAGTTCTTAATGTAAATCTGGACAGCCATAATAAAAATAAATGTTAGTATATATTCAATAATTTTTTTAATTTTTTTTTTTGACAGCTCCAACATGTTTTGAAATGTTTCAGTGAAATTTATCTTAGAGGAAGACATTTGAAGATCTGCCTTTTTTTTTCTCTCTGTTTTTATTCCCATGAGCATTTACCTTAGACTGCATAAAAACTGAATATGTGAAGTAGATGTCAGATACATATGAAACTATGAAGTTTAAGTTTCCAGTTTGAACTTCATGCACATTTGAATTAATTACATATTGGATTTGAATGTCTACTTTATATTAGTTTCCACTATAACACAACATCCATGAGCAAATTTGAAGTATAAATTTTGAGCTTACCATCTCAGCCTTTCACTTTTAAGGTTCATATGATTTGTTCAAGTCAACTCACTGGCTAAAATTTAAGACTCTCTAAGGGCATTGTACCATATATCTAAAAGTAGTATAGGTGCCCATTCTTTTGAGCATCACTTTTCTTTGTGAAAGTACTGAAATGGAAGAAAAAAAAAAGTGTATATCTGAAACAGGAGAGGAAAATTTCCATAGCTTTATTCTTATATTGTGATACAGTATAATCAGACATATCTTCTCTTTGATAAACGTTACACTTCATCTTTAGTTTGTATGCTTTTGTTTGCCTCCCGTATACACACTATTTCCGACAACTAGATGTTCTTGTTGGTGAAAGCTTTTGGGTTTTTTCTGAAGTCATTTCAATAAGTGTCATAAGTTTCACTTTAATGAACAGTGAAAAGCAATAGAAGGAATTTCCCATTTTCCAGCTCCATAGCTATTGAATTATTATAGTTCTTTTCACAGGGACTATCTCATTAACTCTTTGTATATAGTTGTCATAGTTACTGCCTTATGCAACAAGAACAAAGCTTTTTACACCACAGGAATTTAATAGCCTGCAACTTATAATAACCTCCAAGTACTTTTCTCTAATTTAGTTTTGTTTAATGGCCAAAAAGGAAATAAAGAAATAAAGAAGAAAAAAAATAAAAGAAAAAAAAAGATTCTGTCTATCTTTAACAAAATACTAAAACAGACTGAGCTATTTTTTTTTTTTTTGTAGGGAAAGGAAATAATCATTTCCATTTCAGAAAATTTATCACCCACTGCAATTAAATGAAATAAGAGTATTAAGAAATCATAAGATCATACTTAAAATAAATTATACAGCACATACATAGAAATTCATTAATTCAATTCATTTAAATTACGTTCAATAGATATGACAGAAAACATAGGAAGTGTATCACACCTTTAGCTGTATCTGTTTCTAACATAAAATCTACACATGAATGAAGATTAAATATGCAGTGGAAATTAACATCTTATTATTCTAAAGAAAGAAAATCTAGCTTAGTTAAAGTAAATGACAGCATTTTGAAAAAAAATATACTCAGAATTAGTGATCACTCATCAAGGAGAAAGAGACTGAAAATAAATAGCACTCAGTTTCACCAAGATTACTTATATTCAATTTAGCGTAAATACTGTAAAATGTGTAATTTGAAATTTTCTTTAACAACTGCCTTATTTGTTTCTGAAAAGAAACAAAATTTAGTTTAATCTGGTTTTGACACAGTTTTGTTTTAGATAACTAATAATATCAAGTGTTCATTCTCCTGTATTTCTCTAACTTTTCACAGAGAAATAATATCAGACTATGAAATTCCCAAAGCTGATATTTCATTAGTACTCCATTATTAAATAAAGTCCATTTTTTAATTTAATCTTCTTTTTTTATCTTCATTTAACTAGATGAGGGAATATTCTCTTGCTATATTTACCCAGAAATATTCCTTTAAATTTTTGTGACATCAAGCTGTCATTTTTTTTAAACTGTTAAGCAGCTTAAGTAATTTGAAAGTCGTTTGGCAAAGACTTAGATTCACCTGGAAAAATCCAAGGAGTGGTCTCCAGTTTTTACTCTGATGTTGACGTCATCAGACAGAGTTCATTGATTTCAATGGATTATTCAGAATTAATTCTGATGTAATTCAAATTCATATTTGATTTTTGATCATTTCCTCAACAAAAGATTATTAAATCAATCTGTATGATTTATCCATTTGCAAGTACTGGATTTTGAGATATTTCCTGGCTTTGAGGAATACTTTATTCTATAAACAATAGGTCCCTGTCCTGAGATGCCTTATATTACAACCTGTCATATATGGGCAGGGGTCATATAGCAGTTATCTGAGGAAAGGGCTTGCGACCACCCCTCGCATTTAGTGCCTGCACAGAAGACCCAGAACCCTCTGGAATCAGAACCATATAAGCCCTCAAGAGGGCTTAATCAGAGGTGGAGACTGGATTACAACAGAGACTTCCTCAGGGAGCCACGTGTGTTCCCACCACCGGAGGATTGTTATGCCTGCCTGTCATTGTTGCTGGATCTAAGGGTAGTGATATCTCTTTCTCTCTCCCTCTCTTTCTATTTTCCATTTTCTCTTTTTTCTTCATATAAATCTTCTGATAAGAGTCCCGGCTATCAACTTTTTACGCTTTCCAAGTTTTCAAAGTTAATGAATTCCTTGATAAATAAATTGTTAAATCAATGATTTGGTGTCATTTCACCTTAATTTAGTCAGAGGGAATCACCAACCTGCTATACCCTGGGTTGTAACAAAATTTGTCTTTCACTTAGACAAAAAATGTGCGTACTTCTAGAGGACAGCCTGGATTCCTGAGGTCTGAACTGCCCTCTGGAAGTGCCTGCCTTCCTCCATGAAGGCTCCATGGGTACCCACCCTCCCTCCATGACATTCAGGGTAGTTGCTCCTCTGCTTAAAGTTTCACAGCTAAATCATTTAGATTAGTCAGCATTAACCTGGGTCCTAGTTATTTATTTGCAAAATTAGATTTACTGATCTAATTTACTGGGAAGAGATTACAAACAGTCCTACTCTTTTCTATAACTGGAAGAGAAGTTATTTCCTAGCAGAAATAATTTCTGCTAGGAACTTCTTCTCGGATAGAGATCAGTGGCCAGTTTTAAAATGCAGTTCTATGGATGTACACCTATTTTACTTAATTAAATTCAAATTTACAACTCATAAGTAGCTATTTTTCATATGTGTCTGTCATATTCACAAATCTCTTTAGATACATGTTAATTTTATCATAGAATCATAGAATGGTTAGGGTTGGAAGGGACCTTCAAAGGTCATCTAGTCCAACCCCCCTGCAAGGAAGAGAGACATCTTCAACCAGATCAGGTTGCTCAGAGCCTCATCCAATCCGGCCTTGAATGGTTCCAGGGATGGGTCTTCCACCACCTCTCTGGGCAACCTGTTCCAGTGTTCTACAACTCGCATTGTAAAATTTTTTTTCCTAATATCCAATCTAAATCTACCCCCCTCTATCTTAAAACCATTACCCCTAGTCCTGTCACAACAGGCCCTACTGAATAGCCTCTCCCTGTCTTTCCTGTAGGCCCCCTTGAGGTACTGACCACTACAAGGTCTTCCCAGAGCCTCCTCTTCTCCAGGCTGAACAGCCCAAACTCTCTCAGCCTGTCCTCATAGGAAAGGTGCTCCATCCCTCTCATCATCTTCGTGGCCCTCCTCTGGACCTTCTGCAACTGGTCCATGTCCTTCTTGTGTTGGGGGCTCCAGAACTGGACACAGTACTCCAGGTGGGGTCTCACCAGGGCAGTGTAGAGCAGCAGAATCACCTCCCTCAACCTGCTGGTCATGCTTCTCTTGATGCAGCCCAGGATGTGGTTGGCCTTCTGGGCCGCAAGGGTGCATTGCCTGCTCATGTTAAGCTTCTCATCCACCAGCACTCCCAAGTCCTTCTCCTCAGGGATAGTCTCGATCCATTCTCTGCCCAGCCTGTATTTGTGCCTGGGATTGCCATGACCCAGGTGCAGGACCTTGCACTTGGCCTGGTTGAACTTCATGAGGTTTGCATGGGTCCACCTCTCCAGCCTGTCAAGGTCCCCCTGGATGGCGTCCCTCCCTTCCAGTGTGTTGACGGCACCACACAACTTGGTGCTGTTGGCGAACTTGCTGAGGGTGCGCTCTATCCCACTGTCCATGTCGCCAACAAAGATGTTGAACACAGATCCCTGAAGAACGCCACTCATCACTGGTCTCCACTTGGACATTGAGCCATTGAACACCACTCCCTGAGTGCCAGAAAGAAAAGCATGAAGGACAAGACAAGGGAAAAGTTGGGGCTTTCTGAGTGAAAAAATGTGTGAAATTGTAAAACATATAAAAGTGAAAGCCAAAATTCCATTTTAAAAATTGTTTGGTATTTTGTAAGAGTTACTGTGCTTTTTGATCTTTTTAGTTTCAAGGAAGGACATAATATGTCCTCGTGTATCTCATGTTCAAACATTCCTGGTGTATATTATTGGTCTGTATGTGTGAGAAAAGAGAGCATAAATAAACAATAGGCAAAAATAAATCAAAATTAAGATAAATAATTTTTACTTCAGCATAAGAAGTATGTTCTTGGAAGCCACTCAGCCTTGCAAACAGACTGTGTTAATGTGTTCAGACTTAGCAAAGAACAAATGTATAGGTCATGTCAAACTACATTAAATTGTTTGCTATCAGCTAAATGAATGACAATAAAAGCTTTAGAACCTTTAACGCTTGAGCAGCTTTTCATCTAATTTCTTTCTTACTTTTCTATTTGGCAGAATGACAGCCTAGCTCATTACCTTCTTCCTCATCACCTTTGCCTTGTGATGTGAGGGTGAGCTGTTTAATAAAGGTCAAACAAACTAGGAACTATGAACATTAGGTCTTAGTGTAGATTTATTTGACAAATCCACAAAACAATTATATGGTGAGCTTTTCATTGACAAAGCTGAGAAGCAAAAAAAAAAAAAAAAACACCCCAGACCCAGTGTTTCCATATCTACCCTTAAAAATACTATAATTTGTTATTTTCTTCAACAATTAACATTGGAGTATCTGGTTTTAGAAGACACTGTACTACTGACTGTTTATTCAAGGGAGTGGTAAGTGGGCTGGACAGACTGCACCTCTGCGTCTTCATTTCAGAAATGTAGTTTGAATGTATCTATCACACAACCTTCTAAACAGATGTTGATGCTTCACATAAAACATTGAAATGATTGGTTTTAGTTACTCTTTTTACATTCCTCTTCTTTGCAGATTCAGCTTTACAGGCTGTGTGGGAGCTGTGGGAGTTGCTGTGTGTGTTACAGGTGAATGCTGCTCGCTGAAGGTCTCCATTAATACCGTTTAAGTTGATGGTGAATGTAGGCACAAGCAAAGTTGCCTAGTGGCCATGTTCTGCACCATGGCACTGCTGATTTCTTAACCTCTGTCATGCCTTGTTACTGTTGTGGGAGCTGCTGTGGGCCATGGCCTTCCCAGAAACTTCTTCATTGCTGCCTCTGCTGTTCCTTTGAAGATAGCTTCAGATGTTTAAATGGGTCTTCATCAGTCTGTCACCACCTATCCAACCAAGGTGCTTTGTCTGACCCTGCTTTTGTTCTGTATGAAATGCACAGCCACTGTCATGGGAAGGCAAATTTCATTTTTCCTTGTGCTGCTGAGAAGCCTAAAGCTGCGGGGTTCCTATTTCTTCTAAAATGTTTGATTCTGCAGTCCAACAACCGACATAAATGATGTTAGAGATTCACAGATTGTCTCTGTAAAAGCAAGTATCATGGATAGTTTGCAGTTACCAGATCAAAAAATCTTCCATCTGCCAGATATTCCCAACATTCCTGCTATTAGTTGTGCATTTATAAAATACTGATTGAGGAATGCACTGAGTAGACCATTGGCATTTAAGGACCATGTTAAGTGTTGTGGTTTAACCCAAGTCACCACACAGTTTCTCGCTCACCCTCCTGTTCCCTAGTGGGAAGTGGCAGAGAACTGAGAAGAAAAGAAAACTCATGGGTTGAGATAAAGACAGTTTACTAAGATAGCAAAGGAAAAGTACAATAATAACAAAATACAAGGGTATTAAAATACACAAAATGAACAATGTACATTTTCTCACCACGCGATCTCCCAACGGCTGATACAGCCGGTCCCGAGCAGCGATCACGGAAACGAAACCGAGCAGCAAGCAAAGGAGCAAAAGCAAGCTAGCAAGGTACAGGGAACAACACCAGCAAGAAAGAGAGAAAGATGGATGCCAGGAAGCCAGATACCTCACCATGGGCAACCTCCACTTATATACTGAGCATGACATTTATGGCATGGAATACTCTCTTTGGCCAGTTTGGGTCAATTATTCTGTCTTTTGCCCAGCTTCCTGCATCTACACGTTACCGAGACTTGGAAAGCTGTACAGTGTCCTTGGTCTCATTAACAACACCTCATATCACTGGTGTGTTTATTAACATTCTTCACATCTGAAATCCAAAACACACCAGCTACTGAGAGGAAAATTAACTCCATCCCTGCTGAAACCAGGACAGTTCAGTTAAATGTTCATGACACCACCTTATTCCTTATAGACATTAGGCATTTCCTTAATAAAATATTTGTCATTCTTATTCACTACCATAGTAGTACTTTCATAGTAGTCATCAGCTATGCTGTGCACACTTTATGAATTTAAGACCTTATTAAAAGAGCCAGCATATGCTTTACCCCAAGTTTTATATTTCTCAGTCAAATTTAGAGAAACTTCTGTAAGTACTAACACTCCTCCCAGTGACTGATATTTTGATGACTGTTGATATGTAGAGTTTTCCATTGCTTACGAATATTCATGCAGAAAACATTCATGCAGAAATAGATTCCTGGATAATTGCAACCCTTTTATTTAAACAATGTCTTGCACTAATTTAAGTTCTTTGATGAGAGCTGGATTTACATCCATGAATATCCCAGTAGTTTACTGTGTCTTTTGTTAAATGCTTCGCTAAATAGGTGAACTCCTAATTGAGTACTCTCCAAATTCCACTAGAAGAATCAAATTCCATTCTTCCCTTCTCTTTTTATTTAATTTTTAGTATATTTTTGAGGTGACTATTCCTGTAGACATCTCAGCCAAACATTTTCAATGTTGCCATAATCAAGATCTTTCCAGTCATGTTAGTCCTTTAAGGGCTGTCTACTGAAAAAGTTTTAACCTCCATTGCTCCTATGTCTATCTGTGTAACTGAATATTAAAGCTATCCTAGTGTTATATTCATTAGCTCCTCATAGTCTATTCTGAAACACTAGTGTTCCTTTCAGGAGAGCTCCCTGTACAAGTACTGTGCAGAAGATACTGTAACTCATTTGGTAAAACACAGTAATTCAACTCTGCTTATACAGAAATACTGAGCATTTCTAACTGTTATAGCATGACCAAGAGACTAAGCACTATTCTGTCGTATTACTGGAGTTCGTATATTTTATAAAGGAACTTAAGACCTGCATGACAAGATTTGTCTGCTTTTTATTTAGACAGGTAAATAACAAGATTTTAGGCATCTAAATTTGAATTGACAGTCTCATCTTTACTTTTAGCATTGTTATTTCACAAATTTTATAAAGTAAAAGCATCTTTTCCCTCACAAGAAAATTTTGCATACTTACAGCAGAAGCAGTCAGTCACCATGTACAAAGCAAGAAGAGTGAAGATTTCATAAACTGCACCTGTTATACCATTTATCCAGCAACTTTCTACCTAACATCTTTCAGTATGTTCTGTTCTAGAAGGATGGAGGTGCAGGGTTCTTTTCATATCCTGAGGTTACTAATGGTAAGCCACGTTTTTCAATTCCACTTACTTCTGATAGTCTGACAGAAGTACCACATGGCAGGGAATGGAGAGGAATTTTGGCAGCACTGTTCAGAATAAAAGACATCTGCTCTTGACTAGTGGAGCAGTTCTTTATGGCAGCTTATTTGTTTTACAACATTTATTTTTGGGAGGGGAAGTTGTAATGTCAGTGTGCAGGATCTTCTTTTGATTGTTGAATGATGTTATATGGTGGTTGAGGCTTGCAGTTCATGAAATAAGGTGTCATCACTGGTAATTGATGATTGCCATATCAAACTAAAAATAAAACAAGCTGCTTATATTTGTTCTCATCATCATAAAAATCTGCAAAGTCATAGAAGAGGTTTTCTTGGTTCTGACAGACTGTGACCTTTCCCATTAATTGTGAGCAGACAGGCACAGTTAGATTTTTATTGGCAGGCAAAAGCCTGAAAAACATTCTGGCTTGGGAGAAGAGAAGAGTCTACATCATCTGCTCCTGTTCTACCTACCCATGAAGTCATTGACAATGATAGATCCTTTTTCAGAAGGATTTTCTTTAAGTATCTGTGTAGTACTGTATATCTCTGTCCTAAAGAATAGCACTGTAAAAAGCTTCTAAAAGGTCTGTAGGTGACAGAGGATACCAGAAAACTGTTGAGACTGGTAATAAAAGAAAATGGACAAACTAGAAGACACAAACTGCACACATCACTTGTAATGCAGGATTATATGACTTCCAGGGCTGTACAGACTGTTTTGCCAGGAATATACCCTTAAAATTCAAGGAATTGTATATTGATACAGCACCAAGAATATTATGTTTCAAAATAATTAATTCAACAACTCTTAACTTGTAGAATATGGTCTTTGAGAAAATCACATCATGAAACTAGGTCCTAAATACTTTATTTGTACCTTAGTAATCCTCAGTCTAGGTACTGACACTTTTATCAACATTGAAAGAAATCTTGGGAAAGAAACTCCTAGAAAATAAAGAAGTCTAAACAACAAGAAGGAAGATTTCACAGCCATAGGGTTTTTTAGAAGAGTGAGAAAAAGCAATTAAAATAGGAAGGTCAGAGAAGGATTAGAGAGCCCTTCACAGCAACAGAAAACCTCAACTACTGCAGAACTAAATTTCTGGAAAACACCAGGAGAATTCCAAGTTATTAATTATTTTATTTCTGTTTCCAGCTCCTTTTCCAAACATATAATGAAGTGCTTGAAGCCTTGCTATAAGGAAACCTTTTTTTGGAAGTAGGAAGAGAGAGGAAGTCATTTCAGATTTACTTGGTGTTTACCATGAGATATTGAGGTGAAATATGACCTCGGGGGCTTTTACATACACAAATATAATAAATCCAGATCGATGAATGTTTTATTAAAGATCAGCTTCTGTGACTCAATAAGTTTGAATCTTAGGAGTTTAACTGCTTTGGAAGCTAGTATTTTCAAGTGCCAGGAAAAAGGTGAAGCTTATTTGTAGCAAAGAGGACTTAGTCTACAGTGTCTGGTGAATTTGGTTTATTAAAATATTGGTACATCCATCAGTAATATTTAGGAAACACTGACACAGAGAATGATGCAGTCAGTCATGTGAAGGAGAAAGAGGTGAATGGGAACAACTAACATAGATTTGTCATGGGTAAATTCTCCTTAACAACCTGAGTGTCTTCTAGCATGAAATGAATGTGGGAAAAAGAGTGAAGTGAATATTGTCAACTTTGTCTTTAGCAAGGCTTCAACACAACCCTGAACAACATCTTTCTATGGGATGTTATAATCTAGATTTATATAATCTATTTGGGATGATATAATCTAGATGGCTGGACAACTAGATCAGTAAAAAAACCTGGTGGGGTTATCTATCCAACCACTGCCAGTTTCAAGTACCTCAAGGACCTATCCTGGGATCTGCCTGGCTTCTGATCTTTACCAGTGGCCTGGAAGAGGACAGGGTGTGGACCCTCATCACGTTTAGAAGTGGGGGGGGGACGGGACTAATCAATACACCTAAGGCTAGGGCTGTTTTTCAGAGTGATACTGACAGACTTGAGAAACATTACAATAGGAATTTCATCACAAACAAGTAGAGCTGCAAAGTCCTGCATGTTGGAAAGACTAAATTCCTGCAGTGGTGCAGGCTGGGGTCAGAGGGGCAGGGGAGCAGGTCTGTGGGAAAGGCCCAGGGTGGGGTGGAAGGCAGCGAGTTGAATGTGAGTCCATGGTGTACCCTGGCAGTGATGGTGAACAGTATTATGGATATCCTGGGCTTACGAACAAGAGCAAAGCCAGTAAATGAAGAGAAGTGACTATTCCCTTTTCCACAGGACTCAATAGACCACATTTGAAGTATCACATCCAGCTTTGGGCTCTCCAAATTCACATTATTTAGTCACTTACAAATGGCATTTAGCACAACCTTCAGTGCCTTTGGATGAATCTACCAGTGTTGTGTACCAAGTAGAACCTCAATGGCACAGTGTGCCTATGTTTAACTGAGGTGAGACTTTGGTCTCCACCGGCTGTAACAGGAACTTAGACACTTAGCTATCAGATAGACACTATGCTTAGATATTTTAATCTGGAGCCGAGTCCTACTCTAGATGCCTTCTGAACAGGTAGCATCAGACTGGGAGTTTTAAAGGTGAAAGAACCTAAAGGAGAAGACAACATTTTTTTTTTTTTTTTGTGGAAGCAGGCACTAATGGAGGGGTATATACATATGTGAAAACTCCTCAAGGGAATCCTATGTAAAGAGCTGAGAATACTTAAATATCAGCCCACTTGGCCTTGCTGTATTGAGGACTAAAAGTTAAATGACTTTGCCAGTCTGGACCTTGCCACTGACAGAAGGATTGAAATTTAGTCTGGATTTGTTTAATAAGTTTGTGAACATGTAGAAGAGAATGTGGTTAGCAGTATGCAACTGATACTAAACTGCAATAAAGTGATCAATGTTGTTTGAGGAAGATAGCCTGGAGACATAAAACAAATGAGTAAGTTAATATTAAGGTTCATTTGGAGATACAGATGTGATTTTTCTCCTAAGAAAATATGCAAAAATGCATTAATATAATGGCTTCTGTGTTGGAGTAACTATAAATTACTTTTAATGGGCACACTGTCACAGTGTTAAAATGGACACAATAGGTAAAAACATTCTTTCGATTGATGGCAAGTATATGCAAAAGCACACAGTCATAGGGATATTATAGATAGGGAGATAATTATGATTCATATGAACATGCAATATCATTGTAATTGCATATTACATATTGCTGAAAGATAATTAGTCCAGTGAGAAATTTTAATATGGATTAGATGTGCTGGAAGAATTGCCTCGAAAGTTAAAAAGGAAGGCTGGATGGTCTCTGCCCAAATCCCATTAAATCTTTTGAGGATCAGTGGATATAGACATCTATCTTTCAAAAGCTCCTCTAAGAAACTCAGCCTAAATAAGTCTTGGGTATTTAAGTAAAGGCAAAAGAGGAACATAGTTATAATCTGTGACCTAGGATAGAGAAAAAATAATTAATATCTACAAAGATAAAGAAATATAGAAGATAATATGTAAGAAAGAAATGTTTAATCTGAAAAACAAATCCTATATCCATATAGTACTTGCTGGTATGTGGAAGAGAAGGAAGATTAATCCTGCACCGTATTAAACATGAAAAATACAATTTCAGTAGGAAAAAAAAAGAATCCTGTTGTAGCAATAAAATGTCTTGAATACTGTCATAGGTCTTTCCTACCTTTAACCTCTACATTCTTGTGACTCAACACTATTTTGGGAATAACATTTAGTTGTATTCATATTCCAGTTACTTAGATGGAAAAGTGAATGAAAAGATTTTTAACTGCAAAGATGTGGTAGTATCAATACAATGTTACTAACTGAAAGATGTTCATATTCCAATATTTTTCATCCAAAAGTAAAAAAAAAAAAAAAAAATTACTGATACTCTTATGGTCTATGTTTCTGCTATTTTTGAGGCTAGAAGCTCTTGTTTTCCCCATATATTCTGGCCATTTGTATGATTAAGGCCATGGAATAAGCTTTCTGTCACAGCTTCTACGTATTACTGTATTTTTAAGCAGCACAGTCTCATGAACAGCCATGAACTGCAGCCAGTTAGGAATATGTAAAGGACTGGCTGTTTTAAGCACCACAGTAGTCAAGTTTGCAGTCTAGGAGCAGGGATATTCAGACTCTTTAGGTCAATTAATAGTCAATTGCTTCACTCTTCCCTTCTCCTTTTGAAGAACTGTGAGCCTTAAGGAATACAAGAGATAGCTGTCTTTGTACTCTTCTAAGTACATAGTGTATGTCAGTACGAGTTTTCTTTTTTTTTTTCTTTTTTTTTTGGTAGGACTAGCTTCTAGAGGTTTTACATCCAATAAACTTCCTTTATGTGAGGGCTTTTTTCTGGCTCAACGGATTGAGTATATTTGATTGCTGTAAGAATGTATACCACCATCACTAATGGTAAATGTAGTAACTTATACAGTTGCATTAGTAATTTGTTAACACAAAAATGCCGTTCTTGGCTATACTTATATCTGGAATATATAAGCCTATAGTTTTTCAGTGGAACCACCTTGAAGAATCTATTTGGGTAAAGATTTTCCACATCCTTCCTGATCATACTAAAAAGAGTGTTAGAAGTTTTTACTGACATTGTATTGCATTGTATTGTATTGACAATACATTGATATTATGCACTTTGTAGAAATCCTAAAATGAAAGCCATTTTCTTTGTTTTTATTTTCCTTTAAAATAAATCTCATTCGCCAACTACATTACATGCAAGCATCTCTGGTAAGATAAAGTTATTAAGAATAAACCTAGCCAGGCCACTAAGTAATATTTTCAGTTACTTTCTATCATTCAGGGACCTGATGGGCCAAGTGCCATGGGAGGCCCCAAGAGGGGCCCAGGAAAGTTCGTCCATATTCAAGGAGCACCTCCTCCAAGCTCAGCAGAGGTGCATCCCGATGAAAAACAAGTAGGGCAAAAAGGCCAGGAGGCCGGCGTGGATGAGCAAGGAGCTCCTGGACCAACTGAAAGTGAAAAAGGAAGCCTACAGAGGGTGGAAGTGGGGACAGGTAGCCTGGGAGGACTACAAAGAGGCTGTGCGAGTGGCCAGGGATAAGGTAAGGAAGGCCAAAGCCCTGGCAGAACTGAATCTGGCCAGGGATATAAAACGTAACAAGAAGAGCTTTTATAGGTACGTAGGGGACAAAAGAAAGTCCAGGGAAAATGTAGGCCCCCTCCAGAAGGGAACTGGTGTCCTGGTTACCCAGGACATGGAGAAGGCTGAGGTTCTCAATTACTTTTTTGCCTCAGTCTTCACCGACAAGAGTTCCTGTGCCACCACCCAAGCTGTAGAAGGTGCAAGCAGGGACTGGGAGGATGAAGAACTGCCCATTGTACTCGAAGAGCAGGTTCGGGATCATCTAAGGAACCTGAAGGTGCACAAGTCCATGGGTCCTGATGAGATCCATCCTCGGGTCCTGAGGGAACTGGCGGATGAAGTTGCCAAGCCACTGGCCATCATATTTGAGAAGTCGTGGCGGTCTGGTGAGGTTCCCGATGACTGAAAGAGGGGGAACATAACCCCTATTTTTAAAAAGGGGAATAAGGAAGACCTGGGTAACTACAGGCCGGTCAGCCTCACCTCTGTGCCTGGCAAGGTCATGGAGCAGATTCTCCTGGAAACCATGCTAAGGCACATGGAGAGCAAGGAGGTGGTTGGTGACAGCCAACATGGCTTCACCAAGGGCAGATCGTGCCTGACGAATTTGGTGGCCTTCTATGATGGGGTGACAGCATCGGTGGACAAGGGACGAGCAACTGACATCATCTACCTGGACTTGTGCAAAGCTTTTGACACTGTCCCACACAACATCCTTCTCTCTAAACTAGAGAGACATGGCTTTGATGGACGGACCACTCGTTGGATAAGGAGTTGGCTGGATGGCCGCACTCAGAGAGTGGTGGTCAACGGCTCAATGTCCATGTGGAGACCGGTCACGAGTGGCGTCCCTCAGGGGTCCGTGCTGGGCCCGGCCCTGTTCAACATCTTTATTGGCGACATGGACAGTGGGATAGAGTGCACCCTCAGCAAGTTTGCTGATGACACCAAGTTGTGTGGTGCCGTCGACACGCTGGAAGGGAGGGATGCCATCCAGAGGGACCTTGACAGGCTGGAGAGGTGGGCCCGTGCCAACCTCATGAAGTTCAACCAGGCCAAGTGCAAGGTCCTGCACCTGGTCATGGCAATCCCAGGCACAAATACAGGCTGGGCAGGGAATGGATTGAGAGCAGCCCTGAGGAGAAGGACTTGGGAGTGCTGGTGGACGAGAAGCTCAACATGAGCAGGCAATGCACCCTTGCGGCCCAGAAGGCCAACCGCATCCTGGGCTGCATCAAGAGGAGCATGGCCAGCAGGTCGAGGGAGGTGATTCTCCCCCTCTACTCTGCCCTGGTGAGACCCCACCTGGAGTACTGTGTCCAGTTCTGGAGCCCCCAACACAAGAAGGACATGGACCAGTTGCAGAAGGTCCAGAGGAGGGCCACGAAGATGATAAAAGGGCTGGAGCACCTCTCTTATGAGGACAGGCTGAGAGAGTTGGGGCTGTTCAGCCTGGAGAAGAGGAGGCTCCGGGGAGACCTGATAGTGGTCTTCCAGTACCTCAAGGGGGCCTACAAGAAAGATGGGGAAAGGCTGTTTAGTGGGGCCTGTTGCGATAGGACGAGAGGTAATGGTTTTAAAATAGAGGGGGGTAGATTTAGATTGGATATTAGGAAAAAATTTTTTTACGATGCGAGTTATAGAACACTGGAACAGGTTGCCCAGAAAGGTGGTGGAGGCCCCATCTCTGGAAGCGTTCAAGGCCAGGCTGGATGAGGCGCTGAGCAACCTGACCTAGTCAGGGATGTCCCTGCTCCTTGCAGGGGGGTTGGACTAGATGACCTTTGAAGGTCCCTTCCAACCCTAACCATTCTATGATTCTATGATTCTATGATTAACAGAGGGTGTATGGCTTTACAGGCAAGTCAAGTCATTTGTTGCTCAACTCTACCACTGCTAAGAGCAACATAGAAAGTCAACAAGGAATTTTCAGCCAGGCTGACTAGCAGTTTGGCAAGGGTCCACACTGTATGACCCGTGGCTCAAACGTCCGGTTTTACAAAGGATGTCAAGGCAGAAATTCTGTGTCTCAGAAATGTAAGCAGTTACTATTAGAGCAGACACATATACTCCTAAAGTACCAATTCACAGAGCCAAAGGTCAAAAAAGAACCAGTTTCCATCCAATCTGATCATCTGTATACTACAGGCAGTTAAGCATGCCTTACTTCTTCCTAGAAAGAGATAAATTCTTTAAAACATGTAAAGTCTAAACCTTGTAAAAAGATACAATGTAATGATCAAAGTTTGCTCTAGCTTTGAATAAATCAGAATCCATCAATGATTTCTCTTCTCTTGTAAATGTTCCAGATAAAGTAAACATTGTGAACATTTATATCCATAGCCAGTCAGCAGAAAAGACAATAGATTAAATACCTTCTCAGCTTGAAAAACATTATATGTTAATGGCATTCCTAGACAAAAAGTCAGTTTTGTTTTGTTTTATTTTATGTTTTTTCCTGAGGAAATAGTGTTTTCATGCTCTAGAAAGGAGAGTTTTGTAACACAAGAGAGAAAGCTTTGGTGCTGCTGTCAAAACTGATGAAGGAGAATAAAGGATTTCACCTTCAAAGGCAAAATGGAGATGAATAGGTAGTGATAGCAAGGATAAATGAAAAGCCAATGCAGTCATACAAATACCAGTCCTAAGAGGCCTGAAAGAAGCTATTAGGATTCACTCCGCGGTTCTCATTTTCACACAAGCAGGGTGAGTGAGCACCAAAGGCTCATGTAACAAGCTATCGATGCAGCCTCTGGGCGTGGACTTCATCAGCAGCACATTGTGTGTTATGGATTACCATTGTGATGGCTCTGTTGCAAATTCCAATAAAACCTATCAAGGAAAGTAACTTGGCCGGGGTGGGGGGAGGGGGGCGGCATGAGTAGGGGGGCATGCAGTGAACATCTGCTCCCTGTATTAATCCCGTATATTCCCAGCCTGTTGTCAAGGATATCCCATAGCAATAAATAATTGACAAATTGGGTCATTCGATATTGCCTCTCCTCAAGTTTACGTCACAATCCTCTATCAATATTGCAAGAAAATGCATGGGGATATGCATTTTGGAGGCCAATTCTCAGCAGCCAGTCATGCTAAATCAGCAGAAAACTTGACCCTTTGTTCTTTATAAATATTCTAGCTGGTTAGCTTGGCCTTCTCATGGTGATGAAGGTCTTAAGTAGCAATTTTCTTATTTGACAAGATAGGGTTCCAGGAAGATTAAGCAAAACTCCACAGAATAATGTTATAGCAGGGACAAAATCTCAACCTCAGTGCCACCCTATCTGGCCATTCTTTTTTTTTTTTTTCTTACTGTCAGGCTTATTTAATGAAAAAAGTCACAAAGTTCATGTTTTTATTTTATTTCTTCTAGCACAATAACTATATTTCTCATACTATAATTACTATGAGATCTGTTTCATCAAAAGTTTGGCACACCATAGTTTTTTAAACATATGTAGGATACTTTTGGAACTTGACACTGCCCTTGAAGCCCCATTTGACACTATACAATCAAAGGTATTGAACAAGTAGCGTGGGGTCAGTTGCAACAGAGAGATGAAATGCAAGAAGGCATGCACTAGTAAGAGTTCCCCTCCAAGTGCCTTGATGAACTTGTCTCTTTGTCTTACTGACCTTTCAGAGGAGGTTGTTGCTGCATGGTTAGATTCTTAGCACTTTCTTTCTATTTGTGTTTCTCCAGAGCGTGAAACTGAGTCCTAAGCAGGCTTTCTTCTTCCAGAAGGACATTTCAACAAGGTGTTACTGGGATTGGATTAAAAGAAGAACTGAGACCTAACCCTAAAACAGTTGCACCAGAAGAAAAGAAGCACACGAGATTACTGAAACCACACACACTGCTGAATCACTTGAACATGCTTTTCTAGAGTAAGGTCCTTACTGCTACTCTCTATATGTCTTTCTCCCAGATTTTTGGATCTGTTCATACAGGCTCAGGCAGACACCTCAAAATTAGTCAGCTTCAAGGGTATTCTTTTTGAGTTTTTTCTCTGCAAATTTGTGAGTTATTTATTTATTTATAAGGAAGCTGAGGTTTTAAGTTACAGTGGTTAACAACGCTTCAACAAAATTTGCTATTTTCTTTGATAAAAAAAAATGCTGTGTTGGTGAAAACCATTTCCAGACAATTCCAAGACTCCTTTTTCTTTATTCAGGAAAATGTCTTATTTCAAACACGGAATTTTTGACTAGCAAATAAAATGAAGGTATCTCAGTCACCTAACTGCCAGACATATGGACTCAAGTCCTTCTTGCCAGTGAGGTAGATCCTCACTAAAACTAACTAGCTAAGGGCGACAGCCCTTCATTTTGATAATTCTCAGTGTTGCTTCAACACATAACAAAATAATAGCAATAATAGTAATAATAATAGTGATAATAATTAGTAAGTTATTTTGCAAGTAGAGTTTTAGCCAGCTTGTTTGGTAGCCACAGCCTATTCACTTAGGCTGCTGATTACTTTTTCTGCTAAACACTCTCCACTTGTATTGGATTTGCATGGCAAGGTTTTGGTAGCAGGGGGGCTACAGGTGTGACTTCTATGAGAAGGTGCCAGAAGCTTCTTCTGTGTCCGATAGATCCAATGCCAGCTGGCTCCAAGACAGACTCACCACTGAGCAAGGCTGAGCCAGCAATGGTGGTAGCGCCTCAGCAATAATATTATTTAAGAAAGGGGGGGAAAAAATCTGTACAACTGTAGCCAGAAAGAGGAGTGAGAATATATGAGAGAAACAACTCTGCAGACACTAAGGTCAGTGAAGAAGGAAGTGGGGGAGATGCTTTAGGTGCCAGAGCAGAGATTCCCCTGCAGTCTGTGGTGCAGCCTGTGGTGAAACAGGCTGTCCCCGTGCAGCCCATGGAGGACCCCATGCTGGAGCAGGTGGATACCTAAAGGAGGCTGTGACCCCATGGGAAGCCTGTGCTGGAACCTGCAGGCCTGTGAAGAGAGGAGCCCACGCTGGAGCCGATTTGCTGTCAGGACTTGTGACCCCGTGGGGGACCCATGCTGGAGCAGTCTGTTCCACCTTATAGAACGCTCGAGCAGTTTGTGTAAAACTGCAGCCCGTGGGAAGGACTGACATTGGAGAAGTTCATGGAGGACTGTCTCCCATGGGAGGACCTCAAGCTGGAGCAGGGGAAGAGTGTGAGGAGTAGTCCCCCTGAGGAGGAAGAAGCAGCAGAGACAACGTGTGATGAACTGAATGCAGCCCCTATTCCCCATCCCCCTGTGTAGCTGGTGGGGAGGAGGTAGAGAAATCAGGAGTGAAGTTAAGCAGCCCAGGAAGAAGGGAAAGGTGAGGAGAAGGCATTTTAACATTTAGTTTTTATTTCTCATTGTCCTGCTCTAATTTCTCCAAAGTCAACTCTGTTTTGCCCATGATGGTAATCGCTGAATGATCTCTCCCTGTCCTTATCTAGATCCACAAGCCTTTCATGGTATTTTCTGTCCCCTTTTCTCTTCCCCTGGCTGCAGAGGGGGAGTGACAGATCGGCTTTGGTGGCCACCTGGCATCTAGACAAGGTCAACCCACCACACCACTCAACCTGCCAACTCAGTGTTTTATCCACATTACCCTAGTGCATCCCAATAGCCCTGTTAATGAAAACATGCGGATGTCTTCTTGCAGCTGAATTCAAGAAAGCACTCATAAATATCCACTGTCAAACTAATAGAAAAGTTGTGCACTGAAACTGTGAATAAGCTGACTAGTAGACTCTGTTTTGTCTTGCTTTTCCATTAATTTTGTTTCAGATTTTTTTTTAAGCCTTAGGAAATTATGCAGTTGGATTTCATTTTGATTCTTTCAAGTCTGCCAGCATATAGAGGCTGACAGTGACAGTCCTCCCCAGCAAGCATAGGGACAGTTGAAGTACGTGATGAGTTTCCTAGATTCTTTACCAGTTTCTTCTTTCTGCTTTCCTTTCTCCTTTTTGGGGGCGATTCACCAGGGTCTATTTATATATGTTTTCTAAAGTGCTTTTAAACCTTGTTTTTTCTTCACTGTCTTTCACTTCCATGTTACATGTAAATTTACTCGACATTGTATGTTTTACATATGTTGGATATGTTATTTTACTTTGTGTTTCTTTGTTTGTTTGTTTGTTTTTACTCCTAAAACTGTTTTTTGTGCAGTTTCTGGTCTGCATTTCTACAACTAAGCATTTTTTATAAACTTGGGTTCTTTAGTTTCATCTTCTGCATTGTTCCATACCTTGTCGTTGCTGTACTTCTGTGCAGCACAGCCTTATCTCTTGACTTCTCAAGGGTTCTACTTTCAAATAGGTTTGTATTTCTGTACACTGAATCATTATGTTGCAGTCATAAATACCTAATTGACACAGAATAGCTACTTGACTGCAGTTTGTGTAAAAACTATGGTTGTACCATAAAAAGATGGGTTGGGGGAGAAGGTGAAAAGTAAAAAAAAAAAGTGGCCCTTATAGCAACCTAATCATTAGAAAAAAATAACCAATAAACCAACCAAAAACCAACAGTTAGCAAAGCTGCAGGCAGATCAAGAAAAGTTTAGACAAACTAAGCCTGAGAATCTTCAGTCCTGAGGCCTTGCAGACTTGCTCATGTCCTGGTAGTAGCAATGGCAATATACTGCTGGGCTACAGAGGCACAAACTTCAGTGAGACGTGTTGTCTTAACCATCCTCCTGTCCTCCTCTGCATGCTGCATGACCCACTTGCCATGAGCCTTATTATTTCCATTCAAATTCCAGTTCACAGGAAGAATTATGGCATTTAGCTGACATTTTTGTTGTTGTTGCAGGTATACTTCTTGGCATGTCCATTCTGCTTTCAAGTGAACAGGTCAGGACAGGCAGAGTGTATTACTACTTGAATATTAAGCAAATTTCATGCTAGAAATTAATTTCTGATTGTGTCATGACCACTACTGGCTGCCACCCATTCCTCAGTACCACCTTCTTCTTCTTGTTTTTCTGCTTATGTGGGTTTGTTTTCTTTGTTTCTCTTTTAATTATTTGACATTCTCTCTCCTGATACCTTGCCCCTTCACCAATATCATCAGCATGAACAGGCTGCTGAAATGTTGCTCTTAACCAGTATCAACCACATCAAAAGACTTCCAACAGTTTACCCCCTTACCAAGATCGGCAGCTTAGACAGGGTGGTGAGCATATTACTCATGTAAGGTATCATTCTCTTAAACTGCACTGTCATTGCTGGAGCCAAGGGGTGCTGTGACTCATACCCACATGACTGGGTGTTGCTGATAGACGCCCCAGACACTAAGTGACTCTGACTGTCCACCGGAGCTGTAGCATTGCTTACCTTACAATTCTGTGTGATGAGGTGAGTTGTCATATGGCTAATTTGTTGCTCAGCTTTCCTACTGCCTTGCTTTATAACATGTTGTCAGACTCCAATACTGTTTAGACTGGATAATTACATCTGAATTAATGAGATTATTTGATTAGATTGTTAGGATTTCAGTAACTTCAAGATATGTTTCCTTTTTGCCCATAAGAACATGTTGAACATAACAGACTATGGAACCCATGTCTCCTTTAAGCTCCAAATGGATCTTATCATGGAATTGTTACTTAAAAGATGATAGTGGTACCACTACAGGAGTCATCATATCCAAAGAATATTTATGTGATTAAATTTAAGAAGGCATTTGAATTGGTACATTCTGGCTTGATACATATGCCTCAGAAGGGGCAGAATAGGAAGGAGTTAAAACAGATCCTTCCCTGCTGTGTTTCCTCTTCATGTCCTACGTCACATCAGACCGGTGAAAAACTGTTTCTGAGGTACCAGCTTTGCCCCTGCTGAGAAAAGGGAACTTTGGTTCCAAATCACCGTTTTGAGTATAAAATCTTAAAGGACAGGTCGACAGAGGCTGGACTTTGCGATGACCAAGTTCCTTTGCTTTAAATTCTTACGTTTGTGGGTATATAGGACATGATAGCCTAAGGGAGTGCTTGCTTGCTTGCCAAATTATTCTTAATTTTGCACATTTATTTCCCTATCTAATAGAAAAATGTAGTGAAAATGAATACTGAGTGGCAGCGTTGATTGCAAACAGAACATGAAGTAGTGTCATTCTTGGGCTAATGTAATACGAAAGCCTTATCATAACAGTAGCTTTCTATCATGTCTTATTAGTCTTGCACCGTGTTGCATTAGCTGATATTCTTTAATATGATTTGAAAGTCAGTAATGGGATGAGACTTTTCTTTTACCATAACAAATACCAATGTAACACAATGGTGATATGACATGATGTAAAATTGCTAATAATAAACTTTGCAGGTCCTTTTCCTAGCTGAAGATATTTTTGGTACAACTAAATGTTTACCTTTCCAAGATTATACTTTTATGATTCTCAATAGCAAGAAGATAAATTATTCCCAGGGATACAGAATTGTTTTTCCCCTTCTGACTACTTTTGAAATCTATTTAATGTCTTCAATGTTTTTCTTATTTTTCTTAAAGATTTTTTTTGAGAGGAAGGGTGTGAGAAAAAACATTAATCAAACTGCCTATCTTGTAAAGGATGTATAACTATTCATTCTTGGCAAAATAAACACAATTTAAACACCCATAAAAAAAAAAGTCTTAAAGATAGCTTCTTTTATATAGACTATATTTATTAATAGCATTTTTTTCACCTCCAAATGAAATCTGGGGTTTTAACTGATTTTTTTTTTAACATTTGATTTTTTAAAGTAATTAAATTTGAGAAGAAAAATTTTATTGGGGTTGGGAACAAACATTAAAAAACAGTAAACACAAAACCAAGCAGTTGACCACAAAGACATATTTTTTATAGCAGATTTTTTTTTTTACTAGAATTGTATAATATCTTACCACTTAAATGTTGTTATTATTACTATTATTATTATTAACCAACTGCAAAACCTTAAGAGTTATCTTGGAATGGAATTGTCTAATGACTTCCAATACAGTTACATTGTTTTTTAAAAGTGTTACACAGTAAGGTTAATTAAAAGTTTTCCTTAACTTTGAGCATTTGATTTTGCACCCTTATTAGAGTTTCTGTAAGTAAGAACATTTTTTTGTGTGTATCATCCATAAGCAGCAATAAATTTTCTCACAGTGTTAGAAACTTTTATGGGATGTATATATATCCCAGTAATCCTCCATAGAGAAGTGAATACTTTCTGGTTTATTTCCATTACTTTTGATTCCAGAAAAAAAAAATACTAACTTTTATAGTATAGTACTTATAATACTAGATTTTAACAAGTTTTTCTTGGAGAATTGTCAGCCAGACAAACTGGTTAATCAGCACCTTACCCATGAGATTTAAGACTGCATTTGAACTTTCGGAATGTCTCCTTAATTTTCTTAAATTAAAACTAATTTCATGACTGATTAGTTGTTTGATTCCAAGCACCAGGAGCTGATCAGAGAGCTCACAATGGCATTACCGATTTGGTTATCACTTAAATTAAGTAATGATCAAACACCAACCACTTGCAAGCAGCCAGACAAGGATAAAAAGAACATATTTGAATTTCATCTAAACAGGGAAAGAAGAAAAATGGATAGAACGAGGAAAACCAGGTGATAGAAAGATTAGAACGAAACAGTTAAATAATCCACAAGATATATTCTCACGCTTTGACATTTAAATATTTGCATTATTTTTATTCTTTGTTTGTGGTGGTGAGATTATGTACAGCAGCATTTCCCCGAAGCAAATATACAGCCATAAATGGAAAATGTACCTAAAAAATTGAATGGTCTAACCAAAGTTCAGAAAATCCTAGGAATCCTACAGATGACTAACACCAAATATTTAGTATGCAAAACCTCAGGAAGTTTAAGAATGAGATTGTTCTGAGCCAGCTGGTATCGGACATAGGTCGAGTTTATGCAGGGTAAGAAACTTATGTAACATACAGAGTCAGCACCAGAGCTATGGCCCTCGTGCTTATTTGATCTATGGAAGAGCACTGGAAAGTCAATTTATTGAACTACTGCTGCTGAGGAGCAAGTGGTTGGGCTATTCTATACGAAGCAATGGCTAGAGTAGGAAACAGGGAGAGGAGTAATGAGTTTACTGCCAGAAGGCAAGGGAAGGCAAAGCAAGGCAAAAGAGGAGGAAAGCAGGATAGAGAAAGAGAAGAAGAAAAAAAAGTAGTATCCACTTTAAAACACTTTAAAAAAAGAGTGCTTTCAAGTTGCTTTTGGCTAGCGGTACCTAAAATAACAGCTAGACATCTAGTCTCTCAGATACAAAGTCCTTCTGTAATTCTAACCCATAAGTAGTTTTCAAAATCCCACTAGGCACTTACCTTCATCTTTAGCTGCATATGTACCTTTAACACAGCACTCTAAGCCTCCTTTAATTGCTCCTCTGAGTTTCCTACCTCACAACCATGCTGACTGAATAAATGTATGGAGGATTTGAAGCAGTCTGATACCTTGGTAATTAGGGAAGAAGGAACATAGAAATATCACAAATGGACAGACTAAAGAAAGCATTATTAACTGCTTAAATGAAGCTTCCTGCTTTAGACCACCAGCAGTTTCAGTCTCTCAGTGCTGTCAGAAAGACCAATAGCCCTTTTGATCTTCTAGTGTATTCTTGAGTGCAGTTACTACCTAATTAATACTGATGAAGGATAGTTTAATTTGGAACGTAAGGTTTTGTGTGAATTATATAGTCCGAAGGAATTAATTGTCCAGGATTTATCTTATAAAAGATTTACCATATTTAGCTTCTAAATGTTTCCAGAAGGATTTAATTATACTCTATTACTACATAAAATATCCTAAAATACATTTTCCCACTACAAATACAGTTTTGATATGAATTATAACAGAAAAAAAAGAAGAAAAAAAAGGAAATGGACTTTCAACAGGCTCTGACCAGCTTTAATAATATCGACGAATGTTGTATGACTAGAACACAAAGCCAGCAAGTCACAAAAGGCTTAAAAAGTACAGTCTAGCTCAAGTAAAATTTGACATAGCTTAAAAGCCAGCCACAGCAACAGGACAATTTTAGGGCCTACAGGATCTATCCCTCCTAATGCTAGATGTCTAAGTGTTTTCATCTACTCTGAAATCTCCTCCTGAGGAAGGCATGGTACTGTGGTGGTGGGCAGACTGCTGTCCTTTCCAGAATAAAAAACTCTTCTTTACTGAAGTAGCTGAAGATACAGAAGACATGAGGCTCCAAGCCTCTTTCCTACCTTCTAAGAGTGTTTCAAAGGCACTCATCTACAGAATAGTTTGGATAAAGGTCCGGGAGGAGGATGGTTACCTTATGTCCTTTAAACTGACCTGAGGTTGCTCTGCAGCCAAGAATCTGAGCCTAGTAGACCCAGATGTAGAACAAGCAGAAAGGAACGAGACTACTTCTTACTGGATAATCCCTATACTGGATTTATTTGCTTTCTCAATCACCTCAATGCATGACCAGTTCAAGGAGCAGAGACTGGCACTCAAAACTCCTGCTGTTTTACATTTATTTTCTAGCCTGCAAGGTACAAAGGCACGGCTTCTCCTTGTAGGCCCATAAATACTTATTTCAATGCTAAAAGAAATTATTTAGAGATTTAATTCCAGACTCAATAACAAACAATTTCCTTTCCCTTTTCTCTTTCATCATGTTTCCTTTTCATTTGTTGGGTTTTTTTTCTTTCTTTTTTTTTTTCCAGTGTTGATTTTTCCTCAGTAGTTCCATTAAAGACTAAATATAGAGGTTGAAATACAAGTATAGAAATAATGTACATTTACAGTAAGACATGTCTATTTAATATAAAAGCTTTTCTTTTCCTTTTCTAGGAAAAAAAGAGGCATGTTTAAAGAAAAGGTTATGCTCTTTTTTTTTTTGCCTATAACACAATTTTTTTTTTTCTACAAAACTCCTGCAGTAAGGAAGTTAGCTTTCATCTTTAGTAAAGGCTTGTGTAATGTTCTAAGACTGTAAAGTAAATGAACAAAGAGCTCATACAGTACTATACAGTATTTCAAGGTTAGTACCAAGATATGAGATCTTGCTGCTATGTTTGGTGTTGGCTAGAAGACCCTGTTACTTCTCGCCTACTGCCTTACCACTAACATATCATCAAGTCATTTAAGTAAAATCTCAAGGAAAAAGAAAACACAATATTATCTTATTTCTAACTTCCTATGCTGACACCATGAATATGCAGTTTCCAGCTTTTTTTTTTTTTTTTTGTAATTGGGAGGATTTTTACAAGTGATAGTATATGTTTTTCAGGAGAAAAGGAAGAGAATCTCCTTTCCGATTCTCCCCACCTCTGCAGCAGATCTAGATTTCCTCCAGTAGGAATATAGTTAATGTGATTTGCAAACACAATTTTCTAAAATCCTTCTCAATCATCTTTGCATCATGAATCTTAGCAGAGAATAGGACAAAGCACTTTAACCCTTTTGGTGGACACTGAACTTTAAAGAAAAATAATTCTCAAAGAATGAGTACTCTTCTGAGAACAAAATATTTAGAAAATATTTAACTTCTCTATTCTCTATATTATTTAAATCTCCTATATTACCTTGTAGGAACTGCTTATATTTTTATATTTTGTTGATTCCACTCCCACTATTTTAATTTCTTTCTCTCTTTCTCTCCTACATGTCTTTCCTTTTCCCTGTTTTGTAAAAGTCCACCCCTTCCAAAAGACTAAGCATAAAGATTCCCTCTTAAAACCAAGAAGTCTAACTGGAAGCCTGTGGACTTGGCCTTGGACACAATCTGAATAATTAATTAATAAAAAATACCAACAAATATTTGGACAGTGGTGATAATTATTCAAAGTTTTTTGAAGTATCATTGCAGATGAAGCACATCTTTAAATAATTAAATGAAAAACTTTACAAAGTTAAGCTGAAGCTGCTAAAACCAAACTAAACTAAATTGACTACTTCAAACTAGTAGACGAAACACTGGCTCTGCATGTGTGCATACCTGTATATATGTACAAATAAATAAGTGAATGTTTATTTATAAAGCCCACAACAACACTTTGCTGATAGATGAAGTACATTTATGATTCATTTTCCAGACCACAGGAAGCAATTTAAATATATACATGTTATAAAAGTAACACCTCTATATCTTGCACAGGGATCAGCTATATCCAGCAAAACTGAGACTTAGTAAGTTGTAAATTTTCCAAAGAAGTGAGGAAATTAATCATTTAAATGTATGAAAAGACAAAAGAAACAGTGCTGACATGGAAGTCATGGACACTGCTCACGACCAATATGATCAACCAAATGCCAATTTATTGTTGATACATCCTGGTTAATATAGCCCTTCTAGTTCTGTATCATGCTCAAGCTCTCTACTAATTGGCTAACTTTATCATGCACTCACTCTTAGCTAAAATATGATTCATTAAGTCTCTTTGTTCACACGCACGGTCCTCTCCACCTGCACCCTGCTTCACGTTCAGCCCCCAGTCACGTATACCAGCTGTTTTCCTTCTTCTCAAGGTTGCTTCATTACTTTCTCACAGGAAGCTTCATTACTTTCTCACAGGCGGCCTCGGCGATATCCTTGAAGCCTGCTGCTCACAAACATAACAATTCCATTCAGTCTGGATTGTTCACTAAGTGCCCCTGGCTCTCCAGGTATCCAACAAAACAGCATTTGAAAACAGACTATACAATCTGTCATGGGGATCAAGCAGGTGATCCATCTGCAGCTGACTAGGACCTTTTCTATAATATTAGATCAAAAGTAAGAAGTCCTTAAATACGAATATTTCTGTGAGAGTGAATTACTTTTAAAGTAATATGCATCTATTCAAGTTGTGTACCTCCAAGAGGTCAAATATGTGATGAGTGCATGAAGGTACTTCTACCCTGTCTTATGCAACCTTGGAAGTACCCCTGCACTGTGGGACCTTTCAAATTATTTTTCTGTGGCTTCTTTTTCTTTAAAAATCTTCGTAAGTTCTTTGTTTCTTCTTGATGTGATATGAAATTTTTTTTTTTTAAATAAATCTGAGAATGTTTCACTTGCTGGAACAGTAAAAAATTACCTCCAGGTACACTTATTCTTTTCTATTCCTAACATTTGTTTGCTATCTTTATTAATCTATTTAATGATTAGTGTGGCTGCAGTAGACCTCACTAAATATATTGTTCACAAACTGCTAGAGTCTTCCAGTATGTGTGGAGCACACTCAGCACCTACAGAAATCAAATACAACATCCATCTCTCTTTTCTTATTTTTATCATTCCCAGGTTTAAGAATAGAAAAGTGTTTTCTGGCATACAGAATATTTTAGATTATTGAATCTCAGAAAAGGTTTGTGAGGAGGCAAAAGGAATCTTCAACTTAACATTACAATTCTGACTGTAAAAGAACAGTCTCAAATATCTTCAGAAGAATGGTGCCATGATCTGAAATAGAAAAACCTGTGACTATGTAATTATGCTGTCATGGAGAAAACAATTCACTACTACTGAAAGATAAGATCACATCTGAGGCTGCTGATAAATATTTTGTTCCAGCCTGAAGGAATAATAATGTCGTGCTGTCCTTTAATAAGGTTAGACCTGCTGCATATTTTTTTCCCATATGTGCTCCACTGAGATCTTACTGTGAGTTTACACACAGTCGTTTTGAAGTGCTGTGCTTTGTTGTGTGATAGTGATGGGAAACTTGCATGAAGGTAATTGGAAAATAAGACACTAACTCTGAGTAAACAAAATTTGAGCACTGTTTAATTAATGATTAAATTTGTTTATTTTTTATCTTAATGATTCTCTATTTTGGGGTTCCTTAAAGCAAAAAAATAAGGAAAAAAATGTGGTTTTTTTAATACTAATTGTACTATAAATTCAGAAATGTAACTTTTAGAAACCAGGAAAACAGAAAAATATTTTGAAAGCTTTTTTTTTTCTTTCTCTTTTCAATAAGATGAGATTCTATTCAATTGCGGAATATTATGGAAATTTCAAAAATCCCCTAGCACAAGCTTGAGATCTTAGTTTTTTAGAAAACATGTGACAATATCCATAGCCCTTATTCTGTTATCTGTTGTAGTCTCTCTACAGCTAGTTTTTTAAAATAAAGTAGAAATGTTCTCTAAATAAGAATTCTTAGCACTCATAAAGTACTGTTTCCTTAACTTTTCATAAAAATTTATAGATATGGAATATGAAGTTATGAAAGCTTTCTCTGAACAGATGTTTACCTGCTTATACAAACACAGTACAGAATTAGAAGGCAGCTCGTATCCTAAATACGTAGGTTGAATGCAAAGGGTTCAAACATTAATTCCTCATGAAGAGGGAGGTAGGTCTATTCCCATATATACACTGCTTACCTCTCTTTCAATAATGACCTTTTACTGTACAACTTTCAGAATCTTCTGAAAAAGAAGAAACACAACCCAGATTACTGTCATGTTCAAAATACCTGAAAATACGTAACATTTCAAGGAAACTGTGAGAAAGACTTTTTTTTTTTTAACTGTCCTCAAAGAGCCCTCTGGTTGAGAGCCAGAAAACTGAACTTCTTCAAATAATGACTTTGCACAATATGCACCCAGGGAGCTACTTTCAAGTGTAATCACTTCCCTAGAGGGATAGATGTGCCAGTGCATATTTCATTTTAATTTCTCTTTGGAACTAGTTCATACATGTACGGTATAAGCACTTGGCCTCTGTTAGTTTGGGTGAATATACCCCTCTCCTAACAGGAAGGAATGATAGACATACTCTATATCTGGCACAAGTTAATTTCATCACTAAAGATTCTGCAAAAAGAGAACTGAGCCACAGGAGGGGGTCAGCAACATGTGCTTCAAGGCAAGTGATTAATGGTAAAAAATAAGCTTTTTTTTTTTTTTTTTTTTTTCTACTGGATGAAACCAGGACGGTTTTCAGAAATGCATGATGTATATTTGGAGATTCCAGATGTTCAATAGCAGTGTGGATTACTGAAAGAATTCTGATGAAATGTATAAACAGCTTCGTCATATTTCTGTGAAGATGTCAATCTGTATTACAGAGAGTGTGAGAGAGAGTGAGTCTTTCTGGCAGCCATAAGACATTGTCAATATATTTTAAATACTCTATTTTAGGGATTACTTTTGAAAGCAATTCTGGTGGGGTTTTTTTTTTTTCTGAAGTTATCTGACTACTGAGGACAAAAGAAACAGAATAATTTGCATTCACATAGTGATACATTTCTTATGTAGACACCATTTATGTTTTGCAATAAAGCATTATAGACTGACTACTGTGACTTTTTTTTTCCCAGAAACTTAAATCCAAAATTGTAGATAGAGCACTGCTGGGGATTATCAGTGGGATGGATGTGTCTGGCATGAGTGTTATTCTCAGTTTGGCTTCATTAAATGAGCCATTACCAGGAAAGACAAGTTGTTGTATACTTTTATTGCCTTTCACAGTTTCCTCTATCAAATAAATAACACTGTTTTGTAACTTTGGTTATAGCACTGGTTCTAACTCCATTCCTCGACTATTGGAAATTGTTCATTAGCTTTTAAAATGACAAGGAGGAAAAGTGGCCTTGAGCTGCAGAAGTGAACTGCTGTTATTTTAGAACTGTGATTATCCTCTATTCTATGTCATGATATATAAGTAAAAGTTAATAAATAAAAAAAAAGTAATTCTATTATATAACATTGTTCAAAGCCCTCAAATTAAAAAAAAAAAACCAACACAAAACAAAAAAAAAACCCAAACCAGCAAAGCATGGGTAAGTTCTAGACAGTGACAAGATAACAGTCTACAGAATAGTCTATACATTAAATTTTCAGGGATCTCTCATTTTCCTAGTGATTTTTTATATTCATAATTATTATGGCACAGATCACTATCGAGTAATGTGGATCCATGGGAAGAGATATTTCATATTAAATACCTCAGGAAAAAAATGGTTAAATGAAAAATATTTCCCATTTTCCTTATCACTTGAGCTAGTGGTTTTTAGACATGTCCTTAATAAGTGGCTAAAGAGGAATCACATCTTTCCTCTCCTGATGCACTAACACTATCCTGAAGAACTCATTCTCCCACCATGTAACAGAAGAAAGAACATGCTGTCCCTCTACCTCCTGTCACAGTAGACATCTCTAATTAACTGACTGGTAACATCAGTAGTACATTAGCTAATGAATGAATAATTTGACATACTCTTCAGTATTTTTTCTTCAAATCATGTCCTGAAATTTGGTTATGATAAAATATTTTTTCTTCTACAACTCAACTGTAGTTAACTAAAAGTGATTCTTAGAGCTTGGTAATAATTATTTTTTCATTACCTCTTATTCAAACTAAAAAAATTTTTTTTTTTTCTTTTGAGACTTTCTTATCTTCTAACATATTCAAACAACTGGAAAAAAAAGGTATTTCACTAAGTAACTAGAAAACGCCCACACTTTGAAAAAAAAACCACCTTTTTTTTTTCCTGATTACCTGACAAAATATTCTTACTATTTTCCAGTTCTAAAATACCTCAGTTAGACCTCATGTGCAGAACAAGACAATAAAATATAATTTTAACACTGCAGGAATGGCACAGAAAAATTCATAGCAGGCTTATTTAGACAAGATATTTGAAATATTTTCTATTACCTCTGTGTGACAGCAATTTCTACTTTAATACCACATAAGCAATAAAACATCTCAATAAGATGTGAATGGATGTTTCCAAACTTTTTCTTTATGCTGAAGATTAAGTTTTGTTGCTACATTGTTTAAGCTGGCAGACAATAGATTGTTGCTTTGTCAGATTCTTTGGGATTGATATTCCTCGCCACCATTGTAAAGGTATGTTTGTTGTATCTGACAGTGGGGTGACTGTGAAACTGGTACTTCTAGTGTTTCACAGGATTCCTTACTTATAAGTGTATGAGAATTTAGTAATTTGCAATGAAAAATTATTGTGCTTGCCATAGTTCAGCCCAGATCGAGACCAGACTATACAGTCTCTTTCTC
Source organism: Chlamydotis macqueenii (assembly GCF_036417535.1). Taxonomy (NCBI): domain Eukaryota; kingdom Metazoa; phylum Chordata; class Aves; order Otidiformes; family Otididae; genus Chlamydotis; species Chlamydotis macqueenii. Next base: position 140,826,903 of record NC_141556.1, on the reverse strand, counting down.
ACTTTCCTCACCCTGTAGCAAGACAGAAGGGAGAATTGGTAAACAAAAGGCAGCAAAAATATATGGGTTAAGATAAAACAAAAAAAAATTGAGAGATATCAGAAGAAAACAAAATAATGATGGACAAAAAATACAGTATAATGGCTCACAACAAAACACAACACCCACTTTCTTCCTACATAACAGGAAATGCCCCTCACCACCCTCCTCACTTTTATACTGAGCATAATGTCACATGGGATGGAATAGCCCTTTGGCTAATTTGGGTAAACTTACTCCAGCTGTTGGCTAATTAGTAACCTATCCCAGCTGGGTGCCCCAGCCATAGGGGCTACCAGCTCCAGTTCTTTTCCCAGCTCCAGTGAGTATTAACTCTATCCTAGCCAGAACCCTGACAGTGCTTAACTAATTTTTTTATAGTGTAAATGCCATCTTAATAATAAGTAAAAATGATATAAAAATGAAAGATTTCTTTTAAAAGGTAAGGAATTATTACTGTAAGTAATAAGAAGAAGCAGAAAGCTCAGCTGTTCTGATTAATTCATTTTGTTCACTGCAGGTAGAGATGTCACTGCAGAATAACAGGATTGTTAACTGGAGAACTGACTGGGGAAAGACATGTTGGCTATCAGAGACATTTTTCTCTAGGCTTGCATTTTGTGCCTTCACACATTTTACAACATTGTTGCAATTTTCTATTTTTGCTTTTTTTTTCTTAAATTTACTTACTATTACCTTCAGATTTCCCTTTGATATTTGTTTTTTTTGTTGTTGTTTTTTTTTTTTTTTGTCCGGGCAATTAGAATGAAGTTAGAGCAAACATATGAAAGACAGCCGCTCTTCTTTTTGTTGTTCTTTGAAGTGACTAACTTGATGATGTCACTTATACAATAGTCTCTGCAGCAGTAATATCAGCTAAAGCATAAAAGGTATGTCTCACCTCACTATTCAAGAACTGGCTTTTAAATTAAGAATTTTTTGAGTGTGAAAGGCAAGATCTGTATACAAACTTGCTGTAACTATAAATGTTTTATAGTTATGCAATATTTGTTGATCAGCACTGTAGAAGTTAATGTTTTCTGTTTTTTTCATATCTCTATCTTTGTCCTTCCAGTATACATTTAAATTACATATGAAAACTTGTCAACTGTTGCAAAAACAGAAACACATGCCTCTGTCATGGGAAAGTTCATGGTGTACTGAGGAAAAAGATACATTTTGTATTAAGCCAGTATCTAAACAAAACCAGTGGGAAATCACAGTTTTTACACTGACGAACATACATGTATACACATTTAACAATGTCTTACACTAGACCATGCAGAGCATTCACACGTACCTCCATGCGCCCATTCACCATGAAAGTAACATAAAAAGTCTTCTAAACACTGCTACTAGATACTTTACAGTATTTATTGACTTCTGTTTAGATTGTTCCCAAGGTTTGGATGCAAGAGGAAACTCCCCTAGAATAAGAAACTGCTCTCAGCTAATCATTCTTAACAGAACTTTACCCCGAACATGAGATGTCAGGAGACCAAGTGATCCTGAAGATTCATTATTTTCTGCTTAGTTGAATGAATTACTCCATTCAAACCAAATTATCTCCTTTATATTACAATACAAGTAAGATGAGATCTATACCCTTACAAATAATTAGAGTAATCAGAAACAGCATGGAAAAGGTTTTGAGTGTAAAAAGAACTCCACAAAAGCATTTCAGTTGAATGCAATGCTGATGAATATCTGGTGAGGAATGAATGGACTATTTCCTCCAGTATTTTGAGTTTATGCCAACTTTACCTACTTAACAAGAGCTTTGAAATTGTTTGCCTACCTTTGTCATTGACATTGCATATCTTTGTCATTGTTTGCATATCTTTTTCAAGTGAATAAGTGAATTCTGTCAAGTACCTTTTTTACATTTGCCAACTTTATATCATGCCATCTGAAAAAGATGCTAAATTTAATGCAATTCAGAGGCCATTTCCTTGGTCTTTGTCAACCAAGTGTCCAGTGAAACGCAGCTGAGAGTAGAGAGCTTGATCTAGGCAGCAAGTCAGTGAAGAGAAATTGAATGCTTGAACTGGACATCAAGGAGCATAAAAATTTTATTACAATTTTCAGCTTTTCCAGCTGTTAGCACATATGCTTCACTGTAACTTGTATGTATTCGTCATTTAACCAAGGATCACGCATTCTGCTATCACAAAATCATGCAAGCAAAAGAACTCTCATTTTGATGGTAGTCACTGGAATATGCAATTTCAGAAGATGTTCAGCTAAATTGTAGTGTGCTAGGCAAAGTTTTATGATATAGCCATTAGAGTACAGCATCCCAGAAGCAGGAACAGAAAACATAAGTGCGTCTGATTTGAACAAGAAGGGAGAACGTGTGGATTTCCCTAAAGTGGTAAGAGCATATCTGCGATAGTACCAAAAAAGTGTGTAGCTGGGTCAGCCCAACGCTGTTGCTCAGAAGCCAGGCTTTGTTGCTTAGTTGCAGCCCTGTGTTAGCATAGCTTACATTGTGTCCAGAACACAAGTTAGTGCTTCTGTCTAACTCCACCTCTCTTTGACATCACACAGTTTTGACTTCAATCAGAACTGAGTAAAGGATCTCTGTACTGCATTGCTCTAAACAGAGAAGGTAACATATACAGCATTTTTAAAATACTAGTTGAAACTGGACTTACTAAATACAGCATACACAAGGCAGTTGCTGCCTGAAAGTGTTAATGGCCTAGAAGGCAGAGGTTTCTTCCTCAGTCTAACAGAACAGTGCTGATATGCTCCACTACACCTCCCGAGACTGGAAGTAGTAGTGTCTTGTGTGCCATCTTCTGCCTTCGCTCCTGTGCTCACACTAAGGTGGATCATAACATAGATAGTTTATGGAGCGTTTGAGCACACTTAAACCTCTTAAGCAGTGGAAACAAATGACATCCACAATTGGTTTTTTCAAACTTACTAAGCATGACATTAGGAAAGCAACAAACTTTATTGATGAGAGATCAATATGACAGTTGAGCAGTAATGACTACCACCAGTCACCTAAGAAATTGGTGCACAAGAATTTCCATTGATAATAGTAATTAGATCATCACAAAGTGTATTTCTTACTAAGGATTTACAGCTTAGCTTGTGAGTCAGTCAAATCTTTATCTTACATAATAATATTTTAACCCACAGAAATAAATAGTAACAGCAAAAAAGTCACAACCAACAAAGAAAAAAAAAAACAACACAAACATACAAAAACACTCTCCAAAGTTCTCCCTCGAAGTGTTGTCCAAATCCAATACCATAAATAGTTTTCAAAAGTCATGTAATGTAGATTTTACTGGAGTAAACTATAACGTCAACTTAAAAAAGCTGTCTTGTATCACAATTGCATAACACATTGCATTTGTTTAAAATTTTATCTCACCTGTTTCATTTATTCTTTTGTTACCACTGCTTGATTAGAAACAGAATTTTTTAATTAAATTTTTTAAGTAGAAAGAAGTAAAAAAAAAAAGCTTAGGTAATAGCCTTGTGTGTTAAGTGTTTTCAGTAAATGAAAAACGGGGCCCTATAACAGTAAAAATCTTGTTCAGGGTATGAACTCCTGGTTCTTGAATGACTTGAATTAGGTCACATTGCAATGTCTGATCAGTCAGTTTTGTAGCCAAAATCTTTGATGAGACTTGAGTAGCCAATTCACCAGGCTCCTCAAGTAGGCAAACAAAAGTAAAAAGATAATGTTTAAAAACATTATCCCTCGTCCTATCAAAACAGGCCCTGGTAAAGAGTTTCTCCCTGTCCTTCTTATAAGCCCCCTTTAGGTACTGGAAGATGGCTATAAGGTCTCCCAAGAGCCTTCACTTCTCCAGGCTGAACAACCCCCAACTCTCTTAGCCCCTCCTCATAGGAGAGGTGCTCCAGCCCTTTTATCATCTTTGTGGCTCTCCTCTGGACCCTTTCCAACAGGTCCACATCCTTCTTATGTTGGGGGCTCCAGAGCTGGATGCAGTACTCCAGATGGGGTCTCACCAGAGTGGAATAGAGGGGCAGAATCACCTCCCTCGACCTGCTGGCCATGCTTCTTTTGATGCAGCCCAGGATGTGGTTGGCTTTCTGGGCCACAAGCGTACATTGCTGGTTCATGTTGAGCTTCTTGTCCACCAGCCCTCCCAAGTCCTTCTCTTCAGGGCTGCTCTCAATCCATTAAACAATCTCAACCCATTTAAGCCATAGACATTTGATGTATTATTATTAGCCTTATTATATTTTAATTACTCTTGTTGTTACAATCTGCATTCACATTTCAGGAACACTAAAGAGCTCCACGCATGGGACTAACTGTGCTAGCTGCTCTCCTAATACAACCAGAAATGATGGTAACTGCTCCAGGGGGCCTTAAACCTACGTACAAAACCAGAAGAACAGAAAGAGAGGAAAAGCAGTTCATAATATGTAAACAACTTGATGGATAATGCTTTCTGTAGGTTGTCATCCATTTTACATCCAGCAAAGAAATGTTCTGTAGGAAATTAGTTCTATTTTGGCTAAGAGATTAAAACATGACACTGTAAAATGGAAGGGTTTTGCTCAATGTCATAGCTATAGTGTTTGCTCAGAACATGAGTTTTAATGACATTTTGGCATTTATTGTCATACTTAGGTTCACGTACAGGGGGCTTCAAGTTCTAGAACATTATTTCAAAGTATGAGACTGCATTCAATCAGAAATCTTGCTCAGTTTGAAAGAAAATAGCAATGCTTTTGATTGCTAACTTAAATAGATAAAGAAAAAAATCTATCTAGTCATATCATATGAGTTCAATATGGAATTCCAAGCAGCATCTTAAAAAAACAAACAAACAAGAAACCCAAAGATAAAAAATCCAAAACTCTGAGAATTTCCCAAAACAGACAGCTACGTTTACCCTGGAGGCTGTTGTTTTTTTGCTAATAGCAACAAGGAGTACTATTTCATAGGACTATTGCCAGACAGGAAGCTGTAATTTATTTAGTGCTCAAAAACATAGAGTGTTTCACAAATGTGTTTATAGTCTCAAAAATACACACCAATCTGGACTTGAATTGATGGTGTACTACCTAAGAGTAGAAATCAACAAAAATTTATCTGGAATATCCAGAGCTGTAAGAAGATGAAAATGGAGAATCAATAGTGCAAAATTATATTTAAACATAATCAGATGACCATAAAATCATAGAATCTTAAGGTTGGAAGAGTCCTCCAAGATCATCAAGTCCAACGTAACAGCACCATACCTACTAAACCATTCTTGTGCTTGAGATCTTAATGATTCTGCTGAATGCATGAATGAATTGAAACAGGCATGCAAGGATATATGGTGGAGGTTTGTGGTTACCTTGAGAAGGCATTAAACAAGAATCTTAGTTCAGATATTTTTTAGTTTGTATGTTCCTTAAGCATATGTGGAGATGGAATTAAATGCATATTTAAAAGTATTCAAGATGAACAACGGTATAATGCTAATATTTCACATCAGGAAACATGGACACATATAAAAAAAAAAAAAGAATCACAGAATTATCATAGAATCATAGAATACCAGATCAGAAGAGACCTCAAGGATCATCCAGTCCAATATTTCTTAGCAAAAACTCAGTCTAGACAAGATGACCCAGCACCCTGTCCAGCTGAATCTTAAAAGTGTTCAGTGTTGGGGAATCCACCACTTCCCTGGGGAGATTGTTCCAATAGCTGATTAGTCTCATTTTGAAAAATTTTCCTCTGTGTCCAATCAGAGTCTCCTCAGGAGTAACTTGTACCCATTACTCCTCATATTTTCCATGTGACTTCCTGTAAAAAAGGAGTCTCTATCTTTGTAGCCACCCTTTCAATACTGGGACATGATGATAAGGTCTCCCCTAAGCCTCCTTTTCTCAAGGCTGAACAAATCCAACTCTCTCAGTCTTTCCTCATATGGCAGGCTTCACAGTGTTTTGATCATGTTTGTGATCCCTCTCTGGACCCTCTCCAGTCTGTCCACATCTTTTTTGTATAGTGGGAACCAAAACTCAACACAGCATTCCAGGTGTGACCTGACAAGTGCTGAGTAGAGTGGGAGCATGACTTCTTTATCTCTGTTGGTGATGCTCTTGTTGATGCAGCCCAGCATCGTGTTGGCTTGCTTTGCTGAAGCAGCACACTATTCACTCATATTGAGCTTGTTGTCCACCAAGACCTCCAGGTCCCTTTCCACAGAGCTACTCCCCTGCCAGGTAGATTTCAACCTGTGCTGCACTCCTGGATTATGTTTCCCTAGGTGCATTTGTCTTTGTTAAACTTCATGAAGTTCTTGTTAGCCTACTCTTCTAGCCTATCTAGGTCTTCCTGCAGGGTGACTCTCCCTTCCAAAGTGTTAATTTCCCCGCTCAGTTTGGTATCTTCGTCAAACTTTATCAGGGTACACTTGATCTCATCATTCTGATCACTTATGAAGATATTTAACAGCATTTGTCCAGAATCAATCTCTGGTGGACTCCACTTTTGACTGATTGTCAGTTGGAAAAGGATCTATTTATGACAACTCTCTGGGTGCAGCCTGTGATCCAGTTCCCCACTCACTGCACAGACCACTTGTCTAGGCCATAATGCATCAATTTCTCTAAGAGGACGCTATGGGAAATCATGTTGAAAGCCTTGGAGAAATCCAGGTAGACAATGTCCACCGCTCACTTCACATCAACCAAGCATGTTACTTTGTGGTAGAAGGTGATCAGGTTTGTCAAGCACAATTTGCCCTTGATGAATTTGTGCTGGCTTTTCCTAATCATGTGCTTCATGATAGCCCCTAGAAGGATTTGTTCCATAAGTTTCTCAGGGACTGAAGTAAGACTAATGGGCTTATAATTTCCTGGATCCTCTTTTAAGCCCTTTTGTAGGTGAGGGTGACATTAGCCTACTTTCAGTCTTCTGGGATGTCCCCTGATCTCCACAACTTCTCAAAGATTATGGAAAGCAGCCTCAATATGATGTCAGCCAGCTCTCTTAACACCCTTGGGTGCATATTTTCAGGGCCCATCGATTTGTAGGGGTCAAGCTCCTGTAATAGTTCACATGCCAGCTCTTCCTTCACTGACATTGGGTTTGTATTTAGATCAACCTGGATTTTTGTTCCCAAGGTCTGAGCCCCAGCAGCATTGGTAAAGACGGAGGTGAAGAAAGTGTTTGGAACCTCTACCTTTTCAGCATTTTTGGTGAGCAATTTACCTCTCCTGTTTAAAGGTGGGTCAATATTTTCCTTCTGTTTCTTCTTATTGTTTATGTATCTGTAGAACCTTTTCTTGTAGTTTTTGACATCTCTGGCCAATTTCAATTTGAGTTGAGCTTTTCCTTTTCTAACTGCATCTCTGCACATCCTGGCAACTCCCTTGTAGTTCTGAATGGGTATTCATCCTCTTTTTCATCTCTGGTATGCTTTGCTTCTCTCTTGGTTTTGAACAGACTCAGAAGCTTGCAGTTAAGCCAAAGGAGTCTCTTACTCCACCTACTTCCCTTAGCTTTAAAGAATATTAACTTTTTTTTTTTCTTCTTCTTCCAGGACAGCGTTCTTGAAAAACTCCCAGCAGTCACTAGGTTTTTTATCCTCCATTTAAGCTTCCCATGGAATCTCTCCCAACTGAGCTCTGAGTGAGTTGAAGTTTACTCTTCTAAAATCTAAACCCTTTGTCCTTAGTACTAACCTTCAGCATGCTCAGCAGGATCCCAAACTCTACAATGTTGTGATTGCTGCAGCCAAGGCTATCTCTAACTGAGATATTACAAAGCAAGTTTTCTTGATTTGTGAGTAGCAAGTCCAGCAGTGCCTCATTCCTGCTTGGCACATCTAACATTTGTATATGAAGCAGTTCTCTATGCATTTCAGGAACTTGTTGGATGATATATGAGCTACTGTATTGTTCTTCCAACAAACGTTTGGATAGTTGAAGTCACCCATAAGAACCAGGCTCTGTTGACCCAAAGCTTGTTTAAGTGACCAAATATTGCTTCGTGAACCTTATTTTCTTGGTTTGGAGGTCAGTAATAGATACCTAAGATCCCCCTTGGAGATGGCGCCTGTCATCTTGACCCAGAGGCATTCTATAGGAATTCCACAATCACTATAGCTGACTTCTATACATTCAAGGTTCTCCTTGATATAAAGCACAACTCTTCCTCCTCTTCTTCCCCATCTATCTTTATAAAAGAGCCTGTAGCCATCCATCATGATTCTGCAGTCATGTGAGTTGTCCCACCATGTTTCAGTTATTCCTATGATATCATAAATTCCTGACTGAGCACGGAGCTGCAGTTCCTCCTGTTTGTTCCTCAGGCTGCATGCATTGGTATACATACACTAGAGGTGGTAGGTCTTCTGGTTCTCATCTTGGGAGGTAGCTAAGGAACAGTGGTTGCTGCTCTGGTTGGCCTGACTTACTCGCCAGTTGGTTGCAACGGTGTGAGCATTGCCAGTTTGGACCTCACCCCTAAAGTCCTTCAGTTCAAAGGCCACCCTATCAAGTTGGCCAGTCTGCTGTCAAAAGTCCACTTGTCTCTTCTAGATAAGTGGATCCCATCCCTCTCTATCAGGCTATAGTCATTGAAGAACATCTCATTGTCATAAAAGCCAAAACCTTCACGATGGCAGCAGCCACAAAGCCAGAAGTTGATTTGCATTATAAGTCTATTTCTGGCTGCACCCTTTCCTCTAACTGGTAAAATGGAAGAAAAGATAATTTAGGCACCAATACTTTTCGTTTGCACCCCCAGGCCTTTGTAATCTTCCTTGATTCTTCCCAGGTTCTGGTTTGTGGCATCATTTGTGCTCACGGGAAAGAGTAGTAATAGATATTAGTCTGTGCTCTTGACAAGTTGTGGCACCCACTCAGCAACACCTTGGACCATAGCTCCTGGAAGGCAGCATACCTGTCATGACTCTCTGTCAGGCCAGCAAATGGGTGCTTCAGTGTCCCTCAGCAGAGAGTCACTCAATATAAGCACTCATAATTTCTTTTTGTGGTATCCACTGTGTACTGCTACTAAAGTTTCTCCTTATAGACCTTGCTCATTGGTGCCTACAGTTGTTAAATCTTCATATTTATTTTCTGGCTGTAATGCTGGAATGTGCAGGTTGTAGCAGAGTTCTGCTTTTGTGGGCTACCAGGGTCTAAGGTGCCTAATTCTCTGTATTGTCTGCCATAGGAGCATGGTTCTAAAACCAGTTATTTTATTTTGTCTCAGCCCCTCTAATACTGTGCAGCCTTTTAACAGTTTCCTGTAACTTGGTCCCCTGATACAACAGATCATCAACCTGTGCACATCTTTTGCAGGTACTTACATTTTCCTCCAGCAGAAGAGTCTGGGCAATGGTTGCAACTTACTATGTGTACTGAAGTCTTCTTCTAACCAGTTCCATCTGAGTGGAAGCGTCAGATATCTCAGGGGGTTTCTCTGTAGAAATACTAGTTTTAGCTCTGAGGTGAGTGCCCACCACCCTGGCGGGAGGGGTTGATTTTAGCTGCCTTTGGCTAAACGGTTCTTTCTCCCACTAGTGAAAACTTTCATTTTCCATGAAATTGCTCTCTCCTGGCATGCCAAAGAAGCATTTTTTCAGTAGGGTTTGTGCATACATTGTTATGATTAACTGGCAGTGTTTAGCTTTCAAACAGACTGAATGCAGCATAGGAAAGTCTGTGACAAGTTGTTCCAGAAACATTTTCACAGAAATGTTCTGGAAAATATGAAAAAAATTTACTTCCGAAGACACATTTATACTGATGTCTTTTGTCATCTTTTGACTTGAATGGTGCCACAATAATATTATTTCACAAGATAACCATACAGCAAATAAAAGCCAACTCACTCCTACATAAAACATACGTTTTTTACAATAATTGTTCTACATGTTTTCAAGTATTCAAAAGTCAAATTTCTTATATCTGTTGCATTGTTGTCCTGATACTGGACAAAAAGAATGACTTGATATCGCTTACTTATCACTGTTGTTCTCTATGGAAATGTAGAAATGGCATGCATCAGATAATTCCTGTTCTCTCTTCAATTCAGAACACACAGTGCTGTCTGTGCATTGCAGACTCTTTTTGAATTTTTTGAGCTGCCACAAGAAACAAGCAGGATTACTTTGAAAATCTCCAGTGCCAATGATCTAATATAAAGCATTTACTTCTGTCACCATTTTACTATCTGATCTAGATCTTCAGTTGATGTAATCTGGCAATAGCTCCATTGGAGTCAGTGGAGCTCTGCCAACTCATGCTGCTGAACAGAAGTCCTACTAAGGGCTACTTTGGGCCTTGAATTTTCCTAATCAGTTTCAGCAAATCTGCATGCTCTATATAGGTCAGGCAGTGAGTATTTTATTCCCATGTCAAAAAAAATATTGTTTTACACAGGTAATCTCATACTAACATAAGATAAGTCTCTTCTACAGCTGAGTCCGCAGTGTGAGTTGGATAGATTCATAGATTCACAGAATAATTTGAGTTGGAAGGGACCTTTAAAGGTCATCTAGTCCAACCCCCCCCTGCAAGGAGCAGGGACATCTTCAACTAGATCAGGTTGCTCAGAGCCCTATACAACCTGACCTTGAATGTTTCCAGGGATGGGGCATCCACCACCTATCTGGGAAACCTGTTCCAGTTTTCCACCAACCTCACTGTAAACAACTTTTTTTTTTCCTTATATCCAGTCTGAATCTATCTCCCTCTGTTTTGAAACCATTACCCCTAGTCCTGTCACAACAGGCCCTATTGAAGGTCCCTTCCAACCCTAACCATGCTATGATTCTATGATATAATGACATTTTTTTACTTACAGTGAGTGAGATCAGAATCAGGCTAAGACTTAAATATTGAAGACCTGATGTGTAACTTAAGAGTCAACAACAATGAAAAAGTACATAATCATCTTTCTTTATAAATAGTGTAGCAACATAGTTAAATAAATTAATAAAAAAAACCCATTATGTTAATCAATATGATAAAAACTCTAGGTAGGTAAAAGGATACAAGACAAAATATAAAGTAAAATGAAAGATTAACCTTATAAATAAAAATAAAAATACTGCCTTAAATAAATCCTTGCAAAGGAGGAATACAGCTCAATATAACATTTGCTGAAGTTATTTTAAAATTATTTCAGGTTTGCTAAGTTTAATAAACAGGCTACCAAATAGGTTAACTATTTACAAATTGTTCACAGAAAGTTGTCCTAAATGACTGAATTGTCAAGAATGTTTTATGAGTGTGAATTTGTGGTAGTGTAATGGATTGTCTTGTTTATGCCTGTGTTTCTGCATTAGAGCTCTGATTTATTAGAATTTAATTTTTTTTTTTTTCAAATAAGACATATTTATCACTGTCTATCACTGTAAGAAAGACCTTAGTGCTCATATCAAAGCTTATACACTGAAAAACATTGGAGAAGAGGTGATTATTGTGCCTTATAATACAAAACAGCAGCCTCTTTGCAGGAAAGAAAGATAAGATTTTTTGCTTGTACAATGTACTAGTTGTGTAAATTTTTAATGCAATACAAAAGACTGAGTGCAATGTCTAGTATTAATAATTTATAGATAATCCTTTTAGCCATCCACAAATTGGCTGCAGAATAGCAACACAGAAATGGTATCTCATATATCTGTGTGGATAAACACTTCTAATTCTAGCTTCTTAGGAGATCTCTTCTCTGTAGTTGGTAGACTTTATGTTGGATGTTACGTCTGACTTTCCTTTGATTTATAGGCAATTATTCTGTTGCGAGTTAAGTCAGTATGGACCTAGTGGTCTGGGTTCAGGCAAAGCAGAAGGCAGTTTGCTGGAGCATGAAGAAGCATGAGATGTGTCCCCGGAGGCAGGGGATATTTCAGTCTACTTGAACTAGACAGTAAACTGTTCAATCTTGTGGAAGAAGAATGATTCAAAAAATTGCTACCAGCAGCTTCAGTCTTCCCATGATTGCTGTCAGCTTATGTTAAGGTGTGCAACTGAGTGAAGGACAACTCCTCCTCCCAACATCACTCTCAGGCTCAGACCTGGAAGTCTTTTCTCTCCCCTGTGCATGTCAGCGCTCTACTCAGAAAACCCCACTGAGTTTGCTGTTTGAAGCATCCTTTTCATCCACCCTATACTGCTGAATCATTTAATGCTGTTCTGATGGCACAGTCATGCCCACAAATCTTGGGGTTTCTTGTGGGAGTTTCAGTGCTTCTCTAGGCACAATAAGTTATAAAAGACTTTTTTTTTTTTTTTTTTTTTTTTTTTTGTGCTATGCTCACTTACGTCAGGGCTTTGGCTAACACTGGAAACCAGACAAATTAATACTTCTGTGAGAGGCCATTCTTAAAACCAGACTAACTCCTCCATACATGTCTCAAGTTTTACAGTTTCCTTGCCTTATACTTAATCACAGATCTTTTCTGGTTTTTGTTTTCCTCTGTTAGACTTAGAGAGCTTTTCCTCTGCTGTTAGCAATGGTCTTCAAAGAACAGGTGAGCCAGGAATAGCTTCCATTATGTCCAATTTTGCCATTTGCATATTGAGCTTTCAGTACCAGGTGCTAATCATCTGTTTGCTCCCTCCAGTGGTACATTTACCAATTCTGAGGGCCTTGCTATGTTACAAAGTGAAAAGATTGTGAAAAGAGGTGAAATGGCCTGACATCAAGCTGCCAATATGACAGAAGATGGGAGAAAATAGTAAAAGTAAGTTGGAATGGGAACATTATGTCTTTCCTTGTACCCAGAGCCCTACTAGCCCTACTATACTACTAGTCCAGGCATCTTGGCTTCAGCTACCTGGAGCTGGACCTGCTCAGCTCTGACATGTAAGATGTGTTTTTCCTTCAGCCGTGGAAGAACACACATGAAGCACTGATCAGATATGTAAGGATGTCCAAAGTTTTTTTCTCACAGGGCAACTCAAAAGACTGGAGAGTGGGCAGGCGGTAAAAGTAATCTGAAATATCCTTGTAGTCTCTGCACGTCATATGATATTCTTGACATCTACAAGAGTAACATGGGGAAAAATAATTGGTTGTTTACTTATTTCTTATTTCCAAGGAACAACTGAAGTACAGAAAATACTGATGAGAGCTCCTATGGCTCTGTCTGGCTGACAGCTTTGTAGGCTGTTCACGGACCTCGTAAAAAATAGTTGCTCCTCTCCTCTCCTGTGAGTCCAGACCCACTAACCCAGTCTCAGAACATCTGGAAGAGACTTGTGAATGTCACTGTCTCAGCTATCAACTTGTTAATTCAAGTAGAGCCTTGCTTAGAAAGTTTTCTTATATAAAGTCCACAGGGTCTGAAAGTAAGAGTGCTTTCCTGAGGCACTCTTGAGTACATCTGACTTAGAGATGAAAAATAGAAATAGTTACTGTTTTAGTTTTGGATCTTTTGTTGTTTAGTGGAAGTTGGAAAAGTGCAGAGAACTGTTTGGTCCTTTTCAGGATGACAGAAAAGTTACAGAATCATACTGTCCTATTTAACTTTTTATTTTAATTCTTTTTAGCAGTTGTATATCTCCATTATTTATCCAGCTAAAGAAAAATTAAGAAGAAAGACAAATACTTACAGAAAACTGCTGGAGTTTTTCAGGGATGTTAATGAGGCCTACATTAGCTCATGTCAGCCTCGAGGCAGAAGACTTGTTTATTTGCTCATCCTCAGATGACTGGCTACCTGTACAAGCACAAGCCTTTTTCAGGGCACTGGCTGAGCACTTCTGGTTACCCTGGATTGATGTCAAATCAAGACCCTGGGATGATACTGGCTTAGCAGCTCTAGTTTTCTTTAGAGAGTTTTTGCTCAGCACTTCTAATTAGCAGTCTTGATGTTAAAGGATAAAGCTATTAGCAAGATATTAGATCAGTATATCTAGTGCATTCAAATAATGCCAGAGATCAGGCCACTATGGGATTTCTGACTTAGCACATCCTCTTACTCAAGAGAGAATATAGCATAAAACGTTGAAAGTATTTGCTATGTAATATTTGTGCCCAGCATTGGCCTTGCTCACATGTTTATATTCTGCTTCATGTCATATAAAAACTTGAGAATCAAAGCCTAATTTGTGTTTTAATGACTGAGAGTGAGAATAAGTCTACTCAGTCTCATACAAGCTGAAAAACTTTCTCTTTGTTTCAACAGGAAGCAGACTGTGGAAGCCCCTGGGCAAGAATGCCACCCTGGTCTATCCTGCACAGTGCTTAGGGAAATGGAATGCTGATCCAGAACAGTGGTTTTTAATCTCTGGGACTCAGATACCGCAATTAAGAGGTCCACAGAAGGTGACCAGAATAGGAAGTATTCCTTATATCAGCTGATGAACACCAAACTCATAAAGGAATCCTCACGGGATATTTATTTTGTACATCCAAAACTGAAGCAAGATTTAAAACCATTGATTCAGGCTTGGCATCTGTGAATGTGATCTCGACATTGAAAAATAATAACATATCAGAGACAATTCATTTTTTATTTTGCAAGGCAGATTCCTCTAGACAGTCAGCAGTCAGATAAATTCACTGTCTGATCATCAGTTAAAGTGCACAGATTTTAGAGTCTTTTAGTAGTTCACTAGACTGTAAGAAAAGTAGAGAAAAATTACCAGCATACTAAAGAGGAATCCATAGTGTTCACTGTGACAACAATACTGCAAATTAATGAGCTGAAATGCCTGGTGTATCAGCTTTCCTCAAATAACTTTGTAAGGTCGACATTACAGATTAATTCTAGCACTGATATCTTAGGTAAATTTCATTCCTTATAGTAGCCCTTCAGGGCTATTTAGTGACTCGCTGCTACAGAGATACTACTGTTTTCTTTTTCTTCTTAGAATAAACACTCAAACACTTCATTGAACTGCCACAGAACAGCCACTGTAACACTTCTTAATGAGCAAAGATTGTGCAGCCGTCTAACTGGTGAAAAATCTTCTGTAGTTATAGATAAAAGTTTCTTGGCTTTGAAATGATCTAAAATATATGGACACTAAAACACTAGATTTACAGTATATTTGTATCTACATAACGAAGCATAAACAAAGACACAAAACAAGGGCTTTCCTTACAAGCAAACAGAAATTGCATAAGAAAACTCAGTAAGCTTCCCTAATCCACCCTAGCTGATTAACAGGATAATCTGTTTTCCATCCTTCTCCTCCAGAGAAAGCCATATGAGGATTTCTTCGCCTATAGACAAAACTGAAAAATTTGTTTTCATTTGTTATTAGGTTTTGTGGTTTTTTTTTCCAAAGAAGAAAAATCAAGAGTGTTTTATAACTATGACTTAGAATGTCTCTTTTTTTTTCTTTTTTCTTACTGTCCTTGAAACTTCATACTGGCTATTTGCTGTCTGAAACAAAATAAAGTGCACCTAGCTTAATTCTTAGTTATCATTTCTGGGTATCTTTTATTACCGTATGTAGTTTAGCCAAATTTTGTTGTAGCTGCTGTAATAGAAAAGGTCAGTCAATTTCTCATATGGCCTCATTTTTTTGAAATGAAGCCCGAAATGGTAATTAATGAGCAACAGAAATGTACTTGCATGTAGCAAACAAGGTGCATGAAAGTAGTTTATAATATTACAATATCTGGTAATTTTTTGTATACATTACACACAAATTATAATAGTCTAGACCTGAAGAGCTGCCTTGTTATAATTTTGGTATTCAGCATTTGCCTTCAGTAATGCTATTGTATTGTCTTCTCCTTAACACAACAGCATATAAACTCACTTGAGAATACAGATCCAAGTTTTTATCCTGTGCTGCACATTCCTTGTCCATGATAAGTGACTCTGTATTTGTCTTGCTAGCGTACTCTTAATACTGGAAAGAATGATTCTGGTAACAGTATTTCAAAACCCTCTCAAACATTGTTAGCCCATATACATTTATGTGTTTTACAATTTTTGAAAAATGAATAGGAAACACCAGTACTTGCAAGGCATTTGGGTCAAGAACCATTTGGTATAAAGGAATATAACTCAAAGGCACTGAGTACATTTCAAGTACATCGAGGAACAGATGAGAAAAAAAGGAAGAATATAGACACTAATTAAAGATTAATTTAAATGAGAAATCACTTGACAATCTCTTTTGTGGAAGAAAAGAGATGTTGGCATGAAGGAAAGGGAGGCTGCCTGAGGTAGAAGGCTATGTTATTAAACTTCAGCTGATAGCAGCTTCTAACACACTTAACAGCATTCGCAGCATCACTCCTGCTTGCTTCAAAATGAGCAGATACTCCGCTGCAGAAAAGTAATTACTCTCAAGTTCATGCTATGTTTGTGGTGAGTTGACTGTTCAATTCACATAAGCCCAAGGTTTTGTATTTTGCACAGCTTTATTTGAGCACATCCTGTGTTCACACTCAGTGCTAAATTAAGTCTGCAGAAAAGGCCTTTCTTTCCTGTTTGAGCATCTGATCATTTCTACTAGCACCACAGAGAAGAAATGAACATAAATATAGTTCTGACACCAAGAAATCTGTCTGCCTCTCTAATCCCCCTAATATCTTTTGTATCTCTATACTTCTATCATCATGATATCCAAAGAATATCACAAAGAATAACAAAAGATTCTTCAACCATGTAATAACAAAGAGAAAAAGGAGGAAGAACAGAACATAGATCAAAGATAAAGGGGGCTTCTAAACAGAATTAATACTTTGCCTCATTTTCTGATAAAGGTGATGATACTGAATGTGGGAAAAAAGCAGGAAGGCTCATGAGAACAGGGGCAACGAAACAGAAATAACAACAGAGGTTGAAATGAAGCTCACATTGCTTAGTACACTGAGGGTGAGCAGCCTTAAGAAGCTCTGCAGCACAGCTGACAAATGAAAGCTCAGGCCTGACAGTGTTTATTTTTAATAAATCTAGCAACTCTGTGATGATACTTTGCAACTGGAAGTAGCAAGTGCAGCACTTCTTTTTAATAAAGGGGGACAGGAGAGAGGACAAAAGGGAAGAATGAGGCAAAACACAGTAGCACGATCTCAAGATTATAAAAATAAGAAATAGGAGAATGGGATGAGAGTAAAGTAAAGAACAGCAAAAGGCATTTCTCTAAATGGAAAAGGAGCTTAAATACAACATTCACTTACATAGATTACACTGAAATAAACACTTCAATAAAGTGAACAATTTTCAAGATAAGGGTAATATTATTAATATAATCTGCCTAGAGTTCATGAAAATGCTTCTTTAAAGTATTCAATATGGTGGTATTAGACAAAGTTACTTAAGATACAAAAAAAAAAGGAGATTAGCATAAAAATATTAAACTACTTCAGGAATTGGTCAAAGGGGAGGGAGTGGAAGGTAACATTCAAAGGGGGAAAATTGGTGAAAGAGTGCATTACTAAAGGATCATTCTGTTTTCTTATTTCATATTATATTTTGAAAAGTGCATGCTAGTAAAATGTACCAATGAAAAAGTCAAGGAGGATTATTAACTCAGGAAGATCAGAAAGAACTGAGTGACCTTGAGAACTGGAATTCTAAAATTGGGAATAAATACAGCCATTAAAAGTACGAGATGGTACATCTGTAATACACTTTTTTCATTATAACCTGAGAGTTCATCTGCTGAAATGACTAAGGAAGAGAAAGGTCAAACTGGACAAGCCCATCGCAAAAAAACTCAACAGGAGACATCAGTGTACTGCAGCTATAGAAAGCTCACTTTTGATCCCAGAGCAAAGGGTTTCTGAAAGAGATTGAAAAGGACTAGCTAATGTTACGGGTACTGATTTTGTCACATCTAGATTGTTCACAGTCAAGAAAAAAAAAAGATCTCTAAGTAAAATAAGTGAAGAAAAGCTCTACTAAGATGTTTAAGGAATGGTATGTTTACATAGCTACATACTAGGTCTACATATACACAGATCTGAAAGAATATTTGGCAGTTTCAGTAAGAAAATGTATATATGTATTTATTTTTTCTTCTGTGCCTGAGAGATAGCCTGAGACTGGATTGTACCCACTGTCTCAGTGCGGACAGAGCTAGCATGCAATTGCAACGATCTATCTTTGTAGATCTGCTTTAAAAGTTCTTGGAATCAAAAGAGGAAATCTTTCTGCCTGCTAGCCTCTTCCTAACTCAGAAATCACAAAATAGAGCCAAGTGAAAGAAAACAGGCAAGACAAAACAGCAATAAGTGACAGAATAGTACTGGTCATTTGACAGTAGCAAGAAAGAGAGGAGGAAGATGTTGTGATCCTATTTGCAATAAATGTGATTGCTTGTGACCTTTACTGGAGAAGCACCTTTTGTACCATCCTTCTGTACACCCCTACAACACTGTAGAATAAAAGCAAACATTCTGTGTGCTGCATAGAAACACTTGGAGAAATAAGATTAAACTAATTTAGGTAGGTACTGTCTTTCCAGGAGTCTAACAAGTCTCTTGCTGTCATGAACAGACAGTTCAGAAAAAGGTTAGGAATGGAAATAAACTGCATGCATTCTGTTTTAAAAAAAAAAAAAAAAAAGGCTTTGTTGACATTCGTTTTCTGGGAAACACCGAACTATTTGTTCGTTTTTTTCTCTCGTATTGTAACTCGCTATATTTCTTCCCTATCATAACATTTCCTGGTGTTATCTGAATGCATTTTAATTCAAACCTGACATTTCTTCCTTGAAGTAGTTATGAAATAGTTATGGGATTATACCTGCATGTTTCAGCTGTGATACAGAGATTTAAGAACAGGTTGGCAGATGGATGCCCTACGTTGTCCAGTGAAAGGCCAATGTGAAGTGAAATGCATCTCATTTTTGTCATCTGTTTTCCTCCAACAACCAGAAAAAAAACAGGAATTATGTTTTCAGCTGTTAAAGAAATTGAAGTACCGCAAGTACAATGTTTGCTAGTGTAATTACCTCATAAGATTATATCACCCAATTAATATATTTATTTGTTATTTAAAACTGGTTTCTTACCATCTTACTTTCTACAGAGTAAGATTTGTCATAACATTCTGAAGAAAACAAAAAATTATTTACTTTCATCTGTTTTCATGTAACCTCATTTGGACTTTAAAATCTTCCCAAGACTTAATCTTAAATTTTCCTGTTCAGTTCAATCCATCACTTCAACAACTACATGATAGTCTTTACATTTGCAAAGATGAGGACATGACTGCATTGGTGAGTTCCCTTGGTTTGTAGAAAGGAAACATGAAATAGTAATTGTGTGAAATGTGCACAATTGTGTTGGTTTTGTTAACTTTTTATAGCCGATCATTTCGGTGAAATAATGATAATTTCAAAAATTCAAACTAAAATAAAAAACAACAAGCTCTCTGGCCAATGTGCTTCTATACAGCTCTAGAATGAAGTGGGGATTTATTTACAACAACTAGGTGGACTTCATCAGTTTTCTCTTTCTTTTTTTCTGTGACTTTTGGGACTCTATTCCCTTTTTGGGAAAAGAAGAATGAACTACTTCTGTTTTGTTCACCCGTGCCAGAAACAGTTGAAATGGAAAAGAAAAAAATGATGCCACAGGCCAAATCTATTTCAAATAAAAGACAAATTTAGACAGTGGAAGGGAAAATAATTCCTTCCTTTGAAGGTATGTGGTGACCAGTTGACTTTCTTCTGATTGTGGCTAAGAAATAAGTAAAAATCATCCTTTTTTCTCCTTTCCACTCATCAGCCAAGAGAGGGGAACAATACTCTTATTATAAGGCTTTCTTATTGGGCTCCTGGAACAGTAAGAGGCATATCCAAGAGAAAAGAACACTATCTATATTCTGTGAGGGTCAAATAGTAATTTAAATATTGCTATCTGGACATGCAGAATATGTTGATGAACAGAAAAGTAGGGATACTGCCAAGATGGATTACAAAGAAAGAGAGCTATTTTTCATTAATACTATCCATCAGACTAATATAAACCCTTTGGATAATCTTCATAATATCTTGTCATGGTTTAGCCCTAGTCACCACACAGTTTCTTGCTCACCCTCCCACTTCCCAGTGGGATGAGGGACAGAAATGGGGAAGAAAGGAAAACTCGTGGGTTGAGATAAAGATGGTTTACCAAAACAGCAAAGAAAAACTACAATAATAACAGAATATAAGGATATTAAAATAGACAAAATTAAGAATACATGATTTCTCATCACCCGATATCCCAATGACTGATACAGCCCATCCCAAGCAGAGATCACAGAAATGAAACTAAGTAGCAAGTAAAGGAGCAAAAGCAAGACAGCAAAGTAGAAGAAACGATGCCAATGAGCAAGAGAAAGAGATGAGACAGAAAAATGGATCCCCCTGCTATGGGCAACCCCCACTTATATACTGAACATGATGTTTACGGCATGGAATACTCTCTTTGGCCAGCTTGCATCAGTTATTCTGGCTGTCTTTCTCCCATCTTCCTGCGTCTGCACGTTAGCAAGACTTGGAAAGACAGACAGTGTCCTTGGTCTCATTAACAACAACTTATATCACTGGTGTGTTCAACATTCTCCACATCTGAAATCCAAAACACACTGACTATTGAGAGGAAAATTAACTCCATCCAGGCTGAAACCAGGACATACACGAGGTGAGAAGCTACAAACTAGCAAGGAGGAAAAGGTGAGTGAAAGGCAAAAAATATTTGAGCACTAACACAGAAGGTGGCAGCTTTGATTACAATGCAAGAGGGATCTGTTTAGCTTTTTAAGTGAGCTTTTTTATTCCTGATTCTTTCACCTTCCTATCCAAAAGCTGAAGATGAGGTCTTCCCAACCCATTCCCAGATGGGATTATTCCTAATCCAACCAGATTTTGTTGGAAATAATCTAACAGTTAAGGCCTTAAATGAGGAAGAGTTTATGTAAATTAAGAGTTTATGGAGGGATTACTTTTAAACTTCCAGTCACCACACACACATTTGCAATGAATTTTGTCAATCGTTTAATTTAATAAGTAGAAAAAGCGAAAAAAAAAAAAAAAAACCAAAAAAAACCAAAACCCTCTACAGTAATTAGTAGCGCTTCCATTTGCAAGTAGTTGGATAGATACTTTCAAGTTTAAAAAAAAAAAAAGGTTGCTATATGGTCTAAAAAATTGGTTATCCGAAGAAAGATACTGTATATACTGCACACCACTAGAATTACTTAAGTGCTCTGACCAGCTTACATCCTCATTAAACTACACAGTGTGTACACTCAGTCAGACAGCAACTTTACAAGTTTGAAGTATAGTCAAATGGAGTTCACACTAGGCATAAAATGCTGCAGTTTCAAAGTAAAAAAAAAAAAAAAAAAAAAAGAGTCCAAGGTAATACAGTCACAGCTGCTCAAAATAATGACACTGAGTATTATTTGTTTCAATTCTCATTTCAGCTTGGTTGGAAAGTCTGTGTTCTTTCAGAATACACTATTTTGGAGCATAAGCTGCTTGTTCCCTTCCTGGTAGGGCAAAAACTTGTTAGGAAGCAGTTATGCAATGTGCAGTACTACTTAAATATACTGTTGAGATATATAGAATTAGAAGGGATTGGATTCCAGCACTGGAGACACTGTTACTTATTTTCAACTCTTAAAGCCCATCAGTATCATTGGAATTGTAAGAAATATTATCTAGGGATGAATAACTGAGACATGCAAATTAACCTGGCCATATAGCACTTAATATGTCATCAGTCTAAAACTGTATTTTGAAAGCATTTGGTATACTACGCACTGGGCAGATATTTTTTTTTTTTGCGCTGGGGTACAGGAGTTCTGAAGCGTTCCATGTTTTTCACCAGGGAAAGGAAATTCTTGCATTCATTATAGTACTGCAGTTGTTTCCTTGTCCACTGCAAGAAGCATCTACTATGGCTTGAAAAAGAAAGTCAGCAAAGTGCACTTTATATCTTTGTAAATAGAGAGATTTGGAACATTTATGAAATAGAAGTGCTCAAATTTCTAACTAGCAGTCACTAATAGAGAGCTCATATGATCAAACCGTGTTTTAACCATGTTGGAGCTACATCTCCATTGCTTTCTATCTCCAACATGGTAATTTTGTAGAGTGTAGATTGAATTTAAAGGAATGTCAAAATGTCACTAATCACAAAGGATAAAGAAGGGAGGTCAGCAGCAGAAAGAGAATAGCAAGAAAGAAGCATTAGTAAAAGAAAGCGGGAAATTATCTGCTACAAAATTGCAAGGCACCCACTTGGGTGGGTTGGTTGGTTGGTTGGTTTGTTTGTTTTTCTTAACAAAATTTCTAATTTTCTTTAAGCACAAATTTATATTCCAGGGAACTGGGTGTCAGAAAGACCAAAAAAAACCTAAGTGCAAAATCAATATATTTTTCCAAAACCTCTCCTGCAAATCTTTCCTCACAGGTATAGGCCAAAACATTAATTATATTAATGTGCACCTACTGATGGCCATGAGGGTGAGTTTCTATGAAGCTGGGATTCACTGATCATTTCTGTCATAACCCTGAAGCTTAAACTTGTAATCTACCTGAAACTGTATCCTCTCAAGGTAGACATTACAACGGATGTCCAACTAGGTACACAAGGACCTGGAAACCTGCTAACTGCTGTCATCCGTTAACACAGGTTTTTGGTCTCTGATGTCTTTGTTTTCCTCTATGTGTCCTGGCTAGCATCTAGATTGTGACACTTCAATTCAGTTTGGCCCTTCACTTTTCTTATGTTTGGCGAGACCTGTAGCATTATCTGGCAAATGGAAAACACGGAAGAAGCAATCTTGGACTCTGATTCTGTTATTTTTAATTTATTTGTGCATGGCTCTTTAATGCAAAAAGAATAGGTGGTCACTTGAACATGGGTCCCTCCTCCAAAATATTCCCTCCTACTAAATATAATTGCCTAATTTCCTTGCTTTTTTTTTTTTTATTTTTATTTTTTAATGGTTATAATGATGACAAGAACTATGCAGAAAAATGATCCCTTAATGTCTTGCAGTTAGAGCATTTTCTTGGGAAGTGGGAGTTTTAGGTTCTAATTCCTTCAATTAGTGGAAAAAGAGGAACATATTTTAAAATATACAGAGACTAGGTCTTTTTAGGTATTTCCCTCCTGCCTCTAAATCACAGCTTGTTAAATGCTTCTCACGTCAGATTAGGGGAAATCTCTATCCTGTGAGGTAGCATTCAGATATTTAAGAAACTTTTCAGTCTTCCTAGGCTTAGATTTCTGATGATCAGATAATGGAATGGTATGTAGGGTCTTAAATTTCACCTAATGTTGATTCAGGTAGTCTCATTGTGTTTCTTAGATATTGTAGACACTTGCTGTGAGAACCTGGCAAAAATAATACAAAATACTATTTCTATATAATAATATAAATTACTTTCAGAAAAAGAATCAGGCACTGGAAAATAATTTTAAGCACTTAATAAATATTTCACAAAAAAAAATTTAAGAGTTAGGAAAGAGTGAAGATGACTTTTTTTTTCCCCACATATAAGCTTTAATTATTCAGTATGTCAAATTCTGATCTTTCAGATGTTGTAATAGCTTGAAGATATTTACTTCCAGTGAGAATGTTCAGCGTCTCTCAGAAATTGCTTTATACCAAGCAGGACTGGGTATCAAAGTATTTTTAACTGACACTTTTTAAATTCCTCCATTCTCTAAAACAAAGCCTATATTTAGAAATATAACATCAATAAATTCATTTGCTGTTTCAATATCTGAATTAGGAGCTTGATACTGGGAAACAAGAAATTTGAGATAGGCAAATATATATTATTTATTTGCTCAACAACACAGAAAAAACCCCAATTATTTAATTTGCACAATATAGAATCAGGAAAACAAGAATTACTAGATATCTTGTGTAGTCATACTCACAGTATGTGCTTTTTCTTTTCTTGTTTTCCCTTCTGCATAAATGACAGCGAATTCACTTATGATTTAAATTTGAAATAAAAATCTTTGCTTATCGCTATTAGTTTAGAACAAAATAGCTTTTTCCTACTGTTTAAACATCAAATATACCAGTGATTGAAACATAGTTTAGCCCTTCTTTCAACTAATAGTTTATACTTTCTTTCTAGAAGCTCATTTCAATTAAAGAAGATCAGCTATTTTCTCTGGAGAATGTTAACTGTATCCGACAATAAGAATTCCATACTGGTGACCAAAATGTCCTTGAAATTAGAGCGCCAGGACTTTAAGGTCTTGCTGCAATTTTTCACTGTTATAATTAATGAATCAAATTAGGTACTTTGTTTCTGATATATTAATTATATGCACCTTGCTGGTACACTCCAAAGGTTATCCTATATTTTGAATTTCCTAACAGAATATCAATACTTATTAATGGATCATAGACTTCTAACTATACTTTCTCTAAAATTAAAACTTAAAATCATGCATATTTTTAGGTAATACTGGCTAAAAATAAGGAAATATTATCTGAAACCTCAAACAGTTAAAAGAAAGAATGAGCAGATAAAATTATTTCCTTCCACACCAGCATTATGTCTAAAATCTACTTAGTTATAAATTGATTATTTTTTCAAAACAAAAGTACTTCCTGTATGCAACAGAACATATAGAAGTTATGGAACATTAACACATCTGGTCACCACATTTATAAATGAATAGGTATCCAAAGGTCACAGGAAATAGTGCTTATTAGAAGTTTAGACCTCAGACTTCATCTTGACCGTAGTGTGCTGTCCTCCTCTCTCTACCTATTATGCAAACTTTAAACCATTAATCCGTGTATCCATTATACCACCATGATTCCATAGATTTCAGTGGTTTCTTTTTTATTGTTTTTTTTTTGTGGGTTTTTTTTTTTCTTTATGTATGTATGTTTAATGCATTAATGTAGGCATAGGTGAGCTTTCAGTACCTGCTCATTACATGGTGTCATTAAAGACAAAGAAGTAAACCAGGCCACACATGACTCCAGTCAAAAGTCTTGAAGCTGCAAAGACTTAATTTTATCATTTCATTAATACATACAAACCTATGAAATGGGGAAAATTATACAAGTTCCAGCTTTGTCATGTACAGAAATGTTTGCAGGCTTATGAAGACCCATTTCATAATAGGTAATAAGTAGCATCAGAAATCATCAAAATGCCACTGAAGAGGAGGCACCTTAAAGGACTCATACATTTATGAGTGACTCATTCTGACACATAATTCCAGAATCAACCAGTGTTAAACAGCTGTGTTCCTTATACAATGTGTGATGACGTTTAAAAATTTTTTGAGATAAAACGAAACATGATGACACTCCTCTGCAAGCTATCAGCTCAGTACTGTTGATTTCAACATCACTGAGAACTGTCAGCAGAATGATTAAGTTACTTACTTTGCAATGATTTAAATATGTGTGAGGCATGTGATAGTAGATTAAGGAAACGTGCTGTTCTCATTTACCTAGTGACAACTCATTCACGTAGTCCTACCCTCAGTGTGTTGGGAATTCAAAATCATAGTATGCTGGAATCAGGTTGACCCAATACAGTAAAGGACTTTATTTGAAACCTCACTTCAAGTTTGATTCTAGAGTCAGAGCTATTGTCATTCATAAACCACAGCTTAAATTCTTCTGAGCATGCATGCTGCCTCTACTAAATTTTTAAAATTCTGCAGAATGTAATAAGTGAGTTGAAGGATGGCAAAATCAAACACTGCTCCTTCAGAATTAAGGAATCAGAGTGAGAAGGATGCAATAAAACTTTCAAGAACAACAGCACCCATTTGTCTTAGCTGTACAGAGAAGGTTTAGCAAAAACATAACTTAAATGATTGTCCTGGTTTCAGCAGGGATGGAGTTAATTTTCTTCTCAGTGGCCGGTGTGTTTCGGATTTCAGGTGTGAAGAATGTTGATAAAACACCCTGATGGTATGAGTTGTCGTGAATGAGACCAAGGACACTGTCTGGCTTTCCAAATCTCGCTAATGTGCAGATGCAGGAAGCTGGGAGAAAGACAGCCAGATTAATTGATGTAAACTGGCCAAAGAGAGTATTCCATGCCGCAAACATCATGCTCAGTAAATAAGTGGGGGTTGGCCAGGGCGGGTATCTGCCTTCCTGGTATCCATCCCTCTCTCATTCACTGCCATTGTTCCCTTTACCTTGCTGGCTCTCTTTTCATTCCTTTGCTTACTGCTCAGTTTCATTTCTGTGATCTCTTCTTGGGACGGGCTGTATTAGTCATTGGGATATTGGGTGGTGAGAAAAAGTACACTGTTCATTTTTTCTATTTTAATATCCTTATATTCTATTATTATTGTAGTTTTCCTTTGCTATTCTCGTAAACTGTCTTCATCTCAATGCGCAAGTTTTCCTTTCTTCCCAATTCTCTTCCTTATCCTGCTGGGGAGGAGGGAGGTGAGCAGGAAACTGTGTGGTGACTAGGGCTAAACCATCACAATGCTTTTTAGAAAGTAGATCACAGGGGAAGGCAGACATAACTGATCCATGAGATAAGTTCCGCAAAACATCTTATTTCACAGTCAGTTCATTTCACAATCAGATCTTTTGATCTAAATTATATTTATGAAAATTAAAAGATTATGGTTTTCTAATGAAGTAGAAGAAGTTAAAAGAACCAATTATTTTATCATGGAGCTTATTTTGCTAATTTAAGTACATAAGTAGTCACTTTTAGTTTAATGTATTTTACTACTAAAACACAGAAATGTATGTTTTTAGGGGGGAATTTAAGTGAATAAAGAGAAGTTCATGAGCACATGGGAAGCTATTGAGGAAGCTATTCCAGACTTAAAGCAAGCATTGAGTAGAAGAAAAACCAAGAAGAAAATTAAACAAATGCTGAGCTTGGCTTCACTTATAGAACAGAAATGCCTGTAATGGTTACTTAGAGAAGATTTTAGCCAGGTGGATTCTGACAAAAGATCTGGAGGACAAGAACAAAATTTTACTCTGACATTTTTCAAAGAATGAATAGTAAAATTAAATCAAGTGGCATGGAAAATGTTCTCAGAATTTATTTAATCACTATGAAGCTCACTTAAAATATATTTTTTTAAACTAATATGGACTAACGATATAGTTTTCTCTTCAGTTTTAAATAATTTGAACCATATAGCTTCCATATGAGAACATCCAACTAATTAGACTAGGAATCAAGCATACTTTCTTTCAAGCTGTTGACTGCAGAAGAGAATTTAAGGCTCCAGAACAAGAGAGGAACTTTCTGGTCTAAAGGCTAGAATAAAGGTAGTTCTTCAAGAGGTTTTTACTAAAATGCACTGAACACTTGAACTCAGCAATTTTATCTGGCTTTCATAAGGAAATGAGATTTTAATGTGTTTTCTGTTAGTGTCTGCAAATACCTTGAATTTATTGGAAAATTTAAACTCTATATGTCAAAGGAACAGAAGTGTAAAGGATAGAAAATTTCTATTACTGACTGTGTAAAGGAAAGAAACTGAAATTAGTACCCTTACTGAGGAAAGGGCTGTAATATGAACTCAACAACAACCTGTTTTCTTCGAGTATCGGTTAATCAATAAGCATATATCTGTTGACAAAGGAGTTCAGAAGCTCCAAATCAGTCTCTGCACAAGTTTATTGTCTGCCCAGAAGACATGAGATCAAGATGCGGATACTGTGAGGGCTGAAAATCATGGGATTTGAGAGAGAATGAGAAGTACAATAACAAGAAATGAGCCAGAAGAAGAAAGCCAGCATTATTGTAATAGAACTTATAGAGATAAAAGACATAACTCCACAGGAAACTAACCTTCATAAATTCCACTATAGGTAGAAGCTTTTTTAAGACATGGTGTTAAGATTCTGAAGGATTAATATGTTTAAGGAAAATCAACAGTTTTCTACTTCTCCGAAATGGAATAGGATAATATCTTATGAAGTCTTGGAATTTTCATTCTGCAGATTCAGCAGAAAGGTGGCTTTCCAGATAAGCAGAAATTGCAGAAATTGTTCTTTTTTTTTTTTCTAAAAATGAAATCAATTTGAATTTGTAATTAAATTTGCTGCTGAAGTCTGTTTCTCACCAACTACTTACAAGACTTAAATTCAGAACATGAAAAGTACATTAATGGCTATTAATTTAATTTAATATATGTTAAAAAAAAAAACAACCAAACCTGTAGGTGTGTATTACTCTGTATCCTGGTTCTGGCTAGGATAGAGTTAATATTCACCTGAGCTGGGAAAAGAACTGGAGCTGGTAGCCCCTATGGCTAGGGCACCCAGCTGGGATAATTAATTAATTAGCTAACAGCTGGGGTTAATTTACCCAAATTAGCCAAAGGGCTATTCCATCCTATGTGACATCACGCTCAGTGTATAAGTGAGGAGGGTGCAGAGGGGAATCTCCTGTTACTTGGAAGAAACTGGGTGTGGAGGTTTGTTGTAAGCCATTGTACTGTATTTGTATTCCATCACTGTTTTGTTTTCTTCTGTTATTGCTGTTAAATTTACTTTTTGTTCAATCTCAGCCTATGTGTTTTTGCTGGGTTTTTTTGTTTGTTTGTTTGTTTACCAATTCTCCCTTCAGTCGTACTGGAGGGTGTGGTGAGTGAGAGAGAGACTGCGTAGTCTGGTCCCAATCAGGGCTGAACTATGACACTCTGTCCTTGTTTTGTGGGACTTTGTTTATAATTCTTTAAAGTAAATTTTATTGATTTGTAATATTCCTAGTATATTTCATAGGAGTAACATATCTGCATACATGACAGTTATTAGTCTGTTAATTAGTCTGTTAATGTTTCCAACTATCTCTTGCATGGTAAATTAGTTGTTATTTTCACAAGGGAAGGGAATAATGATTTCATCAGGTGCTGGAACTAAGAGTATGCAATTAACTTGGCAAGTGTGGCACAGAGATTAAGTTGTGGTTCATTAATTAATAGTAAAATAGAGTACTAGACTGATATAGTACTGATGTTTAGGGCATCAAGAGTTCCCTCTTTGGTCATTGCAGAATTTCTCTGCAGGTGGCTTCAGGATAGCTATGTACAAGTGGAGCAAAATCAATATTTTGTAAAATGTAGGATGCTTAAAATAAACCCTGAAGAGTTTAGAGACTTGGAGGATATTCCTTGACAGAATAATTAATTCATTACTTTGTTCAAAACCTCAGCCTAATTATTGGTTGAAGGGATAGTCAACCTCACATCATCTGTCAGGCAGGCAGAGTAAATTTTGAGCTGGTCTGGTTTACTCTTCATGCATTAGGAGTTGTGCTCTTAATAGATGGAGCCACAAATGGTAACAAAGCGAGTGTTTTCTCTCTCACTCTCCCTCACTGAGTGGAGGAGATATCAGTAGTGATCTCTAAGTAGCGTCTGGCTATTCAAAGTGGAGTTCATTGCACAGTGGTTTTCCTTTTCTTCTTTAGGTGAAGAGGAGATATGGGTTGCTGCCACCATTGCACACCATGGTAATTTCATAGCACTGAGAGTAAACAAAGAATAGCTCAGCAGCCTAATCAATATAGCTACACACTGAATTGCTTCTAGGTACGTATCATATTTAGACTCACAACAAGCAAACATCTGATTCCGAATCCTGGAAAATAAATTCTACAACCAAACAAAAATAGTATTCTGGTTCTTGCTAAACCAAAGGTAGCCATCAGATTAGGACATATTTTATGTTCTCTACAAGGCTGTAGAAAACTTATAGAGGTATCTGATAAACGTCAGCTTTTTTGTACAATCATTTTTCCTTCTTTATTGCATGACATGTCATACGCTATGTCATATGAAAGTAGTTAACAGTTCTTCTGAGACAGAAAACTCAGAGGAGGTTAAAAACACTAACTTCAGGAATCTTACAGATTTAGCCCACCTCTCTGTGTAGAGCAGTTTTGAGGATGTTGTAGTCTGAGAGGGCTGTATTCATTGTTGTATTCATTACTCTTGAGCACTGAAAGCTGGGATGTCAGTTTCCTTTAGTGGTGAAAAACTTTTTAAAAGTTAATCAGTATTATCTGTCAGTGTTTCACCAACAGTTTTGGTCTATCGGTTAGTGATTCCTCTGTCATGAAACATGCTTCAGATTTTTTATATTCTAATCTAGCGCTATCCTTAATGTAAAGAAAACATATATTTTCCCTCCAAATTGAAATTGTCATCTTCATATGTCAAATTTGCCACTAGTTACTGAAATGATATCTATAGAGATCAATGAATAATATTGCAGACATTGTGGTGAAGGTTTCTTTTCTCTAAATAGAAGTACTCCAGTATCGATCATTTACCCTTCAGTAATCTTCCTCTCAATGAAAACTTATTCTCACCTTCACATTTTTAATTTCAGTAGAAAAGTCAAATGTAATTTAGCTTAATGTGAATAAAAAGGTGAAACTTTACTACTGTCCATCAGAAGAGTATGTATCAAATCTTGGAATATTTTCAAAAGTAAGCATTGGTAAAATATGTATAGGAAATTCTTAATTAATTCAACACTTGCGTGTTTTAGTTGTGTTTCAGCTACAAGCAAGAGGTATAGGTATATATCTTTTTTCAAGAGAGAATGTAGGATTCTAAGTTAACAATCTGTGGGGCTGGAAAAATGTATAAGACAGTGATGGAAAAGTATTTGTGCTCTCATAGAGTAATAAATGATCTGTCATCATTAATAGCCACAGGAAAGGGCTGTCAACTCAACCAGAACAAGTAAGAAAAAAGCATGACAGCCTGTCATTTTCTAATGAAGCTGAGACATTACAGGTATTCAGTCATAGTATTTTACCAGTACACCTAGATTCTCTTTATTAAAAAGGCATTTATCTAACGATGAACAGTAAGGTGTTTCCAGTAAGATGGAAGATGACTTTCCTGATGAAAAGTGAATTGCAAAGGACCAGAGGAAAAATAATGCTGTATTACAGTGTTTCGAGGCCTAGATGGTGAGTTCTTATCGTGCACATGCTCAACTTTGTGTATATGAGTAGTTCTGCTATATGTTATATATGAATATCAATGTCCCTAAAATTACTAGTAAGCTTAAAATAACAGATATTGAATTTTGATTCTGTGTGATCAATCTATATAGATTTGAAAATCTGCAGGACATATTTCTCAGATATAGTTCCACTGAAAAAAATTTGTTGTCTTCAGTGAAAACACTTCCATGTGCTTCAGAGGGATTCTGTTCTAGACAGAAATAAATTCAAATAAATTAGGAATGGCTCACGGATTTTTTGATAAGTAAAGGAGAGAAATTAATCCCATGAATGATTCACTGCAAATTACTCACTCAGCTCAACCACACTCAAGGAAATTGGTAGTAAAAATAATTGATTATAATTCTGTGAATTTTTTCTTGCTTATTCAATGTGAGAAAATTATATACCCTAGAGTAGTGCTGTTCAGAATCTCTTTATTTGGATGCAGCAGGAAATTCTGGTGTTGCGTGCTCCCAAGGGGATAATAGAGAATTCTGACAAGTAGCACTAATGAGATTTTTCTGATGGTTGCACATGCACTATGATGAAAGGAGTGAGGAAATCCATTTTCATATAAAAAAGGAACTTGTATTCAGAGAAAATGATAACTCTGGAATTCCTGTATAGGAAATTACATACATACATGAAAAAGAATAATTTTGTAATTTTTATAAATTTGCTTTAATCACACTTTTGGTTTTGGAATTATTTACCAGGAAATAAAGTAAAACTATGTTTACAATTGCTTTAGTGACTGAGCAAGAGAAAGTTGCAAAAGTCAACCTGAAATTGTATGGCTTTTGCATACATACAAAGGGTGAATGAAATATTCAGAAAATTCTTCTAAATGTTATATAAAATGACTTCTTTTTGCACATTCAAGTTTGAAAGATTGGTGATATAGCATCATCCTCTTCTTCCACTTCACTAGGACATCTTATTGCTCAGATCTAAGTTGAGAGGTAAAAATGGACTTGTTTTAGTTTTTGGACTTCTGTGCCTTGTAATATCTCTGGGCTTGTCTTGTCATTTTATCAGCAAGAGTCAGACAATGACTGGTCACAAAACCCATTTTCTAAGAGAAAATGTTGCTGGGAAAAAAAAATACTTTCAAGTTGATTTACATAAATTCACTTCCCTTTCCCAAAACAAAATATTTGACAGTTACCAGTGACATGTAGAGTATGCTAATATTACCTTAATTTGAAAGTGAATTTTACTAATAAGGAGTTTCAAAACAAGTATTATGCAAATTGAGGAGTTCAGAAAAAAATAAAGTAAACACCAATATTTTTAATCTTTATCAGACATTGTTGATAGACAATATGAGATAAAATATTTTATTGTACCTATAGCCTATGAATTATCATATATTGCATCACTAATAAAGTTGTCATTTCTCTCAAGCCTCTCTTTTTTTCTTTAGTACAGCATTCTTGCACAAGCTGTTTGCAGTTATCTGCCTGATTTTATTAATTTGCAGCAGTTATTGAAGAAAGGTCAAGCTGTTACTTTTAACCCTACTAAGACCTTGATAATAATGTATTATATGAAAAAAAAATACCTTGGTAAAGTAAATATTACATGTGAAAAAATGCAGAGGACCTATGGATTAATTGGATGGATTGCTAACAGGAGCTCATGCTACTGGCAACTGACTTTACCCGGAATGCTTATGAGAAGAAAGAAATACCTAATTTTATCTTAAACACCCTGCAAGGTTAGCTTGCCTTATAAGTGCTAGCTTATAATGCCTGCTACACCAACTAAGTACACCACTCTTCTAACCCAAGCCTTCTGAAACTGTAATTATTAGCATAATCTAGTAGGTAATAGTTACTTTAAAAATCTTCATACATGTTAAATTTTCAATTCCTGAACACAATAGAGATTTAGTTGCTTAATAGCAATGTGTATTATTTAGTTAAAAGAACAGTATAATTTGCAGCTATGGAGTATATATATATATATATTTTTTTTTTTTCTTCAAATGAACTAATAGAGTTTGGAAGAAAAGTTACTTTCAAGTTGAAGAACAATTTAAAATATATTTGAAGAAGAAATTGTATACTATTGCTACTTTCTCCTTTTTTTTTTTTTCTTCTGGAATCTTTCCCTTTTAAGATGTACTAGATATTGAATTTGGAATGATAGTATCATGTCTTAAATGAGTCTTTATGTCCTGCTATAATAGCACAATAGTGTCCAGTTCTGGAGCCCCCAACACAAGAAGGACATAGACCAGCTGGAGAAGGTCCAGAGGAGGGCCACAAAGATGATAAAAGGGCTGGAGCACCTCTCTTATGAGGACAGGCTAAGAGAGTTGGGGCTGTTCAGCCTGGAGAAGAGGAGGCTCTGGGGAGACCTGATAGCGGTCTTCCAGTACCTCAAGGGGGCCTACAAGAAAGATGGGGAAAGGCTGTTTAGTAGGGCCTGTTGCAATAGGACGAGGGGTAATGGTTTTAAAATAGAGGGGGGTAGATTTAGATTAGAAATTAGGAAAAAAAATTTTACCATGCGAGTTATAGAACACTGGAACAGGTTGCCCAGAAAGGTGGTGGAGGCCCCATCCCTGGAAGCGTTCAAGGCCAGGTTGGATGAGGCTCTGAGCAACCTGATCTAGTTGGGGACCCCCCTGCTCCTTGCAGGGGGGTTGCACTAGATGACCTTTGAAGGTCCCTTCCAACCCTAACCATTCTATGATTCTATGAAATAGACAAAATAATTTAATCATATTTAGTGTGATGTAGATTCTTAATAATTAACATATTACATCTATTACCCTAGAATACCCATATCAATGGAGTTAATGTATAAGCCAAAATTCATTATTGTATTCATAAGTAGGCTAATTAAGAACCTAGCTGTAAGGAAAAAGAAATCTCTTATTAAATTAGAAAGTTAAATGAGAAATTAAATCAATTAAGAGGGAATACAGAATACCTTTTATTTTCTTCTACTTTGCTATTTCTCCTTTTATTCATGAGTGAAATAGTTGGTTTTGTAAACGAGTTACCAGTTATGAGTTAATGAAGTTCTTTGTAGATTGGTTTAATTCTGTGCACATTGCATTGGTTTTTGAAATCTTTGCTGGGGAATATGATTTCATGTCATCACCTATTGTGTATACAAACAAGTTTTTATTAATCTACTAACCAGAATTTCAGAGAAGGGTTGGACCACATGACATTTAAAATCCCCTCTAGCCTTGATTATTCCATGACATTATTTTATAATTCCATGAAATGAAAAAAAAAATTGCTTAATACTATTTATCTTTGCACTTCAGAAAAGGAGCTAACAAAGGAGAGGGAAACTGTTCATTCATGCAGTAGCATACACAAATGCCTGCCAGTGTTTTTTCTGTTGTTCATCTGTTGCATTTATTCTGCTAAAAATTCAATGAGACAAAGGCTGGATGAGCTCTCCCTGCATTTTTCTCTAATATTTATATTACTTTACATGCCTCAGCACTGGATACATTATGACTGTACTCAAACAAGTAAAGATCTTAAAAGTATCAAGGACAGTCTTTTCAAGGACCTACTCAGCTCTGGCTCCGAGATACCCTTTACCATGATATTTAAAGTCTACAATTATTTCCTGTTTGAGTGCAATTAATCCCCTTTTTTCTATCCAGCCTGTTTTATCCTCCTCCCATCTTTTTTCTATATTTCAACTTGTTCCTCTTTCCATCCTAACTAAAAGCTCTTCCTTTTCTCAGTTTTATCATTCCTTGATTTTAAAGTAGTTTTGTAATGGTATTATTTAATGTTCTTGTAGCGTTTTTTTTTTTTTTCTTAGTTTATTATAGCTTAGGTAGCTTTTATCTTCCTTTACAGTTAGTATGGTCTCACTCATTTATAACTACTAAAGAGATGAGTGGGTATAATCTCAGTGAAGTTGGAGAACCTTCAGATTTGATGTTTTTCCCCCACCTTTTTTTTTTTTGTAGAGATATCTTAATATCACAACAGAGGGTGAAAATACAAGTTTTTAAATTTACTAATTACTATTTCAAGTAGACTGTAAATTTCTATACACTTGTTCTTTACCTTAGAGCAGATTTTAATCTGATGTGCTCTACAAGCAGTTATTATTGTTATCATAAAACAAACTGATGTTGATGCAGTATTGTGTTCAACACCCAATAAAATCTGGTGCATTTTTTTTTTTTGCAGTGGGACATCTGCCTGCTACAATGTTTATTGGAGCATTCTTGATGTTTCCCACAGTCTTTTAAAAGCAGGAAGAAGCAGAATAAGAATAAACAACTTGAATAAATCTGCAGAGCCACTCCTGGGATTTTTTAATTAGAAAAAGAGAAAAAAAAATGGTCCTAAATAAAGCAATAAAGAACAAAAATTAAAGCATCAAGAGAAAAAAAGACTGAAGTTGATTAAATACATGATCAGCCATGTATAATCATGAAGCATTTTATCTGGGAAATAAGATCTCCATATTGTAATAATGACATCTCACTGTTGTGACTTCTCAAGACAACTTCAATTTAGTGAATTATCAGCTGCATTTAAGATAGTTTTATCATGTTTGTAGTAATAAAGATACTTATTTTTAGGTTTATTTGTGTACAGCTTTAGACAGCTCTTGAAAGGACAGGAGCAGAGCTGTTGAAAAATAGTACTTGTATATTTACATATATTTACTTCTCCTTTTTATTTAGGAACATTTATTGAAATTTTAAAACATAAACTAGACAATTATACAGAATAATAAAGCTAATTTTTTCATCTTAACATTTTTGTCAGAATCTCAAGGGGCTTTCACACAGGAAAGCAGCATGGAAAGTGCAGTTCAGATAAGGAACCAGGACAATTATGGGCAGGAGCCATGAAGCACACACATTACATTTGTCATATAATAGAACCGTATTTTACAGTACAGATTAAGCAACATTTGAGCTGTATCTTTATTTAAATACTTTTGATGAGTCTGCATAGCTGATTTTTTTTCTACTGAGTAGTCTGATACAAAGATATCATTAGAAGCGTGTTAGTACTAAAGAAATCAGTTATACCTGAGACTGAAGCAAATCTCCAAGTGTTTCTGTTTTTATAGAAGCAAACTGGTAAGCTATGTTGAAGATAGTGACAATGATGAAATCACTTCTGGCAGACACATGGGAATATTCTTTAATACACTATTAAAAGCTCCCCTGCCTCTTTTAAACGAAACAGTTGCTCACCTGAGCTATTAGCTCTGTAAAGATGTTCCACTCCACAGACTTACCATGTCTGGGTATTTGATGAGGGGGTCTGATGTGTCTCAGTGTAGGTTACCGTGTTCAGTGATTTGCATGTCATAAGCTCTCATCTCAACACAGAAATCAAGCCTTTTTTTTCACTGTCATTCTTTCCACTCTGTGCTCTAACCCTCTAAAATAATCTCCCCTCAGTGCAACTCACACCAGCCACTCACATTGTAATTATCTGAGCAGCCAAAACCCCAATGATTTATTGGCTTTATTCTAGCTAGGATAAAATGTAAATCTGGATAATAGCTGTCATTTTCAGGTTCAGAGCTGGAAATGTGAGATAGAGATTGATTTTTAACTGTCCATTTCCTTAGCTCAGAATGTTATGCAGTGTTTCATCTTGTGTTGTGCTGAATGACTGTCACTGCAGACACAACATATGACCACATCAGAGTGTATAATCTCTTGTACAACTGTTTTGATCTGGTACCTCCCAGAATTCTTCATCAAAACCAATTTTCATTTCTAATTGAATGTTCTCAAGACTAAAAAATATTTAATAGGTGAAGGGGCTTTTTCCTTTTTTTTTTTCCTTTTTTTTTTTTTTCCCCTCTTTTTCCTCTCCCTCACACCAGAAGACACAGAAAATTTGAAAGGGTAACCACTAGGTAGTAGCACTGGATGGTGAAGTCATTATCCACAAAAACTAAAAAGCTGAAGAAATTTTTTACAATGAGAGTTGTAGAACACTCAAACAGGTTGCCCAGAAAGGTGGTGGAAGCCCCATCCCTGTAAACGTTCAAGGCCAGCCTGGATGAGGCTCTGAGCAACCTGATCTAGTTGGGGACCCCCCTGCTCCTTGCAGGAGGGTTGGACTAGATGACCTTTGAAGGTCCCTTCCAACCCTAACCATTCTATGATTCACACAGCTGATTACATCTTGTCTTCATATCAGTATTTGTTTTATGTTTGTGCTAATTTACACATGGTAATCTTCTCAGTTCAAGGTGTTGTACTACATATTAAACAAATTTCATAATCCCATACCAGTTTATTCCATATTTGAACTGCTAATATTGAATATAGAGGAGTATATGTTGACATTATTTCTTTGCAGTAGCGTATTATCCAAATTGGATTTCACATAAATGGTAGGCAATATGGAAGAAAGAAGCTGTTAGTGCACTATATTATATTGATATCACTGATCCTTTCTATATGAGACATGTTAGCTAATAAAATCTTCTAGTTTTTTTTCTCTCAAGCAAAATTGACCATAAAACAGTAAAAAGGCCTCTTCATAAACACACTTCTATGAGCAGTAAAGTAAATATTTCTAAAATGATGTAGATAATACAGAGTGTTCAAAGGACTATTGTCATCTTCATAGTTTCTGATAAGTCCATGCTTTATTTGAATGAGAGAGGACACTGAGTTTAACTCTTCCAAAAGGAGTTCTCTAATCATGTGACAGCTGTATCTAAGAGTATTTTATTTTTAAAAAACATTTATGTTAATAGAACTAGGGAGAAACTGACTCTGCAACAATGCCTACATGCTAGAAATAACCTGTTAATATCCACCTGCAAAA
Organism: Chlamydotis macqueenii; assembly: GCF_036417535.1. NCBI lineage: Eukaryota > Metazoa > Chordata > Aves > Otidiformes > Otididae > Chlamydotis > Chlamydotis macqueenii. Next base: position 140,789,176 of record NC_141556.1, on the reverse strand, counting down.
ATTCAAAATCTGGGGGTTGCTGCAAAAAAAAAGACAGAAATTGAGCTATACTTGTTTTCATTTGGTTCAAAGAAACAGGACAAATAAATGGAGATGAAATGAAGATTGAAAGTTACAGATATAGACAACATATGAAAACAAATACACATTTGTATGAATTAATAGTGGAGAAAGTAGATTTTGAAAATGAGCTTCAATTAATGCAAACATAAAAAAATCTTTTTACAGATAATAAAAAATGTCCCAATTCTTTCCTAGGTATTTAAATTAAATGTAATATTTACATAATAATGTGATATTTCAAGGCCAGGCTGGATGAGGCTCTGAGCAACCTGATGTAGCTGGAGATGTCCCTGCTTCTTGCAGGAGGTTGAACTAGATGACCTTTGAAGGTCCCTTCCAACCCTAACCATTCTATGATTCTATGATATCTGGCTATGTTTTATATAAGGAGCAAAGCACAGCATTTGTGTAAAATAAAAAAAAAACAAACAAAATCTCTCAGAAATAATAGCAAATTAGAATATATTACCTGCTTAGTAGAATTTTTCTGTAATTGACAAGATTTAATTTTTCACAATTAAAGCTTCCCAGTCTCCACTGAGATATGCTACACATACATGAACAGTCAAAAATCTATTAAATTCTTCCTTAAACCTACTTATCCTGTTCCTACATATCTCCAGTTTTTATTATGCAGTGAAAATTTCCGCTCCTGACAAGAAGTCCATGTAGTTAACAGCATTCTAGTTGTTACCAGTTCTTTGATGAAAATATACATGTTTAAAAAACAAATAATAGTTCTTTAGACTTGCAAAACAGGAATATACTTTACACAGAAACACATCAACTCTCTTTTTAAAGTAAGAATTTATTTAGTTTATCTTCAATATATATATTTTTAAATTTAGGTCCATTTGTGTTCTGGTTTTGAATGTGGTCTGGCAAGTAACAGCTATAATACACTAACAGTATCAATTATTTTATTCTCCACTTACTATTAGAAGTAATGGAATTGCCAGTTACTATGGGAATTGCTATTGTTTTAATTTTATGTCATGATTATATAGAATGATTAATTGAACATTAGCACAAGTCAGATTAACAGAAATTCCCATTTCATATTACGTGTCTTGATATGTCACACTGACCATTTATTGTTGTCCATAGATACATTGAGTACCTCCTACATATGTCTGAATAGGGTAATTTTTTGTTTTAGGTGAAGCAGGGTGAGAACTCACTGCAGACTGTCTTTATCAGTAGTCCATAATTTCCTTAGGACTAAGATGTTCTACTGGCTGACATGTTGCTCTCTATTTGCCACCTGCAGAAAATTCGAGGAAAAAATAGCTTTCCCTGCCAAGTACGTTTTGTTTGGGTGGTTTGTTTGTTTGTGGAAGGGCATTGTGTGTAATGTAATGAAAAATAATGTCCTGTTAGGGTAGGGGGAGATGATTGTTTAGCCTTTTGCAACATAATAATCTATTTTACAATCAGTGGCTTCAGTTCTGAATACTGGCTCCACAGCTCTGAATCAAAGTTTTACCTTTGCAGATGGATAACAAGGCTACGTGGCTTTTCTTAAGGGTACTCTTCGATCTTATTGAAAAAAAAGGTAAGGCTATAATATTCTTAACATCATTGTAGACGCTGAGAATCCCATGTATGTTTCCTGTGGTGATACTAAGGGACCTCTACACATAGCTGTATGGGCCATAACATATAAAATGATATAGGTTTTGGAAGCTGGCATCATCAACATTTCTCTACAGCTCCACCTGATTGCATCTGTGGGCAGATACGTTTTTGTCATTGAGCAGATTCATTCCTTTCATACATATTTCTAGCTCTCTAGGTATTAAAAAAAAATTCTATTTTTCAAATATAGCTCAAGCATTTCAGTTCCAAATGTGGATAAATAGATGAGATAGAAAGACTGTGGATAAGGTTTTCTGAAAATATTTTTTTGTGAAAATTTTCAGGTTTTCAGTCCCTTCCATTCATTGTGTACTACTTTACTTCAATCATACTTAAGAAACCTCAGGGTTAATCTGTCACATTTTTTAAGTGTTTCCTAGTCATAGACACAAAGTTATATCAATTTCTTTTTCTCAAGAACTACATCTCCATTCATAAATTGGAACAATCTGTGTCAAGCTTGCTATCTTCTTTTTATTTTTTTTTTTTTTTGTTAATAACCAAGATAGGAATCAGTACTGCATGAAGTTTCACTCATTACCTTTAAATACTTCTTCTACTGATCTCATCTTTTTATTTCTCCACAAATGATGAATTAAAGTTAATGAGGTAATTTCAATATACAGTGTTATTTAAGTCAATAGAGATATGGGTGTCTAAATTAAGTATTTGGAGTTCTGTACTATGGAAGACAACAATTACATCTGAAAGCTCATAAAAGGAATGTGGTAAGCCGATTTTAGCACTTTCAGGTATATACGTTAGTTTACTAAGACCCTGAATGACAGAAAAAATGCAAGAATATAACTCTTTTCCCTCCTTCTCCTCAGTCTTCCCCACTCTTCTTCCTCTCTTTCTTTCCTTTATTCATTTTAATAACAAACAGTAACTAGCCTTTACTGTTTTAGCTTTATCTTTGGCTTCCCTAGAGTGTCTGAGGAAAGAAACAACATAGTAAATGGTTCCTTGCTTGTTTGGTATTTACATGTAGTCTGTACTTTTCTCTCCCCTCCCCTCATTTTTATCAAATTCTGTATTTTAGATTGTTAGAAATTTGAGATCACTATATATTTCAATCAATGCTGAGTTTCTTGCAAGTGTCACACTTTATATAGTGGACAAATGCAAGGTAAAATATCCAGCCACCCTGGGAGGATCCAAAATTTTCCGCACATTTCATAGAAGGCATGGTCTTCTTTTGTGAAATTGCAAATCATCTTCCCTCCTCTCTTTTGACTTCCTTCAGGAAAATCCTGTCATACTGTCTCTAAGTCTAGACACTTCAAATCCCTTCACATCATGATGCTAAAATCTGCTGTCTTTAAAGATGTTTTCTTCAACAGAATTTAATGGGGTATCAAGAACTTGTCTTAAGTGTGTATTGAATTAAAGTTAGCCTTTAAATGTGCACATCTGAACTTAAAATATATATTAGAAATAGTTCTAAGCACTTGGATAATGTATTTGGAGATTAGAGAAGAATAAAGGCATTTGCTTGTCAGGTAATCTTTGTAGAAATTAATTTTTTATTATCAGTGAAATAAGAAATATTTAACATAACAGTGTTTATACATCCTAATTCACCTAAATATCCTCTAAAATTATTATGTTTGGAGGGTTTTTTGGGGGGAGGAGAGTTGGTGGTTTGGTTTTTTTTTTTAATTTATTTGTAGGGATTTTCTTCTTTAACCTTCTACATTTTTATTTTATTCTTTTTTTTTTTTCTGACTTATTTAGAATCATAGGATCATACAGGTTGGAGGCAACCTCTGTATGTAGTCTGATCCAACCTCCTGCCCAAAGCAAAGCCAACTTAGATTAGTTCTTTCAACTCTTTCTGAAATATATTACCATTAAGTAATTTTCTTCCTTACATTTCTGTCACGCATTTCTAATATCTATATTTTTAAGATATACCTTTCTGAGTATTCTTCAAGATATATATGTTTTCTTCCAGTTTCCAGTTTAAATGTTGCTTGTTCTCAGCAAAACATTATTAATTTCTTCAATGTGAATATTGAACTTAATATGGTTTGGTCAGAGCCAGAATTATTTTCTTGCAGGCTTATGATGCAGAAAGAAAACTTTATCTCCCCTCAAAAACTTAGGAAGAATTTTTGTAAAAGTTAGTTGTATAATCTTTTTGCAAAGTACATAGCTATAAGATCAGTTCTAAATTGATAAAGAAACATTAACATATTTCTTTGTAATAATGCATCTTATTATTTAGCAAATGATTTATAAACCAGCTGTCCTAGGACATTACTATCTCATAGTAGGATTCCATCCTGCAACAATATGAGGTATTTTTAGACCAAATGTCTTCAGGTAAAGAAGTCAAAGTATAGTAAGAATAATTACAGAAATAATAACCAGTGTGATAACACTGAACTTTTTTAATTTTTTAGGTGACATGAGGCTTTTTCTACTTGGCAGAATTGTAGAAGAAACCTTGAGACATAAAATGCCTATAAAACATCTTCTTCATGTGTAATTTCACAATATTTTTCCCAAGTCAATTCTAACAAAGTTTTTCATGTTTAAGGATAATGTTAGTTGACATAATTTCCTACATGATTGAAGACAGTATTTCTCCCTAGCTTTTATCTTCTCTTTTTTTTTTTTTTTTTTTCTGTACAAGCTCTAAATACCATGATAAAACTCTTTTAAGGACTGGGAAAATCAATCAAGTAGGTAATTTGACCTTTCTTTCATTGCTTACAATAGAATTATTATGAAAGAAGGAACTCTAAAATATTTTTTTTCTGCAAGTTGACATGCCGTTAAGTAGAGAATTCTGAATATTTTTTTAAGCATTAGCCCAAATTTGAATTTGGTAGGTCTGTCATAGTTTAGCCCTGCTTGGGGTCAAACTCTACAGACTCTCACTGAGTATCCCTGTCCTCTGAGGGAACGAGGGAGAGATGTTATAATAAAAAGCTCAAGATTTGAGATAAGGAAAGGGAGAGATTAGTCAAGTTACTGTTATGGGCAAAACAGACTCAACTTGGGGAAAAATATTTCAATTTATTATTAATAAAACCGAAACAGGACGATGAGGGGCAGAACAAATAAAACTTCCTACCACCCCTCCCTCTTCCTGGGCTTAACTTCATTTCAACTATTTCTACCTTCTTCCCCTCCACAAGTGGCACAGGGGGAGAATAGGGGTTTTGATCAGTTCTTCACATGTCGTCTTCTGCAGCTCTTTCCTCCTCGGGGAAGAACTCCTCACATTCCCCCTCTGCTCCAGCATGAGGTCCCTCCTACAGGCTACAGTCCCTCATGAACTGTTCCAGCGTGGAGTCATTTTTCCACAGGACACAGTCCCTCAGGAACTATCTGCCCCAGCGTGGGCCCACCATGGGCCACTGCCTCCTACGGGCATCTGTCTGCCCCAGTATGGGGTCCTTCACGGGCTACAGGTGGATCTCTCCTCTTCCGTGGTCCTCCATGGGCTGCAGGGGGACAACCTGCTCCACCATGGGCTGCACCACAGGCTGCAGGGCAATCTCGGCCGGGAGCAGCATTACTCCTCCCCCTCCTTCTTCACTGACCTTGGCGTCTGCAGCCGTTCCTCTCACAAGAAATTCTTCACAATCAGACTCAGGCAGACGCCTCTTATGTTCTCTTCATATCTCCTCTCTTCACTTCTCTTGGCCAGACCAGGAGGAGTGCGGCCTAGACGGCCACCTAACGGGAGGCCAGAGGGTGAGGGCTGCAAGGCCCACAAGGCTCAGTCCTCCCCCTCTCTGCCTCAGTTTCTGCTTCTTCACTTCTTCTTTTTCTTTATTTTTTATTTTCCCCTTCTTAAGTATGTTATCACAGAGGCATTATCACTGTCACCAATTTGCTTTGCCCTGGTCAGCATCGGGTCTGCCCTAGACCTGGCTGAGTCCACTGAACAAAGGGGAAATTACTAACAGCTTCTTGCAGAAGCTACCACTGTAGCTCCACCACTACATAAAACCAGCACAAGGTCTTTAATAGACTCGATTTATCACCACGGAACATTTGTATTAATGCAGACTTTGAGTGCTAATAGATTTTGCGGTATCCTGATGATTTTTTGAGTCTGATTTAACAAAATTGTCATAGCTTACCAAAATAGTTTAAGAAAAGTTTCAGTAGCACAATACTAGTAATATTTGGGTTTTTTTTTTCTTGATCAAAGTACAAATACTTATATGATAGCAGTTAGGGAAATAAGGATTGTATCAATCTATCCATTTATTTGCCATTTCAGGACTGTGTATTCCCTGATGTACTAATACAGTAGCAATGACCGAATCTAGACCAGAGGAGATTATACAGGTCTGTGGGGCAACAGTGATCAGGTATTGATACAAATCACATCTCAAAACTGAGTAGTCGTTCAAAACTGAAAAAAAAAAAAATCCAAACACTCCTCATAAGAATCAAAGAATATAAACATTTTCAGAAGGCTTCCTTATGTCAGAGTAAGTAAAAAAGGTCAAATATCCCCTTAAAGGTGAAATTGCATGAAAGATTTTGTTGAAGCTAATGTCAAAACTCAGGGTGAATTCTGTAAGATTAAACTGCAAGTGAAGAAAAATCCTGAGTGGAAGAAAGAAAAACAGGAATCTGAGTTATCCCCTTGTTGACCTGTGTGAACAATATATTTTAGCCTGAGGAGTCATCTCAAATAGAAGAGTTAGCAAAAACTAATACATCAGACTTATTTTTCTCCTGCTTTCCCTTAGTAGGAGCTTTTCTTGTAAAATTACTTCCACTTTATGAAATGTTTAATGTATTAATGTTTCTTTTTATGATGATTTAGAATAAACCAAAATCTTGCAAACCAATATTTACACAATGAAATACCTGCTGAAAAATTTCCGTTGGATGGAAATCATTTTCACATATAGTGAGAGGGAAAAAAATGTAAGTGACATTTGCTTATAATAGTAAGCTCCTCTGATTCATTTATAGATAACTCCATTCTGTCTAATCGGGGAACACAAACAAAGATTTCTCAAAATTTGACCATTATTTACAGAATTCTTTATCTGGAAAAATCTCTTATGTTCTTAAACATGGAACAAGATCTACTAATATATGACACATTTCAAGTACAGGATAATCCATTTATGATTATATATTTCTGGAATATCTCAATGTCACATCAATGTTCATAATAAGTGAAACATAGAGAATCAATATTTTTATTCATGAACATACATAACTTTCTTCCCCTCCCCTAGTATTTTTAGTAACTTAATATAATTTTAGTTCAACAGACAAAAAAAAAATCAATTAGAGTTTTCAAACCTGGAAGCCTCATTTCAAGGGCTAAATATTTATCCTAGATGTCTGGCAAAACTGGACTGGATCTTGAAATGTACATATCAAATGAAGTTTTAAGTGAGAAGAGTGAACATTAGGACCCTTCATGATTGTTTGAAATACAAGTTTTCAATAAAAAAAAAAAAAGGTAAACTTTTTAAGATTCTGTTAAGCTTTCGTCTTAGAAGCTGAAATTTAATTTTATCATGAAATATATCATTTTGTTCTTTACATTGTGTACTTAATTACAGCAAATCATCATTATGCATTTGTGTTTGGGTTTTTTGGTAGTTATGTTTTGTTTTGTTTTAAAAAGAAAACAGCCAGTAATATATAGAAGATAAAAGAAATGTTCTCTACTTTTGCAAACCTTTTCTTGTTTCAGCTTTGTTCTATGCAGTCTTATAACACCATAGGGTGTTCTATATTGTATGTGGGATGCTGTTACAGAAGTCAAAAGGTAGTTGATGGAATTTATCATAATTTTATAGAAAATAAATGTGGATTTCATTAAAATTTACATATTTTCTCACCTTATTCTTAAGACACCAATTTATATACTTTAAACATTTTTAAAATAAAGGTATATCTACTTATGATATAAAATTAATGGAAGAAGAAAAAAGAAATATATATAAAACATAAAAAAAATCTGGAAGTCAGATGGTTCTATTCATAGTAGCATTAACAGGTGATAAAAATGGTGCTTATGGTGCTTATGAATCCCCAGTGCCACGTGTTGCAGGACCAGCATAGTACTCTTTTACAGCTTCCATATCTCTGTCTGGGAAATCTTGTGGATAGGTGCACATATGCTGTAAAGGGCATGCACTACTGAAGTGCATGTACTAGTCCATTGCATAGACAACCAGCACAGGACCACTTTATTAACGTGTTCTGGATAAGCTGAACCCATAACTTATGCAGAACTATTTCAATTAATGCTCAGTAGATTCCAAATGTTCCTGCTGGATTAAGAGAACAAGTGCTGCAGTAAGTCTCTTAAATATGACTCTCGGATCTCGTACACTAATATATAGATTTCTTACCCAATCACTTTAGTTCTGATCTTCTGGCCTGAAAGCTACAAGTTTGTACTACGTGACTAGAGGATTTTCTACCCTGGCACTGATGCAATCTGCTTTAACTTTCATTACTAAAAGTTATGAAATTCATAAGTTGGGCCATTTATAGAAAAGTTGTATGTCCTTTCATTTCCGTTTTCTTCCGTGAATCTCGCAGAGCAAAGTCACTAATGTATAAAATCTCTCCTGATTATTTCTTTGGGCTATATGGGTAATTACAGAACAGATGATGGAATAGTATAAAGATGGACAGAAAATCCTTAGAAGTAATCTGAGTTTGTCCTTCTTAATTACATGCTTATTAGTAGTCTGTCCATTTTTCATGCAGAAGTTTCAGGATTACTCCAGGCTGTTCTTAGACTCATAGGGGTCCTCAGCAAACTCCAAAGTACAAACTCCTTTTTTCCTCCTTGCTGCATATTCATGACTTAGACTGTTATGCTACTGTAAAATATCTTTTCTCTTCACCATTCAAGAGGTCTAGTACCTCAAACAATTATCTTTTTTTACTTTTCCTTAACCCTAATATCAGTGACTTACGGCTATTTCTTATAGAGAAAGTATAGTGCTTGCACCCATATACCTTAGGTAAGTAACATATAGTATCCATGCATTTGCTGTTTGGTTTACATGTAAAAATAATTATTTAAAATCACCATTTTCCCATTTATTCTCTCTTTCCAATGATGTCTTGTATACTGAACTTGTATACTGTACTACTTGTACACTATTTGTAGTGAGAGGTAGGAACTCATCTCAGTGCTCTCCTCTATGGCATAGGACTTAATGCTGGTGTCTAATAAATAGTAATATCTGGGGCTTTGGTGAATATTGGGATTTTTCTAGTTTTCTTGGAAAAGAAATATTGGAGTTTATTGAATACAATGTAGGGCATGCAATAAAAATAAATGCCATTGCTACTGTGTGTGCTATGAATGAGAACATAACAATACATCTACATCTCTATTCATAGTGTCATAGAGTTCAGAGTTACTAGTAACCTACTTTGTCATCTTGTCAGCCTCCAAGGCCCACATAGATGGTTATTTGTGTATTTTAATCACACATGAAAATGGAAAGTTGCGTTGCGAATTGACTATTCAGCTGGCAATAGTTCTGAGTTCCAAGGTATTTGGAAGCTTCGTGTACAGTGCTTGTGTTATTCAAAGAGTTGAATATCCTGTGGGCAAAAGCAAGAACTCAATCGGAACTGCACAGTAAGAAAACACAGAGTGAAGGAAACTATATGTGACCAACAGCACGCTATCAAATTTATTGCCAGCACACAGCTGGTTTATACACTACCCTAATAAACTAAGAAGAACTTGATCTTAAATCTCCACATATAAGATTTTTGTGAGAAACTCAAGGGGAAATTGCAAGTTCCAATGTATGTATCCTAGTAAAGAATCTTTTGGAAAAAAAAAATTACTTTGTTAAAAAAGTAGAGAACATTTTGTTTCCCTTTACACTCAGAGTTCTAGCATGAGGCTTTGGAACACAGCATTGCTAGAAGAAGTGGAAAATATTGCTACAAGAAGTGGAAAAGTAAAATAATGTTTTTCACCAGCTTTTCATATTATAATATTAACTTTTATATCACCATAGCACCCACGGGTCAAGGTCTCAGTGTACATGTTGTTGTACAAAAAATAAAGCTAAGGAAAAAAGTTCCCTATTCGAAGTTATTTGCAATATAAGCAGAAAAACAGAAGAATGTGACAGGCAATAGTTAGAGCACAGCAGCTCTGAAACAGTGTTAGGAATTATGTAAGTTTTATAGAAAAGAAAAGGAAAAAAAATATTTATACCGAGAAAAAATAACTAGCCTGGAAAAAATCAGTGGGACAGTATTCTCGTATTCCCAGTGAGCAGGGCAGCAGAAGGTGCAAAGGTAAGCGAGCACAACAAGGTGACAGAAAGAACCATATTAGAGAGTAATTCCAAATGGTGAAGCTGAAAGAGATGTTGAGTAGGTTGGGGATAATTGATGATGCACCTGAAATTAAAGAGAAGTGGTTTGCTTCAGTGGAGAAGTGGAAGCTTGCAGACTGTCAAGAAGGTTGACACTGTCAGGATGACAAGGTAGACAAAATCTCTGCAGCTTCATTTGAAATGGACAAAAGCTGTTTGAGACTGCAGCTTTTGCAACCAGAATGAAAAGGATGGTTCAGTAATTGACAAGTTCACAAGAGCCAGGATAAGCATTTTAGGTATACAGTTGGACAGAAAAAAAACCTTGAAGAATCAGCAAACACAGAAGTGAGAACCTAAAGAGCTTTGACCCAAGCCAAAGATACATCCAAACAGTGATCCAGAGTAACAAGAAGAATGTTGTGACTAGAAAACATGGCATCTGAGAAAAGAGAAGCTAGAGAAAATAACAGTTTTCTATAATTCATGCTGAACATCCGTAGATTTGTGTTCCCCAAGCAACTGACCCCTGGACCCACTGATTGGAGGAGACAACAAGGAGCGGAGCCTTGTCACACTCCGATTTCAGATGAAAGGAAGGCCCCCTTGCGTTCTAGCCGACCTCAGATGAGTCTGGGAGTCTAGGGGCAGCTAGACCAACCTCTCACACACCAGAGCGTGGTTTTACTCGTATTCTCGGGAACAGAATTAAGACTCAAAATGGAGTCAAGCGCCAGGTAACTTTATTAACCCGACAAGAAGTTTGTAAATGCAAGAGAAAGGAGAGAAAGAAAGGAAAGAGAGAAAAGAAAATAGTTTCAATTACAATAGCTATCACCATGGAGCTGTGGTGTCCCGACAGTCCAGTTCACTCGGTGGGGGAACTATTCGTCCAATGTCAGTCGTTTTGATGTTGATTCCGTGGATGTTGGTTCCCTCTATATTGATTCTGTCAAAGTGTATTCCCCTTTTATGTTGGTTGTTTTCATTGTATTCCAAGAGCTGGTTTTCCTAGCTGCACCCCTCACCTGGCAGTGATATGTATGCCCATTACCAGGTGATATGCATGCCCATTATCGTCTCTGGGTGCATGCCGGGGGAGGGCGGGGGAGGCGGTAGGGCTAAATTTCTCAGAATCAGCTCTGTATTCAGGTTCGCAGAACAACAGGATTTGGTTTGCAAGATAATGGGAAGCCATTGTTCGGGTGGTGGTTTGATGTTTTGACAATGTTGAGACAAATATTGGACACAGCCTGCACCTGTCAGTGCGGGAGATTTCATCAGACAAAAACAATCACCCTAGCTGATTGCAACAAATGAGCATATATATTCCCAGTGAGCAGGCGTGTGGCAGTGGGCAGACATGCAGCAGCATGGTGACCATCTGGCAAAAAAAAAAAACCCAGTGTCCTCTGCTTCTCCTGACCTTCTAGGACCTGGTAGAACCAATGCAGCCACACAGACAGTGCTCCTGTTCAAGCATGCCATCAGCCAGGTTTCACCTAGAGGCGAAAATTGATTGCAAGCAAGCGTGTGGGAGGTGAGAGCAGAGTGATGAACTGCTCTGCTTGTTGGTCAAGTTGCAGGAGGAGGTGAACAGGCTGAGGAGTATTCGAGAGTCTGAGAGGGAGACTGATCAATGGAGCCGTACTCTGCCACCTATGATACATAGAAGCCAACTCAGCATGGCCACTACAAAGGCAGGTCATGGATCCGTTTATGCGAGGAGGAAGGCAGAGTCACACAGGATAAGGAGAGGTGGAAGAAGGTTGCAGCACAGACTAGTAAGGGAAACCTCTCCTTACCCTCTCAGATAGCCTCTAAGTTACCCTTACAGAACAGGTATGAGGCCTTGAGTAGGGTTGATGAAGTGTGTAAGGAGAAAGAGGAGGAACTTAAGCAAGTATTCTTGCCAAGATCAGAGAAACCAAGTCCTCACAACAAAATCTGCATTAAGATCAGTGCTTAATGCATTAAGACCTGTGCTTAAGAGAAGAAACAATGGCAAATTATGGGCATTGGTGATTCTCTTCTGCAAGAAGCTGCTAGAAGTTTCCCCTTTGTTCAGTGGCCCCAGCCAGCTCTAGGGTGGACCTACTGCTGACCACCACTGGGCTAATTTGTGTCAGTGATAATACCTCAGTGATAACATATTTAAAAACAGGAAAATAAACCAGAAGCACAGACAGAGAGGAGGAGGTGCAACCCTTGTGGGCCTTGCTGCACTCACCCTCTGACCTCTCGTTGAGCGGCCCAGTCCAGCTGAGAGAAGAGAGGAAGAGAGGATATGTGAGAGAACCTGAGAGGTGTCTGCCAGCCTGTTGTGAAGAATTTCTTGTGGGAGGAATGGCTGCAGACACCAAGGTCAGTGAAGGAGGGAGAGGAGTAATGTTGCTCCTGGCTGAGATTCCCCTGCAGCCCATGGTGCAGACCACGGTGAGGCAGGCTGTTGCCCTGCAGCCCATGGAGGTACCCCATGTTGGGGTAGGTGGACGCCTGAAGGAGGTTGTGTCCCGTGGAGGGCCCATGCTGGGGCAGACAGTTCCTAAGGAACTGCATCCTGTGGAAGAGGACCCCACACTGGACCAGGGGACAAACGTGAGGAGTTCTTCTGGTGGGGAGGAAGGAGTGGCAGAAACAACATGTGATGAACTGACTGCAATCCCCATTCCCTATTCCTTCTCAGCAGCTCAGGCGGGAGGAGGTGGAGATAGTTGGGATTTCCCAAGGGGAAATGTATCTGTTTGCAAGTATTTTGTATTTATAAGGGTCTGTAGCTCTATGGATTTCATCTCTCTAACTTAGTGAAGCAATTAGAATAGAACGTATTACATCACATCAGCCCAGAATCTGGCATAATGCAACATAATAGCCTAGGTTAGCATTGTAAATAACTCTAGCTGAGCTTCCACAATTTGTTGGTATTCCACTAAGAGTTTTGGCATTTCTTAATTAAAACCTGTTGCTTAACCATCAAAGGAAAAGGTTATAATTAACAAGCTTGTCATTAACAAGCTGCTGATCACTACTAATCATGTACAAATATTCTAGATGTGTAGTTAATTACTCTGTTTAAAAAAGATTGTCACTTATCTCTATAGGTGTCAGTGAACATGAGCAATGCAAGTGCACTCTTAAACTTTCTTTTCACAGGTTCCAATCAATGGCTAGTTCACTAGCTGTATTCATCAACTTATTTTAGACTCATTCTCAGAATGTCAACTTTATGTCTATCACAGTGTCTAAGATATTTTTTCTAAAAAAAAGTACATATGGATTAAGATTATCCGCATCCTATCTCATATTTCTTGGTTTATTATCACTTAAAAATTGGAGGAAGTATAACTTGGTATTTGAAAATATAAGAACATTAATAAAAAAACCTGTCCTTGTATAAAGATTGCATATTTTGCATTGAATCAATATTCAGTATATTCCTAAGCTGTTTTGTATTCATTAAATGATAATATTTTGCTAATATTGGAAAATAGACCTTAATCCAATGGTTTCTACCAATTGTCCACACTGGTCTGTGTGGTCACTTCGCAAGCAGAGCCTCTGGCAATACAAGCACTAAAATTAATTGTACTCAAAGACAATGTATAATAAAACTATGTCTGTAGTTTCTCAGATTACCCAATGAGTAACCAAACCAGTTTGTGCTTGCAGGATAGTATAAATCATAATTTATCACTATTTAAATCAAGAACTTTGATGTATTCTAAAGAAAGTATTTAATAGTTAGTGCATTTGATGATGGACATTCTTCCGCCAGTGACTATGACTCAATACTGTTTTAAGTTCAAAGAGAGAAGTACTTGAGATGAAATAAATACAATAGGTTACTGAGAAACTCAATATTGAGGAAACTTAGTAATGGCTCTAAAAAGAAAATTCTTTGATTCAAGAAATTTTTCTGCTTGAGTTGTCATGGCACCAACACTCTTGAGCAAGTTTACAGCCTTATATCCACTCTTTATGAAGATTTTATCTTAATGAGGGAAGTTAAGGCAATTAGCTGTGAAGTGTAGTCAGACAAGGTAATATTTCTGATAGAAAACAGAATGCATTAATCACTGAGATTTTAGAAAAGTGGATTTCTTGGCCTCATTGTTAAGGATAATTTTTGACATATCTCTTCCTGAAATGCATTTCAGCATGTCTTATTGGCAAAATACATATTCTGCAGCCAATTTTCCTATAACCATAGGAAACAGTGCTGATAGGCTCTCCTTAGGAGTGGTGAACTGTACTTAAACCATTTTTCATTAATGGGAAGTCTGTAAAGAAATAAATTCCCATACCTAACTAACTCTGATATTAGAAAGCTTTTTTTTTTTTAGTCAGTCCTCACAGGATTCCTCTGAGGAATGACGGGGAATTAATTTTTAAAACAAAACCTCTGATGTCTGAATTTTCCGTTGTACTGCAAAGTCACTTTTCCTTCTTTGGAGGTGTGTAATATATAATGACCTATTCATTTTTCAGTAACCATTGGGAAAGTACAAAAATTACCTTTGTCTGTCCTTTGGCTGAGGACTTCCCTTCCCTCATAAGTACTATATAGAAGCTGAGACATTCTCGGCGATGAAAAAAACTATTGCAAAATATTCCATATTGTTCATAATCTTTGATTCTTTATATATTTCTCCTTAAATATACTAAAAATTTGTGTGACTCCAATCAAAGATGTTTGGTAGTTGCAGTCATCAGGCAAAAATCCTCCCCTCAACCCCATCTAAGTGATTTCTAGTAAGAATCCTGGAGGTGGGGTGGTAAATGAGGAAAAAAAAAAAAGTAGCGATAATCCTTGGTGGTACAAATAGATTCCCAACAAGTCATTAGACATTAATAAAGATTACATAGATTTATCTTATTGCTTCAGTTAACTCACATTCATAAAATAACAGAGGTATAACAATGCAAACTCAAATTTTATGATTTAGTCACCTCTGATTTTAATGAATGTGGACTGTGGTTATCTTGTCTGTACAGACAAGAAAGAATGGATGAACATCGTGCAGTGTGTCCTCAGGTAGTTTTATAAATGTATTGCCCTGCCTCACTCCTTAGTCATGGTAGAGATATATCCTTATATGCTTTGAGACAGACTAGAAAATTGGATTCAGACTATGCTTCATTTTTATTAACTTATAGCAGTGTTAATCAATTAAAATTAACTGTTTATTCAAGGAACCTGTTGGGACTTGTGGTGGACATCCATGTTAACTTCCAGAAAAAAAAAAAAAAAAGTATTTTTTTTTTCTTTCATTTTTTTTCTGACTCTTATTCTAAGAACTATATACTACCATGACTGACAGAGGGTTTTTTTTTTAAAAAAAGTCTGCCTACTGAAGTACTATTTCCTGGACTGTGTAAGTTTGTTGCAGAAGTTCCACTGTCATCTCCAGAAGATCAGGTGCATTGAATCGATCATGTGCATGCTTCCCTTATTTTTAATAAGCATCATAATAATATTGAAAATAGACACAAATTTACAGTAGAAAATCCCTCTGAAAAGGGTAGATCCAAACCAAGAAGAACCATAGCTCACATACTGAAGATGTTAGAACCAATTTACAAAAGTAGAAAATTACATCTTATTTCCTCACAAAAATTATTTCTTCTTTGCAATACTATGATCTGCCTCTTTCATATGAAATAGCTCTACCTCTGGTCTTACATTTTCTGGAGGCAGCTGATTCCCTTGACATGTCTTTTTAACAGAGGATTACAATCAGAGTCCGAAATAATCCAGTAGCTGTTTTCAAAGAAGAAAGCTTAATCTAATAACTTCTTATTAAATTATTGGTTCCTGTAGGAGTGTTTTTGAAGGATATTCAAGGTAAATCACTTCATTTTGGAACTCAGTTGCTGGTTATACCCATCTTTCCTAGTGAAATTTAATTAAATGTAACGGTAGATTCACTATTTGTTACATTTTGATATTTTCTGAACAGAAGAATTTGTGTGTGCATATTAAATTCTCAGAAGAGACCATACGACCCGAAACAAATTACTTTAATTCTTCCATAAATCAAGATATTAACTCTTTTCTAGCCCAATATTAGCTTTTTGAAGAGGAAAATATTTAAATGCGATACAGTTGTTTAGATCCTCAGTGAACTGTGAAAAGGACATTTTCATAGCAAAGAATATATACCTATCATGACTTTTTTAAAACTTTCATTTTAAGGAAAAAATAATCTTAAGTTTGCCAAAGTTTCTTATTATCTACACCTACTCTCCTTACATAACAGAATATAATTTCAAGGTTCCAAAAAGGAAATAGCTTTTCAGGAGCTAGGAACTGTACATGTGGGAAGAATTCATACTTATATGAAGCTGTTTATAATCAGAATGGGTGGACAGGCTGAGAATGAGAGAATGAAATTATTATCATGAGAAAATATTTTTCATAACTCAAATACTTAGTGACTTGATGAAGTTGCAAGGATAAGAAAATAGCTGGTTTTGGATCTTTCAGGAAATCCTGAAATTATGAGAAATTCTTTTAATTTTTAAACTGAAATATTTATATGTATCTTTCTTTGCTTTCATTCTCGAATTTTCAGTGAAATAAGAGTGGATTGACAAGAAGTCAGGACCAAGCAGCTCTGAGAGTCACTGATGCACTAGGACCCTTGGGTCTTGGCAGCCACCCCCTCAGGAGAGGGACCAGGAAGCTCCAGGATTTTCAGAATTGGCCACTCAGAATTGGCCACTATGGGATTCTGTAACTTTCTACTGCAAAATTACATCTCCCTTCTATGGCTCCTAGTGAGCCTATGCAGAGCTTTCTGTGCCAGGGGTTCCTCCCACCCTGCCCTGGCAGACTACTGTTGCCTCACTTTACCTCCTCTATATGCTGATTTATTTAATTCATTTGCTGCCTTTTATTCTCCTTCCAAATGCATAACTTATTTGCAAGTGGGTTGCATTTTATTTTTTACCTTAGTTTATGTTTGTGTATCTTATATATTTATAAATAAGTTAATTTTCTTTTTTTTTTCTTTTTTTTTTTTGTTTACTCTTTGTTTGGTTGGGATTTTAGTTGAGTGTTGGGGTTTTTATTAGGACTCTGACGTTTCTAGCAGGCTAAGCATGAGTGTGGCTTATGTCATGAAAAAGGGAGAAGTAGAACACCCTAAGATTAATGTTTGCTATGGTATATTATTACTTAAAAGGCTGAGTCATTTCATGCAACTATGGATCTTACATTTTTAGATTTTACATCATTAACCCAGTCCTTTTCACAGGATATTCTGAATATTACCATATATATGAATAGCTGGGATGATGAAATGTAGATATCTACATTTAAATTGATTACCCTGAATCATAGGATATTGTAGATTAAAATGTCTAGGTGTCATAGGTGACAAGCAATAGATATTGGGCAGTATGTGGATGAATGCCCCAGAGTGAACTTTTGAACTCTCAAGCAGAAACTTGGTACTTCCTAGCTGCAATTGGTGTTGGATAAGTTGTGTATTTTGATAATACTTGGGTTAAACAAAAGGGCCATGTCCCGAATCCTCCAAGTAGAAAGAAGACATGAGACAGAACCATGGGATGTTCATTACATATTTTGCTTCTGGACATGGATTATAGGAAAACCAGGGACTTGGGGGTCCAAAAAGAAGAGCTAGTGCTGAAAAAAAAAGTTTCCTGAAAATAAGTGATCTCAGTAAGATGAGGACCCAGAAAGAATAATAAGATCCTGACTGAAGGAAAGATCACAGAAACAGAGAAAGAACTTGGAGATCATGGAAAAGGATGGAAAAAAATGCCAGGAGATGCCTAGAGACTTTGGTCAGTAATGCCCAAGATTAGTAGGTACAAGCAGCTGCACACTGTTAATAAGTTTCTACCTAGCATCCCTGGACTGGCAGCAATGTCCCTGCTGAAAAGGGAATTCAAGACCTAGAGAACAAAATGCTGTAGATGGATGAGTGGAAGAGTGGGAGGAGAACTAGTGAAGGTGTGAGAATCAAGGAGGTTAAAAACTCAATTTTTTATTCTTAAATAAACAGCACTATCCAGATCCAATACATATTCCCATTTACTCTGCCTCACCCTTGACAGTAGGCAAGAGACACTCTCCATATATCTGCCTCCATTACTTCTATCCGTTATAAGACATCTGAGTAGATGAAGAGGTAAATATGCAATTTCCCCACAGAATATAAATCAATTTATTAATTGATGAAGGCTTATGGATATTAATTACTTTAGCACATAAAAAAATATAATTACCTTCAAACGTCCAAAGTGTAATTTAAAAAAAAAAATAATAATAGTCTAAAAAGTAATAATTAGGAATCAGAAATCATTCACAAAAAAACTCTGAGAAACACCAGCTTCCCTGCTTTGGTCTGTTGTAACATCCATGTCATGCACAGAAGGCACATTTAAACAAATGTTCCCTGAGTATTAGTTTGCAGATGGCACTGTAGCCTCAGAGTGTGATTATTTTAAATGAGAGAAAAACCCAACATTCAAGATTTAAAAAGAAATAGAAAACACCAAAGTACTCAATATCTTGTTTGCCTCAGTCTCTCCTTGTAAGAATGGCCTTCAGCAGTCACAGGCCTCTGAGATTATCATAAAGTCTGGAGCAAGAAAGGCTTACCTTCAGTGGAAAAGGATCATGTTAGGGAACGCAGAAACAGACCAGACAAACAACTCCATGACATCTGATGACATGCACCAAAGAGCACTGAGGCAGCTAACCTATGTCATTGTGAGGCTACTTTCTATTATCTTGGAAAAGTCATAGTGACTGAAGAATGTTCGTGATAACTGGAAGAAAGCAAATTTCACTCCCATTTTCCAGAAGTGCAAGAGGGAGGATCTGGGAAACTGAAGGCATGTTAGGGTCTTTTCACTGGGGAAGGTGATCAAGAAAATAATCTTGTTTGTTTAGAAACATATGAAAGATAATAAGATTACTGTGATTTTTAGAGGGAAAACCACACCTAACCAACCTGCTATGCTTCAACAAGAATATAATAATTCAAAGCATGAAAGGAGAAGAGTGAATAGTGTTTATTTGACATTAGCAACATTTTTGATGCTGTTTGACATAACATACTCAAAGATAAACTCTATAACTGTGAAAGTGGTCAAATAACGTTAAGTTTTCTCTGGAGCTTACATCCTTGGAGATAATCAAACACCAACTGCATATGACCCTACGCAGCCTGCTGTAGCTGACATTACTCTGAGCAGGTTGGTTGGACTGGATATCTCCAGAGCTGCTTTCCAGCCTCAGTCACTCTGTAAATCTGTGATTCGGAGGGAGAGTAAGATATGGGGCACAATAGGATCAGATTTTTATTCATTTTATGTCTTTTATTGTAAAACACAGTAATATGGAATAGAAAACAATAATTTTTTTCCTGCATGAATTTTTGGTTGCAATAGAATAAGTAGTGAACATAATTCTTTTAACTGAATAACATAAAGTGGTTTGAAAACTTAAATAAAATAATTTATTATATTCTTTGCACAGTTTTTGAATATGGCTTTTAACTCTGAAAGTTTATCCTCTGTTTCATCCCACAGAACCTTTCCACTAGGGTATAGTGTAAATGATCTTATTCATCAAGTGTAATTTCCTCTCCTGGTCTTTTCTATGCAGTCTTTTTAACAGTCGCTTTCCATTTCCTACTGGTTCAAATTTGTGCGCATTTAATTTTCGTAAAAAAACCTCACTTCTACCACTAGGGGATCCATGTTAACTGCTATTGGCTTTGATGATAATTTGACACATTTCCACTGTTCAGCCTCAGCAATACATATTTCTATTCTCTCTACCATGGCAAGAGCTAGTTAATTAAAAAAAAAAAAATCCTTTATTTAATCTTTTTAGTTTAGGATAACTTTGACACTAGTACCATTCCAGAATTATCCACCCGTCTTTAAACATTTATTTCTTTATTTTTACAAATGAGTAAGCCTTGAGAGAAAATTTGTCATGTGCTTTTATCATCAGAAATGTAAAACTCTTTTACTCAGTACATAGAAGACCTGACGTATGTCAGCCAATTTATCTATTAATTTTCAATAAAAACCCATTTCAATAAAATCACATTCTTCTATAATTTTGCAGAGTTATCAAAAGAGTCTCACACTTTCCCTGCATTGTTTTCTAAACATTAAGAATATTGCTTGAAATCACTAAACATTTCCTGGTATATGACTTACTGCATATATGTGAGTATACCAAAATATTGTAGCTGCAGAGAGAAAATTTTCTGACAAATAATGAAGGTTCTATAGTTTCACAGACCCAATAAACAATATCATAATTGTACTGGGCATAAGCCTTCAAACAGCTTTTGCTACAAACTCTACTTTTAATGATTTGCCAGACACTCAGGCAATTCATCACTGACATTCATGTGAGAAAATATTCATAAGGTTGCAGAAGATACCTGTAGATGTGTAAGTTTTATACAAAAAGTGAAAAATCTTTTGAATATGAGGGTATAACTAAAAATGACCAACTTTTTATACTTAACATATTGTCCAAGCAAAAAGAGGTCTTATTCTATCTGCAAAGGAGAGTAGATTAAATAGTCTTCATTACAGCCCTGCTCAACCTTGTCCTAAGCATATAGTGTAAATCAATCAGGAAGATTTTAGCTAGAAAACTTTATTTAAACTGTAATGTAATTTGTATGAGAACAATTTTGTATATCATTTAATCTATCCCTGTATGCATCTGCTGGAGTTTCTTTGCAAATTTACCTATTTTAGGGGACATATTTAGTCATTTAACTCTTTCAGCCTCTTGCTGAACAATGTCTCTATTAAAAATGATACGGGGATGAAAAAGATAAAAAATGCAGAAGATAATCTTAGTAAAGCGGTGCATTACAAAGAAATGCCATGAATACTAGTACACTTTCAGACTGACAATTCTATGAATATTCATGAATATTAGCAACAAGGACTGATGATTAAATACCAAGTAATTCTAATATCAGACTCAATGTTCAGTGCAACATCAGCAGCAGCAAGTGGGATTAAGATGATCCTATCCACACAGATATCCCTGAGCAGCCACTCAACTCTGTTGATTTAACAGTTATGCTCCTACCCAGATTAGTGACATGAGTTAGGTTAAAAAAAGGTTCACTTTTCTTCCCTTTTTTTCCTTTATGGTTGATGCATCTGCAGGCAGATGCTTAGGAGTGGCCACCTTCTTTTTCCTCCTCATATACATAACTAATGTTATAGCTCACTGCTTCCATCCGTGTAGAAGGAAAGATCTTACAAGCATTTTGAAGCAAAGAACCTGAAAATAAACACAATGATCTTGATTCATCCCACTTGAATTAGGCACAAGACTAAATTAGAAGTCTGTTTGCCAAAGCTCAATTTGTAGCAGTGGCACGACATAAATGGCTTTAAGGAAAAACTGAGATCCTGGTGGGCTGAATAGCTCTTTAGAAATGTCTGTCTCTTATCAATGACTGCTTGCCTAGAGTCATTATAAAACATTAAAAGACTTTATATTTTGTTCATTTTTCCCTAAATTGCATGGAAAAGAAAAAGAAAAAAAATATCTGAACTTTGATATTAAACGCTGTGAACTGTAAAGGCTAAATTCCACCAGCTAGAGACAGCCCAGGATAAATCTAAATCTGCAATAGTTATCGCTTTCCTCTCTTGTTCTTTCTTCCTTTTTCCCCCTTTTTTCTTTATTCTTTCTTCTTCTTCTTTTTTTTTTTTTTTAATGTAAAAAAACAGCTTAAGCTTAGCCACAAAAGACGAACTGCTGGTTCTTTCCCAAGACAGAAGAATTAAAGGTTGCTTTTGTTCTTATTGGATCAACTTTCTAGCATCAAATCATCAGAATCTCACTTCTGGTGACAGTAGATTCATTATACAAAATCAATAGTAGATGTCCTCAGGTTTCTGTCTCTTTCTACAGGCCACTGATCTTGAGCTTATTATTTCATATCTGAAAAATCATCAGATCAAGTTTTAATCTCTCTTTGAAAGACTGAAGATGCTTGATTTGCAGTATTTTAATTGGCCATGCATGACCAGAGATAGCTGATTAAAATGTTTCAGCAGGATTTTCTTGGCCATGCATTAAATACATTTTGCTACAATTTTACTCCTGTATTTCAAAATACTTAATTAATTTATCCAACGTTAATATGAAATATCCAATAGTATGCAAACTAATTGAAAAGTACATTTGTAATGCTAGCGAAAATATTTCTTTTGCCTATCTTTTATAAGGCAGCACATTAATAAAAAAAGAGGGGGAGACATGAAATAGGAAAGGAATATTTTATTTTAAAAAAGAAGAAAATAATTAGTTGAAACTGGGTAAGAAAATGAAAAGAGTACTGGAAATGTACTCTTAATTTGAGGGAAAAGAAAGCAAGAGCTAAAATGGGAAGCAATATACAACCAGTCTTTCTTCAGATAGCTTTTTCTATTCACTGACTCCCTATAAATTTCATTCTAATTTTTAGAAATAAGTACTCAACATGTTCTGAGCTAATGTCTTTCCTTTGACTTATCAGTTAGTCAATAATTCCTTGATTTTAAATGCTTTCCAAACTGGTACAGGTAGTAATGTAAATGAAAGTAAATTGAGATGAGATGCCATTTGAATTCATCTTCCAGCTTCTGCTTTGCCTTGATTAAGGGGGGGGGGGGGATTAAAAGGGACAAAACCAAGGACAAGCGAGTTTAAATGTGCTGTTTTGAGGCTAAAGTATGAACACTTTAAATTAAGATAAAACTATGTGTAGTACTGAAGAAATGAGTAAATCTTTAACTTTTTATAGTGCTGGGATGGATATAACACATAGTACATTTTTCCAAGTCATTTTGTCAAAAATACTTGTTCCATAGTATTAACATATAGGTAGCTGATCATAAATATCATGATCTCAAGTTCACATCAAGAGGCACAAGTACAATTTAAAAGTTACCTCTTGTCCTTTCTGAGTGGGAGACGGCTTGTCTTCTGACTTCGGGATACTTAAGTCTAAAAAGCAAGCATTTTTCATTATGGTACTTCTGGAAATTGGAAGACAGAAGACACTTTGAAAAGCAATATAGTTAATAATAGGAACGAAGGAACTGAAGAACCCACAGAAAAAAAAAAAAAAGAAAAAAAAGCAGCTTCATAATTCTTTCTCCTAGGAATAGAGGTGCATAATTTACAATGGTGGAGGATGATTGATGACAGACTTATCAAAGCAAGCCTTGATGATTGCTTATTTTTTTTTTAGACTTATAACCCAAAATAGCTAATATAGGTGACAGTTTCAAAAAACACTTGTGCTCAGCTAGTGTATCAGAGGCTATGGCAGCTGTTAGTTAGAATATCCAATTAGCTGAGAGCAAAGAAGTGTCCAGGAGAGCTGGTTGATTTTCAAGGATCACTTCTTTTAAGCTCAAGAATGGTTCACCTCCACACGCAGGAAGTAAAATATAGATGGCGCAAGGTCTGCATGGGTGAGCAAGGAGCTCCTGATTAAACTGAAATGTGAAAAGGAAACATACAGGCGATGCAAGCAGGGATGGATGAGCCAAGAGGAATATAGAGACACTGAGCATGCAGGTATGGGTTTAGGGAAGCCAAAGCCATCTGGACTTGAATGTGCTGAGAGATGTGAAAGTCAACAAAAAGGGTTTCTACAGGTACAGCAGCAGCAAAAGGCAGACTAGGGAAAATGAGGGCCAGCTGCTGAAGGGGGACGGAGACCTGGTGGCACACGACATGAAGAAGGCTGAAGTACTCAATGCCTTCCTTACTTCAGTCTTTCCATGATAAGACTGGCCTTCAGAAATCAAGAAGATTTAAGATGTGATGTTTACCATATAAAATCACAAGCTGTGTTGACAGGAAATTGTATGTAAATGTAGCATGTGTGTTTGTCAAATGCCATATTAATAGGGATATTTAATCCATGCTTATGTGATCTTCTGTGTCTGCCCATCTCTGAGCACATTCTTTTTTTTTCTTCTTTTTTTTTCCTAAAAGTACTCTTTAGTTCACATATAAATGCTCCAGAATCAGGCAGAGGAAATTCATGAAGACTCAGACAATGTGAAGCAGACTGGATGAATGCTAGAGTACTTTTCAAAGGTAAATGTCCTGGATATCCAAATCCAGAGATGAAAACATGTATGTTACTAATATGTCTTCTCTTTCCCTTCCGCCTTTCAAATTTTCACAGAGCCTAAGGAAGATGCAGAAAGAAAGGGCTACTTTTTCTTCTACACAGATACAATGTGGCACAGATTCATCACATGTCTAGGCATCAAACTGATGTGCTTAAGTTAGGACTGTCATTGCTCATCTTCCTTCAATATTCAGCAGAGTATAGCGAACTCTAGAGATCTGATTCACCACCTGACAATGTCCATTTATCTCTTTTGTCTCTACAAGCCACATTTAAAAATTATGGCTCTCATAAAGTTGCCTGAAGTTAGAAAGTGTGCAACCAGACTTAGCTGCATATAACTCGATTAAGAGCAGTCCTAAAGCTTGACAGTTTAATTATTTTATTTTATTTTTTCTTTTCTTTTCTTTTTTTTTTTTAATGCTAGTGATATTCTTACCCTCATCATATACATATGAATGCTGCACCTGCCCCCAGTTAGCGAAGTTCCCTTTAGACAGCTGACTGGAAGAAAACTTCACTGTCTGATAAATTAACAAGTTAGGAAAGTGAAAAAATCTTTCAGAGCAATACTGGCATCCAGTTGGCTGCCAGAAAATTACCAGAAGCAGTGTAGAGAAACTCTGGAAGGTGAACCTGTATACTGGATTAATGACCTGTGAGTGTTAGTAGCTCCACAAATGCTGTTGCCTGAATTATAGCAACTTTTGTAAAAATCACCTCAGTTAAGTGACTCATATCTGCAGGATTCCAATCTGCAACAGCTTCTATCCTCCTTTCAGATTGATTTGTAGTCTAAAATGGTCAAGATCCTTTAAAGCTTCTTTATAGGAATGTAAAGTACATCTGAGTGCTCAGACTAGGTCAGTGCCCTCAATTGCCAAAGTTTGATGGAAAGTTAAGAGCAGATGTTGGGTCATTGTCAGCATATGTAGCAAGAAAATTGGCACTGAGATGGAGAAATAAACCTTTAGTGATGTCATTAAACCTACTAACGTAGCCATAAACACACCTTTTACTTAATTATAAGAGGAAAATTGCAAGACAAAATTGTAGATCAATTCTACCATTAGTACTACCTTGTACTGCCCACAGTATAATTGCTTCAATTTTATATTATCATTCAGTTAACTAGACTCCAGCTCACAGATGCGATCACTGTCTGAGGTATCTCTAAATGCTTCCTTCACAACCATTAACTTAAACTCTTATGGAATAAATTGCTGCATCATCTTGTAGTCTTGAATCCCTTGCATAAACTGTCACTTGAAAAACTTGCTGGTAGAGAGAAACAGGAAATTAGCCCATTTGTATCAAATACCTTTTCTTTAATATCTCAATATTACACATAAGCTTCAGTGAAACACGATGATGCAAGAGTTAGTTAATTTAATTTCCTTTGCTCTCCAAAACATAATTCAGTCTCCTCTCTATCATTCATCTTAAATCATTTTCACATTCTGACAACAACAGATACTGCAGTAGTTTACAAGAACCAACATGCCTACACTGAAACTACTGCGTTTTTTTCTCATCTTTTTGCATAGTTCTCTGCATGTAGCTTAACTTGCTTTGTATAGTATTTGTTTCCGTTTACTCTATCTAGATATGCAAATGACTTGATAAAAATTTAAGATCAGCCTATTTCAAGTAGTTCCTAAAAGTATTTCAGTACTATCACCTGAACTGACACATTTATGAAAATCATACAGTGTGGATCAATTTCCAGAGCCTTACTATTTTCTACTTCTGACACCCCTCTCTGTACCTATATCAGGCATTTTGCATGGTAGGAGCACATCTCCGTTATAAATAGCTGCATTTAATCCTTCCTCTGGCCTCTTCATGCTCTCATGAGCATATAAAATACTTAAATTTTTTGTGAATTTACTGGTCTGATTAGAAGATCTTAAAATGACAATGATTTAATCATTGTCCAAATTTGTTTTTGTAATAGAAATTAAATATGTCAAAATGCTTGGATGAAAGGTCTAATCACACATTAGGATGTGCTTAATATGGTATAGTCTATCTGTTTTTCAGTGTCAGCCAAGACCTCTAAATATGATAACAATTTTTGGTTTGTGAAGGTCCCCTTGCTTGTGAAATGAATATGATTATTTACCAGTCGTGACCTGGGTGAAATTTGTCATTGTGATCAACTGATTCCTTAATCCTTTCTCAGTTATACAGATACATAATTCATAGATTTTGTTTGTCTTCTGTGTGTCTACAACAGTCCTACATAGAGAGATATACACTAATCAGGCACATTAAAATTGAGTATCTGTCTAGGATTCCTCCATGGATACTAATTTGAAGTAAAGATTTGAAACAGACATTTTAACAAAAAAAGTAATGCTAATATTTTTGTAAAATTTAAAGGTATTTGGGAGGAGGAGTAAAAAAAAAAAAAACAAAAAACATACTTGTGTCATATCTGGTGTTCATTTCTATTTTTAAATTTGGGCTCAAAAAATGAGGAAAGTAGAAGGTTTTGGAAGCACAGTCATGTGAAGTGGGCAGTAAGTATAGTCATAGAGAATAAAACCACTTATTGTTCACAAAATTCATGACAACTCAAGTTTGCATGGAATTATCTGGAATTATTATGGGCTTTTTTTTTTCAATTTTTCCTTCATATTTTATATAATTATAAAATACTAAACTGTAGAAAATCTACTATGCTTTATTTTTTTTTCCTAGAAAACTGTGCCATTGGTGTAAAAATTATATGCTCTGATTCATACAAATACTGTAACACTTCACGACAGTGCATTATTTTTATTAATGTGGTTTAGTAACATACATTATTAATAATGCCATAGTATATAAAGCCTCAACCAATGTCCATTCATCTGATGCATGCTTATTAAAGTAGAAAGAGAAAAAGGTAGTCTTATCTCCTCAAGAGCTAATGATCTAATAATATACAGGACAAATTTTGAATAAAAGAGGAGTGCATTCTCTTTTTTTCTTTGTTTTTCTTTTTTTTTTTTTTAGGATTAGGCACCATATTCCTGCTAGAACCAAGACTACTGTCCAAGTGTTTGGACTCTCATCCTACATCTTCCCTTGGTGGATTAGGGATCATGGAAAGTGGTAGTATAGTACTTCTGTGTCTAAAATACCAGTATGAACAGAGCTGTTCTTTCATTTCTGATAGAGTCTGCTTTTAAAAATAAATATGTTCCAGCTAGAGTGCCATTTCTCAGAACTGCCAACTGTTTAAATGTATGACTGAGACTTTTTGTAAGAGTTTTATCTTGTGATTTCCTGTTGTAGGGATTTATTGACTAATGTCAGATCTGTTACGTAATTACCCTGCTACTAAAACACACTACATCAGTCTCTGTCTCTCTTGTTGGAGCTGTTCCATTTAAAATAAATAAATATTCACTGGGCCAGAACAAATGAGTGATTGCCTCTATACACCAGTGATTAAGGCACTTGCTTGGGAAATATGAGTCAGACTGAAGCTGTGGATCCAGTTGTTATTTATACAAAGTGGAACAGCTCCAGCCTGTCCTTTAACTTTCAGTGGCTTAAGAAGGTGGCATGTCATGTGCACATACTTGAATCTCAGTTCTAAATTAAGCTAATAAGGAATAACTTGATGCCAAATGTCTTGCAACCCTGGGACACTGGGACATGTTGGGAGAGAAGGAGGAGTCAGTACTTTTCTACTACATTAACCAAAGTGATATGTGTTCCAGCAATTTCCAAAATATAAAGACACATATTGAAATTAAATCTTTCATTAAACTGCATTTGATCTCTTTCCACAAGAACTATGCATTGCTGAAAAAGATGTAGTTTGTACTAACTTGGAGAAATATTTTTTCATTACAAGAATGTTCTTTGAGTCCTTTATTAATTATGATGTGAATATATAATTTAAATATATATATATATATAAGTGGATGCATGCTAATTATTAAAATTCTGTACTCATAACCTGTTAAGAAAAACAGGTTAGCATTACCCCCAAAAAACATTAGGAAAAGTGGAACTTTAATGTACAGCTGCTGTGAGCATAGCCTTCTCTAGCTTGCATGCAGTTATCTCTTGTACAATGTTGTGTAGATGCTTATGGTGGCTACTGTGGGTGGACAAATAGATATTTGACTTTTTGAATAATACTGCAATTTAATTGATTATATGATATAAAATATATCATAACATATATTTACATATATACATATTTTTTATATATAATTCTGTTCTGAAGTCTTTGAAAGGTACTTTTTTTCCACCAATTCCTTTTTTATTCAGTGGGGAGAAGAATTAGGAAAGATAAATATGATGAAAATACTCTACCTTAAAGATGACTTAAGACATCTATAAAATAAACATATACCTGAGCATGCTATCTGCCTCAGAGAGTGGTCAATAGAAGGAAATAAGAGTATCTACTGTTCAATTTATATGACCTGTTTTAGGCCTGAATACTAGGGTAAGAGAAATCACAGCTTAAAAGTAGTTAGTTCTTTTATTTTGTTATAAACCAGCTCTAGATGACTAGTTAAGGGCATGCCTGTGCTGTGATCTGCAGTTAAGATGAACCAAACTCCCTCTTCCCATAGCAAAAACAACTGTACAGAAAAGTTCATTTTTCATTACTCCCATTTTGTTTTGATAGTTTCGTACTGTTGGTTTAACACGTCTAAGTGATTCCACCTCCTGACCAGATATGCAAAGTTTTATATACAGTACACCAAACTGTACCAAATTTATTGCTATTTAATTGCAGATATCTCCTTTATTTTGGAAAGCAAGATTCATGACAATGTAGCCTACTATTATATTTAGTTATCAAGGGTTATTAAGAAAGAATTAATATCTCAAAGTCTATGTACTTTCCAGGCATGATTCTCTCTATCAACATGCCATTTTATATTTCATTTTCAAAAGTCATTTATTGAAAATAATCAATGTCTTTAAAGATTTCTGCTACGTTTTCCTAAGGCTAATATTTCAAATTCTAGCTGGAAAGATGTTAAATAATATTTAAGCTGAAGGTCTGTTTGATATTACTGAATGAAAAGACTTGAGCCACTGCCCAGAAACATGTCTGCATGCAGAGACATCTGTTTGTTGGATTTAGAGGCAGATAGTTTATTTGTAAACTCCTATTGTATATTTTTGAGCCTCAGAAATTACAGTCTTCAACCCGCCATTCTCTTACTTTAAAAAACCGGTTTGTCAGGGCAACATCTTGCATGCTTACTATGTCTGACTTTAACAACTGCTTAATAATCTACAAATTCTGAATTTCATTGTAGTTAATGAGATATGATACGGGTTTTTTGGATGGTAAAATGTTTTTATAAGCTTTTTAAAATTTCAATTAAGTGGACATTGTTTGAAAAGTAAACAGGAAAGCCACATAGCAGCTCTCCAAATAAAAACATCCCAAGACACACTTGCAAGATATTTTTTGATTCTTGAAGATTCTCATTATATAGTACAATCACAGTTGTCAACATTTTCTTTCAACATAAATACTTAAAAAGAAACAGTTAACATAGAAGTAGGAGGTTGATAAGAGTATCTCTATAAGGGCAATGTTTTCTGGACATCTTCTATTATACTTTCCTAAATGATTTGAAGTGTTCAGAACAGACTAATCAAGCAAAGACTGCTTAGCTCATCATGCTTTTAAGATATGATTATTACGGAATAGAAATATTTCAAGGAATTAAAATCCTCAGTTTACCCAGTGGTTCATGAAGGGATGGTAATGTTTCTTCCTTGTGTAAAATAGTTGTTACCCCACCACAGAATGTGGTATGGCACATACATACATTAGAAGCACATAGGATACGATGACTTGTAGCTAATTTACAGGACTCAAGCTCACGTGAAACAGTTCTAGTGACTTAAAACTGGTTACTTAATTAAATAACATACAAATCAATGACAATTATAATACAGACATTACCATGGAAACATCAAGAACTAGACATAAAGAAAAAGCTATAATTTATTAACCATCTCTCAATATACTCCAGATAATTTTGTCCTTGTGTTTCCAATATATATTAATAAAACCTACTTTATATTTAAATATTTTACCATTTTGAGCTATTTTACTGCTAGCCACTTTACAATACTAGTATTGCCTCCAGATAATTTATTTCTGCAATTGGCTTTAGTGCCTATATTAGACTTTATTACCAATATATGATGTAAAAAAGTCAAACTCCTGTTCTAATACTGGCAAGCACTTAAAAATTAAAACTAACAGAGAGCTAAATTTCATTTAATATTAATAAATTTCAAGTTATTCTGTGATTACTTTTTTAATTGATATTTTAAACATGACTCTTTGTAAAACAAATTTTAAAACTTAGTAAAGAAGTTAAGATTACAAAAAAAAAAAGTATGCCACTGCATCTTTAGTTTTAGTGTCTTTCTATACCAGGAGGCATATTCTATCAACAGTCTTTCAATAGAAACAGCGGCTTTCACTTCAATATGTTCAGAGACTGCTTTGTGGCTATAAACTTTATGTCTAGGTGAGATGAATTAAAATAATCTGTATTACTTGTGTAAAAAAAAGCTTAACATATAAAGCTGCTCACCTGTGGTACAGTTGTATGTTAACACAAGAGAATTTTTTTTTGTCCCAAGGAGTATTTCTTGTCCCAGCAGGTATTTAGTTTCTGCATTTCAATGTGCTGCATAAATATGTCAGCTTGCTCAGAGCTAGACTCTGTATCTGTAGCACAGTAGCAGCATTAAGCTATATCTGACCAGAGCAGAAGGAAGTTTAGACATGTGAATTACCTTATTGCTGAAACCTGAAGCATTTATGGTCTCAACAAAAGGAGAGCAAGGGTAGGAATGAAGCTGGAGTAGAGCACTGAGAGTGCAAAAGCTATCAATTTCTGACATGGTCCAGTAGGGTACATCTCCATGCATGAGACTTGATAGGTTGCATGTATAGAGCACACAGTAAGAATTCATCATACGATGCTGAGGAACTGGAAGACATATATTATAGAACCTTGTTTCACATACATATGTGTGTGAGTGCATGTGTGTATACATATAGAGATATATTAATACATTTATATAATTGTATTTTTATTTGGATATATGTTTATGGATTTGATACATATCAAAGCTGAAGCAGTACTTGGACCAAACATCTTATCTGAATTTTCTGCTTTTCCAAAGGTATTATTATCCTGGAATTTGGAAGGTGACTTCTAACAGAAAATATTTAAAATTAGTAGTTTTTTTAATGCACTAAAAAGCCTAGTCAGAAACTAGTATGATTTTACTGAGAGACAAAAAAAGAAAGAGTGGGTCATTTATATTAAAATATGCTAGCTTTTCCATTTCTAAAATGACAGAAATAAATCATTTATACTGCCTTGCAATTAAATGCAACTCTAGTTCAATCTGCTACTGTATATTCTTCTTATCACAGGAGATATTGTCCTCCTCAGTAGTTCAATATTTAAGTGAAAGCCACTGGAGCCATGTGACTTCCTAGTTAATGTGGCTGGCATCAGCATTTTAGCCTATGAGCCACTTACTCATTACATTCAGTGAATTACATTAACAGCTGATAGGTGTTTAGTAACTGTTGTTACTGCACTTGGCTAATCATCTAAACTCAGAATTTAAAACAATACTATCCTGAATTATACTGATACAGAGACTTCAAAAAGCTGTGTCACTGTTCCTGAAGGCTCAAGAAAACAAATATATCTTGTTTATTTAAAGCCAGTGAAATCAGACACATTATTTTTGAAACTCAGTTAGGAAAACATGGACTTAATTGATGTTAAAAGCTCACAATTGATAAAAATTACATTAAAATACTGGCTTGGATCTCTGTTTGTGTAATAGGTTTAGTGAGGGTTTTTTAGGTGAGGTTTATTATTTTTAATTTTTATTAATATTAGTATTACTAATAATATTAATTCCACTCTATAAAGTTAAAGAGGAAGCTAACAACAAAAGTTTATGCTCTTTAGCTTATGCTCTTTAGTGGTGGTGCTTATCTGTGTGGTTATATCTATAGAAAAAAAAAGGAAAAAACAACAGAAAATTGTTGGCCTATATCAGCAGCCCTCCTCCAGCCAGCACTAATCCTTCTTCCCTGAAACCACTGTGAAGATTCTAAGCTTCTGAAATTTTTTTCAGCAAGAAAAAACAAAGCAAAACAAAATCCTGCCAGAAAAAAAAAATATTTGATGATTTTATAGCATGGAACAGCTTCCTCTATTCTTCAGCAGAACAATAATGCTTTTTTGAGGCCTGGAACTGACAACATTTTCTGTCTCAGTGACAGGTATCTGATATTGTCACTTCACTACTAGAAAGAGGTGCATTACATCCCTGGATTTCTAATGTGCTACAGTGCTCCATAATCCTTAAGAACTTAGAAACAGCAACTTGTACCTGTCATACGGTTGGGACTATCTGTCTCTCAAACCAGAATCTACCTCTCCAAACTACAGTAGCACAGCTCTTTCTCTGAGGCTGTCCAAAACGGTACCACCACCTGGCCTTCTTGCTTAACACTGCTCAGAAAAAGAGTATAAAACTGTCATATTCTCCACAGTGACTTGTCCAATTTCAGTCATTTTTAGATATCGTTTCCCTGCTGAACTTGTCTGCCACAGAAGACCATTGCAGAAGTCACAACTAAGATTCCACTTTTTTTGTGGAGATTGTTTCCAGGTAAACAATCCCACCTACGGAAGAAAAATGTATCAGTGTCCACAGAATAAAAAGATATCACTTTTTCTGAAAATGTCCTTGATTTGCAAATCACTGAAGTGTACTGAGGATAGACTGAGGAAGAAACTATTAGCCTACCTTTCTTATCTATACTAGTCATCCACTGTTAGTCGCTGCTAGAGCCAAGATAATGGATTTTTTTTTTGTTCTTTTTTGTTCAATTTTTTGGGACATTTTTGTGTTTTCTGGTTGAGAGGTTTGAGGAGGAAGAAGCAGAGCTACTTAAGTCTCTCCCAGAAAACATACTGTTTTGAGGATCCAAACTCAACCTGACATAATAAGAGTAAGCTGACATTTTTAGAGTTAGAATGCTTTCCTTAAGATTTTTCTGAAAATTAAAGAGATGGTTTAAATAAAATAAGCAATAATTACTTCTGTAAGTAGGTAATACTTGTAACACTTTTAATGAAATTTAACCCTGGACTATAGACAGCTAAACTCAAGGGTCAAAACAAATGAGTGAGCTAAGTGTCTATGCTTCCATTACAGCTAGTGCAGAGCTATAGAATGATTCATTCACCTACATATGAGGTGTTCAAGGTTATCCCACGTGGCTTTCAGATACTACTACAGAAGCATAGATCTCCTATCTGCTTGTGTCATATATGCCAGATCTATGAGGATATCTTAGCCTAGAAACATTTGAAGTGATGCTATGCACTCGATTTCAGGCAAAAATTTAATATCCCAGTCAAAAAAATAAATAGAATCTGAAGAATTATGCAGGTCACTATATACAGGTGACTACTTTTTGTTGAACTGAATCACTCACCAGAATCTATTGGCTACATTTAGATCTTTTTTGATCTACTCACTCTCTATTATGTATCAGGAACTTAAAACACCTGCTTTACATGAAGACTCTTAAATTGACAATATAAAGCTGAAAACCTTAGGGGTTTGGACAGTATTAGTTACCTAAATATCGAAAACTACTGGATTTGCAACTTGCTAAGTTATTTAAGATGCATGCAACAGATAGGCGTATAGGACAAAGAACTTATGGGAAACCCAAAACTTTCTGTAATGGCAGCTGGAGCCCAACTGGGATATCCTACAGACCCTAAAATGGCACTAGATTATTAAAAAAAAAAAATTATTAACAGAGCAACTTTCAGGTAAGATGTAGTTTCCTAAATAACAACATTTTTTCCTCTGTCAACATCTAAAAGTAAGCCAACTGACCTCCAGCTGCCAGGCTAGAAAGGTTCTTCCATAGACTGTCTCTTTCAGATACCTTAGAGCATTCAAATGGCTCTACCTACCTACATTTAGATATCTGAATTCCTCTGCTACCAACACTACACAATGTGCAATCATATTTTACAATTTATGTCAATATAAACCTGAAAAAGTATAAAAAGAGAAGATGTAAATATTGAATAGAATATGAAAGCCTAAAAAATACATTGCAAGCTAGCAAATTCCATTTTAACTTTTGAAGATAAAAACCTCTGAGACAGTTAAATGGATAAATATTTAAATAGATTCAGCAGGTAAGTGTGCTAGTGCTAAATTATTTAAAATTCTTATAGCACACAGATCAAATAATGTTACTTGGCAATTTTGACAATGGAAGAGGCTAGTAAATGGAAACAAGTGATACGTGACCATAAAAAAAAAAGCTTGACAATGTTGGGACATTTGAAGGAAGCATATACAGTAAGGAAGGAATGAAAAATCCTAGAAAATAGTTCATGTGTGCTTTTGTGTGCATTTCTGACTATCCATATAAAAAAAAAAAATTGTAAACCAACATAGGAAAGATACAATGAAGAGATAATATAATGAACAAAGATCAAGACAAGTCATCCAATATAAGCCTGCAAGCAGCTATATTTTCTTTTTGCTTACATATAGCAGGGGAACAAACACAAGAAAGAAAAATGAAGACCATAGTCAGATGAATAGTACTGTACTGGATTTGCATCGCAAGGTTTTACTACCCAGGGGCTGCAGGGGTAGTTGCTGTCAGAAGCTGCTGGAAGATTGCCCCATGTCCCATAAAGTCAATGTCAGACAGCTGAAAGACAGACCCGCTGCTGGACAAGGCTGAGCCAATCAGTGACAGTGGTAGTGATAACATATTATAAGGGTGATATAACATATTATAAGGGTGATAACATATTATAAGAGTGGAAGCGGGGACAGGTAACCTGGAAGGATTACAGAGAGGCTGTCCGAGTGTCCAGGAATCAGGTAAGGCAGGCTAAAGCCCTGACAGAATTGAATCTGACCAGGGATGTCAAAACCAAGAAAGGCTTCTATAGGTATGCTGGTGACAAAAGGAGCTCCAAGGAGAATGTAGGGCCCCTGCAGAAGGAAAGGTGTTGCCTGGTTACCCGGGTGTCATAGTTCAGCCCCGATCGGGACCAGACTAGGCAATCTCTCTCTTGCTCCCACGCTCTGAGGGAATAGGCAGAGATAATATAAGGAAAAACGGCTCGAGGTTTGAGATAAGGACAGGGAGAAAATCCTTAAAGGTACCGTTACGGGCAAAACACACTCAACTTAGGGAAAACTATTCATTTATTACTACAAACAGCAGGATAATGAGACAGAGAACAAAATAATCTCCCCTCACCCTTCCCTCTTTCCAAGCTTAACATTATC
The DNA here is from genome assembly GCF_036417535.1 of Chlamydotis macqueenii. Taxonomy (NCBI): domain Eukaryota; kingdom Metazoa; phylum Chordata; class Aves; order Otidiformes; family Otididae; genus Chlamydotis; species Chlamydotis macqueenii. The sequence goes on along the minus strand of NC_141556.1, from coordinate 140,753,625 downwards.
TCTACCACCTTCCCCCGCACTGAGCGGCACAGAGGGGAAGAGGGAATAGGGGTTGCGGTCAGTTTATCACACATTGTTTCATGCCGCTGCTTCATGGTCAGGGGAAGAACTCCTCACATTCCTCCCCTGCTCCATCGTGGGGTCCCACCCCTATGCCACAGTCCTTCGTGAAACTGCTCTGGCGTGGGTCATCTCTTCCACGGGGTGCAGTCCCTCCAGAACAGCTGTCCCAGCGGGACCTCCACGGGCCACAGCTGCCTTCAGGAATCCACCTCCCCCCATGTCGGGTCCTTCACGGGCTCCAAGTGGATCTCTGCTCCTCCGTGGACCTCCATGGGCTGCAGGGGGACAACCTGCTCCACCATGGTCGTCACCACAGGCTGCAGGGGAATCTTGGCCAGGAGCTGCATTACTCCTCCCCCTCCTTCTGAACTGACCTTGGCGTCTGCAGCCATTCCTCTCACAAGAAAAAGTTCTTCACAACACACTGGCAGACGCCTCTCAGAATCTCTTCACATCATCCATCTCATCTCATCTCATCTCATCTCATCATCTCATCTCATCTCATCTCATCTCATCTCATCTCATCTCATCTCATCTCATCTCATCTCATCTCATCTCATCTCATCTCATCTCCTCTTCACTTCTTGCAGCTGGGCCGGGCCAAGTGGGGCCCAGTTGGCCGCCTGGCAAGAGGCCAGAGGGTGAGGCCTGCAAGGTCCATGAGGCCTGCACCTCCCCCTCTGCGCCTCTGCCCCCGCTCAGCTTCTTCACATCTTCTCATCTTTTTTTTTTTTTTTTTTCTGTTTTCCCCTTCTTAAATACATTATCGCAGAGGTGTTATCATGAAACATTCTGCTACCAATCGGCTCGGCCTTGGCCAGCAGCAGGTCTGCCCTAGGCCAGGCCGAGTCCACTAAACAAAGGGGAGCGACTTCTAGCAGTTTCCTACAGAAGCTACCACCTTAGGCCCCTCCTCACTAAACAAAACCACAACATTCCACCCCCTCACCTCTGCGAATTACGTATTTAAGAATTCTAATTGAAATACACACACATCAGCAGAAGAAAAAGAATTCCCCGCACCAAAATCAAATAATATCCTCACAACACCAACAGTGGATAGACCATACAATTTGCACACAATTCACCACTTGTCCCTTCACCACAATCAGAACATAAATTTCCCCTAATCATTTTGCTCTTTTGTCAAGTTCAATCTCTGTTTTGCCCGTTACCGCTGCCAATTAAACTCAATCCTTATCTCAAATTCCTCGAGCCCCACGTTGGGTGCCAAAATAACTGTGATGGTTTAGCCCAAATTACCACACAGTTTCTCACTCCCCCTCCCCCTCCACAGGGGGATGGGGGAGAGAATTGGGAAGGAAGGAGAACTCGTGGATTGAGATGAAGAAAATTTACTAAAATAACAAGGGAAGACTAGAATAATAACAGAATATAAGGATATTAAAATATACAAAGAGAACAATATATGTTTTCTCACCACCTGATGTCCCAATGACCGATACAGCCCATCCCGAGCAGCGATCACGGAAACAAAACTGAGCAGCAAGCAAAGGAGCAAAAGGGAGCCAGCAAGGTAGAGGGAACGAAGCCAGCAAAACAAGGAGCAAAGATGGATACCGGGAAGGCAGATACCCACCCTCGCCTGCCCCCACTTACATACTGAGCATGACGTTTATGGCATGGAATACTCTCTTTGGCCAATTTGGGTCAATTATTCTGTCTGTCTTTCTCCCAGCTTCCTGCATCTGCAAATTAGCAAGACTTGGAAAGCAGGACAGTGTCCTTGGTCTCATTCACAACAACTCATATCATCAGGGTGTTTATCAACATTCTTCACACACGAAATCCAAAACATACCAGCTACTGAGAGGAAAAATTAACTCCATCCCGGCCAAAACCAGGACACCAGGACATGGAGAAGGCTGAGATACTTAATGAATTTTTTGCCTCAGTCTTCACCGGTAAGGACTCTACATTTCATTGGATTCCATTTCTTGTCCTAGATCATTATCAGGTATTGCTATAGTGAGAAAAACTAGATACAAAAATTCTTCTGTATATGGCACCTTGGATATCTAATGTGTTTAGGGAGAGGAGACAAAAATATTCAATTCCACAATCATTTTCTCCTTCTTAAACCAACATGAAGTAGTTTTCAGCAAATGAATTTTATTCATGTCATTTGCATGAGCATGAATTTCAAAGGTTCTGTAGTTTAAGTTTGATTGGGAGGATGGCTCTTTCTGCAGAAAAAAAAAGGTGAAATAGTACAAATTTCTTTCTGGTATCTTATGCTGAATCCAGATGTACAGATTTACATTTAATTTTTTTAGATAGAATATATAGAGCTGACATAAATCCCTCCAGGGAAAAAAAGATATAATTTGTCTTACTTTTATTATTTAATTTTATAACATAAATAGATTACTAAAACTTTAAATACTATATTTTTGCTGATTAAAATGTTACTCTCAGAATATTATAAAATCCATAACTCTTGTATCAAGACTTGAAAATTGCTTTCCACATTTTTATAAAATTGCTCACTGAAGAAATAGATGGGTCAGATTTTTTTTGGTCGTATTTGTAATATGTTGACATTTAATGACAATACCTTTCCTCTTTTCCCTTTTTTTTTTAAATAAAGTTGGGGGGATTAAGTCAGAAAGCATATACTGGAAAATGAAAAGAGTGATATGAAATAGCAAGTATTAACTACTTTTGTAGTCAGTGAATAGCAGTTTCCATTGAATTCAAGGACATGAGGAGACGGCTAAATCACTTCAGAATGTATATATGCATGTCTGTACATTTATATGTTGTTATAATGTACAAATCTAAAGGTGCTTTTTAACAGACTTCCACTATTCTCTTTCCTAGCAACATTTGCTGGCTTTAAATGATCCTATTTATAAACCCAAAGAAAAATAAATCTATAAGCAGTGCTGTAGAAAAAAAAGATATCGATATACATTTCAGCATGTGTTTTTAAATCCTCTGACTGAAACTCACAATCCTTTTACCAGCTTAGAACACTGATAGTAATTCTATTACCACTGCAATAGCCATCCCTCTCTAATTCTCTAGACACAATTACTGTGCACCATGCAAGATGAATACAAATTAACAGAAGAAAAAACACCATAGAAAAGTGAAAATCCGTGTGGAGTGATATATTCCTGCAGGGGATGCTCTTGCACTCTCCAGTTCGGCTGAATGATCTTCCAGAAACAGTTTAAAAAGAACAGAGAGGGGGAGGGGAAAAAAAAACAGAAAAAAAAAAAAGGGAAAAGAAAAAAAAAAAAGAAACACAAACCAGCAAGAGGTGTTCTATATATGATTTTTCTTTTGCCCTTGGTAATTCATAAAGATACAATTAAAATTCTAATTAATGCTGTTATCTAGGACTTTTTTTTTTCATTGTACATAGCTATTCAGTACTTTAAAGAAAGCAGTCAGTGCTTATATTTAGAGAAAAAAAATCCATTGTATTTCACTTTTTAGTCAGTAAATGTTTCTGTTTAAAATTACGCTAAATTATAGGGGAAGAAGTTTAAGTATAATGTGGGTTTTGTTTTTTTCTTGAACAGAATTCTTGATCTCCATTGCTTCTGAAAAAAAAAAAAAACACCACAAGCAACCTTTAGCAATGGGCATACAAGAAAATAAGATGAAAACAAAAAAAATCATCCTTGTTTAACTTTCATATTTTTTGCATAAAACTAAGAAAGGCTGAAGACTATCACAACCTCTGCTGGAAGCATATGCCATGGTGACAGCCTATTTTATTTTCCACAGAAAAGAACTGAAAGATGAACAATGCTACCTAATATTTGAGTTTTGTTAAAAAACCCCAATGATTTAGGCATTTACTTCAGGGGAGTAATTTTCTTAAGTGCTTTATTTTACATGCAAGTTATATGTCCACATTAAATAGACTCTATCCTGCCCTTATGACCCTAAGTAACATGCAAGCAATAATTTTTTCTGTCATTATAAGAGCATAAGACCTATCTGGAGGTCTGCCAGGGTTATGCCACAGGTCTACATCCCTTCACCATCCCCTCACCTTACATCTGTTTGAATCTCTATTTGTCAATCATTTCTCTGAAAGTCAAAAAGTAGATCAACAGTGATCCTACGACTGACCACATTAAACTCACCTGCTTCTCAAGGCTTTTGGGACATCTGCTTTTCTCACTTTTCTTCAAGAATTTGTTCCTTGGAAGGAAGGAAGAAAGGCAGGCAGGAAGGAATGGGTGTGTGCTTGCTCTGTTGTTGACAATAAAAGCTTCTCAGATGCTATAGAGTCCACTCTTATTTTAACTAAACAATGTTAAGCTACATGGAGTTAACCAAAACTATATTAACAACACCAGAGAATGGTAAGATTGCCTGCTTTAAGCTTTTCTCATTGGTCTAATTCCTATCCAAGGTAAAGAAGACCTAAAACCCTCTTTTGTGAATCTTGATCTACTCCTCAAAAGGGTGAAATTTGTTTGCTCTCAGAAGGAACCGGGCTATTCTGAACACCAATACAGGCTAGGGGGATGAATGGATTGAGAGCAGGACTACCAAGGAGGAACTGGGGGTAAGCGTAGATGAAAAATTGGATGTGAGCCGACAATGTGCACTCGCAGCCCTGAAAGTCAACCGCATCCTGGACTGCATCAAAAGAAGCATGGTCAGCAGGTCAAGGGATGTGATTCTAACTCTCTACTCTACTCTTGTGAGACCCCACCTGGAGTACTGCATCCACCTCTGTGGTCCCTGGTATGGGAAAGACATGGACTTGTTGGAGCTGGTTGAAAGGAGGACCACAGAAATGATCAGAGGGGTTGAATATCTCTCCTATGAGGACAGGCTGAGAGAACTGGGGTTGTTCAGCCTGGATAAGAGAAGGCTCCAGGGATACCTTATAGCAGCCTTCCAGTACCTAAAGGGGGCCTACAGGAAAGATGAAGGGAAACTCTTTAGCAGGGCTTGTTTTAGTAGGACAAAGGATAATGGTTTTAAACTAGAAGGAAGTAGATTTACACAAGATAAAAGGAAGAAATTCTTTGTTGTGAGAGTGATGAGGCACTGGAACAGGTTGCCCAGAGAAGCTGTGGATGCCTCATCCCTGGAAACATTCAAGGCCATGTTGGATGCAACTTAGAGCGATCTGGTCTAGTGGAAAGTGTTTCTGCCCAGAGCAGGTGGGTTGGAACTGGATGATCTTTAAGATCTCTTCTAACCCAAGCCATTCAATGATTCCATGAAGACAGTTCCTTTTCAAGAGTTGGCACAGCAAGTGAATGATGTGATAACAACACTTCAGATCATAGTTAAAGATTTCAGTGCATTTTCATGGAGATTACCATAAAGTAAATATCCATAATAGAAAGAAAAGTAACAGAGAGTTGGTCCCTACTTATTTTTAAAACATGGTTATTCTTTCTTTTTCTTGCCAACTGTTATATATCCTTCTATTCTTTTTATAAAATGTTCTTATAAATAAATTGAAAAGAGATAGCAAAAGAAACCACTATAGCAAAGTTTGCTGGCCTTTGGGCTGGGTCCAGCAGATAATATTGGTGCCTAAATGTTTTCTGAAATGGAATCAAACATCACAACTTGGAGCTAGAGGGCAAGTTAGTGTCTTTAGAGCAAGAAATCAAACCCACTCAAATGGTGCAATGGCAGCACTTTCAGTTACTTAAATATAGAATCTCAAACTCTACTTCCTTTCACAGTTGAACTGCTCTTATCAGAGTAGACGGTTCTGTGTAGCTAGAAGTCAGAGAGTGAAATCTCTCCTGCCTCACAGGATGGTGGAGTTTTTTGTTGTTGTTGTTGATTTTTATTCTGGGGTTGTGATATTTGGTGTCACAGTCTCACTCAGGACCAGACTACACAATCTCTCTCTCACTTCCCTCACCTACCAAGGGAATAGGGAGAGATAATATATAAGAAAAAAATGGCTCAAGTTTGAGATAAAGACGGGGAGAAATCCTCAAAGTTACCATTATGAGCAAAACAGACTTGACTTGGGGAAAATGACGTGTTTATTATTAAAACCAAAGCAGGATAATGACAAAAAGAACAAGGTAACTTACCCCCACCCTCTTCCCGAGCTTAACATTATCTCTACCTCCTTCCCCCGCAACTTGAGCAGCACAGGGGGAAGAAGGAATGGGGGTCATGTTGCTTTATGCTGCTCCTTCCTCCTCAGGGGAAGAAGTCCACAAGGCTCGCAACTCCCCCTCTCTGCCCCCACTTCAGCTTCTTCACATCTTCACTTCTTTTTTTTTTTCTTTTTCCCCTTTTTAAATACATTATCACAGAGACATTATAACGGAACATTCTGCCAATTGGCTCAGCCTTGGCCAGCAGTGGGTCCACCCTAGGCCCGGCCAAGTCCACTGAATAAAGGGGAAACAACTTCTAGCAGCTTCTTACAGAAGCTGCCACTGTAGCCCCCTCACAAAATAAAACTAGGACATCGGGTTTTGTTGTCTTTTTTTTTTTGCCTTGACATTTCTTCTTTTCTTTCTGAATGGCCCAGGGCTGAATCTTCTTTTAGTAGTTCAAAATTTAGTCACTAGGGGACTCCTTCAGCAGATAGTAGAAATATATTAGTATTCCTCAATATACAGAGAAGAATGAACTTTGCTTTCCATTTTCTCCAGAGGTTTTCTGCCAGTAGACTGCCATTCATGAGACAGTACAATATCTCCATCCTCTGTTGGCTTAGATCTCCAAGGAGGAAAACCAAAACACAAAAAAACAAAAGATCTGGATAAACTCATTCCAGGTCTGCTCACACTTTAGCAAAGAGGTACCTTGTGATAGCTCTGAAGAGATAAGTCCAGAGAGATAAGTGAATATACAGAATAGAAAGATTCTCAGGCACAATCCTTTTTGGAATTTTCTCTTGGCTGATTTTCTGACCTACTGCTCAACATCATGATTTTTGTGTCTCTGTGTTGAAAACTAAATACTTCCAAGTAGGAGACTGAAGTATCCAAGGCCCCACTGAAAAGCAGTAGAGTCACCTACATGACTACACCACATTACTCCCCAACCCTCTGGCTTCTCATTCTCAACTCTTCTGTTCTGGCTGATACTGTTCCTGCAAAAGTGCTTTTGCTGCCCTAACTTGGCTCAGAGAAAAGAGCCAGAGGGAAAGATGAAGAAGGGGAAGATGAAGAAATTCTTATGACTAAAAAGTCAACCTATCTGTGCATTTTTACCCAAATTATTTTCCAGATAGTTTCTCTGAAACTACACATCTAAGCTAGCGTAGAATAAGCAGAAAAAGCTGGACAACTTGGTTCTCTTTACACTGGCATCACTGTTGAAAAGCCTTTCAAGAAGCTAAAAATCTAAACTACTTTTCTAAGTACCATGCCTGAGGTTGCCCACATAACTTTTATTTATAACAGGAGATTTTCCCTTTCTTACAAAGTATGTACCAAGTTTCCTGATGGGTTTGTCTTATCTCCCTCTTTTTTTTTTTTCACCTGCTTTTCAAATTTTTTACTTTGTAGGATAAAATTTTTATATTACCTTTCTTGTCAGAAGAGCAGATGGCAGATTTTTATAGTAAGTTAATTTGTTTGGCAGGGTGAGGGAAAATAACATAATATTATTTTCCCATTATACAGTTCTTTCCCTCCCTTTTCCTTTAAATAATCCTCTGGGTAAAAAAGGTACAGAGTCACAAAATTAAATTTGGCCTAAGAATAGTTCTCACTGAAAAGTAGCCTTTAGTTGATTAAATAGAAAACGAGTTTATCGTACTTTGGAAATAGTATTCTGAGTACATAAAACAGGAAGATTCATAGTTCCTCATAGTATCAGTTTGGTTCTGCTGTTCTTTTTTACTGTAAACATCACAAAATGAACATCCTCATTACAAGATATCTTTTTAGAGGCAGTAATGTATAATAATAACCTTTTAAAGCATTTTGTTTCATAAATATTACAAAAATAGATACTTTAGGTATCAAAATTGCTTCAAAAAGTAATTTGTTTTTGAAAGATCAGTTTTTCTAGGTTTTTTTTTTTTTTTCCTCCAAGAGCTGCTAAATAACTGCTTTCTGGTATTTGAAGCTTTCCAAACAAAAGTACAGGAATAACCACCTTAACAGATACAACAAATCTACATGAGATAATTCTAATAATTTAACTGATTTATTGAAGATTTTGCATTAATTGAATTCTGATGGTAAACTATCTGTTTTCAGTCTACATACATTCTCACCACCAAAGGTCGGTCCATTTGGGTCACCTTAAGGCATCTATATTGCATGTATTTGTCTCAGAGCTAATTTGTAGCTTGGTTTTATAGCAAAGGAAGTAAAATCACACTTTAAAGTTACAGTTAATTTTATCGTATGGGAGATGCTTAAATCTGAACCTCTGAACTCTATAGAGTAACCTGTTTCTCTCTAGAAGTTAAAAGGGAGTCTAGATGAGAAGATCAGAAGTATACGTTCATGTGATAGCTTCAATCATATTATACCAACAAATATCTCTACCTTTTCTTACTCACCGAGGAACTATCATAACTTCCCAAGATCAGTTAATCTAAAGTCAGATAATTTGAAATAAGATCCCTTGAAGCAGTTTAATAGCCAGCTTTGTAAGCTTGCATAAGTTTGAGCTGTACCATTAGAGATATTCTAGGATAAACTACACACATGTGAAATGGGAGAAAGATTTGGAGATTGTTCAAATTAGATGTAGGAAGTATATTGAGTTAATTAATTGTATACCTATTTGGCAATTAGATATCTTCCAGAAACTTATCATATTTTTAGACTTGTTCTGACTAGCTCTCCTTACTAGTAGAAGAATGTAACTAATAATTTAATTTTTTCAGCCTTTGAATTTTCAAATAAGAGTATGCGAGAGGTTACAGAAAACATCAACTCTGCACCAACCTCTGGAAAAATATTTTGACAGCCAGCTGGAGGAATGTTTGCACAGCATACAAAATGTTTTTTTATGTTCTGTTGACCAGTAGCTTAGGCACCAGTGTCAGCCTGACCCACAGTGGAGCAGCACAATGTTGTTCTCTGTTGTGTCCTCCTAGCCATTTAAACAATATTTGATTGTGTGTGAATGACATGGAGTTTTAGATGGGACAGTGAGGTGAGCTCAGCTGAGTTGCAGCATTGCTCAGGTAAAGTGATGTAGCACAGAGGACTATGGTTAAGGCAGCAGGGTGGTGGTAGGGGACAATATGCAACAGAAATATTGCATGGGGCAGGCTACGGATAAAGAGACGAGAGACTCTCCTTCTGATAGACTCTTCTCTCCTTTCTCATGTCCTTTGTCATAAAATCTCTATCGTTTTTAAGACATAATTCTAATATCAGCACAGAATTCAAGTTTGCTACATGGTTACAATTGTAGTGTAGCTGAGGATCAGGGTCATCTTTGCATGCATACCTAGCGCACTTAGTAATCATTGCCCTGGGTGGTCTAGAAACTTCTCTGAGACAATAAATTGACTTGAGAGAAGTAATTCACTGAAGTCCTAACCATCTTCACTGAAAAGTGTTTGACTTACTGTTCCAGGAGTTCTCAAGGTGGGAATTTCTATCAGCCTTGGAGATACCCCCAGGCAGTCCCTTCTCTGGAAAGTCTCACTGATAGGCATTGTTTATATAATTAAATGTTCTGGGAGAAGAATTTGACTGTCTCAACGACTTCTAGAGGTTGTTTTTGCTACAGAATTGCCCTAACTGTGTATAAATTAAATATTTGTAAATAGTCAGAAAAGGACACTTAGGACAGACTGTTGCAGTATTTAAGATACATTAGGCTATGGAGTAGCTGGGATATGGTTTGCATGTAGTTTAAGCTAGTTAACAGAAACAGATCATGCATAAATCAGAGAAGTCACAGTTTGTATGGGCCAATTGGTTATAAGAATTCACCAGAACAAGCAGTTCAGGGAATCTCATCAGACTTAGCCAGAGACTCCTTTTGTCGACCCTTGTAATGGAGACTACAGTCACCAATCAGACAGTAAATGACCACCCTGTATCAGAGATTTGATTCATCTCCTGAGTGTTACCCTTTGTAAAAGATGCAAAACACTGGTGTTATGACAAATGTTCTATCCACATGTTTTTGTGCCACATCACATCATCCTTGTATAACAACTAACACCAGTTCAAAAGTCTTGGCCACATCTTGCAGTGGGTGAGCAGCAGGCATAGCTTCACAGACAGCAAATGATTCTAGGATGGCCATGGCAGTATCTGCCTCACAGAACTATTCTTTTCCTGCCATGCAACTCCCTTCCCTAACTTTGCTTGCAGCATTGCATCCTTTACTAATGGCAACAACTTCCTCCGGATCCTTATATTCATCACAGTATCAACGCCTTTACTATATTGTATGCTTTGATTGTAATGATGCCAGATTAGAGTCTATCAAAGCTTCTCAAAAAAGATTGTGCTTCATTCAATCATCTTTCCTGAATTCACTTTTGAACTTATCCTGCACTCTGATTACCTTGCACAGTTTGACCCTAGATTGTGAAGACAAAGGCAAAATGCATTTTAAATCTAATACACATTGGACATTTTCTAAAATTCCCATTACATAATATAAATAGGGATGTGCTGTTTAGTCAGCTTTTACTGTTTGAGAACCACTGAATCTGAATGAAAATTCATTGGCAGGAATTGTATTTGGTGTTGTTTGCCTATGGCAACTCTTTATATCCTTATTATGGAGCAGGTATCTAATCTGCTTAGCCTGATCCAGACTATAAATTTACTGCTTGATTGAGTTCTGGTTTTAGTGTTGACGATATCCCTGAGATCATCAACATCATAAGGTAACTGCCAAGAACTAATCACCTAAATGGAGATATGAGAACAGTGAATGTCAGGACAAACAAAGATATGTAAATTAGTGACATGATACCCCAAGAAAGAGAGACGGGAAATAAGCTTTAATGAAAGAATGATTCAGATAAAAAGCACTTAATGTTTGAAAGTGACTGCTATACTAACCTATTCTTCTCCTGTTTTATTTAAATTCAGGCAATCTATGGTATGTATCTGGTTACAGGAAAGTATTTCTGAGCCCAGAAAGGCAATTAACTGTTTCACATAATCAGGTTTTCAATAGCAACTGATCTCTGAGGTGAATCAAAGATAAATTAGAAAATTTGATGCTTCCTTCCCTCCCCACTCCGATATGTCTTTAGATCCTTTATCAAAAAAATGCTGACTTACAAAATACTTCAACCTCACTGACACAAAATTAATTCAAAAGGGGGGAAAACCTCCAGTGTTTATTATTTTTGTCTTTTTTCCTCTTTCTATTGAATTTCTTCTACCTTTAGTTTTACTCAATGAACTAACACTTTGTGACAAATTATTAAACTAGGCAATTTTAAATTAGGTTGGTCATACCTATGGAAGAAACAGCAACTAACATTTTCCATCCTTTGTATCATTAGTCTAACTAGGCAACAAGTTATGGTTTGATCACCAGCTCTCCAATACACCTAGTTTACTACTACAGAGGTTTCAAGATGTACCTATATTCCACTACAGTATTGGCAATGAAACGTAAGGGAAATTATGAGTTTGAGCTTCTCAAATCAGCGGCAGCAAAAGAACAATCCTTTTTTACTTTTTAATCTAAAGGATTAAGTGATCCTTGTGAATTCCAACCATGACTTTGAAACGCAATGTCATTTTGGATAATACAGAACAAGTGAGGAAATATTTCAATCCCTGGAGAGAAGACTAAGATATGGTTGCCTTCCTGAAATTCAGTTTTCAAAATTGCCTTGTTCATTGTTTCCAAAATTCCTGACTGGAAGGGTGGAGTTGTTTCTTTACCAGAAAAAGAACTTAGCTTTCAGTCCAGCAACATTAAACTCTTAAAGGCAACAGCCTCTAGAGAATAATTCTTGTTGGTAATGTAGAAGAAATTAATAAGAAAAGTCCTAAACATTTAGAATCATAGAATCATAGAATCATAGAATGGTTAGGGTTGGAAGGGACCTTCAAAGGTCATCTAGTCCAACCCTCCTGCAAGGAGCAGGGGGGTCCCCAACTAGATCAGGTTGCTCAGAGCCTCATCCAGCCTGGCCTTGAACATTTCCAGGGATGGGGCCTCCACCACCTTTCTGGGCAACCTGTTCCAGTGTTCTATAACTCTCAGCTTAAAAAATTTTTTCCTAATTTCTAATCTAAATCTACCCCCCTCTATTTTAAAACCATTACCTCTCGTCCTATTGCAACAGGCCCTACTAAACAGCCTTTCCCCATCTTTCTTGTAGGCCCCCTTGAGGTACTGGAAGGCTGCTATCAGGTCTCCCCGGAGCCTCCTCTTCTCCAGGCTGAACAGCCCCAACTCTCTCAGCCTGTCCTCATAAGAGAGGTGCTCCAGCCCTTTTATCATCTTCGTGGCCCTCCTCTGGACCTTCTCCAGGTGGTCCATGTCCTTCTTGTGTTGGGGTCTCCAGAACTGGACACAATACTCCAGGTGGGGTCTCACCAGGGCAGAGTAGAGGGGGAGAATCACCTCCCTCAACCTGCTGGCCAAGCTTCTCTTGATGCAGGCCAGGATGCAGTTGGCCTTCTGGGCCGCAAGGGCGCATTGCCTGCTCATGTTAAGCTTCTCATCCACCAGCACTCCCAAGTCCTTCTCCTTAGTGCTTGTCGTAGTTCAGCCCCGATCGGACCAGACTACGCAGTCTCTCTCTCACTCCCCCCACCTTCCGAGAGAACAGGTAGAGAAAATATAAGGAAAAACGGCTCGAGGTTTGAGATAAGGACAGGGAGAAATCCTTAAAGTTACCGTCACGGGCAAAACAGACTCGACTTGGGGAAAACTATTCATTTATTACTACAAACAGCAGGATAATGAGACAGAGAACAAGATAACCTCCCTCCACCCCTCCCTCTTCCCAAGCTTAACATTATCTCTACTACCTTCCCCTCCCGAGCGGCACAGGGGGGAAGAGGGAATGGGGGTTGCAGTCAGTTCATCATACGTTGTTTTACGCCGCTGCTTCGTGGTTGGGGGAAGAACTCCTCACATTCCTCCCCTGCTCCATTGTGGGGTCCCACCCCTATGCCACAGTCCTCCATGAAACTGCTCCGGTGTGCCTCATCTCTTCCACGGAGTGCAGTCCCTCTAGAACAGCTGTCCCAGCGGGCCCTCCATGGGCCACAGCTGCCTTCAGGCATCCACCTCCCCCAGTACGGGGTCCTTCACGGGCTCCAAGTGGATCTCTGCTCCTCCGTGGACCTCCATGGGCTGCAGGGGGACAACCTGCTCCACCATGGTCATCACCACAGGCTGCAGGGGAATTCTGGCCAGGAGCCACATTACTCCTCCCCCTCCTTCTGAACTGACCTTGGCGTCTGCAGCCGTTCCTCACAACAGGCTGGCAGATGTCTCTCAGGATCTTTTTACGTCTTGTTCACTTCTCATCTCCTCTCCACTTCTTGCAGCCAGGCTGGACCGAGTCGGGCCCAGTCGGCTGCCTGGCGAGAGGCCAGAGGGTGAGGCCTGCAAGGCCCATGAGGCCTGCGCCTCCCCCTCTGCGCCTCTGCCCCCGCCCAGCTTCTTCACATCTTCTCTCCTCTCTTTTTTTTCTGTTTTCCCATTCTTAAATACGTTATCGCAGAGGCGTTATCACGAGACATTCTGCTACCAATCGGCTCGGCCTTGGCCAGCAGTGGGTCCGCCCTAGGCCTGGCCAAGTCCCCTGAACAAAGGGGAGCAACTTCTAGCAGTTTCCTACAGAAGCTACCACCTTAGGCCCCCCCCTACTAAACAAAACCACGACAGTGCTGCTCTCAATCCATTCCCCGCCCAGCCTGTATTTGTCCCTGGGATTGCCACGACCCAGGTGCAGGACCTTGCACTTGGCCTGGTTGAACTTCATGAGGTTGGCACGGGCCCACCTCTCCAGCCTGTCAAGGTCCCTCTGGATCGCATCCCTCCCTTCCAGTGTGTCGACGGCACCACACAACTTGCTGTCGTTGGCGAACTTGCTGAGGGTGCACTCTATCCCACTGTCCATGTCGCCGACAAAGATGTTGAACAGGGCCGGGCCCAGCACGGACCCCTGAGGGACGCCACTCGTGACTGGTCTCCACATGGACATTGAGCCGTTGACCACCACTCTCTGAGTGCGGCCATCCAGCCAACTCCTTATCCAACGAGTGGTCCGTCCATCAAAGCCATGTCTCTGTAGTTTAGAGAGAAGGATGTTGTGTGGGACAGTGTCAAAAGCTTTGCACAAGTCCAGGTAGATGATGTCAGTTGCTCGTCCCTTGTCCACCAATGCTGTCACCCCGTCATAGAAGGCCACCAAATTGGTCAGGCACGATCTGCCCTTGGTGAAGCCATGTTGGCTGTCACCAACCACCTCCTTGCTCTCCATGTGCCTTAGCATGGTTTCCAGGAGAATCTGCTCCATGACCTTGCCAGGCACAGAGGTGAGGCTGACCGGCCTGTAGTTACCTGGGTCTTCCTTATTCCCCTTTTTAAAAACTGGGGTTATGTTCCCTGTCTTCCAGTCATTGGGGACCTCACCAGACCGCCACGACTTCTCAAATACAATAGCCAGTGGCTTGGCAACTTCATCCGCCAGTTCCCTCAGGACCTGCGGATGGATCTCGTCAGGTCCCATGGACTTGTGCACCTTTAGGTTCCTCAGATGATCCCGAACCTGCTCTTCGAGTACAATGGGCAGTTCTTCATTCTCACAGTCCCTGCTTGCACCTTCTACAGCTTGGGCGGTGGGACAGGAACTCTTGTCGGTGAAGACTGAGGCAAAAAAGTAATTGAGAACCTCAGCCTTCTCCATGTCCTGGGTAACCAGGACACCAGTTCCCTTCTGGAGGGGGCCTACATTTTCCCTGGACTTTCTTTTGTCCCCTACGTACCTATAAAAGCTCTTCTTGTTGCATTTTATATCCCTGGCCAGATTCAGTTCTGCCAGGGCTTTGGCCTTCCTTACCTTATCCCTGGCCACTCGCGCAGCCTCTTTGTAGTCCTCCCAGGCTACCTGTCCCCACTTCCAGCCTCTGTAGGCTTCCTTTTTTACTTTCAGTTGGTCCAGGAGCTCCTTGCTCATCCACACTGGCCTCCTGGCCTTTTTGCCTGACTTGTTTTTCATCGGGATGCACCTCTGCTGAGCTTGGAGGAGGTGCTCCTTGAATATAGACCAACTTTCCTCGGCCCCTCTTCCCTCCAAGGCCACCTCCCATGGCACTTGGCCCATCAGGTCCCTGAAGAGGCCGAAGTCCGCCTTCCTGAAGTCTAGGGCAGAGAGCTTGCCATGTAGTTTCCTTGCCGCCCCGTGGATCTTGAACTCCACCATGTCATGGTTGCTGCAGCCAAGGCTGTCCTTTAGTGTCACATCCCCCGCCAGCCCCTCCCTGTTGGTGAGCACAAGGTTGAGCATGGCACCCCTCCTTGTCGGCTCCTCTATCGCCTGCAGGAGGAAGTTGTCATCCACGCATTCCAGGAACCTCCTGTGCTGCCTGTGCCCTGCCGTGTTGTCTCTCCAACAGATGTCAGGGTGGTTGAAGTCCCCCATGAGAACCAGGGCCTGTGACTGTGAGGCTGCTCCTATCTGCCTATAGAGCACTTCATATGCTCTGTCCTCCTGGCCAGGCGGCCTGTAACAGACCCCCACCGTAACGTCCCCTGTCCGTCCTCATCCTCTAATCTTGACCCATAAGCTCTTTGTCAGCTCCTCCTCCATCCCCAGGTGGAGCTCCACACACTCCAGCCGGTTGCTGATGTAGAGAGCGACACCCCCTCCTCGTCTCCCCTTCCTGTCCTTTCTAAAAAGCCTATACCCCTCCATGTTGACGCTCCAGTCGTATGTGTCACCCCACCACGTCTCCGTGATGCCAATGAGGTCGTAGCCCTGCTCGTGTGCAAGCAACTCCAGCTTTTCCTGTTTATTCCCCATGCTGCGTGCATTGGTATAGAGACACTTCAGCTGGGCCCCCGACAAAGCCGACTTGCTGGCTGGAGCAACAGGGGTGCTATTGGACCGCAGTTTAGGTTTATTTGCACTTATCTGTGATCCTTCCTCAGCTTCTGGACCCTTGGTACTGGCACTGGCGCCATGCTGACAGCAGTGGGCTGAACTGTACTCCCCCTGCCCCAGCAACACTAGTTTAAAGCCCTCCGGACGAGCCTGGCAAGTCTTTGTCCAGGCACACTATTCTATGAATAGTATGTATTCATAGAATCATAGAAACATAGAATCATAGAGTGGTTCCTGCCATGAGCAGGGACATCTTTCACTAGATCAGGTTGCTCAAAGCTCTGTCAAATCCGACCTTGAACACTTCCAGGGATGGGGCATCCACATCTTCTCAAGGCAATTTGTTCCAGTGTCATCATAAAGATGTCTTCCTTATGTCCAATTCAAAGCTATTCACTTTCAATTTTAAACTGTTCCTCTTTGTCTTGTCAGTACAGGCCCGTAATAAAGGCTCTCTCCATCTTTTTAATGCATTCCCTTTAAGTATTGAAAGGCCACAATAAGGTGTCCTCAGAGTCTTCTCTTCTCCAGATTGAACAATGTCAATCCAACCTTTCTTCATAATACATTTGTTCTAATCTTCTGACAATTTTCGTGGATCTCCTGTGTATCTGCTCCAACAGGCCCATGTCTGTCTTGTGCTGGACATAGTACTCCAGGTGGGGTCTCATGAGAGCAGAGTAGAGAGGGAGAATCACTTCCCTCGACCTGCTGGACACACTTCTTTTGATGCAGCTTAGGATACGGTTGACTTTCTGGGCTATAAGTTTGTATTACAATGAAGAACCCAACATGTTCTTTCACCTTCAGAAAGCCAAGTTTAAAGAAAAATAATTAATAAATAAACACATAAACACAGAATTTTCAATATTGACAGTTATAAGTATATTTCTTTAAATTACACCTCACTTAAAGCTTTGGCAGAAAACTCAGTGACTAAAGAGTAAAACAGGGCTCTTTAGCAAATGCTAAAACAATCCAGAAAATTGTTAATAACCAATTTTAGTTTATTTAACTAAACTCATTTCACGTTATTTTTTTGTCTTCCTTGAATACAGTTTTTTTTTGTCTTTTTTGAATAAACCTTTTTTTTTTTTTTGTAACCAAGCAGTACAAGCAGTACTCTATAGCAAGTTGCCTTTGCTAAATCAACTAAGCTCCACTACGTAAGGTGTGGATTTTTAGCCAGAGGATTGGTATTGGTGGACATCTCCATTAGTGCATTAACAAAGAGTTTAAAAGACAGTATTCATTTTGACACAGCTCTCTTGAAGTGGTTTGCTAAATTTATCTCATTTCTGTACTTGTTTATTTGAGTAACTTCAAGGATTTGACTTGAGTTTATGTGTCAGTAATTTTGCATCCCATTGAACAAATACTGGATTAGGTGAGAACTCTTTAGAAAGCATATAAACCATGCTAGGTTAGAAAAACACAGAAGTCCATCATTGATAACTGTATTTTTATTTTTCCTTTATCAGGAATTAGAGTATTTATGCCTCAGATCTAGTGTCTGCTGATTTAGCAAGGCTGACACAAGATGTTCTTATCAGTGACAGGCACTTTAATATTTTAAGTTCCTACTCTTTTATTTTCGCCTTCCTTCTTCTTCTGATAATTATGGTTTTTTAAGGTGAGGAAAATATACCATTATTCCTCTTTTCATTCATATATCAATTTAATTGATGCTGTGGAACTGTCTGCTATTATGCATACAGAGGGAGTTGATTACTTAAAGCAGACCAGCTCCTAGAGTATGAATCTATTTTTGTTTTGAATTTTTCATTGATGAAATAGTAATTTTTATAGTCATACATATAAATCAAGTTTTTAAGTTAATTCTGTAACTGTTCTTATCAGGATTTCTTTTCTTTTTTTTTTTCTTTTATTTTGCTTAATTTAACTACCTTTCAAAAGTGATATCTAAACAAATTATAATATAACAATACAGAATCATAGAAATATAGAATGGTTTGGGTTGGAAGGGACCTTTAAAGGTTGTCTAGTCCAACCCCTCTACCGAGAATTTATTCTCATAAGCAGAATATAAAGAAGACAACTTCCTTTTCCCTGTATGTGCTTTCTCTTTCTCTTATTCTTTTTATTGAGATTCCTTTCCTATTAGCCTGTTCGTAGAAAACCTGCAGCCTGGGGAATGGATGCTGCATTTAATTTAACTCATGTTTGGCTGTAATCAAGTTGTTTTTATCATGGTTTGTTTGATAGTAGTGTACTCTGCGTTGGTATGTGTCCTTCCAAAGGTCTTTAAAGCTCTTTGTACATACTTTGAAGCTATTTTTATGAGCAAGCGTTAGGACTATGTTCTTTTCCCAAGGCCAAGTGTCAGAGACTGTCTGTATCCATTCTATATAATAATTGATGCTCAATCATATCTGTGCTCCTTGTGATATTCTGTGGAACTAAATATTTTTTGCTAGCTTCTAGCTTTCTGAATGTGTTTCTTTCAGTTAAGTGTCTGAAATAATGTTAGTTCTGTATTGTAGTCCATCAGAGTGGTTGCAGGTATTACATGTGCACAGGCAGAGTGGGAGTTTGAGAACATAATGCTGACAAGAATACGTTACTGAAGAGGCACATAGGGTACAGGATGTCTTGCACTTTACAAGTTTGTCCATGATGTCTTTCGATGGCCTAAACTGGAAAAAAAATATCAATAATTATGAAAACCTTAAAACCATAAAGACGGTGACTGGTCTAGTGACCCAGCTTGTTTATTGGAACTGTTTTTGCCTCAATGTACAGATTTATCTTGATGTCTGTAGGAAGAAGTATAACTAACATACACAACTTTTTTTTTTTAATGTCAACATCTTTAAAAAATGGATGTTAGTCAGTTTTGAAATAAACAGATGAAAGTTTTCTCCATTATTTGATTATAATATACAACCCTACCACTTTTTATTGTCTTATCCATACTACATCATATAGCATGCAGGTGCATGGACAAAACGCAAGTGAAATTTTTAATGAGCTTTTAGGTTATCCTTATAGAATCTCTGTGCACCTGCCTAATGTATTTCCTGCATTATCAGGTCAACCTTGACAATATTACATGGCTGCAGACACAAGTTCTTAGTTTAGTCATCCTTTCTTTGTGCTTGTGAAATAGTGGTACTATTATCTTTTTGGAACATTTTTACATCTGTTACAATAGCTTCCTCTGGACCATGTTTTCTAAACTTAATTAAGAGAATGTCATGTGAGACAGCATCACAAACTGCACGAAATTCAAGATATGACATCTTTTTTGTCTTTTGCCTCAAGGCCTGTTCCTGTGTCATGAAAGGAAATTAGATTGATTTGACAGAGTTTGTTGACAAACTCATGATGGCTGTAGGTGTTACATACCCTTGTGTAGGACATTAGCATAAAATAAAAAATGGTAAATGTAGAGGGAAAAAGAGTTATCTAGGTATGGACATTTTTTCTTCCAAGCTGAGGAGGGACATTGATTTTCAGTCTTGTAGTGGTTTACCCCTCGTCATCACTCAGTTTCTTGCTCACAGTCCCCCTACCCAGTGAGATGAGGCAGAAAAATTGGGAAGAAAGAAAAACTTGTGGGTTGAGATAAAGACAGTTTACTGAAATAGCAAAGGAAAACTACAATAATAACAGAATATAAGGATATTAATATATACAAAATGAACAATGTACGATTTCCTCACCACCCGATGTCCGAATGGGGTGTTTCAGTCTTTCTGAACCTTGTGATTTTCTTTGTCTGTTTGGTATACATATTTTCAGTTTCAAAACAGCTATGTGGAAAAGCCTCTTAATTTCAGGTGCAGTAGAAATATATATTATTTAAAATGAATATCCACTATTTCTCATTGGTCAGTTGCATCTGGTGCTACAGGGAGAATTTGCAATAATTTGTTCCACAGGGAGACCAGTGTTTAAACAACTGGTAGATTCAGACTTGATATAAGGAAAAAAATATTACAGTAAGGGTGGTGGAACACTGGAATAAGTTGCCCAGAGAGGTGGCAGATGCCCCATCCATGGAAACACTCAAGGCCAGTTTGGATGTGGTTCTGAGCAACCTGATCTAGTCAAAGATGTCCCTGCTTCTTGCAGGGGGGTTGGACTAGATGACCTTTAAATGTCCCTTCCCACCCAAACCATTCTATGATTCTATGG
The DNA here is from genome assembly GCF_036417535.1 of Chlamydotis macqueenii. Taxonomy (NCBI): domain Eukaryota; kingdom Metazoa; phylum Chordata; class Aves; order Otidiformes; family Otididae; genus Chlamydotis; species Chlamydotis macqueenii. The sequence goes on along the minus strand of NC_141556.1, from coordinate 140,733,392 downwards.
TTCTATGATTCTATAATCTCTTAAAATAAAAGATCTATCTCATAAGAATTTACTTCTATTCTGTAGGAACTATCTGATTTTTATATTGTGTTGAAGTTTGGAGAACCATGACTGATAGGAATGTGGAAGAAAAATGGTAGGGTATACGTTTGAATTTTTAAGCTCAGACTACTCATCAGGCAGTAATATTACATTTATCACACACAATCCAGATTAAAGCTATAATTTTATGACCTTTAAAAATTTATGTAAAACTACAGTGCAGAAGATAGATTGAACTGCTTTTTATGCAAAGGAGGTATTAGGACTAAGAGTAAGAAATGTCTCTTCGCTGGAAACTGCTTGACTTGCAGTATTTCCTGAATTATGTTAGTGTTCTTTCCCTGTAAACACTATCACCTGGTTACTTAGGCAATTGTTTTGTTTGTCTTCAGACATGATCTACTTAAAAGGAACTAAGAACCATTTTGGGTGTTAACAGGATTTGCTAGGAATGTATTTGCTTGGTTATTCAACCTCTGTTACACCAAAAGTCATGAAATGGTCACAAAAAATTGTGAAGTTCCTTTTAAAGATTAGTGATTTCCAATCGTGATTTTATTTTCTTTTTAGTAAGACATATTTATTATGTACAGTGATACTACTATGACTTTGTAAAGCCAAGCAAAACATACAGAAAAATATGTAGTAGATAGAAAGCTTCATAATAACATTACCCGTTCCTTCTATTTTCACATTTTTAATGGAAATTTTAGATTCCATTGCAGAAAGTGTTATAGCCCAGATAATTTGATAGTAGATAATTACTAAATAATACTCCTTTAAATCAATTGAAAGGCACTGACTGATTTCAGTTGGCCTCAGTCTCTAAATAATGGCTTTCTAATTCCAAGATTATTTGAGCAAGACTTATGAAATTCACATAAAATAAATTTTCACTTTAAAAAGAGTTTCCTGCAGGTTTAAAAAAAAAAAAAAAGAAAGAAACACAAAACCAAAATCAATCAAACAACAAAACCAAAATGCACTGACAAAAAAAAAAAAAAAAACCACAAAATTTTATGGAAATTTGTCAACATATTTCTAGCGTTCTATTTTGATGGGTTTTGTCCCAGCCCACTGGCATTTTTGATGCATATTGCCAGGGAACAAAATCTACCTGAGTAAACAGACAAACAAGATTCTGACTACGTATGTCTAAAATATGGACAATTACTAGTCACACTAGTATTGATGTTTATAGTCAACACAGAGAGATAGACATCTTAAGAGCGTGACTCATGCGACTTATATAGAAATAAATAATGTCCTAGAATTTTCTGTTTCTCATCTCTTACTATGAATGAAATCCAGATAGATAGATGTGGACCTGTACATATGTGAATACACACATATATGTCTATGTTTGGATAAATCCTCCAGGAACTTCCAGGCAAGCAAGAAAAATACATAATATTCCATTCATTGGAATGGTAGACAGAGCCATGTGCAGGTCCTGAATGTTGGACTAGCACAGGCTCCATTTGTGTAGCCACAGTGAGATCTGCACAGCACTTCACTCTTCTGCTTCACCCTTCTGCTCATCTGTGCTTGGTGTATTCATTTTTTTTTGGTGGGATTGTAGAGTATACAGCAAATCCAATATGTAAGAAAGGATTAATGACTAGACTGCTGAGTTATTTTAGTCACCTTGGAACTTATGCTTTTCATTTCCTAAACAATGAGATAAGACCCATCAAAAATGTAAATGAAAAGTCAAATACTCTTAAACAATTTTACCCCATGTGAACAAATTGTGCCCATCTTTTTGCAATTCAAAAGCAGCAAATATAAATTAGTAACGCATTATGAGCTAGATAGTATTTTCTTATGATTACTGAAAAGATTTTTTTTTTGTTATTTTTGTTTCTGTTTGCAGATTTTGTGGGTCACAGTATGGGATCATAATGTTAAACTTACTCTGTAACAGACTGGTGCTCATTGGCTATGTCTCTGACTTTTATGAATTAATTAGTGGTTATATGTGAACCACTTAATATTAAAGCTAACTTTTGCTCTTCATTCCCTCATTTGATCTTTTTTTTTTTTAGCAATTATCTCAGCTTTTACTGTACTTGGATCTTCTCATATTTTAACATCATCAATCATTGGAAATGTTAAAAGGTGCTTTACTTCTTTTTAATAAATACTAAATTATAAATGTGGACAAAGATGCACCTAAGTAATTTTAAAGCAAAGACAGTAACATAATGAAGTTCCTGGAGAACTTCAGAAAGTTAGATTAGTCTTTGAGATGTGAATTTTTGTGTGAATCTGGGAAGAAGTTTGTAAAAGAGAAGATTGATACAGTTTCACAAAAATGCAATTATTCAACATGGCATTAGTCCTGATGAGACAGATTTTAAATACTGGCCTTCTCTTCTTTACAAGAGAATTTTCTGAAGACATTTATTTTAAAGATTAAAACAGAAATGATGACAACATAAAACTCTAATCAAGGTGATTTTACACTGAAATTACTGTCATCTCCTAATAGTACAAGACCTCTTTTCATGAGATGAGTTCAGATCAAAAGTTAAACAGAAAACAACTGTGGGAGAAGAGCAGAAATACTGCATATTGACCCATCAAATTAGGGGCCACAGACATAGTGTGTCAGAAGTTTCATTTGCTGTTTGAAGCAACATTTTAGATATCACTAACAATTTAGAAATTACTAAAAAATGTATTGTCAGAAAGGAAAGTGGTTTTGCCAGCTGTGCTATGCAAGACACTGCTCTATTAACACATTTCTAGCTGAATTCAAGGATTCAGTCATTACTAAGACTAGCAGTTACCTTAGTACCTATTGCTCTGAGTGGCAGCTAATAACTATTTAGCCTTACTGATTCATACACAGATCTGAGAAAGAACATCATCTCTATTTCTTAGCTACTTGATATCACATAATTTCATACTCCCTAGAGAACTTGACATGGAGTGGTGGTGAAGCTTGCATAGTCGTTTTACATGTTGAAAAGTTTGAGAAATAAGTGTTGCCTGCAGATAAATGGAAGCCGGGACAACAGAAATCATTGTTCATGGAGACGTATTTTCACTGAAATGAGACAGCAACAGCCCTAGAAAGAAGCGACATGAAAGGGTAGAATAGAAGGGTCTAATAGAAAACAAGAAGGAGTTAATGTGTGTGTTTGTTTGAAAATCACAACAATTTCATACAGAAATTCTCTGGAGAACATCTAGTCCAACCTCCTGCTCAGAGAAGGGGCAGGTAAGGCAGGTTGCTCAGGGCTGTGTCCAGTCTTCTTTACATCCCCCATCAGTCTTTTATGCATATGGATAAGATCCCTCTGAGCCTTTACTTCTCCAGACTGAAATATCCCATCTCTCTCAGCCTCTCCCTATATGTCAGATGCTCCAGTCCTTTATTCATCTTTGTGGCTCTTCATTGGATTCACTTCGATACGTCTATGTCTTTCTCGTACTGAATGATGTGACATCATTTTTCTGTTTGCATCAAGCAGATAGTTGAGGAAAAGAAATATAGCAGAAGAAAGCTGCCAAAAGTGACATGTTTAACAAAGCAAAGACTGTTATTGGCTTGTAGCAGTATTATGACAGAACTGCAATTATACTAAGATATTTACAGTAGGTGAGTGTCTAGGGAAAACTGGTGATCCACAGTAAAAGGTGAGAAATATTTCTATATTTTTAAAATGCCTGAGTGTTTCTGTACAAATTTATTATTGTAAACAAATCCATCTATTACTAAGCAAATATCAAGACAAGCAAAATATAAAATAGCAGTTCTTAGTGATAAAATGAAATTTGATTAATAATGTGAAAGCCAGCTCTTGTCAGTGGTTCCCTCTTTATTTATTTCTTAACTGAAATTTATGCCCTGTGCTCAAAAACTGTAGGCACCTCACATTTTGTCTGTAATGAAATTATTTATCCTGTACACAGAACTATCAAAATGTTTCAACTTGCACACACTTTTGTCTCTCACTACCTTATCTGCAGATGAGAGAACCATAACAGCAGAACACAACATTAAATGAAGCTGATCTGCATGAATCTCTGTCCTTAACTTTCTCTCTTCCAGCTCTATGGACTTCAGGGGGAAACAAAAAATGACTGCACCAACGGCTTTTGTCCTCTGCAATCCAGTATCTTGTAGACATTAATAGTAAAAAAAGCAGACCAAATAACCAAGGCAACTGGGACTTTAGACACAATCTACTTCCACAAAAAATATGTATCTATATATACACTTACATGAGGACTGTCATATATTTGAAAGACACCTTTTTTTCTTTTTTTTTTTTCCTTTTCAGTCCGGTTTCTGACTGAGAATTGTTGGTATTCTTCAGCCAACACAATGCTGGACATGTTTCTCTCATTCAAAGTCTTGGTAAAGTTCCAGGTTCAAGAGATCTTTAAAACAGACACCAAAGAGGGACTTGATGGTTTTGAGGCATTTTTAAACATAGAATATGTTAAACCCATGAAACATTCTTTGTTAAGGACAGCCAATAAACACATAAGACTATGATCTTGACATTTATTCTATAGGGAAACAGATACAAAGACAGGTCAATAGGATTCCTGTAAGGCGTACTAGTACAAACTTGCTATGAAGGGATGAGAAACTCTTTGTCTCATGCTACAGCAAAGACACTAAATCCCACCTATCTTAGATTATTTACTTGTTTTACCATAAAAGTCATTAAGTTTTCTAAGATCCTGTCTGAAACTCCTCTAGGTGTATAGAAACATAAAAAGTAAAAATAAGAATTCTTAATGACGTAAATATGTCAGATTAGTATGGCATGCTTGAAAAAGTAGGGGAATTTGGACTGCTTGCACAGAAATGTTATTTGAATGTTTGGAGAAGCCTCAGCCATATATAGTTCTGGAAAAAGATCACTGTTTCAAATTACAACAGTATTTTAAACACTATATGAAAATCAGACAATGGAAAAAAAAAAGAAAATTTAAATGTTATGCATCTAAGACTGTTTCTCAGTCCATTGCATTATGGTACCATGTTTAACAGTTGCATACCAGCATAATTGTATGAGGACACATCTGAAGGAAGAGATAACTGAAATGACTCATGTTGAATAAAAACTTTTAAAATTTACTTCTTTTTTTTTTTTTTCTATTTGTGCCCCAGGTTACTTCTAAGCTCCTTATGCCTGATTCGGATCTATACTATTTTTTTTTACAGAGCTCAGAGAAATGATACTAAACTTCCAATACAACATGTGAGATCAGAATTTGGAACAGTATCTTTTATACATGAATTGGCGAAATTTAAGAAACTACTGTAATGCTATGCCATCCAGATTTTAAGTCTTTATACTTTACTTTAGTCTCAGAATCTTGCAAAATATTTAGTTCAATCTTCCCTTGTATCTCTTCCCAGAAGAATAAAAAAAAATCAAGTGTGATTTCTATCTCTCTTGTAATCCTTATTTCTGTGTAGAAATACAGCATGTTGGTACATTAAATGCTGGTACTTTAAATGTATATTTTAATAAAAAGTTTCAGTTAAGAGACAGACCCTTCAAGACAACTTTATGTTAAATTTTCATGAAGTATCAACAACTTCTTTAGAAATAAATTAGTGGGAATCTAAATAGCATTTTTAAACTTGATACATACCTAAATCAGTTAGGGGTTGAATTTTATTGAAAGAAACTCACATCTTGCCAAGCTGCTCTAAGAAGTTATTTTAAACGAAGAGATTGTTTATTAAAGGCCAACATCTATGATCTTTTCCCTGTTCATCTAAGTGAGGGATGTGATATCAGTTTCCAAAGAAAAGGAAGAAAGTGCTGAATGCTTTCCTGACTTACCAGAGCTCTCTGCTTACCAAAAGAAACAAAAATAATATTTTTTGCTATCTAAACAGATTAGGTTGGTATCAGAAGCTATTTATGTTCAATTATACTGCCTGATTAATTTAGTGAGTGGGCAGATTTTGGTAATTTGTTTAATAACATCATAGAACAATGTTTATTTCATGATATAATTAAAAAGGCTGGATTGTAATGTAATAAACTGCTCAGTGCATGCCAGTAATAACATTACACAGTTAGGGATTTCTGCATATTTCTGTGTATTCAGCTACATCAGTGTTGGAAAAAGTTCCAGACAGACACTTGAAGAAAACTAGAATGTGAACTTTCAGTATGTCAGATAATCCTATCCATGTGTGGGGTTTTGCACGAAGGTAAGTTCTGAGTAGTTCAGGAAGCTCCAACTTCATGACAATTTTCGCAAATAAAGATAAACTCTCAAGTATTTAACATGGTAGAGAAATGCACTCAGTATACAAATTAACTGCTTATTAATTTCTAATGACTTTCTTGACTATTTTATTTTTAAAAGGAAACTTTTGCAATTGTACTAATTCATTCATATTCTATGGGCCTCAGATTTCTCACATGAAACACGTGCCCTTTAATAGTCTACAGTCTGATTTCTGATGTTTTCCCTAAAGTCTTGATACTACAACTTGTTCCAAGGTCTGATCAATGTTAGTTTTCACCATCAGATCTAGTATTCTTCACAGATATACGAACTATGTATCCTGTCATTCAGTATGCGAGTTCTCATATGGGATTAAAAGCTCACTACAGTAACTGTATACTAAGAATGAGTAGGATATAAGTAAATATATGTTTATACACTTATACATGTATACTGCAGTTTGTCTTTTCCTGCAAACACTCAAGCCTCTGTTCAGTGAAGGTTGGAACAGGTAACTTAGAAAACCAGAATAATAACTAGTTTTGGGGTTTTTTTTTGGTGTGGGTTTGTTTGGTTTGTTTTTTTTTTTTATGCACAGACGACAAGGCAGGAGGAGGGAGTAGTGTTTCCTTGGTTTTGATATTATTAGAAAGTGCTTCACTTTTGTAATACCTATCTTCAGCAAAGTTACAGTTTCTGTTTCTGTTCAATTCAGTTCTGCATATCATCGCATACCAGCCTAGAGACACCAGTTATGAAGCCTAATGATAAGATGCTTATATTTGTTTTTTTCTTTTTAGAAATTTTTTATGGATATGCATTATTTATATTTTAGCTTCTTGCTCAACTGTGTACGGTTATCTTTCCTTTGTTTGCTAGAGGTCAATACTACATTTTTATGGTATTAAAGCAATATTTCTTATCTAGGAGTGTATCTAGGAATGTACCATTAGAAAATCTATCTTAAATCTAACTTTTTTTTTTGAGGCCATCTTACTTTTCAAAATATAAATACTCAATCTTCGAATGTGGGAATAATCCATTTGTGAAAGATTGGCTTCATACCTATAACAGTTGCCACCAATATTTTAAACTATTTTAAATATCCTGGAGTCTGAAATGAGGGAAAGAGGTAATTGCAGAGAGTGAAAAGGACTCCCTTCAGCCTTCTCTTCTCCAGGCTAAACAACCCCAGTTCCCTCAGACACTCCTCATAAGACTTCTGCTTTAGAGCCTTCACCAGCTTTGTTGCCTTCCTTTGGACATGTTCCAGCACCTCAACGTCATTCTTGTGCTGAGGGGCCCAAAACTGAACATAGTATTTGATGTGCGGCCTCACCGCCTCACCAGTGCTGAGCAGTCCTAGTGCTCACTCCTTAAGCCTGTCAAGCTCCCTCTGGAAGTCATCCTTTCCCTTAAGCATATCAACTGCACCACTCAGCTTGGTGTCTTCTGCAACATCAATGAGAGTGCACTCAATCTCACTGTCTATGTCATTGATGAAGACATTAAATAATATTAGTCCCAGTATGGGCCCTTGAAGGACACTACTCTGCTGGTTTCCACTTGGACACTGAACCATCGACTGTAACTCTTTGGATGTGACCATCCAGCCACTTCCTTATCCATCTAACAGTCCATCTGTCAAACCCATTTCACTCCAGTGTAGCAGTGGGAATATTGTGGGGGACTGCATCAAAGACCTTACAGAAGGCCAGGTAGATCACATTTGTATCTGTTCCTTTGTCCACCAATGTAGTCATTCCATTGCAGAAGACCAATAGATTAGTCAGACATATCTTCAATTTGTATAAGGTACAGCTGAAGAAAAAAAAGAAAGAAAGAAAGAATAAGAAATTAGTCTGGGCAACAAAACTTCTACAGAATGTTCTTCAGAAATAAAGTCCAATTGACCTCTGTGATTTTTTCATGCAAAAAAAAAGACTAAAGGTTTAGATCTTTTGCTTAACCATGTTTCTAATTTCACTGATAAATTATACATCATTAAACATTAACAGAAATAATTTGTACTTATATTTAATAAATGAAACATTAATAAGTTGTCTGTTACGGTGCAACAGAATAGTACACTCATATATTATAATACTTTGTTAAAAGACATGTATGCTTGAAATTTTTTTATTTGAAAACATGCATAGTACTCAATAACTTTAATTCTTAATATTAGCTGGTAAATACAACTCCACACATAAAACCTGTGCATACGTAAAAGTTTCCATGTGAAGGAGAGTAACACAGTGGAACCTGCAGGATGGACAGAAATCAAGAAAATAAAGATTATCTGGAAAAAAAAATTGAAAACAATTGTATTTAAAAATACATATCATCATAATAAAATATATTCCTGAGTATTTCAAAGCATGCTGTCATACATCAAAGTATACCATTCAGTCATTGCCCTTTGTTAGGAAAAAAAAAAACTATTTGTTCAAAAAAGACAACGGATTTTTATCTTTGCAACATGAATATATGATAAGAGATTACTCCTTTATTTTTTTCAGATCAGACAACTGGAAAGAAAATAGAGTAATTTAGTTCTCAATCTCTACCCTAACCCCAAGTGAGTGGATAAATAAATTTATTTCCAAAGCACCACTCTCCATTCCCCCTTCATTTTTCTTTTCTTAAATTATTTAATTTAGTAGTTAAAATTAAGCTATTAGGCACACAGCTTTACATTTTTTTTCCTAAGAATTTCTTCACTTTCTAGACTACTTTGCCTCTTTTACTAAGTAGTTGGGTATGACAGATCACCCAGGCTTCAGCTATTACTTTGGAGCAAACAGTGAAAGTTCCTGAAAGTTATTTTTCTGTAGTAGAAACCTCTGGATAATTATTTTCAGATACAATGTATTAAAAAAGAACAAGACAAAATAAAAGTTGAGAAAACCATACATTTTTCTTCAGCTCCAATACTCTTCAATATTTCTTTGGAGAATTTCGTATGCTTAAATTTAACTCCTAACCTGAATGAAAATATTCAAAATCTTAAAGTCTCCTGTGAAATATATTCCTTTTTTTTGTTGTTGTTGTTCTAATTTGTGTTTTTGAAAACAAAAACTAGTTGATTGTCATCTGCAAATATCTGGATTTAAATTACTTGTACTAAAAAGGAACTTTTTAGTAAAGGTCAGATTAAACATGCGTAAAATAAGAATATTTACTAGATTAAGCTATCTATTCTTTTTCTTCTCTACATTTCTCTACCTTGGCTTCACACTTCACAGCTTCCAGTGCTATGGTGCATATCTTCAGTAAGTGGTATTTTCATTTATTAAAAAAAAATCTTGATTTACTTATTTAATACAGTTCATCCTATGTACTAGATGAGGCCTGTGAATGTTAATACCACAAATGAGAACTTAAGCCTTATATACAAATTTACCAAGATTTCTGAGGTTTCATTAAAAGTGAGTAGATTACAGAACTATTATTTATTTCAAAAACTCCACCAGCTCAATCCCTGAATTTATAAAGTAGTCTTTTATTGTTTGTCCCCTGTGAATCTGTCCTTAGAAAGCTCTGCACTACACACTATGGTTATTTTAAACCTGAAGAGCATCTCTGGGGAGCCGAAACTGACAAAGCAAAGATATAGCAGATCTTTCTGATAAATTACTGGCAAAGCTGATAGTTTTCCCCACTGAGATTCATTTTTTTTTTGATCTCTACATTACAGAATTTTTCAGATGGAATTTGAAATGTTTGTCTGTAGAAAAAGTAAATGTTACTTGATTCCTTATATGGGCCACTTTCTGTATATCCAGAAGGTCTTTTAATAATACTTGGCATGTACACAGAGCTTTTTATTAACTGATGGAAAGGTAACCATAAAATGTAGAACATGACAATGATATCAGTGATTTGCCATTAAAGCTGAAGGACCGTAGGTTCTGAGAGTAGAAATTGTTCATGTAACATGTATGCAGCAAAAAAGTCATGGTTTCCTGGAAGCGTTCAAGGACCTTGGGTGAGAGCTCTGTCTGTAGTCACATCTCTTCCCCTGCTCTTTGATGAGAAGCCCTGTTTTTGTCCAGAGTTTTATTTGTCTAAAATGTTGATGTGAGATGTTATGGGCAGAGCTCAGGAGCAGCTGTAGGGGTTTTGTCTCACTGTCAAAACTAAAACCTAACAACTTGTATTACACAAACCACAGGCATGAAATGACAGTTTGTAACTCCACAAAACTTAAATGGATTTTCATTAAGTAGAAGTCATCACTTTTCCCTTAAAAAGTTCCAATTTGAAGTCCTGGTATTTGATGTCAATACTTATTGAGAGGAAAAAGAACAATAAAGGCACTTCACGTTTCTCTATATGGGTAAGTGTTAGGTAACTTTAATATAGAGGCTGTCGTACTTACAAGACTGTGACATTTAATGTAATAAATTGCCATGAAGAACTGAGGAGGTTATAATAGCTGGATAAAACTACCCCAGTAAATTTTCAGAGGAGTGCCTGTCCTTTTTGCAACACAAGTTGTTTATCCATCATTGCTTATCTGCCTAGTGGCATCACTATCTGATCGAAAGCACAAACTCATTTTAGCCAGACCAAAGTTAGAGGATTTATTTTGCACAGACAGGTCTGTCTTTCTGAGATGCTTGTGACCCTTTTCAGGATAGGAGGTAATGCAAACTTGACAGCATACTCTGGTTGGGAAATCCAGGGACACTGTACCTGTCCCTTGCATTCCTAACTCACATTTGTGAGATCCTATAATCAGCTGCAAAGAGATTGACTGTAAATAGGAAAATCTTTAATATGAGATGACTTCTTTTAATTCCTTCACCAGTTTTAAATTGATCACCTTTCGAATCTTGTATTTTATTTACAGAATTGTGTACTGAATCAATACCGACAATATGAGATAACATTATACCAGCCTCTCTAACTTATTTCTCATTACAATGATCCAGATAGCAGTGCTATTCCGTGCAGTTTATAGATGAAAAAAACTACCAGGTATGAAGTACTCTGACTATATGAACACATTCCTATATACTAGAAATAACTTGCCTAACTGCATAGAAAATTGAAAAAAAGCTCCTGTTACCTTGGCAAATAAATGGAAATTTATTTAAAACTTTAATGACTCCTTTGGAAACTGAGATTCTAATTAACTACCTGATGAACAGAGCTGAGGACAAGATATCCTTTCATATCAAAAGTTAATGGTTTATATTTTAAGGTTCTTAGAAGCAAAAATCAGAGCTTTAATAACTGCCATTCTAGCTGTTCTGCCACAAAATTACTTTGAACAGGATCAAGTGGGTAAGTTTTTATTTAATTGATGCTTTTATTTGGATAGTCTCACCAATTTGCGGATAAACGTGAAATGCTGTCTGGCACATCTCTGGTGCTGTACACTCTGCCTGCTGTTTTCAGATGTACTGGTAAGTGGCCTGCTTTTCTGCTAGAATGAAGGCTAAACTGATCAATGCTGATAGTTCTCCCAGTACCTCCCCACAGACCTCGTCATATGCTCAGGATACACTGAATTCTCCCTCAATTCACTGGTTAAAAATATCAGATAGATCTGAAGTTAACAAACCAGTAGATGTGACCTCATATGCCTCACAATCTGGTTTACTCAGCTGTGTAATGACTGCCTCAACATTTTTGAGACCCTGAGAAACAGAGTGATTTTGGCATCTAGAGCCATATAAGACCCCAGCTCTGTTTATACAGTTTGGGAAGGGAGGAAGGCGTAGTACTCTCAGGTAAGTTTACAGATAGATGACTTGTTGTTTGGAGACCTTTTCTCTAGTTGTATTATTTAAGGAGCCACTCTGATATAATTAATGAGAGGTTCCTCTGAGGGAGAAAAGTGACTGAAAGCAGGTGAGACCTCCACATTGCCAAGTAAATGATACAAAGGCCCCACAACCTAGTTCCATATGATGTATGCACATATCTCATGTCACAAATCAAAATATATTTAAGCACCAGATGCACTGGATGGCTTTAGGAAGCTTTATTCCTCCTTCTAATCTCCTTTCCTGCTCTAGTTTCACAATCTTGACATCTTAGAATTTCCAAGTATGGGGATACAGCTTTCTTCAGATATTATTAGGATTACACCCCTGCAGTTCCTTAGTGGCACAAAATCTGCCTTCTTCCATCTGAAAATCCATTTTGTTTTTCCACTTTGACATAGGACCTGATGGATAAAAGGATTTCTTAGACAATTCAGGTCAGAGGTCTGACTTCTTAGGAAGTTCATCTGTCTTTGGATTGCCTAACTTCTACCTTTGCCAGTAACCAGAAAGGTGATAAACAAGATAATGACAATGAAAGTAAGCTATTAAAAATAAGTTGTTAAATAAAACCCAATATTAAAATACTAATAGTATTCTTAATACTAGTAATACAACCTCTTTCACTTAAAATAAAACTGTGTCAGAAGTATCAGAGATACTTCTGTTACATGCACAGTGATGGAAAATGGTAGCTTCCTCAAAATACTCTTTCTGTGGGAACATACCAATTTGAGCATAATTTTAATTGGTGAAAGGATCTCAGTTCCAGCAATTTTTCAGGAAAAAAAAAGTATCTGAATGCTTCATAAATTCAAGTCAAATCCAGAATCGAATACGTACTGCAGTCAGAAGTGATACCTGAACTTAGCCTTCCTGCTTGTAGTGAGACCTATTTCTTTTTTTTTTGAGAAGGAAGTGACGGATTTTCAGTCCTTCCCATTGGAACTGCTCTACTTCATATAAATAGTCTTTAGGAGAGGGGGAACAAAAAGTGTCTCTACAGGTCAAAGCTTCTGACACAAATCTGACAGAAATAGCCACACTTTGAAGTCTCCCATCGCAATCAGAAGAACTTGACTCTATCATCCTGAGTAACATCACCAGTGTGCTGCTAGTTACAGACAGCAAGATATTTTCTTGTTCTCTTTAAAAACAGAACAGCTCAGCTATTTTAAAGGTTCCAGAAGAAATAGTAATATTTTCACTGCAATACTTTTTTTTTCTTTTTCTCGCTTCATTGTACAAACTCAATTTGCATTTTTGATGTCTTGAGACCAGTATTCAGTGAATTGGGGATTCCTATCTGCCAGAAACAGGAGTAAACTGAGATTATCATCTCCATTCCAAGGTCATCTAAGTAAACGCTACTAGTTTTACCCTCTAGGTCTGCTGTTCAGTTTCTCCGCACATTGCATAGTTCTTCAGATGCTCATAAATCACTTCTGCTGCTCCTTAGGGTGAGTATATAAAATCCACCTGTTCCTTAGGGTAACTGTATAAAATCCACTACCAAAGTTCAACATACTGATTATCTACTCTGTGATATTTGAGACTTTTGCTTATGGAAGGAAATTCTAACCACAGAGGACTGAAATATAGTGTAACTGGGTGCTCCTGTTTATTTTTGTCACAACTCTTGTCCAAGAATGGAGTCAGTGAATTCCAAGAGATGGGAGAATGCTTCCTCTCTGGCTCTAGCAGTGTTCTTGAAGTAGCTAAATAGGAAGCTTACAGAAAGGCAAAGAAACAAGAGAAAGGAAAGAAAGAAGATATGGGGATAAAATAAGTCTCATCAATTAGATATATACAGGAATCAGGAGGTAAGATACCAAGTAGTATATTTTGAGAGTTGAAAGCTAGTAGCCTAGGAAATTAGAGATCACAAAACCTGAGTTTTCAATAGGATATGAGGTGGACAAACAATATGATTGCATTTTTTAAAAAAAAAAGTAAATTACAAATATTTTGTTAAAACTTTTAAAAAATTTAAACGTTATCATAAAAATTGTTATTTTAGATAAAAGCCCTCACAATATGGGGGGTTTTTTTTTGCATTTAGAACTCATAGAATAGTCATGGAAACCCCATGGAATCACAAAGATCTTTGACTTAGAAAGGAGTCCAATGGCAAATTCCACAGAAAGAGATGAAGCTTCCACTGGGAAAAAAGCAAATTCTACACCTTATCAGAAAAAAATCACACAATTAGCTGTTCAAGCTTATGCCCTCTCTGAAGCCTACTCATTTCCACAGAATTACATAAGGCAGTTTGAAACAGAAGGTAGCAATACTTAGGAAATAGGAATTCTGCTAACTTCCAACAGGAAATTTATTGAGGTTCCAGCGAAGCATGAAAAAGGACAATCCACATGAAAGATATTCCTTACTTGTCAGGAAAAAAAAGAGAAAGAGAAAGAGAAAGAGAAAGAAAAAGTAAAGAAAAAGAAAAAGAAAAAGAAAAAGGAAAAGAAAAAGAAAAAGAGAAAGAGAAAGAAAAAGAAAAAGAAAAAGAAAAAGAAAAAGAAAAAGGAAAAGAAAAAGGAAAAGAAAAAGAAAAAGAAAAAGAAAAAGAAAAAGAAAAAGAAAAAGAAAAAGAAAAAGAAAAAGAAAAAGAAAAAGGAAAAGGAAAAGGAAAAAAAAGTACCCTCACCCCAGATAACAATGAATAACATAATGGAGGAGGAAAAAAAAGTCCACCTTTCAAGTATTCTCTGAAAAAAAATTTAGAAGCATAAGTCTTTAAAACATGACTTATAAAGTTAAATCAAGCAAGGCATAACTGCGAATGGTGTGCATCAAAGAGCTGTGAATGAGGGGCAGCTCATACATTACTGAAATGGAAGTCTCAGAAATGTAAATAGAGACAATAAAAAGTTAAAGAATCCAAAAAAAATTCTCATGATTTAATAAACACTGATAGGGTTCATCTGCACAGGGTTACCACGAAGGTTTTGAGACTGGAAATTTTCAAGTTGGATTTGTGTTTGTTTTATTTTTCAACATAGTACAATTTTAGAAAAATATGTGCAAGACACACTAAAATCAATATAATTTTGCTGAATCTAATACATTATCAATTGCTTCTAAAATCAATAACAGTACCTTCCAACTGACAGAATTATACTTTTATATATAGAATCATAGAATCATAGAATGGTTAGGGTTGGAAGGGACCTTCAAAGGTCATCTAGTCCAACCCCCCTGCTAGGAGCAGGGACATCCCCGACTAGATCAGGTTGCTCAGAGCCTCATCCAGCCTGGCCTTGAACATTTCCAGGGATGGGGCTTCCACCACCTCTCTGGGCAACCTGTTCCAGTGTTCTACAACTCGCATTGTAAAAATTTTTTTTCCTAATATCCAATCTAAATCTAACTCCCTCTATTTTAAAACCATTACCCCTCGTCCTATCACAACAGGCCCTGCTGAACAGCCTCTCCCCATCTTTCTTGTAGGCCCCCTTGAGGTACTGGAAGACTATATAAATAACTTTCTTTCAAAACATATATGTATATAAGCCAGAAACTTTCCGACAAAGTCAATACGTTTTCATTTACATCAATACATTTATTTCTCAAATCCAGCTTTTTCTGGTGAGAAGTACTTTCTCGTCCAGTGCATATTTCCACATAGCAAATATTCATCCAAGCTAACACAATACAGCAGCATTTGCTATTTTGCTGTAAGTAAATATAATGTACTTCTGTGGAATTGAATGCATATTATTGAAAACAACATATCTGAAGCCATCATGCTTTGCATCAAATCAGCATGGTGCAATTGCAACCAAGATTTTGTCATTTATTTTTCAGCTTCTGTTGAATGCATACCCCTCTAAGTATTGAATAGACAGTGTTTTTGCTGAACAAAACCTAGATCTACTTGAATATGTATTCAGGTGTTTTCCAAGTGAAACTAAAATGTTTTCAGTAATGATGGGAAAACCAATTTTCATAACCCAAGCAGTTTTACTTTCCTGTAGTCTCGAATTCTCAAGAGTAACAGCTGAAGTTCAAAAAATTTCAGAGACCAATCCCTCAACATCTCACTACAATCTCCCTCTCTTCCTTACTGACTAAGTGTGTTAGTCAGTAGTGGTTGTTCTGGGTACAGATCTGGAAAGTATCAGTTGAGATCCCAATTACTGCTATTTACACTATGGATCACCAGAGGGAATCTTTACCCAGTGTAACCTGAGTCTTTTCTTTTTTTTTTTTTTTATGTCTGATTTCAAAAGAAGTCCTTCAAAGTAAACATGAGGACATGAGGATGTGAGGAGGCAAGGGACCCTGTTGTGCTTGCCTTCAGCACTTCTGTTAATATTCTGGAATAGACCCCTATAGAGCCCTCTTCTCTATGATTCTATGATTCTCTCTATGATTCTCTCTTGATTCATAGAATCATAAAATCATAGAATGGTTTGGATTGGAAGTGACCTTTAAAGGTCATCTAGTCCAACTCCCCTGCAAGAAGCAGGGACATTTTCAACTAGATTAGGTTTCTCAGAGCCTCATCCAAGCTGGCCTTGAAAATTTCCAGGGATTCCTTCAATGATGATTCCATGTACCATCAAAGCATTTTCTATTATTCAGATTTGCAAATGAGAGAAATCTCAGTCCTTTTTCATACCAAGGTGCTGTGTCACTTATCAGTGGTTTTTGTTGGTACAACATTCATGTTTGAAGAAGTATTTGACAACGCTACACATTTTGCCTTTCCGTCTCTCGTGCAGAACTTAAAAAGTTGATGAGCAAAGAAGTAAGAAGTATAATAATAAAACTGCTTATCTGTGAAGTCTTTCCAACTAACAAATAATTAGGAGGACTTATTTTAAGTATATGTAATACAATTAGAAAGAGGACTTTTTCCAAGTATGTCTTTTATAAAAATTGTTTTCATGCTGCCTAAAAGATTTTTATCTGCAAGTAGTAAACAAAGTAAAACAAGAACAGTGAGAGCTACCAAAGGAGAAGTGGATTTCATGTTAGGTTTGACTTACAATAAATGATTTTTTTTTTCCCTTAAGCCTTGCTCCCACCAAAAGTGACTGACTGAGAAGACTTTTAATAATTCTGTATAATAAGCCATGAAAAAGTTTTCAATCATATAGTTCTTCAAAATGATTATGTAGCATCAGCATTATGTATCTATCATATATACATGGAATTAGGTCCATCTCTGCTGCCTTTCGACAGTGTACAGTAATATCTAGAAAAAAAAAAAAGTTTTCAGATAAGGATTTATATTTTCATTACACTGTTTGACCTTAGGCTGCAGATATTTATTCAATACAATTTCTTATAACTACCAAACTAAATGTAACCTTAATGATGTTCCACAGTTTTGCAATGCAAATTATAATCTGTTTATGATCCCTGATTGTGGAAATTAAGCCTAATTAAGTCTTTTCTATTCAGGGAAACATTACACATTGTAAGAGGATTTTTTATTGGAAAAGCAAGGGCAATATAAACAATTTAAAAGAATTTGTTTCTGAGCAGTTTGAAAATGTTATTTTAAATGCTGTTTGTCGGATTTAATTTAGGAATTCCCCACTGGTTAATTTTTGAAGCACATTTATGAGAACTGAAAGCTTCAGAGTGTCCTGGAATCTATTTCTTCATTAAATTAAGATCAAAAAGAAATAATCATATCTTAATAAACTATTTCATGTAGACTTTCATCCCATAAATTGGAAGGTTTTTGCTAGAACAATCTTTTATACATTTGCCCCAAACACAGATATTTCTTCCTAAACGTGCACTGCATGGTCAGGATTGGCAAAAAGGAAGCTTGAGATACTGCACATAAAAAAGATAGATTTGTCTCTTTGATTTTTGGCAGACCTTCTGAGGAACTTCAACTGAATTTGAAAATATTTTTCAGGCATCACCTTTTATTAATAATTGTATTAATTTGTTAGAATAATATTTATTTTCTCTGTATCTTATATACATAATTTGGACTTAACACAAAGATTATCTGTACCTAGATATGGTAACACTATTAATATAGTAAAATACCTAGAGAAAAAAAATCAAAACACGGACTGTCATTTAATATTCAACTTCCCTGAATGGATTGCAACATAATTTGGACTATGCAGGACTTCTACAATACAAACACCAAAATATTAACAGTAATGCTGATGTTAAACTTCACTTCTTTTTATAAGTATTGACTTTTTAAAAAAGTGTTTGTAACATATATAACATTATGAGCATATATATTTCTGCTCATGTATTATGTTTTCAGGAATAGATTTTTTTATTATGATTATAATGACATTGTGACTTCACTACTTCTGAATAGTACAGTTTGTCTGAGCTCAGAAATCTAACCATTACAGAGACTTTCAATTGTCTGTAATAATGTTTTATTTTCTCATCACCCTTTCCTCCATCCTTGTGACCTGATGCTCCATCTACTGCAAATGTTACCATTGTGTCAGAAAACTTGCCACTACTAAGGAAAAGACTCTGGTAAACATTTCTTTCTTAACTGACTTCCATACAATCCCACTCAGAAAAGACCGAGAAGACCTTCAAAAAGACTTTCATTTCACACTCTCACTTCTTTCCTTTCTCCCTCCTGTCCTTCCATCCATCTTTTCTTTCTTCCTCTCTCCCTCTCACTTTCATTTTCTCTGTTTCTCTCTCTCTCTCTCTCTCTCTCTCTCATATTTTAACACCAGAAAGAAGATCCTGCAGTTCAGATAGTAACTTACATCTTCTACATGCAAAATCTTTGCTATTAAGTATTTATATATGTGTGTGTGTGTGTGTGTAGAGAGAGAGAGAGAGGGAGAGAGAGATCCACATTGGCTTTGTATCTATGTTAATCAGTGCAGAGTTTGGCAGCATGTGTGGAATACAGTTCCTAATCATACTGGTAATGCATAATAAAAAAAAACCTGAAATCCAATTATGTATTCCAACACCTCATTGGCTTTTCAGTGGAGAGCAGTGCCATATACTTACTATAGTGCAAAAGACAAAAAGTTTTGGTAATGAGTAGTTGTAAGTGTATATCCCAGTCCTACCATAGTATTCTATGCCTCTAGAAGTTCTAGCCTTCCAATTTTTTTCTGATTCATCTGTGGATTCCTACCAGAAATACTTGTTCCTGCTAGGCTGCCTATGCTACAGAGATTCTGTCACATTAAATAACATTTTAACAACTTTTTAATCCAAAGACTGGGTGATACATAAGAAGTAAAGGAAAAAAAAAGAAGTATGATTAAAAAAGTAAAACGTTTTAAAACAAGTGAAACTTCAACTTTTATGTCAGCAATGATTTAGCCCTTTTGCTCTCTTTTAATGAGATGCATTGTTTTGTATACAAATTTCTCTACTACTCATCTAAGCTTTTTTACAAGAGCTGGTTTACTTCTTCAGACTTGCAACCACAGTGACTAAATAAGTGTACAAAATGGCAGGGAAAGGATACCTATAGAAGATTTTATATGTCAGACAGATGAGACTTAGATGCAGTTTCAACAGTCATAGAATCATAGAATGGTTTGAGTTGGAAGGAGTCTTCAAAGATCATCTAGTCCAACTGCCCATCATGGGCAAGGACATCTTTCACTACAGCAGGTTGCTCAAAGACACATCCAATCTGACCTTTAACACTTCCAAAAATGGGGCATCCACAACTTCTCTGGGAAAGCAGTCCCATGGTCACAACCCTCATAATAACGAATGTCTTCCTTATGTCCAATCTAAACCTATCCCCTTTCAGTTTAAAACTGTTGCCCCTTGCCATGTCACTGCAGGCCCTGATAACAAGTCTCTCTCCATCTTTCTCATAACCCTTCTTTAAGTATTGAAAGGTTGCAACAATGCCTCTCTGTAGCCTTCTCTTCTTCAGGCTGAACAACTCACAACTCTGTCAGCCTTTCTTCAGAAAAAAGACGCTGCAGTCCTCTGAGCTATGAAGTTGTTGTGGTTTAACACTAGCTAATAACTAAGTACCATGCAGCCACTCTCTCACCCTCCCCTCTCCTGGGTGAGATAGGATAGAGGATAGAGAAAAAAAAAGAAAATTTGTGGGTTGACATAAAGATAGGTTACTAAGAGAGCAATTGAATATATAATAATAATAATAATAATAATAATAATAATAATAATAAAGAATACAAATAATGATTATAATAATAATAAAATATAGAGATAATAAAATATACAAAATGAACAATGCACAAATTCTCACCACCTGATGATCTGACAACCGATACAGCCTGTCTCAAACAGCGATCACGGAACAATCCCAGTAGAGAGAAAGCAAGAGCAAGAGTTGCCCACCAGCCAGCCCTCCTTATATATTGAGTATGACACCTATGGTACGGAATACTTCCTTTGGCCAGTTTGGGTCAGCTGTACTGTCTGTACTCCTTCCAGCTTTTTGCACTTGCCCATTAGCAAACCCTGGGAAGCTCGAAAAAGTCCCTGATCTCTTAACCACAGCTCATAACATCAGTGTACTATCAATATTCTTCACATACCAAATCCCTTACTAAATCCAAAACACAGCAGCTACTAGAACGGAAATTAGCTCCATACCAGCCAAAACCAGGACAGAAGTAAAGCAATCTGCTTTAATTAGTTTTCAAATGTAAGTCATACATAGAGATTTTAGTAAGGTTGAAGTGAAACTGTGGCATCTCTATGATAAACAGGAGATACTTGAGAAGACACTAGAGAAAGCAATCTGAAAGCTGCCTAGACCTATTTTGTATGCATCTCTTATCCACAAGAACTCTTCAGTTTCTCTAAGGAGGTACACAGCTGGTATAAAACACTGTGCCCGTGCTTTTTTTTTTTTTCATACTGCGAATTATCTCACTATCAGTTCAGCATAGTTAAATGATTCTCTTCAAACACCTGTCAAGAACGTTCATTTTAATTAAGGTATCTTTTAGATATTTTTTTTTTAAATAATATTGAGAGACAGTATAATTTGTCTCAAATATAAAGTTTAAAACACAAAAGTGTTCATAACCTCTGAGTTTCACAATGCATACCACATAAATATTAGTATAATCTGATAATAGGAAAAGGCTTGGAAATTTTGCTACCAGATGTGCATACATTTTCTATATATGCATTTGCCATATAGGCACTTCTAACCTGGAGTTAAACTGCAATCTCTGCCTTTTAACTGAACTTCACAAGACTGGAAATTGACAAATGGAAACTTCTCTTCTGTGACAACAACAACACAAAAGCAATTATAATTTCTACCCATGCAGTATTTTACATAAATCTCATTATGGCATCTGGACAGCTATTACTCTGGTTATTCAACAACCTTGATGAGCTCTCTCTTTAAAGATGATCTAGGAGCTATTTTTAGTATAGCACAAAACCACATTTTCAGTATGTAATTTTAATATGTTGCTCTCGTTTCTTTCAATTTTTTTAGTACAAATCACTGAAAACATGTGTGCCATGGGCCTCATCCAAAACCTATTTTAATTAATGGAAGGAATCTCTCTGACTTTAACAGGATTTGGATCCAACCCTTTGTCACTTGGGTAAGTCAAGCCTCCCCGACTTGTCCCTTTTCCAAGAGTATTGGAGAAAGAAAGTATTTTCAAGACTGGATCTGTATTTTTGTTTTGTTTTACTTCAAGGATGAATAAGAAAATATCTTGCTGGGGCAATCTAGTGATTTTATTTTCAGTTTTATTAATATTTGTAAAGATGATAATTAAAAACATTCAATGAGTTTGTGCATGTGTATGTCTATACACAGAAACACAGAATAGTGTATACAAAAACTCAAGTGCACAGATGCATAAGATTTGTCTAAATGTTTATTATACAAATGAAAGCATTCTGTGTTTTTCTGTTCAACTCTAATGAGCAAAGAGTATTTACATTTATGGAACACCCAACCACAAGCACTTTAGATATCCAAGCCATCAATCTATACTTATGATAAAATTATTATAGAATTATTATATTATATATCTTGCTACAAAAGTAGCACAGAGGAAAAGGATACTAAAAATTCAAAAGGAAAAAAAAAAGTGTAATTCACTGTGGTTCCTGGATAAGAACACCTACCTGAAAGTTTGCAGAAGCTCATATATCTCAAAATGAGAAAGAAAATAGCGCAATTCCTCTGAGGTAGTTAAAAGGGTATTTTGACATTGCAGCACGTGCAATCAAGCCCTGCCAATGGCTGTCAAGTCAACATATGCCCCATGTTTCCTTGGTATAAACTGTTCCTGGCAACTGCAGGGGATGCTATTACTATTAGAGTAATTTTGTATTTATGCTCTTCCTTGTTTTAAAGTGCAAGTAGAACTTGTGAGTGATATAGGAATAGAAATATCAAGATTGTGGTTGCAAGAATGTATAAGAAGTGGCCTTTTTATTTCAATTACTCCTATGAGGAGCTTGCACAGTAACAGACTAATTAGCCTTGTTTCGGGGACTCTTCCGCTTTAGGCTACTGTCAGTGCTATCACTCTGGAAGATGTGGTAGAAAACAAGAAGGGAATAAGTTCTGTCTCCAAGAGAACAGCATATTTAAAGAATGAAAATTCTAACTAGGAGGTAAAAATCATAGAATCGTAGAATACATTGGGTTGAAGGACCTTTAAAGGTCATGTAGTCCAATCCCCCTGCAAGGAGCAGGGACATGTTTAACAACATCAGAGCCTCGTCCAGCCTGGCCTTGAATGTTTCCAGGGATAGGGCATTAACCACCTCTCTGGGCAACCTGTTACAGTGCTTCACCACTCTTGTTGTAAAAAATTTCTTCCTTATGTCTAGTCTGAATCTGCCCTCTCTTAGTATAAGAGAGTAGTGCAACAGGCACTACTAAAATGTTTGTCCCCATCTTTCTTATAAGTCCCCTTTAGGTACTGAAAGGCCACAATAAGATCTGCCTGGTGCTTTCTGTTCTCCAGGATGAACAACCCCAACTCTCTAAGCCTGTCTTCATAGGAGAGGTGCTCCAGCCCTCTAATAATTTTTGCGGCTCTCCTGTGGACTCACTCCAACAAGTCCATGTCTTTCCGGTACAGAGGGCTCCAGAGCTGAACACAGTACTCCAGGTGGAGTCTCACCAGAATAGAGTAGAGGGGGAGCATCACCTCCCCTGACCTGCTGGCCACACTTCTTTTGATGCAGCCCAAGAAATGGTTGGCTTTCTGCACTGTGAGTGCAATGTCTGGTCACTGTAAGGGTAGAACAGCATCCTCCACATACTGGGAAGGTCTAGATGATACTGAAAAGATAAATTCAAAAGGTATCAACTGGAAAGATCCCTCCTGCATTCACTGACAGTTCTTCTGTCCACAAAAGTAAGCATTACAGCTGACTTTCAGTACGTACATGAGTTTAGCACTAAAGACAGTCTAAATGTATACATGTGAAATATATATATATATACACTAAACATATTCAGCAACTAAGTAGAGGATTGTCTTTGCACCTGAAAGGTACTATGAAACACCACAGTACCTTTTGAGTTCATGTTAATATTCTCATAGTAAGTATGCAAAAATCCAGACTACTCTTGCAGATTTCTGTACCCATGAAGTGCATAATGATGCCTCGTGAAGTGACAAGTGCCACAAGCTAGAGTCAGGCTAACCTTTATGCTCAAGGGATGAGTTTTATTAATTTACAGAAATTTTATAGATGTAGAATTTGCCACTTATGCTGAAATGTGGTATCACTTTGTGTGGAAATACACAAAATTTCATCAGGCGAGCAGCAAAAAAAACCCAAACCAAAACAACAAATTATATGTAATATCTCTCCAGGAAGAAAGTGTCACTGAATTTTGTCTGTTTTGCTGCATACATCTGTGGCTGTTGGGCAATTAACATATTTACAGTGTTGGAGTCTTCATTGATCTCTTAATAATTAGTACTTAAACCAGCTCTTTAATCTGGTGCCAGTTGCCCAAAATAAAAGGCAACTTACAACATAAGTAGAGATTTTTTATTATGCTACCTGGTGATAGGTTACAGACCCTTAAGCAAGCAGGAGACACAAAGAAAAATTGCCTCAGTGGGAGATTTGTGTTTTTCTTGCAATGTGTTTGCATATGCTGCAGATGGTAGGGGAAAAAACCAGCCAGCACATGCTGTTAAGTCTGCTGGAATGGTATCACTGTTATTTAAATGGTATAAAATGTTGACCCTACACACCATACAGGGATCTTTTATACCTCTAAGTATTGTGATCCTCTGAGTCCATGTGACATAAAATTATATGACCCTGTGTGTCCATGTGGAATGTAATTAGTCTGTTCCATGTTTGAAAAATCTATTATCTCCTATGTAGTTAGATGTGTTAGACTGTGCATGTCTCTGCAAGAGAGTTTACTTTTCTATTATCAGCTACTTTCAAGCATCTTCCAGGCCCTCCAAGGTCCACCTTAAAAGTATCTAAGGGAAAAAAAAAAAAATACACATTTACAGTTTTAATGTTGTTAAAGATTTTGATAGAATAAGCAATGGTTTTAGGTTTCTTGATGTAAGTGGCCAGTCTCCAGTGTGAATATACCTAGTCATCAAATGTTCTTCTCAAGACCTGAGTGGATCTCAGTTTTTGCCATATCATGACATCAGAGACCAGTCCAAATTGAAAGGAACTTCACGAGGTCTTTAACGCAACCTCCTACTCAAAGAAGGTGCTCCAGTGTGGTCCTGCGTTCCAAGCAGCAACTTTTAAATATACCACACAAATACTTGTGTAGGCTATCTCCTTCTTGAGGAAACCTGGAAATCTTTTGCATAACATAAAGTCAAGATTTGAGAAGGTGCCTGTATAGTGCCACAGAAATAACAAGAATGGGTTAACATAATTATTGTGAAAAGGCACCTAATAACTTTCTCCTTGATCCATGACTTTTCATTCATCCTTTCTTAAAAGACTCCTTCTCTTCTCACTAGTGCCTGAAAATTATGTGCAATAGAATGAGTTCATGCTTTAGCTGAAAACTATCCTGTTTTTTTTTTCCCCCACATTCTTTATAATTATTTTCTGCCAGGCATTAATTTATATTACTTAAGTTTTGAATTTTTAAACAATAATTGTATCTTTTATGTTACTTTTTTCATTAGTTTGGATTGACTAGTGTATTTTTAAGAGGTTTTTGAAAGAACTGTGCTGTGCTGAACAGCTATTTATGTAACAGAGCAGTTAGAAATTTGACAAATATCTACTTTATTTAGTGTCCTAATTCTTGACTTTTCGGAATATTTTGTTTTGGTGAAAGGTTTAAAAGACTTTATTCATCTATGTGCTTCATGGGATACACGTGATATTATTTAATATGTATGGTAGAACTACGATATTTTACACTGCATGAAATAGTGACTGAGCTACCTCATATAGCAGCGCAGGCCAAGCATGTAATCAGTGCTGTTCTGATCCTCATTTACTCTAAGGGAAATAGAACTATATTAGCCCAGATGGAACAACAACTAGTAAGGATATACTGTCTCTAACGTCTCAAAACATTACAAATTCCTTAGCTTCAGTATCTCCTCTCTGTGATGTTTCTGTATTGTATACCCTACATTGCAAAGACTACAGCTTAAAAGGCAGTAAAATACATTTTATAAGCAAGCTTTTGGTGAGGAAGCATAATGTTCAAGTTGTATCACAAAAAAAAAGAGTGTTCTGGGTTATATGATTTAAAAATTAGGTGTGTGTATCTTGTATTTCTATAGTAATACACCAGAAATGGAACATACCTGTATAGATGGAAATAGATTCTTTGTCTTCTAGAACTGCACAGATATTGCTGGAATTAGTATTGTTTTGGGGAAAATGTAATTATTTAACGTAAATAATTAAATACTATAAATACTTAAACAGCATTTATTATTCTAAAATTATTTAAATTATTGTTATAAAAATATTCTTATAAAAATAAGATTTTTAAAATAATTATTCTTTTTTAAAAGAAAAAGCATATAGGATACTGTGAATTAAAAAACTCTGAAGAAAACATTTAGTTATCCTTCTGTAAGGGCTTAGGGGTTTAGGCCGTAAGTTTTTTACCATATAGATGAGACAACTTTTCAAAAGATACAGATTGATAAACTTATTAGAGCTCTACTAGAAGCTTAAAGGGGATTTAACAAGTGCTGCACAGACAAGTGAGGCTTTTATTGTTGTAGATAAAAAATAACATCTGCCATTAGCTTTCTGGCAACAGAATCTGTTTAAATAACCATTGGAGACTATTTAAGAAAAAGAACCAGTCTGTCACTCATCACTGTTTAAATCAGTTTATAGATGCTATTATCACGGGAAATAATCAAGTAATACATTTTCTTAAAATTGGCATCAGTAACAGACTTTCAAGAATATATTTAAAATATGATTACTGAGAATACACCTTTGCTATTTTGAACATTTTTTGTACAAATACAGTAAAATATTTTACATCTGAAAAAGACTGCAAAAGATGCAATTTTATGGCTGTGTATTTCATCTTCAATGAATCATGCACTGTTTAACAATAAACTCTTTTTAGAATGCAAAAGGTCTTCTGCACAACTCCGTAAATAAAACAAGTGCCTACAATTTGGAATGAGTCATGACATGGCAGCCCTACAATACTGAACAGAGTTAGTAACTACCCAACAATTAATGGCAGTATTATTCACAGAATCAAACAAAAACAAAATACAAAGCCCCTGAAGAAATCCTGTAAGTTATTCCCTAGTCAAAAGGAACTCAAAGGATTCACTAATAAGATATACTCCGTGGAGTTTGCTTTGCAGCTCTGTTTTGCTGATGCATGCTGCTCCTCATCTGAAATTGTGTCATTCCATGATGTTGAAAAGTTGGCATAAACAAGCCAAAAATTTCCTTAGTTGCATCTTATCCTTTATTTCTGTAGCAAAACTGCTAGGATTTTTAGGCTGTGCTCTGGAATTCAAGCATCCATTTCCTCCTCCATCCCATTTTTTATGTTTTTGTGGATATGGCATCTAGTGCTTTTGTCTCATTATTTTTTTTATGTCTGCTTATAAAAGAACTCTTCTTTGGAAGTTTCTGAGAAGCAGATAATCTATCTTGATTATTGACATAATATTCTAATCCATCAAGTTCTTACCTGCATATTTGTACTCTCAAAGTGCCTTTCAGCAGACTGATAAGAAATATGATGAGACTGGATTCCTGTGCTTAAAGAAAATTTTGCATAACAACAACAACAACAGTAATAATAATAATAATAATAATAATACACTTCATAGGGATTACAATTTTACCACCTACTCACCCTGTTCTGAGAAAGCTCAGAAGGGAAAGACATTTTTCCAAATTTAGCTGATTAAGGTGCATCAAAAGTGTGAAAAACAGCAGTGAAAGCTGTTAGGTTGTAGTCTATTCCACTTAATTTACATACTCAACTGAAACAGCAACAGCAGACTTCTTCAGGTGACACCCTCAGACATGTAAAGTTAATTTTGTGGCAAGTACACAAATATCAACTGCAGACGAAGTAAAATAAATTCACATTTACATTTACATGTCAAAGATGTGGATAGATTAACTGGCAATTTCTAATCTTTATTTCAAATATATACAGCAGTAGTTCCTCTTAAATTCATGGGAGGAAAGGAATTATCTCGGACATTGGAAATTCTCAAGGTCAAGTGAGGGACCCTGGATGCTGGTAGGAAATGAAAGGAGTAATGGTGAAGAGTGATTTAATGATGAGTAATATAAAACTGGATATACTCCTAGAAGAAGATAAAAATTAGAGTAACACAGTGTCAAACTGAATTCTGTTAGAATAGTCTGAAAGACTTCAGTGAGTATAGAATTGACTTGTGTTAATCAAGGCTAATATATCAGTTATTAATTCTTTGATTGTGGAAGTTTTTGTAAGAGTAAGGCTATTAGTTCTGCAGCTAGGAATGCTAAGTGAGTTCTTCCAAATATTTGTTTAGGAAGACAAAGTTTTTTTTTTTTTCTTGTAAGGTTTCCTTTGTGGGATCTTTAAAGGATACTTTAAAGGATACTACACCCCATTACAAAGTAAGACTAATTTCAGTAATATAATTTTTATATGAATTCTTATAATTCAAGGTTAATATTGACAAAGCCAAGAGAGGTTTACTATTCATTTCAGAAAGGACAGCATTTTATTAACGGATTTTAAGTGTAAATTTAAAATATTTCATGAGAATTAGAGCTTATGAAGAATCTAGATTTGACACATTATTTTTTCTTTGAGTTCTTTCAGTGTAAAAAAATAATTAAATTAATCAAATTGTTGTTTGACATTCAGAACTCTAGAATAAGGCAGAATTCTGGAAAAATTGTCTAAACTGCATTCCACAATGACAATTCCAGTGTAATGTTAAGAAAAATAATAAGAAACTCTTAAAGAACTTGCATCAAGAGTAAAAAAAAAAAAAGTAAGAGATGGCATAAGAGAGAGAGAAAAAGAGTAAACAGCTTAGCACTGTTTCAAAACATTATTACACTTGCACTAGAAGATAACTCACATTTGCTCAGAAACCAAAAATTATTTTAAGACACTTAACATTGTCACTCTGAATATTTAAGCATTTGTATCTGAGAGTGCTGCAGCTAATGAACACATATGTATGTAGCTGATTTCTCAATGTATCCCCAAGCAACAGTATCAGATGCAAGGAAAAACACTCACAGCAGTATGATTCCTGATCAGTCCAATC
Organism: Chlamydotis macqueenii; assembly: GCF_036417535.1. Classification (NCBI taxonomy): domain Eukaryota; kingdom Metazoa; phylum Chordata; class Aves; order Otidiformes; family Otididae; genus Chlamydotis; species Chlamydotis macqueenii. The sequence goes on along the minus strand of NC_141556.1, from coordinate 140,704,654 downwards.
TACTGGAAAAAAAAATGGAGTAAGGAGACCTACTGTCATCTCTGTTACCTGTATAGAGCAATGGCAACATGTTACTTTTCTAGTGAAGTGTTGGGAGGTGGAGTGGTTGCCCCATAACCAGTTAGGAAATTGACCTAAAAATGTTCATGTTAAGTGATCTAAGTTATTGTAATGTAACTTTTCTGTTTTGGTTTCATAGTCATAGTTATTGTCTTACTGGTCATGGTTATCTTAAGTAAACTTTGCAACAGATTCTAAGTATTGTTTTATGGTAAGTGATTATTTGAAAGTAGCTGCTTAAATTCTCTTCTGGCTAGTATTCCAGTCAGAAGGTGTGAACAGTTTCAACAAATCTTTTCAAATTTCTAATAAACCCTGTCTTTATTGCTTATTTTCATTTCTGTTTTATTATTTGTCCTGTGTCAGTATTCTTTCCACCTGTCTTACAAACTGTATCACAGCCAGAAAAATGCTGAACTGCAAACACATAAATGTGAAGAATTAAGAGTTTGTGTCCCTGCAGATCATGAATTCATTTTAGAAAACACTAGAGTAGGCTCATGTTTGCAGATTTTGGCTGCTTAAAGAAGCTTAACAGGGACAGCAAGGTAAAGAGCCAGAGAGAAGCTGGAGATCAGTTTAGTAGTGCTCCTAGAAATGTCTCTGCTGAGTACAACTCTCCATCAGGGTCTCACAGGAACAACTGAACACTTTATGAATAAATTATTGTAACGAGCAGGCAGAAATCTGTAGTGTTAGATTAGTTTCATTAATACTGAAAATGTCTTCATTAGCCCAAGAGTGAACTGCATTTAATGTCAAATGAGTTCCATTAGAGTCTCACTTTGTGTAGCAGACTTAAGAATAGTCCTCTTATTTTCTGATGGCGGGTGCTGTAGTATAGGCGTTCTTTTTATATGGGTGTTAGTAAAATAACATCTGTTGAGTATAAAACTTAGTGACGCATGTACATTTTAAGAGTTGGCTTACTGTACTGTAGGTCTTACTGTGAGCATTTATTGTGACCCTGTTTAATTGCGAGAAGTAAGTATCCCTGTTATTATATTCCTCTCTAGTAAGAGGACAAATAACCTTTAAATATATATGTAAGACTTCAGAGAAATAAATACTTTAAATTTGTACTTGTCAGAGCCCTGAGGGCACCAACAGCCCTGACTGTCCCTGTTCAACCCCATCCCGGGGCTCACTCCACCCTGTCCAGGGCTTGGGACCCCATTTCAGCCCAGCCATGGGCCATCAGTCCCTGCCCCAGCCATTTTGTGGGGATGTCAGTTTCCAGCACTGTCTAAAGTGCCAGCAAAGTCATTGCTCTCTGTGTTGACTTGTGGAGCCATCCTTGTCTGTATTTTGTGCATATATGCATCTAGTGGCAATGCACATTCAGCCTCGCTGCTCGTAGGACCTATGGAGAGGGAATTGCAGCAGTCTGGCTGTATGGGACTGGAGCAGGAAAAAATCCGTTGGCTTGAGCAACGAGCAACTCTGGCACCAGTGGACCTGGAAGGATCAATTCCCTGTCCCCAAAGACCACTGTATTCAGCTTCCCTTGACAGAGTTGACACTTTACCATTATCTATATCTTATTGTTACTCTCCTGACTTCATATATGTTTTTTTTTCATTCCAAATTTGTTACACTGTTTGCATGTTGGTGCAAACAGCTGGAAAGTCAGTGTTTGGTTGTCAAAAGCGGTCAGTGATAGAAGCGGACAAGTTGCATGTCCTAATCCTTTATGATGACTTAATGGAGGTGCCTGTTCCTACTGGCTTGCTCGTAGCCATTTGCAGGCTCCCCTGCAGCCCTAACATTTTACACACTCCTCCAAGATATTATTACACATTTTAATCTTGAAATTTACATTCCGTAGCATGCTACTGTAAAAGGTAATATTCGGGAAACTGAGAAAAAATACCTTCATTTCAGAGAACTCATCTTCCAGCCTTTCAAAATGCAGGTTAATTTGGTATCTTGTGAGTATTTGCAAGTCCTAGACTTGGCTTCGCATTTCTATTGATGAAATATAGTTTTTCTTTAGCAGTATGCTGCCATCAGGCAGGAGATATTCCAGGCTGTCTTCAGCTTCACTGGGACCCATACTGTTGAATTTTAAAAAGCTGAATGTGGTGGATTTTTTCCTTACTGCATTAAATGCATAAGACAGATTTTTAAATCTTTCCCCACCACAAAAGTCTACATGGGATCTTTGTAGGAAACGAGCACTACTTCTGGCTGTTAGCTGCCTTAAAATATTGCCTACCTGAACCTAAAGGCTGAGAGACTCTCATTGACAAATACAGATATACCCCTCAGTCATCCTCAAGCTCAAGGGAGAAAAATGGGGTCTGACTATGGCAGGAAAGGCATTCCAACCCCTCATATAAACAGCTTTTGCAGACTTTTATTGAAGTTTCTTTATGCAATGTGTCCCAGACACAGGCCAGCACAGAGTAATGTTGAACAAATTTCTTACGGAACACTATGCATTGAAAAAGTTGCACTTAGCTATCCAAATGCATACTTGGAAATTTTGACCTTAGTTGCCAGTTGTCTCAGTAGCATTCAACTAACTTCCCTATACTCCACACACAATATTTCTTTTCTTGACAACCTTCCAATTACTTTACTTTGTACTCAAACCTATCTGAGAGTGAGTGAGATATGAGGTATTCCTTGTATCAATGCCAAAGGTTTACTTTCCTTGTGGAAATTGTAGGTGGTCCTGATATACCTTTTCCTGATCTGAAGCTTTCTCAAATGTGTCTCTGGATATACTTACATCAAACACTGGTAGTCTGTACAGGGGTTGCATGGGCACTACCTGTTGCCTACAGAGCGTGCAAAAAGCAAGTGTGAGCATTCTATTGGAAAGCATTAACAGGCATGGGACAGCTGGAGCATAGTGTCGACAGTTGTCTGACTCCAAACAGATTTTGAGGCCTTCACAGGATGAAAATGTGGTGGGCTCAGCTCCAGTAGGCATTTGTGCTCTTCTGTGTCAAACAGTGTAGGCACCAACAAACACAGTCACACTCACTTATATCAGGCATTGAATAAAGTAATTTTCAGCATGAACACAGCCAGCAACTGGCAGTAACTGTAACTTACAACTGCTTTTTTGAAATTAGTTTTTGCTAAGCTTATGTTTAAACAGAAATACATTTGCCTGTTACAAATCTTACAAAACAGAAATGACAAAGAAATAAAAGACTTTTCACTGGTTTCCACATGACTCTTGACTTCATTCTGTCTGAAAATAAATTGAAATATAGTTTTCAGGAATATTTAGTGGCTGAATGTACTGGTACAAAAAAGAACTCTTGTGAGATGTCTTTCCTTTGAAAGACAGGAAGAGAATCTTCTACAATACATTATCAGTTTCTTTTTGTTTTTCCTTCAATGTGTTTTTTGTTACAGCCTAAACTCTGTGATGTTCTGGTTTAGTCTTTTGCTGGTTTTGAAGATGGTATAAATAATAAAAACTAGAATTACAGTTAAAAAAATGTTGAGCAGGAGTGTTCATTCAATATAGTTATGATGTTATATTCTTCTTCCTTTTCCATCTCGTTTTTCTTTATTTCAGTGCTGATGATAGCTTTGCAAGTCTAGTGTGGATCATTTGTAGCTAGATGAGGCACTGTCAAATGATCCAACTGCAGTCGTATAGCACTCACAATAAGCATCTGACCATCTTTGTCCTATATTTTTTTTTCACACTGGTCTATTACTCAGCTTTTTAAATACTCAGAAATACTTTTATCTCATGACATTGTGCAGTTAGAGTCACAAAAGAAAACAGAGAAATCCATTGGAATCTATGTCTGCAGAGGTTATGTTAAGAGTGTATTGGAACAAGTCAACAGCTGTGATGGGAAAAAACAACATATTGGCAAACAATCAGTGTTCTTTTTATATTTTAAATTTTCTTTGTTTCCATGAATTTCACTGTTTCCTGACTTCTATTAAAATGCATAAACTTTTTTATTAGTTTGTCACAACGTGGAACCAAACAGCAGGGTATGACAGGGTTTAATTTTGTTGTAGAAGAACCATTCTCTTGATGCAGCAGCTTGGATCACCCAGTCAAAGCTAGAGTAAAGGTTAGGAAATACATCACAATATGGTAGGAGACATTTGATAAAACTGCAAATAACCTTATCCTTCCAGTGATTTGAAAATGGGAGGCAGGGAAGGAAAAGAAATTGAAACAGAGGGCATGTTCAGAGCAAAAGCTACTTTCAAGAAGCCCTTTTTTTTCACTTTTCTGCACCAATGCCTTTCAGTTATTAATTCTTTCTGCTTAATGAATACAGACTTTCTGGAGGAAAAAAGAAACAAATAAAAAGACTTTCCAAGATGAAACTTCATTGATGCTTTGAATTAAAAATAATCAGACTCTAAAACACAGCCTTCCTATGTGTATACAGATAGTGACATACATGAATTGATTTTGGTTGCACTAACAGTGAGGTAAACCAAACAATAATGACAAAAAAAATATTTTCCTTGGTTAAAAATAGTACTGCTGCTAGTATAGGTCTTACACACTACATTGACTGTCCCACTGAGAAAGCTAATGAGTTTTCACACTTATGTACTAGAAGTATGGTCTTCTGTAAGACAAAACTGGAGTTATGGGACATAGTAACAGTCACAGTGTGGTTCTGCTGACCAAGGTAATGTAAGAATAACACTGTAGATTTAGGTAGAAATTACTAGTGGTCAGTTGAGTGATACAAGATCATTTGGACTGAATAGTTAAAGACTAGATTTCATGCTAGCCATGTCGCTCCCTTCTGTATTGTTGACTGCAGATTTTTAACCACACTAGCAAAATGACCAAACCTGAGCCAGATGACATTTGAATTGCTTAAAATCTGTGTTTTAAAAAATATATTCTGCAAAATGTTTTTGCTTCATAGCATAGATCAGTTAACCTTTCTTTAAGGATCAGAGGCCTTAGAGGGGAGATCTTAAAGAAGATATTTTGCTGTATTTTTTTGGTCATTTTAATTAGTTTCTCAACACAAAATTTAGCCTCAACATTGCAGTAACATAGATCTTTACTTTTAATTATATAAAAGCTTAGAAATTTCATCAGATGGCCCTAAAAGACAAATACTGTTACATATGATTTATTTCCCAAAATAGCAGTAGTGCTTGTTTCTCTCTGAGTTGCAAAAATAATATTACAGAGGACATAATGAATAATGCAAGAAGTCTGATTTAACACCGGAATTATTTCTGACATTCAGTATCTGTGAATAGCATATTAATAGCATATACCAGTTTTTATGATTGAATGACAGGAATAATGAACTGGCACTGAGCCTTTTTGATTCCTGGCCAAATAAGGGATCTGTTCACAAAATCTAATAAACTTTCTGTCTAAGATTAAGTAATTCAGTGAGTTGAATTGCAGGCTAGAACACTAGCTTTTGCTTTATTTTCAATTGCTATGTGAATTTATACGAGACTCATGACTGGTTATCATAATGGCCACAAGGAATTAAAATATTCCTAATTTAATGACAATGCACCATGTAAGTGGAAAAAAATCTATGTCATAAAAATGACATGTGACATTCAGAAACATGTGATGAATCCTGGAGCAGAAATAAAGCAATATTCTGGTCTTCGTCTTCCTCAGAACATCATTTTAAGGCTCTGGCTTGGCAGGTAGGACTCAAGACTTTCAGAGCTGTTTCAAATTTCTCAGCAGTATCAATAATAAAAGAGATTACCAGAAGAGGACCCCTGGGAAACAAGATTTGCTGTTGCTATTTTTCCATCACTCTACACACATAACACCTTTCCTTGGCAGTAGACAGCCTGACTTTTCCTCCTGTGCAGTCTGGTGCCCAGAGTAACTCTTTCATTTGTCCAAATCTGAAGGTAGTTTAAGGAGAAGGCCAACATTCCTTAAATTCATTAATTGCACCATGTGCATTTCTTTTTAAAATTCTTTCTCAGCCACGTGTACTCAACAAAGCTGAAATGTGAATCTGATTGGTAAAGACAGATGTGTATGGAAGTGAAGAGTGTGCTATAGTGAGATGTTTTATGACACCACAGCATTTTCTCACAGAAAACAGATGAATTACCAGTGAATTTTTAGAAGTGAAGTTGAAAAATGTAGCAGATGTATTTACCTAATAGTTTGGGTTTCCAAGTGACCACAGATGTCACTTATCCTGAGAGCACCTCTGCTTTGAATATTTTTTTTTTTTACAAGCACACCTCAGTCCTGAAACAGGGTCACAAATGCAAAGATAAATTTCTTTAAAATGTTGAAAGGTTCCTACTAAACTCTACAGGAAATACAGACATGAACACGCAGTACAGATCAATAGATGCAAATAGCTACTTCAAGCTGTTCTTGCATTTGATCTTGTATCCAAGTAAGGAGCAAACAACTCACTATGAATTCTGGTATTTAGGATGCTCATTATTGTTATTTGTAATGTCAGAGTTTATATCTGGATCTGTATCAGGGTGAATTTCTGTCTGTAGCCATTTTTGCCTGTTAGAGAAAGAAACAAAGACTGCAGCACTGTCAAACAAATCTGCTTTTGAAGAATTAAGAAAGCCAGAAAGAAAATTTCAAAATATTCAGACTATGTATACAATTTATGTTTTACTTCCTGTAATAGAAAGCCTTTTCTATGCCCATCTATCCATCAAGTGAATTTAGTTTACCAAAAGGCATGAAGTGAAGTGCTTAGCATTACTGCTGTTTGCCATAGTTCCCTGAAAAGGAACAGACAGTAAGAAATAATTTGTTTAGAGGTGTTATGTGGTTCCCATTCTAAGCAATATCATTTGTAAGAGGTATATATGAGTGGGCCAAGTGTGACACATGCTTTATAATCACTGTAAAGGGGAAGATTCTTTTACATAAAAGCAGACTGGCATCTTTATCATCTTTCTTATCCACAGCTGCTTTGAAAGGTTAGCTCTTGGTAATGCTGCAAATCCAGACTAAGTGAAAATAGAAATTCTGCAGATGTCCTTTGGCCAATACTTAAAACAATTTTATAACTTTGTATTATTGTGGTAGAAATGAATCGCATGTGGTAGAGATGAAGCATAACTATGCCTGAAAGAGTCTTCTACCTTTGAGTCCCAAACTCCCAAACATTTGAATAGTGGGAAAATGAAATACACAGCAGAAACATAGTCTGAAGCTGGGCTTAGCATTGTTTCCCATCTCTGTGAAACATTTTTTTAGGTCATTTTCCTCTGAACCTGATTGCTGTTCCATCATGCATAGATAAATAACTGCTTTCAGCCACAACAATCTAGTCTTGCTAAGCACAACTATGGATTAAAATAGTACATATTTTCTCCCAGCTGTGCAAGGAAATAATGACTCTAAACAGAAAATGTCTCTACTTTTTAGATTTGTTCATCTGGTGTTTTTATTTTACTTTTTGCAGTTTATGATGTTCTGTCATTGTTAATGCAAACATTTGAATTTTTTCTTCTAAAAGATGTTTGGCAATGAGAAGGCATTATGTGCTTAAGTGAATTTTACTTATGGTGAAAAGTCAATGAACAACAATGGAAAAAAAAACTCCAGCATATCTCAGCTTGAAGCATATACTGCTGTGGACAGTTTCTTGTGACTAAAAGCACAAAGCAGTAGCAACCTTTATTCTTTGTTTGCAGTTGAAATACTTTTTTTTCTGTCTGTTCTTTTGGGAAATAGGATGGAAACTGTAATTCTACCCTGGCCAGTCCATGGGCTTTCCCATGGATCTTCACATTACAAGCTGCATTTCATTTGCCTGGGAGAGACTACACTACCGTTCTTCAAAATGTGAATAGGAATCTCTTATACAAAGAATAGCTGTTAAGTGCAGTACCTTAAAACTTATACCTATAAAGTCTAGTTTAAAGGTCACTGTGTAGCTAGCACATACACATTTAAAATCTTCAGAATTCAACTTTCATTTCCATGGTTTTCTCAAAGATTTCAAGACCCATTCTTCTCTGACATGAGATCCTTTTTTTCTTTTTTTTCTACTTCTAAATCAGAACTCTGTTCACTTTTTTTTTCAATTTGTTAATTGATTCTGACATTTCTTTTCCAGCTGCTTTTTGCAGCTTTACACAGGTCTATTTTACTTTTTTTTTTTCCAGGGAGAAAAGAAAAAAATCCATCCAATTTGCCCTCCCACTTGAAAGTAAGAATCCAAAAGGGACGAGAATAGCAAGCCTTTTCTACAAGATATATTCAGCTTGCAGTAAGAATACTTCCCAAAAGGAGACATAGACTTCAGTGTGCTACTTCTACCAGCATATATCCTAATTTTAAACTTCATACATTTCTGCACACTCAAAAAGTTGATTTTTGGCATCTAGTATTAAACTGTAACAAGTGCAGCATTGTAACTATGTATTATACAAATGAAATACCAGTGAATGGTCTTCATTTTTATTATTACTATTTTAATTCTATGAGAAAAAATATCTTTAGATATCTATAGACATTCTATGCCACTATATAGTTACTGACAATATTAAGGTACCTCTTTGGTAAACTGTAACATGTCAATTTTCACAGCATGTTAATCTCTCGATATTTAAACAAGTATCTTTTAAGCTCATGATACCATTTCCCAAAACATCCACACAGGAGATGTAAAACATTCTAGTATATCTTGTTGCTACCAGCTGCTCTGTGTGGGAAACATAGAATTTTATTTAATACTCCCTCAGAGATGGCAAACAGATGGTTTAATGCACTCTTGAAATGTTTGTGCTTGAGATTCAATTATTTTTGTTCACTTAACAGCCTATTACTACTTTCAGAATAAAGTGATGTAGCATTCCTGATCCTAAGGCCACAGACCGGTTTCAGGCTGACATATAAACATTGTTATACAGCTTGTTTAAGATTCCGCTTTTGTTTCAGATTTCCACTTTTCCTGCCCAGTGCCTCGTTCTTATAGCACTGTCTGGATAAGTTTTCTTGTTTGACTGTATGCTAAACAGTAACAGTTGCTGGTATTTTCATTTTAATGCCTTTTGATGATGCTTTCATTAACAGCAATTTGATAAACTAACAATTTTATCAAACTGCCCCTGAATGTAGTTCTTGACAGAACTGAAGATTTTCCTTGAGGATTTTCTGTGGCATCTCCTATAGTATTTCCCCTTCATTGTGAGTTTGGTCTTGTACCTGAAGCATGGGTCTGATGTTTGCTTTCTGCTCCCTGCTTTACCAAGAGCTCTGATGCTCTGCTGAGTGCTGCATCACCTGCATTTTTCACAAGGCTGAGCCGGTGACATCCAACCAGCCGCTCGAATTAGTAGCCCACGTGACACATGCTGGTATAGCAAGTGTCGGTGACATAGGCTATGGTGTGTAAGAGTTTGTATGAGAGAAGCATGTAGGGTTTTGAGTCTGACAGCTTCTTTGAACAACAGTTTTAATAGTAACCAAAGGTTTCTGGTCTTACAAAGTCAATAACAACATATTTCTGAGAATGTTTGAGTTTCCTTTGCCAAAAACAAGAAAATTTCTTTTGCTGTCATTTTGTCCTTTATAAAGCCACCTCATTGATTCTATGATGTGTCATCTAGGTGGTAATTTCTGTGTTTTTTTTTTTTTCATGTAATACAACAGTATATGCATAGGTGCATAGAATTAAAAATTCAGAACTATATTCCTAACAGTAAGTTATTACATGCCAAGATGAAGCAAATAACAAAGCTCATAGGCTACTTTTGAATACTTTTAAGACTTCTCCACCCACTTGTCAACGGAATAAATGCCTTCTTTCAGTCATGACTCTTCAGTAAAGTCACATTTAATATGACCAGTGGCAACAAGATTTTTATCAAGTGTTATGTACCTTTGGGACTCAAGTAACTCCAAGCAGTTACTCCAACTGTTCCTATCGCCACCCTCGATTTCAGCACAATTTACATTAACCAGAGAGGATAGATGAAGCATGATCCTAACAAAGAAATTACACAGTTTGTACATTAGGATGAAAGGTTTGAGTGGCATTACACCCACTGTCTTGTATCATAACGTAGCAATCTACAGTAAGGGAATGATAGTGAAGGATGCAGATCATGAATGAAGTTGTTATGGAGGCACAGGATCTGCCTTCTTCACTGTTGGAAGTTTTGATTAAGTAAAATTTGGTTTTAGAGGAGCACTGCAATAAATAGTGAACAAATCCAAGTCATAACAAGGGGAACTTTTGGGTTTTTTTTTGGCTCAGTTAGTTGACCTGAAGAGTTAGAAACATAAGATACCCTATTTGAAGTAAGTTTTTGAGAGAATTAAAGGAGGAATATAGATATGTCATCTCCTCCACTTCCTTGCCCTAAGATAAGATCAGGTGTCCCAAATCTTGACAGATTTTTGTCTGTCTCCTCTTAAAATGATCTAGTACTGGAGATAGAATGTTCCTAGGCAGTCTATTCTAGTACCCAGTTGTCCTTTCAGTTAGCAAAATTTTATTCTTTAACCTTCTTTCATTTTATACATCGTAATTCTTATTAAAATACTAAAGCCTGCTAGTCTAACATTCAATACTAAATCAAACTGTTTAGTAAAGTCTAGATAGGACTACCAGTATTCCTGGGGTTTTTTTTTAGGAAATCAACAGTTTCATCAAAGTGACATATTGGTTTAATATGACACCATCTTCCTTTATTAGCATGCTGCCTATTCTGTTTTTTTCAACTTACTTTGGAAGGGAAAGTGAAATCAAGTGATTGTTCCAAAACAAATAGAAACAAGGCAATACTTTACAGAAGTACTTAACACTGAGAATGAAACTCTAATAAAACATGAATTAAAGTAAACAAGCATGAAAATACAGATTCATTAGGATAGAGCACACAGCACTCAACCTCCTTTAAGCTACTTATTATAAACCATTTATTAGAAGCTATATAACTCTATACATAAGACGTATGTATAAATAGCTCAGTGCGAGCATTTTCAGATTTCTGAACTAGCTAGAAAACACAGGGCATATTCAAAAGTTGGTAAAGCAATATTAACGTAAATGTTCTTGTATTGTATCATATTGTTTTGTTCAGTGATCTACTCCTTCATTAGAAACATGATTATTGGTCTTTAACGATGGGGGGGAGTGTTGCTTTCTCCCAAGTTAGGCACATAGTATGTCTTTTTTTTTTGCACCCATGCTCAGAATATCAGCACTGACTAACCAAAATTATGTACTCACTCTCCTATTGTGTTACGACTTGAATAGCTACAGAAAATATGAAAAAAAACCCAGTATCCCTCACAGTAATGGGACAACATTTTCACCACAAATCTAAAGACACAAAGGTATATTAAGAGTGTAGAGAGTTGAACATTGCACAAAATGTTACCGTTTCTTTGTTATCAAATGAGAGAACAAGGGAGATTGAAAAGTCATTTAGTTTGACATGAAATGAAAAATTTCATGGCACTTTTTATATCCATAACTCTGATATAAAACACTTTTCCTCCTTCTGTGATCCCCTTTTCACATATTTAACGGAAATAAATTCAAATTAAAAAAAAAAAAAAAGAAGAAAAGAAAATTTTTAAAAAACCTCACACTTACTCTTTTTCACTGGAAATTCAGTGAAATTCCATCAACTGAATCTGAAAATGGTATATAGTTTCATTTCTATGCAGGTGAGTTTTGATTATTTTTTTTCCCAATTGAATTTAGCTTTGCTCTAGTGACTTGAAATTTTTATGGAAAGTACCTAATAGAAATAGGAGTAAGAATCAAAATAAGAACAAGAATTAAAAGAACAAAAGGAAAGGAGAAGTAAAAATCTTATTTGCTATTGGAAACCTTTATCTACAGTCTATTGGAAAAGTATAGTGATTAACAGGAATTATTCTCCATACAAGTAAACAAAGAGGAGTCTTTGTTATTTGTTTACAATAGCATGTTCATTAGCTAACATAAACTAAATGCTTTATAAGCCTCTTCAAATCAAACATTTTTACCAGATATTTTAATTGCTGATAGCTAGGCAGCCATGAAATAAATTACAAGTTGCCCTTGCATGATTTAAACTTGGTATGAGATTTGCCACAAACAAAAGAAATATTTCTCTGCTGGATTTCTTTCTGCATCATTTACTCCCTGCAGCTTAGAGCAGATTAATGTGTTCAGAGACTGATTGCCGTAATTGCTCTGCCCTGCTGCTCTTTTATATTATGCAAACAAATGCGCATGATGAAAGAGAAAAAAGGGACAAGAGTTGAGGTTCTTAAGATCTCCTAATTTCCAACTTAAAATATCAGGTCATTAATAAAAGCTAAAACTTTGAACTAAACTTGAGTCTAGTTCACAAACATAATTATGCATCTCATTAGTTGTTTTTCTATATTTTTCGATTACTTTTTATGTAATAATTTTCCATTCAAAATTATATATATTTTTTTTTTAATTTAGAAATTTTGGAATTCTAATAGAATTTCAGTGTTGGTAAATTTTCAAATTCCTTTTAAAAACTACCTCCAAATATTTGTTTGCCAGTGGTAAGCATCAATGGAAATAATTCACTATCATTTCTGCTACAGCAAGTTAAGAATAGAAAGAGTTTAGTCTTGCTTTTTTATTCCAAAAGGTAGTAAAATAAGAAAATCTTTTAAATCTGAAACAAGGTTATAAAATGAGTCAGGAGGCTTTGGATAATGACAATCCCCTAATTCCTACCAGTAGCATGCTGATATTTTGTATATATTTTGTAAACATTTTGTATGTAGTTTGTGTGGTTATAATCTATATGTGCTTACATAGTAATGATAATAATCACTCATATCTTTTTCTGACTGCATTTCCTTTCTCCAGGACATGGTAAGAAATCTGATCTAACAGTCCCGTTTCAGACAAAGGCTGGACTTGGTGACCTCCAGAGGTCTCTTTCTACCAATGTTCCTGTGACCCTATGAATCCTGTCTTTGTGGAAATCAACTGAAACTCTCCTATCAACTCCTGCAAACTTGCCATTTAAAATTGTAATGTAAGTGTTTCTTCATGTGCAAAATGGGTTACAATCTATTGTTGCTTATGGTTTACATAAATCCGATATTTACGGCAGGGAAGTTGACAAGATATATGCTTATTCCTGCTTTTCTTCCCCCTCTCCTTTGTTTAACTTTTCTGAATATGAACAAAGTTAGGAGCATAAAATGGAGATTGTTGGGCTTTCCTTTTCTTGTTGTTTGTACTTCCTTCCTTGTCAAGGAGCAAGTTTTAGTGTGTTTTTTTTTTTTTTTGTAATGGACATTAAGTAGTCTTCATTTATAAATCCTCCTTTTTCCATGATAGAGGAGATCTCCTTTTTAGGAGAACCTAAATATATCTTATAGTGTTGAGAGTATATTTGGGATTAATCCCAAAATTACAAATGGTAGAAAAATATATTTTCTTCATGTAAATATTTTTCACTATGTTTGTGTGCCATATTTCTGAAATTTCTATTAAATACTTTTTTTTTTGTATTGAGTTTTAATTTTTTTTTACATTTCAGTTATAGTATTCATCTTTGAAAAATTAATATAGAGCAAACTAAAGGTTTATATACCATTCAAGAAAGAATGAAAGAAAAACACAATGCAATAAAATATGTTCTTGAACAAAATATAGAGAAACTGCAGATTTGTTTTTCTGCCACAGGGAGCTGTGTGTTTAAGTCATTGGCAGTCATTATGGACTCAGACAAGGACACACATTGTCCCTTACAGGATTAGAAGAACACTATGTCTGCTTTATCTAATTGCATCCTTTGAGACATATACCTTAGATTTGTCTTCCCTTTCTCATGCATTAAACTGCAAGATCAGATTACCTTCTCATGTGTCTCAAGTAATTTATGGACAAATTAATGTGACAAATTCAGTTAGAGCTTTCTACTATGTTTTTTTTTAAGTTACATAATGATGTTTTTGTCATCATTGTGCTAAGAAAATTTTAAAAAAAACCCCACAAAACTACCACATACCAAAAAATCAACCCCAAAACAAAACAAAACCAAACTAAACTGAAAAACAAACCAGAGACATGTACAGAATTTCTCTGAGACTGTCAGTCTGATGAACATGCCTCACTCGGTAAATATTTGTCATAGTTCAGCCCCGATCAGGACCAGACTATGCAGTCTCTCTCTCACTCCCCCCACCCTCCGAGAGAACAGGGAGAGAAAATATAAGGAAAAACGGCTCAAAGTTTAAGATAAGGAAAGAGAGAAATCCTTAAAGTTACCGTCACGGGCAAAACAGACTCGACTTGGGGAAAACTATTCATTTATTACTACAAACAGCAGGATAATGAGACAGAGAACAAGATAACCTCCCTCCACCCCTCCCTCTTCCCGGGCTTAACATTATCTCTACTACCTCCCCCCGCCGAGTGGCACAGGGGGGAAGAGGGAATGGGGCTTGCAGTCAGTTCATCATACGTTGTTTCACGCCGCTGCTTCATGGTCGGGGGAGGAACTCCTCACATTCCTCCCCTGCTCCATTGTGGGGTCCCACCCCTACGCCACAGTCCTTCGTGGAACTGCTCCGGCGTGGGTCATCTCCCACGGAGTACAGTCTCTCCAGAACGGCTGTCCCAGCGGGCCCTTCACGGGCCACAGCTGCCTTCAGGCATCCACCTCCCCCGGTATGGGGTCCTCCACGGGCTCCAAGTGGATCTCTGCTCCTCCGTGGACCTCCATGGGCTGCAGGGGGACAACCTGCTCCACCATGGTCGTCACCACAGGCTGCAGGGGAATCTTGGCCAGGAGCCGCATTACTCCTCCCCCTCCTTCTGAACTGACCTTGGCGTCTGCAGCCGTTCCTCACAACAGGCTGGCAGATGTCTCTCAGGATCTTTTTTACATCTTATTCACTTCTCATCTCCTCTCCACTTCTTGCAACCGGACTGGACCGAGTTGGGCCCAGTCGGCTGCCTGGCGAGAGGCCAGAGGGTGAGGCCTGCAAGGCCCATGAGGCCTGTGCCTCCCCCTCTGCGCCTCTGCCCCTGCTCAGCTTCTTCACATCTTCTCTTCTCTCTTTTTTTTCTGTTTTCCCCTTCTTAAATACATTATCGCAGAGGCGTTATCATGGAACATTCTGCTACCAATCGGCTCAGCCTTGCCCAGCAGCAGGTCCGCCCTAGGCCCGGCCGAGTCCACTAAAGAAAGGGGAGTGACTTCTAGCAGTTTCCTACAGAAGCTACCACCTTAGGCCCCCCCTCACTAGACAAAACCACAACAATATTAAATGAATATTTAGCATGCACGTCTCAGGAAAATCACCTCTCTTCAGAAATCCCTAAATATTGCAGGGCCTGAATTCTTCTAGCAGATATTTTCAAACAGAGGTGAAAACAATATAGTCCAGTGGTCAATGAGGGCATTGAATAAATCAAGTGTACTTTTTCAACTTGTTTTGTTTTGTTTGTTTTGTAGCCCAAAGTCTATCTGCACATAAAAATAATCCTTTTTGTATTTTTTTTCAGTAACTTCTACTAGGAAGCTTACCATTCAAAGTTCAGCTATCATGAAACTTGAATCTCAACCAGAATACTATTGTGTTCAGAGTCAACCTGCAATCAGGTTCATACGAGTTAGGTTAACTTGCAAACAAATATTAGAACAAAATTTTTCAAAGTCTTATCTGCCTTTACATATGATTACTGTAGTTATTAAAACCATAGCATGGTTTTTGTGGTTATTAAAATTCGAATTTGATTGCATTAAGTTTCCACTTAAGGCAAGCTCTTTGCTATGAATGAGGCTGCAGTACTACCTTGTTTATACCACTGAGGTCTTCCCTCTTTTCCCTGACCCCAGGCTCAGGCTTGGTACCAGCTATCCTGTCATTCTTGCAGTCATACATATAATTCATCTATGTTAATAATTTGTTTCTGCTGGCCTGGGAAATATTTATCCATGTTCTGTCTTGTACCAGAACTTTTCACCCTTGAGTGCATTATCACTTAGTACAGGTGAATCTGTTTAGCAGGGCGATGTTCATAAGCCATTTTCTACTTGCCTTGATCTATTAATTACAAGCTGCCGTCTCAGACTTTGTAAGTGACAGTGTGAAAGATCCTGGTCTGTTCTACTGCATCCTTAAGCACATTTCACTTCAGCAGTAGCTGAAAAGCTCACATAGGATGCTGGAGCATCAGGAAATAATTTCTGTTGGGCCCTACTTATGAGGGCTTATGAGGGTTCACAGTTCAACTGCATACCGTAAAAAATTAAAACTGATATTCACATCCACACTTACAACTTCTCAGAAGACAACTAACAATTAAAAGGATCTCAAACTATTTTTCACCTTCAATAGACAACATGTGCACATCTACTCGATTGTACTATAAAAATGCTCTACTCCTTGGTGAAGCCTGGCGTTAATAACAGAAATCTAGGATTCATGGTGAAAGCATAATTTCAGAAACAGGATTTTCTCTTTCATTTTAACAAGTTTTGTTATGCTGAGTGCTATGAAGACTTATTTTTCTTTGGTATAACCAGAAGCGAAAAGAATGTGCAATTCTATGCACAGTATTGTGCAATTCTATGCCTAAACTAGATTATTAATGCTACGAATTGCATAACTGAATATCACAATACCCACAGTTCTTTCTTGGATACCTGGCCATGTCTGTTTTCCTGAGGAGATAAGCAGTACAATTATTGTTTTCTATTTTCAAGGTTGAATAAAATGGTAGAGGTCAAGTCCAATTACAAAGGCTCAGAAGGTTAAATCAATGTTGATAACCCTTACATGACCTTGCAGATTTACCTTAGCATAGTGGATTACATATTCATGTTTTAACTCTGCTGTGTTTTTGGCATCACTGTTTTCTCCTAGTCATGCTATTAGTGACATCATACATGATCTTTTGAACCTGGAAAACTGCATGCAGTTATCACATCAGAGACAAAGAGCCTGTATGAAGTGCAAGAATATGCAAAACAGAAAATAATAGAAGTAATTCTGTAAATCACTTTGAAATAAACCAAAGAAAACAAAAAAGTCAAGAAAACATCAAATGAAGATAGTAACCAATGGCACAGTTGTCAAAGGAACATCTAGTTTGTACATTTTATTTTTCCCAAGACATGGATGGCCAATTTCTTATCAAAACAAATCTCTTCTCTAAATAACAGACTTAATAGCATGGTCTTTAAAAGCAAATTGGAAACTGCCCTACTGACCACTTTAATTTGCATTCACGTGTTGTGCTACAAGTCAGTGGCTGATTACTGTGTTAAGAACACAGCGGTGAAATCAGGTAAAAGTATTGAAAATCTGAAAAAAATAAAAGAAAAATATTATTCGGTTTCCCTGCTACATGTTTGCCATAAATTACTAATCAGCCTTAAATAAAACTCAAATCTTATCAATATCACCTGATTTTCCATTACTTAAAAAATAAACTCTTAAATCTAACTCACTATTTGACTAATATTCTTTTTGTATAACTATATCACTCTTTTGACTGGTTTAAATTTTACCTACTCTAATTTGCAAGATCCAGAAAAGCAAGACTACCTAAAGTTAATAAAATTTTGATTCAGTTTTGAACCTGTTATTCAATCCAAGAAGGACTGAATGCAGCATTCAACCTTGGATTTTACAATAAGCTGCTGTAATTTTACTGAATTTCTTTAATATTACCAATCTCCACTTACTTTTTTTTTTCCTGTCTCTGATAACAGGTATTTCCTCTGACCTGGTCATTAGATTTATTACTTTATCTTTACATACTATCCCTGTTAACATTTTAATTTTATGATCTATAAAGCAGAACAGTGAAATTATGTCTAGTGACACAATATTAATAATTATGCACTTGTTCAGGGAAAAGACAATCAAGATCAGGACTTAGTATGATTCCAGGGAGATTAAACAAAGCATCATGACAAATGCTGAAGAAACAATAAAATCTCAGCCATAGCTTTGTTGAAGAAATCACAAGTTTTTAATTATTTCATCACTTCTGTTTTCCCTTGACACCTATGCCCAAATCCAGAATGAATACCTTCTATATCCTGGTAGAAAAAGATGATGTTGCACAGTCTTGTTTTTCTTGATTTTCAGGATTTGTTCTTGGTAATATTTTGATGTAATACCCAGAACCTACAAGAACTGCCTTGTGAGAGTTGAACTGCCCTTTTTGCTCTGAAAAACATTTTCTGCTTGTCCCATAAATGTCAGTGATAAGTACATGTAGACCTGGAAGGCTGCAAAGAAACAACAAACACATTATCATGAGGGGTGAACTGTCCTTCCTTGAAATGCCTCATATAAAAGAATCAATATCCTGTTAAATTAATATATATTTCTCAATTTTCTTCTCACATTTATGTGTATGTCCAGATAGAGGATTAATTCATATAAAAACTATCTAGTGCTAATTATTTTCTATTCTTTTATCTTTTACTCAAATTAAAATCAGTTTTACAGACTCTGCAAAGAACATAACTTTTGTTTAGTAATACAATAACTAACACCTATTTTTTTAATTGCATTCACATGTTTAGCCTGAGGCAGAAATCTTCTGTAGCATATTGCAAAGGGCTTGCATTTTTAAGAGTATTCACTATTTACTTACGGGACACTTTTAAAAAAACTTTTTGTTGTTGTTAAATGAGCTTTCTTAAGATAAAGAAGATCTATTTTGTTCTCCTATTAAATGATTCTCATTTATTCTGACAGTTTTACCTTAATAATAATAGATTTATGAATTAATAGATGTGACTCTACAGTGCTTCGGCATCCTGTAAATGTCAAAGAGGGTTAATATGTTCCTGACAAAGAAACATCAGCTTGAAGTAAATCAGATTTTATCAACTTGACTATTTTTCCCTCACTGGTTTCTCAAAGAGGGAACAGGCACTGAGGAATTATTTTCTAGTGCTTTTCAGTAAATCACCTTTAGGGAATGTAGGATAAAAATCAAAATACTTAATTACAAAACTTCTGAAAATGCTCTTTCATATGAATATATACAATAAGGGTCTTTGCATGGCAGCAAGAAAAACATTCTGCTTTGTCATATGATCATATTATATAATCTGCATATATCCTTCAAACTATTAAAATTTGTAACTACTTAACACTTACTAGAAGCTACTTCAACCTTTGAACTTCAGCTTTCCAATGATAAGCTTCCGTCTGTGATTATTCCCATATTAATGTACAATTATTCCATGTTAGTTTAATATTACTTGTTTGTTAGAAATGTGTTGATGTGCCAACATTTTTTTTAAGTTTAAATAATTTTTTAATCTTTTTTAGATGCTTAAAATAGTTACTCAACTATTTAGAAAATTGTGTTTCAGTTATTATGATAAACTCTTCTAGTATCTGCTCACAAAACAAGCTCTCTTCACAGATCTTTTTTCCACCAGTTCAGTTTGAGCAAATCATTCATGAATAGAGATCAGAATTTCTCACAATGAGTATTCCATATGAAATTTTATCATTAAATTCCTGTATGATTTCCTTAATACTTTCATATCTCTCTTCAGAATACTTCATGTGAAAATTACTTTTGCTATCCTGTAACTGATACCAGGAATAAACTAAATATTATTTACAGCTCAGAGTTGTCCTGTGATTAACTTATGTTTGTAGGTCTATCTTCTTTTCTCTTTTGCTTCAATTTAGGAAGCACAGTTCTGCTATAATTTTTTTTTACTAGCTATCAGGTGTTCAATTCAATAAGACATACTATTTTATGAACATTTTACTGCGACTTCTCATGCCGAGATTCATGTTGTCTGAAACTGCATCTTCTAGAAAATTATTCAATGAGGAAACTAAGTATTCCAGATTCATTTGTGAAGGTAGCCACTCAAAAGGTAATACTCTGCTATGATTGTATCCTATTTTACAGGAGAGAAAGATAAGCACCACCGGAGTTGTACTGAAATTGTGATCTTCTGAATTACCTCAGTAACATACAGGAACATTTTTAGACACATATACACACATCTAAATATATAGGAATATCATCACCAGCAGATAGGAGTCACTTAATAAAAAGTATTTCTAAAGGGTACTGGAAGCATGGAGTCACTACAGACCCTCAGTTGCTGGTCTGATTTTATTCTGCATAAAAAGCTAACGTTACTGTCCTCCTCCAACACTACCCTAGTCCAGATTCAGCTGTCTGTGACCCAATGCTTAGTTTGATTTTCTAAAGTGCTGTGAGCATCAAGCAGCTTTATACTATGAATATTAACATTTACTCAGAGCCCAAATAGCTATTTTCATCTTTCTGTTTTCAAATGCTTTATTCTGATTCCTTCATGTAATATTTAGGGGTTTATTATTTTAACAGATGAGTTTCACAGCACATCAAACAACACTAAACAGGCTAGTCCATATGGAATTTTGCGACATAAGAAAACCAGATAAGTTAAAAACTTCCCAGCAAAAGGCATAAAAAGTAGCTTTCCCAGTGTGCCAGGAATGAGATGACTCAAATATTTTCTACCATTTAAGAGGTTGCAGTACAGCAAAGGGTAACAACAGTGTTTCAGAAAAGCTATGAAATGTTCTACAGCTGAAAAATAATCCTAAGTATTACGTAAACTTCACATGCTACTCACACAGTTTATATGCTGCTAGCATACTCTGCAATTGAAAACATACAGGGCTTTATATTAAATTTTTTTTTTAATCTACTTGCTTTTACCAACCTGCCAGAGAATATTTTTTTTATATACTCTAAAACTATATATATTAAATAAAAGAATGTTTTATATAGCAATCTTCCTCCAAATAAAAAAATTTTGTAACACTGCCCTTCCCTAAGTACAAAATGATCTCTTCAGGGGTTTAAAATCCAGCAGAAGTAATAGACTGTTTAGAAGGAGGTTAGTGCTTGTGACAGCAAATAGATGCAGACTGGCAAAGTAGGAACAGGATGTCCCACAAGAGGTGCTCCATGGTGATTGATTCTTTGTAGTCTCTTTACCCATGAAAAGTGAAGAAAGACTGCAACGAGTTACCCATTTTACACCCTCTTGCTTCCTAAAAGAGTGTTGGGAACCTATTCAATATTCCTGGGAGACTCTGAGAAAGAAACGGAGCACAAATTATAACCAGAAATTTCTGCGTGGATTATTAAGTCAACATGTTTAGTCATTATTCTCACCTTTCCAAAGAAAGATCTTTGTTCTATCCTCTCCATTTACTTTAAAAAAAAAAAAAAAATTTCCCGATAAATGAAATTAGAGAATCTTCAGAAAAATACAGTACTTTATCATAAAATAAAAATAAGAAACCTTTCTCTTTCATACTATATTTTTGGACAAAAAAAAAGAAAACTTGTGGAAGTAATTCAACAAGATTTTTTTTTTCTCAAAATTTGAGATAAAAAGGATCCACTGAAATAAAACTAGATACAAATGTTAATAAAAAGAAAATAATTAAGGACTTGTATTTCCTTGTAAATAATATTTTAAAAAATATTAGGTCTTGGAGTTGTCTTATATTGGAGTAAATACTTTTTGTTAATCTTTAACCTTTCTGTGCAAACTCTCCTGACTTTTTTCCAGTTCTATTGTGTCTTTTTTCTTTCACTGAGATTCTTATGCTTGAACTCTATATTCTCTACTCTGATTTTTGTACTTTTCTTCTCCTTTACATATGAACATCAGGTCATTCAAATGTTTAAATATTTTTTTTTTATCCAGAAGCTCCAAATTAAGAAGTTTCTCCAAAGTGAAATACAAACTTGATATTAATATGAACTTTTCTAGTAAGTTTTTGCTGTTGCTTATTAATTTTTAAAAAAAAATAATAAGTAATTAGTAATAAGTAATAAGTAATTAATAAGTATTTTTAAAAAATAGTTACTGTTGTCTAACTCACTATATGTTTTCTAATTGTACTTCAAGATCAAAATACATGTTAAGCAAATTTTA
The DNA here is from genome assembly GCF_036417535.1 of Chlamydotis macqueenii. Taxonomy (NCBI): domain Eukaryota; kingdom Metazoa; phylum Chordata; class Aves; order Otidiformes; family Otididae; genus Chlamydotis; species Chlamydotis macqueenii. The sequence continues at coordinate 140,682,709 of NC_141556.1, read as the reverse complement.
GTGAAAGATCAACCTGTAAAATGTATAAACTGCCATCTAAAAGATCACTATTTGTTTTGATGTATGTAACAAAATCTACACTTATAACTGTGGAAAAAATTACCAAGTACAGACTCATACATTTTGTGCAGAAATCAAAGAGAAATATTTTGTTTTCATAGTTGTAGGTTTTTGCTTGAGAATTCAGACATAAAATGTAAGAAGAATAGAATTATGGGAAAAAGAATTTATTCTAAGAGCCTAATGAGGAGAAACAACTAAATAGAGAACTGAGGATAAGGTGCATTATATGTATTTTAGGAAATGCAAAGGAACAAAAATACAGATACATATTGTACACAACAGTAATTCTCAAGGTGTTTCACAATAGGAGAAGTTTCACTACTCCCACTTTAAAAATTTGGAAATTGAGATACAGAAGATGGCATGTTTGGGAAAAAAAAAAGCCAGCTGCAAAACATCTAGAAAGAGCTTACAACTTCAAAAAGCATTGTATAGTTTTCTGTTCTGCATTAAGGGATCTTTTGCAGCAGGAAAGTTAAAAAGAGAATGAAAGAGGAGGGGTTAATAAGCAGACAACAAATTTTAAAATGCAAGTGGTGAAAAAATACAATAAAAAATACAATTCTTGAAGATGCAGTTTTGCACGTTAAATTCAGTTACTTGTCAAAAGTCTCTAAAAAGATAAGCAAAATCTCTACATGATCAAAGTTAAGAAACATGTCATGATTTTAATGCTCCAAACCATTATCAACAGTATATTCCATAATTTCTTCCTTAAGAGCTATATGTTTTCAAGCTACTGTTTGAGTTTGGCTGATAAGATATTGCAATCTTTCTGTTTAATGTTTGGTTCATGTATTTTACACAGTCCTGCACATCCTGTTCTCTAAACATTAGAGATCTGGATTTGATGGATGGACAACTCAATGGATAAGGAATTGAATGGATGGCCACACTCAAAGAGTTGTGGTCAATGGCTCGATGTCCAAGTGGAGACCGGTGATGAATGGCATTCCTCAGGGATCAGTACTGGGACTGGCGCTGGTAACATCTTTGTTGGTGACATGGACAATGGGATAGAGTGCACCATCAACCAGTTCACCGATGACACCAAGCTGTGTGGTGCGGTTGACATGTTGGAGGGAAGGGATTCCATCCAGAGGGACCTTGACAGGCTGGAGAGGTGGACCTATGCCAACCTCATGAAGTTCAACCAGGCCAAGTGCAAGCTGCTGCACCTGGGTCGTGGCAATCCCAGGGACAAACACAGGCTGGGTGGAGAATGGTTTGAGATTAGCCCTGAGGAGAAGGACTTACGTGTGCTGGTGGATGAGAAGCTCAACATGAGCCGGTAATGCACCCTTGCGGCCCAGAAGGCCAACCGCATCCTGGGCTGCATCAAGAAGAGCGTGGCCAGCAGGTTAAGGGAGGTGATTCTGCCCCTCTACTCTGCTCTAGTGAGACCCCACCTGGCGTACTGTGTCCCGCTCTAGAGCCACCAACATAAGAAGAACATGGACATGTTGGAACTAGTCCAGCGGAGGGCTATGAATCATAGAATCATAGAATAGTTAGAGTTGGAAGGGACCTTCAACGGTCATCTAGTCCAACCCCCCTGCAAGAAGCAGGGACATCCCTGACTAGATCAGGTTGCTCAGAGCCCCATCCAGCCTGGCCTTGAACGATTCCAGGGATGGGGCATCCACCACCTCTCTGGGCAACCTGTTCCAGTGCTCTACAACTCTCATTGTAAAAAATTTTTTTCTCATATCTAATCTAAACCTACCTCCTTCTAATTTAAACCCATTACCCCTTGTTCTATCACAACAGGCCCTACTGAACAGCTTCTCCCCATCTTTCCTGTAGGAAGATGAAGATGATCAGAGGGCTGGAGCACCTGTCCTACAAGGATAGGCTGAGAGAATTGGGGCAGTTCAGCCCCAAGAGAAGGCTCCAGGGAGACCCTATAGTGATCTTTCAGTACCTCAAGGGAGCTTATAAGAAAAACAGGGAGAAAGTCGTTAGTAGGGCCTGCTGTGATAGCATGAGAAGTAATGGTTTTAAAACAGAGGGAGGTAGATTCAGACTGGACATCAGGAAAAAATATTTTTACAATGAGGGTGGTGGAACTCTGGAACAGGTTGCTCAGAGAGGTGGTAGATACCCCATTCCTGGAAACATTCAAGGCCAGGTTGGTCTAGGCTCTGAGCAATCCGATCTGGTTGGAGATGTCTCTGCTCCTTGCAGGGAGGTTGGAGTAGAGGACCTTTAAAGGTTCCAATCCAAACTATTCTATGATTCAATGATTCAGATAGAACAGGTATCGGTAATAAGTACAATGTACCAAAAGCCACACAATGGCAGACGGTTGATTTTGTATGCAGTCTACATGGATTTCTACTGCTCTTACACATTATAGTGAGACTATATGAGGTCATTACTCAGCATATGTGAAGTGAGAGCAAGTCTCCTACTTTCAGAAGCAATTACTTTTATCGCTTTCAGAAAGTCTCTGTTAAATAGATGTTTTACATTTAAATGTCAAAATACTTCTAAAATGATGTAGAATAAAACAGAAAGGGACAAGATATCATCCACATTTCCATTTCTCTATACAAAAATAAATAAACTTTTGTGGTTGAAATGTGCAGAAAATTAGAATTATAATCTTATTGAGAAGAGAGAGAAACATATAACTGAATTTTATGTAGCTGCTCGCTACTTTTTGGGCAAGATCTTTACAAAATAATCAAAGACAGTCCAGCTAGAAAACCAGAATGACATTTCTGAATTTTTTCTGCATCTGCTAAATTTAGACACAATCTGCAATTTAGGGATCATAATAAATGTAAAGAAATAATATGGTTTATCTGCATTTTCTATTTATATCTACTTTCAGATAAGGATATGCCCATTTGGACTCCAAATAAGACATCTCGTGTGTGTACAGATGAGTATATGTATATGTATGTTTTAATGCACTGATATTCATCGGAATAGATATGCCTTCAGTATATCTTAATAATAATTCCTTTTTCTGTTAGTTGCTGTTCTGTCTCTTCAGAAAAAGCTGTGGAAATCTGAAAAGAGTTATGACTCTACTAAATTGCAGCTCCATTTTCAAGCAAAGCTTTTTTTTTTTTTTCTGGGGAGTGGGAAGGTGAGGGTTTTTTTTGGTTTGTTGTTTGTTTTTTTTTTCTTTTGATATGTATGTGTTCTGGATTTGGCTGGAATGAAGTTCAGTTTCTTCACAGCAGCCTGTATGAATTATTATTTTATTAAATTATTTACCAAAAAGGTGTTAGTGAAGCATAGATGTTTTAGATGTTAAGCAGTGTTTGCATAGCACCAAGGACTTCTCTGATTCTTATGCTGCCCCCAGAGTAAGTAGGTTGAGTGTGACAAACAGATCAGGAGGGGACTCAAGGGGGACAGTTGACTCAAATTGACTAAACAGATGTTCCCGAGAAGTCATACTAAGCAATAAATCTTGTCAGGGGAGGAAGGGAGAAGTTCTTCCAAAGTAGCCATTGCTTGGGGAATGACTGGGCATATGTCTGCTTGTGGTGAGTAATTGCTTTTGGAATAACCTTTTTGTTTTCCTTTTTGTTTAATTTTCTCCCTTTCACTTATTAATCTGCCATTATTTCCACTCACGAGTCTCTTGAGGGAGGAAGTGTGTGTGTGTTTGTTTTTTCCCCTCATATTGTCCTTCTGGTTCTCTCCCTTGTCCTGCCACGGACGAGTGACTGAGCAGCTGAGTGGGACTTTATCTACCAGCCAGGGTCAACCCACCCCAGTATGATAGAATAAGTTCTCCAGAAAAAGACTTTCCACCTTTGGAATACAGCTATTTTAAAAGAAACACAACACAAATAAACTCATGAACTGCATGTTCAGGGAACGCTACATCAAGTAAAAGAGTGGTTATTCACATGTATGGATGATTTATTCATTCATAGGGACATAAAGAATCCAAAGGTATCACCTTACTAGATTTAAGGCAATGAAACTGACTTTGCAATATATATTCTTAGCTCTAATATACGTAAAGTTTATATCTTTATATTGTTTGATCTAGTGGAAATTAATAAGATAGTATTGTGAAACATTACTTTGAAGGAAAACTTTCCAAAGCACAGGGAAAGCCAAAAGATGGTAGCTATAGACTTAGCAGTCCATGTTTCCTCATTTCTATTTTATACAGTAGGAGGTCTGATTAAATCTCCATTACAACAACTACATTTTGCTATAAAAGTCTTAATTTACTTACTATTTTTTTAATAACATAGCAGTAACACTGAGCATAAAGTGACCTATTTTTTCTGAGCTCTTCATAGTCACTTTTCCAAAAGGTTTATGTACTTGACTGTACTGCATTTAAACAAAAACCTATGCAGTGGGTGATATGTCCTTACGGAAGAAGTTCTGTATATAAAACTAAGTCTGAAAACAGTGATGGATGAAGGGCAGTTGTAGGACTGGATTAATGCACTAGTTTTCCTTTCAGAAACAGGAGGCAAATCTTTTAGGCCACAGCTGAAAATATGTCTGATATTCTTGGTGTAGCTATACATATAGCATAAGGCTATCTATAGTTACCTCTCCGGGCCTGATGTGGTGCCATGGGAAGTCAGTATAAGAGATTCCAGTGACTATGAAAGACAGAAGCCTGCAGTGTGTTACTTGGGAATGGGTTTGCCAGTTAGAAAACTTTGCAAATTATCTGCTTTTCCACCAGTTCCGACTGTCTCAAGAGCCAAATACACATCATTCCTTTTTCAATGATTTTGGCAGACTGTCAGATTACATTACTAAATGAAAAATTTACTCCTCCTGTGTAAAACCAGTAAGTGACAGCATAATTTCAGCTCTGTGTTTTAGGATGAGAACTCTACAGAATAGATCAGAAACGTGGTTACATGAAGAATTTAATGGTGTGATACTTTGAAAGCAAGGATTTTCAAATTAAGCTTTTAAAATGTCATAATCTCATGCAAATATAGAAGAATAGATTTAATATTGTCCTGGTTTTGGCAGGGATGGAGTTAATTTTTCCTCTCAGTAGCTGGTATGTTTTGGATTTCGTGTGTGAAGAATGGATAAACACCCTGATGATACCAGTTGTTGTGAATGAGACCAAGGACACTGTCCTACTTTCCAAGTCTCACTAATTTGCAGATGCAGGAAGCTGGGAGGAAGACAGACAGAATAATTGATCCAAACTGGCCAGAGAGAGTATTCCATGCCATAAATGTCATGCTCAGTATGTAAGTGGGGGCAGGCGAGCATGGGTATCTGCCTTCCTGGCATCCATCTTTCCTGTTCGTTTTGCTGGCATCGTTCCTTCTACCTTGCTGGCTCCCTTTTGCTCCTTTGCTTGCTGCTCAGTTTTGTTCCCGTGGTCGCTGCTCGGGACAAGCTGTATCGGTCATTGGGACATCAGGTGGTGAGAAAACACATATTGTTCACTTTGTGTATTTGTAATATCCTTATATTCTGCTATTATTGTAGTTTTCCCTTTTTATTTTAGTAAATTATCTTCATCTCAACCCACGAGTTCTCCTTCCTTCCCAATTCTCTCCCCCATCCCCCTGTGGAGGGGGAGGGTGAGCAAGAAACTGTGGTGATTCGGGCTAAACCATCACAAATATAGGTGAAAATATTTTTACTTTAGACCAGGTCTTTTGGCTGAAGAATAGATGTCGCAGTGTAATTTGGGTTTTAACTTGGCATAGTTCTGAAATTACAGATGTGCAATGTGCTGAGCTGCACTGATAGCCGTGCTTATGCTCAGTGTCACATTCAGAGACACTTGAGAACATTGCAGGTGATGCTTTCACACATTTAACAATGTTGAGAATGTGCACTTAGGCACATGAGGAACAGCAAAGCTGAAAAGGAGCTGCTTCCATTTCTGTGCTTCAGGTGCATATCTTCATCAGAGTTGTTTTGAACTATGCCTCAGGTATAGCATCCCTCTGAGAAGTTGTTTGTCTCTTGAGCATTCAACACAGCATGCTCAGCTATATAGCTGGCTCAGACTTGATTTTGCCTCTCTGTTATATGAAAACTTCTAATTGGTTTCTTCAGCAGAATGAATGCTCTGTGCTGGGGTTTGTTTTTCACTAGCTTCTCTTTTCTAAACAAAGATGAAAGGATATTGGCTAGGTTATTCTAGCTTCAACTATTCTCTCATTTACGTTAAATGTTTTGGTGTTCTACCACTTCAGGCCTCGATGTTCTTTCAGTAATGCTGCTTGTCCTTTCAGACAGCTCTGGGTATGTCAGGTATCTTTTCATAATGGATAAAAAAGTGTGAACTGCTTTCTGCAATGGGACAAGACAGCTATGGTAACTTCTGAAAAGACATGACAATATACAACATATCATCTATCCCTTGTGCTCAAGGTAGAGCAAAATCTGCATAAATACAGAGAGATAAGTGAGCTACTTTGAAATAGTTGCCAATGTGCAGGCAGTTGGTAAATATAGTGTGATTTAAAATGCATTAGTGGTGAAAGAAGGGTGACCTATCATGTATCTGTTGTAGGTTAGAATGTGTAGAGAGATAGCTGGTGGTCTGATAGCAGATAGCCGTGATAGTTTTCATCATTATGCAAACTTGCTTGTGTATCAGTGAAGACTGTATTAACTCTTCTGTAATACTTACATATAAGCTCCGCTGTGTTAATCTAAAGTAATCACCACGTAATGATTCCACAAAAGAATGGAGAAAACTCTCACATTGTTGAATAGTGTATTAAAAATATTGTAATCTGGATTGCATGTCAGAATCATAAATGAATGAATAAATCCTAAGAGCAACAATGATGATTTATTTTACCTTTTCCAGTGCTGATTGATTACAAATATCTATTTGTTATTCTCTCCAACACTAGTTAATATTTGCAAAGTAGTGCTATATGTGAACTCACAAAACAGATTGTCTCTTGTACAAAACCAGAATATACGTATCTTTGTAAATAAAAATGAGTAGAGAATTTTCAGACAAAATATATCAATGCTTTCCATGAATATTAACCATTTTTGTGTTCTGCATTCATTGTGAAACTATTCGGAAGAAAGAATTGAAAAACTTTTCTTATGAATATTCTTTTGTGAAAACCCCTCCTTAAATTGCATCTGAACAAATACACAATTAGACACTTGATTTCATGTTTAGGGGGAGGGGGAAATATCGCTACTCAAAGTCTTCAGAACAGTCATTTCATATCTTTTCCCTAAAAGCTGGTTTACTCATCTGATTTATTTCATACTAGTTAGCAAATTATGCTCAGATTGCAATAAGTCTTTGACACCATTTACTTTCTACAGTAAGTAAATAAATACAGCTCCATATTTTGTTACTAGAGCTATTTAAAATACAAAAATACTGGTAATGATTCTCAGGATTTAGCCTGACTAGGAAATAATTTGGTAGCATTGTTTCTTTTCTCTGCTGGTCTATTTACTGTTATGTAGGGTTGAGAAAGGATTCTTTGTTTTGATAGTTCAGTATTTAGTGTTCTTTGTATTACTGATCACCAAAGGTATATTTAGTTTAAACTACTTATCTACCTTTATATATAAGTGTTTCCTTTACTACAAAGGATGCAACCTCTCAAGACTCAGGACACAACTGAAAATATTTGGTGTATTTTAGTACACCATGTTTGGATTGACTGATGAGTCTCAAAAATGAAACCAGTTTATATGGAAGTAGCTTATTTTAACTGACTAGGCAGAGATTTATTTTACTTTTTCTCTTTTCTAAACAAACATATAAACACATAAATCAGACCTTTAAGAGCAGAAAAAAGACCAGAAAATAATTAAATTTCCCTGAAGAATATTTCTAGTTTACTATTTTGTTCTCTTAAATACAAAAGTCACTTCTTGAAAAGTAGGCATAGATAGTAAAAGTTTTTCTGGAGATACTTCAGAAGGATGTGAAAAGGAGCCCTTAAAACATACTGTATTGAGAAGATACTCTATCCTTCTTTCATCTATCATGCTGTCTAACTGCATTCAGTTCCTTCACTCTTCATATCTGTTATAAAATATATCTCAGAAGGAATCCAAACTATCCACTCTATTTTTCATCTGTTCTTAATAGAATTAAAAAGAAGAGAAAAAAACTACAATGGAAAGTACTTTGAAATTTTGTTTTGGAATTCAACATGTAGGCTTCCACTCCTATGTAATTAATTCAACTTTGCTTTGTAAGCAGCATATCCATGCTCTGGCTTTTATGCTTTTCAAATATCCCGAAGTATTTACAACAAAGTATTTGCAGGTTGTCGTAGTTCAGCCCCGATCGGACCAGACTACGCAGTCTCTCTCTCACTCCCCCCACACTCCAAGAGAATAGGGAGAGATAATATAAGGAAAAACGGCTCAAGGTTTGAGATAAGGACAGGGAGAAATCCTTAAAGTTACCGTCACGGGCAAAACAGACTCGACTTGGGGAAAACTATTCATTTATTACTACAAAAAGCAGGATAATGAGACAGAGAACAAGATAACCTCCATCCACCCCTCCCTCTTCCCAATCTCTACTACCTTCCCCTCCCGAGCGGCACAGGGGGGAAGAGGGAATGGGGGTTGCAGTCAGTTCATCATACGTTGTTTTATGCTGCTGCTTCATGGTTGGGGGAAGAACTCCTCACATTCCTCCCCTGCTCCAGCGTGGGGTCCCTCTCACGGGCCACAGTCCTTTGTGGAACTGCTCCGGCGTGGGTCATCTCTTCCACGGGTGCAGTCTCTCCAGAACAGCTGTCCCAGTGGGCCGTCCACGGGCCACAGCTGCCTTCAGGCATCCACCTCCCCCGATATGGGGTCCTTCACGGGCTCCAAGTGGATCTCTGCTCCTCCGTGGACCTCCATGGGCTGCAGGGGGACAACCTGCTCCACCATGGTCTTCACCACAGGCTGCAGGGGAATCTTGGCCAGGAGCCGCATTACTCCTCCCCCTCCTTCTGAACTGACCTTGGCGTCTGCAGCCGTTCCTCACAACAGGCTGGTAGATGTCTCTCAGGATCTTTTTTTACATCTTATTCACTTCTCATCTCCTCTCCACGACTTCTCATCTCCTCTCCACTTCTTGCAGCCGGGCTGGACCAAGTCGGGCCCAGTCGGCTGCCTGGCGAGAGGCCAGAGGGTGAGGCCTGCAAAGTCCATGAGGCCTGCGCCTCCCCCTCTGCGCCTCTGCCCCCGCTCAGCTTCTTCACATCTTCTCTCCTCTCTCCTTTTTTTTTTTCTGTTTTCCCAGTCTTAAATACGTTATCGCAGAGGCGTTATCACGAGACATTCTGCTACCAATCGGCTCGGCCTTGGCCAGCAGTGGGTCCGCCCTAGGCCTGGCCAAGTCCCCTGAACAAATGGGAGCGACTTCCAGCAGCTTCCCACAGAAGCCACCACCTTAGGCCCCCCCTTACTAACAAAACCACGACACAGGTGATCTTATGGACTGTGCTCTAGTTCTACTTTGAGTATGGAGCTTGTGAAATTCTCAGATCAGATGCTAGCAGTTTTACTTGAACAAAAGCATTTACCTGTTATTTCTACTTCTGCAAACAAAATTAATTCTTCACATGCTGTATTAAGGCCGTTCAGCTTTTAACTCAAAGCTTGTCACTCTGTTCTAGTTGGTTTTTGGAAAGGCTTATTGATGTGTTTATCATGTGGGCTATAAATTGTTTGTCTCATATTTAAAAGTTTAAAGATGTGATAAGCTGGCTACTCTTGAAGACATTAAGAGTAGTTTCTGGTGCAAGGAGGAGTGGTGTGCTGTGAGCAGGAAAATACAGTTTTAATTAGTGCATCTGTAACTGCAGTCACAGGACCAATTAAATCAGTATGGTCCAATTACTGTTTCAATCAGATTCAGATTTTATAACATTCTGTCTAATACTGTAGCAGTCTTACTTCTTTTAAGCATCAGAATTGCATCTCATAAGCTAAATCCTATACTCACCATTCATGAGAGCACTGTGGATATTGCTAAACGCTTGGTGTTGTAGAGCAGGATGCAAAGGGTTGTGTCTGACACAATCTCTGAGTCTGTAATGCAGCACTATTTGCCAAGGTGGAGTTTAGGTGGGGCAGCAACAAGACGAGCAGTATGACATCCAGCAGCACATAACCTGGAGCTACTCAGCAGGATGGTTTTTTCAGCTGCCTAGTGATTTCTATTTTAACTCACATATGCACACACACACCAGTGATGACCCCTGCCACTCCAGTGCCACATGAACTCCCAGGAACTGGGCGCGTGCTCTGATAGCTCAACCTACCGATGCCTGGCTGGGGACCCAGTCCCTACATGTGTAATAACTCCACCACAGGCTCAGCTTGCTGCACCATGTCCTACATCCAGGGATGTGTTCCTGTCCCATACCAAGAGGCTATTGTTTTAGCTGAAGTTTGGAAAAGATTATTTGCTTAAATCCTGTCCAAAATGATAACAAATGAGTTATTCATCAAATGAAAGTATTTCTTTTGCCTTTGAACAGTCTCTTTACATCTGTGTGGAATCCAAGAATTACTTCTCTGTGGTTGAGAGTATAGTATAAGTAGTGACTTATGATAATATTTTATTGCTAAGATTCTGCTGCTGTTTTCAGTGTGTATACTTCCCTTATTCCATATACAAATCTTCATCTCAAGATTATTACAGGACCTTTTGAGAGCTATTCAATTTTAAATGTGTTGAAATCCACCACATTTCTGAGAGGAAAAACAAAACAAAACAACTCCAAAAAAAATACAAAATGGAAATCTGGGGAGAAAATATTCTGTTACATTAGTATAATTTTTCTTCCTAAAAATTAAGCACAGGTAGCAATGACAACAAAATTAAAAGAAATTTTTATTACCCTCTTAGTATAGTTACTTCTACAATTGTCATGAAAGTATTACAGCTATAAAAATTAATGTTGATGGCTGAAAAACACGATTCAAGGAACTATGCAGCAACTACCATACAGCTTTAATTTTTGCATAATTCTTCATTTAACAACGGTACCTTGAAGACTTCTCCTGTGCTGAACAAAATTTTTCTGTTGAATAAGATGAATTCCTTTTCCTACTGGTCAAAACTGTAATATTTTGAAGTCCAGGCTAGAAGTATCTTTGTGAAAGAACTAACAGATGCCTCCTTAATCACTGCTGTAGCAGGAGAAAGCTGTGGTTGCTACTGTCAAATTATAAAATGAAATTGTTAGTTTAGGTCTTACTAATGATTAGTCAATATTTAAGTCTTTGTGATGCACAAAAGCAGCTTTATTACTGAAATACAAACAAATCACCTATGTATCAAAAACATTTTGGAAATAACGTAAGTGAAAATAAAGGTAGCTATAAAAAAGAAAGCTTTGAAAATGTGGAAGACAGATAGAGTTTATCAAGATGAAATTGATCATATTAAATGTTTCACTTCTTCATTTGTCCAACAGAAATTATATAAATTATACATTTTTCTCATTGTGATACATCTACCATGGTGAGAATTGGAGCTGTGCAACTATTTTGCAGGTAGGGCAGACCATTGTCATGTACAAGCTCACAAAGGATTTGAAACAGTTTCTGAAGCATAGACAATACTGTCTGATTTTGGTTTTAATATCAGTGCAGAATTACAGTGTCTTCAGCTGTCTAAATTTCTTATTTTCAAATAGTTACACATTATTTATCATACAGAGTAATTCAGAAGTCCATCTCTCTGAGGCCACCTTTAGATACAAGTAAATAAGTAGCTGTTGTGGGTGTCAAGACCCAATAAGTTAAAGTAATAACCTTTCAGCTTCTGCCTATGCCAAAGATATGAAGAACTGAGATGCTGAGGGCAACATCAGAAGTGTGCCAGGGCCTAATTCAGACCAGTCCGAAAACAGACACCTAGGGTAGCCCAGGACATGTAACTGCCACTGCTCTGCTGTTTCCAAAGCAGGATAAAAGAGTCTTTCTTTTATATTTCTCTAAGCTGTATGGTAGTATCAGCAAGAACAGAGCTGTCCTTAAATCTGTGGTGAATTGCATATGATTTTATTAATCTTTTAGATTTTGAGACTACAGGTTGAAACTAGGTTACATTTTCAGGCTCTTCCTTGCTGTTACGAAAGCTAAAGACTAATTTATGTGTATATGTATGTACTTACATGTTTTTATATGTAAATAGCTTTGCTTGACATTCCCAGATTATTACTGGTCAACAGGAAGTCTTATTTTAATTAAACATGTAGCACTACAGGATTCACAAGGAAATTATGAGCATTGGCAATGCTTTAGCATTTTCAAGCATTGCAAGAAAATTTTCCATAAATAGAAGTTTCTTGCCACATACTGTAGACATTGGATTACAATGATTTTCACTAGACATTTGATAGAAATATTTTAAGATTCATCCTAATACTAAGTTGTAATATTGATCTAATATACATGTCCTGAGAGCTAATAGATTCTTTGTAGGTAGACTGTATCTATTACTTTATAGTGAAGGTATTTTCTATCCTTATGTTGAATAGAAAGTAGCTGGGACAAAGGAGAAGAAAAGCTTTTCATAGCCACTCGCTGCCTTTCTGCCAAAATTTTCTCATGCTCTGCAATCTCTCTCTCTAAAACAGATCATTGAGCAATTTCTTGCTTCTCCTTATACTTTCAACAGCTTCTGAAGGCACTAAAATTCTCTCAGAATAAGAGCCCATGCACACAGGTGAATACTATGGGGCTGACAGAGTGTAAAGAAAAAGCCATACTCCTATGCATCAATTAATTCCACTTCAAGTTAAAGATTATTTTCTTACAATATTACCACTTTATAGTATGCACATTGGCCCCTGTCCAGCCAAACACTTATGCTAAGTTATTACTTTGAACAGAAAAAAAAAAAAAAAAATTTGAAATCAGAAACTCCTGTAGATTAGGAAGCAGATGTGGCCATTCAGTGGCCATTAAGATTTTTTCCCTTCAGCAGTACTGTGTTGATCTTTTTTTTTTCCCCTTTTCTGTTGCAAATTTATCCCACCCAGTGTTAGATGCTGAACAGAAGCACCTATATGAGGAAATAAATTAGCCTGGACTCTTGAATGCAAACCATTAAAAATTAGTGCATCCTTCCTTTGATGATAAAGGAAACCCAAGATGGCTTTTCTTTCAAGTTTGATAACTCCTTCAATAACACTGCCCATCAACTTGTATTCAGACAAACTAGTACACAAAAAACTGTAACATCCAAGTGTTGCTATGTTACTGTGCCTGTGAGGCTGTTGTACCTGTTATGATCTTCACTTCATCACCTTGCTCTTTGCCTTCTTCTCAGCATGTTTCCCAAACCTGTTAATTTCTTCTTTCTTCATTCCCTCACTAAATCATATCCGGTTTATTGGGGGCGAGGGGTTGTGGGGGAGAGAAAATTATTAATTCTGTACTCCTAATATTTACCAGCCATTTTTTGCATTATGTCAGAAGGGAAAACTGGGACTTATTATTTCAAGGAAGCCGGTTCCTAACCTTTTATCTTGCCAAAGCTTATCTATGTGTTTAATGTTTTACTCACAATAGACTTATTTAACAAAATGGAACTACTGCCACAGAATTAGAAACATGCATAAGTCTTAGCAGGCTCGGGGCCTAATTAAATATGTATATTTTCTCTCTTTTAATTTAATCTCAATAAAGAAAGCTGGGGAACTTTAAAATATCATTATACATGGCTTGTCTTACTGCATTTCTACTATCATGGTGCAATTTTAATCAAACCAATGATATATATTAATAATATAAATGGAACATTTTATTATATTGCTATATTTTACAATGAATCTAGTTTTTAGGATTCTGCTATTGCATAAGTATGAGAAATGTATTTTTAAATATTTCAACTAATAAAATAGAATTAGATAGTATTTAAATATTACTAGTATGGAAAATATGTAAAGATTGTTGCCATAAAAGTAGCAAAATACATAATTATTTCACTCTTTCCATTTTTAGAAGAAGTTATAGAAAATTTCAGGAAACGCTCATGATTTCTGTAAGTGAGCCCTTTTATTAGGACAATAATACTTTTTTTCTAGATATATTTCCCTAGAAATGATATGGTGTTATACAAAGTAAGACACTATTAAGAAACTGAGGTAAGAATGGTCACTTCTTTTCAATAACATCCCTCATATGAGAGTTAATTTATAGGCTACAGAATGATTTTTCTTTAACTTAATGGAAATCCCATGTGAAGGCCATCACGAGGTTATTTGCCTTCATCTTTTCCCCATAGCAAAAGTGATTCGCTCTGATAGGGTAGACATTATGGAAAAGAAAAAATAAGTCAGTGGAGTAATAGTTGTTGGATTACTGTGAAGAAGAAAGCATCCTATCATTCTCCTTTGAAAATGAAAAAAAAATAAGGCACCCATTTCTAGAATTTAAGATTTGTCATTATTGTGTAATTTCAAACTCTCATTAGTTAACTTTATAGTACTTTAAATATATTAATGTATTTTAAACTTGTTGACAAATTAGTTTCTTATTGGTTTTAACTGTTAAATGGCAGAATATTCGTGAATGCTATTATTCAGCTCTTAATATCATAGAATACTAGGTTGGAAATAAAACTCAAGGATCATCTAGTCCAAACTTTCTTGGCAAAAGTACAGTCTAGACAACATGGCCCAGTGCCCTGTCTTGATGATGACAGGATTCTTACAAATCAAAACAAAGTTAATAGGCAGGCTCTTTATTTTATTTTTTTTTCCAGATAAATAGATTGTACGATATCATATCTAGCTATTTCTTATTGGAAAGATTGTTCTAGGTGAACTCATTAAAACTAAAATATATGCAAGAGTGGAAGACATAATTCAGATTAATATCTCTCTTTCCATTTTCACTTGCTGTGGAACCATATTGGATGTTTACACAACGTTCACAAAATATAAAGAAAAATGTTAAGGATAACAATAAATTCATCAGTAAGAAGACTGAGAATATAAAATTTCTAAAAATATAAATTATTGAGCTTTAATAGACTGCCTTCAGAAGGTTATATTACAGACAAGCAACCTGAAGTCAGAAATGTGTTAATTAAAAGAATATAGTAGAAATATTTATGAAATTTCTTGAGTGAATAAATGATAATCAATTTGTTTCAAGTAATGTTCGAGAACTGAACCACAAAATTTTTTCATAATGTCTAAAGTCCCAAGGTGATTTCTAAACTAAATGCTGCAGAAGGGCAGTCTACCTAGGATGACTCATGCAGTCAATATGAACTCATATAAAGGCAAGTACAATCAGGGACATGCACAATGGCAGAATTCACAGAAGAAGGCAGCTTTTATTTTTTTTTTGTGCTTTTCCTGTCTCATTAGAGAACAAAACAAACTCTGAAGTCAAGCATAATAATTTAGATTAATTAAATAATATGCATGTAATGAAATTTAACAGTCTGAAGATAGAGGCTGATAATTAAAGTACATTTTTAATATAACTACAATGGCACAAACATAGCATGACAATGAAAAAATAACACTGATAATATATTTATTTCTAACTGATAATGTAAGGGGAATTATCATAATCAAATTAATATCTCTTGACCAAAAGATGGTATCAAATCTACATATGAATAAGTATTAAGTTGTTGAGAAATTAATCTTTATTTGGATAAGTTAAACAGCCACTTAGATTCATTATAAACATATACATATTTGTAAATAAAGACATTTTGAAGACTGGAGCTGAAGTTAGTTAGCTAATAATTTTTTTAAAATATTCAGAAATGTGTGAACACTCCATTGATTTTCAAAATTAAAGTAAATTTTTAATTTCAAACTCATGGTAGCAACATTTTCTGATTTATTTCATGTTAGCAATCATCTTGGCAAAGCTTTTAAGGCACCAGACAGGACCATGCCACCTACTAGGTATCAACTTTCAGCACAAATTGGAAATATTAAAATGTTCTTTGTGCCTTTCAAATCAGAAGGAGAAAAATATAGCCAGCTGTTGTAGCAACAGATACCTGCAAAAGACAGATTCCTTTACGTTTTCTTCATTTCAGATTTTTATTTTTCTCTTTTGTAACTGGATCTCAGCCGCTTTAGATCGTGATATTACTTCTGTTCTTATCCCAGGCTTACCACCAATAAGTTTACTTGAAACAGTTAATGACCATGTAATTACTCAAAATTCCTTCAGTTTTAAAGTTTTCTCAAATTATTATATTTATTTTATAGGATATTAGGGGAAAAAATGAAAGCCTCTTTATTTCCTTCTTTGTTGAGGGCAGTCAGCAGTAGAGTATGTTGCCCTAAGAGACTGTGCAATATCCACCCTTTTGAGGATTTCAGTCCTCAACTGGACCATGACCTGAGCAGCTTGGTCTGACCCCAGAGGTGGTCTTGCTTCTGTCAGAAGGAGTGGCCTAAAGACTTCCCAAGGTCTCTTCCATGATCTGCAAAATACTTGCAGGTACACGACCTCTCTATGTCATGTCAGCAAAGAGACTAAAGAATAACTTGTACAAAATTTGAATTATTTATCCTCAGTAACAAAGATCTGTTGGATTTAGTGACGTGTCCCTTCAGGTCACACTAGGTGAATAAATAAGTAAGAATGGGTATGTTCTGGAGAGTTGATCTGTTGTCACTAGCTGTGGTATCTGGAAGTAATCACTTAAGATCTTAATAGAATAAAATAACAAATTTTTTAAAGCCTATTAACATTGTACATCTGTTTGCATTTTCTGAGGAGAGTATTACTGTGCCTGAAAGTACTCCTACAAGATGTTACAGAAAGAATAACATGGGACAGAATTCCATAGGAAACTAAGATTAGATTTTCCTTGCTCACTAAACTTCTATTGTAAAAACATGTCCAGAAAGAAAGTCTTCCTGGAATCAGGGGAGGATCTTAGGGCATATCTCACTTCATTCATTTCAGGTTTTCAACTAATGAACTACAATGCATCAGGAATTATTGTATTGTTCATTGAGGTTGTAACTCTAAGACTGAGCTAGTCAAATAGAGGAGCAACTAAACCCAATGCATAAGGAACAAGATAAATAATATTTGGGCTTAGAAAGCTGAGCAGGAAGACTCAGATATGTGAGGCTGATGTGGTCTTTTATTTTTATATGCCCGTAAACACCCTGAATACTGAATTTTGTTGGATCCTGATAGCCAAAGAAGAGCCATTGGGGATTATTCCATTATATCCGTAACATCCAAGAAAAAAATAGTCAACTGTCATTTGATCAAAAAAATTCACTCTGTACAGACAGTCCTTGGTGTCCTACCTCTACTCCCTTTATTGCACTGAGCCCCAGCACATGTATGCATTCATATTTCTGCACCACAAACTACACAGCTGGATTTCCTCCAGCAGAATTCCTGAGCTGAGAGAAAACAAGCTTCAGCAGCCTGGGTGCCCTATGGCAGTGAGGACTCCGCTAGCTTTTGCTGTAGGAGGTGTGATGTCCAACAGAGGTCTCCCAAGCCGTATAAACGGGTACTGTCTTTCCATAAATACTATGTATTCTTCTGCCTTTAGTAGAATGTGCAGATGTAGTGTATGTTTTACCCTCAAAATTGCTGTCAATATATACAACATGTTTGAAATGGAACTTGAGAAATAGTTTATAGGTGTTTTCTGTGCAGCATCCTGTAGTCATCAAAATAACATCAGGAAAAGTGATTATAGCTGGCCTAATTTGCAGTGTTTGTCCCACGTGCATTACATAGAAGAGTGGGATTATTTGACCTGTTGCAGCAGCTTTCTGTGGTTTTATGTTTTCAATGGGCATCAATTTAGGCATAATTTGTTTCTACTGAGGTAAAGTATACCTCAAATGCTAAGATGAGCTCATATCATGTAAATTAAGACGTAGACCTTTAAAAATTATCGTCCACTCTGTCGTGTTACCACTTTGTAATTGCACTGGCAAATAACATGAGAGGTTATATACTGAGCTGCAGCGAGAACAATATATTTGCAGATGTACACTTCTGTATTTTATTAAAACCTTAACAAACTGTTGGGACAAACACTATTTCACTTCTTTCTATGCCATTTTGTTCTAAGGACTTAATAATATCGGATTTTTCTCCAGTGTGAGAATATTGACCACCTCCATAAGCACTTCCACATCGTCAAATATTTCACAGCTACTCTAAGGCTGCAAATATTTCTTAGAAATATGTTTTTAGAAAGCATATTCACCAGTTGTTTTCATAATACGTAAAGTTCATATTTTGTCTCCTAGGTAGCCTCAGACAAGATCTTTAAAACCTTTACAAGGAGTCTTTTATTATTGTACCATACAAGTAGTTTCTTGTCTGAGAAACACATAAGACCAGGAAGGCTCATAGTGCTTGTCTCTTTCACTTATTTGGAGAGTTTCTTTCTAATTTCTGGTATGCTTTATTGAAATAAGTCCTTATACAGACTAATTGTGAAGTAATTCTTGATATTCCACTGGGAAGTGGGAGGATCTAATTTAATCTCTAAGAAATTGAAGTTATAGAATATCTCAAGTTGGAAGGGACTCATAAGGGTAATCAAGTCCAACTCCTTGATCCTTGCAGGACTACCATATGACTAAGAGTGTCATCCAGATGCTCCTTGAACTCTGACAGGCTGACAAACTAAAAAAGAAATGTAGTTTATTTTAGGCAAAATATACCAAGCTATGGGCTCTGATAGATTAATGGGAAGCCTGAAATAAACTTTGATACAAGAAGTCCCACATTTTTTTCTTGGCATTACTCACACTCTTTTTACCTGTGGATATAGTTTGACAGCACATTGCATAAAAGCCAAGTTATATTTGTTTTCATTTTAAAGATGCAAGAAAACTTACATAATATTAAAAAGTTATTTGTTCCTCACTGGTAAGTATGTATTCTAAGTTTCCCCACCTGTTCCTATTTTCTGTTCTTTTTTTCTTGTCACCTTTTTCCATCTTGGAATTAAAAAATCTGTACTTAGCTTGCTTAACAAATCTTTTATCTGGGAGATAAATCTCTTTTTTGTCATTAATGAAGTTCAATCATGAGCTGAAGAGACAGAAGGAGAAAATATGAAACTCTCCTTCTGTGGTACATTTTTTTTTAAGAGATGCAGAGAGCCAAGCATATAGGTCTGGGCAATGGATTTGCACCAGAGATGTTTAAGGGCCTTGGGGGCTGAGAATTACTTTCTGACAAGCTGCTAAAAGCCTGTCTGAGTATTATTGTGGTAGAAAGCTAAATTTCTTCCATTTCCGCATGATTAAATGGCTATTTTTTATTTCTGTGTACTCAATTGAGAGAGAAACACTGGCCTGTTGACGCAGGAGAGATGGGCACTCCAGGTGAAATTCATCTCACCTAAGTCTAGCTGCCTGAAAAATGGGCATCCAGTCAAAGCTATTTGTCTGGGCCTCTTCTCTGTCCCCTGTTAGTCAATGGAGAGAAACAGATACTACCACAGGCAATTCATCCCCCCCTATCTCAGACATACAAGCAAGATGGGATGAATTACCTTATAGAAGTTGCCTCTTTCTCGTGAGTAACTGTATATGGAGACTTTGGCCAGCCACGTAACTTTTAGATGATGAGCTGAGCTGAAACACACCTGTACATACATTTGTAGCTCATATTTCTGTTTGCAAATGAGAAAATTAAAGACTTGGCAAAGGCATTCCATATGCTGGAAGCAAATACTCTTAGTGTATGTTACAAGGAAAACAATATTTGCATGGACTGTACTTCTAGTCTTTCATCTGCTGCTGTGCCAGTGAACTGCTGGGTTCAAAAAGCCAGCAAGATGATGGGGCTGAGGAGCAGTGGGACAGAACAGGCACATAAAAAAGCTTCTGCATAGCTTTTTCTGAGAAATCAGTAGTTAATAGTGCTTTGCATAGCTGTATATAAGCAAATTATCGCTAACTTTCAGCTTTCTAATAACACATCATTTAAAACACTTTAGGGGGTTACTTTTAGTGCTTGAACAGTGAATTCAGAGCTTATGAACTGGTCAACCAGTACTACAGAGGGTAAGAGCTGTGTGGTCCCAGGTCAGCTACTGCAGAATTAGTTAAAGAAGTAGCCTAACAAAAAGGGACTGTGAAATAGAGTAGTATTATGCTAGTTCACATAAATTGCACAGAGTTGAACACAAGTTGGATCGTCTATGCTTAATTGTAAGCCTCTATGTTCTGAAATATCAGGTCAGGAAAGAAAGGATCCAGATCTCAAGCTTTAGAAATTTAAAAAACAATTGAAATAAAAGTTGGACTGTAAGTTTTGACGTGAGCACAATGCATGTATCTTGTCAATATATTAATAAAAACCTAATATAATCTCCTTCTTAAATTTCTAATTTATTTTATATTTATAATTGCTTTCTGGATAACAGGAAATTTCTATGAGTAAATTTTTAGAAACCTCTGGGTTATCAACAATTTTGTCTACAATTTTTAAACAACTTAAGTTACTCCTCCAGAGAAATTACATAAATGCCAGGCTTTGTAGTAAGCTCTACTTTGACGTAATCTTTCCAGTTGTATGTGGATACAAATACTACTTTATTTATTGTCTTTTAAGCAAAGAAGTAGTGGGAATGTCATGATATTTTTGGTAGCTTTCATATTGTCATCTGTAAAGTTATGAGTCTGACATCTAACATTACACCAACACAGTTATGTTTTTTCTAACAACCATCAGATCTTTTGTGTGTGCTCAGTGTTGCATAGATTCCATTTGTCCTTGAATTAGTCACTGTGAATCAGTTTCCCAGAAGAGCTGAGCCGGGTAAAACAGATATATGAAATGGAAAGAGACAATACAGAAAAGCTATACTAGATTTTGCTGCAATTTCCTTTGCAGCCCAGGTAGAGACTGAGAGAAGACTGAGCTCAAGGGCTAGAGGCAAGTGGCACTAATGAATTACAGTATCATTTTGTGGTTTTGAACAGAGAAAATATATTGTCCTGCTAGTTTCTTTATAAACTTTGTAAGATTGGTATAACTTGTCTGTACTGTGTTTGTATTGGCCAAGTTTTGATTATCAGGAGGCTGTGTGGTGGCCTAGCTCTGCCAGGACTCACCACAGGACACAGTACTCAAAACATATTTCACAAAAGGACAAAACACTGCACAGTAGAAAGATCAGTGAGGGAAAAAAAGTGTAAGAGACAACCCTGCAAACACCAAGGTCAGAGAGGAAAGGAGGTGCTCCAGGCACTAGAGCAGAGACTCCTCGGCAGCCTGTGGAGAGGACTGCAGTGGAGCAGAACACACTGCAGCCCGTGGACCACGCTCCAGAGCAGCTGAGTATTTCCTGAAGGAACTGCAGCCTGTAGAAAGGATCTGTGCTGGAGCAGGAGAAAAGTATGAGGAGAAAGGAGCAGCAAAGAGGAGCTGTAATGCACTGACCTCAACCTCCATTCCCCATCCCCCTGTGCTGCTGGTGAGAGAAAGAAGCAGAGGAGTCGGGAATAAGGTTGAGCTGGGAAAGGGTGGGGGAAAACTATTGTTTTAATATTTCCATCTTTTTTTCAGAGTACCCAACTCTCTTTTCACTGGCAATAAATTAGATTAATCTTCCCTAAGTCAAATCTGTTTTGCCCATGACAGTAACTGGCAGGGGATCACCCTGCCTTTATCTGAACCCATGAGCTTTTTCATCTTATTTATTTACCTGCCCTGTTGAGGAAGGGGAGGGAGTGAGCAGCAGGGTGGGCATATGGCTGATGGTCAAGGTTAACCCACTAATCTTGCACATTTTCATCATACTTTTCCACTGAAGAAAAATTTCTTAGGATCAAGTCAATTTCAATAAACAACTGGGTTTGGATTGTTACATTTTGTGTAAATTGTACCTTGACAAGTTCTATAAACTTTCCCTAAACTGACAATGCTCTTTTTCTTTAATGCAACCAAATATTTAGGCTTATTTTCCTCCTGTGGAAGCAGAATAATTCATAGCTATCAGCTTTATCACATTTATTATACGTACCTGTAGTCCTAGTGGACAAGTTTAATGTCAGCCAGTGATGTGCCCTTGTGGAGAAGGGTGTTGACTGCATACTGCATGAACAAGAGCAAAGGCAATAGATCAAGGGAAGCAGTTATGCTCCTTTACTGAGGATACATGAGGCCACAAGTAGACTACTGTGTCTACTTCTTCCCCCCCCTTCCCCAAGTAATTTTGAAAAACTGGAGAGATTTCTCTTAAGGACCACAAAGATATCTCACAGCTAGAAAGTATGACTTACGAGGGTATACTGAGATACTGCTGAAGTTTGTTTAGCCTGGAGAGGAAAAAATTGGGTTTGGATCTAATTGCAATGTTGCAATAAATGATAGTGGATCATTGAGAACAGAACTTTTCTTAGAGGTGTATGATGAAAGTACAAGAGGTAAAGTTTACAAAAAGGTTGCAAGATGAAAGAAGTTGATTGTCCATAAGGAACAAATCCTTTTTGAACAGTAAATTTGATTGCTCAGAAAGGCTGTGAAATTTTATAAATATATAAATACACAAATGCAGACACAAACAACTTCAAGTGAAGCCTGTGTTAGATATTATTTGTCTCTCTTTCTTCCTCTCAAAAAGAAAATAATTTATATTGGAAAGGATTTCTGGAGAGCAAGTGCTTCATTCCCCTCCCTAAAAGCCAGGCCAAAGTAGATCTATGTAAACCATATGTAAAAAAAAACTTCTTTAGAGTGAGATGAATATTCATTGCTATATAAATTATGGCTACACTGCTGACATTTTATGTATTGTATTGTGTGATATTGTAATCATTTAAGTAGAAGGCATGTATCTACACCTAAAGGGGTAAGTTTTATTGTTTAGAAAAAATAAAAAACTTTAGGACAAAAACTCAGTATCTACAAATATGATAATTTTACTGAGGAATTTATCTGATCAGCATCATGAATAAAGAAAAACATGACGCAAGTCAGTTGACACTAAAAATGCATTCTAGCTGAAGTGTATGAAAAGTCAGCATGCTGGCTGGCTTTGCTTTTGCTTTGTTTTAGGATTATAAATTGAACTCTTTTTAGGAAATATTGCTGAGCTGTTCCTTGGGGGGAAAGGTGGTTCCAGCACTACTAGGTCAGTTTTGAGGAAAGATTTCTCTCCATATAAATCAGATATAAATTTGCATTTCCCCCATGGTTCTAATGTGAAAATGACCATGTTATTATTACTTTGCACTGTATGGTATATGATCTTTCACTGATTATTTCTTTATGCTGCTCTGCTATTTTACAGGAGCCAGTTTCAGCCAACAAATCTGCAATTTTTAAAGATAAATTTTTAATGTCTTTTCATAACAATGAAATATTCTAATTCTAGTGTATTTATAGCTCTACTGATTATGATTAGACTGCTACACTCTAACCAATATATGTGTATTTTTCCTTAGGATGTGTATCCAGAACATAAGTTTTGTTGTTAAAAATAAAGATACTTAATATCTGAATAAAACTTACTGCACAGATTTCCTGGAAGTGAATATATTATAGATATTGCTAATAACTATCAATGAATTTGTCACAGTAGAAAACTGTTTCTCAAAAGCTCGAACACTAGGAAGATTTACTGAGTGGTATAGTTTATGTTAGTGTGTATTTGAACTTGACAATTTATGACAGATGAGACAAAGTCTTTTTTTTGTCTCAGGTAAGTGAAGAACAATATCTTCCTGTAGTTGAACTCATGTGGAACTGTGAAAAAATTATTTTTATCTCTCTTAAAATACGTAGCTAAAATTGTCCTAATATACTATCTATAAGAGAACAAGCATTCCTCTTAATAAGTGACCCACTTTCCTGAGATCTTTAACAATTTTCTAAAAATAATTAGCAGTTTAGTTATTCTGACATCTTGGTCTGCAACATAGCAAAAAGAAATATGCGTAAGTTTGGTTTTTTTTTTTCCTGAATAACAGACATTTATTTCTGCTGAAATAATGAAAAATGTATATTCCTTATAACTATATCAAGAAGATTTCATCTATGAAATAGTTTGGTACTCTTCCAGTAGTTATAGCTATCTTTGATATGAACTATGGTATTCTAAGGTGGTAGTCTAATTTAGCGTTCTAGCTCTGTTATTTCTGAAAAGTATATATGTAAATGATTTATCATATGCGAAAACAAACCAGAGAATGATTGTTTGTGTGTAATGTATCATCAGTTCTTCATAGATATTGAATGGAATTTTTTCAATCAATACTTTGTATTACTCATATGAGTAGCTGTAAATACATATATGTATTTGTGTATCGAGAATTAGCTCACAAGTTAGAGAGCGTATGGAGAGAACTGAAGATAAAACATAATTTTGTGATTACACGATTATGTTTAAAGACAGATGTCTGATCTTTTATGACAGCTGTTAGGCTTACTAGAAGCAACAATTAGCTTTAGAATTATAATTGTTTTTTTAGAGTTGATTGAAAAAGTTTCCCAAAAAAAATCCCAAAATTCAAAAGTTTCGGTGACAGTGCATATATTTACATCAATTGTATTGGAGAGAAAGAAATGAAAAATTTGTTTTTTTCTAAGATCAACGTTTCTTTTTGTTCATTTTATGTTCTGGAGATAGTTCCTACCTAAATCCTACTATCTCAAGCTCAGTTTAGCAGTCTGTTGTTTTTTATGCCTCAGAAAGCAATACTGCCCTCTTCCTCTTATGTACAACAAGGTGTCAGGAATGACATGAACCCCACCAGTGTCTAAATGTTGTATCACCAGAGTCCCTGGAGTTAAGGAATTCCTACAGAACATTTAGTGCTGGAATTTGGCCAACTCCTTGTAGACATCTACGTCTGATCCCATCACTTTTGATACCCTTCAGAGACGATGAAAAGAAGAAAGTGTTCTTCTTGAATGCTTAAAATGGGCTACATAAAGCAAATCCTTGAAGTACCTATTGCTTTCAATGGGGAATAAAGAGTGACTAGATTTGCTAATACATCTACACTCAGATAAGTAAAGTTGAGCTGGATGATGCTCCCTGATGCTTTGTTATAATTCTGTCATTACTGCAGCAACATGAATTAATTAATTCTTAATTATCTAGATGGTTTGATCTGGTAGGCACACTAATCAAATTCTTCTGAACTGAGCTCAGTTCAGTATGGAATGTGACAGAGCAGGTGTTTTATTTTGTAGGAAATGGTCCTAGCCATTTTGGTCATTTACACGTCTCTTATTAAAGCAAGAACTGAAGGAAATAGGGAAAGAAAATATCAGTTTGGGATAAGTGGAAATTCCTTAATTCATTTTCACTGTGAATGGAAATGCATGGCTATACTGACTTTAGCACTTTTTTTTTTTTTTTTTGTATCTCACTGAAGTCTTTACGTTAAAAGACAAATAGTGATAGCAAAACATCACGGAAGATTTGTCTAAAATTTCTATCCTTGCTACACAGAGGAACAAGGCTGGTTGCATCTGAGAATATAAATGGAATACAAATTAGGTATTATGTTTCCACACTTGAAACAAGTAATGTTTCCTTACAAGATTATATGATTGAAGTTGAGGGGAAAAAATATCCCCAAATTTCATGATGTCCTACTTCCACTATTTGACAAGATTTGTGTTATCGAGATTGATGTCTTTGCAAGCAGAAATTGTCTTAAATAATTTAATTATGGTGCTGCAGATACAGGGAGGGTTGAGATTCAGACAACATTTAACACTGAAGAATCTGCTTAGTTGACAAAATTAGCAGCTCAATGTCAAGTCAGCAGTACCAATTAAGTGCATTACCAACTAAAGCGTTTTCAACTCTTGTTTTCCAGAAGCCCTAAATACAATGTACACAGGTACAAGGAAATCTGTCCTTTTATTTGACTGTAATTAACTTACTGTTGTTGTGAAGTATCACACTGCTCTTGGGAACAAAGTATAATGTTCCAAATTTAATGTAAATCATCTATGTCTAGTGAAAGGATATTTCACTTACTGATCCTGCCGTGGTACTATAGTCATGCAGCCACGTGTTCCCCTTGGCCAAGGAATACAGGCAGCTGAAAACTAACACACCAAAAATAAATTAAAAATAAAAATTATTAATTTTCAGCCCAGTGAACTTCTTAATCTCCCTGACTGTTGTTCAACTTGATGAATGTCACTGAGAGCACAATATCTATGTGGGTAGAAGGGAAATAGCGGGACATAAAGCTGGAAGCAGGAAGATGCACAGCTCAGCAGCAAAAGAGAGTACATGTTCCTCGTAAATCTATGACCTAAGCCAGATACCTATTCTGCTGTTTTTTCCTGGTATTCTACAAACATGGAAAAGGAAATTTTGAAACATGTAATTTTCTACATTGAAGTAGCAACATTGCTATGTTAAAGACTTGTGTTTGCATCAAGTGTTATCAAAAATAATGGTTCTGTCTGCTCACCATCTGAGGGACTAGCAGTGTGTTGACTTTTTAGTAAGCCTAGTTGGTGTCTTACAGCAGCTCAGATATGAAGCTGCTAATTGTCTATGAACCCATAGTTTCCACGGTGGAAATGAATAATTCTTCAAAGCTGGAATGAAATGGTCAACCGCAATTAAAGTAGTTTGAAGAATGAGAAGAAAAGCATGATTTTGAATATAATCTAAGAGCTCACATAGTGAACACTATCCATGTTGTGAGAGGGATGATAGTTTTGTAATTATGTACTTAGAAGCCTTACCATTATGCTTCACTCTAGAATGCTAAATTAAATGTTCATAGCCAATCTCAGTTATTACCATGTCACGTCTTGTCTTTGATTCAGGATAGTATTTTTTTAAACATGGATATTTTCCTTATAATACATATCTATGGTATAAAAAGCAAAGATATTTTGTTACCTTAGTACAGGTAGACCATTTACTATAAAGCTATTGATATAAGGGTCAATAATAATTTTCCCATCTACCAATCATTCATCTACTATTAGGTTATATTGCTATTCCTTTAAGAGTGTACATGTGATGTTTATACATTGATCTGTAGAACGTAAAATGGAAATGCAGGTGTCTGTGCCATGTGTCAGGTGCAAAGCCATGTGCAAAAACATCTTAGCACAAAAGCTAAGAGTTACCGCTTCCTTCTTCCAGAACTTCAGAAGTGACCCCCAGCAGAAGGGGGTCCTGAAGTAGTGTGGGAATATCTGATAGTGCTAACTTTAAATGGTTACCAGTAGAGTAGTCTGCATCTAAATGCTCTTCAACTGAGCTAGGTAAAGGAGTTCAATCTTGGGAGATTAGTTGGGAAAACAATCGCTTTAGAGACTAGGCATGTACTCTTCTAGTCCCACAGATCAGCATATGACAGAAGAGCTATGACAAGGAAGGAAGAAGGACAGAATGAGAGTGATGGATACAAAAATTCATTGTTTCATTTGCCATTTAGAGTTATGATAGAAGAACTGAAGATATCGTAATTGCCAAAAC
Organism: Chlamydotis macqueenii; assembly: GCF_036417535.1. NCBI lineage: Eukaryota > Metazoa > Chordata > Aves > Otidiformes > Otididae > Chlamydotis > Chlamydotis macqueenii. Next base: position 140,655,258 of record NC_141556.1, on the reverse strand, counting down.
ACCTTGTGATGTTGACTGGCTGAAAAAAAAGTGGTCACAAGAAATCATTGGGGTTTTTTTCTATTAAATTTCTCTAGATTTCCAGAAAGAACTCAAACCAATATGTTTGTTAACTTTTCAGTAGCAACCATTAAGCATTGAATCACTCTATTTTTCTGCAGAATAAAGATGATGAGATCAACTGTAGGTATGTTATTGACTCACGAACAGATCAATTTCTTTATACTTAGCCTTTTGTTCTGGTTTTGTTAGTGAGGGGGGGCCTAAGGTGGTAGCTTCAGTAGGAAACTGCTAGAAGTCGCTCCCCTTTGTTCAGTGGACTGGCCAGGCCTACGGCGGACCCGCTGCTGGCCAAGGCCGAGCCAATTGGTAGCAGAATGTCCCGTGATAACACCTCTGCGATAACGTATTTAAGAAAGGGAAAACACGAAAAAAAAGGGAGAAGATGTGAAGCAGCTGAGCGGGGGGCAGAGAGGGGGAGGCGCGAGCCTCATGGGCCTTGCAGGCCTCACCCTCTGGCCTCCTGCCGGGCAGCCGACTGGGCCCAACTCGGCCCGGCCTGCCTGCAAGAAGTGGAGAGGAGATGAGAAGTGAATAAGATGTAAAAAGGATCCTGAGAGCCTGTTGTGAGGAATGGCTGCAGACGCCAAGGTCAGTTCAGAAGGAGGGGCTCCTAGCTCCTGGCCAAGATTCCTCTGCAACTCGTGGTGAAGACTATGGTGGAGCCCCCTGCAGCCCATGGAGGTCCACAGAGGGGCAGAGATCCACCTGCAGCCCATGGAGGACCCCACGCTGGAGCAGGTGGAGGTCTGAAGGAGGCTGTGGCCCGTGGAGGGCCCGCTGGGACAGCTGTTCTAGAGGGACTGCACCCTGTGGAAGAAATGACCCACGCTGGAGCAGTTTCACGAAGGACTATGGCCCGTGGGAGGGACCCCATGCTGGAGCAGAGGAGGAATGCGAGGAGTTCTTCCCCCGACAATGATACAGTGGCGTAAAACAACGCGTGATGAACTGACCGAGACCCCCACTCCCTTTTTACCCCCCGTGCCGCTCGGGAGGGGAAGGTAGTAGAGATAATGTTAAGCCCGGGAAGAGGGAGGGGTTGGGGGAGGTTATCTTGTTCACTGTCTCATTCTCCTGCTAATTTTAGAAATAAATGAATAGTTTTTCCCAAGTCAAGTCTGTTTTGCTCGTAACGGTAACTTTAAGGATTTCTCCCTGTCCTTATCTCAAACCTTGAGCTGTTTTCCTTATATCATCTCCCCCTATTCTCTTGGAGGGTGGGGGGAGAGAGAGAGAGACTGCGTAGTCTGGTCCCTATCGGGGCTGAACTACGACACCTTTATTGCAACATGTATTTCTCTTTAGTATTATTAAGCATATTAAACCAAAAGGGGAAAAAAAAAACCAAAAACCCCAAGCTTATTCAGTGTCCTGACCCTTTATGCTAGGTAAGAAATTATCTCAGGAGTTCAAATGCATGCATGAGGGGAGGCCTTAAGACATTTTTATTCTCTTTTTTTCATTACCATTGTTCCATTGTTCTACCTGATTTGAATATCAAATCCTTGATCTCAGAGAAGGCTAGACTGCCGTTTTACAATTCACTTAGTTCCTAGTCTGACAGTTTCTGGACAGACTGATATAGGAACACACAAAAAAGTCAGTGAAAATTCATGAAATCTCAGACATGTCCCTGTTTTGTCAGATGAAATGCATTTTAATAAAGCATCTGCATGCTCTTGAAAACAAGTGGATGGGTTACAGGTTTTTGCCTTCTGCACAATTATATTTCCCTTGCTCCTGTCTACTTCTTTCTGGAGGGTCCCTGCTCGTCCTTGTCAGAAGAATCACAAACTCACTATCTGTTGGGAAAACACTTATGTGAGAACTGTCTGTTTAACCCTATGAGACTTTGAATGCAAAAATACTTAGCTCCTAGGTTTGAGAATGGGCTTTCTCAAGCTAAGACCATACGCCATGTATACAGAAGCTAATTTAAGAATTAAAATATGATGAAATTAATAAAAGACCGAGTGTCAAAATGAACAGACTCTTTAATCTATTTTATCATAGTTCCAAAACATTGCACTTCTGTGCTTTTCTAGAGACTTTTAACTTGTGATGCCATTCATTTCAAGCTTTATTTAAAAATCAATGTTTCAACAAACATGATTTTAATATAGCTCTGAAACATCAACTGAAAATCTAAACATTCAGAAGGTAACTCCCTCAAAATAATTTTAATTCTTGATGTTCATTCTTTTGGTTAACTCCTACTTTTCTAGCTAATGTCATCATTTTTTTTATGACTAACTTCTGGTTTAGTATGCCTTTACTGTCAGTACTTCATGCCCTTCTGTCTTTGAGTTCAAACATAGATTTTCTTCAAACATAGATTTTTACATGCATAGATGCAGTTCTTTTCTGTTTCTTGAATATAGTCTTTGTTAAACTATAAGAGTCACTTATTTTCAATCTTGATTTGGAAGCTAAAAGATACATCACTGGAATAATTTTTAATACAATAAAATGTATTCTGATTCACAGAACATTTTTCTAAGTTAAATTGCAGGACTGACTGTTTTCTGTAAAGATATCATGGATCTGGATATATTTGTAGGGTTTTTTTTTAACTCATGACTAGAGTTTTCCTTTCAGATTATAAAATATTGTAATTCTAGTAAGAAGAAGTAAAATTACAACTGTATATGAAATTTCTATTTTTTCCTGCTGACAAAAATTAGTTCTGTTCAAGACTTTGGGGACTTAATTAGTCATAGGTCATGAGAAAATATGTGGTCAATGCAAGGATTACTATTTATAAGAGATTACAAAGGAGTTATGATATACTCTGTTCTTGTTACGTGCTAATTAGCTTGAAATTATGATATGACAATCGCATTTTAGGTGGCTGCTACAAAGTATCATAGAAAATCTTTTTGCTACTCATTCATTAAGGGAAAGACATTATGTTCTTGAGGAAAAAAAAGAGTAATTAGTGAAAATAAACTATGTTTAACCCTCTATTTAGCAAAGATCATGTGAATATTGTTTATAACCCATAATAATATTGATTATAATCCTTAAAAAATAATGTATTTGGTTTATGTAGCAAAAAGGAGCTGCAAGGGTGGCCTCTGTGAGGAGATGTCAAGGTCTTCACCTGTGTCAGACAAAGCTAGTTTCAACTGGCTCCAAACCAGACCTGCTGTTGGCCAAAGCCGAGACCATCAGTGATGCTGGTGGCACATTTGTGATAACATATTTAAGAAATTGTAAAAAATCCCTATGCAATGGCTGTGAGAGAGGAGTGAGAAAATGTAAGAGAAACAGCCTTACACACCCCAAAGTCAGAGAAGAAGGAGGGGGAGGAGGTCCTCCATGCACCTCTATAGCCCATGGAGAAGACCACAGTGAAGTCAGTTGTCTTCCTGCAGCCCATGGAGGATTATGTTGGAGCACATTTTCATCCTGCAGCCCATGCAGGATGCCACACCAGAGCAGGTGTATGTGCCCTGAAGGAAGTTGCATCCCATAGAGACACCACACTGGAGCAGGCTCCCGGTAGGAGCTGCAACTTGTAGAAAGGAGCACAAGCAGGAGCAGGTTTTCTGGCAGGAACTATGGCCTGTGTGAGACTCAAGTTGGAAGATTCTGTTCCCAAAAGACTGCACCCTGTGGAAAGGACCCATATTGGAGTAATTTATGAAGAACTGCAGCCCTTGGGAAGGACTCACTTTGGAGCAGTTCATGAAGGACTGTATGCTTTGGGAGAGACCACGAGCTGGAGCCGGGGAAGAGCGTAAGGAGGAAGTAGCAGCAGAGGTGAAGTATTATGAACTGACTGCAACCCAAACAATATTTGGGAATATTTTTTAACCAAAGTAAAGGCACTTCTCACTAAATACTGCTTTTGAAAAACATAATTATCCTTATCTTTTTGTTCAAACTTTCATCTCATCATTGAATTTTTATGGAAATTCTTTTAAACAGTAATTTGAAATTAATATTTAATGTTAGCCTTAAGCAGATAATTGCAATATTGGAAACATAGATATGAAAATACAAAGAATTTCAATTTTAATCTTAATAAGGAACAAGGTCTCCAGTAAAATTACATTCCTTCTGATATAAATGAGAATGATACTTAAAAGTGATACAGGAGCGTGTATAGCTCATTAGAACAATACTGAAGTGTATTGTAGTTCTCAGGACAAATTTGTTACATTCTAGTTGAATTCATACATAATTTTGTGGAGAATCAATACCGGTGAATTTAGTCTGTATGTCATCATGAGCTGGTTAGATTTTCACACTTGGGTCATGGCTGAGTAATTATAAAGTGACATTTTAATGGAGAGACCTGTGAACAAACCTGAAAATTATAAGCACATCTGAAAGGTTCACATAGCTGCATGTTTTGTACATCTTCCTTACTAATAAAATTCTGCAAATAATCTGCCTTTATCAGATGCAGAAAATGTTAAACCTTCTAGAAATGTCCACCATCCATTAATTCTTGGGTAGTCTGACTCTAGAGCCTGAAAGTCAGTTACAGAGTAACAGGGAGTTCACATTTGTTTCTAAGTGACAATCAGACAGGAAGGCACACACTGAATCTAGAAAATCTAAGGTTACCTGTTTTATCACACTTTGCCACAAAAAGGGATATCAGCAAACACTGAATTGTGGAAATTCAGCACTTTTCAAATGGACTTGAGATGACACATTCATTTCTGATCTTTAATTGTAGCTCTAGTTTTGGTATTCTTCAGGGGTGGTTTTTTTTTTTTTTGTAATTAACTTTCTTTTTTACAACAAATGACTATAATTTGCATTTTATATTATGAAATACTGTCTTAATATGTGGAGCTTTGGATATATATAGTTTCTCCTTGAAGGAGTACTACAATTGAATTATGAATCACTGGCAATTTACATCATGATGTGAGAGAATATGAGATCAGAGAATTTTTCTGTTTCTAGCTATGGATCCAAAATGGCTTAATTACAGAGATACAACAAAATCTATAGGAAAGGAACTAAATCTTCAGATTATTAATCCAGTTGCCATTGTAATTATTCTTTTCAACATAATCGGGTACCTTGATTTTTTTGTTGTTCTTTCAACAAACCAGAGAAATAAGAATTTCTTAATTTGCTGGAGACCTTCAGATACTTTCCACATCATTTTTGAAATAAGTGATGTTTAAAGGTGCAGTTGAAACTGCAAATATTTTTGAATGATCAAAACCTTTTGACTTCTGCAATTTTAAATCCTGCAGAAGAATAATATATTTGGGAGCTCATTGGTAGCCACAACCTTTCTCCTTTACTCGTAAAAATTGTTTGTATTTACATTAGTATTCAGGCTTTCTTAGAAAGCATGAAAACATTATCAAGAAAAAAACAGCAATGAAAAGTGTTTTAAGGAAAACATACAGATAAGGCAGTAACTGCTGTAGATATTCGAAAAATATATTATATATATGACAAACAGCCAAAATATGAACTTTATTACAACACTGATAAGGAGTTCAGATTTCATTCAAATAATGTAAAAACATTTGAAGAGTGATTTGTACTGTAACTAAATTTTAGAAGTTTTACATTACAATATGAATCAAATAAATGCAATCAGTTTGAGTATTGCCTGTGGAAAAAGAAAACAGACAAAAAAAAATTCAAAGAGTGCACTCATAAAATTCTTTATTTCTTTCTTTAGACAACTGTATAAAACCAACAATACAGAAAACATGCTGCAAAACCATCTTCCTAAAAGATCGTGTTAGAGTAGTAGTAATTTTTGCAGGTAGCATTTCTTTCCTTACATTAATTTAGTTAGTTATTCTCCAATGGTGGAAATCTACAACTGTTTAGAGAAATATCCCCCACTGTCTTTGTTGCTAAACAGTGCATCTTTTGCCAGTTTATACTGTATTTCTGTTTTCCCAATCTGGGATAGACAGATAGTTTTGAATTACAAGGATTTCATTAGCAAAAAACCCTAACATTGTTGTGGTCATCATATATGAGTAATAGTACAGATATTCCTAATTTCATAACAACATGTCATGAGAATTATTATTTATACTAGCTGTTTCTTTATATTTTGTTGCTAGTTATTTCTTCAATTGGTGCAGATTCTTGAATCTGTTTCTAAGAATGATATAAGGACATAACCACAGAAATAATCATTCTAGTCATTATATGTGTATGTATGTATATATTAATAACCATATCAAATCAGGTCAAAGTCTATCTAACCTGCATTCTGTCTTTGTTATTTCTCAATGATGCATACCTAGTAAAGACCATATATATAGTGATATTGCCTCGGCATACTTGTCCAGTGTGTAGCAGTGCCCAGCTTCTGATTCTTATATTTAACATACCCTCTTTACCAGGATACTTCAGAAACTTCACAAGTTTTGGTTTTTTTTTTTTTTTGTGACATCTGGTTAAAGTAAACAAACAAAGAAAAACAAACTCCAGTGGTTTATTGCTTCAATTCATTAGTTAGTTTTTAATTTACCCTAACTACAGTTCTTAGAAAACGTGTTTATAAATGTGGGAAATACAAATAATTGTGTTTAGAGTGCCAGTGAAGCAACAAGACACATTACCACCCTCCCTGACTAATACACTTATTTGTAATGTTACCTATCAAAAAAGATGAATCATAAAAGGAAAAAAAAGCCAAACAGATTTATTTTACCCTGGATGACAAAGAGGAATAAATTCATGTGGTGTGTCACTGACGGAGCATTATATCCTCAGAAACATAAGTACATTTCTTAATTTATATATTCTTACATTAATTTTATTTTTATTTACGTCTCTCTTTCTTGAACTCGTGGTTTATGTATCTCTGGCATTTCCCCAAGGAAATTATTTTGCTGGTGCTTTGACAGTCTATCTGAAATAAATGGAACAAAATTTACAAGTAATGTTTCAGGTGTTTTTATTTCTTAGGTTATTTACTTCTTAATGCAGGCTTTACTTCCACACTTGATAAAGTAAGTTGCAAACTCTCAAAACACGTTTTCTGTTGTGGCTTTTTTCCCCTCTTATAGTGAAATAATTGATCTCTTTAGTCCTTTATATGAAATAGCTCTTTCTTTTTAAGTAGTAGGACAAAGATTTTCTGGACCTACAAATAAATGTGGTTATGCAGCAGTTAAGAAACTGACTGTCAAATTAGATATTTCGATATTCATATCCTGTCTGCAGAGTGGCCATGTGGCTGTGATTTACAGCCCTTAATAAAGAAATTTTATTTCACTGCACTGCAATAGAAAGACCATGGAATTTTCCTTACTATTTCTGTTTTGTGCCCTCTAATAAATGTCAGTGAGGCAAGTATTTCTCATCTTAATTTCTTCATATATACAACTTATACACACATACACAAGCCTTGTATCCCCAGAGAGCCCAGGCTGTTGCGGTAGTAATAATCCATGCAAAAATTGCTCTGTTTCCTATTGGCAAAGAAAAAAATAAGTATCTCGCTCTGAAATGTGTGTTAGAGACATCTAAGAAATCTATACTGTGCAATTTGAATTGAGGAAAGGATCGCATTCATCTGCATGGGGTGATTCCCACTGACTTCAATAATTCTTAAATTAAAAAAAAAATTCAGGATTTGAATGCTCATATTGCTTTTATGTACTACTCATTTTACAATTTTGAGAATTTAACATAAATTACTTTGAAAAAAATGTACTTGACTTTGGAAACTTTAGAAACCACATGAACAATTTTATTTAATTCAAATTTCAGAACATCATGGTTCTACTATCTGCATCAAAGCTGATGACTATCTAAAACTGTGTTATGCTGAAACCTACAAATCAGCTTAAAGGAGATGGTTTTACCAGTAAGTATAAAGAAGATAATAGCCTTGCAATCTTTTCCAATAGACATTAAGTCCCATTCAGGCCTTTTCACCAGTCACATAGAATTGAATATTCTGGGATTCCTCCCAAAGTGAAAAATATGTAAGCACCTTCCTGGAATTACAGAAAGGACTTCAAATACACATATGCATAGACTATGAGAAAGATAAACTAAGAGAAAGATACCCTGATACTCATAAAAGTACTATGAGTGACAAGGTTTTGCTTTACCTGCATTTGTAAGAAAACAGTTTTTCCATAATATCACAAGTAAATACTTAAGCTTAGATCATTATAATATAAAATAAAATAGAGGAATGTATGGATAAAAAGTAGAAGATCAAACTGGATTTAAGAATAAAACAGACATCTACAAGTACACAGCATAAAATAAAAAAATAAAAACTTGAAAGTAACTCAAAGAAAAATATTCTGAAAACAAAAACAAATGCAAAAGCTTAAGATTAAGAAGGAAGTTTAAAATACAAAACAATGAAAAATAATAATTTTCATTCAGGTAGATTCAGAATAGATATTAGAAAAAAATTTTTACAGTGATGGTAGTAGAATAATGGAACAGGTTGCCCAGAGAGGTGGTAGATGTCCCTGGAAACATTCAAGGCCAGGTTGGATGGTGCTCTGAGCAACCTGATCTAGTCGAAGATGTCCCTGCTCCTTGCAGGATGGTTGGACTAGATGACCTGTAAAGGTCCCTTCCAAACCCAACTATTCTATTATTCTAATAAACACATCCTGCAGGATCTACCAGATAACAGATGGGAGGCATTATTAATGGGGAAAGTTTTTGTGATTTTTGCATCCTTGCCTGCCTGATCATCTGTTTCTATCTTATTTTTTTGTGTTCAGAATGTAACGGGGCAATTCCATTTTCATACATGCCTGAAAAAGCCTAGTATTTTTTTGAGTAGGAATAACAGGAGCAGATCTACTTCTGTATATTTAGTCCCTCTGCGATATAATAATGTATCAGTTGTGTAGTGCAATGATTTAAGAGTGAGTCTATATACATTGAAATCCTTATAAAATTAAGCAAAAATAATAAGCACAAATAACTACCTAGAATTTGATAAAGACACTAAAGTTAATAATCCATTAAAATCCAGGTCTAGAGTTGTCCATTTTCTTTGAAAGAGAACACTTTTTGTATCTCTGTAGAATAATTACCAGTTGGTCCAGCACTTTTCTGAATGGGAAGATCACAGCTCACAGAACAATTAATAGCATTCAGAGCATTAATAGCTCTGAATTTTGTAAGTTTTCACTAGAGGTCTTGTGTCAAAGTACTGAGCAAGCCTAATGATGCATAGTTTCAGCTGTTCTGGCTTCAGCTTGTAGCAGAAAGAATACAACCAAACAGATATTGCTCGTTCACAAGATCTCACATATTGAAAAAAAGAAGTGTTAAAAATATTCATGTAACTTTGTTAATACTGTAAAAGAAGACCAACATTAATATTTATATTTATGACATGTTCTTACTAGCTCCTTGTTATCTTCACTTTGGCTTTGTGCAATTCTCTACACTACGTAGAATTTTCCAGGATTAAGGTCAGATCCTTAACCCAGTAACTGATGACAATATATACTATATTAATGTAGCTGTTATCACTAATGCCAACTCAATATCTGTTCTCCAACACTTAGACACATTTTTTAAATAATTAACAGAATCACTTAGCTACAAGTTTTAATAGGCATCACTATGGTTTTAAAGCTTAATGAAAAAAATATTGAGAAATATGAATATGAAACTTGGCAAGGAAAAAGCCTTAATGAGAAGTGTGGGTGGTTTTTTGGTTGGTGGAAATTTTGGGGTTGCTTTTTGTTGGGGATTTTTTTTGGCGGATGGAGGTGGATGTTAAGACTCTTCTTTAATTAGATTAGTTTTTCAGTGAATTTATGCTTCTTTCCCCAAAACTTTGCTTGTTCCATGCCCATTCTCTTATACCACTTCAGTTCAAATTGAAAAAAAAAGAAAAAAGTAATTTTAAAGAGGCTCTGTGGTAAACATAGGTGTCTAATTACATATGTTTGGAAGATCACTTAGTCATTTTTCTAAGCCAATTATAAATTATACAGCCAAACTATTATGAAGTCTATCCTATACTAAGATACTTTGGTACTATAAAGCTATGGGTTAGCTCAGAGCAAGGGAAGTATAACAATACTAGACCTTGTACACATGACTTCACCTATATATATATGATAGATGAGGCACAATTCGTATTTTGAGAACATTTAGCTTGGAGCATAGCAGTTAATCACTTTGGGTAGGATTCATGTTGCCTAACTGTTGTCATTTAAAATGTAGGTGTTGGGTCAAAGCTCATTATTTAGACTTTCAGTATAATCAATGTGATGGACAAACGTAAATACATCATCCAACTTTTGAGACAATGTTCAGTTCACTGCCGAGACTCCTTGTCAATGTGGTGAAGACAAGAAGCTGAGCTAATTATACTACCTCACAAAACTCCCTGGAGGCTTAAGGGATCATCCTATGACATATTCTGGGAACTACTGCCTCTATTAAGGCTGCTAGGGAATAATTCAGAGATGATGCAATTGAGGCCTATGGCTGATCCAAATGGAGTGGCAAACTGTAAGATGAGCAACTCTTCCACCCAGAAAAAAAGTCTCCTGTGGAATGTTAAAAAAAAAGAGTTTTAGAGGGTTCTATCTTCCTGCAAACACCATGACATCCCCCATTTATATCATTGTTGCACACACTCCTTTTTCCCTGTTGTTCACTGTACTAGAGAACTGTTGTGTTTATGGGGTTTTCTGTTTGTGAAAAAATTTAAAGAATTGTGGTTTACTTGGTGATTTAATTGGTTTACTTCCAAAACAGAAAAGTGAAATTATAATAAAATTATAATTAACCAGTGTTTTGAAGATACAGGGCTTGCTACTTCATTTATTTCAGGATTAATTTATAATTAAAAACTTCCTATCATAAAATTTAAAGATATGTTACAATGTAATAATAATTTTATATAGCTGGCAGAAAATTTATTTGTCTTTTAAGTAAAGATTAGTAAAGAGATTTTAAAATTCTGCAAGTTGAAGTACTTTCTACTTTATATTTTGGAAGTCAGAAATTAGGAGCCTGAATTTTGAGAAAGATCAACAATGCAGACATCTAAAACAACGGCTGAATTTTATTTTCAAAGCACATAAGAATTTTATTCTCTGCAAGCCCTGGGCTAAAAATTCAAGTTAGATAAGTTGAATTGTGTTGATATAAAGTTACATTTATTTTTAAGAACAACGCTTTCTTCAGGGCATTAAAATCTTGGCTGTGAAGGCAAATGCACCCTTATTTATATTGACAAAGACATACAAGTGCTTTTATTCTCCTAATGCATGGTGAAGGTTTTCTGGTTCATCCACAGTTCTACTATCCCAGGGGAAACAGCCAGAAACATGCTGAACTACTAGAGCAACACTGGGCTATTTTACTACTTACAATGCATAGTGAAGGCTAGTCCCTGTGCTTTCTCTAAAGAGTAGTGGAACAGAAAACAGCTTAGTTGTTTTGGGTGTGTATGGATAAAGAAAATGCTGGAATAGAAAACGTGGTGTCTAACTCTTCAACAAAGGAGATAATGTGAAAAACTAAAATAATAAATATCTTTTAAATTTGCTTAAAATCTTAGAAAAGTCAATTTCAGAGTAGTTTTGTTTGAAAGACATGATGAAGCTAATTTCTAATACAATGTGTAACAATGTGTAATTGGGTTTTATAGGAAAGTCATAAACAGACTTGGTTTACTTCCAAAACAGAACAATGAAATTACAATTAAATTCTAATTAAGTGATATTTTGAAGATATTGCATTTGCTACTTCATTTATTTCAGGTCTTATTTATAATTAAGAGCTTCCTATCATAAAATTTAAAGATATGTTAGAATGTAATAATACTGTAAATGCCGAGCAGGTTATAAGTTTGCCTATACTACCAAAAATACTCAAATATTATACCCTTTAACTTGTATTAGGAACTACATCTAAGTTCTGGTTCTCATGACTTTTAGGTGTTACATGTGCTCTATGCGAGCTTTATGTCGACAGGTTCTGCAAAACGTATGGAACTTCAACTTTTGATTCAGATAACTGCAAGGAAAATAAAGTATAATTGTTTCTAATAGCAACACTATTACACTAGCTCTAGATGCTGAGTGAAATAGTTTTCCATACAACAGATTCTAAAATTAATTTGCACATTAAAAAACCAAGGCCTTGCCAAGGAATTTACAGTAAATTGAACCAGCAGCTACTTCAGAAGTATGTATATATTAGTGGCTTTTCCTGCTGTTTGGTAATACAAATTGAATTCCGCTTGAATATATTTAGAGTAGAGGCTGACATCTAAAATCCAAATAATACCATGCTACTTGTCACAGAGTCACCAACATTACTCTGACCTTATGATGCCAGCTCTTTTTCTGTGTCTTGTTCATGAGACAGTGAAGCCCTCCAAGACTCTCTTGATAGAGTGGAAAATGTGCTGGGAAATGAAACATTTTTTAAGATTTCTCAGGCTTTACAGCTGTGTCAGCAAGCTAAGCAATTATATGGTTTTGTCTGTTAATCTTAAATCCCACTTGGCTGATGCTGGAATTAGATTAAATGCATATAAAAACATTTACTCCTAATATTAAACCCCAACAACATAGAAATTTAAACAAACAAAAAAAAAAACCCAAAACCAAAAACAAAATAAAAGCCCAAATGTAATACTTTTAAAGGATAAATATGCATATCTGCCTTAAATTGAGATTACTTCAGGAAGGTTTTATTTATTTTATCTCCCCGATTTACCCTCATACTCCTGTTAAGGTAATACTAAAGTTTTCCGAATTTTCTGTTCATATCTTATGAACAGGTTGCACCTGATTAACAGACTTCACATTTGACCTTACATGTAAGAGTAACAGAACTCCAAAAGGAAACACTTTATGGAACATTTGCTGCACGAAGTTATGCATGAGATATGCATTAAAATAGATAATTTTGTAGCTCTCAACTCTTTCAAGTGTCCCAAAGGATTTAATCTCTCATTCAAATCTCATCCTATTTCTTCCTTATCCAGGAGAAAATTATCTTGACAGGCGTTGATATGTGGGTTTATGTGAACATCATGAAGTTCAACAAGTGAAAGGTCCTGCACCTGGGTCAGGGTAATTTCCAGTATCAATACAGACTTGGGGCTGAATGGATTGAGAGCAGTCCTGGAAAGAATGAGTTGGGGATACTGGTGGATGAAAAATTGGACATGAGACAGCAATGTGTGTTTGCATCCCAGAAAGCCAATCATATCCTGGGCTGCATAAAGAGAAATGTACCCAGCAGGTTGAGGAAGGTGATTCTTCCCATCTACTCTGCTCTGGTGAGAACTCATCCAGACTATTGCATCCAGCTCTGACATTCACAGTATGACAAAGACACGGATCTGTTAGGGTGGGTCCAGAGGGGGGCCACAAAAAAAAGATCAGAGGGCTGGAATACCTCTTCTCTGAAGAAAGACTGAGAGAGCTGGGGTTGGTCAACCTGGAGAGGATAAGGCTCCAGGAAGATCTTACTGCAGCCTTCCCATATGTAAATGAGACTTATAAGAAAGATAGAGAGAGAGATTTTTCCAGGGCCTGTAGTGACAGCAGAAGGAGCAACGGTTTTAAACTGAAATAAGATAGGTTTAGATTGGACAGTCTTCTCCTGCTGTTGTTTCCTAGTATCTTACTAAGGATATTTGTGTTCATACAAGATATTCCTCATTCATAACGTTATCTACAGTCTGCTCAGTCTCATAGGTTTTTTTGTAATGATTGGACTCTGGATCACAGCATTGCCTTTCTGATGTGCAGTGAATAAATAACTAGAGCTGTTGTTTTATACCTAGGACTAAGTCCCTTTATAACTTTTTTTCAGTCACAAACTGTAATAGGAGCTGGGAAAGTCACTAAGGTTCTCATTCAAATTCCATTAAGAAACATTGGGTGACATATTTAGTAATCAGAATTAGTAGATGACAAATTCATATTTTGCAAATAATTTGTCTGAAGTGTAACTGATCCTGATTGCTACTGATTCTGATGTTTGTGAAACTACTTAGTGATTCACCAGTTCCTCCATCTGATCATGTAAAGTATATGGCCACCTTTATCAAATTTACTGACTGAAATCATAAAAATGCTCACTAATGAATTGGAAATGGCAAATTGAAACCAACTTTTGACATGTGTAAACATGTCGTCAGATATTTCTGGAATTTCACTTTCAGTAAACAGGAATAAAAAATAGTTTGTGCACGCTGATGAAAAGATCTGATAGTAAAACCTGTATAAAACTGTGTGTACATACCACAAATTTGAATTTTGTAAGAAAGACAAGAGAGTTCTACTACTTTTTTTTTTTTCCTGTTTCAGAGTTCTGTTTGCAAGCTTTGGTCCTAAAGGGCCACAGCTGAAAACACTAAATTCTGGTTATTAGAGTTTTTAATCAGACCTATATTTTACTCAGGAAAAATATAAAGGAGCAGGACTATGTACATTATGACTAGGTTTGTGGAATTAGTACTTTTACTTCGATCCACTCCAGTGTAAGAAGGTCATTGACAGTATTTGTGAGTTAACTTCTTTGGCCTTTGAGTGATAAGATTAAGGTTAGCAAAATCCAGTTCTTTTTATGAGAAAGACACATACAAATGACCAACAGACAAACAAACAAACAAAATGTGTGTGTACGCACACAGGTATATATGTGTCGTGGTATTGTTAGTGAAGGGGGGCCTAAGGCAGTAGCTTCTGTAGGAAACTGCTAGAAGTCACTCCCCTTTCTTCAGTGGACTCGGCCGGGCCTAGGGCAGACCTGTTGCTGGCCAAGGCCGAGCTGATTGGTAGCAGAATGTTCTGTGAAAATGCCTCTGCGATAACGTATTTAAGAAGGGGAAAACAGAAAAAAAAGAGAGAAGAGAAGATGTGAAGAAGCTGAGCGGGGGGCAGAGGTGCAGAGGGGGAGGCGCAGGCCTCATGGGCCTTGCAGGCCTCACCCTCTGGCCTCTCGCCAGGCAGCCGACTGGGCCCGACTCGGTCCGGCCCAGCTGCAAGAAGTGGAGAGGAGATGAGATATGAATAAGATGTAAAAAAGATCCTAAGAGACATCTGCCAGCCTGTTGTGAGGAACGGCTGCAGACGCCAAGGTCAGTTCAGAAGGAGGGGGAGGAGTAATGCGGCTCCTGGCCAAGATTCCCCTGCAGCCTGTGGTGAAGACCATGGTGGAGCAGGTTGTCCCCCTGCAGCCCATGGAGGTCCACGGAGGAGCAGAGATCCACTTGGAGCCCGTGAAGGACCCCGTACTGGGGGAGGTGGATGCCTGAAGGCGGCTGTGGCCCGTGGAGGGCCCGCTGGGACAGCTGTTCTGAAGGGACTGTACTCCGTGGAAGAGATAACCCACGCCGGAGCAGTTCCACGAAGGACTGTGGCGTATGGGTGGGACCCCACACTGGAGCAGGGGAGGAATGTAAGGAGTTCTTCCCCCGACCATGAAGCTGCGGCGTGAAACAACGTATGATGAACTTACCGCGACCCCCATTCCCTCTTCCCCCCTGTGCCACTCGGGGGGGGGGGAAGGTAGTTGTAGTAGAGATAATGCTAAGCTTGGGAAGAGGGAGGGGTGGGGCAGGTTATCTTGTTCTCTGTCTCATTATCCTGCTGTTTGTAATAATAAATGAATAGTTTTCCCCAAGTCGAGTCTGTTTTGCCCGTGATGGTAACTTTAAGGATTTCTCCCTGTCCTTATCTCAAACCTCGAGCCGTTTTTCCTCATATTTTCTCTCCCTGTTCCCTCGGAAGGTGGGGGGAGTGAGAGAGAGACTGCGTAGTCTGGTCCTGATCAGGGCTGAACTACAACAATATGCTACATATAATATATGTATGTAAAACAGGTGAAGATGTAAGAGAGAGGCAGAGATTATACAGATACAGATATGCATATAGACTTTCTTCTTTGTGCATATGTATTTTATGAAAAGCAATATACCACATATAGAGATTGATGACTTTAATCTGAAAAAATACATATAAGCAAACAAAGACAGATTAAAAGTTAAAAAATAAAAAAGCAAAAGAAAATAAAGGAAAAAAGAGATTAGCTCATAAGGCAAACAGAAAGTAAAAGAGATAATGGTGCATCCCCTTGTTAGATTTTTTTTATTATTATTTCAAAGCCAATTTTACATGTAAATATATAGCTAGCATTTTGTTTCTGTATCTATTATTTCACATGCACTACAGGACCGAAATAGCAAAACTGACACCTAGACAGCATAGTATTAAAATGTGAAACCATTTCTAGAAAGCTGTATACGGTACGTCAAAGCACAGTCAGCCTGCATTAGCTTAGTAAAACTGTACTGCATCACTGAACATTAGCTCTATTTCATCCATCATGGTGCAGAGATTGCTTATTGTGTTCCCAGGGCTCTTTTATATGAAAAAGCAATAGTACTGTCTGCCAAAACAGTCTTGCCCTGTCAGAGTAGTTTTAATTGAGCTGAGCCATAGGACCCTGCCCAGTGCTATTACAGGAGCAGGGAACCATTTGGTAAATAGCACTCCATGAGATTATAGCTGTTAAGAGTATAATGGACAGTTACTTTAATATCCTGCCCAACTAGGATACTATTAACATGTCCATAGGTAGTCATTTTACCTAGTTATCCTTTTTCCTAAAACAGTGTGGGTCTGATGCTTTATATCTATCTTTTATGTGAAAATCACTGCTTGTATTGGCAACAAGTGTTATCCGTTCTATTGTCATGGAAAGGAGACAGAAGAGGTCGTCTTTAGAAAGCAAACATTTACTGCTTTAATTCTTTCTGCTTCTTTAAAGCAACTATATTATGCAAGTAGAGTGAAAATTAATGGGATTTAAACATTTTATATATTTTTCAAATGAAAATATGTTAATGATTCAATGGAAAAACAAGTCGATAAGAAAAGTATTTTATTTTGAAGGTTATGAGAACAGATTGCAAATACTGATAAATACAAACAAGTGTAAATAGGAACCTGAAAATGTACTTTTTTCAATTGTTTTATTTGAGTAGCTCTGATACTTGTACACATATTACTTATTTTAAATCATTCCTTTTTAGTTTCAAATTGATTTACAAGGTAGCATATTAGCACAGCAGCATGTCTGGAAAGAAAACAAACAATAACTAAGTACTTCCCAGCAAGCTTACATGAGTTTATGTATGAGAAAAAAAAAATATCATAAGTCACCAAAGTGGAATTAGAAATGCACGTTATTTCCCTGGCTGTTGAATACAGGACATAAATAGAAGTCCCCTTAATTTCATATCTCTGACAAGCCATCAGACATCAAATAAATAGATACAATGAATTCTTATGATGATAGTGAGGATTTCTGCAATTCTATTAATTCAGTTTAACATATTTACCTACATCAGGCAGCAAACTGCTGTGAATATGGGGTGCATTGTACTTCCATTCTATATAGATAATCTAATGTGTCTGCCCAGCACTGAAGACCCACTGGAGAATCATAGAATCATTCAGGTTGAAAATCATCAGTTTGCAAGGTAATGGCATTGTGGAGACCAGAATATGGAGTTATTTTTTTCAGAGATAAAACAAAAAAAAAAAAAAAGAGAAGTCAAAAACCAGAATAAGACAGGATGGGACAGGTTTTAGAAATTATTGAGATTAAGGTGAATGTTCCCCAACACACTCTTTATAGCCAGCGGAGAAAAAACAGACCTAAAAGGCACAATATGTCTAATGTAATTTTTTACTTCCTGTAAGGATAAGATGAATCACTGACCAGAAATTTTTACTTCTTTTGAAAAGATTTTGACCTATGTTCACAGACTATTCTCAAATAATGAACAAACCTAACTAACAAACTGAAGATAGATACACTTTTTAGCTTCTTGAGGTATTTTTGTACAAGCTAAACCAAAGTGTGTTCATAGGAATCCTTTCAGGAGATTTATACTACTCTATGTGTTTAAGTGCAAATTCAAGTGTTTACAATGTATAGGCAGTGTGAGAAAAGCATTTACACTTAAAGTGCCTTTACTTCTCTCTTCAGACATAAGCTGTTTTCTGGAAATTACTGTTGTGGCAGCCTTGTTAAAACTGGAAAAACCCTAAAATTCAGATTGTTTGCAATAAAGGCAAACACAGGTACCAACAGTTTTCCTTCAAAGAGATTATACAACAATGAGATTATAACAATGACACTTTATCTCATGAACCAGAAAGACAACTACCTCTTCATAAGCAACAGGACTAGTACCAGAAATCTACCAGGTACATAATATTATAGATTAAATAAAAGTTAACAGCTCATTTAGAACTCATAGCTCCCTGGAGGGCAACTTTACAATAAAATATAAATCTGTAATTAATTAATAATTTTCACTCCTACAGTGCTTTCTTTTCCAAGGCATGAGTCTTTCCATCTTTGAAGATCAATAGAAACTGATATAGGTCAGTTGTTGTTTTTATGTACATCATAATGTTAGGGGTAATTACTACAATATTCCACTTTTCAAATAATACACAAATATATTTATTTAAAATTTACTTTTGCAAAGTAACAAAATAAAAAAAAAATATTTGGAGATTTCTATTTCTCTACACACTTGTGAGAAGCTCTGGAAGACCATGTCTCTAGTAATCTACCTCTCCAACTGTTGAAGTGGCATTAAGCAAGCAGTTTAATTTAATATTTCCTGGCTCCTGGCTCCTATGCTATTGCCCTCCCCTACTCCACTCCCACTCTCTCCATCTCATTTTGTCTGTGTGCTGTGTAGCATGTTCTTCTAACCCTCAGTGAATCAATTCAGCTAATTGCACTGTTAAAAAAGTAAACTTTTTTTTCACTCTTTTCTGCCTGTTTTCCTACCTTCCCTTCCTCTTCCTTCTCTTTGTTTCTTCCTCCTTCCCTTCCTCTTCCTTCCTCCTTTCCTCACTTTCTCTCTCTCTGTCAATATTTGTCTTAGGGCTAACAAGGAGTCAGCTGCATGACAGAGCTAGTGCAAGGAATTATTAGGAATGTCTCCCACAGAATAGCACTCCTGCCAACTGCATCAAAAGACCAAAACCTCAGCAGTAGCAGGATATGTGACTAACCTCTCAGTCTCAGACACTCTTGCCCTGAGAGGTCTAACCCTGACCCTTGCAGCTGTAGGGGCTGCGACTGTAGGCTGTGCACATCTACAACATGTTGGACCTGGAATGAACTACAAAAGCACTTATCATCACTGGAGAAAACTTGTAAGATGACAGTAAGTAATGCTAAGTCATTGTCAGAAAAAGTATGTGAAACTTATTTTTAATCACTTTTTCACCAGGGAACCTGTAGATTCTGGTTGAACATCTCTGTAGGGGGAGAAGGCATATCACTCTAGATCAAAAGGGAAATGCCAGTTGGATGGTGGAAATTATTTAAAACATTGTGTAGCAGCTATTTTGTCTGCCTCTTTTTATCCAAGCTCCATCAATCTCTTCCAGCTACTCTTACACTAAAAATGGATCTCTAGAAACTTGATTGCTGCAGGACTCTACCTACTAGTCTTACTCAAAAGCAAATTTGGGTGATGTAAAGCAGGTGTTGTTAAATAGTGTATTGCGAGTTAATTAATCATCAATGGAGAATCTGAAATCTGTTCCAAATAGCAATGCAAACACCCAAAATATGGAAATTCCAGGTTTCTTTTCAGCTGTCTTAGCTAAATTATCATGTATTTTATAAGCCAGCATGCTTAGGGGAAAATGTGTTTTCCTCACAAATTAAATATGCAAATTGTCTCAGACAGCAACATTTGAATTGTAGTGACAACATAATTTTTTTGAGTTTGTCTCCTGTCAGTAAAAACAAGAAACAATACGTACTACATTCTATAATATACTTTGTAAATGTCTTCTCCATATCTTTGACATTACCAAATTAAAATAATTTTCTAATTTATATTGTTTTAATGACTTCTGCTTCAATTTCGAACCCACAATCAAAATTAAAGGAAAACAAAGGAACCATCATTACAAACGTTGATTACATATTGTAACAGGAACTTCAGTGAAAGAAAATTAATATAAAAGAAGCTGTTAGGTTGTCAGACGTGACACAGACAACTAGTACACAGATATTGTAGATCTAAGATTTTTTGAAGACTAAAAATAGGTCCTCTTGTATTTAGAAGAAACTGTTGTAGTCTTGGATATCACTGAATGACAGTAGTTGAGAAATGTAACTAAAAGTACATAGAAGGACATTTCTTTGCAACAGAAAAAAAAAAAAAAAGCACTGAAATTTAAAAAGAAGCTTAGAAATGTTTGCCAGTAGTTGCTTACACATCATAATAATGAGTAGGACTGTATAATACAAGAATACTACCATATTCAACTTGAGGAAATTAACTCATAGTGAATTAATAAAGCAAATAAGCAAAGTGCAATGCACTAAAAGAAATAAATTGGAAGAATTCTGGAAAATATTCAAAAAGGCACCTTGAAGAATGAAGTCTATAGGAAGTACATATGAGTCAATATGTACAAAGGATTCCATGAATTATTGAGGATGAAAAGGAAAGTGAAGCTGGGGAGGAAGAAATTTAAAAAAAAAGCAAAGAAGCATGTCCAGAATCAATTAACATAGCCCTTGGTAAGAGCTTACAAATTAAAGAGACAGAAAGAATTATTCCTACTTACAACCTGTTAATTTCTTGCAATTATGGTTTGATCTAAAACTCGCTGTGGCCAGCTAAATTTTTGTAATACCTTGAGTGGGTTGACAACAGAGAGATATTAATTTTCCTTTCTTATTGATTGTCAAGAGTAACACTTCAACAGTACTTGCACAACAGAAATTAGAACAAAACCTGTTTCTGACTTGTTTCGAGGCTATTGCTTCTCAGAAGTGACAAAAAAAGATTCAAGGTTTTTCAAAATAATAAAAAATGTCTGTGCTTTTACAGATGGTACAATCATTAAAGTTTGGTGCAATAACTTTAAGAGAATTCTGCAGTAAAAACCACAAAAGCAAAGCCTTAAAATTATTTCTGTAACACTCTGTGTTGATTAAATTAAATGTGAAAGGTAGAAGGAGGATATAAACAGAGGTAGAGGAACTGTAGCACTATAATATAAAGGCCACTACACTATGGATGAAGTAATAGCTTTAAATTGAGTCTTTCAGCACAATAAATACTTTTGATTGGTAGTAATATCTGGTATATTATTTGGATATTTGTTGTATAAAACAAAGTTTGCTTTAGATGATAGATTTAAAAAAGAAGAATCGACAACAGTATAGTAGTTAACTGCTAAGACTGAATTAGCTATTCAGTGAGTTTACAGATGATATTTTCTTTCATATACTTGATAGGTTACCGTGGCTCCATACAGATGATGCTTTACCTTGCGAATTAAAAGGAATAAGTGGGTTTTTTTCCCCAGCACCTTGTATTCAAGAACTGATCATTTGTTCTTGCCAAAAACATATCTATGAGTGGTGACTACTTCACTCCCAAATGTCCCTAGGGTCCCTTAGTATGTAAGCAGTTTTTAACCACATCTTCCCACTGATTTAAGTTATAAGCTTATTTAAGAATTTATGTTACAAAACAAGCTTTGAGTTGTAATGTATCTCCAATGATAACTACCTCCATAAACTATAACATTCTTTTATAGCAAGCACACAGCAAGCAAGTAATGACACACAAATATCTGCCAAACCCATTGCTTTTCATGGCAGTACTGAGTTTTCTGTTTTTCACATTGCTTTACTGAGAAATTAAGCTAATCAGCTAATTTCACTGATGTCTGGCTCCAGGCTGAGAAAAATAAAATTGAATATTAAATCAAGTTGATCTGTACATGGTAAGAAATAACCTTGATACCAGAATATTTTAAAATTGTCTTGTGTTCTCCCCGTGTTTCAGTTCCTAATTTATTTTATTCTCACTGATTTTAATTTAAGCTATTTTTATTCAAAACCAAAATAAATAATAAGATAATCAGTTTTATCAGATGTAAAGCTTTTTTAATTACTTTAGAATAACTTAAATTATCTGCAAGAAGAGCAGGGCAAAAGAAAGAGTAGAGGAAAGGAAAATGGAGCACTGTGTCAAACAAAATTATGAAAGATGGTGGATGATGGATAATCTTATTTGCTGCGTCCTTAATTTCCAGTTGAAAAATCTTATACTGTCATTATTAGTTTTTTGATTACATTAGGATAAGGTAGTTGAAAATGACTTGACATATTTGTCTCTTTTTTTTGACATTTTCAGATTTAATTATGTGTTAATTAACTTGGAGTAATTCTATGAGACATTTATTCCCAACATCCTCCAGATTCCTGTGGACCTCAAATTATGAGGAAAAAAGTAATTGAAATCATGTTGGAACATTCTTTATTGTTGCAAATCAATTAAAACCAATGTTTTATAATACAGTTGTAAAAATAAAAGCCATGTGCTTCTGAACTGTCTTTGTGTTAGTTTGTGAATATTATTTTATGATAAATTGTTAGGAACTTCTTACAGATAATATTTAATAAAAGTATAGGAAAAAAAGGTTTGTTATTTAAATACACACATGATGTGAGAAACTAAGTATAGAATAATCAAATATGAATAATAGTTTTGCATAATGCTTTGAACGGGTAACTTGCAAAGCATTTCTAAAATATTAAATCTATTTTTTAATGGATTTGTATACACACATATATAGGCAACCTGTAAATATTCCTCTTTAAAAGTATTGCATGCTTTCAGGAAATGTAACCACCTACAGATTATTGCAAGCCAAATTAGAATTGACTGGAAACTCCAAGCATTTCTAAAAATAGCCTGCTAGCCTTTCTGTTGGTAGGAAAAAAACAACCTCAGACATCCTAAAAAACTGCATATTGTAATTAGACTAATAAAATACATGACAGAATAAATAAAAATGATTTTTTTTTTGTTCTAGTTATGTAACTCAAACTCTACCTTCATATGTAAAGAATGAAAGAAAAATAAATCAACTGTGATGGAAAATTAAGATCTTTGACATGAACTGAATAAAGATGGTATAGAAGAGGAGGAAGGGAAGATAAGAGAGTTCAATATTTACAAGGAAGGTAATGAACTTCAAATAACAAGTATGAAAAAAATAGAGAAAGGAAGATAAAAGATAAAATTGAAAAGAAAGAAATGTAAATTAATTTACATGTAAATATAAAGAAAGAAATACATTTAATTCATTGTGAATGAAACATTTTGCTTATGGCTCAGCAAAATTAAAGTGCATAGAATAAACTGGAGTTTCTTTAAAGTAGGACTGCACTGTTTCATAACATACCTTCCATTCCTAGGTATTGGTCCATGGTAGTCCTTCTTGCCTCTTGGAGTAAACGAGCTAGTTCCCTATGAACAAAGTCCAGTTGTGGCTCTGAGATACTCAGCAACATTACTGCTCAATAGAAACACAGATGAGATTGGACCCAGTTTGGCTGCCTTTTCCCTAAACATCTCCCTACTATTTTCTCAGCAAACATAGCACTGGGAAGTACCTGTTTTCTCATGCCAAAATCTTCAGGACATACAGAATGTATTCTGAATAATAAGTAACATTATTCCTTCAACTTTTCATATTTATGATAGAGAATTATATCCTTTGGAACAAATACAAATTTCTGCTATAAGCTCAGGGCTCATAACTTAAGAATTCTTCAGGAGGAGGAGGATTTAGATTTTAATATGTAGTGAAGATATGAAAAGGCAAGTCTGGTTGTAGGATGTATCAAGAAAGTTAATCACATGAGAAATAGCAAGCACTGGTGAGATCTTAACTGAAGTAATATTTATAATTCTAATAACATGAAACATGAATTCAAACTAAAGCAGTTAGAGCGAATGCTGTTATAATTAACAGGTAACTCTAAATAAAATAAGTATATAATTTATAGCTGTTCTCGTTTTGCCCTAGTTACCACACAGTTTTTCATTCACTCTCCCCCTCCCCAGCGAGATGGGGGAGAGAAATGGTAAGAAAGGAAAACTCATGGGTTGAGATGAAGACAGTTTACTAGAATAGCAAAGGAAAACTACAATAATAACTGTAAGGATGCTAAAATATTCAAAATGAACAATGTATGTTTTCTCACCACCCAATGTCTCAATGACCCATACAGCCCATCCCGAGCAACGATCATGGAACGAAGCCAAGCAGCAAGCAAAGGAGCAAAAGGGAGCCAGCAAACTAGAGGGAATGATGCCAGTGAACAAGAGAGAGAGATGAGATGGGTGCCTGGAAGCCAGATACCCACCCTGGCCAACCCTAACTTATATACTAAGCATGACATTTATGGCATAGAATACTCTCTTTGGCCAGTTTGGGTCAATTAATCTGGCTGTCTTTCTCCCAGCTTCCTGCATCTGCACGTTAGCGAGACTTGGAAAGCCGAACAGTGTCCTTGGTCTCATTAGTACCAACTCATATCATTGGTGTGTTTATCAACATTCTTCACATCCGAAATCCAAAACACCAGCTACTGGGAGGAAAATTAACTCCATCCTTGCCAAAACCAGGACAATAGCTTAACAAAGAAAGCTGTCACTGAATGAAATTTCTGTTTAAATTCACTAAGGGGGAAGACAGAGAGAGAGGGTAGTATTCACGAGGGAGAGAAAAGAGCTACCTAAGCTAAGATCAATTAACATAAAATTACACAATTGCATATGATGATATTGGCAGAAGAACAGGAGTATAACTTAAATTCAAGAAAAATGGGTGACAGCTAGAGGATATTTTCCGGTCTTTAAAATAACACAGTTGTGGAAGAATTTATTCTAGAAGAAATGGGGACAAAAATATATTTTTTTTTAAATCACCTCTATCAGTTCTTGAAAAAGATATTAGGGATCTGGTTCCATCGATTCAGGAAATTTTATTCAAGTCCCCTGCCATTACACTCCAAGATGCTGCATATTTATTTATTTATTTATTTACTACTGATATACTGAAAATGATTGTAGATATAGAAACATGAGGATATAGCAAAGTAGAAGCAGCATATGTTATTCACTGCTGTAAGAAGTTCTCATTTTCTTTACTATGTATTCACTATATTAGTGACTATATTAGTTATTTATCTCAAAATAAGAAATAAACAGTTGCTTTTCCTTGGAACAGTTTTGTTCTTGTTAATAAATTTTTATACAACTTCCGTTGGAACATTTTAAAAAATTTTAGCAATAAAATATTTATTGGCTCCAATAAGAGAAACTCTAGAGAGAAATGTACTTTGGCTTATTTCAGTTGAATAAAATATTGTCCAAGTATCAGAGAAATAGGTGTTACATTCATGTTCCTTTAAAGTAGAAATAAAACAATGGAAGCAGGTGATAGTATTTTTTTGCTACACAGAGCATTCCTAAATGAGAACAATTTACAAAGCTTGCAGTAAAAAAGGATCATACAAAAGTACTACTAAGCTGGGGAAGGAGGGGAAGAAAAAAAAAAGATCTGAACTATACTACCACTTTTAAAGCAAGCTGAATAGAATCATAGAATCACATGGTTGGATGGGACCTATAAGATCATCTAGTCCAACCGCCTTCACACTACCATTGCTGCCACAGCTACTAAACCATATCTTGTAGCTACATGATGTTTAATTCATCAGCGAGAGTGATATTTTCCCATTTTAAAATTATATTGCAAAAATTGCCACATAAAAAGTTGTTCTGGTTTTATCTAGTGAGGGAGGGGCTATGGTGGCAGCTTCTGCAAGAAGCTTCTAGAAGTTGTTTCCCTTCGTCCAGTGGACTTGGCTGGGCCTAGGGCAGACCCGCTGCTGGCCAGGGCTGAGCCAATTGGTGACAGAATGTTTCCTCATAATGCCTCTGTGATAACATATTTAAGAAGGGGGAAAACAGAATAAAAAGGAGATGTGAAGATGCTGAGTGGGAAGTGTGAGCCTTGTGAGCCTTCTGGGCCTTGCAGGCCTCACCCTCTGGCCTCCCACTGGGCAGCTGATGGGGCCCAGCCCAGCTGCAAGAAGTGCAGAGGAGATGTGAAGAGAACCTGAGAGGCGTCTGCCTGCCTGTTGTGAAGAATTTCTTGTGAGAGGAACAGCTGCAGATGTGAAGGTCAGTGAAAAAGGAGGGGGAGGAGTAATGCAGCTCCTGGCCAGAATTCTCCTGCAGCCTGTGGTGAAGAGCATGGTGAAGCAGGCTGTCCCCCTGCAGCCCATGGAGGTCCACAGAGGAGCAGAGATCCACCTGCAGCCTGTGGAGGACCCCACGCTGGGGCAGGTGGATGCCTGAAGGAGGCTGTGGCCTGTGGAGGGCCCACACTGGGGCAGTCTGTTCTGGAGGGACTGCACCCTGTGGAAGAAATGACCCACGCTGGAGCAGTTTCATGAAGGACTGTGGCCTGTGGGAGGGACCCCACAATGGAGCAGGGAAGGAATGTGAGGAGTTCTTCCCCTGACAACAAAGCAGTGGTGTAAAACAACTGTAACCCCCATTCCCTCTTCCCCACTGTGCTGCCCAGTAGGGGGAAGGTGGTCGAGATAATGTTAAGCCTGGGAAGAGGGAGGGGTGGAGGGAGGTTATCTTGTTCTCTGTCTCATTATCCTGCTTTGGTTTTATAAATAAATGGTTTTCCCCAAGTTGAGTCTGTTTTGCCTGTAACGGTAACTTTAAGGATTTCTCCCTGTCCTTATCTCACACCTCGAGGTTTTTTTTTCTTAAAGTATCTCTCCCTGTTCTCTTGGAGGGTGGTGGAAGTTAGAGAGACTGCGTAGTCTGGTCCTTATCAGGGCTAAACTACAGTACAAGTTTAGGGGACTATCGTAGTAAATCTTATTGAATGTTGTAAGCAAATAGTATCACAAAAATATTTTTCCAACTCTAGTGTTTTTTATGATGACATGCAAGAACAATTTCTAACATCTTGATTGTATCCATACCTTATATCTTTAATTCATGAAACTGTAAGGCTGAAAGAGGTCTCAAGTAGCCATTTAGTTGATTGTTCCGGGCAGAACCATCTACAGTTACAACAACCTTGATAGATACTTTAAATTTGGTCATAAAGGAGTCTGGTAATGGAGACTGCACAGTCATCCAAGGTAATTAATTTACTACAATGTACATTATTACTACTGTTAGAAAGTGTTTCCTAACACGTGATTTGAATCTTCCCTTCTTTGTCTTTAGTCCATTATTTCTAGGCAATTCACTATAGGCTTGCAGAACAGATTGTGACCTTCATTAGCTATAGCAACCTTTGTCTATCTGAAGCCTGTTACCGTGTCTTCTTCTCTGTCCTTCAGCCCATCCATCTTCTTGTAATTAGGTTAAATAAATGTCATTCTTTAACAAGGTCTTTGATCACTGAATCACTACTTTGTTTTTCAATGGGAAACTTGCCAGTGATTTTTCTAGTCTTTGTGTAGGATGCCATCCTAATCAATGATATTCCCTGATTGAGGAAGCTTCAGAGCAACCCCTGAATTTGATATCCCTTACACGAAATTAAGAAATTGTTCCAGTAGAAATGACATATCCAGGTATTGCTGATTTTGCTTCAGATTTCTTATTTACATCTCTTTCCAAATCTTAGAATTCATATATTTGATAAATATTTGTATTCCATGTTTATCAGATTCATTATCTGATTCTTAATCTACTGCTTAAAAGTTCTCAGTCTGTTTTTGACATAATCCTTGAGCTCCTGTTTCATCACAGGTGAATACATTTGCCAAAATTTCTGATTAGCATGACAGAATCGAACCACAGGGGTAATAAAAATAAATGTACTACTACAGTTGTATCAGAACAGACCAACTTTCGCTCCTAAGGACTAACAACACTGTTCTTCACATATGAAATATCCTTCCAAAAAAAAAAAAAATCTATCCTTGTAAATTAGTGAGATTGGTAAGAGTTTATTTTTTAATTCGAAAGAAGGTAAAAATGTTTTACACTATATAAGTTGAGTTCAACTAATGCATTAAAATTGAGATTGCAGCACAAACTGATCTATATGACTCTTCAGAGACAGAGTCCCACTGGATCATTTTCTCTCTTGATTGCTTTACATGTGTGAAGTTGCATTGATTCTGAACCTAACAGAAACTCTTCCATCATACAGCATCCAAGAAAATAAAGCCACTTTGAAAACTTTTTTTTTCCCAGATACAAAAATACTGCACAGGGTGTAATCAGCTGTCAACAAAGCAGACACAGATTTGTGTTTGCTATGCATCTGACAACTCTTTTTGCGTTCAAGTATTTCACAGTACAATTTATGAAGCAATCTTCTAGATGTACAGTGTGCATTTTGCTAAGAAACAGACAATGGAAGCTTTATAACCCTAAAAAGGTCAAATTTACCTCTTATGTTTTTTGTACTCTCAGTCAATATTTACCATGAAACTGTGTTTGCACAGTGGACTGGAGAATGATGCCTATAGCTAATGTCCCTGTAAGGTTGCTGTGTGAATTGGGAGATTCTTTAATGTCTAAGTCTTTCTGAAGAAGGTAGCTTTACTGTCCACAGCAAAATTCTTCTCTGCTTTGGGTCTATAGCTGTATTCAATATAGGTTGAAATAACATTATGCAGTATATCTTGATGCAAATAGTGTTGCCATGGTTTGAGTTTTGCCTTTGTTCCATTGATGCAGATAAGCCATAGTTAAATTTGTATTGTAGGCCAATCCATAAGCATCGCAAAATCACATAAAACTTCTGCTGACATCTCAAAATGTTAAATTAACTATAACCAATCTGAATTCCCACTAATTTTTAACTTGAGTATTTTTACTTGCTACAGAAATTCAATGAAAAATTCATATTCTTAGCCTTTCATGGTCCTGAGCTCTGAAGTATTTCTGTATTGTAATATATGTTCATCTGTTTGTCTCAACTTACTAAAATGGTTTATTTGGTTTCTATTAAATTATTCTTTTAATTTCCTTTTTTTTTTTTTTTTCACACACACAAAAAACCCCCTCTCTTTAATGTGTAGCATATATTCTAGTCAGAGAGGAAAAATGTTTTTACCTATGTGACAGTACCCATTAAATGTTTCGGTTTGTATCTTTCCCTGGCACAGATGCCCTTTAAAGCTTGCATTTGTTAATTTCACATCACTTGAGTTTACCATGTAAAAAGTATAATTTCAAGTATATTTCAGCATTATATTATTCAGTTACTGACTACTTTTTATGTAAAGGTTTTTAAAATTAATGCAAAACATCTTACTGCTCCTAGTAAAACTCATTAATAGCTTCTGAACTCTGGAAATTCAGTAGTAGGAGACAAATATCTAGCAACTGATTTGATTAGGTAATTATGTTAACTAGACATTTCCTCAGAAGGAATTTTTTTGACTAGAGAAAAGTTATACATTCTGTGGCACCTCTCAGGCACTGGGAAAAGATTTAGTTTTAAAGACCTAATTTAGATATCTTCAGTGTTTCTCCATATGCTTAGGTTCCCATGATATTCTGTGGAATATACTTATGTTCAGCTATTATTGTGGCATGGTGCATGTATTTTTCTGGAGGGAAAAAAAAAAAAAAGAGAAAAATCAGATTTCACAATTTATTGTGAAATTTATTTTTGTATGCTTCTGACGGCCTTCTCCCCCACAAGCTGCAAATATCAGAGGAGCACTTTGTAAAAAGAGATGTGAGACTAATATGCAAGACAAGTTTTATTCTTGTAAAAATGTATAACAAGATTATTTCTTACTTCTGTTTAACAGACAGGAATGGTTTCAGGAAGCTATATAAATAAAATATCTCAGTGCATATATTTCATGTGATATATGAAAGATTTTAACTTGCTATATCAGCAAACTAGGAGTTCAGCAGTGTTTGATGTGTTGCTCTCTTCTGTGCACAAGTTATAGTTCCAGCATATCTTGTAAAACTTCTATTTGTGGTAGTGAGTGGAAAAGGTTTTGTGGATCATGATCTGAGGGCCTCTGAACTAAATATATATATTTTTAATAGTGTCTATGACTAAAGGGAGCTGGGGTTGACTCAGACATCCCTACCAATCACATTGTCCTGGAAGCTTGCTCTTACTAATGTTACCAGGTATCTGACAGGAAAATATTCATTTCAAATATTTGAAAAGAGATTAAACAGCTGCTGTTATGGATTGAGTTTTGTGTGATATTTCACTGAAACATAACATATTTGTGACATAGCATGCTGAGATTCATGTGCTAAAACAACAAAATCTGATGTTCCATTTAAATTAATCTCAGTTAACATTCCCTTGTCCATGGGAGGATACTAGCAAAGCAAATGTACTGAATGGTTATCATGCTTCACTGGCTGTCTGGATCCATTACATTTGCATAACAATATATTTCTGAGGATGACTAAAACTTCTAATCATTTGCAAGGGAGAGAACAATGAGAGTATAAAATGGATTGTTCACGCAAAATATACAAAGACTTGACAGAGCAAAGTGAAAAAGGTGAGTATTTTGCTGGTTTGCCTTATGTCCCTTTTTAAAGGTTTTTAAATTAAGACATTACAACAGAAGGGGAAAAAAAACCCCACTTTTGGCACTTTCAAAGCTTAGGATATTGTGCTATGGTTTTTGAAATTTTGTAATGGAATGAGTCACAATACAAAAATAATTGCAGTAATAGAATTGGATGTTGGATTTGTTTTAACTACATTTTTTTCATGCAAAGTAGAGGTTTTACATTTGTACTTCAAAATTTTCAGATATAGTCAATAAAAGCTGGAATTACCTTTCTGCACAACGTAGTGATGTGCATCTGATTCTATTTTCTATACTTTATGCTGTAAAGTGACGATTTCCTATTTGCCCATTTTAAAAAGTGCATTTCTATATCCACTGTTTTACTCAGCCTGATCAGAAAGCAGAAAAAGAAAAAAAAAACTTCACTATTTTTAGATTGTTACCTTCTGTCCATCAACAGAAAAAAAAAAAAAAAAATCTATTTTTTCCTTCCCCCTCCCAGAAATGTTAGTTTTACGACATTTGCTTCTGCTTTTAATTGAACTTGTTATATAATATAGGTGAGCAGGACATTGCCCAGGAAGAGTGAGAATTTAGCTTTAGTCTAAAGAAGTTGTAACTACTTCTGTCATAGAGCAAATTGCCTTCAGAAACTGAGAGGCAGTAGTCTCAGAACATTGCCTAGTTCAATGACTAGGATATTTATTAAGAATTCCTGTGTCCTTGTGCACACATGTCCCTTCGTACCTATTTTCACCTTAAGCCTAAGTTGCCACGTGCCCTTTTTTAGCCAATGAAATACCCAGTAAGGACTACTACATAGACATACAAGTGCACAAAAACTCTGTAACGTATTTCAGCCTAAGTAGAAGAAAAAGTTATGAGAAGGTATATTATATATTGTAAACAAGTTCTTACATGTAGTAAGTTGTTACATGTTCCCTCCATTTTATAAAGATCTAGTAGAGATGGACCTCTCATCACAAAAGTGAGAGTTGCCATGATTACCCCTTCTAAGAAAAAGCTGAATTTGCTCTGGTTTCTAAGATGTTCTGAGAGAATGGTATACTGGCTCCTAACTGGTGTGTCCGGTCCATGTCTCTCTGGAGCTGCTTAAGTCTTGTGAGATATCCGATTAATAAACTATTCTTTCACACTGTACTAAACTAATTTAAATTTAAAATCACAACTCCTGACAGACTTGGGTCCTGACTAAGCTGAAATCCATTCTTCTAAAGTCCAGAGTCTATCCTCTGCAATTCCCCTTTCTCACTCACAGCCCGCCACTTCATGGTGACTACAGTCAAGGCTGCTGTTGATTACCACATCCCAAACAAGTTCTTCCTTGTCAGTGAATAGCACATCCAGCTGTGTGTCACTCCTGGTACCTGGCTGGCCCCTCCAGTACCTGTTTTAGCAAGTTATTCCTGCCCCACTCCAGAAATCCTGATGACTGCTTGTGTCCCATTGCACTGCCCTTCCAGCATGAGAATCACTGTTTGTGATACAGAAACTTCCTTCAGATGTCTAAAGGCTTTGACACACCCTCAGCCTGATCTGTAACACACTCCTACCATGATCTCCCCCTTACTGGCCTCCATCCTGACCCTGACCCTCAAGTTCTCCACTGGCCCATTGTCTGTCCCATCAAAGAGCTCTCTGCACCTGAGCTGCTCCTTCAGACACAGGCTAAGATCTTTGCCCCCTCATCTTCTCTGATGGCCTGTCCTAAAGAGAGGATACCTGTCTACTGCACATGGCCCACCATGTCTTAGTTATTCCAAAGATGTTGTAAATTTGTGATGGCATGGGAGCTCTAGTTCCTCCTGATTGTTTCCAAGGCTGTGCACATTAGTGAGTATGCACTGAAGAGGGCCTTCTTTCACCTTATTTTGTCTTTCCTGAAGTATCTCTTCTTACTGTCACCC
The DNA here is from genome assembly GCF_036417535.1 of Chlamydotis macqueenii. Classification (NCBI taxonomy): domain Eukaryota; kingdom Metazoa; phylum Chordata; class Aves; order Otidiformes; family Otididae; genus Chlamydotis; species Chlamydotis macqueenii. Next base: position 140,622,865 of record NC_141556.1, on the reverse strand, counting down.
TGTACACTTTGCTTTCCAGTCCTGTCCACTGACTGTGGTTTGTCCTCTCCGATCCTCATCTCATTCCCAAGTTAATGCTGGTCAGCTCTTCCCCATTCTCATGGATCCTGTCTTTCCCTAGGAGACCCTCAGAGACATTCCTGTAGTCAAAAAAGCCAAATCCCTGTTAATGACAACAGCTTTGCAAGCAGATGCTGACCTGCATCATCATTCCATACATCCTCTATGCCTCTGTAGTAACATATTTAAGAAATTGTAAAAAGCCACTGCACAGCAGCCGTAAGAGAGGCATGAGAAAATGTGAGAGAAACAGCCCTGTAGACACCAAGGTCAGAGAAGAAGGAAGGGGAGGAGGTTGCCCATGTACCAAAAGAGAGATTCCCCTGCAGCCCATGGAGAAGACCATGGTGAAGTCAGTTATCTCTGTGCAACCCTGAGGACCATGGCAGAGTAGATATCTACCTTGCAGCCTATGCAAGACATCATGCTGGAAAGGTGGATATGCCTTGAAGGAGACTGCAGCCCACAGAGACCTGATGATGGAGTAGGCTCCTGGCAGGAGCTGCAGCCTATGGAGAGAAGCACATGAAGGAACAGAATTTCTGGCAGGAAATGTGACCCTGTGGGAGACCTACACTGGGACAGTGTAAAGGACCCATGCTGGAGCAATTTTTGGAGAACTGCAGCCTATGGAAAAGACCCACATTGGAGCAGTTCGTGAAAGACTGTATCCCATGGGAGGAACTACACACTGGACTAGGTAGAAAGCGTGAGGATGAAGGAGCAGCAGACCTGAAGTGTTATGAACTGGCTGCAACACCCATTCCCCATACTCCTGTGCTGTTCAGGGAGGTGGAGGTAGAAGAGTTGAGAATGAAGAAGCAAAGCTGAGCCTGGCAATAAAGGGGAGGGGGGGAAGATGGTTTTAGTTTTGGTTTTATTTCTCACTACCCTACTCTATTTTAATTGACAATGAATTAAATTAATTCTCCAAAGTTGAGTCTATTTTGTCTGTGAGCAATCTCCCTGTCCTTATCTTTTCTTCTTATTTTCTTCCCCTGAGAAGCAGAATGGAGAGAATGCTTGGTGGACACCTGGCAGCCAGTCAAGGCTAACCCACCACAGTGTCCATGTGGAAGAGTCACAAGGACCATAGTCTGAGTTCTGGATAAGCAAGTTTCAAGATCCTTGTTCCCAAACCTCCACTGAATACAGTCTTTGCCTGTTCCTCCTGGAGGTTCGAGCTCTCCTCTTTGGAGGGCCTCAGATAAAATCCTGTCAGTCTCTTTTACATCTCTGTTGATGCTGTGCCATCTGCTCTCCTCTTGCCACAGCTCCTTACCCTGTTGACAGACCCGTCTCCCTTAGGCAGGGACAGCACCTCTGCCAGCTCCAGCTCCATGAGAGGCACTGGGTGGTCCCATGGCCCCAGGTCTAGCTGGCCTCATCCTCTCTCCAGCATAGTTATGCTGTGCTAGAGGTAGTTGCAGCAGTTGGTGGGGACCATTCCGTGTGGCACATAAACCTTGTCACATGTTCAGTGTTGCTCTGCCTTCAGGAGTGTACTAAGGGCATTCACTGCCCTTTAATACCTTAAATCAAAGGACTCTTTGTCAGTTAGATCTACAGATCTCAAATCTTTGCTGCAATCTGAAAGAGATACTATTTTTTACTGAATTATTGAATTCCAGATTTGTTCTCCTACTTCTGCTTGCATATGTGTGCTAGTTTTGGCTAGGATAATTTTGTTCGTAGTAGCTTGTTTTGGGGCTATGTTTTAGATTTATGCTGAAAACAGTGTTGATAATATAGAGATATTTTCATTATTGCTGAGCTGTTCTTGTGCAGGGTTCAAGGCCTTTTCTGCCTCTCACACCACTCCACCAACGAGTAGGCTGGGGTTGCACAAGAAGCTGCGAGGGGACACAGCCGGGACAGCTGACCCCAACTGAAGAGATATTCCATACCACATTACACCATATCCAGGATATAAACTGTAGAAAGAAGGAGGAAGTTGGAGATATTCAGAGTCATAACTCTTGTCTTCCCAAGTAACTGTTATGTGTGATGGAGCACTGCTTTCCTGCAGATGGCTGACCACCTGCCTGCCAATAAGAAGCAGTGAAATAATTCCTCCTTTTGCTTTGCTTGCATGTGTGGCTTTTGCTTTACCTATTAAATTGTCTTTAATTTAACCCATGAGTTTTCTCACTTTTTTTCTTCCCATTCTCTCTGCTATCCAACCGGGATGGATGGAGGGAGTGGCTATGTGAGGCTTCGTTGCCAGTTGGAGTTAAAACATCACAACATGTAAGGATGTAAAATGTTTCACTTTGAATGACTAAACTGTATTGAATTCTGTCCAGGCTTTCCTTTTCCCCATTTATTAAAATCCATTTGATCCAGTTCAGTGTATATGCATTGCCAGTTCCTGCCTCCAGTATAATGTCCCCTACGTTTGTAGAAATCACAGTTTCAGAACATTATAATTTACATATGGACACATGAATTTTGTCCCTGATCTGTACAATTTCTGAAACAAATCAGGAGAACTATAACCAATATAAAATAATCTTATTTTTTTAAAAATAAAATAAAATTATTGTTATAACATGGTGAATTCTATAACTAACTTTTTATCCTTTGCATTATAATTCCTTTATCGTTCCTATTATTGTTCCTTTTGGTTACATAGTGAATGAGAGAATAGTGAAGTAGAATGGCTTATAATAAAAAATTATAACTTAATAACTTTATCTCATAATCTTGATATTTGTACAAAATTCGTAATCGTGCCACTCAACTCTGTCTGACAATCTCACATATTTTATCTCTATTAAATATACTTAGCAGTATTGCTACACATATATTTAGTCATTTCTCTTAACTATTAAGTAAAGCTGAAACTTTTTCACGTATTCTATAATAATACACTATATCCATAATTTACAAATATTTCATGGCAATGTAGTCATTACATCAACATTTTCTAAGATAACATATCAAAACAGTTTATCCAATGAAACTTAAACAAATATTATACAAAGGTAAAATGGGCAAGTATTTTGTTTGGCAATAACGCTTTTCTCCTTAAGTTCACAAATTTTTAATCTTGATTTGTACCTCAGCAGTATATTTAAATTCTGAAACTTCAGAAGGAAGCATTCTATGTTTCCTGCAGTTTCATCTCTTTTAAAAATACTCAGCAGATTTAAAAATAATAATAAAAAAAACCCAAACAACCAAACCATGGAAATTTGTCTTCCTATTTCTAGATAAATTCTAAGATATTCTAAGGAGTGACAAGTCTGTTTACACACAAGCAAGCACGTAAAAGCACTGTAATCTAAATGGAAGAAATTGATTTGTAGTGCCGCATGAGCCCATTGATTTTCATTCTGACGAAAGAAAATAGCTGCATTGACTACGGTTAACAGGGAACGAGGTCCCTTTTCTGAAGTTAAGTGTATACTTCAGTAATCTGATAAACACATAATCTCTTCAGCAAGCAGATGCCATCACCTAAATGAAAAAGAAAAACCCAAACAAACAGCAATCTAATAACCACACCAGATACACTGTGCGGCATTACTCAGTGCCATCATCATCACTGCACCTTTTTTATGTCGACAAGAGAGCCGAAGGTGATTGAAGAGTACTTCAAGTCATAGCAAGCAAGTGGTAAGTTTGCTATGTTAGTTCTGTCAAGTGATGAGGCTTTCTAGAGGTCTATAACGTAGGTTTTGAAACTTAGCATACATGTTCACAAAATTTAGGAGCAGACTAAGGTGGCTAGTGTCTGCAAAGACTAATGTAGTCACAAAATGAAAGAGTTAAGTTTTAAATTACATAAAAAAAGCAGTCAAATGTTATGTTGTGATATTGCTGTGTTAGTGTTGGTATGTACTGTCCAAGATATAAGTTCTGTGCTTCACAGAAATTTTAGATGTTAGTCTTTTACCCTTTTTCTTGATAGTTCACTTGTTAAAGCACTTGGATGTATTAGTTTGAGTCTTACTCCACTGTATTTGGATTTGAGTCAAAGTTGACCACCTCATAAGATAGCACAGGCAAATAAATGTTGTAAATGTTTGAGTCTCATCTGGTGAAGCTGCTTCCTTTTGCCTGAATATTTTGTTATTCTTTTAATCAAAAGCTCAAGATGGCAGTCAGACTCTGAAATATTCCTTGTGAATCCACTTCACTACCATCTTAAAAATTCGCTTTTTAACATTTCTTTCTTTTGAAATATCTATAAAAGATCTAAACTCCCTGTTAGATTGCTAATTAGGAAGTTACTAACAGTCCTCTTCATGAGTAAACAAGAATTGCTTTTAACACATGCCCTAGCTGTCTTTATTAGGCTTAACGCACAGACATACAAAAAAAAACCACTAAAAAAATAAAAAAAAACCCTCACCCTTCAAAAAGAGAACATACCACTGGCATTAAATGTGATCAATCTAAAAAAAAAAAGAGACGGAAATGATATTTGTTATCACAACTTGGGGTGCTCTAACTACACCCACAGTAGATTTTTAGTTTGTTTTATGTAGTTCAGGATAATCAGCAACATGTAACTTGTTACATTTAATACAAGTTATATTGTACTTAGTCACAAGTTTTTTATTACATTGGATATTTTTGGAAGGTTTGTTATTTGGCTATTTTTTTATGTAGAGATATGATCTTTCACATGCATGAAGTTACAGTTAAATAATCTCCAATTTCTTCCCGATGTTGAGCAGAATAGAGAGGAAAGTTCAAACAAGTTTCCAGTTCCACATTCCAAAGCACAAACCAAAGTCTGGTTCCTTAATAACTGGATAAATAGAGATGTCCCAGCCCCATAAGGGGATTTTAATTTTTTTTTTCAAACTGTACGTGAAATAGCTGTAAGAGTATTATACCTAAGGATGAAGAAAAGTAACACTGGACTGAGGAAGGTTAACATAGGTTTTTTAAACACATTGGTATAATTTTGTAAGCCTTTTGTTACCTGACCAGGAGCCAACGAACAAGTCTTAGAGCGAAACTAAATACTCTATGATTGGTTACTTGATAAATAGCTGTATTTAAAAATAAACAAACAACACTCCACACTCCCCCAGCCAAACTCATAATGGCATGTCTTTTGTTCAAATTGAACTCATTCTCTTCAGAGCACTCAGTGTCAGAGATTTCTTTCAAAAACTGACCCAAAGAGGTTTCTGCTGCCTGTTTTACTACTTGGAGTCCATTCCACAAATACTGCTGGTTCAATTTCTCAAAAATTAGGTCACACTTTCTCTAATAGCATTGCCTTTTATTTTAATTTCTCACATTTGAACTTTAAACTCAAGATATCCTCAAATAGATAATGAGTTGCCATTAGAGGAACAGTCAAGTCTGCTGCATATTTTATGAATAAAGGATTACTTTTCCTAGACTATGGTCATTAAAAGAATATGCTTACGGATTTAGTTGTGAACCTTCAATATCCATGATATGTGATACCAATTTCATTATAACTTATATATTATTATCAGAGCACTATTACCACTAATGGATCTAGAATATCCACTACCAGGCCTGAGCCCAAATAGGAGGTTCTGCACAAAGTACCTAAAATAAATGCCGTTAAGTGCCAAAATAAAAATATAAAATAAAAATTTAATCAATGACAATAGATAGATGACTTTGTAAGCATTTGGAAGGAAATTTTGTCTGTCTCAATAGTTTCTGGGGTCCTAGATTAGTATCTGTACATGGTGCTGTATAGTGCTGCCCTAATGGACCTGCTAGCTAAAGGATAGCTTAGTAATTTCAGCAATGATTGACTATTACATACATATTTCCACAGGATTTGATCCAATTTATTTGCAGTCAGATAAACTAGCCAACTTGCTAGATTCTAGCACATCCTCAGAAAATAGTCTAAGAATTCAGACATAACTGTGGCTGGCTTTTCAATGGCACGCCATACTCCATTGCACATAGCAGGAAGGTGCTCAGCTGCTGCAGAGCTGTCTCCACTCCATGATCAGCTGAAAACAACACGACTGACGAAGTTTTCCATCTTCTTTATTTTCCATGGATGTTCAGGAAGAATTTTTTTTTCTCACTTTGGGATTCAGTTTTATCCTTCTTTTTAATTTCCTTGATTTTTTTTTTTGTCTTTGCTTGAAATTAATTAGTTTCTTTTTCAACAGACTCTCTGTCATCAGTGCCTTAAAGTGCTCTGGATATTAGTCTTGATCCCAAGTGTGGACTTGGTCTCCATGAAAATATTTTATATACAGTTCTTTTCTGAGAATCTCCATCTTTGATTTCTTATGTGGATAGTCATCTGATATTCATTATCAGTTTCAGGATCAGGCTTCTTCAGGATCAGAGAGGAAATATAGAGAGAAATGGATTTTTGCTTTAAAGATTAAATCTAGAATATATAAAGCTTGTGAGGATCTGTAAAAGATTCATGTTAAATGGACATGTTTCTTCAAGCTGAACAAAGAAACTAAACAGTCTGCCTTACTTCCATTAAGCCCAAGTCCATGCCAAGAAAAAAAAAAAGTTTGAACTTTATTTCAATATAAACAAACGCTCCTGTTCAGCCTAATTTAAAATGAATTAGTATTTTCTAGCCTCCAACTTTCAGAAGCTATTCAAATTTTGAATTTTAGTAATGCATTAAAATAAAGTCATAATGAGTTCATGGCACATTTATCAATTTCAGATATGGCAGATACCAAGACTAAACTAATCAGAATTTCTTAGACTTTTAAAATAATTATTCAACTACAAAATTGATACCTTAGTTTACCATTCAACTCATAGCTATATGGCTGTCTCTGAGACCCCTCAGAGCCAAAATATTAATTCTACCTCATAAAATTATAATTTTTCTGTATAATAAATTGACTATCCACTATTTTAGAGTGAAGAATTCTTATGGATTTGTTTCTGATTGGTTCTTTGTCTGTTTTTTCTAGATACTTTACACAAAAGAGATAAAAGGAGAAGTAGCTGATCCATACAATAGATTTCTGCACTTGCATAAGAATACAGAGTTCTAAATACACACATAGAGTGCATTTGACCTTTATCATGACACTATATCATCCGATTCAAATAGCAGCATATGCTGTAATGTAAACATTGCAAATAAAATAGGAAATTTAAAGGCACGAATATGTGATATTGGAACTAGTGCTATGCAACGTCTCATCTGAAAAAGGCTCTAGGTGAACACAGTTTTTTCTTTACACAGTTTTCAGTTTAGGAAAACAAAAAGTGTACAAAAAAATCAGTTACAAGTACAAAACAACCATTTCTTAACTTGAAAAAAAAAAAAAAGACTATTTTGTCCACAACCATGGCAAATAACCATAATTAAACTACAGAAAAATTGTTTAAGTAGTGACCTATTGATCTGACATGTCTATTACGGTGATTCAGCCTTGGGTGAGGGATTTCAGTGATGGTCCATGTAGGGCCACTGTGGGAAATTACAAGCTGCATACAGCTGTGAGAACGCAACGTTGGAGAGGGGAGCTAGGAGGGTTGTTATTGAGCAGGATGTTGCTGCTATCCGGGAACCACTGTTAGCCAGCAGGGCACGTACTTGGCAGGCCTTGCTGCAAGCGCTGGCCGTGCGTGCATCAACACCTGGTCAGTAGTCTGCCACTGAATCTGCTGAGGGTATAAACAGAGGCGGCTCAGAGCGGAGGAAAAGAGAAAGGAGCCAGAGCACACTGTACGAACAATAGGGGACCCCCTGAAGGTGCTGCGCCTACCTCCCTTGTCTGCTCTGACCCCGCTGATCATCATCCTCCTGCTTGGCGGTGTCTCCGGCTTAGTCAGGTTGGTAAGACTCTCACAAAGGGAAAACAATACGCTGGTAACTGCTTATGCTAGGAGCTGTAACTGCTTATGCTAGTTAACTGCTTATGCAAGGCTATAATAGAGCAATAAATACTGTTGTGCTTTTAAATATCATACGCTGAGTGATCTTTGTGCATAGGAAACCTATGAACCGGCTACAAGCCTGTTAGAAACAGAGTTCTTAAATATAAAACAGGATAACAAGGAGAGAGGGCAAAGAAAAAAAAAGAGGATAATTAGAAGTCTAGACATCTGAGTAGAAAAGAGATATAATGTAAATATTCTTTATTTAATGAAATTTATTTTTAAAAAATATGTATTGTAGGGCTTAAATAAGTGAACTAAGAACTCACCTATTTTGATGTTCCCTTGAAGAACGAACATCATATATGCAGAGATCTTGGTCTTATGAGATTGTTCCTATGAAGATTTCCATTGCTGATAAAGATGATCTAAGAGTCTGTAACCACAAGGGGATAAAAATATGTGAGCGTATGTGTGCTTATGTGCACATACCTACATTTGATTTAAGGGGGCTGGAACCTATGAGTGTAAACGCCAATGAAAAACTTTATTTGTTCATCTGATGCTGAGAGTAACTTTTCTGCCTTGAGGAACTGACAATGATCAGCTTTCTGTCAACTTGGTTGCAGAATCAGGCTCAAAGATGATTAAACATTTTGGGGAAGACAGGGTCTGTGAGCTATGACAAAGTTGTTCTTTTTCTTCTTCTGAGACACAGTTTAAGGATTTTTTTTTTTGTGAAAAAATAATTGAGACATAGGTTTAACAAAATTGAAAAGTTAGGCATCTTTTTATGTGGCACATATTATAGAAATACACAGTGCTAGCACTTCCAGTTTATTCTATGATGGTGTACATTGAGATATACTAGTTTGTCTGAATAAAATCTCCATAAAGGAGTTTTTAAAATTGTTTTGGTTTCGGTACTGTTATTTGTTTACCAGATTAATTTGGTGATGAAATAACAGACAACATGGAGAAAGTGTACAAAAGATAAGATATTTTATGTAACATACTTAAAATTCTATCCAGTGTAGTTTTATATTATAAATTAATAATTCAACCTATAGTCTTTATTCAAGTTAATAATGTATTATTTCTTACCTATGAGGAATGTATTTTATATAAAGATATTCATAACAGACTTCATATATTAATATCATGTGACTTCAATTAATAATGTAAGATTGTTAGAATTTACCTCTAGTTAGTAATCAAATACAGATCAAAGAGGCTCTTACTCCTTTTACTTAACATATGTGTATGAGTTAAACAGGATTATTCACAAGAATAAACCAGTACATTTATAGAGAATTGAAAGAGTGTTCAAGTATAGATTTTTTTTTTTAATCATATTGGTAGTTAAAATAACTTATTTAGCAGTTCTCTGCCCAAGAAGTAAATACAACCCATATGTTATCAATCTACTTTTGGCCTATAAAATACTCTTACAATGCTACAAACAGTAGTGGCGGGGGGGGATGTTGTTGTTGGGTTTTTATGTTTTGTTTGTTTTGGTTTTTTTCCTGCATTTTCCCTGGAAATTCCTTATCTTAAATTAGATATAATTTTCTTAACAATAATATTATGACCCATAATATGATACTACTTCAAATACCAAAAAAAAACATGCCCAATTGCACTTAGAAGAATTGCATTAAGTGGAAAGATTAAGGTACCTAAATCTCAGGTTAAAAAAAAAAATCTTGCTGTAATGTCAAAGCATATTACAGTCTAAAACCCAGCGTAAATCACAAAATTCTTCAGGAAAACCACATGGGAACATATCTAACATGTATTATTGCATTACAATAATTTAAAAAGAATAAATATGGAAAGTGTATTACTATCTTTTTAAAAGGGAGATTGAGTTGGAAAATACTTTCCCTCTTTATTTTTTTTCTATTTTAAGTGCATGTTTAAGTAGTTGAATTAAGAGTATCTATGCCATTGTTGGTTTAGTGTGCTAGCCACAAGTAAATTACCTAAATATGAGTTAGAGATGGAATTGACATGCTTGTGCTACTGAATCCGCATCATGTTGTATACTGCTGGCATCAGACTCCAGGTTCTCATTGCCAAGAGTAATTCTCTCTTCTTTCTTTTTTTTTTTTTCTCTTCAGTTTAAGAAAATGTGAAATACAAGCTATCAATTCTCCACAGGTACTGAGCAAACTGCCTCTAAAGTGTTCTTCTAACAACTTCTCCAGGGAGAATAGCATGGTGTTTCAGTCAAAGATACCTCTAATTGTGTTGGATTTACTTGACATTTTCCTAGGATCTTAGGAAGTGATGAGGAAAGTGAATTTGACAATAAAGTGAAGTTTTTTGACATTCACTTAGTCTCTAGTGAAGTTAGAATAGTGCTGTTGAAGAACTACTACCTCTCAGGATGCAGCAATTACTTTTCTCAATATTTTTTATTTGCTGAATAAGAGATGCAGATATCCTCCTCTTACAAGGATTCTAGCAACAAAATTGTTCCTTTTTACTATAGAGAGGAATCATATGTAGTATAGATCAGACAAAGGGAAGATGACTCATTGCTGAATTGTCGAAGCAAATGAATAGAATTAATCTTTAAATTATCCTCCAGTGAGAGCAATCAGGTAACACTGGAACAAGCATCTGTTGCACAGTATGTAATTTCCAGTAAAAATGTGTAATTTGTACAGTATTCCAAATTGTTTGTTCCATCTGTTTGAAAGTTCAAGGTTGCAGGACTAATATACAAGAAGAAATTTCTGTCACTCCTTTTTTTCTGACTCATTCTATGGCACAGAAACCCTAATGGATTTAAGACAGGACTAAGTATAAAGAGTGTTCACATTGATCTAAATTCTTCCAACACTGTGCACATTAACCGCACTGGGAGTATCTGCATTGTAGACTTATTTCTTCAGACATTTTTTTAGGGAATATGGTCATGCAGTTTTGTTATTGCCTTCAATAATACTGCAGGCTCATCATGAAGAACTGGTGAAATCAGAATATCAGGTTTCTGTTCAAAGTATGCCATTAACCCCACACATGATGTTGAGAAAACCATTTATGCCCACCTCCACAATGAAAATCTCATGTGGCAAAGCTCAGTATAGGCACATTCAACTTTTTGGCACTTACCTTCTGGTGAATTAACCACCACCCTGAAGGAAGAGCTCACAGTAGGAGGAGGTGTCACAGTAATAATGTTTCTGAGAATCGACCTAATGTGGTTTTGCCAGCTGGAGAAATAAATTAACTCTGCTATATTACAGTACATACTTTTGCTGGAGTTAAGATTTTTTTTTAAATTCACAAATGTATGTATCATACAAGAAAGTGTACACACAACATAGAAAATAAGCCCTCCAAAAAAAAAAAAATAGATAAGAAATAATTGACTAGGAAAGGAAAAGAAATCTGGAAATAATATCAGAACAATTCAAAATAAACAAAGAAAATCATTCATCATAATTGTTTTTGTTTTCAATAAAGGCTAATGCAAGATCTCTCTTTTTTTTTTTTTTTTTTTTTCTTCAACTACTTCCATTCCTGCTGGTCTTCTCTCATTATTCCTCGTTGTCTCAGGAGTATAAGAGGACCATTCACACAAATAAATCATAGAACTAGCATTGTCAAAGCTATTTTTACCAGGTAGTTTAAGATGTTTCCTCAAAAGTGAGTTTACACACAAAAACCATGTCACAGTAGTTACATTTATTAGGCTTGTTCCCACTATGGAGGTTGAGATGGCCCTATAAGGAACATTTCTAAGAGAACATTTGCCCATACATGCTGTATTAGAATGGTTTAATGTTTGCATATGCCAGTGGAGATTTCTTTTCTGAGTGAATGTCTTCCCACAGAGTAGTTACATAAATAATGTATGCATCTTTGTGATTAGCATAGCTTTCTAGATACCAAAATAGTCTCATATATCTACATTTCATAAGTATACATATTTACATCTGGCATTGCCATCTATATATGTTAGCAAATAACGGAGAGATAGAGGGACACCTAAGGGTATAAATCAACATCTGCTAAAGTCAATAACTTAATAGATCAAATGCCCAGATTCTGCTGTCTTTATGCAAGGAAGATATTTACTCAGTGAGACCTGAATATTCTGTTGGCTTTCAAAATGTTCCAGGGCTTGAAGATTTATTTATTTATTTTCTACAAATTGCTAAAAGTCTTTTTTTTTTTCTTTTCCAACAAAGGCTGAACAAAATGCTGACTTTGCCAATATATTTAATTTATAAATAAGAATTCTATCTGTTTAAAAATAAACAAATAAAAAAGACATTTTTACATTATTAAGAATGGTGGAAAGGACACATTTTCTGATTCAGAAGACAATAGGCTAAATTGCTATTTATGGTAATACATAATACTTTATTTTAATGCTATTTAAAATACATATCTTCATTTCGGAAAATAAGATTATATATTCCATGAATAATGAAATGCCTGAATGGAAGAAAAAATAGGTCTTATCAGTACATTCCACCACCTGCAGCATTCTATTCTTCTTTTAATTACATTAAAAATGTTCCCAGTGATGTCAACAGCTCTGATAATCAAAGCTATAGGCAGTGACGATGTTATGAAGATGTTAAGGTGTAATTAATACTACTTTTTAAATCCACACAGTGTGCTTAATTTCTATCTGAAAATAATTGCAAATGTAAATTTAGGAGCAATTTCTCTCTTCAGATTCTAAATCATTGTATCATTTACAGCTACTTTCCAAATAATGTAATGAAGTTATATGGCTCTTAATATCAAAAAGGAACAAAAACCTTAAAGGACACTTATGAAATTATGCTTTGATTTATGACGTAATCTTTGTTTAAAAATGAAAATCTTAAATCAAGACAAATAAAACACCATGTGAAGAAGAGATTTTCATTTGAAGATAGAATCATAGAATCATAGAATGGTTAGAGTTGGAAGGGACCTTCAAAGGTCGTCTAGTCCAACCCCCTTGCAAGGAGCAGGGACATCCCTGACTAGATCAGGTTGCTCAGAGCCTCATCCAACCTGGCCTTGAACATTTCCAGGGATGGGGCCTCCACCACCTCTCTGGGCAACCTGTTCCAGTGTTCTACAACTCTCATTATAAAAATTTTTTTCCTAATATCCAATCTAAATCTACCTCCCTCTGTTTTAAAACCATTATCCCTTGTCTTATCACAACAGGCCCTACTGAACAGCTTCTCCCCATCTTTCTTGTAGGCCCCCTTGAGGTACTGGAAGACCGCTATCAGGTCTCCCCGGAGCCTCCTCTTCTCCAGGCTGAACAGCCCCAACTCTCTCAGCCTGTCTTCATAGGAAAGGTGCTCCAGCCCTCTTATCATCTTCGTGGCCCTCCTCTGGATCTTCTCCAACCGGTTCATGTCCTTCTTATGTTGGGGGCTCCAGAACTGGACACAGTACTCCAGGTGGGGTCTCACCAGGGCAGAATAGAGGGGCAGAATCACCTCCCTCGACCTGCTGGCCACGCTCCCCTTGATGCAGCCCAGGATGCGGTTGGCCTTCTGGGCCGCAAGGGCGCATTACTGGCTCATGTTGAGCTTCTCATCCACCAGCACTCCCAAGTCCTTCTTCTCAGGGCTGGTCTCGACCCATTCTCCACCCAGCCTGTATTTGTGTCTGGGATTGCCATGACCCAGGTGCAGATCCTTGCACTGGGCCTGGTTGAACTTCATGAGGTTGGCACGGGCCCACCTCTCCAGCCTGTCAAGGTCCCTCTGGATGGCATCCCTCCCTTCCAGTGTGTCAATGGCACCACACAGCTTGTGAACTTGCTGAGGGTGCACTCTATCCCACTGTCCATGTCGCTGACAAAGATGTTGAACAGGGCTGGGCCCAACACGGACCCCTGAGGGACGCCACTCGTGACCGGTCTCCACATGGACATTGAGCCGTTGACCCCCACTCTCTCAGTGCGGCCATCCAGCCAACTCCTTATCCACTGAGTGGTCCGTCCATCAAACCCATGCCTCTCTCGTTTAGAGAGAAGGATGTCATGCGGGACAGTGTCAAAAGCTTTGCACAAGTCCAGGTAGATGATGTCAGTTGCTCGTCCCTTGTCCACCGATGCCGTCACCCCATCATAGAAGGCCACCAAATTGGTCAGGCACGATCTGCCCTTGGTGAAGCCATGTTGGCTGTCACCAACCACCTCCTTCCTCTCCATGTGCCTTAGCATGGTTTCCAGGAGAATCTGCTGCATGACCTTGCCAGGCACAGAGGTGAGGCTGACAGGTTGTCTGGGTCCTCCTTATTCCCCTTTTTAAAAATGGGGGTTATATAAATATAAATATATAAATATAATATAAATATAAATATATATATAAATATATATATATTTATATAAAAATATAAGTCTCATGTATTTTTAAATAGTTTATCTAATTTTTTAAAAAAATTGGAATGAAAAAAAGGAAAAATCATAGAATCATAGAATCATAGAATGGTTAGGGTTGGAAGGGACCTTCAAAGGTCATCTAGTCCAACCCCCCCTGCAAGAAGCAGGGACATCCCCGACTAGATCAGGTTGCTCAGAGCCTCATCCAACCTGGCCTTGAACATTTATAGGGATGGGGCATCCACCACCTTTCTGGGCAACCTGTTCCAGTGTTCTGGAGATTGTTAGGGTTAGAATAATTTGGAACACTTATCAAGTAGTGAGTAAGTAAAGATGTATTTATACTCCATAGCATCCATCTTAAATTTGCATGCAAACCAGAGAATGTTTTGACATATTGTTGTGAATAAAAAAATGAGTTCTCATGTTCAGTTTCTAAATCTTTAGTTTTTTATTCTGTCATTGCATATTGTCCCACTGCAATATTTAGTTGTCCTCATATCAACTAAGTCATGCTTCAGTAGTAATGCTCATTAATAGCAAAGAAAGGCAATTTTTCTTTTGTTTACAAAGTTCTTGTAGACATTTATTCATGTTACTAGATGATTAATTGCCTTAAGGATATTAAATATGATAATGTTATGTGAAGAACATATGTCTCTATTAAGCAAAAATCATATTTCCAAAAACATTTATATGAGTTTCCAATACATTCAAAAATAACAAAAATAATGTCCCTTGACAAATTTTGTGGTGAGTTTGGAAGCTTGGTATGTTTGTGTGAATGTATCATATATGACAATCTCCTTGTTATCTTATTTGTATTTTTTTATCTGTTATTATTTATAATGTGTTTAAACTATGAATTTTTGGCAACAGAGGCAATCTTCAATTTCATATTTATTTCATGGATGGCACAGTAAGCCCTGGAAATACAGAGGTATCGTAAAAAAGTACTGTAAATAATAAAGAAAATGCAATCTCTTTCTGCACTCAGATGAACTAAATGTATGTAAACTGAAGTGTGTATGTGGGCTTAAGCAACGTAAGAAAAAGCTTATTAGCATTGAATTTATCTGATAGAAACAGAAAACACTTTTTGATTGACAAAAGAAGTGATTAGGAGAAAAATCACACTGGTTTTGCTTGGATTTGGTAAGTCATTAAAAAAGGGCTAAATTAAGCTGATGTCACCAATTAAATTAGAGAAAACTTGACTAACATTCCAGTGGTGAGACTACTCTTCAAGGGACAGATTCAACAGATGATTCAGATAACATGCCGTTTTCCTGAATCTGAAAAGATTATGCAGCTAATTTAACAGAACCAACTATTTCTATAGTTTATACTACTATTTTCATTTATCTGATTTTGTGCTTTATTGGGGTGTATGCTTTACTGTCTCATTTTTTTATTATCCTATCCATCTTCAACAAGAAGAATATTATTATCACTGCAATGGCTCCCTACAGCTGCAACCAATACATCTCCACATGGAACAAACCCATTCAAGAGTAATTTCCAATCATGTTGCATGTACAGAACTCTACAGGTACAGAATTTTTCATGACAGCAGCAGGACTAGATCTTGTCTTTAGAGGCAACTGGTGTCAGCCACTGGTTAAAAATAATTGGAGAATACTAACATATTCTTAGCTTTCTTATTAGAATATCCCAGTGTAAAGTAAACTGCAAATTGTGCCTATAGAATAAAAAAGTGGCTAACAGCACAGCAATTTCTTTTCCTGATTTATTGTATGAAAATATGTCCAAGTAGGTTGTAAAATCTGTTATGAAGGATAGAGTGGTTAGGCTGGAGGGCTGGTGTTGCACAATTGTGTGGAATATTCATAAGTCTCATAATTTTATATCTTTTTAACTATGTGGAAATGTTATCAACAATATATTTTCCTAATAAATAAAACCATCTTATGTTTCATTTTTTCAGAAGGCTAAGATACATAGACTACTCAAATAAGACACTTACTCTTCCTGATAAGCTGTTGCTCTTGCTAGTAAGAAAGATATCACTGTTGTTTTGTGTTTCTTTCTTTCCTAATACTCATGATTTAGAGAGTCTGCACACTGAATTTTCATGTCAGAACTGTGAAAGAGAGAAGGCTTCAGGCTTAAGAGGATTATAATTTCCACCAACCCAAAGACATTGCTTCATCCAAATATCACATAATAGAAGCTACTTTTTTTTTTTTTTTGCAAAATATGGCCTAATTTTCAATGTAAACTCCTATAACTGCTTTTAAGCCTCTTCAAAAGAGAGTCTGCATATGAAAAATTGAAAAGAAATCAGAAAAAAAACAATAAGGATTACTTTTGCTCACAATAATAAAGTATCTTTTTGTGAAATGCAAAAGCAGCTGTTCTCTGAAACCATATTTTATCTTATCAGTATCTATTGCATTAAAGAAATTCTGTTTATGCATTTGCACTTAAGGATATATTACATTTTCATTGTAATCCTTGTTTTCAAGTCCATAGTACCAATTATTACCCAAGCATTCCTGTTCTTTATCTCCTTATATATTTTCCTAGAAAAATATAACCAATTATTTGTAGGTTTATTTGCAGTGAAGAGTTATTGAGACTCTAATTTATACCAGCACATCGCCTGATCACAAAGTGCTCACTGTGGTTGTGCTTTGCCATTATATTTATGATTTGACATTTGAGCCTGTAATTGACCACCTGGATCACAAGCTGTGTAATTGTTGCCTGGATGACCTTACCTTCTGCAAGGGAATTCTACTTAATAGTCTAAAAAACATTATATTCTCATTAAATCAACCTCACTTGTGGGCCTGAATTTAGTCTTCTGAAAATACTTACACAAACAAAGCTTTCTTACGCAGTATTAAAGGAATGTTGGTGTGGAAGTCCCTATTTCATTAAATCATTCTATTTGGGGCAGAAAGAGTTTCATTATTTTAAAATTGTACTTGAGACTAAAATATTTTCTGAAAAAGAGTATATTCTCCTTTCTGTGACTACTTTTAAAACAATAATTAATTTAAGAAAGAAAATATAAACTTACTGACCTTTTAATAATACTGTAATTTGCATGCAATTTTAAGAATATATACCTTATATTTCTATGCATCTTTAAGAGATACATTAGCCTAAATTTTGCCTACATATATGTCATAGTTTAGCCTGACTCAGCAGCTAAAATACTACACAGTCACTCACTCACTTTCCCATCACTGCCCCCCTACCATGGGATGAGTAGGAGAATCAGGAAAGAAAAGGCAGCAAAATTCTTGAGTTGAAATAGAAAGAGTTTAAGAGAATAATAGAGAAAAAGAAAACAAAAATGGAAAAACAAAATCAATAACAGAATATACTTAGGCATGTAATTTACAGTACTATAGCTCACAGTGCAGGATGCCCAGCCCCATCCTGAATAGTAAAACCTGCCTATCACCACAGTTCCCACTTTATATACTGAGCATGATGTCACAGGGTGTGGAATAGCCCTTTGGCTAATTTGGGTAAATGATCCCAGCTGTTGGCTAGTTAGTAAACTGTCCCAGCTGTCCCCCTTAGCCACAGGTGCCACCAGCTCCAACTCTTCTCCCAGCTCAGGTGAAAATTAGCTCTATCCCAGCCAGAACCAGGCTAATACACTATCTTAAAAAAGGTATATACACAAACTTAATAATATATATATATTTAATATTCTCATCTGAACATGATATTTCAGAATCACTTCCTCAGAAAACAATGAATCTAAACCAACCAATTTTTTGCAATTTTCATATTTTCAGGAACATAAAAAAAGCTACAGTGTTGTCAAGCTGTGTTTTTTTTTATGTATGATATGTAAATAACAAGGCTAAATGTCTTGTCCTGTGAAGTCAACAAGAATTTTGCTATTGATATGAGTAGGGAAAGAATTCATCCAGCATTTTAAAAATTTATTTCTAACTTTAGTTAGTTAGACCTAATTGATTTTTCCATCAGACTGAAGTTACTGCTCTATTAGATTCAAACTAACAAGCATATCATACTGCTTAATGTTATAATTGCAGTAATGTGTAGGCTAAAGCTGGGAAAAAAAAAAAATTCACAACTTGGTTGCACACCTACAGTGGAGTCTCAGACACTGCCTAAAATGTTTTTCTTCTACACTTTTAAGAAAACATTCTTGATTCTGCATTAACAAACACTGCTTCTCTGAGTAAATATTCTACCTCTAACCCAATTTTCTTACTTTGCTGATCAGAGATGATTTTCCCATTGCATTTCCCAGTAACAACAAAACGCTGATTTCAGTTATTAAAAATCCTTACTGAAGAGCCTTTGACAAAGTGTTGTAAGCTTATGGAAGATGCAACAATTCAGTTAGTAGCCTTCTTACTTTATAATCTACCCCTGTGTTGTAAGAATATATTGATCAAAAAAGCAAAGTTTTAAAAGCATAAATTGAAGGTTGCCAGTGCAAAAGGTGCCGTAGTGACATAGAGAAAATTGTAGCTGATAAATACAGATTTCCCAAACCAAATAAGCTTGATTCAATGTATTTTCTAATGGTCATGAGAGATAACAGTTTAATTTACTGCTTCAGACTGTTCCAGAGCCTTCTTGACATTACTTCCTACCCTAACACGGAAGGAGTAAAGCTGATAGAAACTTCTGGCAAGTGTGTAAAAATAATGAAGAAGCTTCGGACATTTAATTTTCTATGAATTCATTTCCTGCAATCCATATGTCTTTTCTATAGTTCAACAAACCCTCTAAGGACTAATGCTTTCATTTAAAGTCAAATAGACAGTATGACAATTGCCCATTTTCTTGTTTACCAAGGAGTCGCTATTGATTTTTGTTTTCCTTCAGAAGTTAGTTTCTTCAAAATAAAAACGTGTTTAATGTTTGTTGAATTCCAGTTAAATCCAAGCAACAGAATTTACTAGGGGAGATAGCTGAGAAATCCCATACATCTTCATGACATAGACTCATTTAAATTTCTCTGCTTACATTCTATTCTTACTTTGAATCTACCCTCTAATTAAGTTGAAAACAAATAAGAAATGCGAATATGTATTAAATTTTGTATAACTTCTTTTACTTTCTTATCATTTCAATAGATATTTCAAGTGAAAACTTACTCAAAAGTGTAAGACATCATACAAACAGATGTTCGAGAGAACTTCCACAAGAAAAAAGAATGTGTGGACTATATAGTTAATGGGTTTTCATTTAGGGGTTGGTTTTTTTTTGGGTTTTTTTTTGGTTTTTTTTTTTTCTAATGAGACTTATAAATACTGCATATCTTCTCACAAAATCTTGGTATTTGCCAAGATTCAAAGCATTCAAACATTTTTCTCTTTCTCAATTAGATTTATTACTATTAGGAGATTTCAGTAAGGCTTTCCACAGATTTAAAAAATACTCAGTGATCGTATAAATGAGTAGAATGCCAGGCATTTGCAATCTCATACTCAGTCTTCCTTTACTTTGACCTTGCACCAGCTCTGTCAGTTTCTGATACTACATGGTGATTTGCATACGGACTGATATGGAAAAATTGACCTAGCGTTCCAAAATTTCTGATCAGAAACACCTACCCATAGAATACATGTCTTGTTTTGGTATGATAACTTTGTAGATTACCAGATAACAAACAAACAAACAAAAAAGGATGCTTTATGAGTTAGTTACAAAACATGCATACTTGAGGCTATCTCCTAAAGCAATTAAGTTTTGCTGATAAATAATATTGTGTGTAAACACTGCTGTTTCTTCAAACCTAAACCTGTGTGCAACTGGTTCAAACTGTAAGTTAAGGAGAATTTTCCCTCAAAATTAGACTATACTAAAAAGAGTTTGCATATGCACCACATTAACTACCAGAGAGAGTACTCTACCTGTAATATGAGCATCTAAATGAGTACTGGTCACTCTCTCATTGGCTATTTCCCACATTTTCATGTATGGTAAGAATATTTCAAAGTGCATGCATGTATTTCAGGTGCTAGAAATTGTTCAGGTTTTTTTTGTTTTGTTTTGTTTGTTTGTTTGTTTTTTGAGTTTTGTTTTTTTGTTTTTCTGATTAAACTTAGTAAAAGAAATGCTAAGAAAGAAAGCCTCTGCTTTGTTTGCTTTACTTTGGTCAAGGTCTACGAGTAGTATAGGCTATGTTTTTCTAGTAACTTACGAGTTAACAGAGCAAATCTACAAGAAAATTGATCAGCTTTCAATCAGATTGCCTTATTTAGCCACTGCCCCACGTGGCTGTGGAAGTGCAAGGACAGATGACGCAGGAAAGTATGGGGAGAGAAAGAAAATGGACTTAGAATGGTTTAATCTGTATTTAACTGCATCCCAATTAGTTTTGTATCTTTATTATCTCATTTTGGACATTAGGTGTCATAAAAGACAATAGAATCATAGTAGCTTTTTCTACTGGGAGAACAAAAACCAAACATAGTACTCCAGATGCAGTCTCAAAATTGTGGGGAAGGATCACTGCCCTGCACTGTTGGCTAGATTCTTGCTAATGCAGCTCAGGATGCTATTGGCCAGCTCTGCTGGTAGGATATCTTGATGATTTATGTATAATTTGTTGTCCTCTAGGACCCCTGGACCCTTTTCTGCAGAGCTGCTTCCAAGTCAGTTGCCCCCTAGTTTAGAATACACCATGGGATTATTCCAACTAAGGTTCAAGACTTTTCTCTTGTTCAGCTTCATGAGATTCCTGTCAGCTCATTTCTCTAGCCTGTCCTGTCCCCTCTGAACAGCAGCCCCACCCTCTAGGATATAAAAATGTTTGTGTGTATTCACATCTTGAGTGAAAACTTTTAATTTGAGCTTCGATAACTTGTTAATTTTTTATCTTTGTAATTTAAAGGAAAAAAATATAAATCTTTATTTCCTTAGTGCCTTATTCCAGAGATTGTGTTTGCCTCCTTGCCATCAGAAAAGAGGATATACCTTTCAGGCAAATTAGACTAGTAATTTAAATTAGGTAGAAGAGGTTTTAGGAAAACCAGCATTGATCTATTTGCACCAGGAAAATTTTATGTGAATATTTCTCATCTACCTTGGAAAGGTAGATGCTGCCAAGTCTTCTGTAGTGGGTGGTAATTCTAACTTTTCTCTAAAAGATCAGTGCATCTAAAAGATTAGTGAGAGTACTCACTCAGAAAATGTAATCTGAGTCCTAAAACCTACTAAGAACTAAACAAACACAGTAAGATTCTGAGTATATAAGGAAAAAAAAAAAAACAAAAACCTTTTCCTGCAGTCAGGTAAGAAGTACTCATGGGCTAGGCAAAGAAAATGTAAAAAAAAAGTAGACAATGTTTGGAGTTTCTCTGCCAAAGGACAAAACTGGGAATATAGTCTTTCACAGAATCACAGAATCATTTAGGTGAGAAAGGACACCTTGAGATTATCTAGTTCAACTTCACTGCTCGAACAGGGTCATCTGATGCAGGGTGATCTAGAGTAGGTTGTCCAGAAGCATGTCCAGTTGGGTTTTGAATACTTCCACAGATGGACACTGCTAAACCACTCTGGGCAACGTGTTTAAGTGTCTGATCGCTCTTAAAGTAAAAAGTGTTTTCTTCTGTTCAGAGGAAATCTCTTGCTTTTCAATTTGTGCCCATTGCCTCTTGTCCTGCCACTGGACACCACTGAAAGGAACCTGGCTACCATTTCATTTCTACACTCCATCAGGTATTTATACACATGCATAGGATCCTCTTTGAGTCTTCTCCCTCCAGGGTGAACAGTCCCAGCTCACTCAGCCTCTCATTGTATGAAAGATGGTCTTCCTAATGGAGCCGAGCCTTTATCCTTGTAGAAATATTTAATCCAGTAATGTAAATGCATTTAAAATGAACATTTTCCTCCCAATAAAGCACCCAAATTGCCAAAGTCATATTACTTCCTCTACTGTCTCACTTCCCTGCTTAACCAGAGGTTCATCTTCATGAGGATAGGATTGATGTCTAGTGTGCACAAGAAGGTTATGAAAAACAAGGGTTCAAGGCAGAGAGTGCTGGAAATAATGTGGCTAAATTTCCTTCATGTGCCTAATTTCTTCTCTGTGCGCTCTGGCCACTGTGCTATTAAGAACAGATTATCCCCCAGATACTTCAGAGATATGCTGCATTTTAAAGCAAAAGAATACAGTTACTTAAAGAATGTCACCAAGGCAACAGCTTCGGTGTTGACACAATCCGCAGTGGAGTGTCCTAGCACAGTGCACTGGGGCATTTCCCAAACTGGGGAACCTCAGGGGGACCCAAAAGAGGCACCAGGAACCTCCAGGAAACTGTAGCTCATGCAAGAGTGGCTGACGAAACCTGGACAGGTCTAGGGGCAACGGCAGCCAAGTCCCTCGCACACATATAAAGCCAGCCTTTAGGGAGCACCAGCAATCAGGGTGGATAAACAGGATGTGGCATGTCAGCAAGGGTATGGCGTGGCAGTTTGCATGGCAGTTCACACAGGGAGGGACTGCTCCTCTTTAAAGGAGGGGCATTGCACTGGGTGAGTAGGAGACCTGAGGTACACAAAACTTGGCATCTGGGCACTGTTCTGTGACCATCTGCATGGGTCAAGGGCACTCGTCCAACCTAACCATCAAGGCAGAAGGAGAATTACTCGTCTGAGAGCAAAGGCTGCAGCTCCAACTAGGGGGTCTGCAGCAGCTGCCCCAGCGGTGGCTGACACCTCCATGCAGACAGAGCTGCCGAAGCACAAGGCTGAAGTGCAGACCTCAGACTGCCAGAAGTGCCCAGATCTTTCTCCTGGGCCAGGGTCAGGCAGCAGCCCAGCCTGCAGAAGGTGTGCCCAGGTGGAAGAGCTCCTGTGGCAAATAGCTGAGCTGCAAGAGGCAGTGAGGAGGCTGCGTAGCATCAGGGAGGCTGAGAAGGAGGTAGATAGCTGGTTCCAACAGTCTGCCCTGGAACCATAGCCCCCAGTTGAACAGTCAAAAACTCCCCCATTGGCACATGCAGAAGGAACGGGATCCAATAACAAAGAATGGTAACTTGCAAAGGCAAGGGCCAGCAGGAGGAAGAGACTTCCCTCAAAGCCTGAGGTGCCTTTGCAGAACCACTTCACCACTCTGCAAATCAAAGAGAAAAGACCCAGCACATCAAGAGAGATGTTGGAGTTAAGCAAAGCAGCCTGACCTGCACATATAATGACCAGCACAACTAAGAAAAAGCGACAGGTGATAGTAGTGGGTGACTCTCGTCTGAGAGGTACAAAGGCACCCATTTGCAGACCTGATGCACTCTCTAGGGAGATGTGCTGCTTGCCAGAAGCTTGTATCAGAGAGGTTACTGAGAGACTACCAAGCCTCGTACAGCCCAGTGACTATTATCCACTGCTGTTGTTTCACGTGAGCACCACTGATACAGACAGAAGCAGCCTCAAAACTATCCGGAAGGACTACAGAACCTTCAGAGCAATAGAAAAGGACTCTGGAACACAGGCAGTTTTTTCATAAATCTTCCAGGTGAAATGGAAGGGGCTCAAAAGGGCCAGTCAAATTCAGCAAATCAACAAATGGCTAATGGACGGTTGCCACAGCCAGGAGTCTGGCTACTTAGACCATGTGACTTGCTTTCAGAAACCTGGTCTACTGAGGGCTGATGGGATCCACCTGACAGAGAAGGGGAAGAGCTTCTTTGGCCAAAGGCTTGCCAAGCTAATGAAGAGGGCTTCAAACTAAAGTTGCTGGGGAAGGGGAATCTCAATCCATCCCACTCCTACCAGTTTGATGACAGTGCCAGTAACAGGTGCCCAGAACCTGGGGAAGGATCACAGGTAAGCAGGAGAGAATCTAAAGTGAAGTACAAAGGAATTCCAGCCGTTCCAGCCAGCAAGTTGGTTTGTATCAGGGGCCTAACTTAAGTGCCTCTATGCAGACACATATAGCATGGTGAACAAAAAAGAGGAGTTAGACATGTGTGCATGGCTGCAGGGCTGTGATCTTATTGACACCACAGAGAAATGGTGGGATGGCTCCTATGGTTGGAGTGTTGGAATGGAAGAATTCAGGGTCTTCAGGAAAGACAGGAAAGGGGAGATGAGGAAAGGGTGTCTCCTTCTATTTCAATGACCAGCTGGAGCGCATGGAGCTCTAGCTGGGCATGGATGAGGAGCTGACAGAGAGCTTGTGGATCAGGATTTAAGGGAAAGCAGGGACAGGCAACATTATACTGGGAGTTTCTTACAGGCCACCTAACCAGGAAGACTGAGAGGATGAGGCTCTCTATAGACAGACAGGGGCAGCCTCACGTTCACAAGAGCTGATCCTCATGGGGGACTTCAACCACCCCAATATATGTTGGAAGGACGACACAGCAGGACATAAGCAATCCAGAAAGTTCCTGGAACTCATGAATAATAAATTCCTTCTCTAAGTGATAGAGGAGCCAACAAGGAAAGATACTGTGCTGGACCTTGTTCACACCAACAAGGAGGGATGAGTAGGGAATGTGGAGCTCAAGAGCAGCCTTGGCTGCAGTGACCATGAGATAGTGGAGTTCAAGATGCTTAGGGTAGCATGGAAGGTGTGCAGTAAGGTCTCTGCCCTTGACTTCAGGAGAGCAGACTTTGGCCTCTTCAGGGATCTGACGGGTAAAGTGTCATGGGATACGGGCCTGGAGGGAAGAGAGGCCCAAGAAAGCTGGTTAATATTTAAAGATCACCTCCTTCAAGCTCAGGAGCCATGTATCCCAACAAAGAGAAAGTTGGGCAAGAAGTCCAGGAGGTCTTCATGGATGAACAAGGAGCTCCTGGATCAACTGAAAATAAAAAAAAAAAAAAAAAAAAAAAGCCTCAAGAGGGTGGAAGCAAGGACAGGTAGCCTGACAGGAATACAGAGATATTGTCTGAGCAATCAGGGATCAGGTTAGGAAGGCCACAGCTCTGATGATAGAATTAAATCTGGCCAGGGATGTCAAGGGCACCAATAAAAGCTTCTATAGGTACATTGGGGATAAAAAGAAGACCAGGGAGAATAAGGGCTCTCTCTGTAAGAAAATGGGAGACTTGGTTACCTGGGACATGGAGAAAGCTAAGGTACTCAATTACTTTTTTTTGCCTCAGTCTTCACCGGTGAGGCCTCTGGCCACATAACCCAAGTCACAGAAGGAAAAGGCAGGAACTGGAAGAATGAAGAACTGTCCACTGTAGCAGAAGAGCAAGTTTGGGACAATCTAAGGAACCTGAAGGTGCACAAGTACATGGAACCTGATGAGATATATCCATGGGTCCCGAGGGAACTGGTGGATGAAGTTGCCAAGCCACTCTTCATCATATTGGAGAAGTCATGGCAGTCCGGTGAGATTCCCAGTAACTGGAAAAGGAGAAACATAACCTCCATTTTAAAATAGGGAAACGAGGAAGACCCGAGAAACTACAGGCCAGTCAGTCTCACCCTTGTGCCTCTCAAGATCATGGAGCAGATCCTCCAGGAAACCACGCTAAGGCACAAGGAAAATAAGGAGGTGATTGGTGACAGCCAACATGGCTTCAGTAAAGGTAAATCATGCCTGACAAATTTGGTGCCCTTTTATGACAGGATTACAGCATTGGTGGATAAGAGATGAGCAACTGATGTCACCTACCTGGATTTGTGCAAAGCATTTGACACTGTCCTAAACTGGAGAGACTCACTGGATAAGGAACACAAAGAGTTGCAGTCAGCGGCTCAGTGTCAAGGCGGAGACCAGTGACGAGTGACGTTCCTCAGGGACTGATATTTGGACGAGTGCTGTTTAACAGTGGAGGGATGGGATGCCATCCAGAGGGACCTGGACAAGCTTGAGAGGTGGGCCCCTGAGAACCTCATGAAGTTCAACAAGGCCAAGTGCAAAGTCCTGCACATGGGCCAGGGCAATCCGAAACACAAATACAGGCTGGGCAGAGAATGGATTGAGACTAGCCCTGAGAAGAAGGTTTTGGAGTTACTAGTAGACAAGAAGCTCAACACGAGCCAGCAATGGGCGCTTACAGCCCAGAAAGCCAACGGCATTGTGGGCTGCATCAAAAGAAGTGTGGCCAGCAGGTCGAGGGAGGTGATTCTCTCACTCTATTCTGCTCTAATAAGACCACATCTAGAGTACTGCATTCAGCTCTGGTGCTGCTAATATAAGAAAGATATGGACCTCTTGGACCGAGTCCAGAGAAGGGCCACAAAAATGATAAGAGGGCTGGAGTTCCTCTCCTATGAGGACAGGCTAAGACAGTTGGGGCTGTTCAGCCTGGAGAAGTGAAGGCTCTGAGGATGCCTTATTCATCTTTCAATACATTAAGGGGGCTTATAAGAAAGATAGGGACCACTTTTATAGCAGGGCTTATTGTGATAGTTTTAAACTAAGAGAAGGTGGATTTAGATTAGACATAAGGAGAGACTTTTTTTTTTACAATGAAGGTGATGGAACACTGGAACAGGTTGCCCAGAGAGGAGGTGGTGGATGCCCCATCCCTGGAAACATTGAAGGCCAGGTTGGACAGGGCTCTGAGCAACCCGATCTAGTGGGAGATGTCCCTTCTCCTTTCAGGGACAGTTGGACTAGATGACCTTTAAAGGTCCCTTCCAACCCTAACCATTCTATGATTTTATGATTCTATGAATGTAGTGTTAACATTTAAATCAACACACTGGTAGACATACTAGTACAAAAAATGTAAAAGTAATATTTTACTAGTGTTAATAATGAGATTTACAAAGGATTTTACAAAGGAAAAAGAATACAGAGTGTAGATATAGAACTTAAAACAGAATTAATTGGGATATTTTGTAGCTAGGGAAAAAAGAAATCAATAGGGATATCTGTATCACAGCATACTTTCTCAAATCTTTCCATTTGTCTTTAAATATCTTTTTTTTTTTTTTTAGATATATAAGAGGGCCTTATTATGGTTCCTCTAAGCAGTTTGCCTCCAAATCCCTCTGCTCCTGAATTTGATTTTCACAAAATTTGAAAAGCATGTGAAGTTACTGCATTATACTGAGAAACAGAGAGTGAGAGGGAGGACTCTGTAGAATTGGAACCCCATGAGGTTGTTCTATAGCCTATTCATAGTATTAGGAACAGCTATAACCAAGTAACTTAATTGCACTCTTCTAGTGGGGTCACTGAAAACCCTGTAGTTAATCATAACTGTTTGTGTAACTGATGTGAATGGAAAGGAAAACGTTACAGGTCATAGCCTGTGGAAGATAAAGTTACCTGTGTGGAGAAAGCTTCACACTATGTGAAGGAGATGTTCAGCCCTGATGCTGGCACACTGGGAGTGTGTGACTAAAAAGAACACAAGTACAGCGCAACTGCATCTTCCTCTGCAATGTGAAGAGTGAATGGAAAATCTCAGAACAGACACATACTGTTCTGGTTTTGTTAGTGAGGGGGGGCCTAAGGTGGTAGCATCTGTAGGAAACTGCTAGAAGTTGCTCCCCTTTGTTTAGTGGACTCAGCCGGGTCTAGAGCGGACCTGCTGCTGGCCAAGGCCGAGCCAATTGGTAGCAGAATGTTCCGTGATAACGCCTCTGCGATAACGTATTTAAGTAGGGGAAAAGAGAAAAAGGGGGGAGAAGATGTGAAGCAGCTGAGCGGGGGGCAGAGAGGGGGAGGTGCGAGTCTCATGGGCCTTGCAGGCCTCACCCTCTGGCCTCCCACCGGGCAGCAGGCTGGGCCCAGCTCAGCCCGGCCTGGCTGCAAGAAATGGAGAGGAGATGAGAAATGAATGAGATGTAAAAAGATCCTGAGAGGCGTCTGCCAGCCTGTTGTGAGAAATGGCTGCAGACGCCAAGGTCAGTTCAGAAGGAGGGGGAGGAGTAACGTGGCTCCTGGCCAAGATTCTCCTGCAACTCGTGGTGAAGACCATAGTGGAGCAGGTTGTCCCCCTGCAGTCCATGGAGGTCCACGGAGGAGCAGAGATCCACCTGCAGCCTGTGGAGGACCCCATGACGGAGCAGGTGGATGCCTGAAGGAGGCTGTGGCCCATGGAGGGCCCGCTGGGACAGCTGTTCTAGAGGGACTGCACCCCGCGGAAGAGATGACCCACGCCGGAGCAGTTTCACGAAGGACTGTGGCCCATGGGTGGGACCCCACACTGGAGCAGAGGAGGAATGTGAGTTCTTCCCCCGACGACGATACAGCGGCGTAAAAGAACTCGTGATGAACTGACCGTGACCCCCATTCCCTTCCCCCGTGCCGCTTGGGAGGGGAGGTAGTAGAGATAATGTTAAGCCAGGAAGAGGGAGGGGTTGGGGGAGGTTATCTTGTTCCTTGTCTCATTCTCCTGCTACTTTTAGAAATAACTGAGTGTTTTTTCCCCAAGTCGAGTCTGTTTTGCCCATAACGGTAACTTTAAGGATTCCTCCCTGTCCTTATCTCAAACCTTGAGCCATTTTTCTTATATCATCTCCTCCTATTCTCTCAGAGGGTGGGGGGAGTGAGAGAGAGACTGCGTAGTCTGGTCCCAGTCGGGACTGAACTATGACACATACCAAGCCTGCAAGGTCAGTGGACCCTGACCTTAAATCAAGGAATTACAGTAGAAAAAGTGAAAGTTTTAATGCACAAACTGTATGGATAGCAGACAGGAGTTGAACACTGCTCACTGCCCGCTGTCTATGATTCTCCACTACCAACATGCAAGAAAATAAATTGCTTTCTTAGATCTGGACTTAGTCTTAAATAAAAAAGGAAAGATCTTGACAAATGAATTTTACTGGTTGGTGCAGTCACTGTAAGGGGAAACAAAATGGTAATTTGCTCCATCTAGGGTAAATACAGAAAGAGAAGTAAAAATAGAAATAGTATCTGTCTTGCTAAAGAAGTTATTTGCATCATTATCAAAGTACTAGAAGCAGAAGGCTTAGAGAAACTGTTAGCTATTCCTCTCGGTTCAAGATGGTTTTCTAACCTATCCCTGACTGCCAACACAGGAAGAAAAGGGTAAGATCAGGATAATACACTAAAAGCATTTGCCATCTTTGGAAACAAGCAGCCTAGTCCTTAAGGAGAAGAAGTGGTGGTAATACATGAGGAATGAACGTGAAAGACCATAAAAAATAAAAAGTATGGAATGGATAAAAAGTCAAGGAAGAATATCAACTAGCATAGCATGCAGCCTTGCCAGGATCTGAACCACTTGCAACAGTAATTACCCAAAATATTGGGAGAAGAATCACTTTTCCATTTGAGGACTTAGAAATAAAGCAGCTACTACAAAATCATAGAATCATAGAATCATAGAATCACATGGTTGGATGGGACCTATAAGATCATCTAGTCTGACCATCTTCCCACTACCATTGCTGCCACAGCTACTAAACCATATCTTGTAGCTCCTCATCAAGCCGCCTCTTGAACACCGCCAGGGACGGCAACTCCACCACCTCCCTGGGCAGGCCATTCCAGTGCCTTACCACTCTTTGGGAGAAAAAGTTTTTCCTCACATCCAATCTAAACCTCCTCTGGTACAACTTGTGGCCATTTCCTCAGGTCCTGCTTGTTGCCTGGGAGAAGAGGCCAAACCCCTGCTCATCACAACCTGCCTTCAGGAAGCTATAGAGTGCAATAAGATCTCCCCTGAGCCTCCTCTTCTCCAGACTAAACAATCCCAACTCTCTCAGCCGCTTCTCATAAGACTCGTGCTCGTACCAGCTGCATAAGGAAACTATCTTCCACACCCTCTAGGAACCTTTTGGACTGTTTCCTCTGTGTTGTATGATATTCCCAGCATATATCAGGGAAGTTGAAGTCTCCCACGAGAATGAGTGCTGGCGATTGCGCGACTCGGTCATGCTGCTCATAGAACGCCTCGTCCTTCTCTTCATCCTGATTAGGCGGTCTATAACAGACCCCCACCACGATGTCACCCCTACAGGCCTTTCCTCTGATCCTTATCCATAGACACTCAACTGTATCATTCCCAACCCCAAGCTCTTCAACGTCAAAATAGTCTTTAATATAAAGGGCCACACCACCACCCTTCCTTCCTCGTCTATCCCTTCTGAAGAGCTTGTAGCCTTCCATCACAGCACTCCAGTCGTGGGAGTGGTCCCACCACGTTTCAGTAATAGCAACCAGGTCATAGTTATCCTGCCGCACAATCGCTTCCAGCTCCTCCTGGTTGTTGCTCATGCTGCGTGCATTGGTGTAGATGCGCTTCAGCCGAGACAGCTGCCTCAGCCCCAGATCGAGCACCGTTCCCCTGGGCTCTTCCCTTGAGGGCCTTGTTTTGTCCCCTTCCCCCTCCATAGCTAGTTTAAAGATCTGTCGATAAGCCCCGCCAGCTCCTGTGCTAGGATTCGTTGCCCCCTGTGAGAAAGGTGGGTTCCACAAACAGAAGACAGGCCACGGGCCTGAGCAAGTATGCCAGAGCAAATACAGGATTATCAAAGATTATATAGAAATGATAAAGGCAATAAAAATTGGCTGTAATCGAAGGGAAGTTAGGGGTTATTTAATCCAATATGTACACAAACAAGGATTTCAAGGGTGGAAAAGAACTTCAAAAAGAATTCTACTTACAGAACAGTGCTGAAGCATCAGAAAGATGACTGAATGTGGTTAAGCAACTCTTAGCATAGGTTAATGCAGTTACCTGTGTTAAAACCAAATATCTTTGGTATCAAGAAAATAATTCGTCATTGGGCAAGAGTTCAAACAGATGTTGTTGTTCCACCACTTATACTACAAATGGAAAAATTATTACTTCTACATAGTTAAACCCTATTCAGAATGCTTCCACAAAAATAGTGTGAAGAAAAAAAAAAAACAAACTAACCCTAGGAAGTTTAAATTGGGTGAGATCAGGATTAAACTCAAGTTTTTTGCATGGTTACAATTGTAGTACAGGTGGGGATCAGGGCTATGCCTGTGTGAGTATCCAACGTGCTCAGTTAACAGGTCCCTGGGTGGTGAAGGATCTCCACAGAGTCTTGGCCTAGACGAGGCAATAGGCTGGTTTGAGACAGCAGACTAACTGGAGGCTGACTGAAATCCTAGCCAGCTCCACAACAGAGCATTTGACTCATTTTTGTAGGAGCTTTTCAAGGGGGAGTTTCAGTCACATCTGAAGAATACTCCAGGCAGCCCCTATTTCCTATAGTCTAATTAAGAGACAGTATTTATATGCTTAAATGTGTTGATTAATACAGTCCCAGCAAATCCCCCATAGAGCTCCTGCTTCATAGTTCACCAAAATGTGCACAAGTACTTACACAGAGTGTCCTGGTTCTGGCTGGGACAGAGTTAATATTCACCTGAGCTGGGAGGGGAACTGGAGCTGGTGGCCCTCATGGCTGGGGCATCCAGCTAGGATAGGTTACTAATTAGCCAACAGCTAGGGTTAATTTACCCAAATTAGCCAAAGGGCCATTCCATCCCTTGTGACATCATGCTCAGTATATAAGTGAGGAGGGTGCTGAGGGGAGCCTCCTGCTATGTGGGAAGAAAGTGGGTGTTGTGTTTTGTTGTGAGCCATTGTACTGTGTTTTTTGTCCGTCATTGTTTTGTTTTATCCTGTTATCTCTCTTAAATTTATTTTTTGTTTCATCTCAACCCACAAGTTTTTGCTGCCTTTTGTTTACCAATTAACCCTTCTGTCTCAGTAAAGGGTGGGGGGAGTGAGAGAGAGACTGCATAGTCTGGTCCCAATCGGGGCTGAACTATCATACAGTCAGTAGAAACTGTTTTTGCAGATACATAGTTGGTCTCACAGAACAGTCTTTGTAGTAAGCAAGATATTTAGGATATGTTCTCTACACAGTTTGAGATAATCAATAGTAGTAGTAACTGACAGAAATGGATCATAGCTCTGTTAGACTGATTACACAAGAGCACGGACTAGCTGGTTATAACAATCCACTGGAAGCATATGGATGTCCAAAAGACATTGGTTCAGATCAAAGATCATATTTCACAGCTCCACTAATCAAAGCCTTGTCTGAAATATTAGGATTTTAAAAAGATGCCATATGGTTGGTCAAGCACATAGATCCATGTAAGCAGGGAGATTTAATAAAACATTATGTTAAGCTTAGAGAAAGATGGTCACCAACCCAGGAAAAGACTGGGATAAAGAATTCATAGTCATCCTAATGTCTTCATGTCTTTTCCTGCAACATGTGGATTTTCTCCCTATACAGCAAAAACTGCTGATAAATGAGAATCTCAGCAAAAGAGGAGTAGTAGAAAAGCATCAGATGAACAGCAGATGCAAATAGAAATAGTGATCCGGCTAATCCCCTAGTCAGATTGAAAAAAAAAAAGCAATCAATCAAACAAACCAACTAACCAACCAGAAAGAAAAAAAAAAAAGACACACTAACACATAAAGGAGATCTGGAAAATGTGTAAACCATAGCATATAGGAATTCAAGGTATGTACAAACATTGAAAAGAAATTTTCCAGACTTTGTAGGAAATGGCAAAGTACCATTATATCTTTGACAGTGTGTCAGGCAGAAATAACAAAATGAAGAACCAGCTAACCTTGTAGGATACAGTTCCATATAAGGATTTGGAAAAGAGCATATGGATTTTAGCAAGGCTTTTCAAAGAGTCCCACAATAACTCCTTATAAGCAACAAGGAATTTAAAGCTTCAGCTAGGGAGGTCAGAGCACATAACATATCAGAAGAGCTGCGAGAGCTAGGTTTATTCAACCTGAAGAAGCATGGCTAAAGGGAGATCTACTTGTTTTCTTTGAATGCATAATGGATGCTCATACAGAACATAGAGACTAAATTTTCTCAGATATGCGCAGCAAAAGATTTAGATTTAAAAAAATTGCAGCAAGGGAAATTCTGTTTGAATATAAAGAAATTAATCTTCACGATCAGGGTGGTCAAATACTAGAGTGGGCTGCCCAGATGTGATATGGAATCTTGACCCTTGAAGACAGTGAAAACTCAGCAGGACAAGGCACTAAACAACCTCATCTGTCTCAGCAGCTAGAACAAACTTTGAAGCCATTGCTGCCTTTGCTTCCAGAGATCGCTCCCAGATTAAATTTGTCTGTGTTTCTCTGGAATGAATTAAAAGAAATCAGGAACATAAGGGAAAAATATGGTGAAAATTCAAAGAAAGTACGAAGAGTAAGGAATCATACATACTGAAATAAATAAGAGTAAGAAACTAACACAACTGAGAAAAGGTTCCTAGCTGTAAAGAAAATATAAATTATTTCATGTCTACACATTTCAGAGTAGCTTTTAGTGGAAGCACTCAACCACTTACATGGCAGATTTTTATGTTAAGACCTTTACATTTTATTTTAATGGAGCTCACGTAACATCAGTATTCTCTATCTACAGTTCCGAATGTTTAAGAAATAAAAAAAAAGATTGTTGAGGAGTCAGAAGTACTTTTGAAATATTAATAACTACATCTGTAAGACATCCATGCAAAAAAAGAGATGTCAACCTTTGTAAGGCAAAGGACCTCCTTCCATGTGAGTTCTGTAGCCTGTCACTTGTAATACTGCAGTATGCTTTTCACTTCTTTTTTTGTAAACTCACATCCTCTCTCTGGCTGCTTTGGCAGTGCTTTACTCATGTATCTGAAATACTCATGTCCCTGAACTTGCATAAAGCTTAGCAGGTAACAATAGTAATTATTAATACTTTAGTTAGCCAATAAGATTAACTAGCTAATGGGTGTTGTTCACATAAAATTTCTGCACAAAGCTTAGTAGCCAGTTATAGTATGCAGCATCTGCAGCCACTGAAAGCATTTTCCCATCAGTGCCATCAGCTTAATGAGTAAGAGCAGCCAGCAGGGAGATTGACAAAATTCGTGAAATCTGGAGAGGATGCTCAGAAGACACTTATCTGTGGAGATCACAGCACATGTCTTCCCAGCTGGACACTGCAGAGTGTTTTCCTCTTTCCCTAATATCTCTTTTCTTTGAGTTGTTGGGCTTTGTTGTTGTTTTTTTTTGTTTGGTTTTTTGTTGTTTTTGTTTGTTTGTTTGTTTTGTTTTGTTTTTCTTGTTTTGGGCTTTTGTTGGGGAGGTGTGGAAGCAGTCCCCAAAAGTAACATAGGATGCTAGGTTCAACGTCTGCCATCAGCTATAGATATTCTTGGTCCTCTACATGTCTCCATCCTTTCTGTAACAGTAAGAAATAAATCTATATTGTATTAGTAATTGCTAGATGAACCAGACAACTGCCTTTCAGATTTTATAATTGCTATATATGAAAAAGACTAAATAAGATCAGAACAAAGAGATGAGTTTGATGTCCTTACCACAGATCGCTCGTCTATCTTGAGTAACTACAAACTTCCTAGAAGATTGTTCCATATCTTGATTTTCCCTAGATCTGTGCATGTATTATTTAACATGAAATCTAAAGTTTTCCTTCTTTTTCTTTTCCACTTTTTAGCTTGACCTCTTTCTGAGATAAATTTCAGTAATAAAGAGCAGAATTTTTACTTCAAACACCTTATGCCCTTAATGAGTACTTCAGAATTTAAGAGAGTGAAAAGCTCCATTGTCACCTTTACAGTTAAAAAAGAGATTCACCTGATCAGCATGGGGATAATAAAGGTTATATGACTATAATTAAATATCAGATTGAGTCTTGTGAGCATCAGACACCCCAAATGAATTGCAGATGAAAGGAATGTGAGAAAATGTGATTCTCTTCTTGTATAGAAACCACCAACCAAGAGGTCTGAAAGGATATATATTTTTTTTTCCTAATGATGAAAGGGACATTTTTGTATAGCTGGCCTATAAAGCTGCAGGAGAAACTAACCCCACAATTTCAGGAAATGTTACAATAGAGACTAATTATCCCTATTCACCAGTCATCCATTTCTGTTTTGTCTTGCATAATGTTTTATAGATGGAGGATTTGCCTGTTGGTTTTTTTTTTTTTTCTATTAGAAGTGTTGCTTTTGACTTTCCCTTCAGTAAGCTGAACTATTTTCTTTTGAAAGCCCCAAAAGTTATTGCAGTGAATCCTTAAGTTAATAACCTAGAGAATTTTTGTTCAATTGTTTTGGTTTGTTTTTTTTTTTTAGGACTCTAATAGGAATACTGCATACTCATAACCAAAGCATTTCTAATTCTCTTTGTACAGCAGAAATGAAGGACACCTGGAACATATATTAGCCAGGATGGACTGGTTAGCCATGGACTGTTTTCAGACTCCTAAACTTTTGGAAATGTCAACATTTCAATAACAAAGGGAAAAAGGTGTGTGTGGGATTGTCAGTACAAATCATATTTCTTTTGGAAACAGTTTTCAAATTTTTCACATAAGAAGAAAAATCCCACGGACTTTTAAAAACAGAATTGCTGAGACCCTTGCAGGCATAGTAAGTGACCTACCCTTACTATTACACAGCATATTACATAGGTTAGTAGCTCAGGAAAATGCTGGTGCCCAAGACCTTTGAGCATTTTTTTTAGTTGCAAGACCTTCAAGGAAACTCAAGAATCCTGTAACAAACTGAAAGCATCACAGCTTTTGGAAGCTGGACTGATAAGTGAAAGAAACCTTGAAAAAAAATGCATGGTTTCCACAAAAATTTTTTGCAAAATATATGTATCCTGACTGAATGTTATCATTTGTCTAAATGACCAAAGAAAGTTTTGCAACAGGACTTAGCCAATAAATATTTCACGAGCACTTTTCTTTTTAAATGATGAAAAATTAGTTAATAACAATCATTTTTTTTCCTTCAACAATTGCAACTTCAAATACTCAATTTCAAATTCCTTTCCAGGAAAAGTATTTCCTCATTTTTGTACTTGACTTTGGACAACTGAATTCAGGCTCAGCTGGAAATCTGATTTTCTTGCATCAAAAATATGCCCAGTGGAAGTAACTGAGAATTCACCTCAGAAATTGGCATTTTGAGTGCAATGAAATGGCAAGAAATATAAAATACCCTCCTTAAAGATCTTATAACTTGTCTTTTTCATTATCTCTTTTCAAAAACACATACATGTGCTGTTCATCCAGCATATATGTATAAATACACTTGTACAGTAGATATCACTTATATTTAATAAGAACAATTATTTAGTGTTCATCTATAACTATTTTCTATCAGATGGCATCTCTTGCATATAGACAAACCAAATACAATAGAAAAACAGCTTTTTAAATTTATCCATTTGCTCAACTTTCAGAGACACCATTCTGATAAGAATAATTTGAATTAAGTTTTGACGTACGTCTCTTCTTGAAAGGTGCTGTGGTTTTTGTGGATGTGTAGGAAATTATCTGAAAGAACTACCATATGACTTTCACAGGACATGATTCAGTGACCATATCTCTGTAAAAAAAAAAATGTTATTCAGGCCCTCAGGCTAGGTAAGGTATGTCTGTTCCCTAACTTTATCTTTCCTACCATTGGCATAACTCAGCTCAACTTCTGTTCTGTGCTGTGGTGCTGGATCAGTGCTAAGTGTTTCCTTTCCCTTCATTTGTCTTTACAGATGTTTGTGCATTAGAATGCTCCCCAGATGAGCCTTGACTCTCTTAAAGCTCTTTGGCTCACTGAAATCGAAGACCTCAACATGAGCCATGCACAACATGAGGCACATCTGTTGAATAATCACGTTTTGAGCTCAACTATGTGAACTTGCCGTGGGCAAAGCATGACACTTGATTATGATAAAAGGGAATAGAACAAGTTGTTAAGATGATACCACTGCAGTTGAAGTAACAAGTACACTAATAGATTTATTAGTGTAGACAGTCAATAGGATGGCAGAGAAAAGATTGCCAGATATAGAACCATTATTTCAACCTGGCAATTCAGCCCACAGCGTTTTCCTTAAAGGAATCTTATTCTCACATTCCAGCCAACCTACTTCCAAACTGGGTTTATTAACATAGATCGAAATGTCGGACAGTAAGAAACAAAACACTGTGTATTCGCAACGCACTTCAGCATAAAATAAGCCAAGTTAACCAGCAACAGCTCACATCAGCGCTAGTGGCTGCTTATATCCTGGTGACTGATTCAATCCCCTATTGACTGTTTAAGTTGGTTTTCCTTAAAAAAATACACCCCTAAATTGTATAATCCATGGATTTGGGGCAATTTGGAAGCTTGTCCTGTGGCTCTAAAACCAGTTATTGTATAGATGTTGAAAAGACAGGATGAAAATTTGAAAAAAAAGTGCTGGCTAGAAAATGGAAAAAAATCAGTATTACAAAATGGAACTTTTTTTTTTTTAATTAATGTCTCTATATATTTAGGAAAAAATATCAATGTGGTAATTTAAGTGTTGAAATTGACATTTACTTTAACATTTTGCGTGTAAACAAATGTTAATTAATTTGGCAACTTTTTTATTTTTAAATGATGTTATGGCATCTGCTTGTCTCTGCACCCATTTCTGAGACATAATGTGTATTCTTGTTCTACTGAGAAGAGTTAACAAATCTAATGTAGCCTGAAGCAATTGTTTTGCTGCTCTAGTTCAGTGAGAAATTTTAGGTTTGGAAACTAGATTAGATTTTGGGAAATATAAAGTCCAAATACTTTACATAATAGATAATCAGCTTTCGATGATAAACACCTATCTCAAAAGAAGAGTCTTGAAAAATAGATTCTAAAATTTTGTCCATGTTTTCATTTAAAAAAAAGCCCAAATCTGATCACTCTCACTGATTTTATCTATACCAAACTGATCAGCAATATCACTTTTCAATATTTTGCTGGAGCCCGTGACTTGTTAATCACAAATAAGTAACAGATTAGCACTGTATGTGTACTGTTTGCATAGGCTGGTTGTTTCTTTTCACAGGTTGAATTTCCATAGAGATCTTAAAAGCTGCTGAGAGAATAGTACTTTCTAGAAAGCTTTACTAGGAAACATCTCTATGGAAATTGCGTGGCTAATCTAAAGTGTTTTACCAAGTGTAAGTATCAGCCTCTCCTCATCAGAATGCAAACCAACTCCTTTCACCTGTCTCTGTTCATATTCAGGCCAATTGTATGAGATTTAACAAAGCTAAGTGCCAAGTCCTTCACTTGGGTCACAACAATCCCTTGCAATGCTACAGGCTTGGGGAAAAGTGGCTGGAAAGCTACCTGATGGAAAAGGGCCTGGGGATTTTGGTCAACAGCTGGCTGACTGTGAGCAGGCAGTATGCCCAGGTGGCCAAGAAGGTCAATAGCATCCTGGCTTGTATCAGAAACAGTGTGGCCGGCAGGACTAGGGAAGTGATCATCCCCCTGCACTCAGTACTGATGAGGCCACACCTTGAATACTGTGTTCAGTTTTGGGCCCCTCACTACAAGAAAGACATTGAGGTTCTGGAGTGTGTCCAAAGAAGAGCAATGAACCTGGTGAAGGGTCTAGAGAACAAGTCCTGTGAGGAGAAGCTGAGGGAACTGGAGTTGTTTAATCTGGAGAAAAGGAAGCTGAGGGGAGACCTTATTACTCTTTACAATTACCTGAAACGAGGTTGTAGCGAGATGGATGTCAGTCTCTTCTGCCAAGTAACAAGAGATAGGGCAAGAGAAAAGAGCCTCAAGTTGCACCAAGGAGGTTTGTATATTGGGAAAAAAACATCTTCACCAAAAGGATTATCAAGCACAGGAACAGACTGCCTAGGGAAGTGGTTGAGTCACTCTCCCTGAAGGTATTTAAAAGATGTGTATATGTGACACTTAAGGATATGGTTTAGTGGTGGTCTTGGCAGTGCTAGGTTAATGGTTGGGCTTGATGACCTTAAAGGTCTAATCTAAGTGGTTCTATGATTCCATGATTCTATACTGGTGAAATACTGCAGATAGATAGGTTTTTTAATCACTGACTCGTTCTGTGATTTTCTAAGACAATTGGACCATAAATGTTCAGATAATTGCCAAAACATTTTGAACTTTGATAATAAAAGTGACAATTGAAGAATTAAAATTTTCTGCTTCTTACTGCACTTCCCAGAGAGTGTTGTATGGCCTTGGATGTGAGACCTACATCAAAAGTAATCAAATTTTTTGTTACTCAAAGTTTAACATTGGCTTCCTAATAACTTACTGGAAATTGTGGTGAAATGCATTTTCTATAATGTAAATAAAACTGTTTAAGTGCATAATTAAGGAAGCATTAAAGGCTTGATGTTTTGGAAACTTTCAATTTTATATTCAGTCTAGGAGAATGACGGAATGATGTTTCTATTAAGATCAAAATCTGTAATTCAAATATCAGTCAAGCATTTGGTCAGTTTCCTCAATATTTCTTCTTTGGGTTCCTCACTCAACTACTGTAGGCCTGAGCAAAAAAAAAATCCTTCACAATGCAACTGCATATCTGAAGGAAGGAAAAAAAAAAAAGGAAAACCAAATCTTCTTTATACAATATTAAAAGTGTTAAATATTACAATGCTGCTGTTCCAACAAACAGGTTCAAACCATCTCAGATACTATAATCTGAAAATAATTTGAGGATTCACGGATTTATTTTACTTTTTTTTTTTCCCCAAAGAACTTATTCTCCTAAATCAAATACAGAGCTCTTGCAAGACCTAAGGAAAAGACCATTTAAGTTCTTGTGCAGAACAATATATCCAGTGTAAAAGCTTATGATGAATACCACTTACAAGGAAGAAACCTTTTCACAAGAGGTCAAGTCTTTTTCACAAGAGCCTTGGCATAAGTACCTCCAGAATAAAGTATAATTAAAGGCTAAACAATGATAATTACAGTTCTAAATAAGTCTTGACTTGAAATAGGCTTTTAAAATTTTGATTCAGGTGTTCCACTGATGATGAATGAAACAATATTTTCATTATTTCCTTTCCTTGGTGCTCCATTTTGTTTCTGTGATCGCTGCTCAGGATGGGCTGTATTGGTCATTGGGACATCAGGTAGTGAGAAATCATGCATTATTCATTTTGTATACTTTAGTATGCTTATATTTTGTGATTATAATTTTCCTTTGCTATTCTAGTAAACTGTCACTTCAACCCATGAGTTTTCCTTTCTTCCCAATTCTCTCCTGCATCTCTCTGGGGAGGGGGAGGGTGAGCAAGAAACTGTGTAGTCACTAGGGCTAAACCACAACACCATCAATAGCCACACTCCAGTCATGGGATTCATCCCACCAGCTTTCCGTAATGGCAACCAGGTCATAGCATTCTATCAGAACAGTGGCTTCCAACTCCTCCTATTTCTTGCCCAGGCTGTGTGCATTGGTGTACAGGCACTTTAGCTGGCCTATTGGTCATGTCACTTTCTTAGAGGAACAGCTCTTAACTCCTTTGAGGTACTTCATTGGTGTTTCCCTGTTGTGTCCTACTGCCTCGGGAGCCCCTGGCTCATCCCTGTAAGACTTCAGGTGTGCTGCAGTGTACTCAGGATATCTCAGAGCAACAGGCTGAGAGTCCTCACTATTACCCTGTCCCTCTATCCTTGGCATGCCATCCCAGAGCTTGTCACAAAAAAGCCTGATATTATCTCACTCCTCCTTCAAGCCTAGTTTGTGAAATGAAGAGAATGTATACATTAACAGGACAAGGAATTCAGCTGTCATCTTAAGTGCTTGCCTAAATTTTAGGGTTTTTTTTCCCTTCCCCCCCCCCCCCCAAGTTAAAATTGTGGCTGGTATTTTCCACTAATTGAATTAAAAGTATGTTTGTGGTATGTATCACATGGCTGTCATGTACCGTTATGTTTCTGGATGGCTTCTATTGAACTCAGTCACCATGAATTCTGTTGAAAAAATGTTTGGCCTAATTGTTGACTGCACTTGTTATCAGTACATTCAAAAATGGCTCTATTGTTACTTCTAAACATTTTCTGAACATTGAGCAGAAGGGCAAATTTCACTTTATCTGAAGTAGCTGGCAGAAATGTCACTTGCAGTCTTGTGAAAACATTGTTTGAAATTTCATAATGAAAAGGTCACAATATGTTTTCAGACACTTTGCAGAAGGAATCAAAACAAATTAAATCCTATTCAAAAATAAAGCTGAATTAAATCATAATATTACCATATCCAAGGAAATGCAGACTCATGATACTGACATTAAGCAGCAACCTTAATTCAAAATTGATATACAGGCTGTTGTGTTTTTTCCCTACAATCATAAAGAAACTACAGAATATGAAATAATGCCTGAATCTAAGTATACTTTACCTGACACTGAGCAAACAGCAATCATTGATCCCAAAGCTATATTCTCAAAAGCAATCCCCAAAACCTGACCTATACCCATTGATCTTAAAGATACTAACTCATTAAATTGAATTCAGACTGACCTGTTTACAAGGAGTTGCGTGTTTACATCTACTACTTCCACTTTTTTTTTTCACCCAAAATAAAGTGTATGTCCTATTATTTTATCTGCCTCCTACCAGATTCAGAAGTAGAAGTTTTAAAATAAATATTTCTTATTATTGTAGGTTGACACCACTGTGAAGAATGCAAAATATCCACAAAGAAAACACATCTAGTGGAGTCACAGTTTCTTTAATGACACTAATGAAAGTCCACTATGCCAACGGGGCATACTTCTTATTTATACACCATGACTGGTACATAACTGTCATGCTCCGATTTTGGATGAGAGGAAGGCCCCCTTGCTTTCTAGCTGACCTCAGATGGATCTGGGAGTCTAGGGGTGGCTAGACCAATCTCTCACACACTGGAGCGTGGTTTTGCTCATATTCTCGGGAACAGAATTAAAATTCAAAACGGAGTCAAGCGCCAGGTAACTTTATTTGCCCGACAACAAGTTTGCAAATGCAAGAGAAAGAGAAAAAGAAAGGAAAGAGGGAAAAGAGTTTCATTGCAATAGCTACCACTACGGAGCTGCGGTGTCCCAACAGTCCAGTTCACTTGGTGGGAGAATGTTCCGTCTGATGTTGGTTCCGATCTCGGTTCCATCGATGTTGGTTCCTATGTTGCTTCGATGATGGTTCTGTTGATGATGGTTCTTTTGATGATGGTTGTTTCTGTCCTTTTATCGTTGTCTCATTGCATATTTATTGTCCTTAAAACAGGAAGCCTTTAATCCTGTGGTCTGACTGGCTTGCAAGAGATCAGGAATTGGCTTGCAAGATAACGGGCCTATGGTTTAACTGATGTTCCATTGCTTAAGTGGTGGTTTGACGTTTCGACAATGTTGAGACAAACATTTGACACAGTCTCTTACAATAACAGGCAGGCATATAACTGGTGTGTGACTATTTTATACACCAGTTTTATACACTTATTCTTTTTACAGTCTTTTGGGAAAAAAAAAAAAAAAAAGAAAAAAATCCCATCCCATGAACATTGGTTATGTAGTACAGAAATCTAATATTGGAGTTCAAATCTACACTGGACAGCTGAAGTTTTTACTTAAATCAGCACTGTTACTGAGGTTAATAGAACAGCCCTTTAATAAGTATACCACCATGTAGCTGATGAAGAGAAATTGATTTTTTTTTTCTTCCTTTGCATGGAATGCAAAGGAAGAAAATGGAATGTTTTTTAAACTAAACTATGTATTGATAAGCAGAGTAGATTTATGGGTGAACACCAGACAGGTTTAAAGTACCATAAACACCTTCTGCCCTGACTGCTACAGTACAGTCCAATGTCTGCAGTCATAAGAATATATATCTCCACTCACTTTCCTCTTTTCTTTGCAAATTGTATTAAATAATTTTTTTAAACTGCATTATACCTTACTACACCAATTGCTTCTCTAATACATATTCAAACACACATACATTGAGAATAAAGCTAAAAATGTTTTCCAGAATTTGAAATCTGAGCAGATTTTTCCCTTTAGATGTAGAAAAGGCTCTCCTCTGATATCAGAGCAGAGCTAGTTTTGAATT
Source organism: Chlamydotis macqueenii (assembly GCF_036417535.1). Classification (NCBI taxonomy): domain Eukaryota; kingdom Metazoa; phylum Chordata; class Aves; order Otidiformes; family Otididae; genus Chlamydotis; species Chlamydotis macqueenii. Next base: position 140,579,815 of record NC_141556.1, on the reverse strand, counting down.
TACTCCTGACACTCTCCCACTTCCTTCCTCTGTATCAACATAAAATTCTTGATGTGTGCAGAGCTCAAAAAACATTGGTTATATTTGTTTTAGGAAGAGGTCAGCAGCCTGAGGAGTGTTCCTGGGAAATATAGAAGAAAAAAACCTAACTTTGCAGATCCAGGTTGTCTGAAGAAAAAAATACTCTCTTCCTTTCATGAGTGATCACAGAGGGCTAGAATAAATTTGAAAACAGTTCAGACTGTTCATGTTTAGAGAACCCAGTGACACTTTTTCTGCTGAAATGCCAGCCAGCAAATAATGAGCGAATGAAACAATCAATAACATATCAAAAAATCCACATAGACAAACCAAAACTCCTAATATCAGGATGCATTCAACATTTAGATTTTTTAAAAGTCTGTAAAAAATCTATACTATATTCCTTTCTCAAAGTTTTACATTTCCATTGCCTGTATGCTGACTAATTTTATAACTTTTTTTTTCATGTTATTGCATAAACTCAGACTCTCAGCACCTATAGAAACTTAACACCAAATAACTCATATTGCATTGTATGTCAGTAGAACATAATGATGAAACAATCAGTATCACTTGTTTCATTGAAATAACCTCTTGACTAGCTGGTTAACATACTCAAATTTATTGGTGATATAACACCATATAGTATAATACAGATTCTGTGATTTTCCAGATGTTACTAGTATATGTACATGGAGTCTTGTCAGTGCTTCTTTGAATCTTGCTTCTGTTTACAGCAGAGACTATCTTTTAAAATTTACCTGAGTCATCTTTTAACTTACGAATGAAAGGAAAACAATAATCACATCTTTACATATTACAATATTTTTAAATTACTCCTGTAGTGCTATCTAAGACCATACTTACCTGCAGAACATAACTCAGTTTTAGAGACTATGGAACTAATTTCTTCTAACTACAGAAATTTCATGGGCAGAAGTGGCCAAGTCTATTTAGTGGTTTAATTATTTTTTAGTGATGTATTTCAATTTAATTTTCTGAACTATTTTTTGAACCACCATTAAGATTGGTTTTCTTCAACTGTAAATTTTAAATTTGGCCATTGTCATCTGAACTGGAAGAGATGTAAGACCTAAGATTTTCTGAAGACTTTGTTATGGAGTTACATCTAGAGAATGCGTAAGTTTAGTGGACATTGTAAAGAGGCAGAAATTTATGGTCAACTGGTATTTTGTGTAGGCATCTTTCTTTCTTTATGGCTCTTAGAGGTATTTTTTCTATGTTCCCTGTATTCAAAAGTGTAAACTGCTGTCGTAATCTAGCCCCGCTCAGAACCAACCTATGCAGTCTCTTGCTTACTCCCCCCACCCTCCGAGGGAATGGGAGAGAGATAATATAACAAAAAAGCTCGAAGTTTGAGACAAGGACAGAGAGAGATCATTGAAGTTATCATTACGGGCAAAACAGACTCGTCTTGGGGAAAGTTACTTGTTTATTATTAAAACCAAAGCACAATAATGAGAAAGACAACAAAGTAACTTCCCCCCACCTTTCCCTCTTCCCAGGCTTAACTTCATGTTCAATTTTGTCTACTTCCTTCCCCCTCCTAGTGGCACGGGGGGAACAGGGAATGGGGGTTATGGTCAGTTCATTACGCATCACATTCCACTGCTCCTTCCTCCTCAGGAGAACTCCTTACATCCCTCCCCAGCTCCATCGTGGGGTCCCTTCCTTCATGAAACTGCTCCAATGTAGGTCCTTTTCCCACAGGGTGCAGTCCCTCCAGAATGGCTGTCCCAGTGTGGGCCTCCATAGGCCACAGGCTCCTTCAGGGATCCGCCTGCCCCGGCGGAGGGTCCTGCGTGGGCTGCAGGTGAATCTGCTCCTCTGTGGGCCTCCATGGGCTACAGGGGGACAACCTCCTTCACCATGGGCTGCACTGCAGGCTGCAGGGGAATCTCTGCCAGGAGCAATGTTACTCCTCTTCCTCTGTTTTCCCTGACCTTGGCATCAGCAGCTGTTCCTCACAAGAAGTTATTCACAATCAGACTCAGGCAGATGCCTCTTATGTTCTCTTCACATCTCCTCTCTTCACTTCTCGTGGCTGGGCTGGGCCAAGCTGGGCCCAGTCGGCCGCCCAGCTGGAGGCCAGAGGCTGAGGGCCGCAAGACCCACAAGGCTAGTGCCTCCCCTTCTCTGACCCCTCTTCTGCTTCTTCACGTCTTCTTCTTCTTTTTTTTGGTTTTTCCCCTTCTTAAATATGTTATCGCAGAGGCATTATCAGGGACCAATTGGCTTGGCTCTGTCCAGTAGCGGTCCCCCCTAGACCCAACCGAGTGCACTGGACTTCTTACAAAAGCTGCCACTGCAGTGTCTGCCCACCACCCCTCCCCCCCACTATCCAATTCCCTCACAAGAAAACAACTGTATTCCTAAAGGATGTTCTCATGAGAACTTGTTGCTGCACTATTAGATAAGGCAAGGCCACACAGGTGACGTAATCGCCAGTACTGAGTGGGAGCTGCCTGCAAGTGTCTCTGTTACAGTGAGCTGGCTGTGCTCGTCCTGCAGCCAAGGGATGTGACTGGCATAATATGAGCATGTGCCTACTCAGATTAATCGCTATGTGGATCATTGACTCTTAAATGTGCAATGGTCTTTAGGTCAGGATCACCACATTCCACCCCTTGATCCACATACAGTTTACCTTTCCCATAGAGAAATTCTAGGTTACAGATTACATTAATGACATACAGGCTCTTCAAGCCCTAAATGTGAGCCTCAATAGAGTAGACATGGCCTGTTCAAGATCACAGACTCCTTGAATATCATATCTTTTCCAATGCTCCCAATCCACACTGACAACTATCAAGATATTTTTCTGCTTGAGTAGAAGATGAATATAGTGATTATAAATAATTGAATTTTCACAAGCCATAGTATGTAGTAATTACTGATTTTACAAATTAAGCATGCAACCCTACTCAATAAAGAGAGAAGGAAGCTTGTAAAATACAACTGCTCAGTAAAGGAAGCATTCAAAATAAATTACATTGTTATTTCCTTTTGGAGCCCCTCATTCAACCGTTCTCTAAAGTGGTGCTTGAATCCATTGTGCAAGGGAAATGCTGTGGTTCAGTTTAAATACAGAGACAGATAAAGTTTTTTTCTGGAAAGGAAAGGTTAGACAGTGTACAGTACAATGTAACGTTCTTATATACTATGACAATGCTGATGTGATTGCACAGACTCTGCTTCTTCTTGTCTTTCCATTCAGATCAGAACTTCTTCCACCTCCTGAAAGGCAGAACTCTGCTGCTGGTGAATGGTGAAGGTTCCCTGAGATTGCCTACAAGGACAAAGACATAATTTGGTCAACTTGCAAGTTACATTCTGCTAAAATGTTGTTTCTGCTTTCAGTCAGTTAAGATGATCTTCATTTTCTACCATGAAATGCTGTTTAATTTTCTTCTACTTTGCTGCAACAAAGTAGTAAAAGTGAAAACTTGAAATGAAATGTCTATGTCTTCTGATAGAGCAGATGACCATATTGAAAAGGAATTTCAGTATGACAGAGTGTACTGATCTGTCCTGAAATTTATGAGAACGTGAAAAAAAAGGATACAAACTTTGTGCAAAATACAAGAAATATTTGCTTGATATACATATACCTCTCTGAAGTATTTTGCATCCAAATCTCTTGTGCACGCATGCTCACAAACACATATATATATAAACACACGTGTATTTATCATGCGGCGTCTAAAAGTTTTCACACAATAATTTGGAAGCATTACTTTTTAGATAATATTAGAAGGTCCAAAAAAACTGTATGTCCATAATACAAGGACTGAAGTGATGAATAGCTCATCTTGTAATAAAGAATATGTTACTTACCTTGATCATAAATAAAAGAGCATATAAGCTCCATTAGAAAATTTTGGAAAATTGCCCACAAGAAGAAAAGGATGTAAAACAAGGTTTGACAGTCCAAAATAGAAGTAATGAACCCCCTGAGTTAATAGAAATGTTAGTTTTGCATATCACTTAGGAAAACAAAGACTGTACCTAATTTCGTCAGGTAATAGCAACAGGACCCAAGAAACATCTCCAGAACCCCGGAATCCCCAACAGAAATACGTAAGACCTGAAAAAAAACCTCATTTATTTATAGCTTTGTGTATCTGTAGTAGAACAGAATCAACTTAATGTATCCTAAAGTTACAGGTAATAAAGTTAGATCTTTGATGACATAGTGTTATCAACATACTCGAGCTTTGAAAGTGTGATGTAGGCCCTAATACCTATTCATCTTCTATGTCGGGATTCTTGCCTTCTTCCTTTATGAATCGATTGGTAAATGGACCAAAAAAAATATGTTTTCAGTTTGCTGGCCCAACTGAGCTAAGAGCAGTCCTCATCCAGTGTGCTGAGGACTATGCTGAGGAAAACTGAACCCTGAGAAACCATCTGCACCTCTTTATACAATTTTCTTCCAGAATATACTGGGTTAAGCTGCACTTATCAGTTATCCACTTAAAGGTGCAGAACATTACATACAATACTCACACATTCATTAGAACTCCTACTAGACAGAAAGGCAGTTTTGTTATAAACAATGACCTGGATTTCAAAAGCAAATTTACACTTTAAAATATGTCAAACTCTACGCAAAATTTGGCCAAAGTCTCTTCTGAAGTAACAAGTTTCAGTTTTTTATTTTTGCTAAATTTTGGGCTTATAAGACTTCATAATTCTATATTTACAGCAAGAAGAATCCATCTGAACAGAAGTACAAGGTCTGAGAATTAAAGCTGTGAAGAATCAGTATAGGTGATACATGGTCATGCACATACACAACAAATTTTTTTTTGAAAATAAGTAAATAATAATAAATTAGCTGCACAGATTTCTGTAGTTATTTTTAAAGAACTGATGTGATAAGGACCAATGTTATTTACATAGTATGACTGAATACAGGACCACTTTGCACACAAAGCTTATTTTACATTGTCTTACTTTGATTAAAATGTAGAAAATAAAATTGTTACTATAAAGACAGATTAGACATCATCCACTTATTTTACAAATATGAAACAGAATTCCAATAAGGAACATGGTAAAATCCAAGAGATTCACATAAAAATAGAGTATGGATTATTCCTTCATATGAATACAGCTTCATGGACAACATGGCAAAATTATCCAGTACTTCTGTATTATGCAGTGCTTTAGCATTATTCAATATTCTCATTAAGGAAAGAAATTATAACAAATAATACCTTTATTTGGAAGGTACTTTAAACTCTGCAGGAGAAATGGCTTCATGGCTTGATCTAAAGCCCAGTAAGAAGCTTTTTACTGACTCCAGTGCATTTTGGGTCAGACCACCTATGTAAAAATGAATACTAAAAAGCCACCATAATTTTTATGTGAATGAATCTTATTTTGGGAGATGTTACCAAATTTATCATTGAAATTTAATTTATAAAGTTGTTTTAATCTCAATCCCTTCAAATTGTAGTGTTTCAGATTTTAGATTCTGAATTAAATGCCAAATATAACTGGCCACAGTAGACGAAAACAGGAAAGTTGGTATATGTCTGTCTTAAAAGGATATTTGAAATATCAACTGAATTTGAATGTGCCAAGCTGGTACTATTGCAAAAAAAACATCACCTGAAAAAGCTACCTTTTTTTTTTTTTTTTTACTGGAGCAAAATCAATTTCAAAAGGTAAAAGAACAGCATTTTGCAGTGTTGTGTTTCAGTATACACTGACAAGTTAACTTTTCTAAAGCACAGGACACAATGATCTCAAATAAAATTCTGTGTTAGATCTGAAAGTGTCAAGAATTGTATTACTTTCCTGGTTTTCTTGTATCATTGAGGTCAGAATTATCACAAATAGCCTTCTCTGGATTGTAATACTCCAGCTGAAAGCATGACATGAAGAAACACACAGAGAGAAATGGTTCACTGTCTATTTTAAAATAAAAATAAAATAAAATAAAATAAAAAAATAAAGCCAGAAAGTTGACACTTGTGCAGTTTTCCCCTTTAACTGAAAATCTTCACTGACTTAAAGTTTAAAACAGAGTGTATATGAGTAACATTTTATAAAAGTAACTGAGCTGCTTATAAAAGGAACAAGGAAAAGGAGTGTGGTTGGGCTCTGCATTGATTACAAATTGCGGTTTCCAGACAACTTCCGAAAGTGTTCCTCTGTGTGGCCAAACAGCTAGAGGCATTACTCGCATGTTTAAAAAGCTTATCTGACTGTCTGACTGAACAGAACAAGTGCAGAAGAACCCATTGGGCATAGTATCACATTCAATAGAGCTAAGTGGCAAAGGAAGGCAACTTTTCACCTTCTGTAGTACCTTCACATTAAAAGTACATGATGTACATGATTCTAAGACACTGAGACAAAGGTATTCCAGCAATTTTAGGATAAACATAATAACAAAAAACCCCAAATAACATACTGAGATAAATTGAATATGAACTATGCCATAGTCTAGTGCTGGAGATACCTCAGACTCGTAGGAGATCAGAGTCAGAAATCTCAACAGAAGATAAATTTTCATACTGCTTCAATTACTAACAGAACCTTTGCTTTATAGCAGACATTATTTATAAAACACATTAGGTTTGTCCACTATAGTATATATAAAAACAAAACAAAATTCAAACAATTTGTTTGAAAAAAAAAACCCAAATAAATAAGTTTTATTAGAGTAAGAAGGAAGCTAAATGAAGAAATAACTCCTTAGTATGTCTGGATCATCTCCACAGTACCACCATACAGCAGATCCAGCTAGTGTGCAGCAGAACTGTAATAATTTGTGATTGTTTCAGGCAGATCTGGCAACCGTTTACTAAAGATAACAGCAAGTAACCCTACAGTGAACCAAGTATTATACTTTCAGCAGGCACCATCTTCAAATGGTCCCAAATGTTGCAAGGCTGGAGAGTGATTCCACTGAGTGGAACTGCATAATGAGGTGGTTCTGCATAACAAAGCAGATTTGAAGTACTTATGATTATTTATATTAAAAAGATTTATCCTAACACATGCTAGCCAATTCCTTTATCAGACTTTATTTCTGCCATAGCTTACGTTTAAATCTATACTGTTCTGGTCTTGTATTCTTGGTGCTAGAACTAACACTAATCTGACCCAATAAATGAGATAATTTGTGGAATCAAACTGCTCAGAAAACCAAAGCAGGGCCAAAAAACTAAAACCATTTCTGCAAATTGTGATAGTGTTAGAGCAAGGAAAACAAGAAAAATCACGTTACATGAATCTATAATATTACCTGTTTTATGGAAAATATAAAATAACAAAATCCTTCTAGTATATTTATGTTAGCCTTCTTAAAATGTTGTCAAACAGCCAAGATTCCTAGATTTGAAGGGGCAGCAGGGGCCAGTTAAAAAAAAAAAAAAGGGTCTTGTTTGCTTAATGTTTGTTATTTTCCATATTCAAGTTTTCATGAGACTTCCATGTATGACATGGAAAGATCAGCATCTCAGATAATTTTAATGTTCTGCTAACACTCACAATCTTCATATGAATAAAGACAAGCCTGTTAATTTCCGGAAAGTATTAAGACTTCACCATATAACGAAGCTCCTATCGAAGACTGTTCCTACTATTAGTTTAGTGCCTATCAGCAAGACATTAAAGAGTTAGGACACCTAGGAAGTGGGCTTGCAGTCTGAAAAGGTCATAACATATATCAGCTATGACTCAATGCAGCTGAGCATCCCATATACAAGAAGTCTGGTGCATACAGTATAAAGCTGTCCTTCACAGTCTTTTCACATGCTGCTTCCCAGTCTTGCAAATTGTGAATCAAAGTCATTGAACAGAATACTCTTTTTGCTAGATCAGGGGTTTTCAATCTTTTTCGATTTGCAGACTCGTAAAATATTTCCACTGAAGAAGCAGACCTCTGAATAGCAAATTTTAAGTCAGTCAAACAATTAGTCAAACAATTTTTCTTAGTTGCCTTTCACATTTCTCTTGGCTTTAGATGATTAACACTGTAATCTAGAAAGTGAATACTTAAAACCACTCTGGTTGATGTTGTACAGAAGCTGAAGGAAAATCTACCTCTAACAAAGATATGTAAACTCTGCTTTAAGTTCAGCAAGGTGATAAAGACATGTGGAGAGCAGAGAATCAGAATGTTACGAGGCAATAACAGAGGTCTGTCTGTGGGTCAGTGCATTCAGCATCAGGACAGTAGTTACTCTGAAGATCCTATTTTCTTGTTAAAGAATGACTTTCAAGAGGGATTTCAAGCAGATCAATGGTGTGGCTTTGCAAACGTTTATGGGAAATTCTTCCACCCAGAGGAAATAACAGGAATATATTAAAATTGGTTTACTTTATGTTTACAATGTAAGTGCACTGTATTACAATCTAATTGCTTCAGCAGTGTATCATCTAGCAGCAATAATGGTTCTAGAACTTTGTATTGAATGTTTGGCATTTAAACACTAATTCAATTGCCTTTGCAAATATTTTATTTCTAGCTGTTACCAGCAAGCTCAGCACAGTGCACCTTTTGAATTAAATCAGGTAATCCCTGCCATTTCACTCTGTGCCTTCCACAGGATTATTTGAAGAAGTAGGCTTTAGGTGAGGAATGTAGCAACTTAGGACTCTATCTTTTATTAAAAATCCTTATTTTGCTTTTGGCTAAAAAAAAAATCAGTATCTGAGCTTCAGATTAAACTAAATAAAGTCACTACCTTTTACTGTTTCTTAATATGCTGAGCACCTCTTTGATAGTATGTTTTAACTACTGCTTTATAATGAGTATTACAGCTTCTGTAACCAGATATTTGTGTGAGGTTAATACTTATCAGGCAATGTGATGTACTTTTCAGTAGTTTTAAAAAAGATAGAATCCATACATTTTTTTTTGTTTATGCTCTTGAATTTTTCTAACTGTTTAAGAAACTAATAAATGTCTTCTCTGGTATATCTGAAGATGTGTGTTATTTTCAGTATTTGCCTGTCATTATAGAGGGAAAAGCTTTAGATTTTTTAATTTCCTTATGAGCTTGCTAGAAAGTTTTCAAACTAACAAGCCTAAGCAAACCTAGGCAAGCCCAGGAATAGCTTTACAGGAGTTAACTGGCACAGAGGAGCAAATCACCTAGTTTAATTCAGAATTCAGTGCTAACTCATGATGTCTTCATTGCTCTGTGTTTGGGACAATTAATTAATCAAACTCAGCTTAAGTTGTTAAAATGAACTGCCTAAATAGGATTTAAACTGATTATAAATTTTAAAATAGAATCTCATTACCTGGGTGGATCTTGCCAGAATTTTTATGTCTCTGTTTGAATTGCTAATGTACAATTAAAGAAAAGAAATAATGAGAAGTATTAGAACACTATGTATGCTGAGAATTATTTATTACTCCTTGAGTAGTCTCACTGATATAGTTAAAATGATGATAATTTTCCACTAATAAAGGAAGAAAAATCAGAATCTCAGTATCACATTTGCAACATCTCTTTGTTCGTGAATATACAACACATATTGAGGTACTTTGAAGAAAAATCATCACATTGGCAAAAAGAAAAAAAAACACAAACAGCAATGGAATTTCATCCATTATGCTATAAGGCCTACTTTTTTTTGTTAATGCATTTGGAAACAATAATTGCACTAGTATATGTATGATAAGGGTCTCTCAGAATTATACAACCATGTTTTTAACTACATGCACATAGCTCCCAACACACACATACACAGGCACCAAGAAGTGATGAGGAATGGGAATAACACCCTCTTGTGTTATGTAAAGCAGTGGATCTAATCAAATCCAGTTTACTATGTGTAGGTTTTTAAGCTCTGATGGGCATGGATAATGTCGCAGAATCCTGAGCTAAAAAATAGTTTCAACTGAAACTAAATTGGAAGATCTATCCCAGTGGTACAGATAGCTGCAAACAGCCACTCAGTCCATGGTACAAGGAGAGCAGTCCATGGAGTGAATTCAACACAAAGCCCTTTCTGAAACACTTGGATGTCAAGCCCTCAGTACCAGCCATTAGCTGTTCTGCTCTACAGGTGGACAGTGCTTGCCAATATAGGCATAATCATTCTTGTTCTGAAGTCAGCCAATATGCTTCACACACACACAAATATACAGCTTCTTTTTGTGTCAGCAGTCACATTTTGCAGTGCATAGAGACCATCTGTATTGGTAATGTAGAACAATATTTTCTATATTATTAAATTGTAAGAAAAATCCCTGGTATAGTTTTTTGGGTTTTTTGGGTTTTTTGTTGTTGTTTTTTTTTTTTTTGCAGGTCATAAAGCACTTCTCAAAGCCTTGTGACCAAGTTTCAAGATTTAGCTCACAAATTCCTGATAAATATTTTGGGGGTGGCCAGGCTGCCTTAGAAGGCAAAGACAGAGAAATAAGTGCATTCAATGGCATGAACATGGGCAGTCTCATTCCAGGTGGCCTCAGTGCCAGTTACAGGCACTTTTTTTTTTTCCTAGCCAAAGTCTTCACAACCCACTGAAGGACTGTGACTGAACTTAACATGAAAATTTTATTAAAGACATATTTATTCCAGATATATAACATACAAATAAATCATCATAGATTCTCCTAAATTTTCATGTTCATAAGGCTCTGCTCCTTCAGAATTGACAACTTCACAGGAAAAATCTATTTTTTTTAATCATGTGTGATGTGATAGCCGACGTTTTTATTATATTTCTGGAGACAATTTGCTGGTAGATGCTAGTCATTTTGTTACAATCAAATTAAAAAAAAAAAAAAAAAAAGAGAGCAATGACTACAATCTCCTCCCCAAAATGTCTTCTCATTTCTTCTTTGAAATCAACTACTTCACATGGGCATGCAGTCCTTCACATGTATTTGATAGAAACATAACATGTAAGCACAAACTGTTTCCTCAACTGTTTTAAGGACAGGTATGACTGTGCCATAATTAAGGAGATACAAGTTATCCTGTACCATTTGCAAATAATATTACGTATTTACACTTAAAAATCAAACAAACAAACAAAAAAAACACCTCAAAGGTTATTTAAGGACCAAATGCTGGAGAATCAGTATTCTATCTCACATTTTAAAGGCAGTAACATTATACAGTTAAATAGTGCACTTCATGAACCAGTTTAAAATAGAGTTCTTCCTTGTGGAAAACATTTAAATGTTTTATTGCTGTTGAATACTCTACTAAAAATATAGCCCATAAAATTATCTTGGGAAACCTGACTGTGATGATAAATTTAACATAAGCTCCTAAAAAGAAACACAGTGGCATGTCAATATCTGACACAGTTAACCAGTCCCACACCATAAAAACAACACCATAATTACACGTTAAACTAAAGCCATCTTGACTTGGAACTTATTAAATTAAAATAGTCCTCTTCCATTCCAAGATATTAATATCCAAATCACTTATGGTTCATATATTAAAAGGATGAAGGGAGTTACTTATTGGTTACCACTTCTGCTTATTTCTATTTTGCCGTTTTATTTCTCTTTGCTTTTTTTTCCCCCTCTGCTCCACCAATTAAAGTATAGAAAAGTTCAATAAAAGTCTATATGTGAACTGGTGTTTACATTTCAGTTTTGCAGAGAAGGACTTAATATAGATAGATATATTCTCCTGTCTTTGGCAAATAGTAGAGACAAGATATTAAACTGTACAGACCATGTATATTCCAAATATACTTGGCCTATGTATACAAAACAGGAAGATTTCATCAAGATCTAATTTTGTGTCCTAACATGCTTTTAATTCCCATCTAAAGTCTCTATTACAAAATTTAACTTTATAGAATCATAGATCATTGTGATCGTGATGTTAGAAACTTACTTCCAACTAATAATTAGGAGTCAATATAGAAATACTAATTCTAAGGAATATATTACCAGAAAATAACGTGGGAACAATAGTATTCCAAAGATCTCCAAACAAAAAGGAAAAGCTTTTAAAGTCAGAAAGTATTGGGGTTTTTTTACTTCTTTTTAAACAACAACAACAATAATAATAATAATAATGTTTATTTTTTCAAGGCCTCTTGTGTTTCAGCCATCTTAATTTGCTCTGAGATACAAAGATGAAGTGATTTGATTATGAAACAAGCATTTTAGGTCTATAATAATACTGATTTTCTATTTCAAGTAAACCTTTCATTTCCAACACATTCTTGCTTTTCCTTATTAATTTACATAACACAGAAGCATAATTTCCTGATGTTACATTGACAATAAATAATATATTTGAGCATAATTATTTTCATGAGAACTGCAATAAAACATGAATGACACAATGATGAAATCAAGTAAAGCTAAGAAGTAATGACCAGAAAGAAAAAGAAATCAAAGTCTCAAGTACACAGTGTTAAATAACTTTCTTCTAGTAGATAATGAGAACTGTCATTGACCTTATTCAAGTCACTTCTCACATTTAAGACACTTTCTCATTTAACAAGTTGGATCAATTCACAAGATTTAATATTGACTAAGTTGTCTGTTCTTATTGGCAAGTGAAAAATCTCTTCATTGCTAAAGCTGACATTAGAGCTGCTTGTATTCCTCAAATTTCAGGTTTAGGATCCTTCAGTTACCATTATCAACTACATTTATTAGGCTGAATTGTGGTATCTGTTTAGAACATTAATTTCATTTGAAAATGCATTTGTTCTTTACTGCTATTCTTAAACTGCTAAAATATTGAAGTAAATATATAGTGTAAGACATGAAAACTGGTGGTATGGCCTTCATAGGATCAACTTTTTTTTTCCCTACTGTGACAGAAATCTTCTAAGTGAAAAAAAAAAAAAAACAAAAAAACCCCACCAACAATAAAATAGGTTAACATTGAAGCAACATTTACTGACTTGAATTCTGGGAAGAAGAATTAAAAACCTGCTGGAAAAGTGAAATTTTTTTATCCCATTCCCTACGTTTTCCAGTCATCCAATCATTGGTCAAACAGGGACAAATGTATTTGGAGACAAGGGCAAATGCATAGATGTCCACTCTGTCCGTAGTCCCAGAGTCCTGCAATTTTTAACATTTGCATAATAGTGTCCAAGATGAATAAATTTACTAATAAAGTAATACAGCATGGTGTGTATTTTTTTTTGTTTGAAAAACAAAGATTGTGCAAAAGATGGAATAAGGAATACTTTAACTGCAATTCAGTATTTTCCAGAAAGTATCGCTGATTAATTTTTCTGTGCTTTAACAAAAGTAGTAACTGTTGCGAGTCATGAATGGAAATACCATACCGAGAATTGGCAAATTAGACAAATTTGATGCCTGACCATAAAAGCAAATGTTAAGCACATTTTGACACAAAATTCAGTGCGTGAGTTGTTCACTTACTGGCTACTTTTAGCATCTAACTTAAAAGCGACTCCGAGCTCCAAAAGTCAGAAGCTAATGTTTCTCATTTGGTCAATAGGAAAAAAAAAACCAAAAACAAAATCAACAAAACCATGAGTCCAGAGAATCCACCTAATAGCAAAGACAGGTGCTTAAATTTAGACTATAGTTTCCCTGCATTTTTACAGAATTTTATTACTGAATTTAAATTCATTTTTTGAGTCTAGTCTACTGCATAGCTACAAGAGAAAACTCTGCTAACAGTTTAACCAACCATAGGTAATCTGAAGTAGAGAAGCAGAAGAATTTATTCTTAAGGGAGAGGGGTTCTTTCAGAAACCTTTGGCTTAATTCTTCTATTGCCTACTCTTGATAGCCTGTTCCACAACTACTTTAATGTTATTTGTTCTAGTACTTCAGAACTTATATATCCTTGGTGTTACAATTACATGGTAATACTGTCCACCTTCATCTGTAGTTATTAGAAATGCAGGACAAGATACTTATTCTGTTTATCTTTTAAACTATCATTACTACTCTTACTTTCAGAGGTATTTTGCTATTTCAACACAGGTGATACGGATATTTTCTATTACACAAAACACAATGTTATTTCTTTAAGAATAATTGAGGAAGGAAATATACCAGATAACAAAATGTCTGAAGGAATTAGGTTTTTATTTTAGGAATCTGTTATGTTGGGCAGTAATATGTCATAAAATATTAAATCTGAAGTTACATTGGGCTAAGTTTATAATATCATACACTCACAATGGGAAAAATCTGAATTATCTTCAATGAACAAAAAAAAATATTCTGGAAGATTTTAATATTTAAACTAAAAAGTCCTTTATCATGAAAATGAACAAAAAAAAAAAAAGGAAGTTAGTGTGCTGAATATTTTATATTCTGCTTTTATTTTTGTTCCTGGTGTTGAAGGAAAAAAAGAATTTTGATTAAACTGTGTTGTTATTGCATAACTTGTTTAAAAATATGATGAAACTTTTATTAAACTGAAGTCATTACTGATTCACTATTTATCATTTCTGTAGGTATGAATATTTAACATAAATAAGTTGAAATACTCATTTTATTGTCAATACAGAGATAACTAATGTAAAGTTAGTGTATTACTGTTCTGCAACAGTAAGATGACAATTTTCTGTAAGCAGTTCATCCAGCTGGTGGATAAACCATAGCTGAGATATCCTTAAACTGCACCTGCAGGGTGAAGTGCCTCACTGTGCTGCTCAGCTTCCTGGTAGCCTGTCCAAGTTACACTTCAGAATTCACCATCCCACCATGTAACCTGATGGGTCATTCTTGATTCAAGTCACAGGTGCAGAGCCTAGCATAGGAAATGGTGCCTCTTTTTATTGTTCTAGATGAATGGGAGATGAGGAATGGGGAGGGCACCTGCCTTGGATTACATATGTATCCAAGACAAAGTTGTTCTAAAATACTTTCCTTTCAATAAGATTATTGTGTACAGTATTAAACAAATGAAGGTCCACTTTCATGTTGAAACAGGACAGATGTTTTGTTGTGACCTGGAGGTTGGTTTTCTGCTTTCCTTGTAATCCAGTGAACATTAGGTTAGGTGACACTAATTTGCTCAGGTAAGAATAGTCTAAGTTTGTTTTGGCTTTAGTTTACCTATGTGCTACTTCATGGTTATACTTGCCTGTTTTAAGTAATAGATCACAAAAATTACAGTTATTCAATGCAGAGCTAACTATGGATGCTGACCCTTGAATATAATTGTGGTGTAGGAGAGTACAGATACATGATGGTTGCAGAGGACCCAGACTGTAGACCACGAATCAGCAAGATCAGTTACTGCTTGTTAAAGGAAGGCAATCTTGTGAGTCCGGCAAAATTGGTTTTAAACATAATAGAGCAGAAAACTTAGTATAATGTGGAACTTGTAATCAGTGAAGAAAGCACATCTAAGCAGAGCATTAGAAAATATATGAAAATAATGCAAGCAAGCCTAAGCTCAAGGAGAAAGAAACTCCCACCATCAATCTCATATACCTCTTGTCAAAGAGCCCAAGAAGCCAATGACCAGGGGTAAGCTGTCAGCCAGCCCATGCACTGCTTGAGGACTGTTCCCACAGAACCTGCTACCTGTATGAGCACTGTAAGTATGAGCTTAACATCAGAGTGAAGGGTAGATACTAGAGAATTTGGGTGTGACAATTTTAATGGTATTACTGCTGAGACTTTTCAGTATGAATTAGATAAGTTGGAGTATGAGGGTTAGTAACTTTGTAATTAGATAGATAATACTAACAGCCTATTGTATTTTTTGTAGTAACATATCCTTAGCTCTTTGCTTAGAATGTGTTCGCATTTTGACAATTGAAAGATTTTGAAAATAACATTATGTTTCACCCATACAAATTAATAATGTATTTAAAAAATTCTGGATATATCTGTGCAAGCTTATAAAAGTCAAAGCAGTGTTGACTCTCTCTGTCTGTCTCTGCTTAGGACCACTCTACCTAGCTCTCTTAAAGATAGACTTGTTCTGAAACCAACTTTTCCTAAGCAAAGTGAACACAAAACAATCACTGCAACAGCTTTATGGACAGAGATTGACATTTGTCCCTGTTTTGTTACTGGCTCTGTCAGTAGAGACCTGTTACCTGTAGTATATGTCTCTTCAAAGACATATAGATAACTTTGCATTAGGTCACTAGCTTACCTCCTAAAACCTACCTCATGTTCTCTGTTTAGCTTATCAGCATGCCAGTGTCTCAGATAAAGAAAAACTGATCATATGTAGGATCTCATAGCCAAGGTGTGGCTTTGGCTACATAAAACAACTATATTTGAATATGATTGCTCCTGCAACAAATATTGCCATTCCAAATAGAATATGCAGAGTATTTTCAGGGAATTTCATGTTTTAATGTGTCGAAATTGAATATATAGTTTGGGGTTTTTTTGTTGTTGTTGAAATGCTTTTTTCTCTGTGTTTGTATGTGTGTAGAGTTTAAGCTTTGTTCTTTTAAGAAAAACATCAGTTTAGCTGGCATTTGTTCTTTTTGGATCACCTAGCACAGTTGATAAGAATGGTTTTAAAATAAGGTACCAGAGAATAAGACTGGGAGATATTTACATAATGCTTGATTGCAAAATAAATGCCAAAATAATTATTTAATAATAGAAAATAAGGATGGAAAGAGCATGTGCTGGTCTTCAGATCCATAATCCTGGCACAGGTGGTGTTGAATTATCCTTAGGGCAAATAAAAATAATAACTGGAAGATAAATAAATAAAAACCCCAAACAGAAAATGAAATACCAAAAAAAAACTCCAGTAAAATTACTCAAGTTTTGAAATAAAAGTGTCTGAAGTTCAACTCTATCACTTTTTTTTTTTCCATTTCCTAATTTCATAGAATCATATAATCATGGAATAGTTTGGGTTGGAAGGGACATTTAAAAGTTATCTAGTTCAACCCCCCTGCAAGAAGCAGGGATGTCTTAATCTAGATCAGGTTGCTCAGAGCCCCAACCAACCTGACCTTGAACGTTTCCAGGACGGAGCATCTACGACCTCTCTGGGCAACCTCTTCCAGTGTTCCACCACCCTCATTGTAAACCATTTTTTCCTTATGCCCAGACTGAATCTGCTTCCTTATACTAAAAAACATTAAAAAAAAAAAAAGACAACAAAGTTCACATATCCAAGCAACAGCAAATTTGATTAGAAGTCGGTTTTAATTAGATTTTCATTCCTTTTCCTGTCCTCTGAAGACTGTTTCATTTTAGGTTAGTGTTTTTTTATAGTGTTATTAATTAGCTGATCTTGTTTAGCTTGACCTTTTATTCGGTTTTAGATTCAGTATTAGTTCTGTAGAATAAACTTCAATTGTAAATTCAACATAAATTTGCCTTTTCTTCTTAAAAGTAGTTCTTTACACTTTTTTCGATCTATAACAACTCCATTTCTTACTGAAGTCAGACATTCTTCTAATTAGTTATTTTTCATGGTCTACAGCTGTGGTTACCAAAGCAGTTGCTTTCCTAGTCAAGTGGAAAACCAAATTAAAATTACATTGTTCACATTTATGAAATTCACCTTTTTAAAACATAGTTCCTATTAGCAATTCAGAAACTTTATTTTCTTCCTACCATTAATCAGTGTTCCATTGTTCAGCTGCTTCAGATACAAAAGTATCAAGTACAAAAAACTTAAAGCTATATCAGAACATTACTTGTACTTCAACTGCTGGAGCAGTAAATTAGACATCCTAAGGAGTTACTATTCTATGATGGTTGCAATCTTCACTTTCTTTGATAAATAATATGTAATAATAGTATCATTTCATTTGTTTCAGATTTAAAAGTAGACAGACAACCAATGAGATAGGGTTAAACAGAAGGTAAGAAGCATTAGAACTGGCCAACACATCAACTCACTCATCAAGTCACAGGGGCAGTGGGGACATAATTTTGATTACGTTGGATTAGAGCTTCCCTCTCTTAAAATGCCAAAATACTTCCACTCCATAAAGCATTCCTAACTCTTCGGTTAAGTGTATACTTTTTCCCTTAAAGTGGAGGACTTGAAGTTCAGCTTTTACTGAGCCTATTTTTAAAAAGGATCATTGTTTAAAAGAAGTTACATGGAAGGAAATTCCCTTTAGGATACAAAGGATGTGAAGGTTCTTCAGCTATACAGAGTAAGACTGCATCCCAAAGCATCTACTATATTTGCTACAAGACTGTTACTTTTATCTTTCCTATGGATCTTTAAAAATTAATTTTGCTTTATCTTGTTATATTCACTATTTTGATATGCCTAAGAGAACGGTTTAGTTTCTAGCTGTTAAGTTAGACAGAATTTTATAAACATGCATGCTAGTAGACAAAAAAAAACCCCACAACAATCAAATTAATTTACAGTGTATTTTGCTTTGATAACAATAAAATCAGTCATGGCTGTTGAAGATATTGTGGGTTTTTTTTCCTTTCTGAGAACACTACTGGCTGAAAAAAAAAAAAAAAGCCTTTTTAATTGCTATTAATTTGCTCCAGAGCAAACTCTGGAGGTGGCCATATAGTTAACAAACTTGTATAATCAAATGATAAATCAAGTACCTTATTTGGAAGTCTGATGTCTGTGGAAGAATTTACAATTTTTTTTTTTTTTCAGAAAATAAAAAGTATATTGGAGCTGCCTTTTGTTCAAGTCATTATCGTCTGGGTAAAATAATATAGAAAATTTTTTATCTAATAACTGATACTAAAAAATGTTCTTGCAAGGTGCCAAAAACCCTGTACTTCATTGAAGATGACAGAAATGGAAAGTTCAGAAGAGTTCTAAGACAAGAAAAGAAACCATAGTCTTCTTTTTCCCCTCTTTTTCAGAAGATAATACTGAATACAAGAGGAAGAAGAACAAATGTATGATACAAAGCAGAAAAAAAAATATAAATAGATTTATTAATATTTAATAGCACAAATAAGTGTTATTGAGGTTTTTTTTTCTCTTTAAGAAGCTTATTGATGTTAACATCTCACTATCACTGTCTAGGAAGTAACACCTTTCAGTATCTACAGTTTTGTCTGAAAGTGATAACACATTATCAAGGAATCACTCTTAGCTTTTATCGAGTTTGTAGCCATGATCCTTTTTAGTATAGTCTTACTTGGTATGCTACTAAAGAGGAAGGGGAAAAACAAACAAAACCTGTTCTGCTCTGATGATTGGACTGTACTTTTAGGAGGTTAGAACTGGCTATTGGCTTCTTTTTCTTACAATTATAACTGCTACATTATAGAATAATAATTACCTCTTCCACCCTACCAAAATAAAAGAAAAATTGAAGGTTAAGTCTTGTTAATTTCTGTTCATTTTCATAGTCATTATATCTAGCTGCCCACATGCAAGACTTGTCTCAACAGAGACAGTATTTGACCAATCAGATATGAACTACTGAATCTGATCCACTTCCATGTTTTTATCTGTAATCTCAATGTAAGAAAAAAGAAGGAAAATATCAGAAGCTGTTCCAGAAATTCCTGATTTTGTTATCACTTACTAGATGGTTGTGTTTATATTCCTTAATATAAATCTATTTTGCCTTTCAAGAAGCATTTTCTAAAAGACACTAATTAAATTTTAAAATACTGACCTCCAGGGTGATAAGATTCCATTTAAAACAATCCATATACACAAGAACTTTCACAGCATAAGCAGGCTTAAGATCTGGATTATTCAGAGAAAAAAAAAAAAGTGAATAATAAACAGATTTCCCATATGACGTTAGTTTGCTTTAACTCAGTATTCATTTCAGGCTACTAAACTGTTCCTTAGCACAAAGACTACTTTATTACTAAAGCATACTGGCAATGATAGACAACTTTATCTGTTCGTAACAATAAAAAGAATTACCTGTTTTCGTAGAATCATAGAATAATTTGGGTTGGAAGGGACATTTAAAGATCATCTAGTCCAACCCCCTTGCAAGAAGTGGGGACATCCCCAACTAGATCAGGTTGCTCAGAGCCTCGTCCAACCTGACCTTGATCTGGAAATACAGAAGAATCAGAAGAAATCATGCAGAAATTGTACCTGATGTATTTAGGGTCTCACGATATAGTAGCTCATTTCCATCATTTCTTAAAATTGTCTAATGTATTGCAAATAATTTCACTAAACTTACAATTAGAAGTCTTTGAACCCTGATGAAAACATTAGATTTGGCTAGTGAATATTTCAAAGTGTAGGGTTACAAAATGCTACCAAATATATGATATTTATATCTTCTTTTTTTTGTGATTTTTATTTATCATCTCAGAAAATTTGCAATATTTTCCCCTTGATATTCCCAGTTTAAAGAATGAAGGGATCAAAAAGCTCAAAAAATTTCTTTTAAACTGGGAAAACACTTTTACTTTTCCTGACCTCAGTGCCGGGGAAGATTAGATAAAAGTTCTTGTCCCACCACCCAAGCTGTAGAAGGTGCAAGCAGGGACTGGGAGGATGAAGAACCGCCCACTGTACTCGAAGAGCAGGTTCGGGATCATCTGAGGAACTTAAAGGTTCACAAGTCCATGGGACCTGATGAGATCCATCCGCGGGTCCTGAGGGAACTGGCGGATGAAATTGCCAAGCCACTGGCTATCGTATTTGAGAAGTCGTGGTGGTCTGGTGAGGTCCCCAATGACTGGAAGACAGGGAACATAACCCCTATTTTTAAAAAGGGGAATAAGGAAGACCCGGGTAACTACAGGCCGGTCAGCCTCACCTCTGTGCCTGGCAAGGTCATGGAGCAGATTCTCCTGGAAACCATGCTAAGGCCCATGGAGAGCAATGAGGTGGTTGGTGACAGCCAACATGGCTTCACCAAGGGCAGATCGTGCTTGACCAATTTGGTGGCCTTCTATGATGGGGTGACAGCATCGGTGCACAAGGGATGAGCAACGGATATCATCTACCTGGACTTCTGCAAAGTTTTCGACGCTGTCCCGCACGACATCCTTCTCTCTAAACTAGAGAGACATGGGTTTGATGGACGGACCACTCGGTGGATAAGGAGTTGGCTGGATGGCTGCACTCAGAGGGTGGTGGTTAATGGCTCAACGTCCATGTGGAAACCAGTCACGAGTGGCGTCCCTCAGGGGTCCATGCTGGGCCCAGCCCTGTTCAACATCTTTGTCGGTGACATGGACAGTGGGATAGAGTGCACCCTCAGCAAGTTCGCCGATGGCACCAAGGTGTGTGGTGCTGTCAACACGCTGGAAGGGAGGGATGCCATCCAGAGGGACCTTGACAGGCTGGAGAGGTGGGCCCGTGCCAACCTTATGAAGTTCAACCAGGCCAAGCGCAAGGTCCTGCACCTGGGTCATGGCAATCCCAGGCACAAATACAGGCTGAGCGGAGAATGGATTGAGAGCAGCCCTGAGGAGAAGGACTTGGGAGTGCTGGTGGATGAGAAGCTTAACATGAGCAGGCAATGTGCCCTTGCAGCCCAGAAGGCCAACCGCATCCTGGGCTGCATCAAGAGAAGCGTGGCCAGCAGGTCGAGGGAGGTGATTCTCCCCCTCTACTCTGCCCTGGTGAGACCCCACCTGGAGTACTGTGTCCAGTTCTGGAGCCCCCAACACAAGAAGGACATGGACCAGTTGGAGAAGGTCCAGAGGAGGGCCATGAAGATGATAAAAGGGCTGGAGCACCTCTCCTATGAGGTCAGGCTGAGAGAGTTGGGGCTGTTCAGCCTGGAGAAGAGGAGGCTCTGGGGAGACCTGATAGCGGTCTTCCAGTACCTCAAGGGGGCCTACAAGAAAGATGGGGAGAGGCTGTTTGGTAGGGCCTGTTGCAATAGGACGAGAGGTAATGGTTTTAAAATAGAGGGGGGTAGATTTAGATTGGAAATTAGGAAAAAAATTTTACGATGCGAGTTATAGAACACTGGAACAGGTTGCCCAGAAAGGTGGTGGAGGCCCCATCCCCTGGAAATGTTCAAGGCCAGGCTGGATGAGGCTCTGAGCAACCTGATCTAGTTGGGGATGTCCCTGCTTCTTGCAGGGGGGTTGGACTAGATGACCTTTGAAGGTCCCTTCCAACCCTAACCATTCTATGATTCTATGATTCTATGACTATGAAGTGATTAATCTTTAATGCGCTCTCTTGGCATGTGCAGGACAACCAGATAATCAGGCCCAGCCAGCATGGGTTCATGAAGGGCAGGTCCTTCTTGACCAACCTGACCTTCTGTGACCAAGGGACCCACCTAATGGATGACGGAAAGTCTGTGGGTATTACCTACCTGGACCTTATCAAAGCCTTTGATACCATCTCCCACAGCATTCTCCTAGAGAAGCTGACGGCTCATGGCTTGGACAGATGTACCCTGTGATGAGTTGAAAACTGTCTGGATGGCTGAGCCCAGAAAGTTGTGTTGAATGGAGTTAAATCCAGTTGGTGGCTGGTCACAAGCAATGTTCCCCAGGGCTCAGTGCTAGGGCCAGTCTGGCCTCTGGATGAGGGGATTGAGTGCTCCCTCAGTAAGCTTGCAGATGACAACAAATTGGGCAGGAGTGTTGATCTGCTTGAGGGTAGGAAGGCTCTGCAGAGGGATCTAGACAGGCTGGATCAATGGGCTGAGGTGAATTGTATGAGATTCAACGAGGCCAAGTGCCGGGTCCTGCACTTTGATCACAATGACCCCATGCAATGCTACAGGCTTGGGGAAGAGTGGCTGGAAAGCTGCCCAGCGCAAAGGGACCTGGGGGTGCTGCTTAAGAGCCAACTGAACATGAGCCATCAGTGTGCCCAGATGGCCAAAAAGGCCAACAGCATCCTGGCTTTTATCAGAATTAGTCCGGCCAGCAGGAGAAGGGACGTGATCATGCCCCTGTACTCAGCACTAGTGAGGCTGCACCTCAAAAAATGTGTTCAGTTTGGGGCCCTTCAGCACAAGAAGGATGTTGAGTTGCTGGTGCTTGTCCAGGGAAGGGCAACAAAGCCAATGAAGGGTCTGTAGCACAAGTCTTATGAGGGAGCTCAGCAGCTGAGGGAACTAGCGTTGTTTGGTCTGGAGAAGAGGAGGCTGAGGGGAGACCTCCTTACTCTCTACAAGTACCTGAAAGGAGGTTGTAGGGAGGCAGGTGTTGGTCTCTTTTCCCAGGTAACTAGTGATAGGATGAGAGGAAATGGCCTCAAGTTGCAACAGGGGAGGTTTAGGTTGGATATTGGGAAAAATTTCTTTGCTAAAGGAGTGGTCAGGCACTGGAACAGGCTGCCCAGGGAAGTGGTGGAGTCACCATCCCCAGAGGCATTCAAAAAACATGTAGACGTGGCACTTCAGAATATGGTTTAGTGAACATGGTGGTGTTAGGTTGATGGTTGGACTTGGCGATCTTAGAGGTCTTTTCCAACCTTAAAGATTCTATGATTCTATGTTTTTATATTAAGAAAAAAAGAATGTTCAGGCTTCTGAGAATTTTCGAGCAAGATACACTCAGTATATAAACTACAGGTTTTTTTTTTCTGCTATTAATGATGTAAATTATACATTGGTTTTCTTTTTCTTTTCTTTTTTTTTTCCCATTCATTTCCTCTAGATGTGAACCACTCAGAAGAGAAAAAAAAAAAAAAAAAAGCCTTTGGCAGTCTTAGGGAGATGCATGCATAAGGAAAAAAAATGGTAAAGTAATTGTAGAAAATATAAAGTCTTATGCTTCTTATTTCATTTGGTTAAATATCCTTTGGTTAACTCAAAATAGCCCCTCTAAAAAGTGCTAAACTTTGTGATTTAAGGAGCTAATATTCTTTCACATTATTTCAATATATTTGGTTTTTTTAATTAATGAAAGCCTGTAATTTTTTTTGATATTTTCTTGGTCAGTGAGAGAGAATGAATACTCAGTTTATTCATAAAAAGTTCAATCTGATTTCTATGTGAGTTGCCTTTTTCTAAGTCAGAACTCTAGCCAACAGATTCTGACAATGCCAATTTGTTTCTTTGTTAATCATCCCACCGCTACATTTTATGTAAAATAGGCCAAGTACATAATTACAGCTACTTGTCTGAAATACTCCATTAACAACTCCATTAAAGAGATGAGGGGGGAGGCAAAGAACTGTGGTTTGATCCGATGAGTAAAATTTATACTTGCCTTACCTTGCCTTGCCTTGCCTTGCCTTGCCTTACCTTACCTTACCTTACCTTACCTTACCTTACCTTACCGGAGAGGAGAGGGAAAGGAGAGGGAGAGGGAGAGGGAGAGGGAGAGGGAGAGGGAGAGGAGAGGGAGAGGAGAGGGAGAGGAGAGGAGAGGGAGAGGAGAGGGAGAGGAGAGTAGAGGAAGAGAGGAGAGGAGAGGGAGAGGAGAGGGAGAGGAGAGGAGAGGAGAGGAAGAGGAAAAAGAAAAAAGAAAAAAGAAAAAAAGAAAAAAAAAGGAAGAAAGAAAAAAGAAGAAAGAAAAAAGAAAAAAGAAAAAAGAAAAAAGAAAAAAGAAAAAAGAAAAAAGAAAAAAGAAAAAAGAAAAAAGAAAAAAGAAAAGAAAAATAGAAGAGTATATTTAAGAATGGTGATTTTGGATAACGGATAAAGATTTTAGAGAGAGATGTTATACAGTATCCCTTAGAATTGTACTCAGGCACTTCAACATGGTGAAAGCATAGATACTTGGTGAAGTCAATCACTATTAAATCACTAATTTCACTGTGAAAGAGGAAGGGTCACATACAATTAAAACTGATTTTATATCATTTTACTACCAAGGCACTATTTTCTATAACAAAGGAAAAAAAAAGGGAAAAAGGTAAAAGATTAAAAAAAAAAGGGAGGGAGAAAGGAAAATGAAAAAAAGAAAAGGGGGAGGGGAAGGAAAATGTGAAAAAAAAAAGAAGGGGGGAGATGGGAGGAGATGAGAGGAGATAGGAGGAGATGGGAGTGGGAAACAGGAGAAGAGAGAGGAGGGGAGGAAAAAAACATGTGTATAAATTATGGCAGAAACAACAGATGCACTCAAACCTGGTGAAATATAGCTAATCACCATGAATGTTCCTGCTTTGAATACTTTTTGTGAACTTGATCTCTTTTTATGCAACTTCCGTGAATAGTTCCACTGAGCAGACTTAGGAAAGGCAGTATTATATTTTGCCTTCTGCTGCTCTAGACCTTTACAGCCTGATGCTTGGTGCCAGCTATCTGAGAAGGAGAACGGTGGGCAGTGCTCCCTGCTGGGCCAACAAGTGCTCCACAGAAAACAAACCACCTTCTTACACTAGTCTTCACTACATAATGAAAAATTATGGCAACATTCAGAGTTCTGAAAAATATGTTCTCCAAAAAGACTTTTATAAACTCCAGATAGAAGCAAAGGACCTCTCCTAACATGAACTCTTTCATCATGAACTGTCACTCCTGCTATGTACAGGTAACAGTAAGCTGCTGCAGACAAATATCAGTCTGGTTTACCCAATTTATGCAGGGAAGGAAGCCAGAGATTTGATTACCTAGACCATTTGGCAAATTCAAAAGGGGACCAGTAGTTCCCAACTGCATGCCTTCCTGACATCATCAAATTGATCAACCATTCAAGGGTAGTGCTGAAAAAGTCTTTCACTATCTTTACTGAGATAGATATGATGTTGATATACATGAGGATATTCCCAGCAAACATTTCAAAACTTATAGGACAGAAGATGAGCAAGAAGCTGTAGAAGATAAATGAAATATCCTTAAAAGTGTGTACTCCTAGTCTAGGTTGTCAGTGTCTTACACATTGTTTCTAACTCATGTCTTGTGGCCTCAGTAAATGGGGCAATAACCATGGAAAGCTACAGAATCACTATTATGTATCATTGAATATTCAGATCAGCACCATATATATAATAGTAATACCCAAAGAGCAGTGTCAAGCATTAATTAATAACAATAATTTAGAATTTTTTTCATTTATATAGAATAAGTAATTTATTCTGTTGTATTGTACAATGTTTTACTCACTCCTCAGTTAAGATCACTATGCCTCACAAAGTGTAAACAGCTCGTAGACGCATCTACTGTTGAGTAAGGCTGATATCTTCAGGGTACCATAGAAGAAACACATCTCTACAGGAATTTAAATGGTAATTGGATCTCAACCATTATATATCATGCTGCCCAAGTAAAAGGGAAGGTGAAATTAGATTTTTTATTATTTCTAAGAAAGCCTCCACAGTCCTGAGATATAAATAACCTTATTTGAAAGACAGTGTCTGCTTCAGTAGATTTTCCCTTTAACCTGCCTCTAGTTCTGTCTCAATTGTGAAACTATTTTGGTCTCCCCTGTTAATACAAATGAAACATCTGAAAATCTTAATCATTTCAGGTAACATTGATAATTTCAGGTATGCAGGATATTGGTCAGTTAAATTCTTTCTTGTAAAGATATTGAAACTAGTGGATAAGAGAATGTTGATAAAGACAAAAATCTGCTTAGATGTCTATTCCTCAAATAAAAGTTTTGTTGAATCTCAAGGGGAAAAACATATTTTATAAAAACCTTGTTGATTTTCAAGCTTCCCTTTTCCAGCCAGGTTCCCAAGAAATGCAAAAACATGAGTACTGTTCATAAAGCTGTTCATACAGTCAACAGTTCATCTCAAACTAGTCCCAACTATCATAAATAAATTAAAAAAAAAAATAAAGTAGTGAAAGAACAAAGAAGGTGAGAAGATGAAAGAAACATCAATTTAGAAGTGCTGCATAGAGATTGTATTGTAACGTGTGTTCCCATAACTTGAGGAGAACATGCTAGGACCAAGACTATGATCAGCTGTCATAACATCAGAGCATAGCACTAGACTAACAAGAGGGAAAATCCAGTGCTGGTCTAGGCATAGGATCAATATATATGAAACATCAGAAAAAAATAGTATGGAATTCAGGTTAATTTGTTACCAAATTATTTGATCTCAGGTTGTAGTGACAGTGAAGACAATATCCATCTTACAATTTGTTAGCATGAAGTATTTTTTTAAATGCCTTTGAATTATGCCATTTCTTAGTATTTCTGGGCCAGCAGAGGGATTCTGAATTCACCTCTTCGGGTTCTAACAGTGAAATTACATCTATAACAACTAAAAAGTCTTCATGTTCAATACACCCTCTAAAATCTTTCCAAAATGCTCTGGACTGTAATATATTGCACATCCTTGTCAAAAGAGCTGGATATTAATTTTACATTATAGGATGAATAACCAAGAAATAAGAAATCTCCATGTAGTAATACCATGAACCATGGGCCTTTTTTTTTTTTTTGTTTAAGTGTTGCTTTATAGAGGTAGAGGAGTGGAAATCACATTTGTTGTTTAACTATGTTTGAATTACATTTAAGATTTCTTCTAACTTCTCCTATTTTTTACTAATTTGCCCACTCTGCAGTAATTCTATGGACCTTTTATATCTACTAGTGAAAAGGGTAAATTTTACAACCTTTCTACTTTTCATTTCCCCGGGAAGTTAGAAAGCTGAAAAAGATTTGTACACAAATTCAGTTAAATGCACTCTGGTTTGAAAAACACTCCATTTTCATAGACACCTAGTGAACTAAGTAAGGACAAAAGCTTTTTTTTTTTTTTTTTTTTCATTTGAGAGTGATTTTAGATAATATCCTTTGCTTGTTTTCTGAAAGTACAACTGGAAAGAAAAGCTTCAAACAAACACCATAACAGTTTGCTTTGTTATGAATACCCTGCATGTTTTAGATTTGGTAACAGATTTTTTTTTCCCCCTCTTCTATAGCTCAGTACTCACACAAGAGAGAAAATAAAAATAGGGAAGTGCTATGCTGAAATGCCATGATCCACAGTCTCTAGGTTACTAACACATGTAGCTTCCTTAAGTAGTAGCACAAGTCTCTCAAAAACCAGCAAATTTAAATGCTTACTCACACAATCCAATTTTTTTTTGTCCAATAATCTTTGGACTGAAGACATCCCAAAATATTCCTTAATGGTACAAATAACAAGAAAGAAAATAAGAGAGAGTCTTAAGAAATCAGTGAAAAAAAATAAGAATATATAGGCTCATCTAGTGAAACATTTTTCTACTGTGTACTGAATACATCTTGTTTCTAGGCACCAGTGCATTAATTCAGTGTGTGGGTGTGTGTTGGTCTGTAAATCAGTTTCTCACTTGGATTTTGGTGTTTAAAAATAACTTTTTACAGCTAGTGCAGTATTCCAAACAATATACACATGTAAATATCTAGTTATGATTGGTCTAATGGTTTGATTTACAATTGAACTTTATTTGATATACTTAGTGGTTCAAGTCACTAATATTTACATACAGCACTGACTTTTTTTCAGTGTTATGGAATTATATGTAAGCATCAATTCAATTTATTTAATTTCTTTTATTGCTTTAAATCTAAGCTGTTGCTACAGAAAATAAACTTTGTCATTTATATAAAGGACTGGATCTATAAATAAAGAATTACGTTTTTTTATAGTTATGACAGACCAAGTGATTGACAACACAGAATTTTAACTTAGTGTTTTCACTAACATTTTAGGAAGTTGAATAGAAACTTTTTGGAGGAAAAAAAGTTATTAATTCATTTTGTGAAATCCAGGTGTGTTTTTCAGTACCTGTCACAGTCTGGCTGTTGTGTAACACAGGTAGATGGAAAAACTTTGTTTGAAAGAGAGAAGTCCACTAGGGACTATTTAAATAGCCAGGGTACACCACTACAGATGGAACAATTAATTGCTACAGAATCTTTTTCACAGTAGTCAATTAAAAATTAAAGCATTGATATTACTTGCCTTTTCTTTATTAAAACTCTCCTCACTCACAAATTTCTGTTCGTCATGGCCTGCCAGTTTTCACCTCATATACTTCCAGTTCAGGCTATGAATTATAAACAGAGAGTAATTTGGGAACAACCAGAACTAGACAAAGGAAACTTGGAGATGTTTTGGGGATGAGTCGAAACGAAATGTGACTGTACATACTACAGCATAATCAACTTCTTCTGTAGTTCCCTCCCCCTCCATTGATGAACAGCTCTTTTGTAGTATCTTTAGTACCTATGAAAGCCAAGAGTAAAACAAAACTAAATTTATTGCCTCAGGAGGTGAAAGTGCAAGTTAACAATAGTTCAGTAGCCTGTCATCCCAGTTGTCTATCATCTCATCCAAAATTATTTCAGTGATTTCATTCACTAATTTTTCAAATAAAAATTCCAGAAGCAGAGTGATACTGAGGTATTCCAGGTGTTGTTTAATATTCATATTCAGTTCACCACTGACTGAATCTTACCCCATGTTCTTCAAATTCAGAGGGGTCTGATGTTCATCTGTATTGTTCTCACATTAAAACAATCAGCAGGAAATTCTAAACTCATGGTTAAATAATTTTACTCTTTGATTATTAATATTAAAGTGTTACTTTTTTTTTAAATTTTGTTTGACATGAGGGGAAGAGTGAGCTGACTTTCTCTGAGAAGGAAAGAAAAAATAACTTTAAAAAAACAAAAAAGAAAGAAAAAAAGCTCCTGTTTGCTTCTTTTAGGGGGTACCACAGCCTTATTTTTACTATCGTCTCCTGAAGGCCTTCAGCAATTTTCCCCAAAGGCTTTTTCGACAAGTAGTAAAAGGTAGTCTTGCTTGGTTCTGTCACATTTATGACTTCATTTGTTATTTGATTTTTTTTTTTAACCTTTTGCATTATGGCTTTTGTTTCAGTTTGTGACCAGAGACAGAGAGAAAGAAGAGATAAGAAGTTGGGTTGCAAGTCTTCTGAGTATTGTGAGGCTTGAATGCAATGAATTACGGTGTCTTTAAGAGTACAACTGGGTTGATTAATGTTTTCCTATCTGTAGTATACTGAAAGAACTCAGCAGTAAATGACATAAAACTGGTGATTTTTCACTCAGAGTTTTCAGATGGGAACTAAAGCACAAGATAAAATTGGAAATGTTAGTTCACTTGACCCTAAAAAACCCACAGAAATCTAAATATGGGTTACAAAACAAAACCACAATGTTTCATTACATCTCTCTCTATATATATATTTTAGATAATAAAATGAAAGAATGCTAGAAACAGGATTTCTTTCTCTTTACTTGGATTTTAATAGTAAAATTACTAGTTATGTTCTATACATAGATATCCACTCAGCAAATGTACATTAAAATTTGCCTTCTTATAGAGAAGAGTAAGGCTTAAACTTGACCTTCCTCTCCTCTCCCTTTTCAATCAGGGACACAAAGGTAAAGTTAAATTCTGATGGAAATACTGGCAGATATTATTTGTTGAAGTAATAAAAGGTTTATGCTATAAACTACTCAATCACACTGCTACTGAGTAACTATTTACTACGTCAAGGTTTTATCATTATAAAGTTAATTACCCCAAAATGTAGCCAATTAAAAATGAATCATAGAATCATAGAATCTTTAAGGTTGGAAAAGACCTCTAAGATCATCAAATCCAACCGTCAACACAAAACCACTAGGCCTATTAAACCATGTCCAGAAGTGCCACATCTATACATTCTTTTAACTCCCTCATGGATGGTGATTCCATCATTTTCCTCAGCAGCCTGTTCCAATGAACTTTAAGTTATTCCCCTCTACTCATTGCAGAAGTATTCATCCCATCCTAAAACATGACTTTGGCTCAGGTGCCCATATGTGGACACCTAGGGCCACCTAAGATACTGCTGAGTGTGAGATGTCAGAGAGTGTCTGGCTGTGACACACGATCTCTAAAGACCTCCTCAAATAGTATCTGGAGGTCAGGCTGGATATCTGAAGGCAGCTCAGTGAACTAGATGTCTATCTGTAGGCAGCTGAACTACAGTCTACCTACCTCGGAGAGTTTGTATTAACTCTCTTCAGAGAGTCCGTATATCTTTGCTTTGGCTGTAGGAGAATGCTAGATAATTCAGCTACCTGGAATAGCTGAAAGTATGATATTACTAAAGCTAGGAGACAGAAATCCTTGTGAATTCTAAATCTAATTATTATATTGGATTTTCAAGTACTTTTATGTCTAATGTGAATAAGTTAATGGAAGTCAAAAAGGCAGAATGACAGTCAGTTCTCTTTCTATCTAGATTCTAAATTAGAGACTAAACAGAACAATACCTTAAATCAGATATTTGAACGTTACACATAGTCTTCAATACACAGTTTCAACACATTTTAAGTATATTGCTTTAAGCAGTCACAGGTACTGAAAGAGTTGTTTTGGCTAGTCCACAATTCCAACTAAATGCACATGTAAAACTACATTTTACCTCCTTAAAGTGTAACAAGTAATAAACTTCAGTGCAATTCTAACATAAATTGACTTCTACTAAGTACAATATATGTTATTTCTTTACAAAATAATAATAAAAACTTATATTCTAAATTGTAAAACTTTAGGCAAGCAGAAACTCTCACTAACTTTTCTTTCATCATTATGTTTGATGGAGTTTTTTGACAACATCAGGGTTTTTTTTTCCTCAGAGTAAGTATAAAACATGGGATTTTCCAACAGATAGGTTCAGAATATATTTTAAATGTCAAAAATATTCAGAAGAAATGGAATCATACATACATAAATTTAATTTGAAAGAGAACTTTCCTTAAATATTCTTCATATGTAAGAATTGAATTAAAAATACATTTTGTAATAGCTTAAAACAAAATGATAAAATTTGGGAAATTTAAAACTGCTATACTATTGAAAATATCTAACTTTACAACCCAAGAATTGTCTTTCTTGGAAATCACTATTTTTAATAAATCAAATATAAATCTCAAAATAACTGTGGTGATATATAGTCACAAAAAGTAAAAGTTATTATAGTGCAACACAAGTTAATTGTACAATGGTAATTAATTACAGTGCAATGCTAAGTGGAGAACGGCTACAGAAAAACTGCAAGTAGTAGAACTATAGAAAAATAAAATCTAGAGTTATCTATTGCTAGGAATTAACAAGATACTCTTGGAAAAAAAACCAGCATTTTCTGAGAACGTAAAAACTAGGGGAATTATAAAAAATTATGGGGGGGACATTTTTCTATTCTTCTTGTCATTAAATACAGTATACAGTTCTATGCAGAAAATAAAAGACAAGAAAAATAATAAATATGCACTTGTGTATACATAAGTACACCAAGGAGAGTTGAGCAGAAAGACAAGAATGATAGGAGACTGAGAAAGCATGACATATCAGGAAAGATGAAAGGAATTGCATGTGGGTGCTTAAAGAAAGGGAAGAATGGGAAAGTTATGAAGAAAATAATGACTAATTGTTCTCTTTGCCTATGAAAGACAGATAAAGAGGATATAAGAGCTAGGTGTCCCACATCAAGGAACTATGTTCCTGATAGCATGAGAAACTTGTAGCCATATCTACAGTCAGGGAGGTGATAAGTAGGAAGCCAAATTGCAAAAATGACCATGCATGAAGGAAAACTAGACTTTGTGATAAAAAGTTGCCTTCAGATGCCATAAATTAATCATTATGAATTTAGGAATATTGAGTACTGGACAATGATTTCAAATTGGCAAAAAGGAGCAGGACATGAAGAGAGAGATACGGAAATTTCAGTAGTCAGGCATTTTCAAGCCCCTGTAGTCTTTGCTAGAGGTGCTGAAATCCCTACGCATACATTCATTTCACATGCTGTGAGCAGAGTGGAGCCTGAGTGGAGGGCTAGGATTCTGTGCTGCATTTTAAGCTTTGTTAAAATACAGTCATTGCAAAGCTTTGAATTTACAATTCTCAGTAAAGTCTTTCTGCTGCTTAGATGTTTAGAAGCACCAGTATTTTTATTGGTCCTTTTTTGATAACTCTGTGGGTCTTCTTTGCTCAACATGCAGAAATTATGGTTTGTTATTGTGTGCTGTTAAAGCTTCAGCAACCTGTTCACCTGAGAAAACTCTAGGAGATCAGTAGCTAAGAGGAGCTGGAGCAATGTAGTTTATTTATAGCAGCTTGTTCTGAAACACTGATCTAGCAAACAAAATGAGTAACAATATGCAGACTAAAACTTTAGTTTTCAGATCTTGTAAATTTTTTAGAAGCTCTTCACAGAATGAAATTCCTTATTTTCACACACTGCAAATTATGAGCACATGCCATGCCATCGTAAGCAAACAAAAGGGGATAAAACTCCTATTTACCAGTGATCAGGAAAACAGATACAATATGATGATGATGCTGCTTGTTGTAGTCATTGTTCTTCAGCATTATCTTAAACTTCATGTTAGTAAGTAGCAAACAGAGTAAAGACTGAATTTTACAGGTAAGTTAATCAGGAGCTTTTAGTCAGTAGGCTGGAATAGATGCTGTTTATGCAATTAACTCTGATAGGTACAGGTGTAAAATTTACTAGTTGCAGATTTCAGGTATTCATTTTCGGTAGCTACATGAGATATATGCTGTGCTCTATTTCTGCCCTACGCTGTCGTTCACTCCAGTAATTTGCATTCCTGACTCCATCGTATGCTAAAAATAGCAAGTCCCAGGACAGGCAAAGCCTGTAGAGGGACTTGACAATTGGTTAGATCTGATTATTATATTAAAATGTTAAAAGTCACCTCATTACCCGGTGTACTTGCCTCAATTATTTATCCCATTAACCCAAGGCTAAAGATGCTGAATATGATACCAGTTTCTCTAGAGGTTAATCTCAATGGAACTTTGTCAAGGTTAAAGTCTTGTTGCAGGATAGACTGCAGAAATGCTACTTTTAGTAACAGCCTGTCATGTTTTCCTCTTTCCTTTTTATTTCCTTTAAAAAAAAAAAAATCAACGCAAGCTTCAGAATATACTATTGAAAAGAAATGTCTCCACAATATGTTCTATTTTAATTTTAAATATTTTAAATACTAAATAGTATGACGGCACCACACAGGAAAACTTAATCAGGGAAGCTGGACAACTAGTGAGAGTGTTCTGAGGAATTCTTGTGTAATGCCAATTTTACCCTGTTGCTATTTTGTCAACATTTTTTTACCTTGTCATGTGAGAATTTTAACTCATGAAAATTCAAATATTTTCTTGTCCAAGCATTCCCAGCATTGGCTAACATAACTTATTTTTCATAAATTATAGATTGCTACTAAAATAAATAGTGGTTACTATTCAATGCATGCTACTTCAAGTGTTAATGCTGCAGCCAACTCTAATCTTAAAAAAAAAAAAAAAACAAAAAAAAAACCAGAAAGCCTCATCTAAAAGAAAAATAAAGTTGTTCTATACTCAAGAACCTATAAATTTAAGAAATGTGAGCTATGTTGGAATTGGTGGATATTTGCAGACTGCCATCTACTCAGGATTGGGCACCTGAGCAGTGATAACAGGATATTCAAACAGTCTGTCCAGGACCTCCTTGTCTCTTGGGAAAGCATCCCCAACACTCCCTTGCAATCCTCCAGACCACAGCCGCATTAGAGTCTGAATAAGTTTTGCTGTCTTGATTTAGAGTGTGCTGACCAAGTGCACGGTTGCTCAACAGGCGTCCCCTGAAAACATCAAGAACGTGATTCACATAGCTTACTGTGCATTTTTTTTTTCAATTTCTCAATGCTACTTTCACCATCCTAGTATCTTCCTTTCCTTGCACCTGTCTCCTCCCAGATAAACAGCTCACCTCAATGACTGGTACATTTGCACTCAAACTGAGTATTTCTGATGTTGTCACCTGAGGCATGTCAGCCTTATATCTTATTACTGACGGAGCTGCCTGGGCTGTGCTGGCTTTGCAAGGCTCTGCTCCCCAAATCTCTCCAGTTATCTGTGAATTTTGACGATTTTTTCACTAAACTTCACCCCTCTACTTGCCTCTGCAATCCATTCCTAATGGTGCTCTCTGTAATTTTTTTTTCAGCTTCTCACACCATGTTTGTCACTTTCACTAGTTTTCCATGCCTTATTTAGAATAGAATAGAATCATAGAATCATAGAATAGAATGGTTAGGGTTGGACGGGACCTTCAAAGGTCATCTAGTCCAACTGCCCTGCAGGGAGCAGGGACATCCCCGACTAGATCAGGTTGCTCAGAGCCTCATCCATTTGATTAACCTTAACCCCAAGTCACGGCTTAGTTGATAGTTTAGTCATTTGCCTGCAGCACCAGTAACTCTAAATTAAAATTCCGTTGAATAGAAGAAGCATATGAGCAGCTTTTGTGAACAAAAGTAACTTCATTCTTTAGAAACCAATATAAAATTAATAAATACTTTTTACCTATTGGTTTAGATGGGAGGGGACATTGTAAAATTTTTACACACACAATTTCATTATTTCCTTTCAAAATAGGAGAGAAGTAATGCAGAAGCAGCAGAAAAGGAAGAAGTGGAAGAAAGCAGAAAGGTAAATAGAAGAAAGAAGAAAGCTGAGAAGACTTAGAAAAGACAAGAATGAGAACATTTCTGCTCAGGAGTTAGGGAAGATGCTTCCTTGTTTGCCTCTAGTTGCATAATATATGATATTAGTCTGCTTTTATGCCTCTTTTCTGTGCCTGAAAGCAACAAATCAAGGCTCTTACAACTAGCTGTGCAGTTAAGAATTTCTTCCATGTTTCTCTTGTGTTGCTAAATTATTCAAAATCATGTACTTAATAAGTCTTTTATTGTAGTAAAGTATAGAAAATGTTCCAATAAATGGTGATCTGATTAAACTACTGCTGCTGATTTGTTTATAACATGGACTAAAAGGTGGCTGTCAGGCTATGGTAACAAAAGCCTGATCCCCATGCACCCTGACAGGAGCAGAGGGGGCCCCAGCAGCTCCTCAGGGCAGCGGAGCCTCCCCCTCCCCAAAGCTACAGGAGCTCCCAGGGAGTGCCAAGGCAGGACCAGACACACCCAGATGCAGGACCAGCAGGAGAGGCGCCATGAGTGGGGGCACCCTGTGGGAATGGGGACAGAAGGGGCTGGTGGGGTACGAGCAGAGGTCAGTCTGTCCCTGTGCACAGCTGTGCCTGCGCTGGCCAGCCCAGCCTCTCCTATCTCCTGTAATTAAGCTCCTTTACAGATGGTTTTCCGGGTGAGGAGCAGGAAAGCAAACATGCACAAGGCAAGGTGAACTATTTTTCTTCCTGTTGGAAAAAAAAAAAAAGTCTGTTCAGATCTTCCAAAATAGTGGACTTACTTTCCTTCTAAAGATTTAAGGATATTTTAAACTGAAAAAGCATTTGCTTTATACAAAAATCACATATAGAATATTGCTCTTCTATCATAATAACCATAACTTTATCTTACATGCTGCCTTCTTTGTTCATGTTTTAACAGCCTAGAGATGTGATAAAAATGGGTTTTGAATATCATTGTGAAATAAAATTAATTATTAAAGGGTTGCAAATACACAATACGAATCCCTTTAAATAATGCTGATGTTTTATATGAGAGTTGATGCTGAACCATTTTAAGAACTTAGGATAATATTTATTTGCCCAATTCCATTTTAATTCTTGAGCAATTGAATCCATTGACCTTGTATTTTTCAACCAGCATGAAGTGGTTGCTAATTAATTAAATTAAGGCTATAGAGTCCATTTTGAAAACAAAAGATAATTTCTTAATTTTTACTATAAAATGAGATAATTTATAGTATTTATTCAAAGACAGTCAGAGCCTTATCCACAAGCTGATGAAGGCAAATTACTCCATCAGTTTATTTCAGCAGGTTTTCAATCAAGCCTCCAAGAACAAGAAATGATTATAAGTGTCTGACTGAAATATGAGTCAGGCATTCCTGAAAGATTTATTACAGAATCCGAATAGGGCTTGAAAGTCTTACAATATTTTAAGTAGGGCCTTTTTGTATTAAAGGTTAATTTGGGACTGAATTCAAAGAAGTAATTGTTAGGTGTAAGAAACAGACTTAAGTATCTACAAGATAAATGTTAGAAAATACATGGTAAAATTCGGCTCTGCATTTAGACATGTAAACATGAACTTGTGTCTGAGTGAGGTTGGTGACCCTGTTACAGCGAGCAGAGAAATTGTCACTGCTGTCAGTAGGGTAGAATTCCCTTTTCTACATGTAATCACATGCCTGACCTCCTTCTACTCCTACAGAAAAGCATGTGTATCCTGTGGATCATGTGTTACATGTACCAATGCTCACTTCATTTACTACTCTTCTGACATGTCCTCTGTGTTTATGCAGCAACATCACACTCTGATTAGGGCCTAGAGGTCCTGCAAGATACTGAAATCTAGATGTCAACTAGAAGATGAATTGAACAGGGCTCTGGACTCCATACAATGTTTTGACTATATTGTCATTTGAGATCTACATGGGAGCTTAGACAAGTTTTTACAAGCTATCTCCCATCCTGAAGTTAATACTGAGCAGTGTGTTCTGTGTTAACGTGGTTGTAGAGCTGTTTCGTTAATGAGTGCCCCATGTCAGAGTGATGTTCTTGCCTGTTTATTTCCCTTTCACAGACTGGATCCAGCACTCCTGTCTGTGCAATGGATAAGCATCTAATGGGAGGAATGGACAAAAAGCTCATGTAAAGATAAATGTATCATATTTCTCCATTGCAGAAGTTTCACTTAGATTAGTGTTATAATGAGTAGAAATTCTGGCTATCAATCAGGGTTTAACTTAAGCGATTAAAAAAATGTCAAAAAGCCATTGTTTTTTACAGGTGCGTAAGATTCATTGTACCAAAGAGAAATAGTGCAATGATCAAAATGCGATAGTCAAGATACTTGTCCAGACAATTGTAAATAAAGTAGATGTTAAAGTATTTAGTTAAATGTCTAAGGTTTTCTCGGAAACATACTCAGGAAAACAATCAATTTGTTATATTCCTGAAAAGGAAAACATGACACATGGGGAAATTCCCATGTATTTAAACTTCAAATACAGAGGGTTTTTTTTTGTTTTGTTTTGTTTTTTCAAATCTATATTTGTTATTGCAGATAGACACTCGGCTAAAATTAGAAAGATGCTGAAACTGGAAGCTCATTAATATATTATCTGAATCCAAACAGTCATTCTTAAATAAAGGATTGAGTCTGCCTGCCTGCTGGTACTCCTTGAGAATAGATAGAGCTGATTAACCTAGCTTGCAATGTAGCATTACTGTGCCATTGCACTTAATAAAGTTGGCTGGAAAAGTATTATTTTTCATCCTGGGAAACCTAATACTTACAAAACAGAGAAGTTCAGTCTCCAGGAGATTTCTGTAGTACAGCACACTTAAGCTAAAGATCTGGCAAAAGAAACAGAGTGTGTCTAAAATGTAGAGGCTCCATCGATCTGTAAGTTGTAATCTACACAAACCATCTAACTGGAAGAAAATGTTAGAATTCCAAAATTGACTTAGAGTCGTTGAATCAGAATAGTGTGGGTTGGAAGGGACCTTTACAGGTCATCTAGTCCAACCGCCCTGCAAGAAGTAGGGACATCTCCAACCAGATCAGGTTGCTCAGAGCCCCATCCAACCTGGCCTTGAATGTTTGCAGGGATGGGGCACCCACCACCTCTCTGGGCAACCTGTTCCAGTGTTTCACCACCCTCATTGTAAAATATTTCTTCTTTATGTCTAATCTAAATTTACCTTCTTTTAATTTAAAATCATTATTCCTTGTCCTATCACAACAGGCCCGCCTAAAATGTTTGTCCCCATCTTTCTTCTAAGCACCCCCTCCTTGTATTTGAAACAAACTCATTTGCTGGCATACTAAACACAGGAAAAAAGCTGAAATGCTTTAGTTTATCGCTTCCAAGGTGCCAAAGTTTCTATTGTTCAGCTATTTTCTGGACAAATTCTTTCTAGATATTATGATTAAGATCTTTCTGCTCTTCCACCTTCTGTCCAACTAGTGTTAATTTGACACAGTTCTTTACTACTGGAAATAGCCTGTCCCTTGGTCCTTTTCTAAAACACCTTTTGTGTTTTGGCACCAGTAAATACATCTCTACAGCTCATATGAACTAGACAGTTAAACGCTCTTCAGCCCTCTTAGTGTTTTGACCAGAACAGTTATTTCCAGTTACACCTTTCACTTGAAATGGTGTTAATACAATTTAAAAAAAAAAAAAAAAAAGGAAGCAATAAGTCCAAAGCAAAGAAAATAGATAACACAGGAACAGGAGTGTGAGGAAGAAAAGAAAAGTAATATTTTGTGTGTTACCCTACTGTTAACATTAGAACTAAGGAGGAAAATAATATGAGGGATAAAATTAAGCTCTTCTGTTGCATACGTCCTGTTTATAAAAATTCAGCAGAGGTCCGCAGGTGTGGGAGATTCAACAGAGGCCTACATGAACCTAGTTGATACAGCAGTAAAATAAGGTCAGGAAAAGGAGAAACATAGGTGCAGTAAATGAAACTGTACTCAAAGGCAAGAAACGAAACTGTAATCGAGTAAGAATGAGGAAGTGGAAACAATAAGGAGAAACTGGATGAGAGCATCAATAACCAATCAGAAGTAAGGATGATCAGGGCCAACAGCCAATCATAAACATGCATGCTCGGCGTGTGAACAAGGAAAAAACATAATATGAGAAGAAAAAGAACAATAAAGGTCTCCATTCCCCACAAGCTATGGAGTCCGTGTCTCATTCCCTTCACACAGGCCAGTTTGTCTAGCTAAGATTCACATGGTTTAGGCAACAACAAAAGTGTGATCATCATTGCTGTTCTGTCAATATTCACTATGACTTTTTTCTCCTCTATGCAGTTAACTAAAAAGTTAAATTAAGGCTATGTATAAGCATTTACTTTTTTAGCAAATACATTTAAATCTATTTTAACTTATACATTTATCTTAATTTCCTGGTTTTCTAATAGTTGCTATGGGGACTAGTTCAACATTCTTGTAGTTTTTATGTCTTTAGCTGCCACGAACCCTACTTCAATACTTAAACATTTTACCACATTTGTCTGACAACGTTTTCCACTGATCTTAGTGGCATCAGAAAAGCAGGACAACAGTACTAGGAAATTAACTGGATACTATCTATAATAAGAAACCTCAATAAAATGATAACTATTTTGACATGGATATAACTGGTGTTTAATTTATGCTTAAAATACATTCTGTAATAATAGAAAGCCATTTTTTCACACTGGATCTTCAAATGCCTGCACTGATCAAATTTCCTTCCAAAAAAAGCTGATGCCTGGAGATGATAAGAACAAGGCAAGCTCACTCCTCTAAATATTCTGGCATCCCTAGCCTTTTGCAGACAAACTGCTGTTGATTTGGAAGAAGTGAACACTGGCACTCCATGTTTATTTTTTATTTCATGGAAGATGAGCATGATTGAGACTATCTGTGGCAGTAAAAACATGGACTCTGTGGATGGTGATCCAGAGACCTTTATTGTTAGTCAGCATTAGTCTTTTATAGTCTATCAAAGTTACACGCAAAGTGCACACACTTTATCATCTAATTTGATTGGTAGCAATATACTGTTCACGTGCCTTATGCTTCATTTGTATTGGTTATAGTTTTTTGGTTGTCTTTACTATTTTTGCCTTTGGTATTTCC
The DNA here is from genome assembly GCF_036417535.1 of Chlamydotis macqueenii. Lineage (NCBI taxonomy): Eukaryota > Metazoa > Chordata > Aves > Otidiformes > Otididae > Chlamydotis > Chlamydotis macqueenii. The sequence goes on along the minus strand of NC_141556.1, from coordinate 140,539,434 downwards.
TTATCTTGTTCTAGTTGCTGTCTTTTGTTATTGAGCAAGTGGTGTTCAAGGACATAACCCAAATTCGTCAATGTCAAACAGCTGTGCTGCACTCTCTGCCTCCACAACTATCAAAATAAAAAATGATTAAAAAATGTGCATTCTATAAGTTTAATTTTTTATCTAGCTTCATAAAGTTTGGAGCCTCCCTCCTGAGTGTTGTGTGATTCTGAACACAGTCCAATATACAATATGTGCTAATGAAGAAGTCTTTGTAAAACAAAGATGTAATCTTCTTTGCTATACTGATGCCTAAAGCATAATCTTTTCTCCTTGTCAAAATTTCTACACTCAGTGTACTCCCTGTCATCTGTTTAGAAATTCCTAACATATGTTAGAGAATGCCACTGTCACCCTGAAATCTGTGGTCATTCACTTGTCTGTCAGACCCTGAATGATTCATATTACAAATATTTCAACTTCTATAACATTATTTGTCACAAAAAGAGAACATTCTTTACTAAAAAGACAAAACAAAATTATCCATCCAAAGACTAGTTATGATGTTGTCATCCTCACATAGGAAAGACAGTATAAAGACTTCTACTATCCAGCTTTTGAGATTTTTAATAGTGACTACTTTTTTTTTAAGCTCACCTATCTCCCTCTCCAACATGGATAGATTAATCAGTATCTTTGAATAATTTGCATGTATTTTTCTTCATTATTCTGTTAAAAATTTGTACTGATAAAACTTTTTATTCCCACACTACTTTCCATTTGTCACTTAGTTCCAAGACATTATGATGAGGCAGCACTTGCTAAGGGATTAGCTCTAAAAATTAACCATTTGAAGAATTCTTGTTTAATTTCACTTACAACTTCTTTATAGTTTGGCACTGACTTAGACATATCCCTCCAATGTGTTTCCTGTTTTGTAAAGTCATCCATAAATTTCAATACTTAGGAAATTATATGTAGTAGTGATAAAAATTATAATCCATCAATGTGTTTGTTCTCATTCTTTTTAAATTAGTTTTAGACAAACACTAAAATACTTTAAAAAGAAGAAAAAACAGTCAAAAGATTTTAAAAGGCTGTTTTACATCTTGGTGTTAATTTCTAATTGGTAGACTTTATAAACAAAAATGCATATAAGTGGCTGTTTCAGATCTGATATTTCTTATTTTGTTCACTTATTTGTTTGTAGTTAAATATGCTATCACTGCACAATAAAAAGTAACAATTTTCACATTTTTCTTTAAACATTTTAACGTAGATTTCTACATCTGGAATTAAATATATCACAATTAATTGCACATAAATTTATTGATAGAACATTGTATTTAAAATATTTTCTTCAATAAATAAATGCACTAAACTAACTAAGAATATTTTGAGGTTCTCTGTTTTAAGAATCTGTATGTTTACTGTACTATGTGACACGTTTTAGATCAGGGATCCATATTTAATAACTCTGTTAAGATAAAAAACTCAAATGACAGTCATCCTCATGTTAAGAGATGTAGTAGCCCACTTAGAAGATGCCCTGTACTATAACTGGTTTATAATATATAAAATTTAAATAATGCTATGCATACACAGGCTGAGCATTCTGACGTTCCCCATACATCATGAGAGCTCTCGGCAGAGAAGTGTAAAAGGTGCTAATAAACTGAAAAAGGAACATTGGGAAGGTCACAAAAGTACATTTTAAAATTGTATTTGCTAAAAAATACGAGGCATTAAAATTTTAATTCCACATTCTTATGACAATGCCTGTAATGAGATCAGAAAATACTATGAGCCTAATCTGTTCTCCTGACAATTTAAATATAACTGTAACACCGTTGTTATCTTGTACTTCTTCTCCAATTCCATAAATAGAGGTCATAAAGATAGTGAAAATACATTACACAATTTAAACACCTGACATTTTCCTAAACTGGTAGACTAAGAGAATACGTGGATAACATGATATGACTTTCTTTGGAGGAAGGAATTTGGAGTAACAGTTAATCTCTCCATCATTGTTTGGTTTTTTTTTTGTCAGTTTTGTCTTTCTCTGTTCATTTCAGATCATGTTACCAATACATATAGTTCATTTAGCATTTTAAAATTAAAATGCAAAACTAAACATAACTTTTCTGTGATGCTTCTCCTTACATCTTAGGATCAGAACTCTAAGAATTAGTTTTGTGGCTGTTTTAATAAAGGACACGTCTTGCTTACCCAGGATTTAAAATATTTTAAAAGTAGAGGTTAAAGTTAAGCTTCCAAATCTTAAATGAACAGAGATAAGCTCGCAAAATTAATAATGTGAAAATTGTTCCTTTATACTATATGTTGCTTTACTTCTGAGGCAACATTTAAAATTTAGTTTCTTATATCTGAACATCTATAAGCTTTGAGGAATTTTTTTAGTGATATCTATTATCAAGATCATGGATTCATGCATTCACAGAATGACACTGAGTAAAAGGATATAAATTACAGTTCCTACAGACCATACACTACAGACTCATTTTTTCCATATTATACAAGTTCAGCAAAAATCGTTTTTCCAAGGTCTGCTCTTGTCCGTCACCACTGCTCTTGAGTTTGCCTCTCAATGACTACAAGCGGTTTCTGAACAGGGTTGTTGCTATATGTTTGCTAATAATGAAACATGTATGCAGAAAGCAGTTGTTGCTATCCAGCTGTTTTGAAGACAGGGTCTGACCTGCAGAAATTGCTTGGTTCTGATCACTATTATTTTGCAGCTAGACAATTTTAAGATAAATATAAATGAGCTATAAAGCACCGTATAACCAAGCAGAATTGTCGGTCCTCTCTAAGTGAAGTTGTTTATACCTCACTCAGAAAGTTAACACACTATTAACACCTTCTTTTTAATGACATTTTAACTACAGCTGTATTCTCTGAAGCAATTGCATGGCTGAATTATTTTTTTGTGACCTAAGTTCTCAGGTATTCTGAACTGAAATTTTTCTGCATATATTCTTGGATTTTACTTTTTTTTTTACTGAATATTTTTGTTATGGTGACTGTTATAGATGCATTTATCGATTTTATTTCTAAATTCATCAGTGGAGAAGGTACAACAGATTTGTAACAAGAGCTACTCTAAAGCAAAAGGATTAACTTCGTCACTACTACTCTGATAATATTACTTGTCTGCATGTCCTTGTTGTCCAAATCTGACTTTCTGAGGAAGTAGGAGAGAACAGGGATCACTTTAAACTGTAATATTAGTATCAATTAATTAATTCCCAAAATACCTAAAACCAAATCTGTAATAAATTTCTTCATTTAGTTGTATTAATTTTTCCATTATATTGAATACTAATTAGAATTGTAATTACTTCTAAATCATAACTGTGTGTTTTCTTTTCTTTGAACTTGGATCCCAGTTCCACAAAGTCCTACACAAAGGAAGAAGCTTAAGTACATTAACATTCAGCTTACCTTACACCAATTTGTTTTCAGGATTAGGACCATAAAATATAATTTCATATTGAACTCCTATTTTAAAAAACAAAACAAAACAAAACAAAACAAAACATACAAAAACCCCTAATATGTTTTCACAGTTTCTTTAGCATTTGTTACCATCAGCATTTTTTCCATATTCATTATAGAAAGAGAAGTTTAGACATACTAAAGTTTAGGACTTTGCTGCACATTTTATTTTGAAAATACAGATTGGTACAGATAAATGTCTTTACACTTTAAAGATGACTGGTCTTATCCTCACTTAACTCAAAACTTTGATTTTGTTCTTAAAAATCTCTTTGGAATACAACCGACAAAAGCAGTATTGATAGTGTGATGGAATTCTAAGTGCATGATAGAATTTATTAGCATAAATGTATTCTAAACTATTATTTGAAGACAGCTTAAAGAACATTTTTCATTTCCCACAGGGCTTGGATAGAGCAAAATCCAATCAAATACCTGGGAAAATCTGTTCCTCAGAAGAGCTGAGTAATAGATGTTGGATTCACAGTAAACCCATCTTTGTGATAGATATCCAGGTTTGGATTCCAATTACAGTGAGTTTGCAATCCTATTTGCAAAAGTTTGCCTTCGATTTTAGTTCTGTTGCTGTGCACATGGAACTGTGAGTAGAAGAGTTTCGTATGACTACAGACTATTGAATTGTCAATACACAGTTCTTGCCTAAGGCTTTGAAAATTTTTAAACGTTGGACTGTCATGTCATGATACCATAATGTATTGGAATATATGATTTTTTTCTTTTCTATTAAAAGGTTAATTTTGTCCTGTCCTCCCTGTAAATCGTGGTTTCAAAACAATCACTTTGAAAATCTGAAAGGTAAAACCAAAATGCCAATGCATTTCTTAAGAACTCCTTGAAATATTCATATTTCATTTTCCTGTAAAATCTACATTACACACAGGCACACAGTAAGTGATTGAGATCTAAGGTTTTATGGGTAGTTATTTGGACTAACATCAGTAGTTTGACTAAGCAGTGTTACTTCTGAATAAAATAGTTATTTACTATTTATTTCAATGGAATCCTCCACTCAATGAATATGACACCTGTAGGAAACTTACAGAACCGAACTTAGATATGAATGTTCTAATTTCTTTGATATCTCAGTGTAAGATAAGGTTTCATTTTCTGAAGTATTCATCACTTTTCTGTCTGTGTAGCCATTAGGACTTTCATGCCGTTATATGAAAAGTTGTGAGGTCTATCAGGCAACTGCCTGCTGAATGTTTAGGCTGATATATTAAAAATTCAGTATTGTGTCAGTTAGTAAGTTATTCGTCAAACAGCATACTTATAATACTTTGTTAGCAGTGCTTCAACAGCCAAAAAGCAGAACAAGAAATAAAACAAAAGATTATGTAAAAGTGATACTTTGCTTTTGTGAAAATGTAGTTTTAATTTATTATTCAATTACTGTAACAAAAATTAAGAAGTTACAGAAATATTCAATGCATTTCATTTTCCTGCAACATTCTCTTAAACTCTTCTATTTTCTTATAAGACACAACAGAGGATAATTGGCCTACTTCTTAAGTATAATTTCCATATACTGAAACAAATTAAACAAGTCCGAAGTATTTAGATAAGTACAGACGTTCAGAAGTGCCTATGAGAGATTCACGTAGGACTGTTTCCTAGTGAGCTACCCCATCTAGCTGCCTGTCATTATAACTCGTGCCTTGTTTCATATTCAGATCGTAAGATCTCTGGGACAAAAAGCATTTTCAAAATTGTATGTATATAGTATGAAACAAAACAGTCTGTGGGCATGATGACAAATTAAAGTTCATTAAATGTTTCCACAGATGGTTAACTTTTTTAAAAAATTATATTTCTCCATGTAATATAAAGTGACACAAGGAGAACCAAACAGTAAACAAAACTGTTAACTAAAGTAGGTAGATTTTTCTATTACATTCAAGAATACCATTGTTTGGGAAGCAAACTGGTATTGATATTTAGAGTCTTATTATGCTACTTCATATATATTGCATAAGTTCATAATAAAATGTGGATTTGTTTTCACATTTTCTGCCAGACAACTTCTTGAGCTTCATTATGGCCCGCTAAGAGTGACATTTCAAGTCTTATCACTGTCAGAATATATGAAGGATCAGAAAATCTCTTCCTTGTGGTGCATATTATAGGACAAAAATACAGGACAAAATGCAGGGGTACAATTTTAGCTCATCCTTCTTACAGATCTAAAATTGTGTGTTTTCTAATCCTTTTTGTTTTAGCTGCTGTCTTCCCAGAAATAGAATTTTATCTTTCTCTCTCCTCTTAATCTTTTTTTTTTTTTCTTGGTACAATCAGTTACTTTTCAGAGCACAAAAATCATAAAAAAAATAATGAGATGGTACCTCAAAGGATGGCATTTTGATGTTTTGTGAGGACGACAGATTGTTCATTAGCTTCATATTCAATACTATTCTTCCTTCTCTTTCAAAGTGTACCCATGCTGCTCGTAGCAATCAGTGCTGGAATGAGCTTCAGTTTCCTGGTCGCAAGTTGAGACAGGCTCTGCATAGAAAGATGTATACTTTCTTTTTTATCTCTTGTTTTAGATCTACTAAAATATTAAAATTATTTGAAAGAATAGTCAATGCTCATTATACAATGTGATAATAGCATTAGTTGCAGTTTTAGATGATGAATAAATAAATTCCTACCCAATAAATGTTATTGTGTAAAAAGAGGATATTGCACAGAAAGCAAAAGCTATTTATAGTAATCCTGAACCTGATTTTCTAGTACATTTTTGTATCTTTGGTCAGAACCAAATGCCTTTGCAATTAATAAGAAGTTAATTATCTTCACGGAATTCTGGGTCCAGTCCTAATCAAGTTTTTGTTAAGAAGATACATGTTTGACCATTTTTCCTCCAGCAATTTTATAATTATCATTGCTTAAATTACTCACTCTTACTGAATGTATAAGCTAGTTGTTAACTGGTGCTTATACAGTTGTTCCCTCATGATTATAACCTTTTCCACAAGAGACACTGTAAATGACTGACATATTCAGTCACTCTGGGACAGCTCCCAGATTTATCTGATTCACTGCAACCCACAAGGAGCACAGAAGTCAGAATTCTGGATAGATACAATGAAACCCAGTTTCTAAATATTGATCAGAAGAAAAATCCCTTAACTGTGAAATTTCCAAAGTTAGATTTTTAGGATAGTAGTCGTGCTGTTATAATAATGACTGAGTCATAGAAGAAATTACTCTCTGATGATTTAGTTTCATTTTCTAAAAGAAATCTATGAAGTGTTTGCAGATTTGACTAAGTTTAAATGAGATATTTTGAATATTTGAAAATTAATATTTTAAATTCACCTTTTTTAAGCTGAAACAGAAAATAAGAAGTTTTACATTTCTTGTAGGCAGTTAGCCAACAGATCTACTCCTCTGTCTCTAACAGTTTTTGTCCAACACTATTAGTAATGAGATGTTTAAAGAATAAAATCTTCCTCCCTCCCCTCTCTGCCCAGCAGAAGAAGTACAATAATCATGGAAAGTTTATTCATTATTAAGTTTAGTGTTGTATTCTAGACACTTTCTGAAAAACTAAGAATTTTCACTGTTTCATTACCTTATAAAGGCTCTAAGTGACCAATGTTATTACTGAAAAATTCGCAGAGTCCTAAGGATTTGTGAGAAAAAGAAAAAAAAATCAGTGGTGGTAATGTCAAATACTGTCAGAATTGTGGGACAGTAAGATGTGCTATATTGGATTACTTCTTTGCTAAGAACTTTACATATTCCTCTGCATTAAGATCACCTTTTCCAGACTCTTGCTGCTGGTTAGCGTAATCTGGGAGTGAGGAACAGTAGAATAGGAAGGTGGATGCCTGTTGTTCAGGATAGGAAGTTAATCTCACTGAATATGCATACTTATATCAGAGTTGCATACACTAGGATTTTTTTTCTGGATAACGAAGGAAAGAAAGTGCTTTCAAAGCTCCATTCCTCCTACCTTGGAGTAGATATCTCTAATAGGTCAGATTAATACCTGGTAGATGCCTGTTGAACATAAAGACAAAGGGAATAGCTCCAATGTAGGCTTCTGTAGTTAGACAAGGAGGATATTTTTAAAACAAACAAACAAAAAAATGACAATGAAACAGCCTAACTTGAGATCCCAGTATACTGTTATTCTCATCTTGCTAAGATTAGTAATGCTTTACTGTAGCCTAATTTGATCCCTAAACTTTTTTTTTTTTTCCAGCAGGTATGATCTTGATATTTTGAGCGAGCTTTCCCTAGAAGTCTCAGCTTTGATTTCAGTTGTTATGCATGTTTGGAGTCTATTTACAAAATATTTTATGTTTGCTGGTTCTCCATTCCCCATTTACTGTTTCTGCTTTGTTAGAGAGTGAATTGCAGTTGCACTAAATGTTACTAGCTGTCTATTTCTCTTTTCTTTCTTTCCCTGGGTAGGTACTCTGAACAAAGGTAACACATTCTGCCAGTGGCAGGTAACACATTCTGCCAGTGGAGAGGACAGAAGCTGAACAAGGCACTGTGAAGTATTCTCTTTGGAACAGATTGCAGTTCTGAAATCAATGTATTTTATGAAATGATAATACTGAAAAGAATTCCCTCCACAACTAAGCTCAGGCTTCTTTTAGGTCTGAAAAAGTGGTGCTTTTTCCCAAATGAAATGTTATATTTCTGCAGTCTTCTGTATGAAAACATCCTCTTGAGAACAGGACATGTGCAGAGTAACAAGGATCTATGAAGCAAAAAGAGATTTTCACTGCAAAACAAAAGTTCATTTTCATTTCTTTTGGAAGTAAAGTGAAAAGAACATCAGCCATTTGTTACCATTGCAGTTTTGGAAAAAAGGTTTACAACAAATTCACAAAAGGTTAATTAGCTAGAGAGGGAGTGATTTTGACACTTACCTGATATAAATCAGCAATGCTATATGAATGTGTGCAATTCAACCTTGTTCTAGAAATATTAACCAGTGATGGGTCAGGTTTTACCAGTTTTAAGTTATAAAATGTTCATGTTGTTCAAAATATGACATTTCATTATAACATATATGTTCGTTTTGACAGTCATTTGTGTATAAAAACCAAAGAAAGATCTGCCCACTTGCCTAAAACAGCCTAGGACCCAAGGATTACAGAGAATTTTCACTAGCTAGGAAAGGTCCAAACCCACTGAACATGTTTTTATTCATGTATAGGAAAAAAAAAAAGGCTGAGCGTAGGCATAATGGTCTGATCTGAATTGTTAAACTGTTTCTTTGAATTTCAGCTTCCTATACTGCAGCCAAGTTCTCTAGCTAACAAATATCAACACACTGGATAATAGGGGGATTATGAGGGTTTTTTGGGGAGTGGAGGGTGCGGGGGTTTACCACTGCAGCACAGGCAATGGAACAACACACACAATCTCTTCCCTAGGACAGGACAGTTTTTTCTCTTTCTATGTACTCCTCTCAAATATGACTAAGATTTCATTATCATTTCAAAATACCTCTGATTTTCCAACTACAGTAGAACCTCTTCAGAGCACAGACTGTCTGCTGGTTATTTTCATAAAAATATAGAAAAGATCTTGAACTTTGATGGCTTCTGAAGACTCAAATAATAAAAATTAATTTAATACAAATAATTCTGGAATTTTATTATCTTAATAGAGTTATAATAATGTGTATGATAGCTGTTAGAGGGAATTTTGCATAATAAAGAACACAGAAACTGAAGTTATTTTGTTCTAACGTGAAAACAAAACAAGACAGGAACAAAAAGACAGGAATTATATAAATATATCTAAAATACTTCTGTGCTCCTAATATCATAAAAAAGCAATTTATTCTATTAGCAGCAGATCAAACAGAAGCAGATGACTCATGGTTTTTCCTGATTTGCTACCTGTCACCTTTCCCTCATAACAAGGGTAACATTAATTTTCCCTTCTGCTTTCTGTTGTCATCAGTGATTCTTTCCACCAAAAAAAAAAAGACAACAGATGATAAAATTTGGCTAGAGTTATGTGTATTTGGCTGGCCAGGAAAATAAGCTGTCCTTTAGACACTGCCAGGAAAACAATACGTATAAATTGCATTCGGTTTGGCTTTTCCTTCACTGAAGGCAATAACCTGGGTCTCTCCTCCAGGCTGCCACAAATTTTGATTAAGATTATAGGGACTTAATTGCCTTCAAAATGTCATTACATCTTATTAGTATATTTTGATTTGCCTACCATCTATCGCAAGCTACAAAGGAGGATCTAAATAAAAAATGGAGGGACACATAATGGGTATGCCCACTATTCTCATAAAACTTCATTTTAATTTTAAGATTAATACATAAGGCTCTATAAATGAAGTTTGTGATAAAACTGTCTTTTTAACTTAGGGAGTGTCATTAGTCTGTAAGGAAATAATTATTGCAGATAATGCAAATAAAAAAATGCAGATCAGTTCTGACTGAAGTCGGACTATTTGACAATTTTGCCAGTGGTTCAACAGAGCCTTTGTCAAAGCTTTTTGAAACTTACGTCACATAGGTTTCCAAGCCTGTGTGGTTTTTGGCCTGTGCCCCTACTTTACTCTTTTAGCATGAGACACTTGCAGAATTTTTCTCAGGTCCCCACACTAGAGTTTGTCATTGCTGAAGCAGCACATTCGCACAATAGCCACGGAATTTTGTTTCCATTCCTTTTCTTGGATTCATTTTTTTTTTTAATTTCAAATTGCAAAATATCACATTCTGTATACAAATTTTTATTATACCTTGCCTGAAACATCTCTTGTTCCACATTAATTCAGAGATTGGCCTTGGATCTAGGCCATTTCCTACGTTGCAATTTTTTTCTTGGTGAACAAACAGAACTGAACAGTTAATTCTCACAGGAAAAAAAAAATAAAGGTAAAAAAAAAAATTTTGTATAACAATTGGTCTTTGACATGGGAGGAATGCCAAAAGACAGAGACTACACTGATACATCCCAAAGAATTACTCTAGAGAAAAGAATCTTATTAATGTAACAACAGAAGAGGTCACATTCTTTCTGGCAGACCAAATTCCAAATTTAGTGATTGAGACCAACCTCTTGTAGTATTTTTAGCATAAAAAGTAGTACAGTTTTCTTAAAAGGATAGGTTAGGGTTTGCATTCTCATTTAGGAGAAAGTAAAAAAAAAAATCATTTGAACTTCTGAGCAAACAATGGCACATGCACAAGTATAAGTCTACTTATAAGAATGAATATTTATAACAGAGAACTGTCATAATCATAAGTGTAGTTTCAACACAGTCTTTTGCCGATCACTGGCAAAATTCAACATGAATGGTTCATTGACTGAATCATCTGGAAAAATCTGAGCACTCACAATCATCTTACTATTGCTTTGAGAGGACCATATTACAAACAGCATTGATACCAATGAGTAATCACCATCACCACCACCTCACCACCACCTCCTAAAAAAAAAAAGAGTAGCAGTCCTAAAATAAAATAGAAATAAATTAAAGAGAAGTCCTTCATGCCAAGGATTCATTTCTAGATCTAAGAGCTATAGCATTAGCTTGGCTAGTGTCTACACTAACCTCATAATAGTGTACCTAAATATAAGCTTCTGAATACTGAGACATCAAGCAAGTGTGCTGGCAAAAATCTTCTGTATCTATGAGAACCACAATATGGCTGGAGTCATCATGGAAGCATAGGTTTGCACAACATACCATCTTGGCATTGTTAGGCTAGTTCTCCTTCCCTGGCATAACTTTGAGGGAAACCCTAACAGAGTGTGATTACAACTGAATGTGAAGTGATTTCTTTTTTCACATCCCATATCTCTGTGATTTCAAAATTATTTATCTTGAGGCAGAAACCATTAAAAAATTATACTGAAAAAACACTGAAGATAATTGGGCTTTAATGAACAAAAATAGATAGTACTGAGCATTTTTTTTTTATTTTGACCTTTTTACTTAATAGATTTTTCCTGACCATCGTGTCATGTAATTTATTTTATGCCAATAAAACTTAATAACAGTTCACCAATTTTACATCAGGCCATGTAAAAAGACTGTCATTTTCATCCCTCACCTCATCCTACCATCTGCCTAGCTGCTTTTTTTTTTTTTTTTTAATAAATCCAAACTCAAAATACATTTGCTAGACTGGAATATTTATATTAGTCAAAATATACAACCCAATTATAATTATGGCAATATTTATTAGTTCAATTATGCCTCTAATTCTCATAATTATTATTCAGTCTGTGCTACACCAAATGTACGTAAGCAATATGACATGTTTGATTGATTATATGTGTTTCAGAATATGGTTTTCCTGCTGAAAGTCTGAGCAATAATTAAATAGGAATGGGCTGAGAAACACTGCCTGAAAAAGTTTGTAAATGCACAGAGCAGAGATTTCTGATTCCCACGTACATTGCAGATCACTGAAATAAGATAGATGAATATCCAAAATGTCATACTGTCAGCACTTGACATGTCAAGCTAGAATATGAAACTATGAAAACTGCAATGCACTTTAGGGGCTAAATTAAGGTTCATAAAACTAGGGGAAAAAATCCATAAAGACAATCGCTTTCAACCTCCAAGCACCATTAAAGGAGATATGCTCCATCTTAATACTAAGAAAAGTGTTCTGCTTTATCTTTTGTTATATTCACAAGCTTGAATTGGGCAAGTCTGTCCCTCAATAGATGTCCCTCAACCAGGAAAGGCCTCATCCAACCTGGCTTTGAACGTTTCCAGGGATGGGGCATCCACCACCTCTCTGGGCAACATGTTCCAGTGTTCTACAACCCTAATTGCAAAAAAAAAAATTCCTAATATCTAATCTAAGTCTACCTCCCCCTATTTTGAAACCATTACCCCTAGTCCTGTCACAACAGGCTCTACTGAACAGTCTCTCCCCAATACTTTAATTATAAAGTGTTTTGAAAAGTTAGAAGAATCTAAAGTTTTTGACACATCTCTGTAACATCCAATTCGTCTTCAAATTGCATGCATCATCATGAAAAGAAAAAGCAATGAAGATACATGAGACATTCTTAGGAGGTTTGTTCTTGCAAGGAAATTGGAATAATAACTCAGACAAAGAGAAAAAGCAAGTAGTGAGAAAGGAATCAAAGGCAATACAAAATACATTGTACACTGTAATGTAATGTGTAGTGTACACTGGCCTCTGTGTATTTCCTACATGAGTTAATTCTATAGACCACTTGTCCGTTCAACAAATATTGAAGACAAGCAGATAATATACACATACCATTAACGAATATTCAAGAAAACTTCATGAGATGGTGATTTTTTTTCTGGTATGCAGTTATTTATTACAGAATAGATTGAAAATATGTATATGACAGAATAGCTGTATAAAAGGGCCAGGCAGAACTTTTCCATATTACATTACCTACCAAAACATCTTAATTTCTTAACACTAGGCATTTGAAACTGTTCTATGCTGTGAAAAAGGGATCATTAATAGTAATTACCTTGAAGCATTTTTAGTGATATTGACTTGTATAGACAGTTCATATCCTCTAAGTGCATGCCGAAATTAAGCATCTCACTGAATGACACTGCAATAACAAAATAAGGTAATTTTGTTTAATAACAAAAAAAATCAATGATAATTTGAGAATTTGAACAATTATGACCAAAAAAAAAGCTCTTAAATTTTATTAGTTTCCTGTTGTTTCCTACAGACATTGATACATTAGTCTTATAATATAAACAAAGCAATAGAAGACTTGCATTGAATTTCTTTCACCGCTTTTATCTCACCTTGTAATACCATTTTATTGGACACTTTTTAACACCTGAATACATTATATTGCTATCTCAGACTGCAAAGCATTCTCTGTTCACTTGCAATGAAATTCTTTCAAAACTATAATATCAAATTAAAAGGATAAGTTGAATAAGTTCAGGACCTTTTTAGTGATATTGTTAAGAAATTGTTTGAGGTAACTGTAAAAAGACCATGGAAATTTATTTTGCATTAAAATGGTAAGGCTAAAACCAATACAAAAAAATAATAAATTTCAGTTAGTAATTTATATTTCAGAATTAATAGATAACTAAACTTAAATCTCTAATTCATCTTTTGCAAGTGTTTGTATTTTTCTTGAAATCAACAGGTGTTTAAAATAAGTAGTGATTTCAAAAAAATATCTGGTTTTCAGAACATTCAGTCCTCTCTAGCAGTCTATCTAGATTGAGAAAACATTATTTTCCTCTCATTTTTAAATTTGATATAAAGAGCTTTGTGTCATCATGCCTATCAAAGTTTATTTTCTCCTCTTTCTGCTTTTCTTTCTCAACAGCTCTTCTCCTCTGCTCCTGCTCACTGATCTTCTCTTTTCCAATCTACTTAGTTTTAACCTGCCAAATGCCTTTTTAAAAAAAAAAAACATAATTAATGTGGCTGAGAACAATGACATTTATCAGTGGGTATTTTCACTGTGTTAACAGATATGTAGATCATCTTCTGAAAAAGTCACATAGCTCTTCCTTTTTTTTTTTTTTATTCCCCCAAACAACACAATCATTTCTGCACAATACATTTCTCAGATTAGGAAAGAATAATAATTTAAGAGCATCAGAGCTTGTCTTAATACAGATCTAGAAGTTATATGCTTAATGGTTAATATTCAGCCTATTTTTTTTCTGTAAAACCAATTTATTTTTCGATGTGGTGAACACACATTTATTATACAGTTAAGTGAATGTTACTAAAAAAAACGCTATCTAAATTGTTATGTATGCAACACTGATCAAACTAGTCGAATAAGAACCTTCAGAGTTGAACTTCCAATAAATTGATAGTTACTCCTTTCAAAAGTGACTCTTCATTTAGAAAGATTAGGATATAGTTCATATCCTACATCATGTCTTTTTGAGTCAATAAACTCTTGGATAATAAGGCATTATGAAGCAATAACATAGTCTTATTTTGTTTCTATTCCTCTTATTTTATTTAGTTCAACTTTATTTTTTACAGCTCACTGTTAAAACACTGCTGTCTCTTGGCTAAAAATCTTGTATGTAAAATCAGCAAATCATTTTTTAAAACAGACTTTAGGTATGACTTTCTGAACAAGTGATTGAGACCTCTTTTATACTGAATTGTTTTCTTCAGGCAGTATGTATTTTGGGGAAAGTAGTATATATTTTATTGATGAGAAGATTTTTCAAGTGGAAGTGTGTTTTTTCATGGACTTTGAACAATATAATATTTTGCTTTTTGTAATAAAAGGTACAAGTCTGAGATGTCATGGACACACCTAACAGAGGAAGGAAAAAAAAATAAGACTCAGCGTTTCAAGAGCTGGGTTAACTAAAACCCAAAACATTTATTTTGTAACTTACTTTCTTATAAGTTCTAAAGTTGTAAAATCACATTGATGAAAGATATAGGAAAGCAATTTTTCTGCAGCTACATTATGTTCTTACTGATATGTATACAAATCTCCAGGATTCCCTTAAGCAAGGTAAATTCCTCAAACTGCCTGGACTATCTACACATTTTAAGTATTAAAAAAAAAAAAAAAAAAAAAACAACTCAAACTGATCATCTCAGACATTTAATCTTAAACAGGCGAAGTTCAGGTAAGTCAAATCCATGAAATGACAAATGCTTCTTGACTTGAAATCTCTCAGACTATCGGAAAACTGAAGTTAGTTAAACACTAACTTAATATAATACATTACTCTGTGCTGAGCATTGTGTGCATAGTTGAATTGTGTAATCTCTGTCAATTAGTATAAAGTGTTATTCTTTAAAAAGTAGAACACAAACTGTGCCAAAGATGATGAGTTCATCAACATTCTCAACAGCTGAGAACTGAACACTAGACCATCTGCTTGCTGAAATAAGATGGCATCTTAAAATATTCAGGTGGAATACAAATTAAATGCCAATTCTCTTTGATAATCCTAGGAGTTATTTTTTATTATTATTTTAATACAGCTTTGTCCCGATACTGCAGATCACCTTTCTAATAGGAAAAGAAACCTTTGTAATAGAAAAAAAAGATCCTTTGAAAGCATCAGCTTTTAAAATATGTGTGAGAGCAGAAAAAAATAGACATTAATTTAACATTTTTATGTATTTGATTTCCCCATTCTTTCAGACCATTAAAAATAAGAAGGTAGTACATAAATGCAAATCAAAGTAAAATAAACTGTCATAGATAACTGTTTTAAAAGTAACAGAAAGAAAGATTTAAGACTCTTAGAAGAAAGTCAGTTCACTTCTGTTGCAAATTATGAAAAGCTTTTCAGTTTTATTAGTTTTCTGAGAAACAAAATAGCTAACAGCAGACAAAGTGAGAACGTGTTACTGTCAGAACTACCTTTTCTGCATATATGCATTATACATTATACACTATATTGGAAAACTCTGTTAAAAGAATGTTAGAGTTCAAAAGTTAGGGATTTCAGAATTACGGATGACAGAGTTCTCGATCTGGCTGCCTGTGCAAATATAACTTCATACAGTCTTTGCATACAAAATCAGATAATATTTTTGCCCACAACTCCTGGGTTTTTTTTCAGTGAATATCAATTTTGATACAGCCATTGTAGAGCTTCCTTTTCTATTGGTATACACACTTAGACTGTTACCATTTCACAGTCACGGGACAAAGCAGCTCATGCTTTTAATCTTCCAAATACTGCTGACATGTCAAATCTCTAGTAACCTATGCATGGCCTTTTCCATGGCCAGTTTATGAATTTCCATCAGAAATTGATCTTTATAGCTGGTATTACCATTTTTCAAAACAGCATGTGCAGCAGCATTTTGCTTTTAGAAAAATGAATTCATGCTAGAGAACTTAATTTCTCTAAAGATGATACTCCATTTTTTTCTCTAAATATCTTGTCTTTAAAACAGAGTGAACTGTCTATACAATAGATACCATGTTTATTAATGGATAAATTCATATGATAAATAGTAAAATTAAGTAAAGCATTAAAATAAGGTTTACAATTTTTGTAACAATTTTGAAAAAGAGAAATAAATTCGAACATTGCTTATATATTGGATGTGTAAAACTAAACTAATTTACTTCTTAGGGATTCTTCTCAGACAAATAATGGAAAAAAAATAAATACTCTATGAGAGGAAAACTTTTTATAAAGTACTGAAAAACCATATGGCTATGGACCACATTCTCAAGTAATTGCCTCATACTCTAAGTATGTAACATAGAATAGGGGGCACAACTGTGTATATAACTTTCTGAGATTACCTCGCTTTCTTTCAGTGCAAATGAGCTCTGACAGGACTGGAGAAATCCTTATATTCTTTATATTCCTAGAGTTCATATAGGTTAGCCATGGTATATGCAGACATAATAGATAAAACTACAGATAAGATGTAAAGACCTGTTAACTTCTTAATGTAAAGATACATTTATATATTTGTTTATATTTATATGTATATTTATATTTTCATATATATTTTACATACATATATGCATGCATGCATATCCATATGTATATGTTTACATACATTTATTTATACCTATATAGACACATACATACATACACACTCACATAAATACATGTGTATGTATAAATCAGACCTATTAATGAGACTGCACTATACACTATTAATTTAATGATTTTGTTATCTGTTGTAGATATTCTTTTATTTAGCAAATCCATTTGGGAGACTACAGATAAAAATAATATTTCTAGATAGTAATTATTTTCTTAAAAGCACCTATTTTATTGACTAAGTTTCATTGGGATCATGCTATCTAAAATAGTCACTCTTAAAAAAGCTAAATAAATATAAAAATATCTTATTAAATAAAACTCTCTCTAGTTCAGACAATCTTCCACTAGCCCAGAAGAAGTTACAGGAAGGTAGAAAATTTCCTGGGTCCAGCATTCTCTGCCTCTTTGAATCATCTGTTGCTGCAACATAAATGTAGGTTTGTATGGATTTGGACAAAAAGCAAGAAAGACAGGCTATGAAATCAAAATTTCAAAAATTACTGTTCTGTATTTAGTGGCATGCAGTCCATACTCTGCACTAAAAAAATGTTCATAGTAGTTCTGAAAGCTATTTAATGAATATTTATTGTCTTATAAAATAGTATGATTTTCTATAAAATAAAGCAGGGAATTAAAAGGGTCATTGATCTTAAAAAGATCTTATGTATCGTACTATTTTGAATTTGCAGACATATGTAGGCACAATGTATGAGACACAATTACTTTCTCTTATGAAAACGCATACTACAAAGTGATTGAAACATGAGGAAATATTTTTTTTTAAATAACTTTTTTCATTCTGGCCTGCTCTCTATGAAATGTGAAGCCATATAACTTTTCTCAAATTGTAAATGACTGTTCTGGATTTATTTAGTGAGAGGGGTCTACTGTGGCAGCTTCTTTAAGAAGCTTCTAGAAGTAGCTTCCCCTTTGTCCAGTGGACTTGGCTGGGCCTAGGGTGGACCCGTTGCTGGCCAGGGCCAAGCCAATTGGTAGGAGAATGTTACCTGATAACGCCTCTGTGATAACGTATTTAAGAGGGGAAAAAAAGGAAGAAGATGTGAAGACATTGAGCTGGGGCAGAGAGGAGGAGGTGCGAGCCTTGTGGGCCTTGCAGCTGCCTCGGCCCAGCCCGGCTGCAAGAAGTGGAGAGGAGATGAGATGTGAAGAGAACCTCAGAGGCATCTGCCTGCCTGTTGTGAAGAATTTCTTGTGAGTGGAAAGGCTGCAGATGCCAAGGTCAGTGAAGAAGGAGGAGAAGGAGTAATGCTGCTCCTGGCAGAGATTCCCCTGCAACCTGTGGTGATGACCATGGTGAAGCAGGCTGTCCCCCTGCAACCCATCGAGGCCCACAGAGGAGCAGAGATCCACCTGCAGCCTATGGAGGACCCCACGCTGGGGCAGGCGGATGCCTGAAGGAGGCTGTGGCCATGGAGGGCCCCCTGGGGCAGCCATTCTGGAGGGACTGTACCCCACGGAAGAGATGACCCACACTGGAGCAGTTTCACGAAGGACTGTGGCCTGTGGGAGGGACCCCACACTGGAGCAGGGGAGGAATGTGAGGAATTCTTCCCCTAACACTGAAGCGGCAGTGTAAAACAGCGTGTGATAAACTGACTGTAACCCCCATTCCCTTTTCCCCCCTGTGCCGCTTGTGGGGAGGTGGTAGAGATAATGTTAAGCCCTGGAAGAGGGAGGAGTTGGGGGAAGTTAACTTGTTCTCTGTCTCATTATCCTGCTTTGATTTTACTAATAAATGAATAGTTTTCCCCAAGTCGAGTCTGTTTTGCCTGTAACAGTAACTTTAAAAATTTCTCCCTGTCCTTATCTCAAACCTTGAGCCTTTTTTTCTTATATTATCTCTCCCTATTCTCTCGGAGGGTGGGGAGAGTGTGAGAGAGACTGCATAGTCTGGTCCTGATCAGGGCTAAGCTACGACAGTGACCAATAAAAATAAGTAAGTAAACAAAAAAAATACACTTGTATCTTATTGCCAATAATTTTTCTTGGAAAGAAAATTAAGAAAAAAGCTTTCATCTGTTTAGTTTGGAAATAATGTACAGTAGAATTTTTAAAATTGCTTAAAAAATATCTGGGCTTGCAGCTGGTCTCATCTTTCTTCCCACATCCACCACACATGCACGTTTTTTAATATCCTTTGTACAATGTATACACAACGAAATCTAAGAGCTATATTTGTAGACCCTAGGGAATATTTTAGTACAACTGCTTCCAAGCCTTGACAGCTTGTGTAGAAGAGAAATTTATGACATAGTTTCGCAGCTTATCTTGTTTTCTTAGACATAATCCTTTCACCTGAACACATCAAAGGCTGTCTGTGGCTCTTGCCAGAGCTCTGAAGTTCCAGTGGGAACACTCTCGCATACCATTTTGTCTAAAATTCAGAGATCCTTCTTCAATGTCTAAAATCAGAGGTAATTTAAATTTATGTACAAATATTAAAAAAAAAAAGTGTATCACATTGGTGACCATCTGCTACCCAAAATTTCTGGCAAAACATTAATTTATAAGACTTAATTTTGGAATTTTGCATTTTGATTCAGTTGAAATAATAATTTAAAGAACCCTAGTATAGAAGTGGTCAAAGTCAAAGAAAAGACTGATCTAGTAGATATGCTCAGAACCTACCTAAACTATACCAAAAGTCTTGACAACAGCATCAACAGTTAGAATGATATTCTTGAAAGAGATGAGGGCTGGCTTTCTGACACAGGTTACTTTTAGCCCAAGGGGACTGAAAGAGCAATATAGCCATGATATAGGTGTGCAGGGTGTAGGAAGATGTGGACTTTTTAAAAAGCTCTATATTTTACATTTCCTATTTGGGAAAACTAGTCAGTTCTATATATGGTGAAAGATTTATTTTGATTAGCTTTCGTTTCTGCCTACAAATAGCTTAACTGCAAATTTTTGGAAAAATACCAAACCACTAAAAGCCCCAAAACAACAACAACAAAAATGTTTCTGAACCACACACGCTTTTTTTCAGTTTGTCTCCTGTATCTTGGAGATAACTCAGTATGCAGTCTGTACCTCCAGACCTTATGGATACAGTAGTATCTGTGGTCTTTAGATAGCAACTTTATTGCTCAGATCATGCCATACCCAATAAAAATGTAATAATGATGATCATTCAATTATTGTAATTATCATCACTGTTGATAAGCAATAAAATATTGTTAGAATATGCTTTCTTAACATTTTTAATTTGATAAATACTTGTGCCTTGTATCTGCATTGGCTGGTCAATTACGTAGTAACACACATCTGATACAAGTAAGTAACTGAATTATCTAAACAATTTTATTGGTATGCTATTTGTTCTTAATAAAACAAACAAACAAACAAAACCAAAAGAAACTTGCCTACTGTATTTTTCACTACCATTTAAATAATGAATAAGGATAGATTTAGAGACTAATTATTACTTTAAATTACTTAAAATACACAACACAGAATATAAGTATATTTTCTTCTTGTATGAATAGTTTCAACAAAATGAACATCAGATTAAATTCTTGCTATTAAAATATTACAAGTAAAAGGACTAATGTAGAAAGTATACATATTTAACATTCTATTTTTAATTAGGGCAATATTTTAGAATGACAGCATGTTATTAAGCTGACAATATATGATCTTTATTAAAAGATTTCAGGAAATTAAATAACAAATGCAATTTAAAAATTGCATGTAATAGCTTTACTGAACATATCAAATTACAAAAGTCTTTTTCGGTTATGCTGATCAATAAAAGACGTTTTTCCATATTTTAACATAGCTTACCAAAGATATAATAAGCCTATTTCTATTGTTTCGTAAATCTGAATGGCATCATTTAATCTAAGGAAACTTATTCTGAATTTTACTATGCTGCTCTGTTTTTCAAAGAAATAAGAGATTAAATGCAACCTTTAAGTTGCATATTCTTAACTGTATTATAATTTCACTAGTATCTGAAAATACAGTAGTAAATAATGCTGTCAAAATAATTTCTATTTTGAAATTGTGTAGATTGAGAAAGTTATGAGTACCTCATTTGAAATAATACAATGACCCAGGCTCAAATATGAGCCATAAAAGTCTCAAAAGTTCATTATCATCTTTCTTCATAGTTACCCTGTAGCAAGCAATGTTTTTTAAATTATAGTTTCAATATAAGGATAAAATTAAGATTTGTCCTGTAGTTACAACTTTGATCTAGCTGGTGATCAAGACTGTGTATGTGTGCGTAACCAGCACACTTGGGGATGATTTTCCTGGGTGGCTGAGTAACTGCACAGCAAGTCTCTGTGCAGATAAGGTAATGTGCTAACCTGCCACAAGGTGATTGATGGAAGTCCTAACTATCATTACAAGAAAGTGTTTCACTCGCTGTTTCAGAATCTCAAGGTGGGAATTTCAGTCAGTTCTGGAGATCATAAGTGAAAATGTTGGGGAGAAATTTAAAAATGAGAGACTTGATTTAAATATTTTCAAAGTCACATTTTAAAGTTATATTTATCTGAAATATGTTCACATTTGTAAACTGCTGGTTGTGGAAAATTTGTAGTAGTAATGTTGGAACTCCTTATTTGTCTCCCTGAGGACTGTTACCCAAGGAAGAGCTAATGTATTTTAGATAGACTTAAGAAAACATACTCTTTTTTAAAAAACTTGTTAGTTCTGTTTATGGTATCAGATGAAAATTGGTTGACAAGGTGCAACAAGGTGGAAAATTTTGTTTCCACATTTATAAATTGCTCTGGGCAAAACCAATCTTGAATTTTCTTTAAACTAAAGATCTGTTTCCTTTACTTACACATCATATCACTCTTTGAATAAAAGCTCATAATCCTGAAAGTCACAATTTAAAAAAGTTAAACTTCATATTTATGTAAAGATCAAAACATTTGTATAAGTTTAAAAACAGGTATATATTTTTAGAAGTCATTTTAAGCCCATTTGATGACGATTATGTGATCTTCCTATGTTTTTGTATGGGATATACGTGCATATATAACTATGTATATGTCTTTGTATATCAATCATAATTCACATGAGAGAAAACTTAGTTCTGTTGGCCATTGGACTATTTTTTTCCCTCTTTTTTTTTTAACACAAAGATAACATAAACTGAGTATTTGCAATTCTGATTGATTTACTTTTCTTATTGCAAACAACCTATTCTGGCAGTCTACTTTATAAATTAGGTGGTAATTCTTATCTATGGAAAATCAAAACATTTAGAATAGAATAGAATAGAATAGAATAGAACAGAACAGAATAGAATAGAATAGAATAGAATAGAATAGAATAGAATAGAATAGAATAGAATAGAATAGAATAGAATAGAATAGAATATTTCAGTTGGAAGGGACTGTCACTGTCCACTCGGGACTCAGGATGGCTGTTTTACTGCGATCTCGAAGTGCAATATTAAGGCGAACATGCCAAAGGGGTTGGTTTCAATCAAACAGTACAAACGTTGTTATTTTGCCCATAAAGCAGCATGCAATAGATAAAAGGGAGTGGAAAGGAAAGATGAGTAAGGACAGGAAACAGGATAACTGCGGGTCCAAGGCGTCCCTATGGTCCCAGATCCAGGCAGCATCTTGCCGGTCTTCACAATCAATGTCGATGTTGATCCTTGGTGGGGAGAGCTCTCTGGGGTCTCATTGATAGAGGCTGACCTTTTATGCTAAGTAACAAACTTTGTTCCTCCTTTGCTTTGGGGATCTCCACCTTTCTTGAAACTCATTATCCTGAGCAAAGTTCTGAGACAGTCGTTGTGATCCATCTTCCCTGACAGCAGCTATGCAACTATCTTAGCAGCCCAGGTCCTTCCCTGATAACAAGGAATGGACAGTCCACTCAGTCCTTGCTCCAGGAACGCTATGCCTCATTCAGTCCTGGTTCCAGGGGCATTACGCCTCTTGCTTCCACAGAAACTACACTCCACCTATGGGAGCAGCAACTGTGTCTCAGGCAGACTGCTTGCAGCACTTGTGTCAAGTTCTGAGCCTAAGTTTTAGGCCACATCAAATCCACAGTCCAGCTGGAGGTGCCATGTCCCCCATGTGCCGTGTCCTTGATGTGCCGTGTCCTTGATGACAAGGCTGAGACAATGCTGATCTTCTGACCGACTCTTACAGGGACCTACAACGATCTTCTAGTCCAACTGCCTGACCAATTCAGGGCTGACCAAAAATTAAAGTATAATATTAAGATCATAATCCAAATGCCTCTTAAACACAGACAAGCATGGGGCACTGACCACCTCTCTAGGATGCCTGTTCCAGTGTTTGACCACCCTCTCAGTAAATAAATGTTTCCTAATGTCCAGTCCAAATCTCCTCTGGTTCAGCATTGAACCATTCCCATGTGTCCTATCACTGGATACTAGGGAGAAGAGATCAGCACCTCCCTCTCCACTTCCCCTCCTCAGGAAGCTGTAGAGAGCAATGAAGTCATCCCTCAGCCTTCTTTTCTCCAGACTAGACAAACCCGAAATCCTTACCTGCTCCTCACAGGACTTTCCTTCCAGCCCTTTCACCAGCTTTGTTGCCACCTTCTGGATGCATTCAAGGACCTTCACATCCTTCTTAAATTGTGGGGCTCGGAACTGCACACAGTACTCAAGGTGAGGCTACACCAGTGCTGACTGCACTGGAGTAATTGCCTCTTTTAACCAGCTGGTTATGCTGTGTTAGATGACCCTCAAGATGTGGTTTGCCCTCTCAGCTGCCCAGGCACACTGATGACTCATACTGAGCCTGCTGCCAACCATCGCTCCCAGATCTCTTTCCGCAGGCCTGTCCTCCAGCTACTCCTCTCCCAATTTATCCTTGTACCTAGTGTTACTCCATCCTAGGTACAGAATCTGTCATTTGGGTTTGTTAAATTTCATCCCATTAATCACAGCTCAATGCTCCAATCTATCTAGTTCCCTCTGCAAGGCCTCCTGTCCCTTGAGAGAGTCAACAGCACTTCTCAGTTTGGTATCATCAGCAAACTTGTTAATGGTGCATTCAACTCCTGCATCCAGACCACTGATAGAAATATTGAACAGAACTGGCCCTAGAATTGAACCCTGAGGAGCACCGCTGGTGACTGGTTGCCAGCCAGATGTAGCCTCATTCACTACAGCACTTTGAGCTCTGCCCTTGAGTCAGTTCTTCACTCAGAAGTCACATCATGTGCAGAATTAGAAGGATTTAAAATATAGATTATATTTGATGTCAAATAACTAAATGATCAGTTTTTGCTGTAAAAAGAATACACTTTTGTTCCTTTGTATTAATCTGAATTTTAGATTTTCCTTCTATATGACTATTACATGAATTGGAATATTTGAATTGTTAAACTATTGTCTTTATGTGTAAATATATGATAAGACGGTAGAGGCAGAGATAAAGATGCAGACAGAGGTAGAGAGAGACAGACAGATAATTATGTTCCACAAATTAATTGCACAATTGTTAGGGAAAAAAACCTATTTTTGAAAACTCTTGCTTTTTCTTTTTTTTTTGCTCCTTTGTATTACTTATGAAGTACACATAGAGAATCTTTCCTGTTATTCTCTTTATTCATTATATCTCCCATCACGATCCTAATCTTTCTTCCATAAATAAAACATATCTACTACCTTCTTATCATTTCCTACCTTTGCCAATTTCTGTAAGTCTGTTCTAGACCTACCAAAAATACTGTAGAAAAACTCATGTCATAAGTCTGAATATTGTTTTTAAATATTTGGTATATTGGAACATTTGTTCCTTTTCCTCTTGAAAAAAAATTTGAAAATACTCTGCCACCAGCTCTCGACAGGTTGGTACAAAGAACTAGGGCAGTCTAAAAGGATTTGCAAAAGAAATTACATGAATCATAAATGTTAAGAGGCAAAAAGATATTGTTTTGTAAAGAAATAACAGATGAAAAAAAATGACTAAATATCAACTTTTTAAAAAACATAGATAAAAATGAGGTTAAAGAAGTAAAAATGTCAGGCAGATGGTAAAATAGATTTACAATGTAAGGAGAGAAATGGATGAAAATGGAATCAAAACTCAGCAGAAGTTGACAGTTGAGCAACTGCCTCTGCACAGGCATTGAGATGAAGGAGGCAGGATAGCAGGGCTGTACTCTAACTTTGAACTTGTGGTAACCTGGAATAAAGTCAGAACAAAGAAGTCAAGAATCATTGCACTTCATATCCTGGAGGGAAACCTTGTCCTTAGCACTTGGTGGGGCACACTCGTTGTCCTTAGTACACTGGGCAGCCTGTTTCAGTGTATTTCTTTCTTTCAGATAGAATTTCCTGGATTTCAGTTTTTGCAAATTTCTTCACATCACTGGGCACCACTGACCAGATTCTGTCTCCATCCTCTTTAATTATGCCATTGGATATTTACACACCTGGATAAGATGCCCCTGAGTCTTCTGTTCTCCAGGTGTAGCCTGTTCATAGGATTCCTATGCAAAAAGTTCACCCAACATATGATATTTAAAAGCACAACAGTATTTATTGCTCTATTATAGCCTTGCATAAGCAGTTACAGTTCCCAGCATAAGCAGTTACCAGCGCATTGTTTTCCCTTTATGAGAGTCTTACCAACCTGACTAAGCCGAAGACACCGCCGAGCAGGAGGATGATGATCAGTGGGGTCAGAGCAGACAAGGGAGGTAGGCGCAGCACCTTCAGCGTGTCCACTGTTGTTCGTAGAGTGTTCTCTGGGTCCTTTCTCTCCCTCTCTCCTCCGAGCCACCTCTGTTTATACCCTCAGCAGATTCAATGGCAGAGTACTGACCAGGTGTTGATGCACACGTGGCCAGCGCATGCAGCAAGGCCTGCCAAGTACATGCCCTGCTGGCTAACAGCAGTTCCCGGATAGCAGCAACATACTGCTCAATAACAACCCTCCTAGCTCCCCTCTCCAAAGTCACATTCTCACAGCTGTGTGCAGCTTGTAATTTCCCACAGTGGCCCTACACGGACCATCACTGAAATCCCTCACACACCAGGCTGAACAGTTCCAATCTCTTTCCTTATGAGAGGAGCTCCAGTCTTATAATCATATTTGTGGCAGTCCAGCCAAGAAATATGCTGGATCTATATCATATGCTGCACAAGTGATCTGTGCATGTACTGTTCATACATAGCCTGAAGTGACTGCCAAGTGTTTGCCAAAGGATGGAATGACAGGGGAAAACTTGTTCTATTGTATGGGAGCAATCCAAATCTTCATAGTGGCTTCTACTTTTTAAATCTACTTCTCCAAAATCTCCGGGAGAAGATGATTAATAAACTGCAACTGCTACTGGCATCACAGGCTATCACACTAAAAAAAGTCCAGACCATTTGGGTTTTTTAACATTCTGTTAAAATGATATGTTTTTAATTTGTTGAAAAAACATTACTTTGCTTCTGCAAACATGACATAAAATAGTTTCACTTCCAGGAAAATACAGAAGTTTGTTTTTTTTTTTTCCCATGTGTAGACAGTGCTATTCCTTTTTATTTTTTGATACACGTGAAGGAGTATACTAAATGTTGCCATTTTTAAAGCTAGCATGATATATTACCTAAGATGCAAAAATGACCAGAATAAGATTGACCTTCAGCTGCAGTACTGAAAATGAGGTTGATCTATCGGTCTTCCTGAATACCTTTAGCTTAAAGTACCATTCCATCGTTTGTCATTATTATAGCACTATATTACATGATATATTATGAAATATATAATTAAAGTAAAACACAATTTTAGTGAAATATAAATAAAATACACGGTTATTATTTTCCACAAAGTGCACTAAGATATGAAAGACCAAAGCAACAAAAAAAAATAGATAAAAAGTAGAGTTTCATTTGGTATGAAAAACCTGTCAATTCATGTGGAAATGTATTCATAAAAATGCTGACAAATATAAGCATATATACAAGGATTTATGTTAAACGTGCATAAATAATCTTATTGCCATGAAGGATTTCAGAGGAGTTCAGAATTAAGGCTAGTTTTTATTTATACCAAGTACTACTTTGAAATCCAGATAAACAGTTACAGATATATTTATTTCTCCTAGCAGTGACAAGTAGAAGCACAAAAGAGATTGGTAGGACAAAGAGAACAATTTGTCTTTGCATAACTGAATTCTTTATAAATATAACCACCATTGTTTCCAGTTCCAATACTTTTCTTGGTTTAGTACAAAACATTGTTACATAGACAGAATATCTTGTGTCTACTTTGCAGATGGGGTGGGGAGGATTTTATTTTATATAAAATCAAAACCTGAAAATTTATAGTCCATTAGTAAGAAAATTATGAGTCTTCACACAATCTCTATTTATTGTCTCCTTCAAAATATTGTTCTAGCAATGCTAAAAAAAAAATTGTCTTTGAACAACAGTATTACATGAAGGATAATAAAAAGTGGATTATTGTTTGTCAAATTATATAATTTTTTTGCATGACAAAGAATGATAACAGAATTGAGTTCATTTAAGCTATCAAGGTTCGTGTATAAGGAGCTTTCCTAGGCTGCAATATTTTTGTGCATTGTGCCAACTCCATTACAGGGAAATTTGTGCCTTTAACCATTAAAAAGTTAGCATGTGTACAAAATTTTCAATGGAAAGAAAAGCTTTCATATATGAGTTCTCTGTCTGGTGAGTCTAATACAGTGTATTAAGGAAATTCTAACTTACAGCAACCAACTTTGGGATAAGGATTATAACTGCTTTCAAAGATGCAAACCATAGCTAAATCTTACACTCTGTGTGACACTCTCGGATGCTGTTCTGGTTGAAATTGTAGACCATGTGGGAGAGTAGTAATCAAGACATCCATTTATTCTATGCAGTTTGGAAAAATCTCACCATGAAGACTCGTAAAGCAATTACACTTACGCAATTGTTACCTTGTTTCATGCTGCATAAAGGATGCCAAACTATGTCTCTTGAGCCACATCCAGCTCACAAGATTTTTAATTGTATCCTTTTGGCTGGTATGGGGACTTCTGGGGCATCCAAATCTCCTACCGGGAGGAAGCGAAGCAGCAATAGTTAATACCATTGAATGCTCTGGGATCTGTAGATACAACCTGCCCAAACAGCTCAGTAACACACAACATGACAGCATTCATGTTCTTCCAGGACTACTGTCAGAAGGAACATAGAAATCTCTCAGACCCCGTCACACCCTCAGCTTTCCAAGTTAAGTGATGTGTTTTTGAGCATCTTGGATACATTAAGGCTTTTTGTATGTGACTCACAGGGTAAAAGCAGTTAATGTGTTCACTCACACATATGTAAATCTACTAAAATCTTCTTTTGTATGAAGGGAAAAATAACATTTTTTTAATCTGTACATGTCATAAAATTCTAAAATATTATAAAATTTCTTATTTCATGATGAGAAATATTTACTTTTGAGAGAACAGAGTTGTATTATCAATTATTTTTCTCCTTCCATGCAGACATTTATGTTCAAATCAAGGGACTGACTAAGCAAAAAAGGATGCAGGCATACTGCAGACTTGTACAAGAAAAAGGCAACACGTAGGCATGTCACCTGCTAGTTATGGATTAATGTTAATTAAAGTTGTTAAGAAGCCAAACCAGATGCAACTACTGCTAGGACTGCCCAGAAGTAGAAGTACAACTGGGTGAAAAATCTCACAGTGCTGGGGAAAATCACAAAAATAAACTTAAAATATAAGTAACCCGAACATACAAGATTTCTTAGACCCATTAAAAGTATGAACCATCTTCCAAATGTTTGTAATAAACCTGTAATAAACCTTTTCAGCAGAAGAAATTATATGCCTTACATAAAAGAAAAAAATCATGTTTAGTATGATGTATTTGAAATGTTTGAACCTCTAATGTTTCTTTAAGGATCTGTTCTTACAATGATACAATAAGAATGGAAGACATTTATGTATAAAAGTGTTTTAAATCAGAAGTTACAGAGGTACATTATTTTTATGCATATATGCCTGCTTAATTTTAATTAAAATATTAATTTCATTTATTTTGTTTATAGCTTTTCTATGTTTACAAAGGAGTATTTTATAGCCTCCACTTCAGAGAAAACATCAGTGAATTTCTTAGGTTGAGAATTTGCATTGTAACATTAGCAGATTGTTGTAAGCTACCTGTTCCAAACTTCTTCAATGGATTTCATTTTTTTTTGGTTAGGCACCTTGATCACACAACCATTATGGAATTCATTAAAAACAATACTTCTACTAACAGTAGCTTTCATAAAATGGTTTTTAGGAAAAGTCTTACATGAATAATCAAATCTCAATTCTCCTGAAAGTGCCAAGCAGTGCGAGTGATTGGCATTGAGACAAGAAACTCGCATCCTATCTGTTAATTTAATCTTTTTCTGAAACTTTTTAAATATTTCAAGGTTGGGTTTTTCCCTCTCTTTATTCCCCTACCAATGGCAGCTGGAAGATGCAATGTGTGAATTTCGTGCTTACAAAACTGCCAAAAAATATTGCATTTTAACCTTACTTAGTAACATGAGAGCTTTTCCCTTAAAATCTGCATGTTGTTACCTCTTTGCAATAGAATCATCTTGATGTCTAAGAACAATCTTAAATGTGTGAAGTTTGACATTGATTTACATTTGCATTCCCTTCCCATCTTTTTTTTTTTTTTTTTTTTTTTTTTTTTTTTGTGGAGGAAAATGGAAGATATTTCCCCTATCAATTTCAAAACAGCTGCATATTATTTTCACCTCACATCTTTCATCCAGAGAAAGCAAACAAAAGCTGTCTTATTATCATGATGATGGTTGCTGAAAAAGTAGGTTTTATTATATTACCTTATACTAGTTTTTCAGTAGAAAAATTTATAAAATTTTTGCAATGACAGTATACTACACTCATGTCTCTGTTTTTGTACTAGCAATATTTCTTATACAGCTGTGAATATCTCTAACAGTGCCATCTCGTCTGCAGCAGTTTCCTTGTAGACAGCAAAAGTTGGCTAATATGTTGAAATTCACTCCTCTTGTTCCTATGTGAGATCTTAAACATTCTGAAGATTTACTAAATATATTTTGGACTAAGGCTATCAGATGTCTTGATTTAGTAGGACACATTTCTTAAAAAGTGAACTTTTCTAGTGTGTTGATTTAGTATTTAAGTCCTTACTTTTTATAGCTGCTCAAATGGTCCCTCTTCAGCTTGCCTATCTGAAGATTTTGCCCCTCTGCCCTCTATGTGGTGTAAGGGAAATGTTTGATGTGAAGGACTTTTAGGACCACTAGTTTCTGACATTTAGAAGGAGAAATTATCTATAAAAAGACTGAGAATAAATACATTTTCAGGACATTTGCTTTAAAATACCTTAGTTCCCTTGAAATAAAAAAAAAAAAGGAAAACAGTATCTTTTTTTTTCTTTTTTCTTTTTTCTTTTTTTTTTTTTTAATTTAGCAGAAGAGTATATATTCACTGCACAAATTGCTGTAGTTAAATACGAACTTCTCACATCTTACATTTTTTCCCCAGTAAAATTTTGTTAAGAGAGAGTGACTGGCAGGGTTTGTGCACATTCCTATCTCTATTCAGACACTAAGTGCTACAGAGCAGTCTTTGCTAAATTTATCTGTGACAAACCTTATGATAATTAAATACCTTCTAGGTGATCACAAAACCTCTCTAGGAAGGTTTGTAGAGCAGTATCACAAGGCCTGTACATGGTGAGAACCTTCTCTTATGCCTGTTGACAGTTCTTGATAGAGCGATAATTTCTCCTCTGGCACTCTTTCCCGTTTTCTTAACTCTACTTCCCTAATTCCACCATGGCCCAAATAGATTTACATCTGCTGAACTGTCTTACAGCTATTGCAGGAATGTTTCAATGAGCAGCCAACTGTGTTTTTCCCATTTGCTCTTCTAATTTTCAAGAGGCAGATAATTGATTTGTAATATGTTGTTACCCCACAGTCCATTCATATGGCCGGTATGAGGAGGGACCTGTAGGACACATTCGGCTCCTTTGTGCCCCAGGTGTTTTTATGGAGATTTTCTGGAAAGCAAACTGGGGTAAACTTGTCCTGGCACTTAACAGCCAGAGCAGCTGTGTGGGAAGGAACATAAGTGCATTGTCATGATCTTTTGACTATAACTTCTTTCATATAACTTCTCTGTTAGCATAGTGAGTTGTACTGCCTTGGCAGGGCCTTAAACAGATTACTAGGGCAATCTGTTTAGGGGACTGTCAGGAAGTGTTAGTTAGACTTAGGAGAAAGGCCAAATCTAAATGAAGAGAAAGAGTTCTCTGTGTGCATGTGTCCACGTGTGTGCTTGTCTATTCATATGTGTGCTTGTCTATTGGTATACGTATAAAGTAAGAAAGACATGGGAAGGTGACAAGTTAAATTAATGGATTAAAGGGAGTCTACAGGAAAGATAGGGAGGGAGTCTTTATCAGGGAGTGTAGTGATAGAATGAGGCATAACAGTTTTAAACTGAAAAACTGAAGATTCAGATTAGATATTAGGAAGAAATTCTTTATTGTCTGGATGTTGAGGTACTGGAACACGTTGCCCAGAGAAGTTGTGGATGCTCCATCCCTGGAAGTGTTCAAGGCCAGGTTGGATGAGGCTTTGAGAAACCTGATCTAGTGGAAGGTATCCTTGCTTCTTGCAGGGGGTTGGAACTAGATAACCTTTAAGGTCCTTTCCAACCCAAACCATTCTGTGATTCTGTGATTTTAAGAACTAACAGTAAAAAGCTAAAATGCATTGGGCAATGGTCCCTGTCCACTCTTACAGATGTGAATATCCAATAAATAATACAATACGGATGAAATCCCAATGCACTAGTGGAGCCAACTCCTACTTCGATTAGTATCAAAATAGCAGGAGTCAGACACTGAAGAGGTAACACGCTTGTTATCAGAACAGGACAGTCTTGAAAACCTGAGGAAGGGAGAGAATGGCAGTCAGGCAAAAGTCAGAAGCCATCATGATAGTGACAGGCAAACGTTAAGCGCCTACTTTGGTGTCAATGCAGAAGAGTGTGTAGCTATTACTCAGACTGTTTGTGAAAAGAAAATATTTGGTATTTTTGTAGAAGAGGCGTGCTGCTGAAAATGTATAAATAATTTCGGGGGTTTTTTTTACTTCTAGCATGGCAAATACAGTCTTCCAGTACCTCAAGGGAGCCTACAAGAAAGATGGGGAGAGGCTGTTTAGTAGGGCCTGTTGCAATAGGACAAGAGGTAATGGTTTTAAAATAGAGGGGGGTAGATTTAGATTACAAATTAGGAAAAAATTTTTTACGATGCGAGTTATAGAACACTGGAACAGGTTGCTCAGAAAGGTGGTGGAGGCCCCATCTCTGGAAACGTTCAAGGCCAGGCTGGATGAGGCGCTGAGCAACCTGACCTAGTCAGGGATGTCCCTGCTCCTTGCAGGGGGGTTGGACTAGATGACCTTTGAAGGTCCCTTCCAACCCTAACCATTCTATGATTCTATGATTCTATGATTCTATAAATTTGACATTTGCCATGTAAGCCTTGAAAAAAACACTTTAAATTAAGAGAATAATTACGTAACTATGTAGATAGGCTTCCACTCATCCACCTACTGGAAGAAAACACTGGTTTCTATAAAACTTGGCTTCAATATTCCACAGTTGAATACACAGAAAAATACGTAGTATCCCTCTTTTCAATCCTTCACTAGTATACTGTTTGAAAAAAAAAAAAAAACCTCTAAAAAAGACGAGGAAGCTTTCTGTCTTTCAGTGTTCTGAATACTATCACAAATTCAAGATTTTATATACAAGCTTAGATAAAATTTTCTTTTAAAATTTTAATATATATAAAGATTCTCATTTCTTCCATTTAGGACACAAATTTTACCTGAGTAGATCCTATCCTTAGTTCAATAATATTCCCAGGAAAAGCATGGTGAGCTACTTGATTCTCCTTCCTTCCCTAAATTGTCACTATATTATCATGTATTTTTCTTCTATTGAAGAAGCAGGATAGTGGTGAGACTTACTTTCAGATTGGACTGGTCTTTTTTTACGTAATTACATTATCCTAGAGTAGCAGAAGGAGTGGTTTACTATAATCTTACTGTGAAAAACTTCTGGCTATAAAAGAGAACTCTTTCTACAACATGTATCAGAAAAGGACTAGTAGATTAATATCTTAGAGTGTCTAAGAAGGGATGCAGGTAGAGTTACCTTGGTCAGAAATTTCATAGGCTACTTGGAATTTCTAAGAAATGAAAACTCAGTCTTATTAATCCTGAAAAATGGAAGAATAAAAAGATCTCTGACCAAGTAGCCATTATTCTGTGTAGAGCGAACATATTAGTTTCATGCAACAACTATCAGGCATTTTTCTCGTAAAACTTCTTAGAGGTGTTGCTGAAACCCTCATAACTCTTTAGAATGGCAGAATATTTATTTACTATGTAAATTGCTAGTATCATCATATCTATTTTTTTGTGACTATCAAGTGTTAAAAAAAAATCACCAAAGAAACACTATGATGTGGGTCATGCTTTCTGTAATAAATTTTCATGGCTGAATGATAGGTGAGAATCCTCAGA
Organism: Chlamydotis macqueenii; assembly: GCF_036417535.1. Classification (NCBI taxonomy): domain Eukaryota; kingdom Metazoa; phylum Chordata; class Aves; order Otidiformes; family Otididae; genus Chlamydotis; species Chlamydotis macqueenii. The sequence continues at coordinate 140,505,831 of NC_141556.1, read as the reverse complement.
CAGTTTTGTACTGAATTTACTGTTCTGAGAGTAGAGGTAATAACACACTTTATAAGGGAATTTGCATTCATTGAGCTGTTCAGCTCTTAATAAATTAGAACTGTATACATCCCTAATTTTCTCCCTTTTCTTACATCCACTAGGCTTTTATCTTGTTTCTAGAGTGATATCCAGGCAGACTGATCTTGGAATTAACCATGCGTTTCTCTGGTATATAACATTATGTGTCATGTTCTTCCGTACTGCTTTTGTGGATTTCCAAATCATGATTCTTGCTTTAGGGCAAAATTTGACCCCTGTATTGAAAGAGTTTTCTGGTTATACTGCTGCTAGGTGATGAGCTGTTGTAGGCACTAATTTTACAGTATTATAGAATAGCAAAAGCAGGCTATTCTTGCATCAGCTTTGGATTTAGATCACTGAGCAAAGTTACTGTTTAGTCAGGGTTAGACACAGATGTAAAAATGGGACATGGTATCCTCTAGCACTGAACTGGGCTCAGGGAGGCAAGAATGTGGGGTTTTTTTTTTAATTTTTATTTTTATTTAAAGAAAGATTGTCATTGAGCAAATTGTAATTTTTTTTTAAGGGAAAAATTAATATGACCAACTTCTATACAAAAATATTAATAGAATTTAGGGAGATAACAAATATAATTATTCATGAGCACAAAAACCCCTGAAACTAAAGAGAGATTAACCTTTCCTCTTTTCCACACACCTAAGAAAAAGTAGATAAAAGCTTATTTGTTGAGAGGGCAGCATTTCAATAGTTCCTGTGAGGAACAAAATATAACATTATTTCACATGCTGCTGCTGAGAAAAATATAAATAAGTTTATCTGTGACATAGAAAGAATGATCCAGTTGAAATTTGACAAGGTCCTCTCACATATAGAGGGTTGTTTCTGCAGTTTTCTGAAAGTCTTATTTGGCATATAATATGATTTTGTGATTGAATGTGAAATGAATGATAAATTATTGTATTTCCTCCAGCCTATAGGCAAGCCTTTGTTGTGCTACATTCAACGTATTGTCTGATATTCTTAGGGAAGTTAAATGAGCATGTGAAACAATCCTGCAACTACTTGAGTCAAAAATGATTTGAGCTTCTCATTAACTAGAGATATTGCTTTAAGCTTACTGATAATACATTCTACATCAATTAAAGCCAGAGAATGGCTAGATAAAAGCTCTCTCTTGAATTTCCTGAAAAACATACAGATGAAAGACACTGAATTTCTATAAAACTAATGCAAAGGACAGATGTAAGTTTGAATCCTAAAGTTTTGAAGAAGTATTGGGGGAGGGAGGGTATTTCTAAGAGCATTAGTTTGAGTCCTTTCCTAATAAAAGTAAGATATTAAACATGTCAGACTTACATTTTGGGCTTACCAGTGATAACAAAGTGATTTTTTCTCCCAAGGGTTAGTATTTTTTAATGAGTTGCAAAGAACTTATGAAGAAAACTCAAGAGATTCCTATGAAGTCAGAGAGAAGGATAAAAAAACACAATGAGACAAGGCCAGAAGAGAAAAGGTCTGATTGGATCCTGTATTTTTGAGCTTTGGAGAATTGTAATGCAAACTCTCACATTCCTAAAAGGATTATCTGTTTTTTGTCCTCTCATTAGCAGTTTGAACCTCTACATATATCTTTAAGAAAATATAAATGTATTTTAGAAAAGACAAAAATAGAACCTATTTATGGCCTCGTATTGGGGAAAAAAAAAAAAACCACAGCAGAAAGACTGATTCACTAAAATCCAGACCTTGAATATGAGATGCCAAAATTCTATTTCTCATTACAGGGTTAATGCCTGGTTATATCTCAGTAAACCCATGTGTTTATTTCTAACTTATTTAACTTTTGTCATAAGCATGTACACGGTGTCCATATTGAAAATAAATACCTCTTATTCCAGAACATAAAGGGTTAAATTTATCTGGATTTAGCTGTCTAATAGTTAGATGTCTAATTTAAACTAGTGGTCTAAATTCTTTCCCCTTTTGAGGCTGAGAAGGAAACTCAAAGTTTATTTCAGTTCTACACTCTCTAGCTATGTCAGCTAAGCCTGTTTGGAGAGAGAGGCTACTCCTGTCTCCCAGCCAAGAGAGGTGAGGGGGTTTGGTACACCAAAGACAACATAATAGAGTATGTGACTGCAAAAGAGTTCATGTCAGTATAACTTACATCAAGTTTGTGGACTTGGAGCTAGCACAGGTTGTAGGCACTATCTGCCTTAATTTAGGAGTACAATTTTATTTTATTAACAATTCTATCTGCCACAATCACTCTGGCAAATCTATGAAGGATAGACCTAGTCTGAACCTTGAGACTTCTAACTGATCAATAAAAAAAAAAAAAAATCCCGCTTCTCTTTGCAACCTTCCACAATGCTTTTCATCAGTGCTTACTAACTAAGTAGAAGGGGTACAAGGGCAAGGAAACCGTGAGTGACAAATCAAATTAAAACACAGCATACACAGAATACAAGATGAAATCAACCACACAACTTTTTGGCTGCAGCTGTAGAATTAATTATAAGAAGTTTGTGTGATTTTTTTGTTTGTTTTTTTTTTGCCTTTTGGCTTTTTTTTTTTTTGCATATGATGAGGGAACATCTGAATTAGTAACGAAGGTGTGGAACAAGAAGTTGTAAGGAAATGTTGGTTAAGATAGAGTTCAGTGTTATACTGAAACATGAAGTGTTCCCTTGTGTATGTATGAACCATTTCTAACCCTCCTTCTTGAAGTAAATATAACTCAATTTAAAAGTAATATTTCTACCTGCATTTTTTTTTCTGATCCATTGCTTATTTATAGAGAGAAATATTTTGTGAATTTATTAATTCAGGTAGTTCAACATTTCATTTTTCAGTTAAACATAGTACTCTTATTTAAAAAAAAAAAAAGAAAAAGAACAAAACAAACAAACCCAAACCCTGACATGTATTTATGAGTGTATGTTTCCTATAGAGATATCCAAAGGATAGATATAATGTATATCTTTATAATGTGTGTCTTCATAATGTGTATCATTTTTAATGTATAAGAAATATCATGTCGAAAATGTGATACTCTAAATTAAGAAAAAATTATTATCCAGCTGTAGAAGGAAACTGCTTGTATAACAAGAAGCACAGAGGAACAAAATACTTTTATTCCCTTGTTTAAATTGCTTTGGAGTAAACATATTATAGTTATTTTGGTTTACACCTGTAAAACAAAAATAGATCTTAATACAGAAGTATTTACTGTATTGTCCCAATTTGAGTCACAGATTAATGTAAATTAAAAATTGTGCTAATGAGATTCTGATCTTGCTTTGCATGGACTAATTATTTTTTTTTTCTGAATGAAACTCTCAAAAATACAATTAAAAAAAACGGAAAAAAGTCTCATTGTATAGAATACTTATTTATGTTATATAATGACATTGCATTCTGTTTTTCAAATACTACAGAATTATTTTGTAAATCCAAACAACATAAAAGATGTTAGGATTATTCTCTAGCACTCAAGTGAACAGACATACAAAAATTGCTTTTATACTATTACATTCTCTCATCTCCTAAAAGAGGACAGTCTTATGCAAAATGCTTATTCAGAAGTGGAAATCTCCTTATACCTTCATACACCTCAGACTGAGCCCAGAAGTTGTTTAGAAGCATACTGATTGGCCCAGAAAAAAAAACTACGCAAGACCCTAGCTTAAAAATTTAACAGCATGTGCAATCAAGTTCTTGCTTCTAGGAATATTGCCTGACTCTATTTAATTTAATAGTAGAGCTGTACCTTTTGAATTTAAAGTAGCCTATGACTAAAATACTATGTACATGATTTATTCACTAAAAAAGTAAAATAATGTAATGCATTTCATGTCAGCATCAAAGTTTTCGAAGTCAGGAACCTGACATTTCTTTTTTTTTTCCATTTTTCTTTCATTCTTTCTGTCCTCCTTTTTCTTTTCTTCCCCACTGCCTCTCACCCTCATCTTGCCTTGAAGTGAACAGCTGAAATGGAGCAAACATTCCTTTCTCTCTCCTGGGACTCATTTTCACCCTGAAATGCCAGGATCTTGTAAAGTATTTTAATGTTCAGCTTGTCAATCTGTAGAGGTCAAATGCCTAGAGTTAGAAAAAAAAACAGTATTACTCAAAGTCAGAGGGACTGAGTGATCCCAAGATGTGGGGCTGGAATCTGCTAAGGTTTCTGCCATATACTTACTGTGTGCACTTGAAAAATTGCAGTCATATCTCTTTATATGGGTCCAAAACTTAAGGACCTGAACTGCACATAGACACTTAAGATTACTTTTCAATGTATAACTAGGTGTCTGTATTTGTACATCAAGCCTATGGTTGCATCTAAACCTGTGACTTTCACAAATGGGCAATCTGCAATATTACAGTTTTAGTGTGATTTTTTTCATCACAAGGTTGTATAAAACAAGGATAACACTGCAACTCTTTTGATCCTGAAACTCATGCCTCAACTCAAGAAGAACTTAGTCATGAAATAACTATTTACATTTTTAAAGATATGTCAGACTTTTGACAATGTGAGATATAAGGAAGCAAATTATAAGAACGTAAGAATGAATTATTGCCAGTTAGAAATTAAACATTGGAATTCTATAATCAGCTCCAGCCATCTGGTTTTCTGGAGCCTCCTTTCTCTCTGGCTGTCATGTCTGCTTCATAGCACCCCTTTTATGTTTGCTCTGGTTGCTGCTCTGTTGGTTGACCAAACCAAAAGATAAATGAAGTAATAAGGAAGCAAGAACAGCTGAGCCATTGGCTTCATCAGAGTACTCAGGGACCATCTTCAGCTTTTGATAAGACTGCCACAGCTTGTGATTGCATCTCATAACTGTTTCTTAGTTACCAGCCACAATCAAAGTCAGAACAGAGGGATTGTGGGAAAGCCAGATAATGACCTTGGCAAGTGTCTAGGAACAGAACTGAGAAATTATTTACAGCACTTGCCTTCAAGGGATAATTTGGCAATAGAACTACAAAGCAGGTTTGTGTGAGCAATGCTGAAATTAGTAATAGACTTTTAAATATTAAAGCCCCCTAAAAATAACTGCTGATGGAATAAGGGAGAGCAACCTCTGGGACCTATTTTCCACCTCAGCTGGCAACATAAAATTCCTGGTTTAATAACAAAAGACATCTTATTAAATTACATTAGTATAAGTGTGTTGCTTACTGCAGGTGTCAGGCTGGTGGTGTTGCTGATACCCACAGTAGCCACACATACTGCTGTGAAAAGCCAGCCCATACTTCAGGACAAATGACATGCATGTATTATCTCCCAGTGTTCTGAGAGTATGTTATTAAATCTAATATTTGTAAAAAATGCCTTCATATATCTTATAATATTAATGTATAGATAGGCAGATGGACTAACATTCAAGGATCACCCCTACAAATCTGTATTCATGAATGAAAAGCAGAAAAGAACTGTGATGATAATTTGTCTCCTCAGACTGCAGGGACTGGTGTGTGCACAACAAATATGTTACTTCCTCATAATTTCAGATCATGCTTCCTTAGTTTGTAGTAAAGTGATACTTCAAGTGATAATAAAGTATTCTTAATACTGCAAATGGGAAAAATATTAATCATCAAAATAATTTACCAATAATACTACTAAATTGAATGTTCAGCACAAAGCTCTCCAGTGTTCTGTTTCATGCCAGACTAAATATCCTCATCCACAGTTTGTCAAAAAGCAATATGAAAAACTTAATATTCAAATAAGCTATGTTGGCTGTAATATATTTCAAATATGCTACCTTTCTCAACAACATAAAAAAAAAAAAGGCACTGGTCACCAAGTGTTTTAGTACAATTATACTGAGTTTATCTATACCTGCATCCTGTGTCATTTCAGATGACAGAAAAATTGGAACACAGAGCACTGAATCTGAAACTAAGAGACAAATAAAAGGTACCATAATATGCACATACTGTGAAAATATGTTCTGTTCATATTCAGACTTTGTTACAAATTGTGAAGACGCTAGAAGATCATCACACTCCCATAAGAAAATGCTCTTTAAACATTATTAGAAGAATCATCCACTTCTGACAGGATTAATATCAGCTCTACTGACCTTGTTTGTGGCTGGGAGACTCTGGCTCAAATGAGGCAAAAATTATCTGAAAGAAGCTTATGTACCTTTTCCATAAGTCTTCATACTTTAACCTAACCTCTCTTTAGGCAAACATGCTGAAATCTTATAAGGAGAGAGCTAGATGTGTAATAATCAAAACTTGCTATTTCCATCTACAGAAACCTATATTTATCAGGAATTTCAAGTGAAAGTGCTTGTATCTTAGATTTTCTTTTGTTCATTGTCATGAAGAACTTCTGATTTTAACAGGAACAGGTCATTCAACAAGCACCCCATCTCTGAGCTGATCAAAGAATATATTTATCATAGGTATTCCTTTTTTTTTTTTTTTTCCCTATTCCTCTTCCTTATGGACCAGTTGTGATCTGTAATTATTTTCTCATTAGCTTTAATTGCTCAAAGGGTTTCTAGGACAGACTGAGAGGATTTATTATCTTATCATACTGGGTCACCTCACGTGTGCTACTATTTATTCACATGGTAAGACTATCTTTCTGGCTGTAACCCAGTATCTCACCATTCTCCTTGTCTACAAAATACAGGCAAACTTTGCCTAGAATAGTTGTAATTAATGGATGTTGGAGAATATGAGGAGAAGAATGGTTGTGCTGTTACAGAGGCTTCTCATCCCCCATGTTTTCATAGGTCATTAACACAATACACTCCTCTTTTCCCTTTCACAAGTGTTTCCATTGGTAGTATTACTGCATTTGACTCCGATATTTCTTGAAAGAAATTATTCCTGCTCTTCTCTGCATACATTCTGACCAGGACCCAGCATGATACTCAACTGTTGTGGTGAAGTGCTGTAGTACCAGTCCATAGCCTTCAAACATTGTTACTGAGAATCATCAAAAATCAGAATTGGGTTCCCTGAAAATCATAATATTAGCCTAAAATAAAGTATTTCTTCAACAAGCAAATCTATTCCTTTTTTCTTTCTAGATTTTCTAGTCTTAGGATGTCCTGGTTTCAGCAGGAGTCAATTTTCCTCTCAGTAGCTGATGAGTTTTGGATTTCAGATGTGAAGAATGTTGATAAACACACTGATGTTATGAGTAGTTGCTAATGAGACCAAGGACACTGTCCGACTTTCCAGGTCTTGCTAATGTGCAGATGCAGGAAGCTGGGAGAAAGACAGACAGAATAATTGACCCAAACTGGACAAAGAGAGTATTCCATGCCATAAACATCATGCTCAGTATATAAGTGGGGGTTGGCCGTGGGTGGGCATCACTCTCTGGCCCCCTCTTGTTCCTTGCTGCTCCATTTTGTTTTCCTGATCGCTGCTCAGGATGGGCTGTATTGGTCGTTGGGACAGTGGGTCATGAGAAATTGTGCATTGATCATTTTGTATATTTTAGCATCCTTCTATTTTGTTATTATTGTAATTTTTCTTTGCTATTCTAGTAAACTGTCTTCTAATTAACCCATGAGTTTTCCTTTCTTCCCAATTCTCTCCCCCATCCCACTGGGGAAGGGGAGGGTGAGTGAGCAACTGTGTGGTGACTAGGGCTAAATTATGACATTGGATTAAACCTGTTCAAATATGATTCCTCTCCCCGACCTGAGACGAAAATCTTAAACTACTGCAAACTAACACAGCTGTACTGATTTCAGTAATATTTCCACAATTAATATTGGGTCCTTATAAGGACAAAAACGTAACATTCTACTTTACATAGGACATAAAGATTGTCACTTGGATTTAAAAAAAAAAAAACAAATAACAAAACAAAGCAAAACAAAAAAAAAACCAGTAAAAAATGAGACCTTAGGGAGCCCCAAGGCTCAGTTTAATCATAAGGACTGTCTATCCTGTACAACCTTCATTCAACTTTGCCTTGTCAAACTCTGCTGGTAATTTCATACTTATGTGGCGGGATTATGAATATGGTCATCCACGTGTGAATATCAGGGATTCAGGTGAACTAAAAGCTCTTCCACAAACATTCATACAACAAAACAGCTGTACAAATGTCCATGATGAAATTCAGATTGAAAAGAGTACAAGGGTAGAGCTTAATTTCACAGCTCATTGAAGTCTTTGAAAGCCTTTAAAGTGAAACCAATGGGTTTGTTCAGAGAATGAAGTATTATACAAGAGTACTCAAATATGTCCCAAAGGCTGTAGAACTTTACTCACATTGGAATGACAAGTAGATAGACGCGACTCAGATTTGTAGAACAGCTAAGTAAGGTTATGGACATAAGTAAGTTATCCTAGGATAATAAATTATGATATATTAGCTATTACACAGTAATAGCCTTTTTTTTAACATCCTCATCCTGAAGTAAACAAAAGGCTGCATGACATGGTAATGAGAGCAAACTTGTCCTAGAACAGACAGAAGACAAATAGGCCACTCACATGCACCTATTTCAGCTGTCCCAAATGACAGCTCCTTGAATCTTGAAGTCTTGTTTTGTGGTTTTTGGATTCTTGAACTTTACAGTTTAGTAACATCGTATACTCAGAACAATTTTACCATTATTGAGAAAAATGAAAATCAGCCTGGCATTTGGCTAACAAAGGAGAACAAAGAAGTGGAACACAGGCAGCATGTACATTTATTTAGCTATAAATGGATACTGTGTTAGATATCAAAAGGAGCAGAGTTCACCAGTCCCACGTGTTATTTTCACCTTAAAATTTTTGCTGAAAGTTCAGCAATGACAACTGCAGCAGTAATTTTTTTTTTTTTTTCAGAAAGGAATAATTGGAAAATTGTTCTATATTTTAGCAGTCTGTGTGTCCTGGTCTCAACAGGGATTGAGTTAATTTTCCTCTCAGTAGCCAGTGTGTTTTTGATTTCAGATATGAAAAATGTTGATAAACACACTGATATTATGAGTTGTTGCTAATAAGACTAAAGACACTGTCCAGCTTTCCAGACCAGGTTGAAGGAGGTTCTGAGAAACCCGATCTAGTTGAAGATGTCCCTGCTCCCTGGCAAAGGGTTGGACTAGATGACCTTTAAAGGTCCCTTCCAATTCAAACTATTCTATGATTCTAACTGGAGTGCAGGTGCAGGAAGCTGGGAGAGATATAAGAGTAAAAAACATTGATGTGTTAATTGCTAACAAGGAAACAACCAATGTGGTGTTTCTGTGAAAAGGACAAATACAATACCACCATATATCAAGTATTTCCAGGACAATGTAAGAACTGATGCCCCCAGCAATGAGAAAAGGATGTGGCATATGACCTTTGTTAAGTAGATAAGTGTACAGGAACCTGAAAGCCCTGAAGGTTGGTCATTGTGTACTGAGCATTTGGCTCCAGCCATAATACTTCATGCTAGAAAGGCTATTTGATCAATGAAGAATGTCAAAAAAAAAAAAAAAAAAAAAAAAAAAAAAAAAGGTATCTCTGAGGTATTATCTCCTATTGGCAGAGATAAAGAAAATATGCTAACCTATGCATGCTCACAGAACACACAGATGCTGTAAGCATTCAAATACCAATCAATACATGGAAATATGAAACAGATGGAGGATCTTGGACAAAATTTAAGTGCTACATCAAATTGCTGTGAACCTGACATTTCACTGCAGGAACACTAAGAAGCAGGTCTTTCTTCGCACACATGTTCCCTGAATATAGTGAAAGAAATGTAAGAGAAGTGATGTGTGATGTCATGTGTACATCAAAAGAAAAAGTGATCAAAATACCTTCCCTAAGAAAAAATATTGTATGTACATTTCCTCTGTGAATTTGTGTTGCTTTACTCAAAATCTTTTGTAGGTAGAGAGAAAGCACACCTTATATGCAGATGTATACTTCCATGTATGTACATAGCATACATGTGCATATATGTATATGCATATGTGTAAAGACACAAAGCCAAACATTTATTTTTAGAACAATCAAAAATCTTAAGAGTGTAGTTCAAGAATCATTGCTAGTAGAGAGCTGTTTTCCGTAGAAAATGGAGGAAAGAATGATACCACAGTCAGAATACTCTATATACAGAAAAAGTCTCAGTAATACTAGTAATATAAAGAAAAATGTAACACATACAATTCTTTTTTTCCTCTTTCCCTGGTTTTATGCTCATCCTTTCCATGCTCCTCTGCCTTCTCATATTTCACTCTGATGGTGGAGTGGGGATGTGGAACACATTACAGGGATTTGTCTGTATCTGGAGCCCTTCACTGGGAGGAATATGATGTTCATGTTGATGGTTTCTTCTTCCTCACTATAGAAGACACTTTTGGAGTCTTTTTATATGTTGGTTTTGTTTTTTTTTTTTTTTAAACACACATTTACATGCATCCTCCTTTCATCTGCATCTACTTGCTACATTCAAATGTACTACTATAGATGCCTTTTATGTATGTTACATATTATTCCATTTCCACTGCTACCCAAAATTGAGTTCTGCCCACCATCAGGTCTGCATTTCTCTAACTGATGGTTAGTGATTTGCTCACAGTTCATGGTCCCCAGATCCAAGCCTATCCCACATCTCTAATCTTCCCATGCAGGCACCTCTCTATGCTGCACACTGTCTCTCCACTTTTTTGAAGATCCAGGCATGTTTTCGTCTACACCGCATCAGTGCGTTAGAGTCGTGTCTTGTTCTACACAGAATAAATGCTTATTGCTGCTATCTACGTAAAATTGCGATTGTACCACACAAAAATAAACAAAAGTAAAACAAATGAGCCATAGACACCTGGTCAAATAGAGAAATTGTTGTTACAGTTGAATCAAGGTTGCAGGCAGGTCAAGAAAATTTCAGACAGAAAAACTGAAAAGAAAAAAAGAACGTTCCTGAGGCTTTACAAATTCAGTACAAAGCATGTTACTAGCAACGGCAATACTGTATTACAGGGCCACACGGTGACAGTATCTTGCATTTTTATCACTAAAGAAAAAGTTTCATCATAGTGATGGGTAAATATTGAACTGTAGTACAGATAATGAGAAAACAATATGTTCTCAATTTAAGCAGCAGTCTGATACCAAGATAACTCATACATACTGACAATTGTCATGTGTCATGCCACTGCTATGCCAAGATTTTGTTAGGGGATTTATCTGTATAAAGCAGTTATCTGTGAAGTTATCCATGCATTATCTGTGGATGGAGCAGAGAGCAGCTAAGGGAGAATTCCTAAGCAGCACCAATATCTCTATATGAGAGGTCATTCACATGGATTATTTAATTGGTCTGGAGAGAGAGAAAAGAGGTATCTTCTTGGCTCACGTGAAGATATTACCAAGAGCTAAGGATTTTAGTTGCAAAATTTGACAGTGTCAGTCCCTAGATTAATATTCCTCCAGACTCAGTTGTACATGGGTAGATCCACAGACAGTAATACCAACACACCACACATTTGTTGCTGTTGTGACAGTAGACAATTCCAGGCTGGAAAATAAAGCTGTTTATTCAAGGTAGATATGTTTTGTTCACATGAATGTAGGAAAAGGGAAAACACTTGCTGTTAAAATCATATTTATGCAGTAAATAAATACTGGATAAATAAAGCATCTATCCAGTATTCTATGATTTTATGACTCTAAGATACTACTGTATAATTTGTATTGTATTCCAAAAGAAATAAAGTCCTTAAAGCTTAGAGATCACTAATGATCTGGTGACAGTAAATAAAATGTAAATAAGCTTGTTTAAACAACACTAAATACTTACCACTAAATATTTTTTTTTATTTATAGAGTTTTCTTTCTCCCTTCAAATTATTTATTATATTTGACAACTTGTACAGTTATTAATGAGATTTCTCTGAACACTGGAACAAGTGAAGAGCTCTTTGTGAATAAGCTGTAATGGGATGGCAGTTAGTGATCTGTCCCTAGGGCTGGCTATTAACGGTGCATGCAACTTCTTGAATATGTTGGCAAATGTTTGCCAAACAATATACAACAACAACAGCAACCATAAGTCTTAAAGAAGAGGAACATAAAAGAGTTTTACCAGAACTTGATAGACAAAATAAAGAGTCAGATCAGAGAGTGTTGTTATAAACCTATCACTAAAGAGTTATCTTAAGATAGACACAGTTGATCCTATGAGCACTGAGCACAAAGAGCTCTCAGATGAATTTATACACTGACAAGCTCCCATCCTTAGGTTGTTAACACAGAACAGAAAGCTGACTAGGTACGAAGAGAGAAGATGAGAGGGAGAATAGCTGTCAGAAAACAGAGGCTATTATGGACTAAAGAAGAAATATCAATGGAAAATGAGAGAGTTAGACACAATAACACCTACAGGATAACAATAAGGCAAACTGGGACTTGAGGAAGGAAATAGAAAAATCTTCACATGACAAATACCCATGGGTTTTTGAACTATCACAATATTGTCTTCGCTATCAGAAAAAAATAGCAAAATCAGTCTAATTTTGAAAATTAAAGGACTGTGGTACACTGTGTGCTCACCCCTGACATCTGTTTCATTTTTCAGCAAGTAAAACAGAGATGTTTATAAATATGCATTGTGCAAAAGCATTTGCTGATGCTTCGGAAATAAGAATGTGCAGTACAACCCTCTTCATATGTATAAAGTAATATATGCATTTCATAGATAGATAAATAGACACATTGGTAGGCAGAAATAAGCAAGACTAAAATAATTTTTAAAAAATCAAACATTAATGCATGGCAAATATATGGAAATTTTTCTCTATTAATTAGAGATATCTTTGTCTACATACAAATACCATACTGTCTTAGTTCAACCCCGATTGGCACCAGACTACACAGTCTCTCTCTCATTCCCCCCACCCTCCAGTGGGACAGAAGAGAGAATTCATAAACAAACAAACAAAAACCAGCAAAAACACATGGGTTGAGATTGAACAAAAAGTAAATTTAACAGCAATAACAGAAGAAACAAAACAAATACAGTATAATGGCTTACAACAAACCTCCACACCCAGTTTCTTCCCACATAACAAGAGAGTTCCTTCAGCACCCTCCTTACTTATATACTGAGCATGATGTCACATGGGATGGAATAGTCCTTTGGCTAATGTGGGTAAATTAACCCCAGCTGCTAGCTAATTAGTTAATTATCCCAGCTGGGTGCCCCAGCCATAGGGGCCACCAGCTCCAGTTCCCCTCCCAGTTCAGGTGAATATTAACTCTATCCTAGCCAGAACCAGGACACATACCCATGTAAGAAACCAGAGGGAGGCAAAATATATTCTAATTACAGTCATAACTGAAATTACTCTTTCAGAGCACTCTAGAGATAACTGGCACAACTTGGTATGTTGCTGTTAAAAGTGCTTTTCCCAGATAATCTCTAAGATCTGTGAAATAGCCTCAGCTATGTGTTAATGATCTATCACACTTATTATGACATATAAAATACAAAAATACATTTGCCTCAGAAGTAACTGTGGCTCAAAAGAGTAATTTTTTTTTTTTTTTGGGTGTGGAGGAAGGTGGTGTGCAGAGCTGTTAGGCAACACTATGAGCACAGATTAAGGCTGAGAGATTGGAATTTTGTTTCTGGTGAATATATTCAAGGCCCTGAGGTCATGAATAGTGCAGTGAGCTTGAAGGTGGTGTGAATAGAATTGTAAGCAAAATGTCACTTACTGCTTTTTAATAGAGGTTTCCTAGTTATTTGCACTGACTCCTATTAAATTCAGAAAGAAAATATTGATTTTACTGGAAGTGATTAAGTGTGAGACTAAGTACAAATATTTTGTGACTATATTATTTACCTATTAAAATGAACTTTAAAAAGCCAAGTCAGGTACTTAACATTCTATCAAGAGCATCTGTCACACATTTTGTCTCAGTAAGGCATGCTGAATGCCTATAATGCAAGAGCAAAACTGGATTTACACATCTGACTGCCAGAGGGAAAAACATCTCCTTGGAGACAGAAGCAGTCTCCTATTGAAAGATTTCAGCTTTCTTTCTTGTAAGACCTGTCCAGAGCATAATTCTAAAAAACTAATTTACAAGGGAAATATTAAGTCACATTTAAAATTTGGCTATAAAATATCCAAGAAATCACTTCTCTCTAGTTTTACTTCAGGTATAGACACATATAAGTTATGTGACGTAAGTACTCTGCAGTAATTCTGTACTTTGTCCAAAAGGTAAGCACTCAGAAAGAAAAAAAAAAAAAAAAACAAGGAAAAAAGTATTTCTGTTAAGTAATTAACAGACAAAAATAAAAACGAAAATAATATATATATATTTTAAGATCCTAGCTGGATAGTTCTATAATACAAGAAGGAATGAATATTACAAATCAAGAATATTAATTTATTTTTTTTATGCTTGTACATACCTGACCAAGAAAATTCAGAGTTAAATACCTACTAGATAAAGTAGGCATTTTTTCCTTACAGATTTTATCAAATTAAAATGATATCTGACTTTATAAATGGTTGGAAATGTGAATGTTGACATCCCAGATGAGACATATTTATGAAAAATATATTTTTCAGAGAATTTATAATAATTTCATATTATTTAGGGAGTTTTGTATTGGGAACTACCTGAAGTTCAGAATGAACATGGTAAGGATCCAAAACGCAACTATATCTCCTGAGAATTTAATCACTGATTAAATATGTTTAAACAAAGGCCTAAGTAAGTTTCCTGCTCTGGACATTCTCATTCTGGATTACTTTACTTCTTTTGGCTTAATTCACTAACAAGTGGTGTTGGTGATGTTGTTCTTGTTTTTTTTTTATCTCAAGATAAAAATAACTTTTCATCTCTGCAGGTTTACTTTTAAAGAAAAATTTCAAATATTAAAGTGAAAGGGAGAAATGGTGAATTACAGCACACTTAAATAACATTTAAAATATTTTTATTCTTATTCCTCAAATTTTAGATACTGTTACAGAAGGAACAGAAGCAAAGACAACCTAAAAAAAGTAGCAAATGTTTACCATAAGGATTAAACTTGGGGGGGGGGGGCGAGTCATGTGGTGGTTATTTAAAGTAATAATTTCCAAATAAATGCATCTTGCAAAATAAAAATACATATATTTTGCTAGGACAACTTCTTTGATCTCAATTTATTTCATCATAGAGGACAAAAAGTTAAAAATAAAACTTTTAATATGAGTGAATATCATACCAGGTAGAATAAGGCTGTAGCCTAGTATTAAGGTAACACGGCTTGTAACTACTATTAAAAAGATTCTTAAAATGTGGAAAGTCTGCTGAAGTCGTCATCCACTTTGAGGCTAGTGCTGAAGTCATGTCTGCTTCTACAGTAATGCATAAATCTCAGTGTATTTGCCTATAAACATCTGAAAGTGGACAGTTCAGATGAGGCACATGATAGATTTCAACAAAGACAACAACTCAACCCTGCAAGAAACATATCCTGTGATTTGTGCTGCAGATAGGCACAAATCAAATGAGTAACTATAAAGCATCCTTACTTTTTCTAAGAGTAGGAACAATGCCCTACTCTCTAGGCTACTGGAATACAGTTTAAACTCTGATCACTCAGGTTTTCTTTTCTTTTTTTTTCTCTCTTTGAGGATGAAACTTGATGTTACAAGAAAGCTGATTTGTATATCAATGCCTCCTGAAATACAGACATTGTTTTCAAATTCCTGATTACTCAAGAGAGGTTTCTTTCAAGATGTGCAGATATTTGGATATGGAAAACCAGTAAGGGCCTTCTTTTCACTTGTAGACCTACCACATGACTGTCTCCTCAGGATGAGAAAATTGGTGTAATCCAAGAGTACATGAATATGAAAAGAACCATTTAACTTTTAATTAGCTCAATAAATACCAAATTAAGGTACCAAATGACACCAGTCAGCTGTTGATGTTCCAAACATGAAAAGGAAAAGAAAAAGAAAGAAAAGAGAGAGGAAAAAAGGAGAGGGAAGGGAGGAGAACTAACATCAGAAGATTTCTAAATTTAAAAACCTATGTGGAAGTTAAGCATGCAGCCTTGATATAGATCACAAGTACTGATTGGTAAGGACTATCAGATCTCTAAACATTGGTAAAGTTCATGTAGCTGCTCTAAAATCTGAATTTAGTTTGACATACAGAATATTTAACAGCTGTTACTTTGATTTTGACTATTTGCAAACATTTTTTATTTTGATAATCGTATTTCTGTGGTTTCACTTAATTCTGCCAACAACAAAATTGGTCTATAGAGTTAATTTATGAATAGAACTCAATGTTTTTAATTTTCCTGAAATTAGAAATTAAAATTATATGGATTTTTTTCTTTTTTTTTTATTTTCAAGAATTTTAATTCTGTAATATTTATCATAGAATCACAGAATCATAGAACAGTTTGAGTTGGAAGGGACCTTTAAAAGTCATTTAGTCCAACCTCCCTATACGGAAGCAGGAACATCTCCAACTATATCAGGTTGCTCAGAGCCCCGTCCAGCTCCCTACCAACTCCCCAGGAAATCTGTTCCAGAGTTTCATCACCCTCACAGTAAAAAATTTCCTCCTTATATCTAGTGTAAATTTGCCCTCTTTTAGTTTAAAACGATTACCCCTTGTCCTTTCACAACAGGCCCTGCAAAAATGTTTGTCCTCATCTTTCTTATAAGCCCCCTTAAAATATTTAAAGGTCACTAAAATGTCTCCCCGGAGCCTTTTATTCTCCAGGCTGAACAGCCCCAACTCTCTCAGTCTGTCCTTATAGGAGAGGTGCTCCAGCCCTCTTATCTTTGTGGCCCTCTTCTGGACTGCATCCAACAGGTCCATGTCGCTCTTGTGTTGGGGGAGGTGGATGCTTGAAGGTGGCTGTGGCCCGTGGAGGGCCCGCTGGGGCAGCTGTTCTTGAGGGACTGCACCCTGTGGAAGAGATGACCCACGCCGGAGCAGTTTCAGGAAGGACTGTGGCGTAGGGCTGGGACCCCACAACAGAGCAGGGGAGGAATGTGAGGAGTTCTTCCCCCAACCATGAAGCAGTGGCGTCAAACAACGATGAACTGACCGCAACCCCCATTCCCTCTTTCCCCCTGTGCCACTCGGTGGAGGGAAGGTAGTAGAGATAATGTTAAGCTTGGGAAGAGGGAGGGGTGGAGGGAGGTTATCTTGTTCTCTGTCTCATTATCCTGCTGTTTGTAGTAATAAATGAATAGTTTTCCCCAAGTCAAGTCTGTTTTGCCCGTAACGGTAACTTTAAGGATTTTCTCCTTGTCCTTATCTCAAACCTCGAGCCGTTTTTCCTTATATTATCTCTCCCTATTTTCTCAGAGAGTGGGGGGAGTGAGAGAGAGACTGTGTAGTCTGGTCCCGATGGGGGCTGAACTACGACAATGTAGTACTCCGGGTGGGGTCTCACAAGAGCCGAGTAGGGGTGAAGAATCACCTCACTCAACCTGCTGGCCATGCTTCTCTTGATGCAGCCCAGGATGTGGTTTGCTTTCTGGGCTGCAAGCACACATTGTTGGCTCATGTAGAGCTTGTCATCAACCAGCATTCCCAAATGCTTCTCCTCAGGGTTGCTCTCAATCCATTCTGTGCCATGCCTGTATTTGTGCTTGAGATTGCCCTGAGTCATGCACAGGACCTTGCACTTGGTCTTATTGAACTTAATGAGTTTGGCATGGCCAACCTCTCAAGCTTGTCAAGGTCCACCCGGATGGCATCCCTTCCTTCCAACATGTCAATATCATCATTATTGTTCTTCTACTGTCATAGCAGCTCATGTAGGTTTTGATACTAATGCTCTGCTGCACTAGAAATAATATTAAAAATAGCATGCAAGACCTACAAGAACCATGGCTGATCTGTGCAGGTCTGTTAATATATTTAGCTTTGGTTTCATTTATTAGCTGTAAACATTCTGTATCAAACATAAAGCATACTGCAGACCGTTTTCACAGTCAATCAGCACCACACTTCTGACTTTACAAATCCTGAGATGTTATAGGTACAATATTTCAGGATAATGTAAAAAAATCATAGAATCATAGAATGGTTAGATTTGAAAGGGACCTTCAAAGGTCATCTAGTCCAACCCCCCTGCAAGGAGCAGGGACATCCCCGACTAGATCAGGTTGCTCAGAGCCTCATCCAGCCTGGCCTTGAACGTTTCCACAGAATCGCTGGTCAGTTCTTATGTGTTCTGAAGTGAGGGGTTTGGTTTGTTGCTCTCTCAGGATTGTCATGGCCTCAGGTTCTTCACATTTCAGAGACTCAGTGAAGGGAATGTAATATCAATTAGCCATTGCAGATCACAATCTTGAATTATCTCATTAATATTTCACTTTCTTTATACATTGCCTGACCAATTTGGTGGCCTTCTATGACGGGGTGATGGCATCGGTGGACAAGGGACGAGCAAAGGATATCATCTACCTGGACTTGTGCAAAGCTTTTGACACTGTCGCACATGACATCCTTCTCTCTAAACTAGAGAGACACGGGTTAGATGGATGGACCACTTGGTGGATAAGGAGTTGGCTGGATGGCCACACTCAGAGAGTGGTGGTCAACGGCTTGATGTTCAAGTGGAGACCGGTCACGAGTGGCGTCCCTCAGGGGTCCGTGCTGGGCTCGGCCCTGTTCAACATCTTTGTCGGCAACATGAACAGTGGGTTAGAGTGCACCCTCAGCAAGTTCGCCGATGACACCAAGCTGTGTGGTGCCATCGACATGCTGGAAGGGAGGGATGACATCCAGAAGGACCTTGACAGGCTGGAGAGGTGGGCCCGTGCCAACCTCATGAAGTTCAACCAGGCCAAGTGCAAGGTCCTGCACCCGGGTCATGGCAATCCCAGGCACAAATACAGGCTGGGTGGAGAATGGATCGAGACGAGCCCTGAGGAGAGGGACTTGGGAGTGATGGTGGACAAGAAGCTCAACATGAGCAGGCAATGCGCCCTTGCGGCCCAGAAGGCCAACCGCATGCTGGGCTGCATCAAGAGGAGCGTGGCCAGCAGGTCGAGGGAGGTGATTCTCCCCCTCTACTCTGCCCTGGTGAGACCCCACCTGGAGTACTGTGTCCAGTTCTGGAGCCCCCAACATAAGAAGGACCAGTTGGAGAAGGTCCGGAGGAGGGCCACAAAGGTGATGAGAGGGCTGGAGCACCTTTCCTATGAGGACAGGCTGAGAGAGTTGGGGCTGTTCAGCCTGGAGAAGAGGAGGCTCTGGGGAGACCTGATAGCAGTCTTCCAGTACCTCAAGGGGGCCTACAAGAAAGGTGGGGAGAGGCTGTTTAGTAGGGCCTGTTGTGATAGGACAAGGGGTAATAGCTTTAAAATAGAAGGAGGTAGATTTAGATTGGATATTAGGAAAAAATTTTTAACAATGCAAGTTGTAGAACACTGGAACAGGTTTCCCAGAGAGGTGGTGGGGAAATCAGAGACATTTCTTCATTTATGTCAGAATACCCTCAAATTATATTCAAAATATTCTCATGTAAGTTTTATAGAAAGAAATAATAATAAGGTCTTGCTGTTGCACATATCTTTCTTTGTGAAAAATTAAATAAGGTAATATTTGTACAGTCAGGCTCATCGTACAGTATGTGTTTTTATCACTATTTTAGTATGCAAAAGACTCAAAGTGTGATTTGCAAACAGTCAGAACTTTGTTAGTTCAGTCTCTAAGCAAATTATACCGTCTTTGTCTAAAAACGCTACAAATTTGAAATGATGCAGAAAATTATTACTGGATTATTTCAAATCTGAAAGGGTTTGGAGATTTATATTATTTTAAAATATACTGATGTACGAAGCATGTTTTTATAACATGGAAAAGGCTAAATTATTTTGCCTAAATTTCAAAAATAATGTCAAAATGCTAAAATAATGCCATTTTATAAATTGACATTCATAGAGGAATAAATAAATAAATTAGAAAATTTTGAATATTTAAAGTGCAATTCCCTGTTAATTAAAGTTTATTGCTATGAAGAAATAACAAAAAATAAAACCCTAATTATACTGAATTTAGTAAATTATATAAATTAACATTTCTCAAAATATCAGTGGATACCATAAAAATACTGTAGACAGAGTTATAGCTTTTACGTTACATATTTGCTTGAAATTCAAGCCTTGAAGGAAATTAATGTCCTCTTCTTGTCTGACTTTCATACTATTACAGCAGTTCTACTCGTTTGTGCTTGTCATCTTATTTACAGTATTTGGTAATGTTTGCTATTGAAAAGTATGTGTTCCAAGAAAACTTACAACCTTCCTTAATTTTACCCCTTCTTCATGAACCGCATTCACCTCACTCATCCTAAAACATTTCATATTGTGAAATGTGAAATATTTCATGTTTGAAATCTATCAGACTTCCAAAAGCATCATGTAAACTGCCATCTTCATGACCCAAATCTGGTTGCTAATTCTTATCATAGAGATTCTGAAACTAAACCCAAACCAGACAGCCCTCAGCTCTGCCGCCATACACACTGCGTATCCTGAGCCAGGACGAAAAAGTTCTAAAAGTTTGCTGTCTGTTTCCTCTGTCCTGTCCCCTACCTCCAGCTTACAGGATTTAATGCCCCATATAGTAGTAACATGACAATGTTTAGGAGAGATTGAGGAAAAATAATATCTAACATTTCAGAGCAGCATCTAAGTGACAAGGCCAAGGGTAACAGTTATAGCTGTTGCTTCTATGGTAGCAAGAGCTATAATAATACCAAATTCCCAGGAAAGTTAACAGTTTCTGAAAGGCAAGCTCATAATTCCTTTGAAAATAATTTGAGCAATGACCAAGGACCATCTTCTGATATTGAAATAGCATTTCCTTCCTGTGTAGTTTAATAGAGCAGAAACTGCCCCAGCCATGAGTGTGCTCTTATCCAAAGTATTCTTTTTTAAATGAAATAAGAGGTAGCTCGTGGCTTCTTATATACTAGTATTATCAATACTAAGTTTAGATAACTTGTGACAATATTTTTGTGAAAAAAAAAAATCTACTGTTCATTTTATTCCATTATTCAATCTGTCATTGTCACTCTGCAACTAAGCAAAGTAGCTTCTTTTTTTATCCATTTTGGATTAATATCTTTCAAGCTCATCTTAATCATCTCTTTATCAATTTAAATACTCCTCTTATTTCCCTAGTTTAACATCTAAAATGTCACTTACTATAACTACAATTTTTTATCTCAGGGATGTAGTTATCCTGCTTTTTTTTCTATTCTATCATTGTCATAGTCCAGCCCTGATCGGGACCAGACTATGCAGTCTCTCTCTCACTCACCCCACATTCCAAGAGAACAGAGGGAGATAATACAAGAAAAAACAGCTCGAGGTTTGAGATAAGGACAGGGAGAAAATCCTTAAAGTTACCATTATAGGCAAAACAGACTTGACTTGGGGAAAACTATTCGTTTATTTCTAAAACAAAAGCAAGATAATGAGACAGAGAACAAGATAACCTCCCTCCACCCCACCTTCTTCCCAAGCTTACCATTATCTCTACTACCTTCCCCCCACCGAGTGGCACAGCGGGGAAGAGGGAATGGGGTTGCGGTCAGTTCATCATGCGTTGTTTCACGCCACTGCTTCATTGTCGAGGGAAGAACTCCTCACATTCCTCCCCTGCTCCAGCGTGGGGTCCCACCCCTATGCCACAGTCCTTCCTGAAACTGCTCCAGCGTGGGTCATCTCTTCCACAGGGTGCAGTCCCTCAAGAACAGCTGTCCCAGGGGGCCCTCCATGAGCCACAGCCGCCTTCAAGCATCCACCTGCCCTGGTGTGGGGTCCTTCACAGGCTGCAGGTGGATCTCTGCTCCTTCGTGGGCCTCCATGGGCTGCAGGGGGACAGCCTGCTCCACCATGGTCATCAACACAGGCTGCAGGGGAATCTTGGCCAGGAGCCGCATTACTCCTCCACCTCCTTCTCCACTGACCTTGGCATCTGCAGCCGTTTCTCTCACAAGAAAAAGTTCTTCACAACAGGCTGGCAGACACCTCTCAGAATCTCTTCACGTCATCCAGCTCATCTCCTCTCCACTTCTTGCAGCTGGGCTGGGCTGAGTCGGGCCCAGTTGGTGGCCTGGCGAGAGGCCAGAGGGTGAGGCCTGCAAGGCCTGTGAGGCCTGTGCCTCCCCCTCTAGGCCTCTGCCCCCACTCAGTTTCTTCACATCTTCTCTTTTTTTTTTTTTTTTCTGTTTTCCCCTACTTAAATACGTTATCGCAGAGGCGTTATCATGGAACATTCTGCTACCAATTGGCTCGGCCTTGGCCAGCAGCAAATCCGCCCTAGACCCAGCCGAGTCCACTGAGCAAAGGGGAGCGACTTCTAGCAGTTTCCTACAGAAGCTACCACCTTAGGCCCCCCCTCACTAAACAAAACCACAACAATCATTTAGTTTAAAACTGAAGATTATTTCAGTTTTTCACATCTAACTGTTCAATCTGTCACCTTCTGTGTAGTTCTGAAATATTGTTTTTAAAAATTAAGCATATATTTTTATTATTAATATTTTATATCTGTAATCTAGCCCTTTTGTGAAGATTCCCTTTTCTTGCTTTACTCATTTTGGTTTCCTCTCAGGCTTTCCATTTCATTGGTACCAAATAGACATTTTGCTATGAAACTAATTTTTTTTTTTCTAATTTGCTGTGGTATTATAAGAGATGACAAAAATCAGCTGACTTATCCTGTTTTACATCTGAAGATTAGACATCTAAGTATGAGCTGAGTAGCTAACCTGACCTGTTTCAGTTGCCAATCTTAGGAGCAGATGGATCACTATCACCTAGTGCGTCTTTCTGCCCATTGTCTGATAGGAGTTTTGGGTCTACAGCTGATATGTAGCCATCTAACTTCAGTCAAAAATTAGGAAAGACCATAAAGATTTGGTCACTGAATGTTAAGCTAATGAGTCGAAGTTCAGCTATTTTAAAGTGTTTAGACTCACCATTGTGAAGAAAGAGATAGGAACTGCTGGAGGGCTTCCCATCTTTGTTTCCTCTGATTTTACCATTTGTTGCTATTTCCTTTAAAGACAGCACCACTGGCTCAGTTAGTCTAGAGTCCACTCTTTGAGATGTCTCAATTTATTTGTGTGTTCAAGTTATTTTAAAAAATTCAAGTGAAAAAGACATATATACGTAGAGGTCCCTAAGAAATTATCTTGTCTTTTGTTATTCCTTGCTCATTCTTCTCGAACCTCATGAAAGACTGTGAAAGGGAAAGCATCAGAATATATCTCTTTCCACAAAGCTTTGGGAGGAAAAAAAAAGTGTTTTGCTGGCAAGGTATTTTAAATTATTTATTATACATTTCTATATTTTAGGTGAGGATTTTTGTGCCTTAAACTATTATAAGAGGTCTTTTGTGCCTTTTGTCAGCACAAAGCAGTGTCCATATATGACTGAACTACCACTTATTTACAGATGTTCTCTGGATTTTCATCTGTTACATAATTTTTAGTCACAATATATTAACTATACAGAGGTTATTATATTCCTACCAGTGTAAGCCTAAATATATAAAACTTTAAAAAATAATATTTTTTTTAATTGTATACCTGTTTGCTTTAATCAGATAGTCAATTTTGAAATTGTTTCTATTGCAGTATAAAATGTGAACTTTAGTTTTTCTTTACATAACTTTGTTCTTCCATCTCTGTGAATTGCATGTCATATAAAAGATTACTTGTAGTATTCCCATGGTGAATCTGAAGACAAGTAATAACTAGTTTGTGTTTTGTGCTTTGAATGGCAAGCCATCGATAATCTCTCAGATCTTTGGATGTCATAGTGAGACTGCTGGAGTTTCTAAAATTAAGTTTCTCTGGTACTCTTTTTGTTGAATAATTAACTACTCTAGCTGAATAGAGACAGGGCTGGTTGGCTATTCAGCTTTTTCTATTTGCATCTCTATAAACTATATTACCACTAACTCCTTAATGTTTTGACAGATACTTAAAGCATTATGTAGTACTTGGAAATCTATTAGCACTTGCATTCTGTAATGTATTATGCCTCCTCTTTAGCGTTAGACTGACAAGATTCTTTGATATTATATAGAGAACTGAAAAATGAAAAGGTAAAAATATATTACTTACTTATGTACCTATTATGATGAATTCTGATAAATTAATTCAAGTTAGATTCCTTTTATGTAGCCAGTGAGATCTGAAGTGATATAACTGAAACTACTCTGTTTCATTCTGCTCTGGTTTTTTTTTTTCAATTAAATTATGCTAAGAATTATAATTCATACTAGTCCTCAGGTAGTTGCCTTAGTTTAATACTAGTTCAAAAATCTCAGTGCTCACAAGGTAGTTTTCTATTAAGACTTAAACAAATGATGCAGCAAGGAACTACTATCTTCCCAATTATATCAAAATTGCAAGTAAGATAGCAGGGCCATTAAAAAGTGTTTAAGCTTCTGGATTTCGATAAATAAAGAAACAAAATTTTCCAGAGGAGCAGCCAAAAACCCCATCATGTCATCAATGCATTTATAATCTTAGCTGATGAGAGATTTTTTTTCTCAGGAAACCTGTGTAGCAAATGAAACTGCTTGTTGAAAATATATTTTTTAAAGGATACAGCTGATTCTCTGAGATATGAAAGTCACCTTTCTTAAATGTTCTGGTTTTATTTAGTGGAGGGGGGGGCTACGGTGATAGCTTCTGCAAGATGCTGGTAGAAGTTGCTCCCCTTTGTTCAGTGGACTCGGCTGGGCCTAGGGCGGATTTGCTGCTGGCCAAGGCCGAGCCGATTGGTAGCAGAATGTTCCATGATAACGCCTCTGCGATAACGTATTTAAGTAGGGGAAAACAGAAAAAAAAAAGAGAAGAGAAGATGTGAAGAAGCTGAGTGGGGGCAGAGGCCTAGAGGGGGAGGCACAGGCCTCACAGGCCTTGCAGGCCTCACCCTCTGGCCTCTCGCCAGGCCGCCAACTGGGCCCGACTCAGCCCAGCCCAGCTGCAAGAAGTGGAGAGGTGATGAGCTGGATGACGTGAAGAGATTCTGAGAGGTGTCTGCCAGCCTGTTGTGAAGAACTTTTTCTTGTGAGAAACGGCTGCAGATGCCAAGGTCAGTGGAGAAGGAGGTGGAGGAGTAATGCGGCTCCTGGCCAAGATTCCCCTGCAGCCTGTGTTGATGACCATGGTGGAGCAGGCTGTCCCCCTGCAGCCCATGGAGGCCCACGAAGGAGCAGAGATCCACCTGCAGCCTATGAAGGACCCCACATTGGGACAAGTGGATACCTGAAGGAGGCTGTGGCCCATGGAGGGCCCCCTGGGACAGCTGTTCTTGAGGGACTGCACCCTGTGGAAGAGATGACCCACGCTGGAGCAGTTTCAGGAAGGACCTCAGCCTTTGGGAGGGACCCCACATTGGAGCAGGGGAGGAATGTGAGGAGTTCTTCCCTCGACAATGAAGCAGTGGCATAAAACAACGCGTGATGAACTGACCGCAACCCCATTCCCTCTTCCCCGCTGTGCCACTCGGTGGGGGGAAGGTAGTAGAGATAATGGTAAGCTTGGGAAGAGGGAGGGGTGGGGGATGTTATCTTGTTCTCTGTCTCATTATCTTGCTTTGGTTTTAGAAATAAACGAATAGTTTTCCCCAAGTCAAGTCTGTTTTGCCTATAATGGTAACTTTAAGGATTTTCTCCCTGTCCTTATCTCAGACCTCAAGCCTTTTTGCTATATTATCTCTACCTATTTTCTTGGAGGGTGTGGGGAGTGAGAGAGAGACTGCGTAGTCTGGCCCCAACTGAGGCTAAACTACGACACTTAAATAAACGTAAAACCCCTGTTTTTTTCATAGGACTACTGTTTACTAGAGTTGAAGAGAAAGGTTTATTCTTGCAAAACATGGACAAAATATGAAGGCATCCTCCTGTACCCAGGTACGTTGGTGAATTGTGAGGACAAAATTGTTGTCCTTTACTTTCTTACAGTACTGCAACTCTTAACAAAAATTATTAAAGGATTGGATTGTAATTGATTGAGTATCTATACATATATGTAATATGTGTATATTAAGATAGAATATATAGTATCATGTATATCATATGTATTCTAAAAATGTATTTTATATAATGCATAATAGTATGTATTTTTCAGAGAAATATCAAGGAGAGATATGTACTGATTTCTCTGGCACTATAAAAATATACACACATACACACATACTTAAATATACAATATGTTTTCCTTTGCAATTAAATGCCATATAATCTTGTCAAGATTATATTGTTCTACTCAGAATACAGCATATGTATCTAAGAAGTCTCTTTCACTTCAGCACATCTAGCAAGTCATGATGGAGTTGTTGCAGACTTACAGTTAAAGCTGGTTGGGGTTAGCTTCAGCAGTCATGCAGCTACCCCAGCACTTGTTGATGTTGACCTTTATAGTGCTCTTAAATGTGCACCAAAAAAAAAGTTAGAAAAGAGGAGACAAAAATATAGCTAACTTTTTCCTAGTGCAGTTCAAGACTACTCAAATATGTTTCAAGACTATATGGAAGATTCTCAGAGCTCCTAATTCAGAGCTGTCTCCTACATTCAGATGTCTACTCTTGTCTTGGAACTGCAGGAGGAGGAAATGCTCCTTTTACATAGTAATTAAAACACTGGCTTAAGGTATGAAGGCATCTGTAATTAGTCAAATGCATTCCTCACTCTCAGGAAAAAAAGAAAAAGACAAATAAAAGAAGCCAATACAAAACAAAACAAAAAGTCCACCCTAGAGTGAGTACATTGCAATCTTGGTGATGGATGAGTTTGACATTCTCATAGTTGGTTTAATATTTGTGTAAATAATTAAGATGTTAATACTCAAAAACACCAGAAGAGTCAGACTGTAGCCTAGTAGTGATAGCACTTGTGTTGAAAGGAGTCCTGAATCCCATTTCCTTCCCCAATATATTTTTTTTTCGTATCTACTAACACATATAAAACATATAAAATCTCTAAGCAACTTCCTGAATCCCAATAAAGAGTAAGTCAGGCAAAAATGCCAGGAGGTCTGAATGGATGAACAAGGTGCTCCTGAACCAACTTAAGAACAAAAAGGAAGCCTACAGAAGGTGGAAGCAAGGACAGGTAGTCTGAGAGGAATACAAATAAACTGTCTGAGCTGCTAGGGAACAGTTAAGGAAGGCTAAAGCCCTGATAGAATTAAATCTGGCCAGGGATGTCAAAGGCAGAAGAAAAGCGTCTTTAGGTACAGATAGGAGCAGCCTCACAGTCACAGGCCCTGGTCCTCATGGGGGACTTCAACCACCCTGACATCTGTTGGAGAGACAACACGGCAGGGCACAGGCAGTCCAGGAGGTTCTTGGAATGCGTGGATGACAACTTCTTCCTGCAGGTGATAGAGCCGACAAGAAGGGGTGCCATGCTCGACCTTGTGCTCACCAACAGGGAGGGGCTGGTGGGGGATGTGAAACTAAAGGACGACCTTGGCTGCAGCGACCACGACACAGTGGAGTTCAAGATCCATGGGGCAACGAGGAAACTACATGGCAAACTCTCAGCCCTAGATTTCAGCAAGGCGGACTTCGGCCTCTTCAGGGACCTGATGGGCCAAGTGCCATGGGAGGTGGCCTTGGAGGGAAGAGGGGCCCAGGAAAGTTGGTCTATATTCAAGGAGCACCTCCTCCAAGCTCAGCAGAGGTGCATCCCGATGAAGATCAAGTTGGGCAAAAAGGCCAGGAGGCCGGCGTGGATGAGCAAGGAGTTCCTGGACCAACTGAAAGTAAAAAAGGAGGCCTATAGAAGGTGGAAGCAGAGATAGGTAGCCTGGGAGGACTACAAAGAGGCTGTGCGAGTGGCCAGGGATAAGGTAAGGAAGGCCAAAGCCCTGGCAGAACTGAATCTGGCCAGGGATATAAAATGCAACAAGAAGAGCTTTTATAGGTATGTAGGGGACAAAAGAAAGTCCAGGGAAAATGTAGGCCCCCTCCAGAAGGGAACTGGTGTCCTGGTTACCCAGGACATGGAGAAGGCTGAGGTTCTCAATGACTTTTTTGCCTCAGTCTTCACCGACAAGAGCTCTTGTCCCACCACCCAAGCTGTAGAAGGTGCAAGCAGGGACTGGGAGGATGAAGAACCGCCCACTGTACTCGAAGAGCAGGTTCGGGATCATCTGAGGAACCCAAAGGTGCACAAGTCCATGGGACTTGATGAGATCCATCCGCGGGTCCTGAGGGAACTGGCGGATGAAGTTGCCAAGCCACTGGCTATCGTATTTGAGAAGTCGTGGTGGTCTGGTGAGGTCCCCGATGACTGGAAGAGAGGGAACATAACCCCTATTTTTAAAAAGGGGAATAAGGAAGACTCGGGTAACTACAGGCCAGTCAGCCTCACCTCTGTGCCTGGCAAGGTCATGGAGCAGATTCTCCTGGAAACCATGTTAAGGCCCATGGAGAGCAAGGAGGTGGTTGGTGACAGCCAACATGGCTTCACCAAGGGCAGATCGTGCCTGACCAATTTGGTGGCCTTCTATGACGGGGTGACGGCATCGGTGGACAAGGGACGAGCAACAGACATCATCTACCTGGACTTGTGCAAAGCATTTGACACTGTCCCGCACGACATCCTTCTCTCTAAACTAGAGAGACATGGGTTTGATGGATGGACCACTCGGTGGATAAGGAGTTGGCTGGATGGCCACACTCAGAGAGTGGTGGTCAACGGCTCAATGTCCATGTGGAGACTGGTCACGAGTGGCGTCCCTCAGGGGTCCGTGCTGGGCCCAGCCCTGTTCAACATCTTTGTCGGTGACATGGACAGTGGGATAGAGTGCACCCTCAGGAAGTTCGCCGACGACACCAAGTTGTGTGGTGCCGTCGACACGCTGGAAGGGAGGGATGCCATCCAGAGGGACCTTGTCAGGCTGGAGAGGTGGGCCTGTGCCAAATTCATGAAGTTCAACCAGGCCAAGTGCAAGGTCCTGCACCTGGTCATGGCAATCCCAGGCACAAATACAGGCTGGGCGGGGAATGGATTGAGAGCAGCCCTGAGAAGGACTTGGGAGTGCTGGTGGATAAGAAGCTCAACATGAGCAGGCAATGTGCCCTTGCGGCCCAGAAGGCCAACCGCATCCTGGGCTGCATCAAGAGAAGCGTGGCCAGCAGGTCGAGGGAGGTGATTCTCCCCCTCTACTCTGCCCTGGTGAGACCCCACCTGGAGTACTGTGTCCAGTTCTGGAGCCCCCAACATAAGAAGAACATGGACCAGTTGGAGAAGGTCCAGAGGAGGGCCACAAAGATGATAAAAGGGCTGGAACACCTCTCCTATGAGGACAGGCTGAGAGAGTTGGGACTGTTCAGCCTGGAGATGAGGAGGCTCTGGGGAGACCTGATAGCGGTCTTCCAGTACCTCAAGGGGGCCTACAAGAAAGATGGGGAGAGGCTGTTTAGTAGGGCGTGTTGCAATAGGACGAGGGGTAATGGTTTTAAAATAGAGGGGGGTAGATTTAGATTGGAAATTAGGAAAAAATTTTTTTACTATGCAAGTTATAGAACACTGGAACAGGTTGCCCAGAAAGGTGGTGGAGGCCCCATCCCTGGAAACGTTCAAGGCCAGGTTGGATGAGGCTCTGAGCAACCTGATCTAGTTGGGGATGTCCCTGCTTCTTGCAGGGGGGGTTGGACTAGATGACCTTTGAAGGTCCCTTCCAACCCTAACCATTCTATGATTCTATGATTCTATGATCTGGGGTAAAAGGAAGACCATGGAGGATATGGATATTGTCTGGAATGAAAGTGGAGATCTTGTTACCCAGGATATGGAGAAGGATGAGCTACTTAATTAATTTTTGTCTCACTCTTCATCAGCAAGGGCTCTAGCCATATCACCTAAGTCACAGAAGGCAAAGGCAGAAACTGAGACAATGAAGAGCTGCCCAGTGTAGGAGAAGATCAGTTCTAGGACCATCTAAGAAACCTGAAGGTGCACAAGTCCATGGGACCTGATGACATGTACCCACAGGTCCTGAGGGAACTTGTGGATGAAGTTGCCAAGGCACTGTCCATCATATCTGAGGAGTTATGGCAGTCTGGTGAGGTACCCACTGTCTGGAGAAAGGGAAAGATAACCCTTGTTTTTAAATGGGGAAATAAGGAAGACTTGAGGAAGTACAGGCCACTCAGTCTCACCTCTGTGCCTGGCAAGGTCATGGAGCACATCCTCCTGGAAGCTATACTAAGGCATATGGAAAATAAGGTGACTGATGACAGTCAACATGGCTTCACTAAGTGCAGATCGTGCCTGACCAATTTAATGGCCCTTTATGACATTATTACAGTGTTGGTGGATAAGGGATGACTAGTTGATGTCATCTACCTGAACTTGTACAAAGAAGTTGACACTGTCCTGCACAACGCACTTATCTCTAAACTGGAGAGACATGAGTTTGATGGACAGACCACTCAATGGATAAGGAATTGACTAGAGGGCCACACTCAAAGAGTTGTGGTCAATGGCTTGATGTCCAGGTGGAGACTAGTGACAAGTAGTGTTCCTCAGGGGTCGATATGGGGACCAGTGCTGTTTAACATCTTCATTGGTGAACATGGACAATAGGATGGGTGCGCCCTCAGCAAGTTCACCAATGATATTGAGCTGTGTGGTGCATCCAGAAGGACCTAGACAGGCTGGAGAGGTTCAACAAGGCCAAGTGCAAGATGCTGCACATGGGTTGGGGCAATCCCAAGAACAAATACAGGCTGGCCAGAGTATGGATTAAGAGCAACCCTGAGGAGAAGGACTTGGGAGTACTAGTAAACAAGAGGCTGAACATGAGCCAGCAATGCTTCTTTGCAGCCCAGAAAGCCAACCACATCCTGGGCTGCATCAAGAGGAGCGTGGCCAGCAGGTCGAGGGAGGTGATTCTGCCCCTTGATTCCGCTCTCGTGAGATCCCACCTGGAGTACTACGCCCAGTTCTGGAGCCACCAACATAAGAAGGACATGGGCCTGTTGGAGAAGGTCCAGAGGACGACCACGAAGATGATCAGAGGGCTGGAGCACCTCTCCTATAAGGACTGGCTGAGAGAGTTGGGGCTGTTCAGCCTGGAGAAGAGAAAGCACTGGGGAGACCTGATAGCTGCCTTCCAGTACCTAAAGATAGTTTTTAAGAAATATGGGGAGAAACTCTTCAGCAGGGCCTGTTGTGATAGGACAAGTGGTAATGGTTTTAAAATAAAAGACGGTAGATTCAGACTGGATATAAGGAAAAAAGATTACAATGAGGGTGATAGAACACTGTAAAAGGTTGCCCAGAAAGGTGGTAGATGCCTCATCCCTGGAAACATTAAAGGTGAGGTTCGACAGGGCTCTGAGCAACCTGATCTAGTTGAAGATCTCCCTGCTCCTTGCAGGAGAATTTGACTAGGTGACTTTTAAAGGTCTCTTCCAACTCAAACTATTCTAGTCTTCTATGATTCTATGAACATAGTATTCTAAGCTCAGCTCATTTAGTCTGAAGAAGTGAGAAAATTCTTTTTCTAGAGAATGAAGGTGAGACTTGTCTTTTCACCCACAATAATATTTTTGCTGAGAGAAATAGGTTTCAACAAGAGGGACAGAGTGTCCCTCTACTCAGTTTAGCCTACATTTATAGAATGAGATGGATAAAAGATTCCTTCAGGGAAGGGGGAGGGATTTTTTTAAGTGCCATTGAGCAGACAACAGGACTGCAGCCAAATACTTGACAAATGTTCCTACGGCTACTGCATTTTGTTACACTACAGTCTTACTGTATACATATTTTGATAACATGTTCACTACTTTCTTCTTCCTTTCTCTGTAGTTCAGAAGAAATTGTGATGTGTATAAGCATTTTAGTGAGAAATGCAAGCCAGTGGATATACTGTGAAAATATCAGCAGAAGACGTATAGCTGGAAACATGACTAATTTCTAGACTCTTTTTGTGTTTAGGAATATCTGATAAGTTCTCAGCCCTGTGAAGTCTGAGCAAATTTGCATGTTCCTATGGACAGAAAGCAAGCGACTTTAAAAGATACATAATTAAGTTTAGTGGCATTGCAAAAGAGAGAGTAGCTGGTCATATTTGGAGCAGCAGACTTTCAGATCTGTTTGAATTTTGTCCGAATTCCACCTCATTTTTTGTCTCTAGAACACTGTTCTCTCCCTGTGTAAAGGCAATGGTTTTATAGCCCTTTACAATGTTGTAAAGATTAACAGATTAAAGGCAGAAAGGATCATGGGCACTTTGACAAAATTAACAACCTATGGAAGACAGGCATCATTTTGGTTCTTGAGCAGCCCAGAAAATGACAGGAAACTGATTTGCATGGATCCACCTATAGTAAATCCAGGAGTATACTGTGCCCAGTACTGTGGCCCTTTTATTTATCCTGGAAAAGCTGTAGCAACCATTGCCTACCTTTGATGTCCACTGCAAACCTGACTGCAGAATAAGGGAGCAGATGGTCAGTGCTTGCAAAGTATGTTCTGGATAGCTCAGAGCCACTGAACAGGAGGCGCGCTTGTGTACTGGCTGCTTGTTTGGGTTTTCTGGGCAGCAGGCAGACAACTGGAGTTCTTGTCCCAATAGAGGTAGGTGGAATCCCAAAATCCTAGATAAATGATCCCATTCCCACATCACCTGTGAAGGCAAAAAATGAAACTTGACCAGACATACAGAAGACAGTGGTGAGAGAAAAACTAAAGTCTCTTCAGTTCCCTGGAAAACGCGTGCATTTAAAATTATGTTACTGATTTGTCTATTGGGCAACTCAAATCCTTTAAAAGATTAAAGACTAAATTTCATTACATGAGGAACTAAAACTGTATTAACTCCTGCACAATTTCACTGGAAGATAAAAGAATAAAGAAAAAAAAAAGAAGGAATGTGTAAAAATAGACGTTCAAGAGTGCTATGGAATGGGTGAAAGAAAGAAGAGTTGCAGAAGTCAGTGTAAGTCAATCAATGAGCACCACTGATATTTTTGCACCTTTGTGGAAAGCAACTTTATGTAAGTGTGTGAAGATACCTTTGTATTTTTATACCTTTACAGAATAAAATAAATTATATCTTTGTGAGAAAAAAAAAAGAGATTTTGAGTACATAAAAAAAAAAAAAGAAATTAGGAAAACATTTCATGGAATAAAATTAGCAGTTTCTTGGCTGTATTTATGCACCTTTTCTAATGGCATTCCAGGGGATATTATACTGAATGAATTGACTGGAAACAATGTTTTCACAAATGAGAAATGTTCCAAATGTTATTGGAACTGAATTTTAACTCATTGCAGCATTTACATAGGAAATTTTGGTCCAAGAAAAATTATGTATGCAGTTAAAAAGCAGAAGCAACTACTTATGTATCCAAGCAAAAGCAAAGAATACAGTTTTAGTTCAGATGATCTAACAGAGCCTATGATATAATCCAAAGACAAATTTTTATTGCTGGAGTTTGCTTGGAGCATAAACATCAACATATAATGTATGTAGTAAACATTATAAGCTATCCATGTACAGACTATTGACATAAAACCTTAAGTCTTGAATTAAATTCCTACATAGTGTTTGTTTAGATCCAAATGCAGCACAGAGATCCAACAACCATTTCCTTCCTCCCAGGAAAAAAACTTAGCAGTGATGGCGGTTAAACACAGTAGGTTCTCAAAACCTAAGAACTCTGAAAAAATTTAATGGAGTCCTTTTGCCAAGAAATGAAAGGAATGAAAAATGAATATGTGAAAGAAAACAATGTAGTTTAAGAAGCATATCAGTGCATAAAAAGTGGACCAACTTACTGCTGAGACTCCAAAAATGTTTTAGGCTTGAAATGCATGTCTTTAGTATCTATTGAAACAGGCAGGATAGAACAGAGTCTACAAATTTCATCTACAAATTTTTCTAAGGCATTTATTTTGGTTGTTTTCCAGTACAGTTACACAGAGAGGACCTACAACTTCGAAGCTAAGCAATGGAGAATTGTATAAACTTTCAAGGAATCTGTAGAAGGCCAGAGACTTGAATATACAAAGTCAGAGTTAACTGTGCTTACACTGGTCACTTGAGATGTGTTTTGTAGATCTGCCTTCACAAACTGATCTTCTAATATAGCAAATGGGATTGGTCATGAAGTTTTAAACACCTACCTCACTTCTAGGAAAGCTATAACTCAAGAGAAGTAACTTGTAAGATGAATCTCCGTCTTCCAGATTACTAAGAAAAATAGTCTAGTCACTACTGATTAAAATAATTTACACTTTTTTTTTTTAATAAAAAGAGTTGGCATTATGGACCTTATTTTGGCTCCTCAATTTACTGTAGTGAAGATAAGTGAAATTCTTTGTTTCATTTTCAGATGTGTTGTTTGTTTCAGAATTGTAATCCAAAATCAGATGCTCTGTTAAAAGTAGTGAATGTGTTTTACAATGATCTTTGTGAAGTTCCTTTATGAATATTAATGACAGAAAGACAACTGTTGCCTTTATGCACAGAGAGCCTGGAACAGTTTATTACCTTAGAAGTGTAAACTTTTTGCCTCGAGCCAATGCCTAAAATTCTCTTTTTTGTGTCTTTACCATCCTGGGAGCAGATGCCTTTTGCTCCACAGATATTCTCAAAGGTGAGATTTCTCTGAGTTGAATCAAACCATCAGATCTGTCCCAGAGTCCTACTTTTGCTGTGAAAATTACAAAGCAGTCTAAATGCAACAGACAGGCCAGGATTAAGTCAGTGGAACATGTATACAAATACAGTACTAGACAGAAGGAAGCATCTTTTGTAAATAAGTGATGACTGTTTTTTCCTACTCTCTGTCTGTCCTCATTTTCAAAATCTTGTATTAAGATTTAGAGTCCTTCTGTCTTTTTCATAAACCACAAGTCATCAAGTCTTTATTTCCACCAATGCAACTCTTCCTGGTGCCACACTGTGAAGTGAATTACTGAAAGAGTCAATATATTTCGAAGCCCTGCCTGAGCATCAGAGAAGAGTGTTGAAATATTGGTCTAGCACAAAATGATTGAAAGCTTCCTAGGTCTGACAGACATTATATTTAAAGTTTCATTTTTATACAGTTTGAGTGCAATGTTGAAGTCCTTAGCATTGCATAAAGCTCCATAACTTGTGGATTAGTAAGAATGTGGTAGGTGTGAAAATAATACTAGATTCTAGCATGTTTAAACCTGAAAACACAGGTCTCTTGGTCTTTGCAATGCCACACTTGGGCAGTGGTGTGAAAGTATGTATTTCAATAACCCAATTTTTTTTCATTTTACAATACTTATAGCTTTCTTTTCATTGTTTCAGTCTCAGTGAATGAATAAAGTTTCGAGACTGATGAAATTACATAACTAGATCCTTATCTTTCATATATATATATGTATAAATAAAAATATTAATTTTTAAAAATAAATCTTCCATTTTACAGATAAAAATCTGGTGCATAGGCAACATCTATGTCTAGTCCACCTGAGCAGAAGCTGAAGATAGTCAGGGACTAGTACCAGTATTATCAAGTTGAATTCTTTAATAATGATGCAAAATTACAAATAAATAATCCAGCATGGAAACTTTTAGAAATACTTTTAAAATTGTATATTAAAGGAACGTATTTTAATGAGAAACTGTAATAATAAATGAGAAATCCAAAGGAATTGCAAACATACGTTTTATTATCAGTGCTATAAAGAATACTAATCAAGTTCTTGATGATGAGACACTTAAAGTTCTATCTACTTTCAATAATTAATTCTAAACATTTAATTTTAACTGAAGTCAAAGCAGATGCTTTCATTTAAGACTGTATATTAAAAATTAGTAAATTATTACATTCTGCTTTAAGGATTTAAGTTGTTTTGTTGGTTAATAAGTATAACTTTTAAAATATAGATAATAAAGGACCTCACCAAAGACATTGTTTAAAGGAATGCTTCCACTGAAGTAGAAATAGTAGTGAATAAATGTTTATGGCTGTATAGATCTTATGTGTTGGTTTTTTTTTCTTTCATTTTCCCTCTCAAAAGCTAAAAACTATAGCTTCAGCTTCTCCAGGTGACAGAACTGGTGACTGACTCCCCACAGTGAGGTTTTCTATATTTCTGCTGTAACTTCACTATTACTTTCATATGAACATTGCATTTGATGGCATAAAATGTGCATAAATTCATTACATCCCAATGCATCCCATTCTTATTTCATTAAGAGATCTTAAAAGTTTGTAACATAAAGATGTTAAACCAATTAGGCCTGAAAGTTGTAATATTGACCAAAAAAAAGTATATATCTATATGCAAAACTACTTATTCTGGTGAATAAATGTATGTCTATATAATGGATTCTATAGCTACAAATGTATTCTTACTTTATTAGTGTGTAGATAAATGTAAGCATTTTTCTTGAGTTTTTACCAGAGTAATTCCTGGTTGTCACTAGGGAGCAGTGAGGCAGTAGTAAGTCTCAAAAGTTTATTTGATTGAAATAATGTTAATTCTCATCAACTTCTGTAGACATTGCATCAGACTTGTGTAAAATTTTATGTTGATGGTTTCATTTGCTCTAAGAAGAGTTTCATTCTGTCTGTTATACTGTTGAAATTAATAGGACTACAAAGGAATGGGTGATTACTCAAGGTAAAAGACCTAAGGATCTAGACCATCATTGGTGTTATTTTGTTGGGACATATCAATGCATTGAACATTTGCATTATCTGTATTATTTATGACATTTACCATCGAGAAATGTTTCATCATTGAATATTCATCACTGAATGTGTTTTATGAATTCAGTCTTATTAAAAGTCATAGCACGTTAAGAAAGGTTTCAATAGTTATACCTTGAATATTGTAGTGACTTGTTCCTGGCCTCAAGTTTGTTCTTTTCCTTGTCCTAATTATCAAACATCTGTGAACCCAGAATGATACATGAGAAGGGCTGTGTCTTTAAATAGATTTGTTGACAATAAAAAGTAACAATTGTTGACAATAAAAATAAAAATAGAGTTGACAATAAAAAAGTATTAAATGTACATGTGTATGTGTCTATCAGATTTTCTTTTGGATTACACCCCCAAAATCCCTAAACATCAGGCTATAGACATATGCTTAGATTTATTTTAAAGAAAATAGTTTAACGAGGTTTAAAGTAAGAGGAATTAAAATTACTTCAGTGCTGAATAGACTATATGTCTTACTGAAGGATTAGCACCCAGACAGGATAAATTTAGTAAGTCAAATACATAAAACTAATGATGTTAACATAGAAGTTATGCCAAAACTATGGAGCAAATCAGTCCAGCTCATGGGTCTGTGTTTCCATCCCAAAAAAGGGGGTGATCTTCACAAAATATCTTCTCTCTCCAAATGACATCTGGGACAATCAGTCTTCACAGTCAGACTCAGGGGATAGGAAACACTCCTGGGTCTCATGTCATGTATGAAGCAAGAGAAAAGAAACTCAATGTAATGATACACCTCATGGTAGGAGATTCATTGCTAGTCTTCAGCAGAATCATATGGAACCAAATTAATATAAACTACCTTGATATACCTAGGTTACATAGAGTCATTGTAGAATTACAATCAATTATCTAAGTCTGCTCATTGACACATTTCCCATAGTTGATTACAAAGATCATGTAGATTTGGTGAATATTCTTTGAGCTTAGGTGTCTTAAGGCTGTTATTTTTTGGTTTCTGTTCTTTCCTGAATGGCACAAACATGTGAGAATTGACCTCTGCTTTGAAGAAGGACTTGACAATGCACTTTGCAAAATCTGTATTCTGAATTAAGTTTCTCCCTGCTGATGTCTTTTTCTCTCACACAATTTGAAAGCAATCTGCTCATTTAGGCAGAAGTTTTCCTCCCCAGTTCTTCTCTACTTTTAGCACAACACATATTTTTGTGGCTGTTCATTTTTTCTCTCCTTGTCATAGGTAACTGGACAGCACTCCTACCTATTAACATCAGTACATAAGATAGAAGTAAAACCCCTAATAATTTTGTTACTGAGATATCCCTACAAGCATGGGATACAAATGGGATTTTTTGGGCTGTTGTTTTTTTTGTTTTTGTTTTGTTTTGTTTTGTTTTTTTCAGTATTATCCCTTTACTCTACATGCATGCGTGGAAAGGTTGTTCTCCAAGTGTTTTCTACCCCTTCACAGCTGTCCAGGAACACAGAGGTTAAGGCTCCAATGTACACATCCCTGGCTGGAAGTCCATGGTGGGTGATGTATAAGAGGTCAGATTGCTTCCTTATAGTATGAAAGCATGGCTCTAAAATACTGTCTAAAAAGGGCAAGGTGGCACGCATATGACTCCAAGGAACTGAGCATACTTATCCCATATGAATCTTTTCCCATGCCACCTTCCTTGCTTCCTCCTCATCCAGTGTTTCCTTCCTTTTACATTTAATAGGAAACAGTTAACTACATAGGAAAAAAACAAAACAAAACAAAACAAAACAAAACAATAACAAAAAAAAACCAAACAAAAAAAAACTAAGTAGAAGTGAGCAGCATGATAAATCATTATGGAAGTCTTGCCTAGAGATATTTTGTCTTTCCTAGAAGAATGGAAGATTCTGCTTGAAATCAGAAGCTTTAAGATGGAAGGTTTTCTTTAGTATATACACAAGGCAGAAAATCATTGCATTTTCTCCAAAACTTCATTCCTCAGTCTCATGTGGAGCCTAAAGCAGCTTTATTCAGCAAACTTTCTTTGCTATCTCTGTCATTTAGGGCATTTGTCATTGATTTTGATTCAAGGAAGATACCACCTAGCTTAGTAACGTAAAAGAGCAGTCACTGTTTCTCTTCTCTGAACTACTCCCAGAGTGTTGCCTTGGATTATGTGTTGTGTACCTTATGGCTCTTAGTTACACCAAAATTTTGATATGAGACAAAAAGCCACTAAAGCTAGACATTTCTGAAAAACAAACAAACAAACAAACCTACATGATCTATTGTAGAAACAAAGTTACTCACATTAAAAATAGAAAAACTGTCTAAATCTCTAGTTCTCCTACATCTTAAACTCATGAAGGATATTTTGTTAATGATAAAGTGAAAACTTAAATGTACAGCACTAATGATACATGAAATCTCATCACTGAGAAACATGATTTAGATATTCAAATTATTATTATACACATTTAATGCTGAAAGAAGGTAATTTCTTGACTAAAATAAAGAATTGTGTGCAATAAAATAGCTTTGCCATCCTTCGATCTTGGTAGGTGTGCTAGATTATCTTGCTTCTTGTCACTTATAGTTTATCAGACGCAGTGGAAAAATACTTCTAAATTTCTGAATAGTGTTCACAGAAAATATTTTACAGTAGTCAGAAGCCTTTATAGGTATCTAGAATCTTAAAAAAAAATCCAGATAAATTCTCAATTAATTGACAAGATAGATTCCTTTTGAAATTTGGTGTTATACAAATATTGGCTAAATCTTTTCTTTCACATGCCTTCTGCCATCTAAACAGAAGTTCTGATGATATTAAAAGAGCATTAAGATTTTGGCTACATATCTTAAAGCAAAAATTTTGGGAAATGCAAAGTAGTGTTATCAATGTAGTTATCTAATCAATGGAACTTTCATCTTCACTACTGCAGTTTATTACTTCCTTTGTAAGTAATAGTAATCCCTTTCAACCCTGACACATATAAAACATTTTCATGTCAAGAGTAATCACAACATGTCATCCAAGGAACATCTGAAACTGCTATGGACTTTGAGTATATCAAAGCCAAAAAGAATGACATATGAGAATGTCAGACTACCATTGTGAGCATGCATAACTTGGCAGGTGCAGAACCTGGTACGTCTGCACAACTTCTGACATCACAGAAAGATTGTTTGTTGGGGAATAGCCTCAAGGTAGTAAGTTTATACTTAATACATTACTTAGTTGAATTCAAACATGGAAGAAATTTTAGTGGTTGTATACTGACTTATAAACAGTTACGTGCAGCTCTCAGCAATATATCCAAGATGCAAGTGCCCATGTGTTGTCAAATAAAATACACATTAATATTTTCTGAAGTTTATTTTGACAGTCATTAGTCATACTTTACTGAACACAATCTCAGGCCTTCTACATTGTGCTGATCCCTTTTCTGTCTTTAATAATTAATATTAGCACAGTGTATGGTGAGAGTGTACATAGAAAAGAAGATGAGAAGTAGTTAATAATTATAATGATGCTTCCTTTTGAGGATTATTAGCTATAGAAAAAGTAATTCTTACTTTTCCATTTTCCCCTTTGTTCTGGTTTTGTTTAGTGAGGGGGGCCCCAAGGTGGTAGCTTCTGTAGGAAACTGCTAGAAGTTGCTCCCCTTTGTTCAGTGGACTTGGCCGGGCCCAGGGTGGACCTGCTGCTGGCCAAGGCCAAGCCAATTGGTAGCAGAATGTTCCATGATAATGCCTCTGCGATAACGTGTTTAAGAAGAGGAAAACAGAAAAAAAAAAAGGAGAGAAGATATGAAGCAGCTGAGAGGGGGCAGAGAGGGGGAAGCATGAGCCTTGAGCCTTGTGGGCCTTGAAGGCCTCACCCTCTGGCCTCCCGCCGAGCGGCCAACTGGGCCTAACTCGGCCTGGCCCAGCTGCAAGAAGTGGAGAGGAAATGAAATGTGAATGAGATGTAGAAAGATTCTGAGAGGTGTCTGCCAGCCTGTTGTGAAGAATTTTTCTTCTGAGAGGAATGGCTGCAGATGCTGGCCAAGATTCCCCTGCAGCCCGTGGTGAAGACCATGGTGGAGCAGGTTGTCCCCCTGCAGCCCATGGAGGTCCATGGAAGAGCAGAGATCCACCTTCAGCCTGTGGAGCACCCCACACTGGGGCAGGCGGATGCCTGAAGGAGGCTGTGGCCTGTGGAGGGCCCGCTGGGACAGCTGTTCTTGAGAGACTGCACTCCATGGAAGAGATGACCCATGCCGGAGCAGTTTCAGGAAGGACCTCAGCCTGTAGGAGGGCCCCCACACTGGAGCAGGGGAGGAATGTGAGGAGTTCTTCCCCCAACAATGAAGCAGCGGTGAAAACAACGTGTGATGAACTGTCTGCAACCCCCATTCCTTCTTCCCCAATGTGCCACTCGGGTAGGGAAGATAGTAGAGATAATGTTAAGCCCGGGAAGAGGGAGGGGTGGGGGGGAGGTTATCTTGTTCCTTGTCTTGTTCTCCTGCTAGTTTTAGAAATAAATGAATACTTTCCCCAAGTTGAGTCTGTTTTGCCCGTGATGGTGACTTTAAGGATTTTTCCCCATCCTTATCTCAAACCTTGAGCCGTTTTTCTTATATTGTCTGCTCCTATTCTCTCAGAGGGTGGGGAGAGTGAGAGACTGCATAGTCTGGTCCCAATTGGGGCTGAACTACGACACCCTCTTTCCCTTCTCATTTTCCTTCAATTGCTTTGCTGTGCTAGGCTTCATTTTACTTGACTCCTCATTTACTCTTCTTAGGGCATACTTGTATGGTGAAGACATCTCCATCATTTCTATCCAATGTCTTCTGAAGCAGGAATGCTATTAAATATTTGGCCAGCCGTCTTGCTTCATTTTCTTCTCTGAGCATTTCCTTAAAATATATTCAATTTCATTCTCCTGTTCTGTTTCATGAGTCACACTGTTCCTTTTCTCTCTTTTTATGTCCATTCTTAAGTGTTTTCAGTCACAACTCAGGGGATTGTGAGCTTTCTTTACACTGTTGATTAACTGGTTCCACCACGCAGACTCAATACTTTGAAATGCATTTCTTTCTTTCAAGTCTATGCCTTTGTGTACTTTACAAATAAATTTTGGCCTGTGCTTGAAAGCTTTGTAAGAGAGTCTGAAGGGACCTATTTGCCACAGTATGAATCTCTGATGAGCAGCTCACTGACTGATCCTTAAACACTTGGCCTTTCTCAAGTGAAGGAATTCTTCAGCATTTCATCTGTTTTTGTGATTCAAGCACTGCTGATTTTGCTTTCTTTTGACAGTATCACAGGCTTGCCCTGATGTTTCTATGGCAACCTGTTGTCCTTTCAATTTGTTTGACCAGGGAGCACACAATGCTGTGCATTTGTGCAACTGTAACATAAAACCAGCAGGTGATATTTTAAAACAAAAGCAGTAAACTGCAGCAAAGTCTCTACTCCCTGCCCCTTTAAAAAATGTAATCTCCAAGCCTCTAGAATTCAGACTGCTAATAATTTGTTTCATTTATGAAAAGTATGACATACAAAAAGAAAGACAAGCATACATAGAGCAGTAACTGCTGCCATAACAATATTGAAATAAAACTTGAGAAACCACTGAAAGGTATACATTTATTCTTTTCTGATTTCCTAATCTCTGGGATTTAACTTACTTTGAACTTAAACAATTTTAGAAACAATAAAGAAAAGCCTGTTCCCTAGTATTATATTACAAAACATAACATAACATGACATAATCCAATATAATATCACGGGGCTAGAATGGTCAAATACAAATTACTGACTCATAGCATTTTGGGATTGAGAATGAAAAAGGGTTCTACTTTACAGTGTGCTGACAAATTTTAAATTGCAGTGTTAGAAAGGATTTTTTACTTTTTCTTTGCTTGTTTGTTTGTAACATTGGGAAAAGGAATGACATATTATCAAGGCTTAGAGACACATTCATGCAGAACAGGAGTGCAAAATCAACCTATAATTCTTCATACTCACTTTCATGTAGCCATCTTCAGCATCTCTACAGTTTTCTCCTGAGAGGCTACAATCCTGAGGTTAGTGGAGTTAAAGTGACTCCAGTTGCTTCTTCACTTTGAAGTCCTATTCTTTCTTATGAGTCCTGTCATGTTCTTCCTAACTTAGAGCCTTTATCAGTTATCTGATTAATAAAACCACATGGTCCAGTGACTTGTGAATCCTCATAGGCATACTAGCTGCTTAAGCAAAATTTTTGTTGAGATCTGTTTTATGTTTAATCAAATTTAAATTTTTCCTTTTCAGGGACAAAACATGCTAGAAGAAAAAAAAAAACTTAGGTTTTGTAAAGTGGTCTGAAATCAGCATATTTTCTTAGGATTTAGCTTTTATTTAATAGGAAATCAAGAGATTTAAATGAAAAATAAAATATCTTCTGTTTTCTCTGAAAGGATTATTCATCTCCTTTTGGATGCTGGAACATTATTGATCTGTATAACAAAAAAAGAAATTTGCATAGGACATACTTGAAATTTCACCTTCTTAAGATTTTGATAAGGAACCTCCAACTATGATATAGAGACAGATTTGAAACAGATAAAAGGTCTGAGACCTTTTAGATTAAATGTTAAAACTCAGCATATCACAGGCCATAACCGAGGCACTGCATGCTAATGACCTTTATCTTAAGTTTTGATTGCTAGATCCTGCTCTATGAGTAAATTTAACATCATCAGTGTATTAGATGTGAAACAGTTTGGGGTAAAGAAATTGATAGAAATTATTTGTTTAATTAAAATAATTACCTTAATTCTTAATGTCTGTGCTGATGTTCTCTGGAGAAAAGCAGGTGTAAAATGAATTTTGCTTATGTTCTGACAGTGAAAATATGGAAGCAAAAATACCAGATGTACTCTGTGGAGAAGTTGTATGTGCTAGGTTTCTAAAGTGTGACTTCAGCATTGATCGAGATAACTGCAGTGCTAGGAAAGACAGACATACTCCCTGAATCTAGATTTAGCATCTGCAACATGTTGCCTCTGTCCCTCTAATCTGGATCAGGGACACATTGAAACATGCCACAGCACCTGCTAAAAATGAAAAACATAAGATGAATTCTTGAAAACCATAAACAAAAACTTGTTCAGAATCCATATACAATGTATGTCACTTTCCATCAGCAAAGAAGTAATTTTTTCATGCCAAGGAATATGTTAAAGTCAGAACATAAAGAGTACAAAAGGGAGTAGTTATGTTAAGAAAATACATCATGATAGAAGATATGATTTCATTATACGAGCATTTTAAGGACCAACGTGTACAGAAAGAGTTCTGTCATATTGACCACAAAATTTTTAAAAACAAGCAATATTTTTTTCTTACAAGGTATGCAATTACAGAAAAATTATAGTAGTTCTTTAATGAGCTGATTAAAGACAAAGAGAGAGAATAAAAAAACCCCAAAGCAATTCATAGCTAGAAGAACAGTAATGCAGAAAAAGAAGCACGGAGGAGCTTCAGAAGTGCTTCTCCCTTCCTTTGACCTTGACTTGCCTTGCCTTGCTTTTCCAATAAATTAGGAGGACAGAATTAGAGATGGAGGAAGGTCAGGAAGGGACTTGGGGATGTACATTTGAAAAAGAATAAATTATGTGCTATAAGTATTTCCTACAAATGAGATTAACTACTATTGAAAAGATTTAACAAAATATAAGCAAAAAAAGGGCTGTCAGAAATGACATTAGAATGATGAAGTAAGCTAACAAACACTTTGTTCCAAATCTTTCATGTCCAAAGCAATTTTATTAAAGTAGTAGAACAAACTTAGCCCTACATAGCACATTCATTTAGAAGCAAGGTGAATTCATGAATACTTAATCATGTAATGCTGATTTCTGACAAAAAAAAAAAGGAACATGATTTTGTCTAATTGTATTCAATTTTTTAATATATCATGAGGATTTTCT
Organism: Chlamydotis macqueenii; assembly: GCF_036417535.1. Classification (NCBI taxonomy): domain Eukaryota; kingdom Metazoa; phylum Chordata; class Aves; order Otidiformes; family Otididae; genus Chlamydotis; species Chlamydotis macqueenii. Next base: position 140,461,174 of record NC_141556.1, on the reverse strand, counting down.
AATGTTTTCTTGAAAGACAAATATATTTTCATAGCTTTCCTGTTTTAGGTGGTTATTAACCCTTAATATTTGATTTTATATAACAAAAAAAAAAAGAAAACTAAAGTATTCCCTTTGTCAAAACTTAACCTTCCATGAATTTTAAAGTTGGAACTTAATTGGAGCTTAAGGTCCTAATCTGACTGGATAGTGTAAAGTGAATTCACTGAAATTATATTGCAAAGGAATTTTACTGCAGGTGTTGATATTTTCTAAATGAAAAAAAAAATCCTTATTCCAAAATATTTCTTATTTAGAAGAGAAAAAATAAAGTAAACTTGTCTTTATGGAAGACTTTTTTATTGTAAAAAACATATGGCAAAAGATAAATGTGCATGGATTACAAGTCTAAAAGAGAGTAAAGGGTAACATCTTTATTAACTTGTGCATTAATAATTAATCCAAGTTAGTACAAAAGTTAGTTCATGCTCTCCCTAGACTTCTAATCCATCCAAGCTTAGTCAGGCCTCCATGCTTTCTGAATTTGATTTGACATAAATTATTCCTAGGACAAAGTACTTATTGATTTTAAAATAGGAATATTTTCCCCTCCACTTCTCTGTTCATAGCTGTGTATCATTGTCATGTTGTAGACTACTGGAGTGGAAGCACATCAGAAACTCAGTCATTTCCATGTTCTGAAGTTAGATGACCAATCTTCTTTAAAGTCCTACAATATAGGTAGTGAAGCCACTTTACCCAGTGTACTACATAATTCTATTCACAATGTCCTTTGCTGGAGTTTAAGCTCATTGTTTCTTGTCTCGTTTTAAAAGAGCATAGCCAACAAATTCTTACCTTATTTTCTGGCAAGTGTTATCATATTTGAAGACATTAGTTTATCTCCTCAGCCTTCTGTTTTCAAAGCTAAGTCACACCAACTTTTTCTGTTCAGCAGATCTTGCTTCTAATCACATTTGCTGAACTGCTTCACACTTTTTTTAGTTCTTTATCTTTGTTGAAGTATTGTTCAGAAGAGTAGGCAAGTACTCCACTTTAGATTTTTTTTTTGGGCAGAATGAAATATAACTTTGAAAGTCTTAAAAATCTATTCCCATCTGTCCCTTTTTTTTTTTTTCTTTTTACCTTTCTTTTTTTTTTTTTACAGAGATTTTTATTGGTAACTGATATTCAGCCTACCCTTCAGTATAGGCACAAGACCTTATGTGATGCTGATGCTTAGTCAATCTTTTCCCTATGAGGCATTTTTGCTGTCAACTGCAACTCCAGACTCTGGACAAATCCTTAGTGGGATTTATGCTATTTATTTAGACCTTTCACTTAGATTTTTTTTTAAGGAATACTAATGCCAAATAACATTGAAAATGTCATATTGGCCATTTTTAGATTTTAATACCTGTAAAATAGACTAGTTATGTTTTCCATTCATAAAATTGTACTTCTAGAATGTTTTCCTTTCACTACCTCACATTCCACTTGTAACTCTTTGTGTCTTAACCTTTGTTGCTTTATATCTACATGTTATAGAATTTCTTACACACTAACCTCTAATAGTTTTACTAATTTTCACATTTTATATATCTCTGTGTCAAGTTTCAGATTAATTAAGAGCTCATGAGTTAGTTATTGGCCACTTCGTGCACTTCTCTGCTTTCTTTTAAGCTTCTCTAACATGCATTTGTGCTTTTAATAATAATTACTACTTTAAAAGACGTAGTTTACCCAAATATCCTTTTCTTTAGACTTGTATTCCCATAGAGTTTCCTGTATATTCTTTTTTTTTTTTAAATTTGTTTCTTCTGGTAAATGTGCTTTTCAAATCTGCTGCTACTATATGTCTATGATGCTTCTTCCCCTTTCTAAGGATGAAAAAAAAAACTTTTATTCTACGATCACAGTCACACACCTTGCCTTTGACACAGTAGAGTTCTTCCTCTTGCCAGAATCAAACGTAGAAGAGTCTGTTGCTGTATTTTTGCCAATTGATTTCAATAAATTACTGGATAATATATAATTTATATTGGTCTTGCAAACATGTCTAGGTAGATCAGGAACCTTCTTACTCCAATGTTATTCTACGTACCACAATTTTTCTTGTAGGAACAAGTTCTTCAGGCAAATGGTGCCTGACCAATTTGATGGCATTCTATGACATGATTACAGTGTTGGTGGATAAGGAATGACCAGTTGATATCATCTACCTGGATATGTGCAAAGCATTTGGCACTGTCCTGCATGACATCCTTCTCTCTAAACTGGAAAGACATGAATTTGATGGACAGACGACTCGGTGGATAAGGAATTGGCTGCATAGCCACACTCAAAGAGTTGCAGTCAAAGGCTTGACGTCCAGGTGGAGACCAGGAACTAGTGGTGTTCCTCAGGGGTCGATACTGGAGCCAGTGCTGTTTGACATCTTTGTTGGTGAACATGGACAACAGGATGGAGTGCACCCTCAGCAAGCTCACCAAAGACACCAAGCTGTGTGGTGTGGTCAGTAAGTCAGAGAGAAGGGGTGCCATCCAGAGGGACCTTGGTAGGCTGGAGAAGTGGGGCCATGGAAACCTCATGAAATTCAACAAGGCCAAGTGCAAGGTCCTGCATACGGGTCAGGGCAATCCCAAGCACAAATAGAGGCTGGGCGGAGAGAATGGATTGAGAGCAGCCTTGAGGAGAAGGACTTGGGGATACTAGTGGATGAGTATCATAGAATCACAGAATGTTTAAGATTGGAAAAGACCTCCAAGGTCATCAAGTCCAACCATCAACTTAACACCACCATGCCTACTAAACCATAAGACTTGTGCTCCAAACCCCTCACCAGCTTTGTTGCCCTTCTCTGGATGGGCTCCAGCAACTCAACGTCCTTCTTGTACTGAGGGGCCCAAAGCTGAACAGTGTTTAAGATGTGGCCTCACCAGTGCCGAGTACAGGGGCACGATCCCTTCCCTAGTCCTGCTGGCCATGCTGTTTCTGACACAAGCCAGAATGCTGTTGGCCTTCGTGGTCACCTGGGCACACTGCTGGCTCATGTTCAGTTGGATGTCTACCAGCATCTCCAGGTATCTTTCTGCCAGGCAACTTTCCAGCCACTCTTCCCCAAGCCTGTAGTGTTGCATGGGATTGTTGTGACCCAAGTGCAGGATCCAGCACTTTGCCTTGTTGAACCTCATACAGTTCACCTCAGCCCATTGGTCCAGCCTGTCCAGATCCCTCTGCAGATCCTTCCTACCCTCGAGCAGATCAACAGTCCTGCCCAATTTGGTGTCATCTGCAAACTTACTGGAGGACCACTCAATCCCCTCATCCAGATCATTTATAAAGATACTAAACAGAACTGACCCCAGCACTGAGCCCTGGGGAACACCTCTTGTGACTGGCAGCCAACTGCATTTAACACCATTCACCTCAACTCTCTGTCCTCAGCTGTCCAGCCAGTTTTTAACCCATCGCAGGGTACACCTGTCCAAGCCATGAGTCACCACCTTCTCTAGGAGAATACTGTGGGAGATGGTATCAAAGGCTTTGCTAAAGTTCAGGTAGATAACATCCACAGCCTTCCCGTCATCCACTAGGTGGATCACCTTGTCATAGAAGGAGATCAGGTTGGTCAAGCAGGACCAACATGAACCCATGCTGGCTGGGCCTGATCCCCTGGTTGTCCTGCACATGCCTTGTGAGCGCACTCCAGATGAATTGCTCCATAATCTTCCCCAGCACCAAGGACAGTTCTGTAGTTTCCCGGATCCTCCTTCCGACCATTCCTGTAGATGTGTGTCACATTGGCACTGGGACCTCCCCTGTTAACCAGGACTGCTGATAAATGATGGAGAGTGGCTTCACAAGCTCCTCCGTCAGCTCCCTCTGTACCCTTGGGTGGATCCCATCTGGCCTCATAGACTTATATGTGTCCAGGTGTCGTAGCAGGTTGTTAACTGCTTCCTCCTGGATTATGGGGGGTTCATTCTGTTCTCCATCCCCGTCTTCCAGCTCAAGGGGCAGAACACCCTGGGGATAACTGGTCTTACTGTTAAAGACTGAGGCAAAGAAGACATTAAGTACCTCAACCTTTTCCTCATCTTTGGTGACAATGTTCCCCCCATCCAATAAAGGATGGAGATTCTCTTTGGCTCTCTTTTTGTTGTTAATGTATTTATAAAAACATATTTTATTATCCTTAACAACAGTGACCAGGCTGAGTTCTAGCTGGGCCTTTCTCATTTTCTCTCTGCATAACCCAATAAGCTCCTTGTACTCTTCTTGAGTTGCCTGTCCCTTCTTCCAAGAGTGGTAAACTCTTTTCTGTGAGTCCTAGCAAAAGCTCCCTGTTCAGCCAGGTTGATTTTCTCTCCTGCTGGTTCGTCTTATGACACATGGGGACAGCCTGCTCCTGTGTCTTTAAGATTTCTTTCTTGAGGAATGTCCAGCCTTCCTGGACCCCTTTGCCCTTCAGGATTGCTTCCCAAGGGACTCTCTAAATCAGTGTCTTGAACAGGCCAAAGTCTACCCTCCAGAAGTCCATGGTAGTGGTTTTGCTGACCCCTCTCCTTACTTCTCAAATAGTTAAAAACTATAATTTCATGGTCGCTAAGCACAAGACAACCTAAGACCACCACATCTCCCACCAGCCCTTCTCTATTGTAAATATTAAATCAAGTGAGGCACCATCACCATCCCTGGTAGGCTCAACATGAGTGGGCAATGTGCACTTTGTAAAAGACTGTGTCAAAAATTTGTCTCAACATTGTTGAAACAGCAAACCACCACCCGAGCAATGGCTTCCCGTTATCTTGCAAGGCAACTCCTGTTGTCTTTCGAACTTGAATGCAGAGCTGGTTCCGAGAAATCTAGCCCTACCCCCCACCCAGCATGCGCCCAGAGATACATATCACCTGGTAATGAGCATGCATATCACTGCCAGGTGAGGGGTGTGGCTAGGAAAACCAGCTCTCGAAATACAATGAAAACAACCAACATAAAAAGGGGAACATTTTTTCAACGGAAGACACTACTTCGAGACTTTGACACTTCTGCACTTCAACACTTCAACACTTTGACACTTCATCGACACTTCTACACTTCTAGACTTCTACACTACTTCTTCTCTTCACTTCATTCATTCAACAGAATACACATGCGCCAGAATACACATCCACGGAACCGACATTGAGACAACCAACACTGAACGAATCGTCCCCCCATCAAGTGAACTGAACTGTCGGGACGCCGCAGCTCCACGATGGTAGCTATTACAATCGAAACTCTTTCGCCTCTTTCCTTTCTCTCCTTTCTCTTCCATTTACAAACTTCTTGTCGGGTTAATAAAGTTACCTGCCACTTGACTTCGTTTTGAGTCTTAATTCTGTTCCCGAGAATACGAACAAAACCACGCTACGGTGTGTGAGTGGTTGGTCTAGCCGCCCCTAGCCTCCCAGACTCATCTGAGGTCAGCTAGAACACAAGGGGGCCTTCCTCTCATCTGAAATAGGAACGTGACACACTTGCAGCCAAGAAAGCTAACTGCATCCTGGGCTGCATCAAAAGAAGCATGGCCAGCAGGTCAAGGGAGGTGGTTCTTCCCCTCTATTATGCTCTTGTGAGACCCCACCTGGAGTACTGTGTCCAGCTCTGGAGCCCCCAATATAAGAAGGATGTGGTCATGTTGGAGCAAGTCCAGACAAGGGCCTCGAAGATGGTAAGAGGGCTAGAGCACATCTTCTATGAGGACAGGCTGAGAGAGTTGGGGCTGTTCAGCCTGGAGAAGAGAAGGCTCCAGGGAGACCTTATAGCAATCTTCAAGTATCTAAAAGGAGTTTTAAGAAAGATGAGGAGAAACTCTTTAGCAGGGCTGTTGTGATAGGACAATGGGTAATGGTTTTGAAATAGAAGAAGGTAGATTCAGACTAGATATCAGGAATTTATTTTTTTTTTTATAATAAGGGTGTTGAAGCACTGGAACAAGTTTTCCAGAGAGGTGGTAGATGCCCCATCCCTGGAAATATTCGAGGCCAGGTTGGACAGGGCTTTGAGCAACCTGACTAGATGATCTTTAAAGGTCCCTTCCAATCCAAACTATTCTATGATTCTCTATGTTTATTTGTAAGAGATAAGAACAGGGCTCTGGAAGAAGCCTTTCCATTATTTATTATTCCCCAGATGTTGAAATTAAAATATTATGTAGTTTTTACTGTAATTCACAGAAGCCTTCTTAAAAGTACTTGGATGTTTTGTGTGTTTCATCCTTCTTGCCTCAGAACCTGATAGATCTACAGGCTATGGATAGACTATTACTAATTTTTATACAGGTTCCATTGGTAATTTTTCAGCATAGATAATGAAGGGGTAGGAAATCAGACAAAGATATCTTGCCCTTACTTGTGTTTACCTAGCTGTTACAATTATGAACTGAAATCCATTTTGCTAGATTAACTTGACTGAGGTATTTTAGTATTTTAATGTGAAAGATTTCACATTTAATCCATTGTTATTTCTCTGAATATGCAATGTAATTTGGATCTCTAGGCCTTGCTCTGCTTTGCCTTGCTTTGCTTTGCTTTTCCTTCCCTGTGGGTACATTCTCGGTTTCAAAGGTGTTTCACAGATCTTCATTAGTGTTTCAAGATCATTGCTAGTTTACTCAACAAGATTAGTTACCATATTTACCTCTGAAGGCCTGTCCATCAGCCATCTCCTTTCAATATGACACTGTCCTTCAATATCATTCATTTTCATCTCCTCAGAGAAAAGTCTTTCTTCAACTTTAATTTCTATATATTTCTAGTTCAAATAACATTTTCCTAGGAACCATAGTTGTACTGAGTCTGGCTGGGGTTTGTCTGGGATGGAGTTAACTTTTTTTCATAGCAGCCCCTAGGATGCTATGATTTGGATTTGTGACTAAGTGTTGACAACACATCATTGTTTCATCTAATGTTGAGCAGTGCTTGCACAGAGTTATGACTTTCTCTGGTTCTCTCTCTGCTCTCCCCACAGTAAGTAGGCAAGAAGCTGGAAGGCAACACAGTCAAGGCAATTGACCCAAGACAACTGACCTGAACTGGCCAAAGGGGTATTGCCATGCCATGCCATGTTCAGCAATAACAACTAGGGTAGGCAAGGCTGTTTTCCAAGGTAGCCATTGCTCAGACTGGCTGGGTATCGATGTTCTTGGGGGAGATTTTAAGTTGATGGCCTTTTATCACTTTTTTCCCCCCCTCTCTCCTTCATGTATTAAACTGTCTTGTCTGAAATCATTAGTTTTTTTTTTTTTACTTTTGCTCTTCCTGTTCTCACCCTTTCCCACTGAAGGAGGGGAGAAAGTGAGTGACTGACTTTGTGGGTGCTTAGCCACTGGCTGGAGTCAATTCACAGTAGTTCATCTAAGTTCTAAAATTTTCCATATTTATTCTTTGTAGGTGTCATGTTTTAACTCCAGTCAGCAACCAAGCACCACATAGATGCTTGCTTACACCCTCCCTCCCTGTGAGGAAAAGTCATAGGTTAAGATAAAGACAATTTGTAAGAACAGCAAAGGAAAATAACAACAACAACAAGGATAATAAGAACAGCAAAATATACAAACACATGATTTCTCACCATCTAATAACCCAGTGATCATGGAATGGAACCAAGAGTGATCTCAGAATGATCCCAAAAAAAGAGAGAAAGAGAGCAAGATCGGCCCACCAGCCAACCTCCACTTAGGTATTTATTAAGATGTCTATGGTACAGAATACTTCCTTTGTCCAGTTTGGGTTAACTGTACTGGCTATATCCCTCCCAGCTTCTTGCATCTGCACATTAGCAAAATCTAGGAAGCTGCAAAAAGTTTTTGATCTTTTTATCAGCAGTCTGCACATGTCAAACCTCATACGAATTCCAAAACATGGCAGCCGCTGTGAAGAAAAGTAGCTACATCCCAGACAAAACCAGGGCAGTAAAAAAGTAGTTATCATCTAATAAAATTATTTGGATTATCCTGTCCTTACCTACCTTTGATAAAGAAAGATTACATTTTATTTAACTTTCCTTTTATCTCAAAATATTTTTTTTCTGTCTTATTTGAGATCAATGGTCAATTTTGTGTTTTCATGAGTAGTTCTTTCCTCACCCCTCTTCGTCTATAGCCTTAACTCTTAGTCCACTCCTAATATGATAAATTTTTAAAAAATATTTTTCAATGTACCTGGAATTTAAATACAACTTTCTTTAGAACATACACACATAAAAGCAAATTTTAATGGCCTTAATTCATAAATGTAAGAGGAACAAAATCTTCTAGCATGAGTTGGTCAAAGGACTGACATACAGAAATATGTCTGGCAAACTTCATTAGGACACCAACAGCACAAAAGCACTCCTTGTATCTGCCAGAACTGCTTACTGCAGTATATTGGTAGAAAATCATGAAAATCATGACTATTACTGGAAAATATATAGCTTACAAAGTATAGCATCTGTATCTTTTTCTGCCAGTTACATCCTGTGTGACTCTAAACACATTAAGACAGTTGAAGGCAATTTACATTTACCAATGGGATCATATCATGCAGAATAAATTCAATATTAATTTTGTGTGCATATGTAGACAAATTTAATCATTACTAAAAAGACAAAGTTATTATTCACAGACTGTGGAACTGATCTGAAGTTTATCCAGACTAGAGAGTGAATTTATATTGATTTTAATTAAGCTAAGGAAAGGAAAGTCTCAATGGACCAAGGATCCAATGAGTATCTTGTTTTCAGTAGTAGCTAGTAGTGAAAGGTCAGGGAAAATGTATAGAGAAGAAGAAGTAAAGGTGTCTCCTCTACTGTATTCTCTTAACCTTTAGCAGTTTACACGTCAAGAATTTCCTGAACTAGATGAATGATCATTATTTTTTTTCCATCTCCTTTTGAATTTATTCTGATGTTTAGTATTCACAGCTTACCACAGCAAGAGTTCCAAAGCTCAGCTACATATTGCATAAAAATAATTTCATTCACAGGTTCTGAAATTACCTTCTTTTAGTTTCTTGTGATGTCCCCAGTTTCAGTATAGGAATAAGTATTGAACAATTGCTGTCTTTCAATTTTATGGGATGCACGCCTCTATGATCCCTGACACTAATCACCTGCTTTCTTATTTGAAGAAATTTAATCCTTTCAGTTGTTTCCTTCAATAAATCTATGTTTTGACCAATTTTATAACCCTTCTTCACACTTTTTATAATTCTACTTGAGTAGAAGGTATGAAATGTATGGTGTAGATGATCCACATTATTCCAGTAATGTGGAGGAATACAAATGGTGTCCTACCCACACTCACGTATCCCCATTAACCTCTCAGAACAAATAGGTGGTTGTCTTCCTCTCAGATCAATATACAATTCATATATATTTACTAAACATATAGAAGGGCTATATAACACTGTAAAAAAAGCTGACAGTGATAGGTATTTCCTTAATATTTTAGAAAATTGTTCCATATTTTCTAAGAAGTATTGTTACATTCATCGCTGATCACCGGTCCTTGAAGATTGGTTAGAAAATAATTCCTAGGCCAAAGAAATAGTTTTTCTCCATTAAAAAAAAATCCATAAAATTACTACATGAACTTTTGAAAAAAACACACTTATGTTTTAATCTTTTTTTTTGTCCTTAGGCTAAAAATATCCTAACAGGCCAAACCAATATGTTGATATGAACTTTCTTCTAGTTTACCCAGTTGTAAAAGACAAAGGAGCTTGCCACACTTGCACTGGAAACCACTCAATCAGTCTAACTTCCTTAGACACATGGTAATATGTCTATGGATATTTGTAACTATGGACTCCTTTTTAATTCTGTAAAAATTTTAAATGCTGTGCTATTTTCTCTGTTCATTAGACCTCATATAGCTAAGTTATAAACTGTTGAAAAACTTTTTTATCAAAATCATAGCTGATTTTCAAAAGCTATTATTTCACTCATTATTTTAAAATTTCACTTTCTGAATGAACATATTTTGATATATTTTCTTGTGCTTGGGGAATTGGCTTCGATGAGAGTCATAATAGAGGATAATTCATTGATTATATATAGAAGTAATATATTAAAGAGCAATACTTGAAATTCTAATCTGGGAATGTAGTTTGTGCTCAGTTTTGTATTAAGAAAATCATTCAATGAATGTCGGACAATGTTTTTTGTACATGTAATTTTAATGTAAAAGAAGAACAAGGAAAACTATAGGGCACCTACCTTCCCTAAATGGGGAAAAAACTACATAGATTAATTAATACTGTTACAGTTTCTCAGCTGCAAAGTCTGTGTAGAGACACACTATATAGAAATATAGGTCAGTACCCAGTAGTTCCTCCTTTAGGAATGTAGACAAAGATATTCATAGAAAAGAAACATTCTGTTATAGCTACCACTTGCTGATCAGAATGAGACTGATCTTCACCTTGAAACATGTACATACCAAAGATGGCCCATCGTGCTCATCAAAGAGCAAATTCCATCACTGATAGTACTGTTTGAAACCTATTTATTTTCAGTAGAGACAACAAATCAATGAAGAGTGAAATAACATGTTGGACTGCATCTCTCAAGAGACATTTGGTAGATCACCATTTTCTACAAATATTTTACTGAAATCTTCCCAGTTTCTGTATATTACATAGAGATATGATTTTATATGTAAATATATACATACACATATAAAACAAATATTTACAGTTGCATTTTTTTTTTCTTTACAGATAAGGATCTACATTTAACATAGCTAAAAATTTATTCCCTAATTCTGCTTTTTGACTTCTAATACAGTTTCAGTTGAGCAGCAAGTTATTTTTTTTCTGCTAAAATAGCTCTGACCTTAATTTAACTCCATTATGGCCCTAGCAGTGGTGTCAAGGAGGGGCCTCAAGAAAAATCACAGAATGTCTAGGCAGTAAATTCTGAAAGTGAAACACTTAGGCTTTGAGCTTCACAAGAAACGGAAGAAAACCTGGACAATCGTACTGAAAGGCAGGTGTTTGTCGGGTTTTGGGACTTTATTTAATGTTTGGGATTTTTTTAATGTTTTGGAAGAGTTTTGTTTAGTTTCATTTTTTTCTAAGCAATGGTTTAATCTTATGTAATAGGTACTCTTATCTCAGCCTTGGGAATGCAGATGATATACAGCAAGTGGATTTTTCATTCCTACATTTATTCATTTCAAGTCATAAAGGCTTGATTCAAACTAATGGCATAAAAGCCTTTTGTTCAAGTGCTTTCTGTTTCAGTAACTCACCATCTCTGGAGAATAAGCTAATAAATATTTTAATTATTTAATTTCTGCCATTATATGTTGTTTATTTTTAAGTTAAAGTGAAATTGCATATATTGACCCCCTGCAAACCACTATATTGATAAAAAATAAACTGTATGGATTTTCTTCTAGCATTGTAAATTTAACTAACTAAAAGTCTTTTCAACTGGTTGTCTTTCCTCTTGAGCACTAGTTTTCCATTAGGTCTGGCATTGTCAATCAGATAATTTACATTTTTCTAAATATCCTTAGGATATTAAAATACTTTCTTATATTATATGCGTATTAATTATAGGGGTTTTTTTTAATTCCCAGGTTTTATTATTATTACTTCATTATTTTCCCTCAAATATTCCTGTTCCTTAGACAGGCAACATTTAAAAGAGATGAGAGCTCCAGTGTCACTTTTTCATAATTATGAGAACAAACGTATCTTTCCTTCTGTTTTGTTTACCATCCTTTGATTTTATGTCTGAGAGGGTATTGAGTTAAAAGGTATTTTTTTTCAGTCTATTATGATGCATTTATGTGTGCATTTGCAAGAAATTAGTCATGGGAATAGTAGTTAATTCAGATATTAAGTAACAGTAATTTTTAATTATTTTTTTGAATAGTAAAATCCACAACAGTATTTTGAATGGCAGTTTTCTCTTCCAATGTTAACAGCTAAAGGTCCCCTGATGTAAAAATATTCCTGGGCTATCTCTTTTACTTTCAGAGATCGATGTCAGTTTAACAGTTCAACCACAACCCAAAAAAAAAGATAAAATACCTATGAAACAGAAAATAACCTTGCAGTTAAGTGCTTAGAAGGCCAGCATCTGAAATACTGAAAAGCCAATTACAAGTTGAAGTCCAGGCTATGCCACACTTAGTATATGAGAATATCTTAAGGATGGAACAGCTAATTTGTTTTCCATCCTTGAATTAATAACAATCATGCAGAAAAGGATGTGCAATACATATGAGGTGGCTATAGAATTCTGTTGACAATGGGCAGTGCTTAGGTCATGAAACAAACTCATAACATCCACATTAGTTTTGCCAGCTTTCAGTTTTCCTACCATTTCACACTGCTAGTTCCAGGGTCTTATCAATTAAAGTGAATCCTTCCCTCCTATTTTCTGTTCCACCCATGGGATTATTTTTCAGAGAATACTAATAATACCTAAGTATTTGGATATACATTATGCCTTTCACTGGCACTCCAGAAAGATTTTGAACGCATTATCCTCAGTGAATTTATATACTGGTCTAATCGTATAGTTTGTAAATGATGTACTATGAGACTTCATGGACCTGTCTATGCAGAAAAAGCTCTTGAAGTGGATAACCTTTGTGATTTTACCTGCTATGAATAGACTGGCAAATAGGAAATAGTTGTGAGTATATTGAGTTAGAAGCAGAGAGGAAAACATGATCAACAGGCTTCTGGTATATCTTGGGAGCAATGTTAGGAATGCAGGTCATTCATACAGTTGAGTAAGACATGAGGATGTGACACAAAGGAGCTTAAAATGGAGGCTGAAGAGATAATTTATCTAAATTCTTTTTGTATTTTAAATAAAAGTGTTAGCAGTAACAGATCGTTAGCTGTCATTTTTGTGTATATTAAGTCATGACTTGTGATGTCCTTACTCTGTAAAAATAGTCTTGTAAACTGTAATTAATGTTATGTGTCTACTCATACATGTGTAAAGCCACATCTCCTGATACATTCTAATAAAAATATTTTTACCTCAGGGATATCTAGGGAATTTTGCAGCCAGGTGACTTACAGAGTACTTAAAGATGATTTCTGGAAGAAATATAAAAAATTCAGGTATTGTACATAACATACTCTCATCATTCCTTTAAACTATTGTGTCAACTAAAGAGAATGTATGTAAAAACAGCAGAAGAATATGCATAATGTAAAGGAAACAGAGACTGTCTGTTGCCCTGTCTCATGGGTAAGTCATATTTGGAAAGGATTGGAGATAGTGATAGACTGTGCAGTAGAATGGTCTGTACTATAGTTTACAATAAATACAAAATGATATTAGAATTTTTATATATCTTCCTAAATAAACCTTGACCTTTAATAATAGAGACAGTAATAGGAAAAGGCTAAACCAGCCCACTGATCTAATACAGTAAAATTTATGATTCATCATCAGAAAGACTTTCGTTTAGAAAGAATACACGTCCACTGAAGTTACACTCAGGAAATTCTTAATTTACAAAGAGGCACTAATGTACCATTTGAAGGCAAACTATATAAAGACATTAAGTAATTATGAGCTATTCAACAAAATAAGAGATGTTATCTAAGCAACTGAATTAGGAAAGCATATGGTTATAAAATTTAGAAGAAATTCATTTCAGTCATTCCTTTCCCCTTTGTTCTGCATATCAAAAATATTCTAATAATATTTATTGTAAGGAAACAACTTTTTAAACTGACATCACACATTTCCTTCTAAGATTAACCTGTGCAGTCCAGCTGGGAACATCCCCTGTCTTCGCAATTTTTTGTTGAAGCTCTAGCCCGTGAGGTGGGACCAGTTCTCCTGGTTATATGATCCCAGATAGCCTAAGATTACATGTTGAACAAATGTTAATGTCAAATTTATAGTATGAAGATTATGTAAAGAGAACGAAGTTGAGTCAGTTATCCAGAAACAAAACAAGACAACTCTTAAAAGTACATACACTTTGTTTCTGATCCACATGGTTCAAACAGCTAATAAGTTGTTGGGGTGCTTCTATAGTCATAGTTGCTGCAAAATAGTTCTTGTGTAGATGCTTGTTTCTCTAAATGCACTTCTGCAAGGAGGGTGAGATTTTTCTTAAGGCCTATGGGACCACCACACAGGCTGACACTTCTCCCCAAAGACTTTGTGTTATTCAGTCAGTCTGGAGAAGAGAAGGCTCCAGGGAGACCTTATAGCAGTCTTTCAGTATCTAAAGGGGGCTTATAAGAAAAAAAGGGAGAAAGTCGTTAGTAGGGCCCGTTGTGGTAGGACGAGGGGTAATGGTTTTAAAATAGAGGGAGGCAGATTCATACTGGACATAAAGGAAAAAAAAAATTACAATGAGAGTGATGAAACACTGGAACAGGTTGCCCAGAGAGGTGGTGGATGACCCATCCCTGGAAACATTCAAGGTCTGGTTGGACAGGGCTCTGAGCAACCTGATCAGAGAAAAAGCAAATACAGATAGAAGACAACTTTGTCCTTGCTCTACCTTAAGGCATGTAAAAGCATATTCTGAAATCACTGTGTACATAGTGAACATGAAATACAGGGAGTTTCAGAGAATTTTTCTTGAGGCCCTGACTTTTAACTCTCACCTGGAGATGCACTTCACGTTACTTATGACTACAAGAGGATTTAGACAACTTATAAGCATGTATGACAGCCAGCCAGACATGTTAGTTGCATTATTGCAGGATCTGTTTTGGCTTTGGTTTTTTTGGTCAAATGTCTTTAGCAGTATGCAAAGAGACTCCGCAAACAGGACATACGCAGCTAAATACATAAAGCATTTAATTACTGACTAACACAAACAAAAGAGAGCTAAGATTTAATAAGTTTTAGGCCAACCACTAGTGCTCACCACACCAACAAGGCACCTAAGGAGCCTTTTTTGGCCTGGCAGGTGTCAGTTAGAAGAGTCAGAAGTGCTTTCTCTGGAAAGGACCATCAGTGCTGCTGAGAACATTGACACTGATGAAAATAGATTTCTCTGTTTCCCTAGAATTTCCAAAATATAATAAATTTATTTCAGATTATACCTAGGAAAACACATAAAAATCATATTAGTAAATCAAAAGCAGTTTTGTGAACTGTTGCTTTCAGTTCGAAGGAAAGATTCCATTTTGTAAAGTGAAATGAATTTTCAGAAAGTGCCACAGCAAATTGAAGATTATCCCTGTTTCTAAAATGGCAAAATAAAACTTTTTTTTACTTTTTTGTTTGTTTGTTTGTTTTTGGAAGTATAGCAGAGGAGGGAATTCCTCCTCAAATGAAAGAGAGGAAAGCAGGAAGTACATGTTTCTTCTAGCACTGCCCTTTATCCTTTTTAGCATGAGGTAGTGAACTGCCATGGCAACTTCTGTTTCAGTACTGAGATACACGTACGTGATTAGTTTTTGTTTTTTATCATTAGGTTTTCATAATAACTCTCTCTTAAGTCACATAGCATGCTAGTTGTGCACATAAGTGTTTTGCTGATTTAAATTCTCATTGTATTTCTTTTATATAAACGCAGGAAAAAAATGCATTCCAGCCTTAGGCAGAACATTAAACATTGTACTCCAGTTTTATTTTCAGAAAATAAAGATTTTTTCCATGAATTATTTGAGTGTTTTATTTAATACACTCTAAAATAAAAGAACAAACAAGAATAATTAAATAACAAAACCAAAATACCCTAAATAAAACTTGGACCAATTTTATGTCTAGTTTTGTGACTGTAAGTTCTTGAATATACTCCATAGTACACCCCAACTATTTCTGAAGAGTTGTATTTCTGTGTTTCTGACTAAAATACAAATTTGATACAAATATTTTCATTTATTTCATTCCTTTTTAGGTTTTCTGCAGATTATATTTTATGTTTACAAGGTATGATAAATAGATATAATTACCAAAAAAAAAAAAGAAAGAAAATAGGATGTAGAGACTTAACATTTAACTGCAATGAACTTTGAGAATGAAAAATAAATACTAGGGAGGCCAAGAGTTCAGAGGTAAAAGGGTGGGGTTTCTGGAAGGGGATCTGAGTCATAAAAATTCAAAAAGATTTTAAAGTTTTATGTCAGAGTCTATTTACCTCTGACTTCAGCTATAATATCCTGAGGTCTATTAAAAGTAAGTGAGAGAGTCTTACTGTATGCTGTTTAATGAATTAGGACTCCTATCTTGCTGCCAGAAAGGTGAAAATGTCAGCTCAAAATGTTAACAGTTTCTTCCCATTTTTAGTATATACTTTGGTTTAATTCATAATACAATTCCAACCTAGAATAGATTGAAAGTTGCTCCATGTGTGTTCTCATTCTCTTCTGCCTTTTAAAATGAAAATCTGCTTTCCTAGATTTCAGCAGTCTCCCAGCTCATCACAAAATTATGTTCCACTTTGATGTTCACAGGACAATGACTGAGAAAAGAAAGGTGGTATCTGCTTGGTGCTGCCTAATCAGAACCTGCCTAGAGCTGAGTTAATAGTGAATTTTATGCAGTATCAGAGGACTAATATTTAAGGGAAATATTACAGTGTAATGTAGCTACAAAGAACTCACATTTTCAGCATACTGTGCTCAATATGGACGGGTTTCACAATCTTTGACACTGAGCGTGGTCACAAGTTGTGACTCCAGCTTTTAGCATGGTTTTGTGATGAAAGAATGTTATGTCAGTCACATATTCTTTAGGCATGGAAAATAGCTCTTTCAGCTTATGAAAACGTTTCATTTGCTTGAATTTTACTGCTCAAATCTAAAGTTTCATTAGTGTTTCAAATATTTGGTATTAAATGTATTTTTATCTTTAAATCCTGATCTAAAAAAGAAAATCTTCTTTTGTTTAGCATTTTATTCTTGACTTATTATATTCTTCAGTATCAAATTAACTGTACGAGTATGACTCAACAACTTCCAAAGTCTTTGATGTTATATTTCCCATTCTTATTGAGATCTCTAGGTCTTAACAAATAGATTCATAGTATGCCTTAGTAATATAAACAGAGTTAGACTTTGTTCTTTGTCTTCAGAATTTGATTAGGATTTTGTGAGTTTTGTACTACTAAAACCTCAGAGCCTATTTCTGCTCTCTTCTGGGCCTTCCTGACTGACAGAGCACCCCAAGTCTTTACTTCTGAGAGCTCGGTTTTACACAACTGCATTAAACAATCTACCTGAAGCTTGGAAACTATAAGCATGCTATTTGCATAAATATTGATTTACTTTTTCCCATTTCACAGTTTACTCTCAATCTGGCTGTTCTTGTACAAATTCAGTTCAGGAAACAAATAAAAATTAAAACCACATATAAATAAATAATGCTCTTGCTGTTTTTCTCTAAGGGCTATTAAAAGCAATGATTGTTAGAACACCTCAGTCACCATAATCCTTCCACAGTTACTGTATTCTCTGTAAATGATTAATAGAACAAAATGTATACAAAGCTATCTGTGTCCAATGAGAGATACTGAAAACCACACAGTTTATAATGTTGGTATTTGTAATCATATATATAAATGTGATGGGTTGACCTTGGCTAAGGACCAAACTTCCACCTAGCTGCTCTCCCACTCACCCTCCTAAACAAGGCAGAGAAAATAAGATTAAAAAGCTCATCGATCCAGATAAAGACAGGGAGATAACCCACAAATTACAATCATGGGCAAAACAGGCTCAATTTGAGGAAAACTAATTTAATATATTGCCAGTTAAAAACAGAGCAGGTTGTTGAGAAAGGAAGACAAGAAGATCAAAATGATGTCTCCCCTCCTGCCCTTTTCCCAGGGTCAACTTCACTCTTTCATTTCCAGCTCCTCTACCCCCAACCATGCACAGCAAAAGGTGGAGGAAATAGGGGGCTGCAGTCAGGACATAGCACTTTCTCTGTGCTACTCCTTCCTCCTCTCACTTTTCACCTGCTTCAGTGTAAGTCTTCTCCATGGGCTGCAGTCCTTCAGGATAAACCTGCTCCAGCATGCGTTCTCCATGGACCACAGTTCCTTCAGGTAATATCAGTCTCCTCTGATGTGGGGTCCTTCATGGGCTGCAGTGTGGACATCTGTTCTGGCACAGTCCTGCACCGGCTGCAGGGAAATACCTGCTCCTGCATCTGAAGCATCTCCTCCTCCTCCTTCTTCACTGACTATTGTGTTCCCTCTACTGTAATTTTTTTCCCCTTGTCCTATGCTTGTCTGATATTTTTTGTGCCTGCTGTTTATCACCCTTTCTTAACTATGTTTTCCCAAAAGCACCATCATCTTGTCTGAGGGGCTCTTCTATGCCCAGCAGTAGGTCTATTGGAGTCAGCTGGAAACAGCTGTATCAGGCATGGGGCTGGGCTGCCTCTTCTCACAGACACCACTCTGCAGCATCCCTGCAGCCAGCGCCTTGACACCTACACTCAATACAACACGAAAGTATATAATTAAGCTCTTTTAAAGTCTTTGTAGTAGTAACACCATACATATGCATCACCTAGTACATTACTATAGTGTGAAACAAAGTAAGAATAGAAACCTAACAGATTAAAAAAAAAAAGGAAAAAAAGACATCAATAGCATTAACAGTAATAAAAAAAATCAAAAAAGAGGTAAAGAGATAACTATGTAATGAAGTCCAGATTCACTGTAAAAAATCCTAAGCAAATTAAAAAAAAATCACAAAAAAAAAAAGGAAGTAGACATTGTGAAAAGATGTAAAGGAAAATCGGATATCTTTCTTTTCAAAAGAGTAAAAAAAAAGACACTTCAACATTTACCTTGTAAACTTGAAGAGTTACTAGTAAAGATTTCTGCCATAAGTTACCCTGAAACTTGTTAGACCTTACAAACCAGTGTGACCTAAATGCTGAAGAAAATGGTGAAGATAGTGTGTTCAGGCTCACACAGGTGTAATTACCAACTGCTATAGCAGCTGGAAGAAGAGGGGAGCCAGCAGAAGTGGAGCTTCTTGAAACTCTGATGAGTAATTATTCCTATGTTTTCCTAGAAACATTACATTCCACCCTTGGTGGTTATTTTGATGTACCATTTTTTTTGTCAGAACAGAACAGAACTCAGTGTATGGAAACACAGAACAAGCTAAAAAGTTAACAACACTCATAGTAAAATTATTCCTTTTAAATTGAATTAAGGTATGTAGATGACTTATAAATATTCAAATATCTCCAGGTTCTCTATTACAGAAACTTACAGCAGTGTATGTCTTCATAACAGAATAGATGAAAACCTTCAGTGTACTTTGACAACAACCACTGGTAATCTCCAGTCCTAAAACTTCAGAAATATTCCAATGGTCCTGTTTTGGAGTCAGATTTTTAAATAGAATTTTATTTGGACCTACTGTTTTCCATATTAACATTAGGTTTTAAAGTCATGCAGATATTTATGTCTTCATTAAAATAATTTTTATTTGCTTATGCTAGACCAGGTCTTGCATAAAGACCATAGCATTTTACAGGCTACTGAGGAAGCAGAACTTTACAGCTGAAAGCATGTTAGCTCTAGATTGAAATATCATTGTTAAGGGCAGATTAAAATAAAGTCAGTAATCAGAAGAATAAAAAGAAAACCATTAAAATTTAGTATTTAATATGACTTGTATTAATAATTGACATTGTTTACAGAAACTCACTCTGATTTGATGCCCATATCAGCTGAAGGACCTGAAAAAAGTATTCCAGGCAGCAGAAATTACATGAAGATGGACTTAGAAGATGGCACAGATGGCATTTAGATACTCTCATTTTCTAGACATTAAGGGTGACTTTCACCTCCAAGTCCAAAAAAACAAGATGTGGGAAAGTTGGTAGTTACATGCAAACTAGTTGTCTACAATGCTTTTATATTTAATGAAGATCTAAGGCTTTATTCAGTTGCCAGTATGTAAGGGTGGTAATGAGATTTGGCAGGATCAAGAATATCCCACCTGACATGAAACTTATTCCGAAAGACTATGGGTTTTCCATAGGTCCTGTCTCGTATTTGTCGACCCTGAATACCCCAGAGCATCTTGGATGCCATTTGATGTCAATATTTAGATGTCTGAATTGTAGTCCTGAGCAATGCAATAGACAGAACACAGAGAGCTGCTCAGTTCATACTCAAATAGACACTAGGTATGAAGTTATTTGTGGATTTTTAGTGTTGTGTGAAGTGCCCTAGGTCACCACAGCTATAGACCTGGCAGACTCCCACAGGAACGAGGAGTCTTCCTCACACACCTCTAACACCATTTTTAGGTTGAAATGCAGGATCATCCAGGGGTATTTAGTTGTTTCTATTGACTAAGACAGGGAGATCACCAGAATTTTCCATGCTTGCACTGGGGAAACTATGAATCCCAAATGAAATTTTCCTGAATAGCTCCAATGTTTATTCATTGTTGATTTGCCGTAAGAAAAAACAAAACAAAACCAAACCCACAACCCTTTCTTGTGTTATGCCTAGAGTAATTAAAAAACAACAATTACTCTTTTTTTTTTTTTTTTTTACTCAAAGACCTGAAAGGTCTACTGCTCTGCTTCTGTTGCTTGTTTGGAAAGGATGTTAGGACAGAAAACAACTAACAAAAACATTGAGATCTCAGCTGGTGATCTGGAGCAATAGGAAATGCATTATACCTAGGTAGGAAATAGCAACCTTTCATTCAATAGTTTCCAAAATTATATGTTGAGAATTTTGAATCTTATTTTTCACTGGTTTAATTGAAGAAAAAAAATACTAAAGGATATATCCTCAAGATAATATGCAGGATTTTTTTATTCTTTAACAAACAGGCATTTTTTACTGAAAAACTGTGACACTGCTAAGTTCCTTACCAATTTTTACATTGCAATGTGCCCTGCCATGAGAAAATAAATTATATGTGTGAAAGGTGATTAGACAGTGGCTTGAAAGTAATATTATATCAGCATAGCAGAGAGTCACAGGTCATGTCCACACTATGCAATAGAGGAAAAGGGCAGACTTCCTTAACCAGCCCTGACTGATTCAGCTCTGCAGCAAGCAGCAGGATAGTTATATCCCAGCTGTATTCTGTTTGGGCTGATTAATCATGCTAACAGGGATATAGTGTTACTGGGACTGAATCATAAATACATGCAGAGTGTTATGCTGCACCATGGAGAAATGATTGCTTACTCTAACGAGAACAAATATCTCTATCACAATACTGTATTCTGCAGCACAATCTTTGTCAGTTTCTAAGAGGAGTTTTGCAAGGATTTCTTTCATTGCAACAAAATAGATAAGGGTGGGGGTTATTTTTGTGTTTTGTGGGTTTTTTTAGCAGGAAGTATATGTATGTTTTTAATAAAATAAATTATAGGATATCTTAATTGGAAGTGCACTTTGGAATAATCTGATAATTGTTTCTTCAAATTTTAGTGTTATTTGCATTAACATGTGTTTACAGTTTGTTTTGAATAAACATACTTCTGATGTTGCCATAAAACCTCTTATGTTCCAGAGCTTTAATATGTATTATTTTTCAAAAACAAGTTATTTATGTTTCATGCAGGTATGTAGTAAAGCAGATTCAAAACTGATTTTAGAGAAACATGTTTCTAATAAAATGGCATGGAGGAAAATATTCTTTCTCCTCTATCTGAAGAATCATCTTTGGTGCTTTCTTTATTCTTACAATACCGAAGTCACTGAATTGCCACATTAAATTTCAATGTACTTATTACACTCTTACCATCATATGCTCAACCAGGTAATTTCCATTGAAAGTAAAAGAATTACACCAGTTTATAATAGCCAAGTATTCTCGTTTTATTCTCAGTCAGTTTATAGTTGCCCATAAAGCATTCTCACTAGATAAGGATGACTTCTCAGAGTTGGGGAAATATGTTTCCACTGTGGAGGCTGAATCCTGGGAGGTACTACAAATCCAAGATTAAATATTAGGAAATTTTTTTTTACAATGAGAATGGTAGAACACTGGAACAGGTTGCCCAGAGAGGTGGTGGAGGCCCTATCCCTGGAAACATTCAAGGCCAGGTTGGATGGGGCTCTGAGCAACCTGATCTAGTTGAAGATGTCCCTGCTCCTTGCAGAGGAGTTGGACTAGATGACCTTTGAAGGTCCCTTCCAACCCTAACCATTCTATGATTCTATGATTCTATGACTTGAGAAATACTCCATGCCTGTGTATTTCAAACTGAAGTAAAACATATTGTTTGTGAAATTCGTACCGTAAAGAGAAATGGATGAGTGTTTTCAATATGCAGTTTAGACTCCAAAAATAGCAATAGCCTAAATTAGTCTCTGACAGACATCAGTTCAGAAGACTAATCTCTTTCTTCACTGATTACAGCAGAAACTTAGCACAGCAAGCTATCTGAGTGAGGTGATTAATTTAGGTATCTATATTTGTGATGTGAATGTACTTCAGATTCTAAATGTAAGTTTTTAAATTAGTGCAGAAATTCTCAATTATAATTGTATTTAGAGATGATTATTCTTTTTGTTTTATTATGGGTTATTTGAGATATGAATGAGTCTTTCTAAACTCAATGTCCATTGACTTAAGATTGCTAATGTGTGATAAAGTTCTAACACAGTATTTATGGGAATCCCAATGATCTTGCTCTGCAAGGTATCACTTTTCACCCAAGATCCACAACCTACAGCCACAATCTACAATCTTACATATTAAACCAATTGAGAAGATCTCCTTCTTTCCTTCCTTCCTTCCTTCCTTCCTTTCTTCCTTCCTTCCTTCCCTCCTTCCTTCCTTTCTCCCTTCCTCCCTTTCTCCCTTCCTCCCTTCCTCCCTTCCTCCCTTCCTCTTCTCGCCCTTGAAAAAGTACTTTCTTCCTTCCGTTATTCCTCTTTTAATGTAACAAAGTTCTGGCTACAACACTTGTCCACATTTAATTATTTCTTGTGACTGCAGCAATTGACGCATAGTTTGAATCATAGAATCATTATAGGTTGGAAAAGACCTTTAAGATAATCAAGACCAACCATTAACCTAGCATTGCCAAGTCCACCACTAAACCATGTCCCCAGGTGCCACATCTACACATCTTTTAAATACCTCCAGGGATGGTGACTCAACCACTTCCCTGGGCAGCTCATTCCAATGCCTGACAACATTTTCAGTGGAGAAATTTTTCCTAATATCCAATCTAAACCTCCCATGGCACAACTGTAGGCTGTTTCCTCTCATCCTATCACTTGTCACGTAGGAGAAGAGACCAACACTCATCTTGCTACAACCTCCTTTCAGATAGTTGTAGAGACCAATAATCTCTCCCTTGAGCCTACTTTTCTCCAGACTAAACAACCCCAATTCCTTAAGTTGTTTCTCATAAGGCTTGTGCTCCAGACCCTTCACTAGCTTTGTTGCTCTTCTTTGGAGACACTCTAGCACCTGAATGTCTTTCTTGACATGAGTGGCCCAAAACTCAGCACAGTATTTGAGATGTGGCCTCACCAGTGCTGAGTACAGAGGGACAATCCCTTCCCTAGTCCTGCTGGCCACACTATTTGTGATACAAACCAGGATGCTGTTGGTCTTCTTGGACACCTAGGCACACTGCCGGCTCATAGTCAGATGACTATCAGACAACACCTCCAAGTCCATTTTCACCAGGTAGCTTTCCAACCACCCTTCCTCAAGCCTGTACCATTGCATGGGATTGTTGTGACCCAAGTGCAAGACCCAACACTTAGCCTTGTTAAATCTCATACAGTTTGGCCTTGGTCCATTCATCCAGCCTGTCCAGATCCCTCTGTAGAGCCTTCCTACCCTCAATCAGATCAATGCTCCTGCCCAACTTGGTGTCATCTTCAAGTCTACTGAGGGTCCACCCAAGTTCCTCATCCAGATCATTGATAAAGGTATTAAACAGAACTGCGCCCAATACTGAGCCCTGGGGGACACCACTTGTGTCCGGCCACCACCTGGATTTAACTCCATTCACCATAACTCTTTGGGGGAAATTCCACCTTCAACAAGAACAGTATTTGTCCTGATTTCGACTGGGATAGAGTTCATTTTCTTCTTGGTAGCTTATATAGTCCTGTATTTTGGATTTAGGGTGATAATAATGTTGATAACACACTGATATTTTAGTTGTTGCTGAGCAGTACTTACAATAAGTCAATAATTTTTCAGTTTCTCATACTACCGTGCCAGTGAGGAGGCCGGGGGTGCACAAGAATCTGGGAGGGGGTACAGCCAGGACAGCTGACTCAAACTGGGCAAAGTGATATTCCATACCATATGATATCATGCTAAAAAATAAAATTAGAGGGAGCTAGTCAAAGAACTGTGACGGTTGCTTAGGGACTAGCTGGGCATTGATCAGCTGGTGTTGAGCAATTCACTGTGCATAATTTGATTTGTATATCCTTTTATCATTATTAGTATTGTTTTCCTTTCATTTTCTGTCCTATTAAACTGTCTCTATCTCAGCCTATGCGTGTTACCTTTTTTCCAGTTCTCTCCCCTATCCCACTGCGGGGAGAGTGAGCGAATAGCTGTGTAGTATTTAGCTGCCTCCCAGGTTAAACTAGAACACTATAACTTGAAGATTATGGAGTGGCAAAGACAATCACCATCTATCTTGTTAAGACAAGTCTACATTTTTCAAAGTTTCTAACAAACTGCATACTAAATTCCTGAGCCAGAGCAGAACAGTTTTATAACAATTCAAATGGTGATTCTCATAATAACAATTCCTTTAGGTCCCCTTACCTTTTCAATGTTTTGGAAATAGAATTGTTCAGATAGGCTGGTACCTGCAGTCTCCTGTCCTAATTATAGTCATTTCCTAGTGTTAATAAGGGGAAAAACTAAGCTCTTCTGAGCTTAGACAATTGTACACTGCTTATACAGTGCCAGATGTGTGCAAAGCACACTAAATTTTACTAGTGCCATAATATTTGTTTTGGAGTTTCCTTAGTAAAATAGAAATTATACACATTTTATAGGTCTATAAATATATAACTTTGATAAAGTATACTAATTAAGTTTACCAAATAAATCAGGAACATATTTAAAAATGTATGAGGAGTTACCTACTTGCATATATAAATTCACTTAAAAAAATGTATATGTCAATATAGAAACTAAATTAAAGCTGTATCTCTAACCTACAATCCTTCTAGCTTTTATGTATATTTTCTTTATTGTCAACGAAATAAACCTTTAGTAGAAACTTATGATAATGGAAACTTTTTTCTACAGTAAGTTTTTTTCATTGTTAGTAGTAGCAAAATTACATAAAAGATCTGAAAATATCACATATATTAATATTTAATGAACTGTGATTGCTGACTTCTTTTTTTCCATTGTGTCGTAGTTCAGCCCCGATCGGACCAGACTACGCAGTCTCTCTCTCACTCCCCCACCTTCCGAGAGAACAGGGGGAGAAAATATAAGGAAAAACGACTCGAGATTTGAGATAAGGACAGGGAGAAATCCTTAAAGTTACCGTCACGGGCAAAACAGACTCGACTTGGGGAAAACTATTCATTTATTACTACAAACAGCAGGATAATGAGACAGAGAACAAGATAACCTCCATCCACCCCTCCCTCTTCCCAAGCTTAACATTATCTCTACTACCTTCCCTCCCCGAGCGGCACAGGGGGAAAGAGGGAATGGGGGTTGCAGTCAGTTCATCATATGTTGTTTTACGCCGCTGCTTCATGGTCGGGGGAAGAACTCCTCACATTCCTCCCCTGCTCCAGCGTGGGGTCCCTCCCACGGGCCACAGTCCTTTGTGGAACTGCTCCGGCGTGGGTCATCTCTTCCACGGGTGCAGTCTCTCCAGAACAGCTGTCCCAGCAGGCCCTCCACGGGCCACAGCTGCCTTCAGGCATCCACCTCCCCTGGTGCGGGGTCCTTCACGGGCTCCAAGTGGATCTCTGCTCCTCCGTGGACCTCCATGGGCTGCAGGGGGACAACCTGCTCCACCATGGTCGTCACCACAGGCTGCAGGGGAATCTTGGCCAGGAGCCGCATTACTCCTCCCCCTCCTTCTGAACTGACCTTGGCGTCTGCAGCCGTTCCTCACAACAGGCTGGCAGATGTCTCTTAGGATCTTTTTTACATCTCATTCACTTCTCATCTCCTCTCCACTTCTTGCAGCCGGGCTGGACCGAGTCGGGCCCAGTCGGCTGCCTGGCGAGAGGCCAGAGGGTGAGGCCTGCAAGGCCCATGAGGCCTGCGCCTCCCCCTCTGCGCCTCTGCCCCTGCTCAGCTTCTTCACATCTTCTCTTCTCTCTCTTTTTTTTTCTGTTTTCCCATTCTTAAATACGTTATCGCAGAGGCGTTATCACGAGACATTCTGCTACCAATCGGCTCGGCCTTGGCCAGCAGTGGGTCCGCCCTAGGCCTGGCCAAGTCCCCTGAACAAAGGGGAGCGACTTCTAGCAGTTTCCTACAGAAGCTACCACCTTAGGCCCCCCCTACTAAACAAAACCACAACACATTGTAATTTTCATACTGTAACCAAATTTATTAACACAAAAGGAAATCACATTTGGGAAGGTGCAGGAAAGGAAAGGAAGGTGCAGGAAGGTGCAGGAAGGGAAGGTGCAGGAAGGTGCGGGAAGGTGCGGGAAGGTGCGGGAAGGGAAGGTGCGGGAAGGGAAGGTGCGGGAAGGGAAGGTGCGGGAAGGTGCGGGAAGGTGCGGGAAGGTGCGGGAAGGGAAGGGAAGGGAAGGGAAGGGAAGGGAAGGGAAGGGAAGGGAAGGGAAGGGAAGGGAAGGGAAGGGAAGGGAAGGGAAGGGAAGGGAAGGGAAGGGAAGGGAAGAAACAAACCTTGAAGCAGAAATCCATTTAACTATGAAGACATACATAAAGTTGTTGGCAATTTCATGTTATTCTGTTCTTAGATTCAGTTTTCTAGTCCTCTTTTGCATTCACAATGCCTATTCACAAAGCCTCGCTAAAATTTTCCTAGGTATGGGGATAGTGTCTTCTTCTTGTATGCAAGTAATAGCCATCAGCATCAAATAGAGCTACATATTCATCAAAGGGAGAAAAGACTGTATTTAAGGCTCATTTATTCTTTTTGTACATGGCAAATTTCCACATCCTTTGCCATAGCTTAAACCATATTGTAATCCTGAGATTGCTTGAGTAGTGGGCTTATCACAGTGTATGCTGAGACTGCTGTTCTATGTATTGCTGTCTGATACTATTCAGGTGTCAGGGGATGCATTTAATTATCTTTCTCTGGAATAATAAGAACAAAGATTCAGACAAAGAAAAAGCATCATGATAATACGTCCTTGAGGGATTCCTCTAATGGTTGCTACAATGTTTTATATTATTCAAGTAGCGCAAAGGTATTCAGATAACAGTGTTATCCAGAACTTACAAATGCTTAAAGACAGCAGGGAATATTTTTACTTCTTGCTGTAGCCCTAGCATAGATACAGTGCAATGAGATATATAACCTTAATACACACAGCTCAGTCTCACTGCTGGAAGAATGCTTATGTTGTTACCATGATTCTCAGTAACTTCAGGTTGGAGTAAGATGTGCCTGCCATGACTTCAGGCATCTAAATCGGTATGAAGGGCACTGTGGTAGACAATCATTAAGATATCAATGTAACTTTTGCCCTCTTCCTCTGACTCTTGCTACTTACACATCTTTGGGAATATCTCTACAATCCTGCATAGCTCTGATACAATTTCTATTTTTTTTGTTTGTAGTGAATAGTACCTAATAATACAGATATTCCTATTGAAGCTAATAGTATTTTTGTCAATGGTGCAAAATATCCATGAGATTGTATCCCATACTATCCTTAAAATCAAATTAGTGATATATGGTTTGGGAAAGAATATAATGAGGATGAAAAACTGGACAGACTGCAGAGCTCAAAGTGTTGTAAGTAGTGCTGTGAAATCAAGTTGCCTATTCATTTTCTGTTGTGTTATTTGCAGAAAAGGACCTAGGATCCCAGTGGACAAGTCTGCAGTGTGTTTTTGCAGGTGAGAAAGTCAGCTTGGGCATGCCAGGCTGTACCAGCCAGAGTAATGCCAGCATGTCCAAGGAGGTAATTGCTCCCCTCCATCTGGCACTTGGGAGAGTAGTCTTGACCTCCCCAGTGCAATAAGGATACTGATCTACTGGAGCAACTCCAACCAAGGGCCACCAGGATGCTCAGGGACTGGGATACATGATATGTAAGGAGATGCTGAGAGCTGAGACTAAGCTAACGGGAGATCTAACTGTGCTTCAGCTACCCAGTGGCAATGTAGGGGAGATGAACTCATCTTGCAGGTGCAGAGTCCTCTTGAAGGTGCACAGTGATAGGACAAGAGGCAGCAGACACTTAAATTGTCATATGGGAAATTCCAATTAGATGTGGAGATTTTTTTACCATGAGGGTGGTTAAACACCATGAGAGGCTGCTGGACAAGTTGTGGGACCTCCATCCTTGAAGATGCTCATAACTCAGCTGGGCACAGCCATGAGCAACCTGATCTATATTGGCCCTTCTTTGAGCAGGCAGATGGATCAGATGTTCTCCACATGACCACTGTACTCTAACAGAATCTAAGACTATGATTTTATGAAAAGTTTCAAGTTTGGATTAGTAAAAGACATCCCTTACAATATGATAAGAGGAAAAAAAAAGTTGCCATTATTTCTAATTAATTGATACGGCATTTTTTTGCTGTTTAGCTAGAATATAAACATAAGTAACTGATTAAATATTCTGTTCCTCAGAAAAAAAATAAATGTGTAACTTTGTTTATTTTAAGCCTGCAAACTACTATATTCTGAATGTTAGAAAAAAACCAGTTTTCTAAAATGACTTAGAGTTAACAGTGATTTAGTATTTTCACAAGAAAATTGTAAATAATGTAAAGTATTTTCTGTCCCTAAAAACTTGTTGAAAAATTTTATCATGTGTATTCTTGTTAGATATAAAGGTTGGTATGCTAAAATCAGTGCTGTATTTTCAAATTTTTTTCACAATTATTAGAAATTAAAATAAGAGTTTGAGTATGATTTTCAGAATTGGACCGTAAGTGAAGTATATGAAAATGTATGTAAAATGCTGGCACATATGAGGTAAAATTTTCTTCTGCTTCCCTTTAATCATGTTCCAGCAATTTTCCAATTTACTTCTTTCTTCTTTTGTTATTACTAATAATTCATTATTTAAGTAGTAGTAAGCTAGCAGGAAGTTATGAGCCAGTAATCTTTGATCTTTTGTTATAAATAATTTAAGCCATCAATGTAGACTAAGCACTGCCCAACCTTATTAACAAATTGAGAATAAAATAATATGAGATATATAAAGACATTGGTTGTGTTATCTCACCAATTTTTTAGATGAGTTTAGACTTTTAATCAGTTACCAAAACCCTCACACTCGTAGTAAATGAAATAAATATAGTGAATAGCGTTTTGAGTGCTACTCTGCAAATTAAATGTGCCCGTTCTACTAAGGTGAACTGAACCAGCCCTCTAGTTCTCTACATTTAGGCAGAACTGCTCGGATACTACAGATGTAAGATATGACACATCCCAGCTGTAAGTCTTTGTCTGTATCTGGAAGAAGAAAGCTTTAAACTAGTATTTTCATTATTTGTGTTATCACTGAGCTTATAAATAGTAATCGATCTAGATGACTGAATATAATTGGACATCCCATAAGATTAATATTTTAAGATTAAGCCTCTTTGTTCACTGGTCTACAGTATGTATGTCTTAAAAATATATAATTCTTACCTTCAGAATAGTATGATACTGAAAGGAGTAAATTACCAAAATTTTCAAAAAGCCTGCACGCTTCAGCACTCTAGAAAGCACTAGCCTCCACTCCAGTAAGCCACTGCTCAGATCAATTTTAAATAGTAGGTGCTTATAATTAATTTAATAAACATCCTAAATTTGCCATTATGAGATTTTGAGCATAACAATAGTTAACATTAATTTTGGTAATAGACAATAGTCATTTTTATGTACGTCTTCATCTTTGTGAGAGTGAACAGATATCATCAATTTTATGTAACACTATGTACTTCACTGCTCAGGCAGACATTAAGAAAGCCATAGAGTCACAGGATGGTTGAGGTTAGAAGGGACTTCTGAAGGCCATCTGTTCCAAACCACCTGCTCAAGTAGGGCTTCCTAGACCCAGTTGCCCAAGAGCACATCCAGCTACCTTTTCAGTAGCTCCAAGGATGGAGACTCCACAACACCACTGGGAAACCTGTGCCAGTGCTTGGTCACCCTTACAGTAAAAAAGTGTTTCCCTGTGTTCAGAGGGACCTGCTAAGTTTCAGGTTCTGTCTTTTACCTCTGGTCCTGTCACTGGGCATCACTGAAAAGAGCTTTTCTCTGAATTCTTTGCACCTTTCCTTCAGGTATTTATATACATTGACAAGATCCCCCTTGAGCCTTCTTTTCTCCAGGTCGAATAGATTCAGTTCTCTAAGCCTTTCCTCATAGGACAGATGCTCCAGACCCTTAGTCATCTTTGTGCCTCTTTGCTGGACCCTCTCCAGTAGCTCCACGTCTCTCTTGCCCTGAGGAGCCCAGAATTGGACACAGCATGCCAGGTGTTACCCCACTGAGTAGAGAGGAAGGATCAATTCCCTTGACTTGCTTATTGCAGCCATGCATATCATTAACCTTCTCTGTAGCAAGGGCACATTGCTGGCTCATGTTCAGCTTGGTATCCACCAGGACACTTTCTCTGCCAAGCTGCTTTCCAGCTGGATGGTCCTCAGCATATACCAGTGCATGAGGTTGTTTCTCCTCAGGTACAGGGTTTGGCATATCCCTTTGTTGAACTGTCAGCCCATTTCTCCAGCCTCTCAAGGTCCCACTGGATGGCAGCATGATCCCCTGGATTATCAGACATTTCTCCATTTTGTGTCTTCTGCAAACTTGCTGAGGGTACTCTCTGCCCCAACATCCAGATCATTAATGAAGATGTGAAACAGGACTGGACCCAGTATTGACCTCTGGGGTACACTACTGGCCTCCAACTAGACTTTGTGCCACTGATCACCACCTTCTAGGCCTGGCCATAGAGCCAGATTTCAATCCACCTCACTGTCTGCTCATCTGGCCCATACTTTAACAGGTTCTCTATGAAGATCGTATTTGAGATAGTGCCAAAGGCCTTACTGAAGTCTAGGTACATAACATCCACTGCTCTCCTTTCGTCTATCAAGCCAGTCATTTCATCATAGAAGTTTATCAAGTTGGTCAAGCATTACTTCCCCTTGGTGAATTTGTGTTGACTATTCCTGATGA
The DNA here is from genome assembly GCF_036417535.1 of Chlamydotis macqueenii. Classification (NCBI taxonomy): domain Eukaryota; kingdom Metazoa; phylum Chordata; class Aves; order Otidiformes; family Otididae; genus Chlamydotis; species Chlamydotis macqueenii. Next base: position 140,429,914 of record NC_141556.1, on the reverse strand, counting down.
TTTTCTTGTAATTCATGTGCCTGGAAATGGTTTCCAGGATTAGCTGCTCCATCAAACTTTGCATGTATCAATTACATACCTAAGTAAATTGCATTTTTACATACATAAGTCAATTACATACTTTGTAAAGTATGAAAAATTGTATTTGGTTGAAATTCTTTGAAATATAAAAGAGTTCTTATCATTGAAAATTTAACATTTAGTTCTAAAATATAAGGTTGCAGATTTACTGGATAAATTCTCATCCTACAATATATTGAGACACAAATTTACATGACCTATCTCTCAAAAATATCAGTTAATAAATCTTCTGGTGTACAGCATGACGTTCAATCACATGTTGGCATAGAAACTAGGCTCAGCATTCTCTCTAGTAGACAGAAAGCAGCACAAAATCTTTAATTTAATACTTGCAAGCTGTTTCTCTTAACTGCCTTACACACTGCAAAGTGGTTTACTGTCTAGAAATACTTACAAGAAACTAAACCAAATAAATCTTGATGACTATAATTCTTATCATGAATTCTTGCTGGCCTCTTTCAAAAATAACTATAAAAGATTGCAATTGAGGGTTTGACTTTGCTGTATATTTTGCCTTTATTATCACTTCAATTCACATACTGAAATCTCTTATTTAGTTCAAGGGATCCTTTAGAGTTAAGCTAATTTGATCATTAGTGGTAAAGTGAATGTTGCTGATGCTTAGAGTAATAATACATAGGAAACCATAGCAAAACTTATACATATGTATAGGTTACGTGATTTTTTTTTCAAAGTAATTTCAATCATTCTGTTTTTATTCAGTTTCAGTAACTCAAGCGTGACAATATTATCCAAACACTGTAGTGTAGATAGACTAAGTATAGAAAACACTGATATGCTGTCTCATCAATTTTAAGTAAGTTAAACTTAAGTAACTTATGTAAATACCACCAGTGATATGGAGACCAAAAAGTGCCTTTATTACAATCCTGTAGTCAGCATAAGATAGTTAGACAAATCAAGGCAGATAAATTCAGTCTTCACTTTCAGAAAAATTCTTCCAACTGTACAATTGCAATCTGTAATTGTATTTATGCTATAATATAAAAGACAACATGTAAGGAAATTTGTAGAATTTATCTCATTAGTCCTAGCTAGGTATCTGAGATCTCCTGAGAGCTTCTTTATGGACAAAATTCATCCACCTGTTTAAGATCTGTCTATGCAGAATGGAATTCTAAAGCTATGTTTATGCTCATAAATTGACCTGCAATATTTTCAAGGTGGTATACAATGTCTGAGAACAGCCAAATCTTGCTTTCGGCCAAAGCAAGCTTGTGCTCCCTCAGACCTGGGAAATCAGGCCCCTGATATGATCCTGGAGATATTGCTCCCAGGATCACTAATTCCCAAGAAGCAGGTGGTACAGAGCCAACTGAGAAGCTATTTTACCTGTATAGCAGCTGGTTGCTGCTGGTTTCTGTCAGTACTAAGGAGTACACAAGGTTTAATTTACTGTTGTGGACATTTACTTACAAAGTTTGTTGAAGAATATTTGTGTCTTTAATGTGACTTCAAATTCTACTATCTATTTTTGATTGCTGTCAAACAGGAAAGCTAGAAAAAAAAACAGTCAAAATGTCTTGATTGATACATGTTTTCAAATATATATTTTGATTATGTCCAAACCAAATAGGAGTGAATTATTCTGATTGTAGCATCATGGATCAAGTTCAAGGCTCTTTCATATATATGTAAGAACTCTTATAAAAATTGGAAGTGAAATAGAATAGATTACTTTTAATAATTTCACAAATAATCAATGTTTTGTGTTAATGGTTTAATAATTGTTTTCTTAATTTTTAAATACTCATTAGAATAACGGTGATTTTCAAGTTAGATGACAATAACATACATTTTTATTAGTAAAACAAAATTAGTATACATTTTTATACACACATGCATACATTTTTTTTCCATGTTTAAAATAGGAATTAATAGTGTCCAGGCCACATATTAGAGAAAGGGAGAGGTGGAGAGTGATAAGTAGTAGAAGATTAATTTCTGCTTTAATATGAAAATATTCCTAAATTTATTCATCTCTATTCCTGTGAGAGACTGTGTCGAATGTTTGTCTCAACATTGTCGAAGCGTTAAACCATCACCTAAACAATGGTACATCAGTCAAACCATAGGACTGGAGTCTTCCTGTTTTCCTGCAAGATGATTCCCTTATCTTGCAAGCCAGTCAAGCCACAGGACTGGAAGCTTCCTGTTTTTTCCTCCTATTTTCCCACAAACCTGAATGCAGAGCTGATTCTGCAAAATTTAGCCTTACCCCTACGTATGCGCCCAGACCCAGGCCAGAAAAACAGAGGGGCCCAGAGACGGTATTGGGCATGCGTATCACCGCCAGGTGAGGGGTGCGGCCAAGCAAACCCGCTCTTGGAATATGTGACGTGGATAAGACGAACGATAAAAGGACAGAAATGACCGACATCGGATGGAACGTTTCCCTCACCGAGTCAACCGGACTGTCGGGACGCTGCAGCCCCGTGGTGGTAGCTATTGCAACTGAAACTCTTTTCCCTTTTTCCTTTCTTTCCCTCCTTTCTCTTGCATTTGCGAACTTCTTGTCAGGTTAATAAAGTTACCTGGCGCTTGACTCCATTTTGAGTCTTAATTCTGTTCCCGAGAAATACGAACAAAACCATGCTCCGGTGTGTGTGAGGTTGGTCTAGCCGCCCCTAGCCTCCCAGACTCGTCTGAGGTTGGCTAGAACGGAAGGGGGCCTTCCTCCCACCCAAAATCGGAGTGTGACAATTCCTTAGTATGAAAGCAGACTGAAACTGGAGACAAGAAACAGTGTAAAAGGAAATGTTGTCATATTGAGACACGAGGATGTAACTATAACCCAGTAAATAGTCTGCTTTTTCATTCAGATTTAAGTAAATATTTGAAAGAGATTTTGAGCTTTCCTTTACATTGATTTTATGTGGAAAATAATTACTTGTGTTTGTCAGGGAAACAACTTGATTACATATCAAGTAATATCAAGATTACATATCAAGAGGGCTGGAGCACCTTTCCTATGGGGACAGGCTGAGAGAGTTGCGGCTGTTCAGCCTGGAGAAGAGGAGGCTTCGGGGAGACCTGATAGCGGTCTTCCAGTACCTCAAGGGGGCCTACAAGAAAGGTGGGGAGAGGCTGTTCAGCAGGGCCTGTTGTGATAGGACGAGGGGCAATGGTTTTAAAATAGAGGGGGGTAGATTTAGATTACAAATTAGGAAAAAATTTTTTACGATGCAAGTTGTAGAACACTGGAACAGGTTGCCCAGAGAGGTGGTGGATGCCCCATCCCTGGAAACATTCAAGGTCAGGTTGGATGAGGCTCTGAGCAACCTGATCTCGTTGGGGATGTCCCTGCTCCCTGCAGGGGGGTTGGACTAGATGACCTTTGAAGGTCCCTTCCAACCCTAACCATTCTATGATTCTATGATATTTGTTGTAGTTCAGCCTCAGGCGGGGCCAGACTATGCAGTCTCCCTCTCACTCCCCTACCCTCTGAGAGAATAGGGAGAGATAATATAACAAAAAAAAGGCTCGAGGTTTGAGATAAGGACAGGGAGAAATCTGTAAAGTCACCATCACAGGCAAAACAGAATCAACTTGGGGAAAACTATTCATTTATTACTAAAAACAGCAAGATAATGAGACAGAGAGCAAGATAACCTCCTCCTACCCCTTCCTCCTCCCACGCTTAACATTATCTCTACTACCTTCCCCCCTGCCCCGAGCAGCACGGGGGGGGAGAGGGAATGGGTGTTACAGTCAGTTCATCACACGTTGCTTTATGTCGCTGCTTCACAGTCAGGGGAAGAACTCCTCACATTCCTCCCCTCCTCCAGCGTGGGGTCCCTCCCATGGGCCACAGTCCTTCATGAAACTGCTCCAGCGTGGGTCAGCTCTTCCACGGGGTGCAATCCCTCCAGAACAGCTGCCCCAGCGGGCCCTCCATGGGCCACAGCCTCCTTCAGGCATCCACTTGTTCCAGTGTGCGGTCCTTCACAGGCTGCAGGTGGATCTCAGCTCCTCCGTGGACCTCCATGGACTGCAGGAGGACAATCTGCTCTGCCATGGTCATCACCACTGGCTGCAGGGGGATCTTGGCCAGGAGCAGCATTATTCCTCCTTCTCCTTCTTCACTGACCTTGGCATCTGCAGCTGTTCCTCTCATAAGAAAAATTATTCACAACAGGCCGGCAGATGCCTCTCAGGATCTCATCCACATCTCATCTCCTCTCCACTACTTGCAGCTGGGCTGGGCTAAATCGGGCCCAGTCAGCTGCCTGGTGGGAGGCCAGAGGGTGAGGCCTGCAAGGCCTACAATGCTTGCACTTCCCCCTCTGCCCCCGCTCAGCTCCTTCACATCTTCTCTTTTTTTTTTTTTTTATTCTGTTTTCCCCTACTTAAATACGTTATCACAGAGGCGTTATCATGGAACATTCTGCTACCAATTGGCTCGGCCTTGGCCAGCAGCGGGTCTGTCCTAGCCCCAGTCAAGTCCACTGGACAAAGGGGAGCAACTTCTAGCGGTTTCCTATATAAGCTACCACCGTAGCCGTCCACCTTAGCTGCCCCCCCCACCAAACAAAAGCAGAACAATATTTTAAAAGTTTAAATTACGTGAAATGTACAAAAAAAAAAAGAAAACTATGTTTGATCTGCTATTATTTTTTTTACTTTACAAGTGTACACATGCTTTCATGCCTTCTATGACGGGGTGACGGCATCGGTGGACAAGGGACGAGCAACAGACATCATCTACCTGGACCTGTGCAAAGCATTTGACACTGTGCCGCATGACATCCTTCTCTCTAAACTAGAGAGACATGGGTTTGATGGACGGACCACTCGGTGGATAAGGAGTTGGCTGGATGGCTGCACTCAGAGAGTGGTGGTCAACGGCTCAATGTCCATGTGGAGACCGGTCACGAGTGGCGTCCCTCAGGGGTCTGTGCTGGGCCCGGCCCTGTTCAACATCTTTGTCGGCAACATGGACAGTGGGATAGAGTGCACCCTCAGCAAGTTCGCTGATGACACCAAGTTGTGTGGTGCCGTCGACACGCTGGAAGGGAGGGATGCCATCCAGAGGGACCTTGACAGGCTGGAGAGGTGGGCCCGTGCCAACCTCATGAAGTTCAACCAGGCCAAGTGCAAGGTCCTGCACCTGGGTCGGGGCAATCCCAGACACAAATACAGGCTGGGCGGGGAACGGATTGAGAGCAGCCCTGAGGAGAAGGACTTGGGAGTGCTGGTGGATGAGAAGCTTAACATGAGCAGGCAATGTGCCCTTGCGGCCCAGAAGGCCAACCGCATCCTGGGCTGCATCAAGAGGAGCGTGGCCAGCAGGTCGAGGGAGGTGATTCTCCCCCTCTACTCTGCCCTGGTGAGACCCCACCTGGAGTACTGTGTCCAGTTCTGGAGCCCCCAAGACAAGAAGTTGCAGAAGGTCCAGAGGAGGGCCACAAAGATGATAAAAGGGCTGGAGCACCTCTCTTATGAGGACAGGCTGAGAGAGTTGGGGCTGTTCAGCCTGGAGATGAGGAGGCTCTGGGGAGACCTGATAGCGGTCTTCCAGTACCTCAAGGGGGCCTACAAGAAAGATGGGGAGAGGCTGTTTAGTAGGGCCTGTTGCAATAGGACGAGAGGTAATGGTTTTAAAATAGAGGGGGGTAGATTTAGATTAGAAATTAGGAAAAAAATTTTTACCATGCAAGTTATAGAACACTGGAACAGGTTGCTCAGAAAGGTGGTGGAGGCCCCATCCCTGGAAACATTCAAGGCCAGGTTGGATGAGGCTCTGAGCAACCTGACCTAGTCAGGGATGTCCCTGCTCCTTGCAGGGGGGTTGGACTAGATGACCTTTGAAGGTCCCTTCCAAGCCTAACCATTCTATGATTCTATGATTCTATGATTCATTCTTTGAGAGACTCAGTTTTTATTGCTTGATTTGGTTCATAGTTATTGATAGGATGCAGTACATAATTCCAGCAATCAAGGCAGTGTCCACTAAAAGATTAAACCCTATCACACATAAAATCTTCTTTCTTTCATTGTTTTTATTAACAAAAGCACTCTTATATATATTGCAACACAAAAGTCCCCAGAATGCTCATGGTCCAGGAAAATCAAATACAGCATATACTTTATCTGTGGAGTAAAGGAGAAGGAAAATAAGATGAAATAACTGAATCTTGGGAAAGCTCAGCTGTGACAGCTCCAGGAAAAACGGCTAAAGACATCTATTTTGCCACCCTACACAGTAGTTTAATGCTCTTAATGAAACATTGTAATTAAAGAAACAGTATAACAGGAGAAGGTTATGAATATTTGTTGTATTCTCTGAAAGATTTTTTTCTTATATTGAAATTACTTGTACTGTGACAGATAAAACACTAATAGTTTATACATCGTATCATTTTCAGATGTACAAGGTTTGCCTCAAGCCACAAAAGTGATTCTCCAAATGATAAGAAACACTTCTTATAGGTGAAAGACACTCCAGGTACACTGAATCCAAGTATGTAGTTGACTATAGAATGATTAGAAAATTGGAGTTCACTCATCTCTCTTGAACCATGAGGCAACACAGGAACCATGATTCCCTTTTGTTAACTTCATAGATGATTGCAGCTCTTAGGGTAAAAAAAAATATGATTGAGTTACAGTCCTTTAATATTTCATGTTGTTTCAGGAGGGTATCTACACACTACACAGGTAGTTCCTTCACGAGCTGTATTTACATTGAGTAAATTCTACCCAAACAATTTAGGAATGCAAGCACATTACAAAGTATTTTTTTTAGTCTGCATACTTTTGAAAATCCTGAAGCCTAGCTTAACCACGAACACAATGGCTCAAAGACGCTCAAAGATTCTTGTGAATTCTCTGGTCATGATGGTGTGAGGGAAGACAAGAGCAGGAGAGCTGTGAAATGGAGTAGGAGGAAATGTTCCCATTATCACAGAACCTTACCATGAAAGTATAGGGTAGCATTGGCAACAACTGTTAATAGCTCTTACCTGAAGTTCCACCCAGCTTATTCCATTTACTGCTTTTGTAGACCATCAGAGTCTTCCACTCTGTTCAAACTCTGCTCCAACATTGTCTTAGCAACTTGTTTGCACTTGGATATTAGCCTAATCCGTTACTAGAGATCATCTTGTGTGGTGGTTTAGCCCGGATCACCACACAGTTTCTCACTCACCCTCACCCTACCCAGCTGGACGGGGGAGAGAAATTGGGATGAAAGGAAAACTCATGGGTTGAGATAAAAACAGTTTACTGAAATACTAAAAACTACAAAGATAACAGAATATAAGGATATTAATATAAATAAAATATACAAAATGAACAATGTATGATATCTCACCACCCGTTGTCTGAATGACCGACGCAGCCCGTCCCGAGCAGCAATCACGGAAACGACACTAAGCAGCAAGCAAAGAGGGGAGAGCAATCCAGCAAGGTAGAGGGAACAATGCCAGCAAGCAAGAGAGAAGAAAAGGATGCCAAGGGTGCCCGAATATGTGCCAGAATGGAATGAATGCCCCCTCCTATGGGCAACCCCCACTTATATACTGAGCATGACATTTATGGCATGGCATAATCTCTTTGGCCAGTTTGGATCAATTATTCTGTCTGTCTTTTGCCCAGCTTCCTGCATCTGCACATTAGTGAGACTTGGAAAGCAGGATGGTGTCCTTGGTCTCATTAACAACAACTCTTATTATCAGAGTGTTTTTATCAACATTTTTCACACACGAAATCCAAAGCACACCGGCTACTGAGAGGAAAATTAACTCCATCCCTGCTGAAACCAGGACATCTTCTTACACAGCATCCTTTTAAATTCTAGATGAATAAGAAGGTGTTCTGCATACCAAGTTTTATTACATTCAGACAGGTCATAAATTGCATATATACCCCAAATTTTCATTCAAAAATATCTCCTTGTGTTCTATTGAGTGGAGTAGAAGAAAATGCAATCAGATCCATCCTTTAATAACTTGCCTTTGTTTACTATCTGGTATGATTGTGACAAATAACTTCATGATTTTCTCACTGGTGACAGTAAAAAATAATATATCACAGTCAGTGGAATTGCAGAAGGATAAAGAAAGTCTTTGAAACAACTGGAGACATTCACGTTGTCTTCAGAGTGAAACGACACTGGTACTACAGTACAAGAGATTCTTGGTTCAAATGACTTGGCTTCTCAACCTCTAGAGTCAGTTCAGAGAGATAGTTTTGCCACTACATGGGAAATATGATCAATAACTCTCTACCTCAGTAAGTGAGCAGGATGATGAAATGTTATTAAATTGTTCAGAGAGTATTTGTGTTAGTCATGAAACTAAGATCCCACTTGACACTGGAATCAAAGCCTTTAAGGTTTTCCATTTAACACAATGAGTTTTAGTTTAGGCTTTGGAAAAGAGACTGAGATTTTGTGTGTGTGTGTGTGTGGATATCTTTCATGAATATCCTTCACTCTATTCAAAAGTCACAAGCATTTTGAAAAAAAAAAAAAAAAGAGTGTTGGGGAAGAGATAAATTACTATGACAACACTGAAATATAAAATACATTGATTAGCAAAGGCTGAACATCTAGAACCCAGGAAATAAATGTGCCAATTATGCTATAAGCCACTGTAAAATGCCTCCTCCTAGCAGAGGTAGTGTGCTTATTTACAGATTCATCAGTAAAGCATAAATTTGCAGACTTGAATAATTATTCAAAAACTCCACTGAGATTTTATCTTGCTGTTCATTGCTCTGTAGTACATTTGTTCCAAGTTGTAGTATAATATAATGCTCAGTTCATTATCTACCTTCAGAATAGGTTATTATAAAATGAAAGTGTGCACAACAGCATTTAGCAAAATCATTCTCCTTCCCCTTAGAACTGTAGCAGCTGTGTAAATGTTTATTAATGGAGCTCCTATATGTCATATTATTTATTTACCCAACAATGCTGCTTGACAAATATTTACTGCTCATCAAAATACATAGCTTGAACACCCCAATTTTTGTGGAAGTTATAGATAGTTTTAATGCTATTTCTCATGCAGCAAAATACTCTGAGGACTGCAGAAGAACATAACAAACATGATAAGATTAATGAAAAAATATATTCAATTATTATGAATGAGTACTTAGTGATAAACCTTGACATTTTTCATTCAGTGTTCTTCAAAAATATGCTTTCTACTAAAACAAAATTGACACTATTCACATCTAGGACCCTTAGGTTGATAAATGAGGTAACTTGAGTAATCTCATTGGCAAAGCAGATAGATTCCATCCAACTTCAGCCAGATGTCACTGTAATTTGAAGACTGTTCCCTCCAACTGGCCTCCAGCTGAGATAATCTCAAGAATGACCATTATTTGACATTAAGGTATTTCTCAAACATAAACTACAGCTGAACAGTAGCTTATTTTTTACTAGTTCTGGTTTTCCACTTGTTCTTTTTTTTTCCTCTGTTTTTATGATCACTGTACTTTATCAGTCTTACCTTCAGAAATGTCCACCTTCTGTAAGATTTCAGCAAGATTTTTTTTTTAACCTATTTTCTTATTTTCTGTTTTCTTTCTAGACCTCACATTCCCCTCTCTTCCACATTCAACAGTGCTGATTTCATAGCTTCCATCTTCCGTTCATACTCTGTTATTCCATTGCTGTCTGGAATTGCTATTTAACACTTCTTTTTTTTCTTTTTTTTCCTTTTTTTTTTTTTCAGTTTTGTAGTGTGTGTGAGTTGATACTTAACATTTGTTACCCAAGACAAACAAAAGTACATGGACTTTTTATTTTTTATATATTATTTGAAAGTTAAGGTCTTTGTGAATATTTCCAGCTGTTGAGAGTTCAAAAACGTAATTAGGCCAATCACAACATAATGTTCTTAAAATACAAAAATTAAGAAGTTGCCAAATAGCTCACGTATTTGGTAGATGGCTATACATACATTTCCTAGTTCTAATGCTACAGTCAGCTTTTGAAATATTAATTTTAAATCTATATTCCTAGATCTTCTCTGATAAAAAAAAAAAAAAGAAAGAGCTTAAATGGTACTTTACTATTACAAAACAGTTCAATACAAAAGATTCTCAGCAGATAATAAGGCAGTAGCTACTACAGTAGCTATTACTGTAGTAAGCTGGGTGCTTCTCCAAGCATGCTTCTTTCCAGGGGTCTCCTTCACATTTTAATACAGTCATTTTAAATAATACACTTGATTACATTTTTATAGCTAAAGTATTATCTGGAGTTTATATTGTATACTCTTTAACTCAAATTCAATTTGTTCTGCAAACAGAATTTTTTAATGTAACTGATTAACAAAGGTTGAGTTAGGTCAAATTCTGTTGACACAATTTGGAGCTGTAATTGGTTTCTCTAATTGGTAACTATAAACTGGAATGTAATCAGCTCAGAAAAAGTACACTCTGTGCCATTAACCAGTAAAGCTGGGGATCTCTTGGGAAAGCTTTGCAAACTCCATGCTACAAACAGGACTAAAAGTCTATCAGTTTCTGTTCTGCTGAGAAATTTATTTTGTAGTACCAGCCATACAGAAGTGTGATAACATATTTTTTGTCAAATAGCAAAAAATAATATTAACAGTTTTACCTGGATTGGAAAGCCTTGACGACTCGACTTCAGAGAATGGATTTGAACATTATATCCTTTTCCTAACTGTAACTGAAAAATCAGCTTTTGGCTATAGTAGTCTTGACTGAAATGTGATGACATTATAGAATCATAGAATAGTTTCTGTTGGAAGGGACCTTTAAAGGTCATCTAGTCCAACCTCCCCTCCAAGGAGCAGGGGTTTCTCCAACTAGATCAGGTTGCTCAGAGCCCCGTCCAACCTGGCCTTGAATGTTTCAATGGATGGGAACATCTTTTTATGTTGTTTTTTTACGTGCATCTTTTAAATATATCTCTCTATAGTTAACAAAATCATACAGAAATGAGGAAAAATCAGGGAATTTTAAGTCTGAAAAGCTTTATGCAAACTCACTACCAACAAAATAAAGTACCAGGTTGTGTGGAATGATCAAGTATGTCGTGCACTCTTATGATATAACTCACAGAAAATGTATATGACCACTTCCAGTGACTGATGCCAGACTGACCCTAATTTATGAAGTGTCATAATCTGGAAGTAACATTGTCCGTATGACTACTAGTTGAGGATACACTATTTCTTTGCAGAATTCATAAATTCTTTGAACATGCAAATAGGACTAGAAGGGAACTCAAAACGTCATCTACTTTGACTCAAAGCAGGTTCTGCAGCCAGATTGGATTGTCTGGTGGATTTTTGCCTACATTTTTCCTACACTTTCAAAGACAAAGATTACAAAATAGTCTTAAAAATACCTTGATTTTATTATGTCTTCCCTTCCCTTCCCGCACCTTCCCTTCCCTTCCCGCACCTTCCTGCACATTCCCTTCCCACACGTTTCCGCACCTTCCCTTCCCTTCAATTTATTAACTCCATCATTTCATGACTGTTCTTCCATTTTCTTTCACCTTCTCAGTCAGTTCTTTCCAACTGTAGAGTCAATCTAGAACATCTTTTTTTTTTTTTTCATTTGTCTTAGTGCTCTTTTGTATCAAATAACTGTTAACAAAGCCTTTAAAATGGGGAGAAGTGAGGCTGGGATTTACAGTCATAAAGCCTGACCAAATACAGCTGACTACGTCCGAGACAGCTATCCAGTCTTGTAAACAAGGGACAAAGATACATGTTTCTGAGATGTGATGCATCTTATCATGAGTGGATGTCTGAAAATTATCAGATAAAAGAAATATTGTAACAGTGCCCATTTTTTCAGAGGAAACAGTCAAAAATAACTTAATAATATCTACACTGTGGAAATGCAGAGTTGGATGAAATGAATTCTGACTTTGTATAACTGCTGAAATATTCCTTATATTTGGATAATTAAAATCTTCATAGTTCACGTACCTTCTTATTTTGTGACGAGTTGCACCCGCAGACTCTACTGAAACTATAGGCAAAAGTTATATTTTTCTTCTTTATTTTCAATATAGAAATTTTTGCTGTTCTGTTTTTTCCTAATTTTTGCATTTCATATATAAAGAGAAGATATCCTGTTCTTTACCAATTCTTCTTCCTAAAAAGGTCTACTTTTTTTGTAGTTTTAATCTAGACAAATCTTCCTTTTATAAACTTAGAATTCACCTAAGAGGACTACTGCACAAGGAACAATAAGGGAGAAGATTACATATAACCACAGTAAAAAAAAAAGCTTATTATAATTTTTTCAACATTATTTTCTAATAAAATCTAACTTTAAAGGCATCTTTTTCAACTATTCAGCAGTCTCTTCATCCTGTGTCTCAGAAATATTTTATACACTTAACTTGAAGCACAGTGAAGGTTCTGGAGAACGGAGTATGCCCAATAGGACTGTATTGTAATTTATGCCTCCAAAGACAAGTTAGGATTCTCATTTGTTTATTTGTTTTTGTATTCTTATAATTTTACTTAAATATAAATTCACCGCATACACAATGTAGTAACTGATAAAGCACTAGTATTCATGCATGATTTTATATAAAAACACAAACTAAACTATTGCTTTAAAACTAAAATAATTTCATTCAAAATACTGAGAAGATTATAGGGTGTTGTGGAGTATCATCTCAACAGACTGAACTTTACAAAAGGTACATTTGATAATTTTTTATTTTACATATTGGTTGTGAACTAGCAGTCTGGACCAACAGGTAAGTGTAGTTCAGTCTGGGAGTTAAGTTTGTTGCATAAAAGGTAAGGTATAGTCTTCACAGTCTCTCAATACACACTTACTTACTTTCATTTAAAAGGAAAAAAAAATCTTTTTCAATGCCTAGCACTTTGCCTGTCACTTAAAAACTATAATCCATTCTAAAGAACAATTACTCAATAACGTAGGTAATCACATGCATAACAAGAAAAAGTCAACTGTAATAATTAAAAAATTAAGTCTAGTAATAATCAAAATTTAACACTAGTTTTTCTTTTTTTTTCTTTTAAGGACTGAGTGAAGATTCTTAGGTACGATTGTATGTACTTTGATGCTCTGTAAAGAAATATTCAAGTTGAAATGTTTCTGTGTTGATAGTTCTTCAGCAAAATTCTGGGTTTATTTTTGACCCTTCGTGTTGGAGGATATGTGGGGTATCAAGCAGTTGTCTTATCATTACCTGAATCTGCATCATGGTGTGCTGATTTTGACTGAAATAGAGTTAAATTTCTTCATAGTAGCTAGTATGGGGCTATGTTTTGGATTTCTGCTAAAAACAGTGATGATAATACAGACATATTTTCATTATTGCAGAGCAGTGTTTACACAGAGTCAAGGTCTTTTCTGCCTCTCATACCACCCCACCAGTGAGTAAACTGGAGGTGCACAAGAAGTTGGGAGGGGACAGAGTTAGGACAGCTGACTCTAACTGATCAAAGGGATACTACATATCATATTGCCCCTGCTTCTTACAGGGGGTCTGGACTAGATGACCTTTATAGATCCCTTCCAACTCAAACTGTTCTATGATTCTATGATGTCATGTTCAGTGTATAAATCTGAAGAGGGAAAAGAGGGAAAGGGAGATGTTCGAAGTTATGGTGCTTGTCTCCTCAAGTAACTGTTATGCGTGATCAAGTCCTGCTTTCCTGGAGATGGCTGAACATGTGCCTGCTGATGGGAAGCAGTGAATATCCTATTTTGCTTTGCTTGCATGTGTGGCTTTTGCTTTACCTATTAAACTGTCTTTATCTCAACCGATGAGTTTTCGAGTTTTCTCACTTTTACCCTTCTGATTCTCTACTCACCCACCAGGAGGCAGTAAGCAAGAGGCTATGCGGTGCTTAGTTGCCGGCTAGGGTTAAACCATGACACATGACTATGGCAAACTTATATAAATTGTGAACAATTTTCTGCAGGAAAGCAAGAACTTCCCCCCCTCCCCCTCACCATGGACACACTATCTAGTTTCTAATTTCTGCCTTAGCTTAGGTATTTTAGATTTTCCTTTGTTTATTTTGTTGTTTGGTTTTATTTTGTTTTTAAATTCTACTTTGTGTCTTCTGTTTCTATTTTGTGACTCAATGAACTTTTCTGGTGGGCATAAACTCTCCTTGTAGGCTCCTTAAAGACTTTCATTTCCCACTTCAATTTTCTAAGTCCCCCAAAGGAAAAGTTCTCCAGGGAAATAAAAAGGGAGTTGCAACGTGGTATATGTGATGGTTTAGCCCGAGTTACTACAGTTTCTTGCTCACTCTCCCCCTCTCCAATGGGAATGGGGGAGAGAATTGGGAAGAAAGGAAAACTCATGGGTTGACATGAAGACAGTTTACTAAAATAACAAAGGAAAACTACAATAATAACAGAATATAAGGATATTAAAATATTCAAAATGAACAATGTACATTTTCTCACCACCTGATGTCCCAATGACCGATACAGCCCATCTCCAGCAGCTATCACGGAAACAAAACCGAGCAGCAAGCAAAGGAGCTAAAGGGAACCAGCAAGGTAAAGGGAACAATGCCAGTGAACGAGAGAGAGAGAGATGGATGCCAGGATGGCAGATATCCGCCCTGCAATCCCCACTTATATACTGAGCATGACGTTTACAGCATGGAATACTCTCTTTGGCCAGTCTGGGTCAATTATGCTGTCTGTCTTTCTTCCAGCTTCCTCCATCTGCACATTAGCAAGACCTGGAAAGCAGGACGGTGTCCTTGGTCTCATTCACAACAACTCATATCATCAGGGTGTTTATCAACATTCTTCACACACCTGCTACTGAGAGGAAGATTAACTCCATCCCTGCCAAAACCAGGACAGAATATAATAAGTGCTCATACTGATGACTTATTTTGACACATTTTAGATATGCTTCCTCAGTGGTACTAACTGTATATGAAATATCTACAGATTTCTGAAAATTAAGAGTAAAACTTCCTACTGCTGAAGAAAGAAAATAAAAACCATGTAATGATATTAACAGGCTCTGAAGATAGCTTTAAAATACCATATCTTTCAGTGACATAAGTCATCTGATGTGTGCACTGCAATATTGCAAGGGAGTAATGACAATGAAGTGCTTAAATGTAGTTAATAAAAAACTTCAGAATTTTGAAAGTCGTAGTGCTCTTTGGTATCTTCATATACTCTGTAGTTTAACAGAGACATCCATACTAACAAATGAATACACCTCTGTGAGTCTAGTTGATGTGAAGAGTGCAGTTTGAACTGCATTTTTTTAAGTGAAGGGTAATACATTAAAATAATTATAATATAAATGTACAGTTACAGAAGGTATTTTCATGATGCTGTTTATTAATTTGATGATCGGTTTTATCAAATCTTTCTTTAAATTCAGGACTCAAGTGTTAAATGAGCAAAAGAGAACAGATTTTCTAGAGTAGCATAGCAACATTTTGTTATAAGCCTGGGGCCATCTAGTTTAGAGAGTAGTCATAGCCCAAAGAGAAACTGTAATTGAAAGTAGTGTCTGACAAGGTGTATAAGGTTGCAGTTATTATTGGTTATTTTTTTGTCCCTATTTCTCTATTAGTCTATTCTTATAAGATAGCAAACATGTAGGGACATGTATATTACTGAATCAAACTCTTGAAATGTCTATGTCTAGTGTTACTGTGTAAACATTTTGGTGTAACTAGACCACACTGAAACGTCTTGTTCTGAACTACTAACTGAATCCTGGCTAGCATTTAAACTGAAATCTCTTGCTTTTTTTTTTTTGCTAAATTCCTACTGAAGTTGATAGAAGGAAAAAGGAAAATACTGCTAATAATCGGTATTTTTCATGTGACGATAACATTATTAAGTAATTTAGGCATTGGATGCTCAAGGTGAATTACTTTCAAAAGGTTCAAATTTTCATAAAGAGTCAGATCTTCTGTCCTTATTGAATTAAGCCTCTTCTAAACAGGATAATTATAAAAGTATATACTCTCCTTTTGACAAAAGTAATTATTTGTAAACTGGCATATTCATGTGTGTATTTAAAATATAAAGTATTTCTAATTCTTAGATTCGGGGTGCAAATTCATATAGATTTGCCACTCTATAGGGCACAGAAATAAAATGTAATTAAGACAGAAAAGGAAGATCATAAGGGACTCTGAGAGATCATCTAATCCAACACTGTTCACTGACAAAGTCCAGTAGAAAAGTGAAATATGTTGAATTTTTTTTTTTTTGTAGAGCATTTCACATTATGTACAAGTTAGGGCAGTCTATTAATTATTTCACTTCTAGATCAAAAATACATTAGCTCTTGGGAAATTTAAGAGTGTTTTTCTTTCTTTTTTTTTAAAAAAAAAACCAACCCATTTTAAAAATTAATAAAGGAAAGGTCTTGACTTCAAATGTGTCATACTGCCTCTATTTAAATGCAAATTACATTGAAGCATCATGCCCAATCTAACAAATCAAATATGTTCTCATCATGAAGCCTCAGTAGATTTGTTTTATTTGTTCATTTCAGTTTGCCTACAGTCCTGCAGGTTACTGATTGCTTAAATCTGAAAAAGTACTGTATCTTGGAAAGTATAAACCAAACATTCAAATTCTCTTTACCTTCTTTACATAATACTAATTTGTTTGCCCTTAACTGTGAATCAAGAAAAGGCAGTGAAATATTAATAATGCCTGTATTATTCACTATATAAAACTAATGCACATAACAGGCATTTGAAGTGTTGAATGCAATAGATGTATTTCCTTAGTGCTGTTTCCTTTTACTGCTGCTTCTGGTTCATTTCATGTGTATGCATTTATCCCTAGGTAGGAGCTTTCTGGTAACTGGTGGTCTGAGGGGATGTTGTGACTCACAGTGAAATAATGTGAAATAATTGGTCACAGCATAGCAGAGTAGTATCTACAGGGATTTTCTTTTTTTTCTTAAGGTATCATTGTCAATACCTTTGTAATGCCATTTACAGTTAGACTTGATGGACTGTCTCAAAGCGGACCTCCAGATGGCACTTTTCCTGCTAGTAATAAGTAAGCCCTCATGGGCATAACCAGAACTTAACACCAATTACGCATGAAGCTCATTTGTACTATGAGTTAAGAACCTTTTAAGGTCTTATTGAAAAAAAAAAATCAGAGAAACAACAAAATAGACTCATTTTTTAATGCAATAAAATTCCTTAGTATAAATTTAACTTCTTTCAGTTGTAGCTGTAACATTTCTTAATGATTTAGGATGATTATTTAGGATCAGATTGCTTATATCTTGTGTCATATCGTCCAGCTTCATGCATGTCCTTTCTGTTATTTAATGTTATCTTTTTCAATCAGTAGAGAGAAGAAACATTAGCAATATAGAAAAGCCCTGTCAATTTAGATCAAGAGTACATAGCTCCAAATTTTATTAGAATTTGGAATTAAAATTGTGTAATGGAAACAATGACTTTTGGAAGATGATAAAAGAACTCCACACTCTGAAAGAAGTGGGGAAATGTGTCCATACTGTAAGTCTGAAAAATTGAGTGTCCTGTTTCTAAAATTTTGCCACATCTGCAAATAAACAGGACTCTTGGGGTGGGTGAGGTAATAGCGGAAGGAATAGCACCTAGGTGACATTTTCCTAGACTGCTGATGAAAGGGAAGACATTCATAAAGAGCACATTCTGCAGGCCAATACCTGTCTGTAAAGCTCATGCTGCAGCAAGATCTTTAGCTTTTATAACCAGAGGACACTCCCTAAGAAATGAGGACTATTGGACAAACAAGGGTTCATCTGACAAAGCAAGGAGAGACCATCTTTGACAGCAAGCTTCCTAATCTGAACAGCAGGGCTTTTAATGATGCTTGATAAGGGATAGTGACTAAAGAGAAAAGAAGGTATGAAGGCACATTAGAGAAGTGTCCCTCACACTCCTTATCTGAAAGGAGAAAAAGTAGGGGTCTATTTCAAGTGTAATAACACAACGATACAATGCACAAATGCATCAGTATGGGAAACAAGGAGGAATCAGAAATCCATTAATGGTGCAGAGCTATGGTCCCAGTGGGATTAGAGAGATGTGGTGAGATAGTTCAGATAGCTAGAGCACTTCACTGATGGAGACTGACTTCATTAAAAGAGCATGCCAGCTAGAAGCAAGAGTGATGCTATTCTTTAAAGGTGAGTTGGAAGGCAAGGACAGGAACAGCACAAGCCAGGCAATGTCCTCTCCAGCAGTGTGTTGCCCCACCAGGCAGATGAGCAAAGCAAGATGGATTCTATTGACAGCTTAGTGATCATCAGGCACAGTTACAAGCCAAATTCAAAGTCAAACTAGTAAGTTCAAACAACAATTAGGAATATAGACAATAGCAAGCCCAGGCTTGAAGTTAAAAGAGTCTTTGTGCAGCAGGCATAGATAGACATCTCAGGTGAGGCTGGTCAGGTCAATTAAGTCCTGTTAGTGCAGTAAAGGCTTTGACAGTACAAAGCTGGAAGATAAGGAACACTGCTTTGTGGTTGGTGATAAGCTAACAGTTTATGAATCAGCATATGTAAACCTAAAGTCCTGGCATGGAATTAGCCAATGAAATGGAACAGGCTCATAGCTGACTGGCTGGACAGTAACATGAATCTGCAGTGTGTTTTGCAGGTGAGAAAGTTAGCCTGGGCATGCCAGGCTGTACCAGCCAGAGTAATGCCAGCATGTCCAAGGAGGTAATTGCTCCCCTCCATCTGGCACTTGGGAGAGCAGTCTTGACCTCCCCAGTGCAATAAGGATACTGATCTACTGGAGCAACTCCAACCAAGGGCCACCAGGATGCTCAGGGACTGGGATACATGGTACGTGAGGAGATGCTGAGAGCTGAGTCTAAGTTAACGGGAGATCTAATTGTGCTTCAGCTACCCAGTCGCAGAGTGTAGGGGAGATGAACTCATCTTGCAGGTGCAGAGTCCTCTTGAAGGTGCACAGTGATAGGACAAGAGGCAGCAGACACTTAAATTGTCATATGGGAAATTCCAATTAGATGTGGAGATGTTTTTACCATGAGGGTGGTTAAACACTATGAGAGGCTGCTGGACAAGTTGTGGGACCTCCATCCTTGAAGATGCTCATAACTCAGCTGGGCAGAGCCGTGAGCAACCTGATCTATGTTAACCCTTCTTTGACCATTTAGATGGATCAGATGACTTCTAAAAAGCCATTCTAACCTGTATTATTCCATAATTCTGCAATTATTTTGCAATAATTAAGAATTCAGATTTATGTGATTTTCAAGAAATAACAGTGTTGATTGCCAAATAACTCATTTTGTGGGGTTCTAAGGTTTACCCTTCTCTACTTTGCACAACTGTAGAGCAATCAGTACTGGTTCTGATGATCTTTTCCAAAAATAGAGGAAAATCTGTCTGTTTGGTAACTGCTTGTTTGTTCCCATTTGCTTATCACTGTCTCTTAGGAAGCTCTGATTTCAAATAGTATTTTTGCTTTGGGTTGCACTTCCCATTATTTCTAATTCCTCACTTTGGATGCAAACAAAGATATATAGTACACATATGTGTATTAAAAAAAACCTGATTTGGGTATCACTACAGCCTCTGAGAGGTTTGAGATTGAACTGAAAGGAAAGAATTGTGATAGAAAGAAAATATGGGAAGGTCAAAGGAAATACAATGACTGCAAATACAAGTAAGAATTAAACCCAGAAAGTTGCAGCCTACGAGAGAATAAAGAGTAATAAAAGCTCTTTAATTCTACTTAATCTAATAAAAATCCTTGCCCATCTCCAAGGTGTTATTTCTGTCTTTGCTTTTGAATAGAAATTAGCAGCGCCTGACACAATTTTTCCTTTTTCTTTTTTTTTTTAATCTGTATATCTTTTTTTTATGTTAGCTCCTAGTCTTTCTCACTTTTATGAATCAAATAGTTAACTGTTTTAATTCTACTCTCCTAAGAGAATTTTTTCAGATCAATAATTGTGTTGCATGCCTTTCCTTAGTTTTTCTGTACTTCACTTCTGCCTAAGTAGAATGAGATGTTATCAGTATAACATTATAATCAATTCAATGCAATTTATCATCTTTTTAAATTTTGCAAACCTTCTGCCTATTGAGCAGCCATACTAATCTTCAAATTTTTTCCCCAAGGTCTTATAATTCATATAAGTTAAGAAATGCATAGCTGTACTTCTAATTGTTTTTCTGCTTGGTGTTTAGGTATAGTAGAATCTCCTTATTTCTACTTAATAGTTAAGTTCTTACAGAAAATCTTACAAATATTTCAATTGCATTTATTGGAAAGTGCCTTTAAGTAGATCAGTAGTGTACTGAAGGATAATGAATTATGTTATTAGCTATGTGTATGGGTATTAGAACTCAAGCCACTTTAAAAAAAAAAAAAAAAGCTAAGATCTAGAGAGCAGAAATTAAGAGTTCTAGAATGTAGCCCTGTCAATAAATGCAAAAATATAACTTCTTTTTTTTTTTTTAATATCTGTTATTTCTGCAACTATTCTAGCTGGAATACCCTTCTTCTAGATAATACAAAGATTTTAAATTAATATTGGCCCATTTCCATGAGAATCTGTTCTCATTTTGTCTAAGCTTTAGCTTATGGGCTAGCTGTTATACTTTCACAGTTTGGCTGTGATACAGATCTACAACAAATGCTACATTTGAAAGCAGGCTTCCTTACTGAAAATTACAATATGCTGTATTTTCTAGATATCCGTCCTTATAACTGTAGAGGTGATTGATGACTCTAATTTAACATTCCTATTTCTGTGATAGATACTACTTCTCAGTGCAGGCAATTCATATTAAGATTTTGCTAGCAGTCCTGGTAGGTATTGTACTTCATTTTCCCCTTCACTCAGGCCAGCAACAAATGGAAATCTTATAAAATTGTATCTAGGAGATGCTTTTTGATCTGTTTTCTTTCATCATAACCATATGCCTTGGCCAGTAAAAACCAACTGAATGGGTTTCACTGTAATCATAATTGATCACTCAGAGATTTCCATAGGCTTGATCTTGCAACCATTTTTGCTTACTGATTATAATCTTGTTCAAATCAAATATATATTAGGTTATCTTTCTTTCTTCTTCCGAATGCTCAGGTTTTACAGCAAGATAAGAAGCCTGGATTTTATTTATTTTCCCCAGTAATCATTTGGACCTTAAAGTCTTCTGCAGAGAAGATAACAGCATTGGGTCCTAATAGCTAGTATCTGATGAAAAGCATTTTTCCTCTATTGTCAGACTATAATTCTATTACTTGTCAATTTACTAGCAGCTAACACTTAAAAGTTGGCTCGATAGCTTGATATAAATCTGGAGTGCTAGGCCACCGTATGCAATATCTTCTAATAATTTTGTAGCTATTTAGGGTTACATCCCTTCACAATGATTTCTCTGTTTCCAGCTGGTTTTTTGATTAATCTGCCTGTTTCATGATAGTCACTGACCAGAACAGGTTTGTTTTTTTATTTTCTGGGACACACTTTTTAGGATTGAAAGATATATTTTTCAAGATAAGCTTTTCTAGTGATTATTTATAGTTTTATATTCAATCATCCTCAATTCTTTGGAACTGGATGTATTCCAAAATCTTCTCTGTCATTCTTTTCAGTGACTCTGATAGTCTAACTATCAGCACAACCCACAGCCTCTAAAGAATCTTTTAAAGCTTTGGATCAGTTCTTAGCATATGTTCAATTCTTCAGAGTTCCATGAAGTGTCTACAACTCATGTTTTATCCACTTCACTATAAAGATTTACTACTGTGCTTGGGGCAAAATAATTTAATTGAGTACCATACAGTGAAATGAAATTGATTATGTATTGAAATTTGAGAACTGTTCTGGATGCTTATTTTGCAGTTCTGCCACAAACACAACGTTTCAAAGATAAGACATGATAAATATCAATATTTAACCCTAATCATCAGCAATAACGTCTAGCAAGTGCAACAGGACTGTCTACTCAGGCACACCTGCAATTAAACCATGTGATAAAACTTCATAGACTTCATAGTAAAGAAAATTTTTTATGAAGGTACATTGTAAAACCTATTTTACTGATATGTAATTGCTCAGAAGTAAAGAACACATTATTGTATTAAAATGCTGGTCATGAATGTTATCAACAAAATGAAAACACATAATCTTCAAAAGTATTTATAAACCAAAAAATATATGGAATAATGGGAATAATTTTTTTGCAACTTTAAAGTCACACTGGATAATACTTGAACTTGTTCATATTGTTTCCACCTCCTGGTGGAATGGATACCCATGATTTTCAAGATGTATTTGGCTTGGGCTAGTGACATTACATTAGAAACACTAAAATAACATTAAAAGTATGAATGTTGGATTTGAGGATAAAATTCGTTTCACTTAACATCAATTATCTAAAAGTTGAAGGTCTCACCTCAGCTAGGTTGCCTCCATAGACACTGAAGAGGATCCTCGTTGCACAGATCAGAAACATCTTTTAGGATAAGACAAATAACTTTCTGAAGGAATCATAGAATCATAGAATCACATGGTTGGATGGGACCTATAAGATCATCTAGTCCAACCGTCTTCCCACTACCATTGCTGCCACAGCTACTAAACCATATCCTGTAGCTTCTCATCAAGCCGCCTCTTGAACACTGCCAGGGACGGAGACTCCACCACCTCCCTGGGCAGGCCGTTCCAGTGCCTTACCACTCTTTGAGAGAAAAAGTTTTTCCTCACATCCAATCTAAACCTCCTCTGGTACCACTTGTGGCCATTTCCTCGGGTCCTGCTTGTTGCCTGGAAGAAGAGGCCAAACCCCTGTTCATCACAACCTGCCTTCTGGAAGTTATAGAGTGCAATGAGGTCTCCCCTGAGCCTCCTCTTCTTCAGACTAAACAATCCCAACTCTCTCAGCCGCTCCTCATAAGACTTGTGCTCCAGACCCCTCACCAGCTTTGTTGCCCTTCTCTGGACACGTTCCAGGACTTCAATGTCTTTCTTGTAGTGAGGGGCCCAAAACTGAACACAATACTCAAGGTGCGGCCTCACCAGTGCCGAATACAGGGGGATGATTACCTCCCTGCTCCTGCTGGCCACGCTATTTCTAATGCAGGCCAGGATGCCGTTGGCCCTCTTGGCCACCTGGGCACACTGTCGGCTCATGTTCAGATGAGCATCAACCAACACCCCCAGGTCCCTTTCCTCTTCACAGTCCTCCAGCCACTCAGCTCCGAGCCTATAGCGCTGCATGGGGTTATTGTGGCCAAAGTGCAGGACCCGACACTTGGCCTTGTTGAACCTCATCCCATTCAGCTCAGCCCAGTGATCCAGCCTATCCAGATCTCTCTGAAGGGCCTCCCTACCCTCAGGCAGATCAACACCACCACCCAACTTGGTGTCATCTGCAAACTTACTGAGGGTACACTCAAACCCCTCGTCTAGGTCATCAATAAAGATATTGAACAAGATGGGCCCAAGTACCGACCCCTGGGGGACACCACTTGTAACAGGCTGCCAGCTGGACTTGACTCCATTAACCACCACCCGCTGGGCACGGCCCCCTAGCCAATTCTTTATCCAAAGAAGGGTATACCTACCCAGTCCACAGGCAGCCAGTTTCCCTAGGAGAATACTGTGAGAGACCGTGTCAAAGGCCTTGCTGAGGTCCAGGTAGACCACATCAACAGCCTTTCCTTCATCCACCAGTCTGGTCACCCAGTCGTAAAAGGAAATGAGGTTGGTCAAGCACGACCTGCCTTTCGTGAACCCATGCTGGCTGGGCCTGATCCCCTGGATGCCACTCATATGCCGAGTGATCTCACCCAAGATGATTTGCTCCATAACTTTCCCAGGTACTGAGGTCAGGCTGACAGGCCTGTAGTTCCCCGGATCCTCCTTACGGCCCTTCTTGTAGATGGGAGTCACATCGGCAAGCCTCCAGTCCTCCGGGACCTCCCCAGATAACCAGGACCGCTGGTAGATGGCCAAGAGCGGCTCGGCAATCACCCCCACCAACTCCCTTAGCACCCTAGGATGGAGCCCGTCCGGTCCCATGGACTTGTGGCAGTCCAGATGGAGAAGGAGCTCTCTAACTGTCTCCACCTGTACCACAGGGGGTGTACTCAGCCTGGCATCCCAGACTTCCAGATTAGGGCATAAAGTGCCCTGAGGATAACTGATCTGCCTATTAAAGGCAGAAGTAAAGAAGGCGTTGAGGACCTCAGCCTTCTCCTTATCCTCAGTGATCACATTCCCCGCTGCATCAAGTAAAGGGTGTAAATGCTCCTTATTTCTTCTCTTACCACTGATATATTTGTAAAAGGATTTCTTGTTCTCTTTTACTGCAGTGGCCAATCTGAGTTCATGCCGAGCTTTTGCCTTCCTAACTTCCTCCCTGCATACCTTAGAAACTTCTTTGTAATCTCCCCAAGTAGCCTGTCCCTTCTTCCAGAGGACATAGACTCTCTTTTTCTTCCAGAGCCTCAACAATAATTCCCGGTTCATCCACACCGGTGGAGCCTATTTCTATTGTATGAAAAGAGGAAAAAACCTAAATAACTGCATTACCTTAACATGGCAAGTTTTCAGATGGGCTAAAATAAGGTGAAATGGTTCTCACTTAGTCACAGACAAAACTAAATGTGACGTGTCCTAAATTTATTTAAGGTGTTAATTTCATAATTTTACACTAGTGTGTCAACAATATGTAACTGCAGTGCATCAGGTAGCTGTGTAACACTAAAACATTATTTTAACCTTCTTCAGACTTTTACTGTGGATAGGTGAAAGCCTGGAAGAGTAGTCTTTGGAAGCTTATCACCTTTGTATCTCTTTAACCTGATTACTGGAGGCAGAGTGGGCCAGTTTCCTTTCTTTCCTCTGGGATAGGGTAGCACAGAGAGGAGTGAGGTTTTTTTTTTTACCTGATTAACTCATCTCTTACTGCCACATCATTCTAAACCTATTTTTGAATCAGGAATAAAGATAAATAGCTGACCTTCTTGATTGAGAACAATACAGAATTTTTATGAAATTTCGAACTCCTAAATTGGCATAGACAGACCTCATAGTTGTCTCTACAAAGGACAAAATCGAGTAGTGTTAAAAGTCAAAGTGTGGTTAACAAAAAGAACCAAATATCAGTCCAGATGCAGGTATTTCACTAAAGAAAGCAAATAAACAAAAAATATTTTTTTGCATAAGAAGGTAAATTAACCAACACATTCAAACTTCAACATTCACTTCTGAAATTATCAAGTGAATGTATATTATGAATGTAAATAAGTCACAGGTGTTTATTTGGTTTTGACAATGCATATTCAAATCTGGTTTTCTGCCTGCAAAAATTTTAATTAACAAAACTCTCTAAAAGAAACAATTCAGTTATACAAGTCACTTGATATAACAAAGTTGAAATAAGTGTCACTTAAAATTCTACATCTTTTAGAAAAACACTGTCTTGTGTTAACACAATTACTAAAACTAGCATGCAAATTAAATTTTGTAGGTATCTGGGTCAAATTAGTGAAAGCAATGAAAAGGATAGAAAGGGAAACTACTGTGGAAAGTAAAACAAAAAGGGAAAGGAAATTAGCTGTGGCATCGCAAATCCCAGGGGCCTTTACACTGTGTCTAGATATGTCACTTGAACTGCCAATGCTGTATTTGTAAAGCTTACATTCTCTGTAGCACGTCTGCCACTGTTGTATTACAAAATGGCTATCCTATTAAATACATATAAATACATTATTTCTGAGACCAAATGGTGTTAGTACAATGCAATTTAAGGAATTAATCTTACCCCAGATTATACTAGTTAAAAAATAGGATCAGAAAAACTGGTTACATGAGATTGCTTCTTTACAGAAGAAAATCACATCTGCAAACCGTCCTTTAACATGAGTAAAAACACAAGAAATGTCAAGTACTAAATGAAGCAGTATTTTGTAAGAAAGAAACTGAATTGCATTGTTAAATATTAGAGCATTTTAAGGTGATCTTTTCAAAAGGTGAGCACAGAAATTGCTTTCTTTCTGTTTATTACTCTTTGCTGTCATTGAATATATCAGTGTTTCTAGTGTATGCGTGTCAATGCCTGTGTAAATCTCCCTGGAAAATTGTTAGTGAAATAATTAAATTTGGTTAAACTGGCACATTTCTTCAAGTATGCTGGAATCATTACACTCCTTTTGTTTCTTCTTGCCAGCCATTTTATCTAAGAGAGCAAAAAAGAATACGGAATAAAAGAGAAGAAATCTATGGGAATAAGCAAATAATAAGGAAGAAACATACTTGATTTTTCCTTTTTCCTGGATAAGATTTTCCTGGGAAAGTTCCATGTAAGTTTTTGGTGGATCAGAAAATGAAAGGTAGGAGTGTCTCAGGCATGATGCTCTCACAAGATAAAATTGCTTTTTAAGATAAACTAAGACAAAATAAGTTGCATCTATAAGCAGCACCTAGGCAGTGGCACACAAGCAGGGACATGGACACCACAGTGCTCAGTCTTCCCTGAAGAGTTAGAGAGTGAGTTAGCAAGAGATACTGGACCTGCTGCTTTTCACCTGTGTATCAGGGATTCCAGCAGGTGTAATTTTCCACTGCACTTTGATCTTTCTCACAGAAGGACAGGAATCTTAAGTATGTCAGATAGGGTGCCTCTTGAGTTTATCATAGGCCTGTGTTATCTAAGCACAGAGGTTCTACATGTCAAACACACAAGACTAAACAATGATTAGCGTGATGTGTGTTTTTCTACACCCGAGCTGCAAGTCACTTCAGTGTATTTACAATACTTGCCAATGTTCTGTTATTTCCCCACACTCAGAAAAAAAAATGAGTTTATGGCCTTTGGAAGAAAGGGCAGGAAACTCAGGAGGACTATAAGGATGTCACGAGGTTGTGGAGGGAGGAAATCAGAAGGGCCAAAGTCCAAATATAACTTAATCTGGCTACTGCCGTGAAAGTCAGTAAAAAGTGTTTCTATAAATACATTAACAACAAAAGGAGGACTAAGGAGAATCTCCATCCATCAGTGGATGTGGAGGAAAATATAGTGACAAAAGATGAGGAGAAAGCAGAGGTACTTAATCTCTTCTTTGTCTCAGTCTTTAATAGTAGAACTAGTTGTTCTAGGGGCATCCAGACCACTAAGATGGAAGACAGGGATGGGGAGCAGAATGAAGCCCTCATAGTCCAAGGGGAAATGGTTAGTGACCTGCTACACCAGTTAGACACACACAAGTCTGTGGGGTTGGGTGGGATCCACCAAAGGATACTGAGGGAGCTGGTGGGAGTGCTAACCAAGCCACTCTCCATAATTTATCAGCAGTCTTGGCTAACTGGGGATATCTCAGTTGACTGGAGGTTAGCAAATGTGACTCTTCTCTGCAGGAAGGGCTGGAAGGGGGAGCTACAGGCCTGTCAGTCTGACCTTGGTGCTGGGAAAGGATATGGAGCAGATCTTCCTGAGTGCCATCACACAACATATACAGGACAGTCAGGTGATAAGGCCTAGTCAGCACAAGTTTATGAAAGGCAGATCCTGCTTGACTAAGAGAATCTCCTTCTATGACAAAGTGACTCACTTAGTGTAAGAGAAAGGCTGTGGATGTTGTCTACCTAGACTCTAGTAAAGCCTTTGATGCCATTTCCCACAGCATTCTCCTGGAGAAACTGGTGGCTCATGGCTTGGATAGGCGTACTCTTTGCTGGGTTAAAAACTGGTCAGGTCCAAAGAGCTGTGATGAACGAAGTTAAATCCAGGTGACAGCCAGACACAAGTGGTGTCCCCAGTGCTCAGAATTGCGGCCAGATCTATTTAGCATCATTATCAATTATCTGGATGAGGAATTGAGTGCACCCTCAGTAAGTCTGAAGAAGACACCAAGTTAGGCAGGATTGTTGATCTGCTTGAAGGTAGGAAGGCTCTACAGAGGGATCTGGACAGTCTGGATGAATGGAACAAAGCCAGCTGTATGAGATTCAACAAGGCTAAGCGCCACGTCCTGCACTTGGATCACAACAATCCCATGCAATGGTACAGGCTTGAGGAAGAGTGGTTGAAAAGCTGCCTTGTGGTAAAGGACCTGGGGCTGTTGGCTAATAGTCAGAATATGAGTCAACAGTGTGCCTAGGTTGCCAAGACGGTCAGCAGCATCCTGGCTTGTATCAGAAATAGCGTGGCCAGCAGGACTATGGAAACCATCATCTGCCTGTACCCAGAACTGGTGAGGCTACATCTCAAACACTGTGCTCAGTTTTGGGCCCGTCACTACAAGAAAGACATTGAGGTGCTGGAGTGTGTCCATAGAAGAGCAATGAAGCTGGTGAAGGGTGTGGAGCAGAAGTCTTGTGAGGAGTGGCTGAGGGAACTGAGGTTGTTTAGTCTGGAGAAAAGGAAGCTGAGGGGAGACCTTATTGGTCTCTACAACTACCTGAAAGGGGGTTGTAGTGAGGTGGATGTTGGTCTCTTTTCCCAAGTAACAAGTGATAGGATGAGAGGATACGGCCTCAAGTTGTGCCACGGGAATTTTAGATTGGATATTAGGAAAAACTTCTCCATCAAAAGGGTTATCAAGCATTGGAACAGGCTGCCCAGGGAAGTGGTTGAGTCAGCATCCCTGGAGGTATTTAAAAGATGCATAGATATGGAACTTAGGGACGTAGTTTAGTGGTAGACTTGGCAGTTAATGGTTGATGATCTTAAAGGTCTTTTCCAACCTAAACAATTCAATGATTCTATGATTCTATATCCTAAGGGGATACTCTTAATTCACAGCAGCATACCAAACTATGTGTATCTGAGAGGCATTTTCTTCCCACTCAAGAGTAGATTATGAACATCCTGAGAAATGAAAAGATGAAAAATACTCACCATGTTAACTTGAAATTCTGAAGCCTGATTTTACGATTTTGTGCCATATAAGTTTATTACCTTTGTAATGACATATTTATATTTATATTATATATTACTGTAACCAAACAATCCACTAAATCACTAAATATACCTAATCTATATTAAATTTATTCTATGAGCAAACTATTCAGTCATTAGCATCTATGTGATATTATCTCCTCTACACTAGTAGGTCACTTCCTCAGGACACGGCCTTCATATTAGTCAAACACCTCTAGTACTAAGCTACAATGGTTCACTTTTTTTGTCTTCTTGGTTTCCTTACCCTTACAACCTTCTAACATAACTAATTCTGGGCAAAAAGAGAAGCACTTCTGTTAAGCAGAGACAAATAGAATGCGGGCCGCCATTCCAAACTATCACGGTCAGACTGAAACTAAGGGAGGGAAAGCAAGCTAGGTGTAATACATGAGATAAGGTAATGTCTGAAAGAGACCAAGGGTTGTGTCAAGCCAACAGTTATGCAAAATGTATGGGAAAAATTGCAAGATCCTAGAAACAAAAGCTTACTGAACTAAAGGAAAAGACAACATTGTTTGAATAACTATCCCCATTCCTGGAACAAGGAATGGGAAGATACCAACCAGGACAAGGAGCAAGGAGGACTAGGGTAAGGATGAAGGAGGCAGGAGTCAGAAACTATGGATGACGTTTGCAAGAATGAGGTGAAAGAAATAAAAACTAAGACAGCAATAGGAGTAAGGGTAAGGGTAGCTGCCATCAAGTGGCACATAGTAAAAGAAAAAATAACAGCTGATGAATTTTACATACAAGAACAAACCACTAGTCAGGCTAAGAGTCTGATTCTTGGTCTCCTGATTGACTCTTGTCAGGCAGTTATCTGCAGCTCAATTCCCTGGACCTGACATGGACTGACAGCTGCCATGTTTGATGGTTCATGCTTCTAAAGCCTCAAATGATGCTTGCTACACATTTTTATTTTACTTTCCCTTGTATTCTCTGCTGTAGAATAAACATAATCTCTGAGTGAAGCTTTTTTTTTTTTTCATGACTGAGACACTTAAAACATCTTTCTTGTCATGTGAATTATCTGGTGCCTAACAAGATATGAGTTCAGGACTAGGATTTGAATTCTGTTGAACCAGTTTCTATCCTCTCCCCTCCATACATAAAAACATACAAATATTTTACATACATACATATATATACAAACAATTTTTACATACACGCATATAATTTTTACAACATATCTTGAGAAACAAACACACAGACCCTCAACCAGCTGTCATATCTAGCTGAAATAATCAAATGTGTTAATAAAGTACTGAAGGCAGCAGAGGAAACTCAGCAGCTGAAAGCAACTTGATCACCGATTCATGCTTCCATAGGATACAAGACAACGAAAGGGACAAGGGGGAAGACTGTTTGTTATGTGGCATTACCTTTAGTTATGAAAATGTAATGTATAAAAAAGCAACCATTTTCAAACTTGAAGCTTGGAAAACTTACAGACTGGAAAATTCGTATCTATTCTTCCTGCTACTGCATAATGACTTCAGAATTTGAGGCATTTTGAAAAAAAAAAAAAAAAAAAAGACAGAATGGAAAAGAAATTAAATCTAAATAATCCAAATGAAACAGAAAATACGTCCAGGTACAGGCTTTCTCTTGCTGTCAGGGATGCCTATATATTAAGGATATTTTTTTTTTCACCAGTAACAAAATTCCGAAATTAAGTTTTACCTCACTAAAACTGAGAATTACTTTATTTTACACAAAGCCACAAGATTCCTTGTAGCTAGGAATTATTAGCCTCATTCTATTACTTATTTCAGGCATGGCTAGAGTAAAAGGATAACTTAACAGAACTACACACTCTTGGAATGAGTGTTGCTAAGTGTAAATTACAGATTACTTTTTCCTGGGATGAACCATAGATGCCTAGTTTGGTTACTGTTCTTTTTTTAAATTGTGCAGATTAAATCCCTTGTTTCATCTCAGATGGTTTTTCTCAGATGGTTTTACTAAAAGAGCAAGAACAAAACTTGCTGGTTTTTTGAGATTAAAAAGGTTGCCTATACAATATCATGGTTTACATGAAAGGAAAACTTAGGAAGAAGTCATACAACTATAGTCATCTTCAGTAGGTGCATAGATGTACAAGTATCCACTTGCATGCAATGAAGTCATTCTAGGGTTGTATTCAGGTGTGCTTATCCAAAATGAAAGATTACAAAACAGAATTAGCTCTAAGTCCTTCCTGTCTTAATATTGGTACTGAAAATAATTATTGACTTTAAAAATGGAACAAATCTAGGGCCTCGTTCAAATGCTGATGTAATCATAATGCTGAAGAGCAGGATCATGCAAATGTCCTGCTACAACTATGGGATCTGTGACAGGTATGCTGTAAGGGGACGTGCTTCTGTGGGGAATTATAGTCTGTCTTTCCCTCATCCTTAATGTGTATACGAAGTAATCCTTTTGCTGTGCTGGTTTCTCCAAATCCTTACTGAGGTATACAGCTAGGATTAAGTTGGACTACCCATAGCTATTTTGTGGTAATGAGATTGTTTCAACTGGTATAGAGCTTTCATGCTATTAAAGTCTGCTAAAAACAAATAAACAAGCAAGCAAGCAAACAAACAAATCAAAACAAATTTTAAAAAAGCTATTTGAAATGAGAAAGAAGACAACACAACTACAATACCAATTCTTAAAAAATGAATACTTAAACCTGAGATTTTACTGTTTCAGAAGCTCAGTTGTGGGTATGATTTGAGTATTGTACAGCTCAAACAGACTTTTAAGACTCTGTGAATAGGAGTAATGGAAATGCGCAACCAATGAGTCCCATTTGCATCTGAACTAATATGACCAAAGTTATCTGATGGCTCAGTTGTGGCACCAAGTCACCCTGCAGTCTTACAGTTTTTTATTATTTCTATAAAAATGCCATTTGAACTAAAATTCTCTTAAAAAGATAATTAGAGACTACAGATTTAGAAAGAGTACAATGACATTATGGCTGTTAGTTATCTTTGAAGGACCTCATTCAGAAAGTTTCTCCAAATGAATTGAAAAAGTGGTCTGAGAAATAAATGAGAGTAGTTATCTAAGACTCAAACTCTTTGTCATTAAAATTAAGCTGAAACATTTAGTTTCATTAGGACATTAAAGCCAATGAGTACACATTATATCTTACTAGAAGTGCCTTAGAAAGAACAAAGAGTCAATAAATAGTTTGGTGTTTTGTTTTGGTTTGTTTTTTTTTTTTTTAATATTTCATTTTTTTAAAAAAAAAAAGCCGTGGTATAAAAAGCTCTACAGACTCACATGTGTGCAAAAGTTGTCCTGTTTTCTTCCCAAAAAAGTAATGGTAAATTGTTCTTATTTAGATATCTGAAATAGAACCGAGAATATTTAACCCCATTATATTCCCTGATAAAAAGTTACACTTTACCATTTTTAAATAAATTAATTATTTTTCCTCATTTTTTTAAATCAAATAAAAGCAATGATTTCTAACTTCATCCCCAACTCTCTATCTTATCTATTTAGCATGATTGATTCCGAAAAAAAAACCACAACTCAAGAGCTGATGGGAGCAAGGTTTGTTTTTTTTCCTTTAGGCTGTGCTGAGTTGAAAGGCCAATGAAGTCAATACAAATCTTTCCTTTACCTACAGTGAGCATTTGATCATGCCACAACTTCATACTTCAAAGGACTGCTTCCTCTCATCCTTGAAGTTTTTTTCCCCTCTTTCAGACATCGTACCTTTGCTTATCTCTATACCTCTTTTTTTAGTATATTTCTCTCAGAAACTCTTGCCCGTCTTTTCTTGCTGTATTACAGAATATTTCACAGAAAGCCTAGCTGATGGAATTGCACAAGGCAGCAGAGGACTCGGAGAGGTAAACAAAATAATTCTATTCACAGCAAGGGGTAAACTTTACATTTTTTTGTGGGGACACCAAAGACTCTCCTATACTCTGTTGTCCACAAGAGCTACAAAACATTTGCTTGTCCTGAACATTATCTTTTATGCTTATATCTTCTGTATATGGAAAAGACGTTTGTGAATTCCACCAGACTGAGCTACTCCACTTTGTCTAAATACTTGTATTGCCATTTACAGAGGAGGTGTTGTTATCTAGGATAATTACATAAAAAGTAGGACATTTTTACTTAACAGACTTCCCTCTTCTTTTCTTTTTATTTTTATGTCAATGAGCGCTTCAGTGTAACATGAAAGGTATCAGCAACAGAGATCGAAAGTATATCCTCCC
Source organism: Chlamydotis macqueenii (assembly GCF_036417535.1). Taxonomy (NCBI): domain Eukaryota; kingdom Metazoa; phylum Chordata; class Aves; order Otidiformes; family Otididae; genus Chlamydotis; species Chlamydotis macqueenii. The sequence continues at coordinate 140,396,680 of NC_141556.1, read as the reverse complement.
AGACCGATGGCTGGCAAATTTTTTGAAGGATGGTGTTTCTTACAGAATAGAAAGAACTGAGCAGAAGTTTTTATCATGACTGAGCATGTTTTAACTCCTCACATATCACAGATAGAAATAAAAACACTCCGTACCTCTTGTCTATAAATGTAGTGACAAAACTTTAATTTACTTCACTTCTGCTAAAATGAGTAAGTGACTAGAGGGTACATATACTTATATGTGGTTTGGGCTCAAGCAGAACAGAAAGTCAGCTTTAGACAGAGCTATTTTAGGCATACCTGTTGCTGCTGCACTGAGACAAAGGAATAATTTGTTAGTGTTAGATGCTGGCAGCAAAAAAAAAAAAAAAAAATCTAAATGAGACTGTATCCAAAATTATTTTTACTGTACTCAACTGAAAGTCAATGCATTAGCAGCACAAATCTATTAATTATTTTCACAGGCTTCTTGTGTTTACTTTACAAAGTACATTTTTAGCAAAGAGGAAAATTTATGAAAATAGTTACTGAGAGATTTTCATAAGTCTATGAGCAAGTTAACTTCAGATCTTTGATGATTATGAAAGTTATGGTATTTAACTAGGACATTTTATAATGACTAATGAGAGTGCACAAACTTATAACTTCAAGAATTTTATTTTTCAGAGCCAAAATACGCACATTAACATCCCTGACAGAGTAAATTGTTTCTTTATAGCTGTGATGCTCATATAAAATGTATTACTTATTTCTACTAACTTGCTTAAATCATTAAACTACATTTATTTATGTCAGAATAGATGCTATTATGCTAATTTTAAATGTAAAAATCTAATCAGTCATTTTTGGTCATTTTTGTATCAGTTGTGTTTCAGAGCAACAGCATGAAATGAAGTATAGGAGTAAGGGAAAAGAAACAAACATTGGATCAGATCCTCTAGGCACACTTAGGTGTCTCTCTGTGATGGTTTAGCCCAAATTACCATACAGTTTCTCGCTCACCCTACCCCTCCCCAGTGGGATGGGGGAGAGAACTGGGAAGGAAGGAGAGCTTGTGGGTTAAGACGAAGACAATTTACTACAATAACAAGGGAAGACTACAATAATAACAGAATATAAGGATATTAAAATATACAAAGAGAACAATATGTGTTTTCTCACCACCCGATGTCCCAATGACAGATACAGCCCGTCCCAAACAGCGATCACGGAAACTAAACCGAGCAGCAAGCAAAGGAGCAAAAGGGAGCCAGCAAGGTAGAGGAAATGATGCCAGCAAAACAAGGAACAAAGATGGATGCCAGGAAGGCAGATACCCACCCTCGCCTGCCCCCACTTATATACTGAGCATGACGTTTATGGCATGGAATACTCTCTTTGGCCAGTTTGGGTCAATTATTCTGTCTGTCTTTCTCCCAGCTTGCTGCATCTGCAAATTAGCAAGACTTGGAAAGCAGGACAGTGTACTTGGTCTCATTCACAACAACTCATATCATCAGGGTGTTTATCAACATTCTTCACACATGAAATCCAAAACATACCAGCTACTGAGAGGAAAATTTAACTCCATCCCTGCCAAAACCAGGAAACTCTCTTACCCTACAAAGTGAACTAAGCACCTCTGTGCTTTTTTAGATCTAGTTCTTAACAGTTAAAAATAATGTTACAGTTAAAAAGAATAATAAAAATCATGTGTTAACAGAGAAGCAGAGAAGGAAAATGTAATGGCAGTTCTCCTATTTGCCAAGAGCAAATAACACTAGTTTTAAAAAGCAATCAATGTTACTGCCAAAACCTGTGTGAACCTTGATGCTTCAAAGCAAGGGGAGACAAATCTCTTGACTATCTCTACATATGCCTTTAAGAGAAAAAGTCTCTAACCAGTTACTAGCTGCACTAATTGTCTTGCAGTTGAACAAACATATCTTGAACAAGCACTGCAGAAAGAAATCTCTAGGGTAAGTTTTAAATGATCCAAAGACACCTACTTATCTGGAATACTCTTGAAGTTTAGCCTCAGACTTTATTGGTATTTGATTCTTTGAAAAATTATCCTGCTATCCACATTTTGCAATGAAGGTGGATTAACATTTCAAAAAGTTTTCAAAGTAAAAAATAAAAGCGTCAGTTTGACTCAATGTTATTAATTTCATTTTTAAAAATCCCATGTACTGACAGAAATTCTGAGTCTACCTTCTCGACTGTGACATAGTCCACCTAATTTAGTTTCCATCTATTTGAAAGCCTTCACTTGAATACTTCTGCATGTTAGCTTGAATTAATTAAAATCACTCAAATTATGTGTTTATTCAAATGAAAATGCACATTATAAGAAAAGGAGCAAACACTCTATTAAATTTGTAAAATATGGATAACTTAGTGGTTGCAGTTACATTCTCAAAAAGCTATGCCAGAAGGTTTCAAATGAAGTAATCAATGAAGGTAAAAGTTCTGAAAGTTCTTGAGAACTGGTAAATCTGTTTAGGAGAAAAATTATAGGTACAGTTGATACAAAATCATCTCAGATTCTCAGGACGGAACAACATTCCCACTTTCAGTATGAAGTTTCTCATGCAAGGAGAAAGGAAATGCTATCTTCTTCTATCTCATTCAGATAGACAAGACCTGATAGAATAAAGAATAAACAGGAAAGGTCACTTTTTCAACTCTCTGAAACTGTAATTTAAATTCAGCCTATCTCACTCTAACATGTCAAGACTGTTGTAAGTTATTAAATCACTTAATAGGAGTGTTTTGTTCTTAATGACTGAGAGTTAACCAAGACTGCTAGAGTTTGCTGCAATAGGTATATTGATCTAGAAGGATAATTGAAATCCAATCTAAGATTATGTGAGAGAAATAAAAGCCTTTTATGGAAAGAGGTCTTGCAATCAGGACCATATAATACTGATACGAGTTTCAATTTTGTGAATGTTCACACTTTTGCAAATTAGATATATGTGATATAGAATTGACAAATTTTTGAACTGAAAAGCCATTTCAGATAAAGTACAGTGATTCCTAGGTGAGGGAGAAGGCAGTGAAAATGGTATAATTTATAAGTTCTACAAAAAACCCAAACAACAAAATCTCTAGAAATGTCAAAAACAGTTTCAGCAATGTCATATCTATGAAACAAACAGGAGATACTACCAATCTGCAGCAATATATGATACTTAATTATTTACTGTAAAGATATTCTATACTACTAACGTTTGTACAGAAGGAAAATTTTAGGAACTGAGGGAAGGAAAAGAAGAGGGAGAGTGAAAGAGAGGCTTAAAACCTCATTACTGCAGTCAGTATTCAATATTCAAAAGCTCATACCTTGGTAAAGTCAAAACTAATTTTCTCTGAAAGCAAAGGTACTTCTTTTAAATGAGAGCTATTTCCATGCCAAATTTCAACTTACAGTTCTTATCCATTTCAGCTCTATGCTGTTCATAAAAAGGTGACAGGCTTCTTCCCTCCTCCTCCTGCTCTGTAATAGCAATAGCATATTTTCTTCAGTCTCCTTGTATTCAAAATTTACAGACCTACTTTTGCTCAGACTTTCTAAACAGCTGAACATCCATGGAAAGTAAACCAGGAAAATTTCAAATTAGAATTGATTTATAATTAGCTATATGTAACTACAAAACCAGAAAACCTTCTATTTTTCCCTATAAGAAGTGCAAATCACCCATTCCAAGATGTTTTCATCAACATTTGAAATAAAACATGTTTTTTTTTTCCAACTGTAATATATTTTTTTTATATGAAGTATAGCATAAAAATAAATGATTCAAAAAAAAGAGAAAGTGAATTTGAAAAGTATTGTGGGGGTGGGTGAGAGATTTAAGTGTTACATCCATGGAGAAAAGAAACAATAAAGATGTATGTTTAAAAGCAGAACTACCAGAAAAAAAACCTGCTGTTGACCCATTTACTTGTATGATGTTACTCCTACTTTATCTGCATCTAGTATTATGTTTATTACGCTTCCATGGTCTTAGTGTATTTACCGATTCTCTGTCATCTTTTTAACAGACTTAGAAACTAATTCAGTAAGTGATGTATGGATGATAAATTTTAAAACTGGATGTCTTTAAAACAATTTTAGTGGCATTTTACTTTATTAAGAAAATAAAATTTAAAAAATCCTACATTTTTCAACAGTTTTCCTTTAGAACTTGAAAATAATTAAATAAACTCATTATTTCTTTAAACCTAAAAAGAGGAAAAAAATAGAGTATTAAAATTAAATTGTGCTTAAACTATTGAGTCTTACAAGTTTTATAGCAAATTATCTTATACTGTATATCCTGTACAGACCATCTTGGCGTCTTTTAAAGTAACTGCTTCTTTTGAGTCTGAATTACTATGACCAATATCAACTACCAGATTCAAATTTAGGATCTAACTGATGACTCTTTAACTTAATTGTAATTGCGATAGTAAGTATTTGTCAAATACAGGACTGATGAATCTAAAAAAATATTACGACCTGTACAGATCAGTCAAGCGATACTTTTTCATTTCTTGTAGAACATTCCAAAGGCTCTGGAAAATACTATTTAATATCTATTGCCAGGTATTAATAGAATATTTTTATAGTCTAGATGTTTTCAGATGGTAATTAATGCTATCCTAGTCAGGCTGACCAAGGGTCCTGAGCAATATTTTCCCTTGCCTGTTGTGTTGTGGTTACCCTTCATTAGTGTTGGAGACACTTTTAAGACACCAACTTAGATTACTATTTGTTAGACAGCTAAAGTGAGATAAGATTAATCTCATATAATGTGCCCATAACTCAGTTGGAATGTTTGTTCAAACTAAGTCTACAAAATGGTGTCATTAATCATATTTTCTTATGAATTATTCATACAATACTTAATGCTATCTAATTCTGAAATATCCACATCTTTGTCTAAATCAAGACAGGTATAATTACACTTTACTGAATTACAGGCAATTAGTTTTATTATTACTGTAATCAACAGTACAAATGCAGAAAAAACAGTTTTTCAGATCCGCTATATTAACCGCATTTAAAATGAGGAGAAAACTCTTAGAGGCTTGTTTTCAAATTATACCTCTACAAATTCATACTAAGTGATTAGGGGTCTGCATGCAATAATTATGTTTCAGAATATTAGTTAAAAGTAAAACTAAAAATATCTATGACAGTAAACCAGTTATCAATCAAATAGAGGGTAGCAATTAGTTACCATAGAGACATGTAGTCTTAATCACAGAGTAAATGGCTTAATTTTACATACTAAATATAAATATTTCTTTATGTTATTTATGAAAAAGCAGAGAGTTTTTTTAATATTTTTCTTTAATAGTTCTGTCTCAATTTCTCTACTTGCCTACTAAGTACTGAAAGTTGTTCTGGTTTTGTTAGTGAGGGGGGGCCTAAGGTGGTAGCTTCTGTAGGAAACTGCTAGAAGTTTCTCCCCTTTGTTTAGCGGACTCGGCCGGGCCTAGGGCAGACCCGCTGCTGGCCAAGGCCGAGCCAATTGGTAGCAGAGTGTTCTGTGATAACGCCTCTGCGATAACGTATTTAAGTAGGGGAAAACAGAAAAAGCGGGGAGAAGATGTGAAGAAGCTGAGCGGGGGGCAGAAAGGGGGAGGCACGAGCCTCGTGGGCCTTGCAGGCCTCACCCTCTGGCCTCCCGCCAGGCAGCCACCTGGGCCTGACTCGGCCTGGCCTGGCTGCAAGAAGTGGAGAGGAGATGAGAAGTTGAAGTGAATAAGATGTAAAAAGGATCCTGAGAGACGTCTGCCAGCCTGTTTTGAGGAATGGCTGCAGATGCCAAGGTCAGTTCAGAAGGAGGGGGAGGAGTAACGTGGCTCCTGACCAAGATTCCTCTGCAGCTCGTGGTGAAGACCATGGTGGAGCAGGTTGTCCCCCTGCAGTCCATGGAGGTCCACGGAGGGGCAGAGATCCACCTGCAGCCCATGGAGGACCCCACGCCGGAGCAGGTGGAGGCCTGAAGGAGGCAGTGGCCCGTGGAGGGCCCACTGGGACAGCTGTTCTGGAGGGACTGCACCCCGTGGAAGAGATGACCCACGCCGGAGCAGTTTCACGAAGGACTGTGGCCTGTGGGAGGGACCCCACACTGGAGCAGGGGAGGAATGCGAGGAGTTCTTCCCCCAGCGATGATACAGCAGCATAAAACAATGTGTGATGAACTGACTGCGACCCCCATTCCCTTCCCTCCCTCCCCCTGTGCCACTCGGGAGGGGAAGGTAGTAGAGATAACGTTAAGCTCAGGAAGAGGGAGGGGTGGGGGTAGCAAGAGAGAGACTGCGTAGTCTGGTCCCGATTGGGGCTGAACTACGACAATGGTGAATGGGCTAACCTTCTAGAAGTTCTAGGAGTCAGTTAGGCTTGTGTAGGTCCCCAAAGATATGCTAAGGAGGTTTGGATGCTAGCCGAATAAGATATGCTAGCACATGCTGAAAACCTTTCTGCTGCCTTCCTTCCTGCCCCATGCATTTCATTGCCTCCATACCAAGGGCCCAAAGCTGAGACATGATACATGCAACTGTGTAGCCTTGTCTCATACAGCTGAGAAAATTGCAGTTATGAGAAATAAGCATGAGAAGGCCTGCAGAAAGGTTAGAAAAGGTTAAATTGCAGAGAGACTCCATTGAGATAGGATCTTAGTACATCAAGGATTCAAGAGGGAAAATACCAGCATGGAGAGATAAAAAGACCTTTAACAGGAAAAGAATAAGATATTTAGTTCAGGAACTGTTGGAACAGTTCACCAGCGCCCATGTCAATGGAGCTGGTGGCAGCTGACAGTTCTGCACCATGGTGAAAGAGCAGATTCCAGGGGTTGCAGTGACTGAACTTTCTGCATGAATGGATGCTGCTTCACCAGCAGAAGTGTGTAAGGTGCCTTGTTCAGGTGGTGCATCTTGATGCTTAGTTTCATAGCTTGCTGAAGCCTACATATCTTTCTTGTCAGCCAGAGTTACAGTGTATGCTGTGTGTATTCTGCTAATAGACTCTCTTTGTGCATGGCTAAAGATGTGCAAACAACAAAGTATGGGAGATAAAAATGATGAACACTTTAACAAAGATAATGAAGGTCTAGACAAATGAAATATTTCTAGTAAAGAATAGCTGAAAACTTGCAACCAAGAGATCAAGGTTGAAAGTGGTATTTTAGTTCATTTTAGTCAAGGCTGCAGGAAAGACAGAAGGTGACAAAATCAATAAAAACTTTGTGACTTGCTAATGTCAAAACGTGTTCAACTTGGAACTTCAGTAGATATGACAAAGAAAATCCCAAACCCCTAAACCAACAACAACAGAAGATGACAAAGGAATTTATTGACTTCAGGCTAAAGTGGATTTTTTTTTATTATTAAACTTACTGATAGACAGTTAAAACAAGACATTCTGAAAAGTATAAAAAGTATTGTTATGAAGCTCTAGTCCTACAAAGTAGTAGTACCAAACCTCGGTTGGACATAGAGCTGTATTGGGTTTACGTAGCAAGGTGTGGCTGCAGGAGTGGCTTTTGTAAGAGACGACCAGGATCTGTCGCCATGTCAGACAGGGACAGTTTCAGCAGACTGTAATCCCACAGATGGACCTATCCCTAAGCAAAGCTGAGTCTATCAGTGACTCTGGTGACACCTTTGTGACAACATGTTTAAGAAAAGTTGAAAAATGCTGTGCACAGGCTGGGAGAGAGGAGTGGGGAAAATGCGAGAGAAAGAGCCTTGCAGATACCCAGACCAGTGAAGCAGGAGGGGAGGAGGTGCCATGGACGCCAGAAAAGAGATTCCACTGCAGCCCATGGAGAAGACTATGGTGATATATGTTGTCCTCTTGCAGCCCATAGAGGATCACATCCGAGTAAACATTCACACTGCAGCCCATGGCTGCACACTGGACCAGGCAGATGTGCTCTGAAAGAACTTGCAGCCTGTAGAGACCCCACAATGGAACAGGCTTCTGGCAGGAGCTGTGGCTCACAGACGAGCCCACATAGAAGTAGATTTTCTGGTAAGAACTGTGACGTGTGTGGCACTGATGCTGGAGCTGTCTGTTCCTGAAGGACTGTTCCCTAAGGAAAGGACCACACTGGAGCAGTTCTTGGAGAACTGCATCTCATAGGAAGGACCTATGCCGGAGCAGTTTGTGAAGGAATTTGTCCCATGGGAGAGACCCCATGCTGGAGCAGGGGAAGAGTGTGAGGAGGAAGGAGCAGCAGAGATGAAATGTTATGAACTGACTGTAACTTCCATTCCCCCTGACCCTATGCCACTTATCAGGGAGGAGGTGAAAGTCAAGAGTGAAGCTGACCCTGGGAAGAAGATGAGAGTGAGGAGAAGGTAGTTTTAGTTTTGTTTTTATTTCTCAGTAATCTACTATCTTATTAATTGTCAATAAATTGAATTATTTTCCCCAAGTAAATTCTATTTTGCCTGTAAAGGCTGATTAATCTCCCTGTCCTTATCTTGACCCATGAGTATTTTAATCGTATTTTCTGCCTCTTTTCTGATGAGTAGAGTGATAGAGTGGCTTGGTAGGCAACACACCACAGAGGCAAAAAATCATAGAAAGTAATAATGTACAGATTTTATCATGTTTTGGGCTAATACTGGGGCTATGGACAAACTCAGAGAACTGAAGGGATCACATGCTTCATTACATTGTATACATGTAAGTACTTTTCTGTTAATGAGTAATGCTATAATGAGTAATGCTATAATGAGTAATGCTATAATTCAGGGCTGCAAGATGAACTAACAATTAAAATGACATCCCTGTGTGCTAAAGCGAGATTCCTTTGTGCAAAGCTTTTTGCTTCTCACAGTTCTCTACACAGAAGGTGTTTACAGTGTAGAAAATTGACTAGAGGCAGAGGGGAATCCCTGTTCTTTGTATCCCTGGAAGAACTTTTGAAAAGTTATATATAAAATGATATTGGCAACTGGTTTCTACTCCTCTGTCTCTTAATACGTACTTAGAACTGCTGACTTTATTTTAGCATGAAGGACACAGAGTCACTAACTGAAGCCATGAGACCTAAATCTATAATGACTGTCGGAAAGGATAGTTAGCTTTGCCAACAAGGCAATAGCTGATAGGCAGAGAAAATTAATAAAGTAGGATTTCTGTAAAGCATATTGCTTAAAGTAACTCATTGACATACTGACAAAAGACAAACTTGAACCACTGCTAACAAACTAATAATCAAATGCCTGAAAGTTTTGAAGAAAAGACAAGATGGGGCTGGAGAGGGAGGATGAGGGGAGAGTAGAGAGAGAAAAGAGAGATATCTGGATAGTATCTCTGGCTAGAACCAAAACAAATCCTTATTATTTTTTTTAAGAAATCAGGTTCAAACATTTGGGATTTTTTTCCTACTTTCAGAGCACTTGGGGTGAAGGAAAGTATTTAAGAAAAGAAAGAAATAAACACAATTTAAAAAAAAAATTGAACATAAACAAGGTCTTTGGTGGAAATTCTTTATTTTATTTGTTTATTAATTTAATCTGAATTGTTACAGTAATATTTTGGTTTGTTTTTTTATTTATATAATCTATACGTGGATATAATCACAGAGACCCAGAACACTGTGGGGACTGCTACAAAAATTGTAATAAGAAGAGAGTAATAAAAAAACATAACTAAAAGTATGAATAGCATACATTTTTAATAGAAACTGTTCATACTGGTGCATTTTCCTGGTAACATGTATACTGTGCTGAGTGAAGTTCCCTGTTACCAGTTTTCTGTGGCAAAAATGCAATTTAGGTTGCAGAGATGGTTTTGAGATCACCTCAGCTCATTAGGTTTCCCTCAGCGCCTGAGGATGTCTCAGTGACCTTGAAGTATGCCTGAGATTTCTACAAGAGTCTATAGAGTAGCACAGAGGAATTCCAGCCACTCCAGGCAGAAAGTCGACTTCATCACGGAGGGTGATGACCCACCTTAAATGCCTCCGTGCAAATACACCTAGCATGGGAATAAACAAGAGGAGTTAAAGACATGCATATGTCTGCAGGGCTATGATCTTATTATCATTATAGAGACAAGGCTGTTTGCCATCCAAATAGACCTTGCCATCCCTCTGCCATTCAGAGGGACCTTGACAGGCTGGAGAGGTGGGCCCATGCAAAACTCATGAAGTTCAATAAGGCCCAGTGCAAGGTCCTGCACACAGGTTGAAGTTCAATAAGGCCCAGTGCAAGGTCCTGCACACAGGTTGGGGCCATCCCAGGCACAAATATAGGCTGCATGGAGGATGTACTGAGAGCAGCCCTGAGGACAAGGGCTTAATCTCCACTGTGAGCTACGAATCTTCCTTATTATTTTCAGATTTCCAGAGTTAATTTCTGAATTGTAGAAATTGGTGGTCAACTGTTTTGTTAACCAAGTGCTTGCCAATTGGTCAACATGCAAGGTATCAAGCTTGTTTCTTATGTGTAACATGGGTGATCAGAAAAGTTATTTCACAAATGTTCCAGATGGTAATTATAACCACAGTTTCCCAATAATGATTTTGACTTGCCTTGATCTCTTTAGTTCTCAAATCATAACTTGATTCTTCAGCCATACTAGGCTGCAAGAATTAACTATAGAAATGCCTTAGCCCATGTTTCACTCTGAGTTTAAAAACAATAAAGATATTCTAGGTACCATTATCTCACTATCCTTAGAAAACCAGGCTGCTTCTTTCTACAGTTTTAATCAGCTAATTGCTCTTGCATTTTTGGGAGAAGCAGAAAATCACCAGGACATGATGACATAGAAGGCACAGCTGAAACAAAGAAGGATGATCCACTTTCTCAGATATTAGTCAGGGACCAAAAACAACTGATTCAGTCACACTTCTGCACATTTCTATCTGGTCATCCTATACAAGTTGTTCTTGCTCAAGCATTCAAAAGTACTTGTGTGGCTATGTAAGTCATTTAGTTGTTCCTAATGTTCCTTCAACTACTAAGTGGCCCTTAGGCAACTATGTTTTTCTGGATACTTGCATGCAGTTAATAAAGTACTAATGCTGACAATAAATTGCTTACAAGTAGTACCTCTCAGGCAAAACTATTTGATCCTTGAATCATGCCCAGACAATGTGCACCCCTGCCACTGGTACTGTCATGCAGCTTGTGGGAACTTTATATTCTTTCAACAGGACCCTTAGTTTTAATATCTGAGATTCTGAATATCGACTTTAATCAGTGAGATATAGGTATATCAATGGATGCCTTAATCAATGAGTTAACCAATGTTTTTGTTATGCAAAATGGAATTCAGTCAGAGGCTGTCTTATCCCAGTGTTTTAGTAGCTATTGTACTTTCCCAACATACGTGAGTTTGAGCCTATTAATCTAATCCCACAGAGTACTTGGAACATCAGGTTGTTGACTCTTCTGCAGTGATCTGTCTTTCTTGTTTTTTGTTGCAGGTTAAATGAGCACAAGATCTCAATTCCAAGGTAGAGTTTGTTGTTTGGGATCTCAAGACTGCTTATGAATAGACTTTCTCTCACTAGGTTTTCCATTTCAATAAATAATTCCTGGTTTCTTTTGTGTTTTACTTCATTGTTCTATTTCCTTTTCTTTTAGCTTCTTTCTGTGGATTCCTTAATTTGAATGCTAGCTGTGCCCATATACTATGAAAGAAACATACCTATTCTAGGCAGTTGAGTATCTGAAGGTCAGATACTGATGATACAGCACTTAGTTAATGTGGTGGGTTGATCTCAGCTGGATGCCAGATGCCCACCAAGCCATTCCATTGCTTCCCCTCCACAAATGGACAGGGGGAGAGAAAATATGACTGGCTTGTAGGTCAAGATAAGGGCAGGGAGATTACTCACTAATTACCATCGTGGGCAAGATAGATTTGACTTTGGAAAATTAATTTAATTTATTACCAATCAAATCAGAGTAGGATAATAATAAATAAAACCAAATCTTAAAACACCTTTCCCCCACCCCTCCCTTCTTCAAGGGTTCAGTTTGACTCCCTGACTGTCTACCTCCTCCCCTCAAGCAGCACAATGGCGGTTATGGTCAGTTAATCACACCTTGTCTCTGCTGCTCCTTCCTCCGCACATTCTTCACCTGCTCCAGCATAGGTCCTTTCCACAGGGTGCAGTCCTTCAGGAAAAGACTGCTCCAGTGTGAGTCCCCTGTGAGGTCACAAGTCCTGACAGCAAACCTACTCCAGCGTGGGCTCTTCTCTTCATGGGGTCACAGGTCCTGCCAGCAGCCTGCTCAAGTGTTGGCTCTCCACAGGGTCACAGCCTCCTTTGGGCATCTGCCTGCTCCTGTGTGGGGTCCTCCACGGGCTGCAGGTGTATCTCTGCTCCACCATTAACCTCCTGAGGTTGCAGAGGAACGTCCTTCTTCACCATGGTCTTCACCATGGGCTGCAGGGGAATCTCTGTTTTGACACCTGAGACATCTCCTTGCCCTCCTTCTTCACTGACTTTGGTGTCTACAGAGTTATTTCTGTCACATATTCTCACTCTCCTCTCTTGGCTACTGCTGCACAGTTGTTTTATCCGATTCTTAAATATATTATCACAGACGCACTACCACCATCGATGATTGGCTCAGCTTTGGCCAGCAGTGAGTCTGTCTTGGAGCTGGCTGGCATTGGCTCTCTTGAACATAAGGGAAGCTTCTGGCATTTCTCACAGAAGTCACTCCTGTAGCCCCTCTGCTACCAAAACCTTGCCACGCAAATCTAATACATTTGTTCAGTATGAAAACTAATCACCTGTTGTAGTTTCCATGGTCTTCAAAATTCATACTTTTTAGAGGACAGCTAATATAAATAAAGTAATATATCATATGGTCATGAGGACCTCACAGGTAGAATATGCTAGGAAAGCTTGTTTCTCCATATGAAGGTCAGAGTAATTTTCTACTATATGCTTATGAAAGCAGGACATTGAAGATTAAAATTAAGTGTGAGTATCAGGGTTAAGATGCAATCCCTTTTTTTTTTTCACTGAACTTGAAGAAATTCTGTTTGATAACTGCTATTGGAAACTATCTGCAATGTATCAGACAATATAAATATCACTATCTTTTTCCTCTGAGATTCTAATTCTCCATATAAACCGATAAATTAAAGAGAGAAATAATAATCAAAGACATTTATAAATATGGTCAATAGGACTGATCAAAAACAATTTCTGGTTTCAAGGACAGATTTCTTTTTAGAGAAATATCCAAACAACATAAAACACTCAATTCTGAAATTGGGAAAGTTGATCACTCCAAAATGTTTCAGTATTTCATCATTATGTTATAACTAATTTTAATCTCAAAGAAGGGTTATTTCCTCTGTGGACTTTTCTAGGAACTTGATCTAATTAATAGGATGGAGGAAGAAGGTAATCTCCAGCTGAAAAAATAATATAATTATAACACAATTGAAGTACATAATTCAGGACCTCTGAAGGCAATATTTTATAAGACTCAGGAATAAATATATTTTATACAGTGGCTAATTTGTCCTTATAAAGCATATTTGTCCTTAAAACAGAAACAATGACTGTAACTGAAGAATGTGAGTTGTTGTTCATTTGGCCAAGTTAGGTGCATGCAGTAACAAAGGCTTTGTGCATCTTTTTGCTGGCTTGTGATTATGTTGCTTGCTGTATGATTACAAGTTGTTAAATCCAATAGAGCTTCTTGAGCATACACAGAAAATTGTTCAAAAGCTTGACATTTTCTCTTTTACAAATATTATATGTGAAATTAGAGTAACCACTGCAATTCTCAATAAATTTTCACATTGTCCATGTTATGTCCAAGCAGCAGACATGTAAACAGCAAAGAGAGAAGAGGGAAAGGGGCAGAAGGTGACAGAGTATAAAGAAGATGATCTCTCCAGGCAGGAAACTTCAACAAGAAAGAAATCCTTATAAAGGTGATTTGAGGGAGATGAACAGTGGGAGAAGGCAGAGAGCGATTCTAAAGGGAATTCACTTTTACAGGCTATCAAATAAATTAATTGGAAATATCTGTTTTAATAGAACTCAAACATTGAAGAAAGTAGACATTTGCAACATAACTTAGATCCCAGTCTCAATATGTAGAGTATCCAGACTAGCTATGCTTACTGTAACTTCACATAAGTCAGTTATATAAGTAAAACTTTTATAATGTGAAAATTATTTTTTCCTGGATCCATTGTGTTCCTGCTATTCAGATTAAACTGTCATTTGTTTCGGTTTGTTTTTTTTCCTAGAGGATTTCTTGTAGTTATTCACTCCCTGATCATACTCCCTTACAAGAAGGAATTTTTAGATCACTTGTATCAATTTGTAAGAAGGGAAAAAAATCTTGTTTTATTTCAGAACAATAGAGAGAAAAGTTGTTACATTTAAATGAAAAAATTGGAAGAGACTGCATCTGATGGATTACAAAGAGGACAGAGATGTGGTTTATGTTATATACGGGCTCCATATTTAGCTAATAATTCCTGGTAGTATAGTAGGCCTGGCTTAGAGTTTAAGTACTCCAAGATTAACAACACTCAATGGTTCAAAAATCTATTCAAGTTGAAGCCTTTACCAAAATTACTTCCTTTTACACCTGCTCCCACTTCAACGTTTCATTTAGCCTCTACAGTTCCCCTCAAGTGTTCCTCTTATTTCTGAAAATAAGTTCCAATACAATGGAGAATCTATTGAGAAATATTTTATTACAGGGAATCTCTATGGTGGATGGAGTCCTCAAAATGTAGGAATGTCAAGGAGAACCCTGAGGGTTTGTTTACAAATTAGACTTGTCACTTTAAAATATGGTTTCTGACAATCCTTTGAAAAGCTGCTGGCCACTTCACAGTTTCCTATCTAAGAAGATGAAGAAATCTGGAGAAAATATTACTCAACTCAATCATTTTCCAACATATCCCTGAGATATGTTGGAATAGGAATAGCCTTTTTGCCCTGTAATCACTCATTTGTCAGACTTCATTCTAGACATAGAACACAATGCCAGTTTAATTTTGTTGGCCAAATAAACTTTGATCATTAAAATACTGTCACTAATATAAAAAGTAGACAATGTACTGGAAATTTTAAAAGGAGCAGTGGAATTCAGAAATACAGAAGATAAGTAAAACTAAATGAACTTCATATTATTTTGGCAAACAACACATTCCCAAAAATTAAATCAGAGGTCAACAATTTTGTTTGTGATATTTTAAAAAATAAATATTGAACAAAGTAAAATCAAAATGTTTATTCATACATGTGCAGAATGAAATAATTTGATCTCTTAACTTTAAATACTTTTTAGGGAACAAATTTAATTAACTTTTTTTTTTTTTAATCTCCAGTAAAACAATGCAGGCACAAAATCTTTCAGTTCAATCTGAATGAAAACTTTCTATATCTCTACACAACTTCCTGGAACAATTAAAATATATCTAAAAACAGTACGTACACATATTTTGAATACAGCTTGATTAATCTAGTAAAACTAAAAATATATGCATCCTCAATACAGTAATATTGGAAACAGACAGGCAGACTGCCACTCGTATAGGACAAGGTATTAACGGAGGAGGAGGCTAGAAGCAGGGCAAATCCTGAGCCCAAAGCTCTTGAGACCTTTTGTAACTAATGCTTCTAACTAGAAATGCAATTCCTGACAGAACAGTTTTCTATCTGCAAATGTCTATCTGGAAATGTCTAAAATTTAGTTCATGATCTTGGCCAGGAGCAATTTTCAATGACAATGAGAAATAATAGTGGAAATAATAGTCATAATTTTATGTCTTTTTTTTTTCTTGGAAAATTGTCAATGGGATTGATAAAAAACAGGCATAGAAAACTAAAGAAATTATGTAGCAGCAGTATATTACAGCTTTTGAAGTATATATTACAGCATGGTTGTATGACAGAAAACTTCAACCACTAGAGAAAGCTGTTTTAATTATTCTTACTGAATTCCCTAAATAGTGGACATACAGAGATATATTATATAAATTAAAACAGCTTTCCTAGAGTTATGGAGATCAAAATTATTTGTAGTGTAAATGAATAAAAGGGTAACGACTAATTGAAAATGCAAAAAAGCTAAACATGTTTTGCCTGTGTTCAGTTACATTTATTACATAACTATATATCAGAGGCTACAAATACAGTTTGTATGATGAAAAGTCTCCTACATTCTTAGTTAAGACATTGAAGATCAAAGCAAGCAAAGTAGTCTAAAACCAGCTGAAAGTAACATGTAAGGTAATGTCAGAGAAACTTAGAATCCGCACTTTCCTTAATGGTGTAAAAAAAAAAATCTGTCAGGATTTCTCTTATACAGGTAGCTTGGACATCTGTAATGTCTTGCTTTTTGTGAAATTTGGAAAGGCTCCAAAAGCATGTACAATGATTCTTAAATGATTGTAAAAGAAAGGGAAAACATTCAAAGAATCTGTATATACAAGCTGAATTATTCTCATAGTAGCATTCTTATTGATTTGGGAATTTATTTAATGATCAAGGAAAATCTAAATGGAAAAAAAAACACAAAACCCGAACACAAAACCCATTTGAAATGCAATATATAGGGGAAACAAAATTGGATCCACTATTGAACTTGGATCTATTGACACATATCTTCATTTATATTTCTTTTCATAAGTTTACTCTTTAATTAAACACATAACCACTGAACAGGATGTGACTGAAAGATAACAGCAACACAAAATCTATTTTTTCGTGAATTTTATTCAAAAAAAAGCTCAGTGAAATAAAAATTGTAAAGGATTTTGTAAAGTAAATTTCTGTTATGCATGTCAGAATTCTGACCATACTGGTAAAATGCAGACTATAAATATATATGCAATACATATACGAGAGTATAAATAGACATATAGACATGTATCTATATATTTATAAAACTCTGTCAATTTTTTTTTTTTTAAGAACTGTATTAAAGACTGTGGTTAGTTGCACTGTGTTGTTATTATTAGCAGGTAGTTTTGACTGTACTCTTTGTAAGCCAGATCTCATTTTCACCTGATACTTTTGGATAAAGACATTATCAGAAATGATTGTGATATCTACCAAGTGCACTCTAGACATTTCATCCACCAGTCTCTAAGGACTCTACAGAACAAGGCAGATTGTATTATGCTATTTTATGGATGTAGAAATTACAGTACAATACAGAGGGAAATCGTTAATTCAGTCAGTCTTTTTCTTTACTCCAGAATCATACTTTCCCCACTAGATCTCAGCCTAACATATTGGTGTAAATACTAGCATTTCAAATAATGACTTAAAATAAATTATTGAATATTTTTTCCATAATAATTTAAAAAATATAGGAAAGTATAGGAAAAATAAATTGAAATATCTTTGAATATTTGCTTCATACATTATTTAAAATCCTGATATTTCTAACCTATCATGGTGTAGTTTTAAATTTTTCATGAATTTCAACCATATATTTTAAATATAAGAATTCCCATAACAATTTAAACTTCATAATTCATTTTCCTAAAGCTAAGCTAATTAAGTTACTTTAAATACCGTTCAAAAAGTCATAGTAATTCTACAACTCTTGCTTTGAAGAACTATTTTTAAGTTGCATGTGATTAATAGAGATTCTAAATGTTACATATCCTACATCACAGAATAATAATTGGTATAGATTTTGTGTTTAATAGAACTTAATGGCAGTCTTTCACTATGTCCTTCTCTCCCATGAAGACCAGAAAAGCTTATATGTTGCAGTATCATATCATAACAGCAGGGAGCAAATCTCCTTGAATATGACCCCAAAAGTGAAAATGACAACCTACCGGTGTTTTTAAATACAAAGTCTTTGTACACAGGAACAAAAAAAAAGCACACAAACCAGCAAAATTCAGAACTTCATCTGTTAATGTAACTTTAATTTTATTCTCTTTGCACATGTGCTGTTTTATAGTGAATGAGGCTGGTTCTTTTAGGAAAGGAATATGGCACCTTGTGTTTGAGAGAGTATTGTAACCCAAAGTACAAGTTTATCACACGAAGCTATTTCCTTCATTTCTTTACTCCAAATTTTCAAGCTAAATAGGTCAAAATAATACATTTTATTAAATAATTTTTAAAAGAACTCTTTTTTTTTTTGTATTTGAAGTTTGCCAGTTTTTCTTTTCCCCTCAGTTTCCCCTCAGGCACAGACCCATTGATGACTATCCTCCACCACATTATCAAAATTTGAACACTTAGCCTCCAATGGCAGCTACCTCTTTATCTATCTCCCAAATATATAGAGGAAAATATTGAAAAGACAACATTCCCACACATTTTGACTACTAGATGCCGTTGCTCCTCTTAAGAGATGAAGTCTCACTACCCCAGTACCCTGCAGAAGAAAATCATGAAGATGCACTTCCATGTTATATGCCAGTCGAGTCTCTGATAAAAGATATACAGCTGGAGAACAAGTTCATTTCCTATATCACTCCTTATAGCTGGCAAGTATTTCAAAGGTGTGCATGGGGGATGTGTGTCCATACTTTGGCAGTAGTCGAAAACTCTTTTTAGATTGTTTACATTGTCATCCTTCCAAAATTTCCCCAAAGAGCAAAATTCAAATTTGTAAATTGGTGATGGGTTGTATCTTAGGGAAAAAAATGTAATTTTGTAGGTGAAATAAAATAGTTGTTTTGCAATACCATTCGCTCAGCTGAATACAGGTTGATACAAACAATATTGCTTTCATTTCTTGAAAAAATACACAGAATAGTATTTCAAGCAGAAAGGGTCAGGAAAACTAAATATAGGGGTTTCAATATACTTTTACCAACACATTCAAAATAACTTTTCTAAACTCTTTTGCAATGATTTTTGTGCTGCATAAATATGAAGTAACTGGTTGTTTGATTTAACAGGATATGGAGTTATGTCTATTACCTCATTGCTACATATGTGCTTAAATACTTTGATATTCAAACATTTTTTTCAGCTCATCATATAAAAAATAAAAATAGAAAGTAAGCTTCAAATTTTAAATCGTGTCACTGGCAAATACTACAAGAAATACCAGATAGTAAAATGGATAACTGTTGTTGTTTAACCCTGGTGGCCAGCTCAGCTCCACCCAGCCACTCGCTCACTCTCCTCCCAGTGGAATCAGGTAGAGAATTGGAAGGGTCAAAGTGAGAAAACTTGAAAGTTGAGCCACAGTCTAGTGACTAGGGTTACCTGTGATGGCTGTGGTCCTTGGAGGGTGTTAATTGCTGAGGTCAAATGTTGCAATAAGGGCACGGACTCCGTGGATGGTGTACCGGAGACCTTTATTGTCCGTCAGCCTAAGTCTTTTACATCTTTTCTCAGTTACATGCGGAATGCACGCGCTTAATAATCTAATTCAATTGGTAGCAATATACTGTTCACGCGCCTTAAACTTCATTTGTATTGGTTATAGATTTTTAGTTGTCTTTACTATTTTTGCCTTTGGTATTTACTTATCTTGTTCTAATTGCTGTTTTTTGTTATTGAGCAAGTGGTGTTAAAGGACATAGCTCAAATTCTTCAATATCAGACAGCTGTGCTGCACTCTCTGTTCCCACAGTCAAGGTGGTCAGGTTTATGTTTATTATTTTGTCTGTCTGGTAACTTTTGTTTCTTGGATGTCTTTTGCATGCAAATACATCTGTCTTGCTTTGCTTCTTTGGTGATCACAGTGCTCACTTCTGTAAAATTGCGCCTGGCTATGCCACCAAAATGTTACAAAATTCTTATATAATGTTATTAGTTATACTAAACTAGCATACTTATATTTAAATTTAAGGCAAATTTCCTTTAGTACTTATAGATAGTAAGTGAATTAGAAGTAGTTATATAGCAATAGCGAACAGTAATAGTGAATTTCATTCTGTCTTCACCTTCTCATATTTATTAATCTCTCTCAGCTATCTTGATTCCTATCTGAAGAGTTTTAATCTTTCTAAATACAGAAGTCATTCTATATTACTCATCTTTGCTGCTCTTTTGTTTTTGATTTTTAGAATTCTGCTGGATCCTTTCTGAGACAGGATAATCAAAACTGAATATATTCTTAAAGAAGTAAGCACATAAAGAATTTACATAATAATATGATACTCTATTATTTTCTTTTCTATTAATTCCTAGCATTAGATTTCTCTCCTTTACTATGTCTAGGAACAGAAGGTTGAGCCTTGTTAAAGGTTAGTCATAATTTATTCTTTACATCGTTCCTGTGAAAAATTAATATCAATGCCTATATGATAGGAAGCAACAACAGAGACACTAAGGACTAGCCCCAAACTATTTATATATTTCATACTAACATTGAGAGCAAGAATGCAAACTCCATTCTCTCCATTCCACTTTAAATTCATCTGTTATTGTCAGACACAAGAAGTTTTAACTAATTTTTACATGATTATAATGTTTGAGAAAGTAACTTGATTATACATTACTGACAAGCAGTAGCTTTTGGTTTGGTTAAGTGGTGATCTCAAGCAGGAGATGAGTAAGCTTTCTGTCGCGACTTCCACTTTCAGTTCTGATGTACTTTGGTACTACACTTGGTGCTGAAATCTGTGCTGCCTGTGTTTATTGCAAGAGCAATAGAGTCAGAAAGACCACTCCAGAAGTTTAGATAACTTCTGACAAAGCAGGAAACAAACAAAAGAAATGTATAGAAAAGGAAGTTATTACAAGAGCTTAGAGTTGCTAAAATTAGGGCAAAAGCCTCTAGATTTTTAAAAACATCTCTAAATGTTAAATATTGTGTATAAATATTGACCTTGAAAATATGTACTAAATGTTTGCTAGGATTATGGATATATGAGTGTCGTGGTTTTGTTAGTGAGGGGGGGGCCTAAGGTGGTAGCTTCTGTAGGAAACTGCTAGAAGTCGCTCCCCTTTGTTCAGGGGACTCGGCTGGGCCTAGGGCGGACCTACTGCTGGCCAAGGCCGAGCCGATTGGCAGCAGAATGTTCCATGATAACGCCTCTGCGATAATGTATTTAAGAAGGGGAAAACAGAAAAAAAAGAGAGAAGAGAAGATGTGAAGAAGCTGAGCGGGGGCAGAGGTGCAGAGGAGGAGGCGCAGGCCTCATGGGCCTTGCAGGCCTCACCCTTTGGCCTCTCGCCAGGCAGCCGACTGGGCCCGACTTGGCCCGGCCCAGCTGCAAGAAATGGAAAGGAGATGAGAAGTGAATAAGATGTAAAAAAAGATCCTGAGAGACATCTACCAGCCTGTTGTGAGGAACGGCTGCAGATGCCAAGGTCAGTTCAGAAGGAGGGGGAGGAGTAATGCGGCTCCTGGCCAAGATTCCCCTGCAGCCTGTGGTGAAGAACATGGTGGAGCAGGTTGTCCCCCTGCAGCCCATGGAGGTCCACGGAGGAGCAGAGATCCACTTGGAGCCCGTGAAGGACCCCGTAGTGGGGGAGGTGGATGCCTGAAGGCAGCTGTGGCCCGTGGAGGGCCCCCTGGGACAGCTGTTCTGGAGAGACTGCACCCGTGGAAGAGATGACCCACGCTGGAGCAGTTCCATGAAGGACTGTGGCCTGTGGGAGGGACCCCACGATGGAGCAGGGGAGGAATGTGAGGAGTTCTTCCCCCAACCATGAAGCAGCGGCGTGAAACAACGTATGATGAACTGACTGCAACCCCCATTCCCTCTTCCCCCCTGTGCCGCTCGGGGCTTGGGAAGAGGGAGGGGTGAATGGAGGTTATCTTGTTCTCTGTCTCATTATCCTGCTGTTTGTAATAATAAATGAATAGTTTTCCCCAAGTCGGGTCTGTTTTGCCCGGTAACTTTAAGGATTTCTCCCTGTCCTTATCCCAAACCTCGAGCCGTTTTTCCTTATATTTTCTCTCCCTGTTCTCTCGGAAGGTGGGGGGAGTGAGAGACTGTGTAGTCTGGTCCTGATCGGGGCTGAACTACGACAATGAGGAAAACTGAAAAAAAAAAAAAAAAGTACTTTTGATATGCAGATATGACATTGAGTTGAAATACTGCAGAATCATGGAAATAAGAAATACATTATAAAACAGCTCTTCATATCCAAGGCTGGGAAACCTTTACTATCGGAATCTAAGAAGGCAAGGTGATAGAAGTTCATAATTCATAATTAGAAGAGGTTAGAGAGATCTAAAGATGCTTCTAAAAGCTTTAGTCCTTTTTCTAGACATGGCATTATATTTTCATATGAAACAAAAACAACTAATACTAGAGTTAGTAAAAACATTTATCTAACAGAAACTGAATCAATTCTAAATTGATTGGATGAGATACGGAAGAGTGCATGAAAAGTGAATTAACAGTCTTATTCTCTGGACATTTCCAATTATTAAAGAAAGCATGATTTCTTTGATACAGTATGTCAACTGTAGATTACAGAAGTAATACTGTCATACTTAACTGCAGTTATTAATCTGCAGAGATGCTGCCAAATCATAATTTGAATATCAGCAAACTGGAAATATTTGACCAGTTGTTGAAGTTGGTGCACTAGTTTACTTATAAATTTCAGACAAGCACACTGTAAAATAATGGTGGCTTAAAGTCAAAGTCAGAACATGGAGTTATGAGTATGTAAAAATGACATTACAGATGTGAGACTCTGCATCACAAATGCTGGAATGTAGAAATGTAATTTACAACAGGATATGTCAAGTGGTCAAAATCTAGCTCTGATGGAGTGTGATTCTAGCCCAGAGTGGCTTAACAAAACACAGATCAGAGTTAAGGTTTTGAGACATTGTTCTCTATCCAGGAAATTTAAGTCACACACAGAAATCTCACAGCAAATAGTCAGAGGCAAATATTGCAGAAGAACACAAGAGGAAATAAGGAAGTAACAGCACAGTTGATTTGAATGAAGATTAAATTTCATCTTTTTCCTCAGATGAATAATGTTATATCACCTTTTTTGGCCGATAAAAGGCACTGGAGTAATAACTTTTCTACTATTAACAGATTTTGCCAAACAGCTTATATAGCAGAAAATATTTCTGGTTTTAAGAACATTCATGTATGTTTTCCCTCAGTTTGAGCCACATTCTGTTTTACTTTTTTTTTCTGCTGAGTGTTCTAGAATAAAAAACACAAAATAAATAAGTTATTCAAAAAATATATACATAGGAAATAAAGCAGAAGAAGAAAATAATAGTTCAGTTAGGAATAATAAAAAAATAGCAAGAGTTTCATAGCACTAAGAAGATATAATGTTGTAGGTAAGGTATATAATGTAGTGGGTAGAAAATAGAAGTATTAACTACTAAAAAATGTTTCCAACAACTTTGATATCTTGCAAGTTGAGCTGCATAACACAGCTTTATACACACAACCATGATTCGTGTTGCATAACATTCCCCTAAATTCCCATACAAAAGACCCAACCCCAACAAACCTAAACAACAGAAGCAAAACTGTGTGTATAGAAATGGAAATCCACTCTTTATTTTCCTACTCTTACCCTACAATTTGCAATAGACACAAGTAAGGCTGCATTAAATAGTAACATTCTCTGATTGTAACAAAGAACCAATTTTTCTGCACATGGCAGAGTTTGTTGTATTATTAGTGTTTTATGCAAGCCTCTGTATAAACCCAAAACCAATGGTGGATTGTTTTCCCAGTTATAGTCATTGTATAGTTGTGCTTGATTTAGTACTCATTTATATGTAGGTATAGCATTGTGATTTTTTTGTCTCGTCTGAAAAGAATAGCTTTAGACAACTCATTTTCCTTAGAATTCTTTATTTCTAGTTGCTCCAATATCACACAGCCCATATTAGGTGTCCTTAAGAAAGATAGCATGAAGATTTATTTTCCATCATTTTTTATATTGACCACATGCAACAGTTATGCTTATCACCAGTGCTTTTCACATTCACATCCCACAGGAGCTTCCTTCTGTAATGCACCAAGCCATTTATCTTCATTCTGTGACTGAAATCTAATGTTACTTTCCTTTCTGTGTTCTTTAATGCAGCTTGACCAGGCTGGCTATGAGCTAAATAGTATATCAAGTCAGGAAGTCTTGACATTTCGTTAAAATAGGTCTATATTGCATTTAGAAAATACAAAAAGAAGGGCAGTGAGGGAAAAGACAGAGAGATTTCTTTTTTTTTTTTTTTTAATGCTTTAGGATGGTTATTTTGTAGTATTTTGAAAATGAAAATCACTATTTTCCAATTTTCAGTTTGATCTTAATGCTTCAACTGTTCAATTTTCTGTAAGGCTTAAACCCCTTTAAGTCTAAAAATAAAGCTTATTGTTTTTGCGAAGTTTTCATGCACATTCTGTCTTTAGCCTGTTTGCGTAAATCCTTTATAGAACATTCTATTTCAGTGAAGTTTTGCACATTTACACCTCTGTTATTGACAGTAGAATTTTCATTTTCATATTTCCTTTGTATTTGTTTTCTCTGCTTCCACTTATTACCGTATTCTTCATCTCATAGAGGCAATTCCCACATTTGAATAAGGAAAATGGAACAGGATGCCTTTATCTAATTCCTTTCGATTATTTTATTAGCTGTTACACTTGGAATAATTTCTTATGATATTGCATAGAAAAGATTATTTGTTGTATTTTCTTTATGTTTCCTAGAAGACAAAGCAGCTTATTACTTCTGTTCTGCTGTCTGATATTATCTGTATTAAGCTGACTTTCCTGAATCCAGTCACACAACTGGATAGTGATATCCCATTTTGGATCTAAACTCATGTTCTCACTCCAATTACACAATATCATATCAAATTCCATGACTAATCAAAAACCCACCAGGTATTTTAAAACGTTATTGCATGGAATTCACTGTCCAGTCATAAATGGCATGATGCCAATATTAACAATTATTTTATTGGTAGATATGTTCCTACAGATTCAAATTCTTTTTCATTGTGACCCATATCATACATTTTAAGACCTGCAATTACAGTCTACAATACTTTTCATGGCATTCTGCAAGCATTCATTACTGATTCTTTAAACCACCCATTAAAACTTTTTTAAAAATTAATACCCTGAACAGCATTATTTTTGCATTTTAATTTTTCCTGATTTACTGATTACTAAGCTCACTACAGTGCTCAGAACAGTTATGGCATTTTAGCAAATGTATTTATTCAGAGTAGGCATAATCTTCCAGACTTTAAAAGCATAGTAAATTATGTACAACAGAAAAGTATTTTGTAGGAAGTAAATGAGATATTTGACAAAAAAAAAAAAATACACAAAGGAAAGACATATGATCAAGATCTAAAAAAAGTAGGAAAAACATAATTTTTAATCTACTGGTAGCAAAGTATTCATTCATAAATATTATTTAAACGAATTAGTAGTCTACAGCATCTCATTACCTTCCTCCTCTGCATTAAAATACTAAACTACATTCAGTGACTGGGATCTTGCTTAGGCGAAAGGGCCTTGCCTGGATGCCATAAAAGGTGTGTCCCTGCCCCATTCCCGCTGACAGGGAACCTGGACACTTGGTATAGGAGGTCTGCTTTCCTTGGCACTGACAATTTAGCTGACATGGAGCACTTAGATTAGGCAGATGAGATCCTATTCTGATACACTGAGCAGTCTCTGGTCTTTGATAGGAAGTGGTAAGCAGATGCCAACACTGTCAGCACTGAAACAGGCATCTATACAGCAACACCAGGATGCGTTCATCTATGTGCTCCCTTGCTGGTCTGGGAAAGGAACCCATCTCTTATGCACCTTCAGGTGCTAATTGTGCTCCTGCCAGCCACTGACAGCAATGAGTTTGATTTATTGCCCAGGCCCAGCTATGAGGACCCAGGCAGGGTCCCCCATGGTGACCCCGAACACCCTAGACAGGTGCCAAAACAGGAAGATAGTCTTAATTAATTTTTAAGTGCTTACTAGAACTGTGATGCAAAAAATGCATTCAGTGGCTGCTATTAAGTTGTACATTTAAAGTATATTCACCATAAACAAAAAGGTCTGGAGAAGCCAAGGCAGGAAGAGGAATCTCAATAATCCAGCTGTGGAAAAAGAGCAGCCTAACTTGGCTGCTCCTGCAGTTGTGGAAGGCGAATGACCAGCCCCGTGACTGCCTGTGATTTATGTGAGGGATCAAAGGCAGTAAAATAAGGGATAAGAGCAGGAAAACAAAGGACAAAGAGGATAAAAGGGGCCGGTGGTGTGTGAGGCAGGGCTGGTCAGTCCTCATGCCCAGTCGTGTCTGCTCCAGCCAGTGCAGCCTCTCCTTTCTTTCTAATTAAACTCTGTTTCTGATGGTTTTCTTGAGTCCCCGTTCCCTGCGCCTGCATGTGAGAGAGCTGAGGACTCACCCTGCCACAGGGCTGGGGCGACAGGCCAGGGGCTGGATGCTGGCACTAGGAGACACTGATGTGTGTGAATTTTTCCTTGGGTTACCGGAATCCTTTGTGTGTGTCTGTATGCATGTGTTATTCACAAACTTCAAGCAGGAGTAGCCAGCAGCTAGTGTAAAAGGTCTGGGGTCCAGCTACAAGGGAGACCATAGGTCTGGAGGCAAAGTCATTGTTCTGGTTTTGTTTAGTTGGGGGGGTGGGGGGGGTGGGACTAAGGTGGTAGCTTCTGTAGGAAACTGCTAGAAGTTGCTCCCCTTTGTCCAGTGGACTTGGCTGGCCCTAGGGCGGACCCACTGCTGGCCAAGGCCAAGCCAATTGGTAGCAGAATGTTCCCTGATAATGCCTCTGTGATACCGTATTTAAGAAGGGGAAAAACAGAAAAAAAAAAAAAAAGTAGAGAAGATGTGAAGCAGCTGAGCAGGGGCAGAGAGGGGGAAGTGTGAGCCTTGAGCCTTGTGGGCCTTGCAGGCCTCACCCTCTGGCCTCCTACTGGGCGGCCGTCTGGGCCCGACTCGGCCCAGCCCGGCTGCAAGAAGTGGAGAGGAGATGAGATGTGAATGAGATGTAAAGAGATCCTGAGAGGCGTCTGCCAGCCTGTTGTGAAGAATTTCTTGTGAGAGGAACAGCTGCAGACGCCAAGGTCAGTGGAGAAGGAGGGGGAGGAGTAATGCGGCTCCTGGCCAAGATTCCCCTGCAGCCTGTGGTGACAACCATGGTGGAGCAGATTGTCCCCTTGCAGCCCGTGGAGGTCCACAGAGGAGCAGAAATCCACCTGCAGCCCATGGAGGACCCCACGCCCGGGCAGGTGGACACCTGAAGGAGGCTGTGGCCCATGGAGGGCCTGCTGGGACAGCTGTTCTGGAGGGACTGCACCCCATGGAAGACATGACCCATGCCGGAGCAGCTTCATGAAGGACCTCAGCCTGTAGGAGGGACCCCACATTGGAGCAGGGGAGGAATGTGAGGAGTTCTTCCCCCGACCACAAAGTAGCAGTGTAAAACAACGTGTGATGACTGACTGCGACCCCATTCCCTCTTCCCCCCTGTGCCTCTCAGGGCGGGAAGTTAGTAGAGATAATGTTAGGCCTGGGAAGAGAGAGGGGTGGGGAGGAGGTTATCTTGTTCCCTGTCTTGTTCTCCTGCTAGTTTTAGAAATAAATAGTTTTCCCCAAGTTGAGTCTGTTTTGCCCGCGACAGTAACTTTAAGGATTTCTCCCTGTCGTTATCTCAAACCATTTTTCTTATATCATCTCCCCCTATTCTCTTAGAGGGTGGGAGGAGTGAGAGAGAGACTGGTCCCAATCAGGTCTGAACTACGGCAGTCATATAGAGACCAGGGCTCCACAGGTCAGATACTGCAGAGACCATAGGTTGCAGCCACTACCTGAGAAACTGGTAAACAGCTGCTGAGGATACTGTAGGTCTGGAGCAGCTCCTGGAGAGAGTTGTTCATGTTTGTATATGTGTGACAAGAATGGATCCATATAGCACTGGAGTGGAGCTGCAGCCTCGGGGGGTCACATGTTCCTGCCAGCAGCTGGGACTGAGATCCAGGGGCAGCTGCTGAGGAGATCAGATGTCCAAAGCTGGAGAATCCACACTATATATAAATATGTGCATGCTCTACTACAGGACATCAATCCTGATCAGCTAGGAAGGAAGGAACCAGGTCAGGCTGTCCGTTTGTGTGACGACTGTGCCCTCTATCCATGCCTATCCATGCAACTGCGTGTGTCCATGTGTAGTTTTGCACATGTGTGCATGTGTGTGCATGCACACATTTACTAGAAACATTATTCCCAGTGTGCACATTATTTACTGGGAACTCATGGTCAGCCTCACTGCTTGTTCGACCTGGGGACGCAGAGCCACAGCAACCTCACAATTATCAGGAAAAGTAGAAAACCTGAATTCAGTTCTTGATTGGTTTTTTCCTTAGCCTGAGAAAATTCAAAGATGCTTCCTTCCCTTTCTTAGGTAAGCTTCAATGACTGTTAAGTCTGTTGAAGTTGAATAGTTGTGGAGAGAAAAGATAGAATTCTCTGGAAATCAGGTGGGGCATGAAAGGTATCTGTCTTTGTCCTAGGGATATGACCTATGACTAGAGCAAACTAAAGAACAAAAGCAATTCTGTATATAAAATAATGAATTAAAATTTACAGATCTAGTACTTGACTGAAGAATTAATTCCAGTACATTACAAAATTCCTTTTTTTGTGTGTGTGTGAGGTAAATCAGCAATTCTTTGCTGTATGTTAATGATGGAGTTATTTAATGAACATACTAATGAGTTGATGCAACATAAGGCGGAATGTTTTTCTATACAAATAAAGAAATACCTAAGTGGAAATTTTTTAGACTTGTTATCTTCCTTAATATAATTTCAATTTAAGTGACTGTTTGCAATAATGTACTGTCAAGGCCTCTAAATAGGAAAAACAGCAACCATTACCCATGCATAGCACCATACTGACTTTATCAATTACTTATGTCATTGCCTAGCAATCATATGACCACTAGTATACATAAGTAACATTTCAGGTGACCGACTGAATTACAGAGTTAATGAATTATGTGCAGCTGAATTATGCACACACTATGGGTATTTTTCATTTCTAATTGTCTCTTGGATTCGCAGATGGAGCTGTGTGTCTTGTATAAACCTGATCTGATATGGTACAGTTTGCAAAATATAACTACTTATCTTCTTCGTAAGCAAATTAAATCAAAAAGTTACTTTGCAAGAAAGAAATAAGGAATGAAGAAAAAACAGTGATGAAACGTAACTATTACTTTCAACTCTTTGACTTAGTCAGAAATCTTTAAACAGAAAACAAATCTTTAAACAACTATGTTATAAACTACTTTTTAATTGCAGCAAATATAAGCTAGTAAAAAAAATGTTCAGAAGCGTGTTAGAAATCTATTTTCACCATTCCTATGTCACTTTTCTTCACATTCAAGAATTATGTGTATGCTTGGTCCCATCTCATTTATGAGTAGAAACATTCACCCAGAGCTCAAACAAGTTTATGCCTGTATTAATATACAAAGTAGAGATATATTATATTTTCATGCTCACATCTAGCAAGATCATGTATATTTATCAATTTTCAGAAAAAAAAAAGTTAATTTTAGTAGAAATGTACTTAATTTTTTTTAATGTATACTATTCTAAGACACATTTTCAAGGAAGGTTTAGAACTATCGGTAGAAGTAGCTCTTCCAATGGGTAGAAGTTAATATTTCCCTGAAAATATTGATTTGGTGAATGACTTAAAGCTATGTTACAATAATATATAGGGAAAGCAAGCATTCTTTATTATCATGTTTATTCTCTGTAATACTTGCTGTGTCACATGTTGTGTAATTATCTGAGAAGGGACATGTAACACATTTTCATTTCTTAGGAACTATTGCTTTCTCCAAAAAAAACAAGAAAATTGTAGCTGTAAGAGCTTCTGCTCAGCTTTTAAATAACATTCCCTATACACTCGTTTTTTCCAATGTCCTTCCTTATGGGATTAAAGATCTGTTTCTTCACATGACTCAGACTTCAAAGTTGTCCAGTACCATACTTTGCTGAAGCTCTGCCATGACTCTCAAGTGATTGCTACATTTTCTTTCCTGTAGGATAAAGTTTGAAAGCAATCATGACAACAAAGCCAAAGTAATTGTATGCAACTGCACACAAAGCCATGTGTGAAGTCTGGCATATTGATGCTTTTACTTTCTTGATCTGTTAGCTGGTTGGACCAATCACCTAAGGTTTAGGGTTCTTTCTGTGAATGCATCTCCAAGTGGAGGTGTTTGCCTAGTTACTCAGGATGGGATCAACATGGACATGGACTCTTCCTAGAAACTCCAATCATATTGTGAAAAAAGGGATATTTTAAAATTTGAGTAGTTATTAGAGGCTACTCAGTCCAGCAATGTCTTATTAAGTGATGTAATAGCTCCTATGTTATTTGCATAAAACAAATGAGACTGGTGAGATTAAAACCTTGAAAGCCCAGTGGATAAGGTGCTTATGATATGTACCTTATAAGGTACATATCTAAAAGGGGAAAAAAAATACATTAGGCAAAACAATGAAATCTGTTTCTCTCTACAAAGGAGTCTAACCATTAAGTCTAAATCAAAATGAATGATTACTTCATGTAAACTACTTCAAGAGCAGACCTTGAGCATCCAGTCTTCTTTTTGAACTGTGTCAGTAACTTTCCAAAGTCATACCAGATACCAAACTCACAGAACAAAGTTCACTGTTGTCTCTTTTATATAAACAATTATGCAAATATCAGGATTTTGTCCTTAACCCTGCAACATACTGGCAGTCTTAGGGGAAATCCTGTCTGCTTGAAGATGTTTAATGAGTTACAGAATGTCACACTGGTTTTCTCTCTGTGTATCACTAGGGTTTCTATTATTTTCTTGAAACAGAGCAGGGATTAATCTTGTCTAATCTACTGTTTCAGTCTGTTTTGTAAAGGTAAATGCTATGAAACTATTCTCTCCTGGACATAATGTCTAACAAGCTATCCCTGTTTGTGATAATAATTGTTCTAAAACAAAAGATTGGTTTTCAAGTTTACTTAGAAACAAGAACAATATAGAGATAAATAAAAAAATATTGTAAGTAGACTAAATAATTTTGGTTTTAACTCTACATTTTTATTCTTGTAATTTAGGTAGATTTTTAATCTGGTCTATGTTTATAGTTATCTATTTCTTTCATATAGGCTCATACTACCGTAGTTTAACCCCAGTTGGCAACTAAGCACTAAGTGAAACTCATGTGTTGAAATAAAGGCAATTTACTAGGACAGCAAAGGAAGAGATAATAACAATAATGATATATATAATTAATTATAATAATTAGAATATACAAAAAGAATGATGCACAATTTCTCACCACCTGATGACCTAATACAGTCTGTCCTGAGATCCTGAAAAGCAATCAAAGAGTAGAACCAAGAGGAATCTTGGAATGATCCCAAGCAGTGATCTCAGAATAGCAATTTCTGGATTTTCATTCACTGGCCAACTCCTACATATATGCTGAGCATAACATCTTTGGTATGGAATACTTACTTTGGACAGTTTAGGTCAGCTGTACTGGCTCTACTCCTTCCAACTTTTTTGCACCTGCACGTTAGCTAAACCTGAGAAGTTGAAAAAAAGTCCCTGATCTCCTAACTACAACTGATAACAACAGTGTATTATCAACGTTCTTCCCATACCAGATACCATACTAAATCCAAAACACAGCAGCTACTGGGAAGAAAATTTTCTCCATCCCGACCAAAATAAGGACATATACATATCTTTTTTACACTATATTTAGCTAAGCAGTATCATTTAAATAAATATTTATAAATTTAATTTAAAAATATTTTACAATATGACCAAATAAAATATTTTAGACATTTCATATAAAGACTTAATAGATTTTACAAATTTCATATTTAGCCCTAATCTAATCTTCTAGAAAGGTGTTTATAGGTGATATATGAAAAATGTATCAATTCCAAATGAAAATCCTAAAATGAACCCAGTGAACAACTGTAGAAATTATCCATTTTCTTCTAATGTCTCAGAAAAATAATAATGCAATTCATAAACATGAGCTTTAAAATTATACAGCCTTTTGAAAGTACAATAGCTTAATCATTTAAATATGAGACTGAACCAGATTTAATTGCATTTATTTTATTTTCTTAATAATAAAACACAAAAATATTTTCAAAATTATGAAGTAAAACTAGAAAAAAAAACAAACACTTTTTTTTTGCTTTAACAAAGTGAGCTTAGAAAGACAAAAGAAGCTTTTCTCACCTTTGAAAAACTTTTAAAAAGTCTGCCCAAATCTCACCTCAGTTGGAATTTGAGTGTCAAAGCCATCCATATAATCTCTGTGTCTCTATATTCATTAAGTAGTCCTCTACATGTTTTAAATAGCTGTGGATTACTCTAGATGAACCTACACAGTCAAGTTCACTGGGATTATTTTTGCTGAATACAGGAATGATGAAATATTTTTATTTAGGTCCTAAATAAATTTTACTCTTTCTTTAATTTTTGATCTTTCATTTTGGGGAACACTTTTTATTCAGAATCTGTGTTATAATTATCAGCTATATTATAAAAAATCCCCACTTTAGTTTTCTAAGAAAAATCGTTTTTTCTTGTCTACTGATTTGCCAGTTCTGTTTCACTGTACTTTGTACAGTGGAAGAGGTCTTTCCACTGATTTCACAAGTAACTGTGTAGTTTCACACCCTATTCAAGTTTATTTTTTCTTTAAATTATTTTAGCATTATCATCATACTTTAGATTCTGCATTGTGGAATATTTGTGGATTTATTTGTCCTCATTCTTTGCTACAAACTTTCCATATAAATTCTATTTCAACTTTTGTTATTTTATAAACCACAAACAAGTTAATAAATAATACCATTTTATTAGTGCAACTGAAGAAGATGACAGTACATGTGCCCCTTGACCATAACTAAAGTAGAAGCTGACCAGGGCATCTTAGGTCTATCTTTGATCTTAAAAGATAGACCTAATGACGTGTGGATCAAACTCTACAACTCGGAAAGAGTTATAAAGCAGGCATGTTTATTCAGCGCTGGGTGCATGGGGGATCACTCCTCCAAAAGCACGCACACCGACAGCACATTTTACTAAAATTTTATACAGTGCAGGTATACATATTCATAGGATTGCACAATTCAGACATACATATGCATAAGTGAGGCAGGGTTATTAAAAAAAACCACTTGCGTTAGCATTTCAGATCTGTCTCAGGGGTCTTATCTTCCTCTAGATGAACTTTAGTCATTCACCCATACTCTCCTTTCGCTTGGTGATTTCAGCAGTTTCCCGACTTCTGACCGAATTTGCAGTGGAACTAACATTCTGTCCTTTGCTAGACATATTAGTCCTTGACAAATACCAGTTTCTTGACACATACCAGTCCCTGATAAGCTTAAATGAGTTTCAACGCAAACAGGATTCTTAGGCATTCTCTAGCAGACAGTTAGTCTCCTAAATCAAGCAATATTTAGCAGACCGTTAATTCCCTGTATCACTAAGATTTTAGAAAGAAGTTCAAAAAGAACTGAGTTGTCAGCTAAGCCCAAGTACCAAAAGAGCTCTGTCAGCTCTTGAAATACGTGTGGAAGTGACATCGTTCAGTTAATGGCTATGTATGTATTTCAGTTAATTCTTACATTACCGATATTAATAACTTGAGCTTCACTATGAACCCTGGATGGGTAGTCTTCAGCACTTAGGTCATTTCTACAAAAATTCAGTCTCTAAAATGCTGGGGTTTAGATATGTTCTATGTCACAATCTCTAAGGTTTAAATTCAAGAATGAAGTTTACCAGTTCATGTAACACAATTATTATCCCTGATACTGTCATAATAAATGTGATAGTATGCTAGCATTATTCTTATTATTGCTTTCATTAATTAATGCATATAAAAATATTAGAAATAATTATTTTGATGACTGTCAACAAATAGCTGAAAGCAAGATAGTTTCTTAAGTTGAAAAAAAATCACCTATAGTTTAGACATCTATAGGATAGTGTCCTTAACCCGATATCCCAAATGATGGCATAATAATACTACTTTTCATATCCACTGTGTCTGAGTACACATGTGAGAGAATCTTGATCATTTAAGAAACATTAATCAAATAAAGATTACAAAGACATAGACTGCTAAGTATAAACATGGCATACAAATGTCCCACTCATACATAACAGCAGAGCAGAGCAAAACACCAAATCTTCCTTTTTTTTTTTTTTTTAATAATTTCAGGAGTTTTGGTGCAGCATACCATGCTGCCTTTCAATTCAGATTATTTTAACAAGTTAGAAGGATGTGCTATAGACAGATGAAAATTTAACCAAAACCAAAGTCTACTATATGTGAGATATAGGAATTATATATACGTTTACCACTTTGCAAATAGTGTTGTCGTAAATTCTCATCCATACCCTTCCTCAATACTTTACTGAAAACAATGCAGCTCCCAACTTCAATATGCTATCTCAATTTAAAGGAATGAACACTGCAAGTACTCCCTTTTGAAAATGTAAGTACAGTATTTTGTTATTGTAATGTTTATGCATTGATAATTCATCAAGCACTGAATGAGTTGGTAGATGCTGTGCACAATGTTGTTGTTTTTCTATGCACTAATTAGGAAGAAGAAGTCCTCCCCTAAAATATGGTTTTCAAGAGGCTTGAAAGTAGTTACTTTTGGAACTGGTATACAATCTATTTACCTGACAGACCTGAATGGCTGTTTTTACAAGTGCTTTTTCATGATTAAGCTGTGATATCTGCAATATGATTCAACTGTTAAGAATGTAATCAATCTTTGTTAATATTTAAGTCACACAGTAATCTGTTATTTCAACTAGAATTTTCCATTAAGTTGATTGTCCTTTGACAATACCAATCAGTAATGTTCAGCATTATCTCTCAGAGTAATAAATGCCTCTGTTTCTCTTGGTATTATAAAGGGCCATATAAGCCCTAAAATTTATGTATTTCTAAATAAATTTTGGCTGAATCATTTTCAATTCAATCAGTGATACTTCAAGCTAATAGTATAAAATATTAAGATAATCAGTCACTATGCCTGTATAGTTAAGATGATATTGTAACCTAACAGATTTTTGTTAGTCTAGAAAGAAAATCTTTAAAAATAAAATTTGTTTTGATCAGCTATTAGACTTTGCTATTTTATGGCTTTTAGAAACCAGATTTCGAAATGTAGCCGTGAACTTTACACCACCTGATTTTTTCAAAACCATTTGACTGAGAAAATCTTATGGAGGCTGAAAAACAGTTTTGTGCATATACATTCTGGTTTTGATGCAAATACCTTTGAAAAGATTGATAGTCCTTGACTGAAAAATTTTGATGAGTTTTGGATTAGATTATCTACTCTTTGTATATACAAATATTAATTCAGATACACTTGAAACAAATTAAGTGTATTTGCCAAGCTAGGTATATGACAATGTTGAATAAGACTTTCTCCCTTTTTTTTTCTTAAATGGAATGTGTAAGTATACAATAGCACATTGTAGGTGCTAGTATTTTGTCTCTGAGGCATTCATAGTCCGAAAAGCATGCTGACAAAACCCAACTTGGGTGATATTTCAGCCTTCAACTATTCGTTCAGATAATTAATGAAAATTCTTGACCTGGTTTCAGCAGGGATGGAGTTAATTTTCCCCACAGTAGCCGGTGTGTTTTGGATTTTGTGTGTGAAGAATGTTGATAAAAACACTCTGGTGATACCAGTTGTTGTTAATGAGACCAAGGACACTGTCTGGCTTTCCAGGTCTCGTTAAAGTCTCATTAATGTGCAGATGCAGGAAGCTGGGAGAAAGACAGACAGAATAATTGACCCAAACTGACCAAAGAGAGTATTCCATGCTATAAATGTCATGCTCAGTATGTAAGTGGGGGTTACCCATGGGAGGCAGCATCCATTCGGGCATCCATTCTGGCATGCATCCTTGGCATCCATCTTTTTTCCATCTCTCTTGCTTGTTGGCATCATTCCCTCTACCTTGCTGGCATCATTCCCTCTACCTTGCTGGCTCACTCTTCCCTGCCTTTTGCTTGCTGCTCGGTCTTAATTTCTGTGATTGCTGCTTGGGCTGTGTTGGTCATTTGGACATCAGGTGGTGAGAAATCGTACATTGTTCATTTTTCATATTTTGTATGTATTAATATCCTTATATTCTGTTATTTTTATAGTTTTTAGTATTTCAGTAAACTGTTTTTATCTCAACGCACAATTTTTCCTTTCTTCCCAATTTCTCTCCCCGATCCCGCTGGGTAGGGGGAGGGTGAGTGAGAAACTGTGTGGTGACTCGGGCTAAACCACTGCAATTCTGAACCAGAACCTATCTTTTTATGCAAGTCTACTAAATAAAACTTTACTGTAGATGACAGATTTTCCTTTTCCATTGTACAGGACCTGATGATAGATATCAGAATGTCATAGGAAAATACTTGCTTTATTTTAGTTTGTTATAATATCACATTAATTAATCATATACAAAATAATATGCAGACCAAGGCAAAATTACTAAATCTGCCAATGACTAAACTTCCTGAAACACAAAACTGCTGTTTGAAAATAAGCATTGTATTTCTCTTGGCAGAGATATGGCATAGACTGCCAGCGCCTCACTTAGCTGGAAATCTTTCCTCTTGTGATCCTTTAGCCTGGAGGACTGCACTGGATGCAGCTATGTTTGGATGTTAGCTAGCAAAAGATCCATGCTTTTCACAGTTTCCAGGTGTAATAATAACTTCACTAATAATTCGAGGACAGAAACAGAACAGACAAATTACAACTATATGTTATATGTGAACTACTGTGCCCAGTTCTGGGTTCCTCAGTACAAGAAATACAGAAGAGAGTCCAGTAAAGGACCACAAAGATGCTGAAGGAAGTAGAGAATCTCTCCTGTGAGGAAAGGCTGAAAAAGCTGGGACTGTTTAGTTTGGAAAAGCTAGGTAGGATGCAAATATTTTAGGATCTGGAGGTAGGATGTAAAGAAAGCGGAGCCAGACTCTTTTCAGTGGTGTCCAGTGACAGGGTAAGAGGCAATGAGCACAATCTTAAATGCAGGAAGTTCCCTCTGAATATCAGGAAACACTTTTTTACTGTGAGGATGAATAAGCACGGACACAGATTACCCAGGGAGGTTATGGAGTCTCACTCCTTGGAGATATTAAATGTCACCTGGGCATGGTCCTGGGCATACCTGTCTGTTGTGGTTTAGCCCTAGTCACCACACAGTTTCTCAGTCCCCCTGCCCCTCCTCAGAGGCTACTGAGAGGAAGATTAACTCCATCCCTGCCAAAACCATGACAATGTCCCTGCTTGAGCAGAGGCATTGAATCAGTTGACCTCCAGATGTCCCTTCAAGCCTCAATCATCTGATGACTCTGTGATTCACATATAATTTCTATCTTCGGAGTACTTTTCTCACTTTTGACCCCCTCCTCATGAGACAGCACATACCTGCAAGCTCACTCCCTCTCCTGTGTGGAATGTAACATTCTTACTGGCATGGCAAAATATTGACTTTATTTATTTTTTTTGTCAATATGTTCATAGCTAAAAAAAACCCAACCAAACAAACAGAAACCCAAACCAAAAACCTGTGTGATTCAATAGTTCCACACTCAGTAAAATCAGAATTTGTTTGATTTTAAATATGTAGTCTCATAAGACAAATTAGCTCAGACATCTCACAATGAATTTTTTACAGACTTTTAAGGGTCTGTAATACCTCTTAAGGGGTAATATAAGAAAACTTTGAGAACATTGTTTCTTGAACAGCTTGTCCATGGACAGTAAAATCTCTGGTGAGTATACAGGTCTTAGTTTCTGCAACTTTGTCGACTTGTGCATTCTTTGAGGTCTGTCAGGGTTACAGCTGCCAGAGACGAATTCAAGAAAATTTCATATGTTACAAATTAAAAAAGAAAACATTGCCTAAGTACCTTGTATTTCCCTCTATTTCAAGATTCAGTTTACTTTATATATTTGGGGAAAAAAAAGTACATGTATTAGAAGATAAAATCTAGAAGATTTATGTTACGGACTTGTCTTCTGGCTAGTTGAACCTGTAAGTTCATAAGTCCAACATCTAGATCTTCAAAATGCAATTTTAGCTGGAAACTAACCTTTAGAGTATTTTAAGTGCCTAGTATCTGAGTGCTAGTACTGGTGAGGTTGCACATGCCCAAGTCATGGCCATACTCAGTGCTGAATAGCTTGACTCTTTCCTGTGTACAAAAGGGTAAGTTAGATAAATTCCCTCTCCCATCTGTAGATATGGGAGCTGCTAAGCATTCCAAAAGCATATCTAACTGTAAGGTACAGTTCATCTGATACTCTTGCTACCAGTTTCCCTTTAACATTGTTCCATATGTTTAGAGCATTAACTCAAGTTACGGAAGATTTGTATTCAATTCCCTTCTAAGAGTAAGCATACATTTCATGAAAATACTACACATAATTTCTCAGGAATTGTGCACCTCCCACTCTCCCTGACTAAAATTCTTTCCTCTTTGCACAGCTTAATTAAATATTCTTTGGTCCAGAAAGAAAGAGTGACTCCCTCATCTGGTTTAATTCACTATGTAATATTAAGTAATCATTTTAACATGATTGTGAAGTTATTACACCCCTTAGCAAATATTCTAATGCTTGAATTGTAGAGTCGTGCTAAACTCAAACAACGTCTTTCTATTTTTATAGCAAAATTAAACCGATTTTGATGTACTGCTAGGGAGTAACACTTCTCTAAACATACCACGGCACGTTATTACAATATTCATCTGAAAAGTGCATGATAGACCATAGTCTACTGAAACAAAAGAAATAACTTAATCTGGAATTTCCATATGGTGAATGATTTTTTCGCTATTAAATTATTTTGTAGAAGAAAAATCTTAACTAAACCCACATTTACCAGAGATTTTGAAATACGCCTTTTGAATGCTGTCAATATACATTTTGAATACTGTCCTCTTTATAACTGGAGATTATGTGTCTCAGGATATACTTCTATTTTCCAAATCAAAAATGTAAAGCAAAAAAATTACCCTCAGTTATGTATTTCAGACTTTCTTCAGAAGTCATGCCTTCTGTTTTTTTATCCAGCTTGACAGACTAGGTTTTACTGAAGATTTCTTAATGAAGTTAGTGTTTCTAATAAGTCTAACAAGAGTTTGAATTTGAACCAAAAACATAGGGAGAGGGAAATATGAGGTCTACACTGAAGTTGTTGAGTTTTTTTGAATCAGTTGTTTTTGAAAGAACACTTCTATATATAGATTTCAAAAGTAATAGAAAAATTTGCCTTTCTGGGACATCCACTGCAACTGAACTGACCAGGTTTATCCTGGATTTTTGTGTCACTATGTAGTTTTCTTTGTAATACACTGTATTGTTTTGCCTTTCACTAAGTGCAGATCAATAAAACAAACAGCTCTGACATAGGGGTTTTTTTTTTTGGTTTTTTTTTTTGTTTTCTTATGTAATCATCAGGAACAATGTGGTATAGCCTGTCTAGTTTGAAGCTATTTAAATAATCAGCTACTTAATTATAATATGAAAAGTTATCATATTTTACACAGGTAATTGAAGGAAGAGACATCTCAAACATAACTGAATATCAATGCCCTTAAATAATACTATAGTTAAAGTTGCATTTACAAAAGTAATTATGTATCTTTGTTGAATTAAACTGCTTTCATACATCAACAACATTTTTTTTCTCTTAAATTCTCAACAAAAGTAAATTTCTGTTTCCTAAATTGCTTATAATACCAGCCACAGAGGTTTTATAGACACTTGGCCTTTGTAGTAGGAAAGCAACTGCTGTTTTCAGCTACCTAACCTCTGTCTCTGTAATGGTTCCACAGAACCTCAGCTTGTAACTTCTGCAACAAGCTATCTAAGGTAATAAGAAAAATACCTGCTCTTGACTTGAATCCTGCCACATCTTTAGGTGAATTCTACAGTGCTGTCACTGTCAAAAGAAAATAAAGGTGTGTAGTATCAATGGTCAGATTGTTTTTGGTTAGCTAGGCATTTCACCACAGGTAGACATTGACATTAGAGCTCTCTGATGTCTTTTTTTCCCTTTTCTAAATACTTGCAACACAAGATGTAGGTATGTTATAGTCTTTTCTTGCATAAATTTCACACACTGAACTTCTAAAGACTGAGTTTTATAAAGGTCATTGAAAGTCATTCTTATAGCTCTTTTCAGAGCTCTTTTCGGGTTTCAGTGTGCTTTCTGACTTGTTTCCTAGACCTAGACATAGGTTTACTATTGATGTCTGTTCCTCACATCATATTAATCTTCAGCTTATTTCACACTCTCATGCTTTTGTATTTTTGTATAATACGTAAGCCTTCACTACAGCTTTTGAATGTTATAATTAGATTAAGAACTATAGATTAAGAACTATATCTGATGCTCTCTACAGTCTGTCAGTAAGTATGGCTTGAGTCATCAATCCTCACTTTTATTTTTGTTTAACCTGTTCACTCTGAAACGAAAAGATACCCTTCTAAGTTTGTAGAACTTTATGATTGTGATTTAAACAATTCAGGCTTGTTCACATAACATTTTTCCCTTCAATTTTCCCTTCCTGAAATAGACTTCCATTTTCTTAAGCAAATGCTGCTATATGTACTTTTTTTTTCCATTTATTTCACGGAAGATGTATCAAGCAATTCAGTTGTTTGAAACAGAAGTGAGTTATATATGTCCTCACAAATAGTAACCTGATAAGATCCTTGGCTAGTAGGCCTTAAAAAAAATATTAAAAATATGCCTTAAAAAGTAAAACCAGCACCAGGTAGAGCTGGGTGGTAACAGGGTCATCAATGGCCCCAGGCGTGGTAAGTGGTAAGTTAGTGCCTGAGTCCAGACAGGGGCAAAAAGAGATGAGGCTGGAGACCAGCAGTCTTGCAACATGGCTGGGGCACAGATTGACGGCCCCAAGCAAAGCTGAAACAGGGTAATGAGCAATGGTGGAGAAAAGCCATGAGTGGGCTGGACAGGGACAGTAAGGCTCAGTGTTGCTCTCAAAACCCTGTTGTTTTTTGGGTCATTTAGGACCTACAACAGTATCAACTATTTAGGAAGATTAAATTAAATACATTGTTCGTGACTTTGTCTGTATTGTCAAGTGGATATGTCAAAATAAAGCAAATTACTTCTAGACTTATACCCAAATTATATCCTTCAGAAATTTTCTTACTGGTCTCCGGACATACATTACTTTTCTGCAGAGAGATAATGAAAGAGAAATACTAAAATTTAGTATTTCAAGATGTGCATAAATTAGAATTGCATAGAAATACCACTTATGCTGTTGTTTATGCTACCTTGTATTTAAAATACTAATTTCTTAATTACACGTATAACTAAAATATTTTAACATATAATTAAAGTAATTTAAAATTGATTAATTGAGAATAATAGAAAAAATGAACAATTAAGAAAGGTCTAGGTCTAATGCTAATTTCAGGAAATGTCTACAGACATTGTAGATGAATTATGGTGTATACTTGTTCTTCCATTTTTTAATGTTTCTGTGTGAAAAATAAACTGGTTTTAAAAGCTTAGGGAAATACCCTGGTTTTCCAATAGAACAGAGAGGATATTTGCCAATCAGAACAAATAATCTACTAAATTCTTTTGACCTAATTCAGCTCAAAACATTTATGATTGACAAACCTCCTTAAACTTTGAGGATCAAATTACTTTTTTTTCACATCTGTACTTCTCCAGGTGTTCTAAGCAGACAGGCAAAACCAAAGCTTGACCTATAAATCTAGCATGTTTAATAAACTGCTTTCTTAGGTTTTAGCAGAAGATTTGAATGGAAGGTCTATTAGGAAAATGATATTATTAATCTTTAAGCCTTTAAGCAACCTCTGAAGAAAACCCAGTAATAAAATTAGGCAGAATGCAAAAATGCAGCTCATTTTTTATTTTAATTTCCATAAGATGTAAGAATGGCTATACTGAATCAGAAAAAAATATTAATCTAGCCCAATAGTATAATTCCAACAACATTGCCCTATAGTTAAGGCCTAAGAAAAAATATAAGGGGGAGAAAAAACAAAAACTTTTTTTTTTCCCCAGTATTTTACTAAGCCCACAGCAAGGTCCTGCTCTAGGACTTCTTGAGCCAACAATATTTGTATTTGTATTGGTAATTCCATTTGATATCCCTGGGTGGATTGACATTTTATATTGTGCAGTTAACAGCTTTTTGAACAATAAAAATATGGATTCCAGAAGTCTGTAATGACTTCATCACACAATCCACAGCTTAGCACAACATGTGTTGTGTGAAGGGGTCCTATTTTGAATCTGCAGCCTGCCAATGTCTTTGAAGAATCCTTTGCTCCTTTGTTTGAGGAGAAAGTGAATGATCGCATGTGCTTAAATTCTTCATGGCATACATGAGCTTACATTTCTTTATCATATCTTCTCCCTATCTGAATGCTGAAGAGTGCTTTTAAATGCAGTTATTCCCTTATAGCATCTTTGCCTTTAATTGTTCTAGATTTTCCTCTCTATATCTGACCCAATTGTGTTACATATATTGTGACATAGGGGATGAGAACCAAAATATTCAAATTGAGGCCACAACATGTAGTGTCTCAGTGCTGTTTCAATATTTCAACTAGTTTCTTAATAGGTACTGTCATTCATTTCTTCCCTCTACCTCTTTTTTTTTAACATTTAAATGATAAGCTCATATTTTTTCATAGCATTTTCTTTAATAACTTCAGGATATCGTTCATGAATAGTAAATGTCAAGTTAGAATCCATTACATATGCATAAAATTAATAATATTATATCTTGTGTGCATTAATTTTACATTTTTGTGTTGAATTTCATTTGCATTTTATTTACCAGCTCTTCAGCACTGCTAGGACTATTTTCATTTCTTCATAGTCAGCTTGGATCCATACTTACATTGATAATATTTTAGTCTAATAATCTCTGCAGATAAAATTGGGAATAGCTAACCAACACTACTTTCATAGATTAAAAAACCCGAACTCTGTATATTTTTGATGGCATAGTGTCGTGGTTTTGTTTAGTGAGGGGGGGGGCCTAAGGTGGTAGCTTCTGTAGGAAACTGCTAGAAGTCGCTCCCCTTTGTTCAGGGGACTTGGCCAGGCCTAGGGCGGACCCACTGCTGGCCAAGGCCAAGCCGATTGGTAGCAGAATGTCCTGTGATAACGCCTCTGCGATAACGTATTTAAGAAGGGGAAAACAGGAAAAAAAAGAGAGAGAAGAGAAGATGTGAAGAAGCTGAGCGGGGGCAGAGGTGCAGAGGG
This sequence comes from Chlamydotis macqueenii, assembly GCF_036417535.1. Taxonomy (NCBI): domain Eukaryota; kingdom Metazoa; phylum Chordata; class Aves; order Otidiformes; family Otididae; genus Chlamydotis; species Chlamydotis macqueenii. The sequence goes on along the minus strand of NC_141556.1, from coordinate 140,353,421 downwards.
GGAGGCGCAGGCCTCATGGGCCTTGCAGGCCTCACCGTCTGGCCTCTTGCCAGGCAGCCGACTGGGCCCGACTCGGTCCGGCCCAGCTGCAAGAAGTGGAGAGGAGATGAGATATGAATAAGATGTAAAAAAGATCCTGAGAGACATCTACCAGCCTGTTGTGAGGAACGGCTGCAGACGCCAAGGTCAGTTCAGAAGGAGGGGGACGAGTAATGAGGCTCCTGACCAAGATTCCCCTGCAGCCTGTGGTGACGACCATGGTGGTTCAGGTTGTCCCCCTGCAGCCCATGGAGGTCCACGGAGGAGCAGAGATCCACTTGGAGCCCGTGAATGACCCTGTACCGGGGGAGGTGGATGCCTGAAGGCAGCTGTGGCCCATGGAGGGCCTGCTGGGACAGCTGTTCTAGAGTTAGGGACTGCACCCGTGGAAGAGATGACCCACGCTGGAGCAGTTCCACAAAGGACTGTGGAGTAGGGGTGGGACCCCACAATGGAGCAGGGGAGGAATGTGAGGAGTTCTTCCCCCGACCATGAAGCAGCGGCGTAAAACAACATGTGATGAACTGACCACAACCCCCATTCCCTCTTCCCCCCTGTGCCGCTTGGGAGGGGAAGGTAGTAGAGATAATGTTAAGCTCGGGAAGAGGGAGGGGTGGGGGGAGGTTATCTTGTTCTCTGTCTCATTATCCTGCTGTTTGTAGTAATAAATGAATAGTTTTCCCCAAGTCGAGTCTGTTTTGCCCGTGACGGTAACTTTAAGGATTTCTCCCTGTCCTTATCTCAAACCTCGAGCTGTTTTTCCTTATATTTTCTCTCCCTGTTCTCTCGGAAGGTGGGGGGAGTGAGAGAGAGACTGCGTAGTCTGGTCCGATCGGGGCTGAACTACGACACATAGTCTTCAGCAGAGTTAGAGTTTTGCAAGTGAAAACTGAGAATGAAGTGGAGCACAAACTTTCAGACTATGGGGATATTATTTTTCTGATCTTTGTCTGTGAATCTAATCCAGGATACTATGTTTGGAGTTTAAAATCAGATTTAAGTATTTTGAGGAATTTGTTAACAATTTAATTTTCTTTATGGTTCCTTCTTTTTTAATTTGAGAATTTTTTTTTCTTTTTTTTTTTGTACTTTAAACATGTACATGGAGTTGAATTTTTAGTTTAATGCATTTCTCTTATATTTTGCAACAAAGTTCTCAATAACTGATAACAAGCAGGAGCAAGGGAAACTAGAATAATCTCGTATAAAATCTTTCATTAGTGTTTCAAGCTCAGGATAGAATTCTGTCACTCACTATTCATTCAGAGTAAAACACTACAGCATGGATTTCTGCACTGAGACGTTAAGAATACAAAAGCCTGTTATATCTTGCTTTGCAAGCTGCGTACTTGTATGTGTTTGCAAGTGTAGACATAGTCAGTTCTTACAGGAAAGCCATCCCTCACTTACATAGGATAGATTATAAAGGCAAATAAATCTTATAAAGGAAAATTCTGATGATGTTTGTTGAGCAACATTGAAGCAATATTTACGTAAAGCAAAACATTGGAAACATATCCCCCTTTCCTCTTTCTCCTCTCAGAAAATATGCCACTGACTGAGAGTGCAGTCTCCAGAAAGGTAACCCATGTGTTTGCAAAGTTGTACAACAAGCTTATCTTTCTTTTCAGGAGCACCTCTGGTAAATGTATTCCAACATTGTTGATGAGTACAAACTGTATGAATTAATATTAAAATATGTATTACTTCTGCACTGAATATGAATCAGCATATTTACTGAATTTGCTAGAAGAACATTTGCTTGCATGAAGGTATCTGATGAATTAAAAATTAAGCTTCTTCATTATAGCCCAGTGCATTGCAACTGGCTTATCCACCTTTGTGGAAATTCAGTTAATATTTTCCTATGCCATTGTGGAATAAGAAAAATTTATTTTCCAAACTGACATTTTATTAAAAGAATTTTGCTTGAGATTCTCTAGGAAAAATAATAACAACCTGCACTTTCTGTTCTCTGAAGTATTCATGAGTCTTTGGCAAGGGAGCTAGCTTTCTCATTCATATGCTGTTGCAGCATGTTTACTGTGGATTTGAAATCTTGTAGTGTCTTGAGCATCACCTGGGAAATCATGGTCCATGTCAGATGTGTTGAAGCTGGGATGTTTGATAAAAGCTGATGATTGGATGTGACTGATGTTGAGCATAGTCAAAGGCTGTTTCAGGATGAACATCTGATGCTAAAGAACTTGGAAGATGAAAGTTGTGCTATCTTCACTCTCATTTCAAGAAAGATAAAGCAGAGAAGATATTACAAAAAAAAAAAGTAATCTCTCAAATCTCCATTACAGGGATGCAATATTATCAGAATAAATATATGTGTTTCTCAGGATGATATGCATTGATTTATTGCAAAGTCTTAAGCAAATGAAAAGATGTCGAACTCTGGACAACAAAACATTCCTTTTCAAGCACTTTTAGCAAAAGAAATACAGCTAACAGGGAAAAAAAAAAGAAAAAAGAAAAAAGACAAAAATAAAAAGAGATTCAAAGATAAATGTATGCTGATTCAGTTTCTAGAAAAAAAAAAGAAAGAAAAATGTGAAATTTGCATCTTTTTTTTTGTTTTGTTCAAGTGCTCCAACTTGTATCAATGAAGCAACTAGAAATTCCAATTCAGAAGATCATTTGAATGTTGTAAATAATTTGTGAAAATAAAAATCACCAGCATCATTGTTAGAGCTTTGCAGTTTAACCATCTGACATTTTATCAGTTACTACCACTGACAACTCAAAATTGTGCTTGTATCTTACCAGTTTTTACACAATCCATGTAAACCAAGCTGTAGAGTTTGTGCTTGTGTGTGGAACTAAACTTGCATGTTACAAAGAGCTGCATTATTGACCTTCTTATACAGCTCCAGCACATGACTCTGTTCTAGGGGGTTTCTTGGAGTTTTTTCATGGCAATAACTTCCTTCTAAAACTTAGCTATGTTTAAAGGTCATTCAACAGAACAGTATATTGCAAAATTCAAACCTTTTTTTTTTTTATTGGTTGGTTGGTTGGTTTTTAATAGTGGTCAGGAGAAGAGGAGGCTCCGGGGAGACCTTATAGTGGTTTTCCAGTACCTGAAGGGGGCCTACTGGAAAGATGGGGAGGGACTCTTCAGTAGGGCCTGTTGTGACATGACTAGGGGTAATGGTTTTAAAATAAAGGGAGATAGATTTAGATTAGATATTAGGAAGAAATTTTTTACACTGAGTGTGGTAGAACACTGGAACAGTTTGCTCATAGAGGTGGTGGATGCCCCATCCCTGGAAACATTCAAGGCCAGGTTGGATGGGGCTCTAAGCAACCTGATCTAGTTGGAGATGTCCCTTCTCCTTGCAGGGACAGTTGGACTAGATGACCTTTAAAGGTCCCTTCCAACCCTAACCGTTCTATGTTTTGAACCATTCTATGATTCTATGATTCTATGATTCTATTTTTTCCTGTAATTATCAATTAAACTTCCAGGTAGCCTTTAAATCACAATGAGGGGTTTTTTTTTTGTTTGCGACAGGATCATATTTTCTGTCTTGCCATCTTATTTTATTTTAATATACGAAAAAAAAAGACATAAAATAGAAATAAGTTCAAGCAACACGAAGTCCTCTGGTAAAACATAAGAAAAACACTGTGAATTTGATGGAAAAAAAAAAAAGAGAAAATCAGACAATCTTTTTTCAAGGTAGTTATTTTAAATGAAAATACATACTTTTTAGTTTATTATGTCCCTGCAATCAAAACAGTAGAAAAGGAAAAGTAAATGAAAACAAATCACTTTGTCAGCTCTCTCTGCGTAAAAAGAAAACTTGTTTAACCACATGAAGCTCAGTCTAAGAGTCTGACTTAAAAAGGGTAGGATCATTTACTGAACTGCTAACATATTTTCAAATAGAAAATTGTCTTTTATATTTCTGTATCTAACATTCCACCCTTTTCAGGACAACTGTCCATAGAGGGTTCCTTTTGCAATGCATTTTTATTTTCATTCACTGATTTTTGCCGATGTAGAGAACATTATTCTTCAGCTGATCACAAAGGGAACAAATTCTGAAGCATATGGTGCCCCACTCATTGTTCATACTTCAAAAGCTTTTACATAGATACCATACTTTATTATGCATGCTGCTTCTTCTCATGAGAGGTGTCTTTCTTTGGTTGCTTTCCTAATGCAGTTTTTCCCCATTTAAGTAACTCTACTCCACCACATGGAAATTCTACTGAACCTAACTTAACACTGTAAAAAAGATTTGAGGGCTTTTACTTAAGAAAATAGTGTTTTACAAGATAAAATTGCAATACTTCCATGGTTTTAGAGATTAGTTTAAAATGGATTTTTTGAGATGGCTGCCTGTCCTCATGGAGACAAATGAGAACTAGAGTTGTGAAGGAATTTCAGGAAATTATAGCATTTAGTTTAACAAATTTGCATTCCTGAGATGCCACATTTCTACAGAATTTTAAATTAGTTAGTATTTTGCTTGAAAGATGAAATAGGAATGTACTGAATTGTATTGTATTCACACTAAGAAGATTTTTAAAAGAGGCAGAATTCTGAAAAAAAAAAAAATTGACACTGGGGAGAATTTTCAATATCAGATCCTCATATTGCAATATACCTGAAAGGCAGTCCAATTTTGGATAAAAATGTGTTTTATAATAACTACTATTGTTTCAGTTCCAAATATAATACTTCATTAACATTTCATCATGTAAGCACTTATACACTCTGTAATATGATAAAAGAAAAATAAGTAATTCTTAATATGACCTTGAAGTGATAAAACCTTTGTTTCAGTGATAAATGCAAGTTTGCATTTAGAGTTTGATGGCACTTTCAGTTGTCAGTAAAATAATTTTATGGAAGTTCAAATGAAAAAAAGGCAATATCTTGAAGACTTGCCTAATATTTCATTTATAGTAGGTAGAAGATACATGGCTGCCACTCTTTTATATGTAAGTCATACATCATCCCCATAAAAGTGCTGTTGGCTGTTCATGTAACTATCAACATAAGAGGACATATCCAAGGTGAATTGGAAAATCTCTCTAGTCATACCAGTTTATACACTGTAGATGCTTCTTTCAGGAACTGACAGGCCTAATGAAGTGTTAGCTATTTAAGTATATTCATAAATTCATTTTCCAAAGTATTCAAGGGCATGAAATTGAGCTAGGAAAGTGCAAGCCCCTTGAAATTTCTTATATAAAACATGTACTCTTTTTGCTGAACATTCTTACGTAACTTTTAGGGAGGAGGAAGGGAAACAAAATGAGATAATAAGCAAAATAATGTAGAATGCACTCTTTGTTTTTTAAAATATAAGAACCATTCACGCAAGTTTGACACCACTTCTCATTAAATCTTAATAACTTGTTAAGTGGAATACAAAGTTATTGAACACTACCTTTAAGGAAAGACAGGCTTACAGGAATCATTATAATATAGCTTTGTAGCTCTGCAGCACAACACATACCTTAAATAAAAAACAAGCTATTAACTCACCTTCTGAATTGTCTGGGAAAGAATTCTGTTAATTGTTCATACATCAAATGGGTAACTATTAGGCATGTGACTTCAATAACAGCAGAATATATTACTTCTTTTCAGGTGCAGCCACATTTCTTTACCAGAAAAAAAAAAAAAAAACAACCCAGCAAAACCAAACAAACCAACATAAGAGATATTCCAAAATATCTTTGTTTGAGGGCTGTGGAAAAAAAAAAAGGAGCCTTACCGTTTTATTGTGTGGCTTTAATTTTCCCTAAAGTGTCTACTGGGGGAAATAGCAGTCTCCTATGCTGTCATTCATGGTATCTTTAGGCCACAGGAGGGAATTTCTTTCCAGAACAGAGAAAAGGAGCTGAGTGGGTTTGCACTATCATCTCACTATCAATTCCCAGTGAAAACTAAGGAATGGCAAGGGAAGTATGTCTTCCTTTTGCATGAGCAGTCTGGGGGGAAAAAAAAAAAAAAAAAAAGGTTTGAGACTTGAAATTGTGACACTGTTCATTTAGTTGCATTTGCAAGCATACTTTCCAGTGTAATGAACTATAGGCCGTTCCTTTCAAATAGGAATAAATGTGTTCTTTCAGGATTTGAAAGTAAGTAAAAACAGGATATTAGACGATCTGCAAATTTATTTGATGCTTTGTTTATAAAATGCATTGAGAAATTACTTTGCATAAGATGATATTTTCTGCAGCTCAAAGCTTAATCTTTGAATCCCGTATCTATTAATATTGAACATCTCAACCAAGGTATCTAAAAGTCAAATTGAATATCTACAAACATATGCAAATGCAGGGCCTAGTTATTTATTTATGTTTCTATGACTGAAATAGATGGGAGCTGATTCTTTCGCTGTCAGGCATACTGAGCAGTATTTTACTGCACAGGGATTCTAATTATGTCTTTCAACACAAACAAAAACAGCAGAACTGGATTTAGAAGTTGGAAATCTGAAGGCTACTCTGCAGAGAGCTATTTTTAGTTTACAGAAATCCATGGACTCAGCTTAAAAATAAACACCTACAAGAAGCTCATTGAATTTACTAGGAAAGTAGTCAAATAAAATCCCTTAAAGAGGATTCTATGATCATGGGAATCACGGGATAATGAGCTCCATACCAAGTTGACCTAGCTTTATATCATTATGTAAAATATTAATTGTTCCAGTGTTTGTTTATCCTTGCAAGGCACAGAGAAGAAAAAAAAATACTTCCCTTACCTTGCAATTTTAGATATACTAGGAAAACACTTCTCCCTGAAATTAACATATTGAGTGAATGCTCTGGTTGCATTAAAATAAAATAATAAAAATAATTATTCAAAATAATTCACTCTTTCTGGAAAATTCTCCTAATTCCCTATTATCTCTGTGGACTTCTCTTACACATGACATATCTGAGTATAGAATTCTACAACTCCATTGCAAAACTATATAAATTACTATTGCATGCTATAGAATACAATAATTGTTTTGTGCTTTATAAGCAGCACTATTCCTTATCTGAAAAAGCACGTAGTTTAATTTCTTGTACGTTTACTTTATCTGTTTTACTTGTAACACGCTTTCAAAAGACACTGATGTCTCATTTGCATTCACACAGAGAAATAACTGAAATACCAGAAACTAGCAATCAATAAAAATTGATTTACAAACAAAACAAAATGAGTTGAAAAAAATTTCTTTAAATGCAAGCAGATTTTATGTAGATTCAGAATAGGAAAAGTGCTATAAGAGTCATATAGTCCTAGTAAAATGCGCTAAACCTGAAATAGGGGTTAGGAAAATTATAAAGTATACGGGAGGTATAAAACACTGTTTTAGAATCATTTCATAAATGAGTGACTCAGATAGACATTTTTAAAACTTTTTTTTGGTCACTTAATCCTTTTTTATTAATTACTGTAACCACACAAATAGACACAAGTATACTTACATCCTGTATTAAAATTATACTGAACACATAAATACACTTATTTAAGGAAGGCTAAAACTGTTTTTTTAGGTTTTCTTACTTATAAAATGAACAAATTTAACAAAGTCCAAGAAATAAATAGGCTATTAATATTTAATTATTTTATTACCAATTTCAGAATGTTACTGAAAGTAGTATTTACTGTTGTCTACTTAAATCTTGTTTTAAATAAAAAATGCTAAATTCATCTGAGGCTTTTCTGTATTACATTGCTAATATAGAAATCAGTGAAAAAAATGGTTTAATATTTAATTAAACTAAATTTTATTATAATAAACTGACTTATTTTTCCTGAAAACAAATGGAAAAAAAACCATAAAATATACAAACATTCTGTTTCAATATTTTCAGAATGTGGTAGTCCACTTCTAAAAGGCATTTTATTTCAGATATTTTTAGTTTAACTTAAAATGAAAGGTAATAGTTTTTAGGGGTTTTTTTTGTTTGAAATGTGACATTAGCATTTTGTATCATCCCAGTGTCTTCTTCAAGTGTTTCATTAATCCTTGCTGTCCTGAAAGGAACATTTGAATCCTGTGAAATAAAGAGAAATTAGCATCCTCGTTTTATAAGTGGAAAACTGATGCATAGAGTGATTGCAGACAAATACTTCCATCAATTCTAGGTGTTTGGAATGAGACCACTAGTAGCTAATTTCTCATAGGATTCAACAGTGCATGTTCCCTTATATACTTCAGTACAGCTTTCTTTCTTTGGTCTGCAAATGTGAGCATTCAGCACATCTAGAAAACAGGCTTTTGAGCCTCAATACTGACACCCAAAAAGTGAGAAAAATGCAATTAATTGCTGTCTGTAAAGTGTCTGATTTAAGTTACTTTCCTATCATCTAATAAGAACTTCTTACCAGATGCAAAGATATCATCCAATATTCCAAGTCAGAATTCAATTGTCTTTGTAATAATATCCCCTTTTTTTTCTTCCTGATAATCCCACACCTACAAGTCTACAGATAGTCCAGCTCCTTTGGTGGGTGCTGATTCACTGCTGAACACAGCACTGGAACATTTGATCATAATCATCTTGATTATTTCTGAAGCATCAAACCCCTGTAACTTCCACAATTTTCCAGTTCTTTAGACTTTTCACTGAGCACTGTTCTATAGACCCTGATGTTTTTCTTTAATTCTTTCTTACAAACACCTGGATTTTCTTTACTCCTATAGCTGTATTAATCCCTTCTATAATTACAGAACTTGAAGAACTTTTAAAAATGAGTCAACTGAGTTCTCATCTATCTAAAAGTAACTTGAAAGAATATGGTGGTTTTTTGTATCTTCACTGGTAATCCTGATTATATGTATAAGGAGTGAAACTACAAAAGGAGACAGGCAACAGTTTTTTTCAGACTCCCAAATCCAAGCCTGGACTATGAGTCTATGAGCTGATCTAGTGAAAGATAAGCCGCTCTTTGGGCTGTGGAGATGGGGAGAGACATTCCTCCTTCAGCATAATGCTACTTCTCACTGACTGTTGTAAATTTCAGCTTTAACTGAAGAAGGATGTCAAGAATAGAAATGTCTTGTCTTATTAGCAGAATCTAAATGTGTGGGACAGAAGCAGTTGGGTGAATATGATATAAAATTTTCTACTTCTGTTGAAGATTTATAAGAAATAAAATTTATTCTTTGCCCTTGCGTAATGTCTCTTAGCAGACATGTTCAATAATTTTTTACTGAATGATGGGAAAATGATCTCTTTGATGAAATATTTTCGGTATGCTGAAATAGGCAATACAGACTTCTATAAAATGGTAATTGTAAGGGTTTAGCAGGGTTAAAAACAGAAGAGTTAAACCATATATGACATGTCATTGTGGCAGCTATCGTTTTCTCAAAAGCAGTTATAAAGAATTAAATCTGCTTCTAAATTGCATAAACTTGTCACACACAATCACTTCAAAACACAGCTTGCATCTGAATTTGACATTAGAATGACTTTGAAATTTGTTAGCCAAAAAGGAACAGATGTTTCCATTAAAACAAACAGGTATAGCCAAATTCTTTATACTGCAGCTGTGTGGAAAAATATCCACCAGTGCTGTGCATAGTCCCTGTTTCTTTGAAGCTAAAAAAGTGTAAAACTTACCATGTTAATCCTCACTGAGACATTTGACAGTCATAAGAATTAGCAGCTGGATTTAGGGAAAATGAAGCACTATTGAAAGAAAAATTCTGCCAAGTACTAAAACAGTTCAAAAATAGCTTTATACGGGTGATTATGCACAACTGAATTTTGCTAAGATTGCTATCTACTAATTACTTATTATAATATGCATGGCTGAGGTATACTGGGATTTTTCATAAGGTCTCAGTTTATGTAGCCTCAAATAGATAAATTGTTTGATCTCTTCCAGGAAAATGAACATAAAGTAGAAGTTATTCAGGTATTCATTAATCTCTACGATCTAGTCATATTAGCCGTATGCAACACCTAACTAAACAATTTCCTAAATTAAGTGTCAGCTCCCACAACATCCCTTAAAAACATGTGGCCCAGTCATAGGTTTTGGCCAGTTACTGAACAGTACATAAACCTGTGGAGGCCCTGCAGTCTGTTTGCTTTAGCTGAGCAAAGAGCAAAGGCGTTGACATGGACAGATTTTGCAAGACCTTGTCTTTTCTCTCATAAAATTGAAAGCTGGTAGTCTCAAGATGGAGATTTAAACTTGATCCTCTTTCTGATTTTGTAGTCTTCTACTGAGGCCAGGTGACCAATTTGGAAAGTCCTAAAATACAAGGATCTTTCTATAAAAGCCACAATTTTCTGTATGAATCACTGTCCAGGCAAGCTGTAATTCTTTTCCTTCTTTACTGTTTAGCTAAAAAAAAAACCCTTTTCTATTTTAAAAAGTTCAGATTCAAATTCTTTTATACATAAATTTACACCTATATTTATACTTCTATTTATATTATTATGTATGCATGTACTTTTGCATATGTTTGTATGCATATGTGTACCTCTATATTATTTACGTATGTTGTATTCAATTTTGGTAATCAAAGCCCTCTGATGCCAAAGAAGCCTTGAACTCAAATGTTTTCCAGAGTTAGTGGGTTTCCTCTATAGAACTGTTGCCTCCATCTACATAGTAAAAAATTGAGTCACATTGCTAGTATCCCTGTATAGGAAAAGAAACTGTAGCCCTTCCCTGGACAAGTATAATGAATTCTGATAGTTTTAATTGGGTATATCAATTTCCATGAAAATTTACCTGGCTTTCCTGTGGCCTTTTTCCTGGTTTGATCTATTTTAATATCTTAATTTTCAAGAGCATAACTCCTTGCTTAATATTCACATCTGTCAATACAAATAGGCACTTTGAGCCACTCTTTTAATTCCTTTCATTTATCTTCAATAAACCATGTAGGTAGACACAGGCACACACAAAAGCCTGCTTCAAATACAACCATTTCACATCCACAAATTAATATACTTAATAAAACTTGCAGTCACCTAAACCAAATCTGAATAATTGAGGACTTCATTCAATCTCTTAGTAATAATCTTCTGCTTAGCTGAATAATTTTTCCTGATTCCACGAATATAGAAAGCCACAAAAGCCAAAATGACATGTGCAGCCAACCCAGAGAGGCCCAGAGCTCATCCTAATGTACACCATGATTCAATAATTGCACTGCAGGGATTAGCTCAATAGACCAGAAGCTGCCTAAATCTTAAACTATCAATTCACCAAAGCCCAGTTGTCCTTGAAGTAATGGAGTTTTAAAGGATCCACAATTTTACAAATACTAGGAAAACATTTGTTTTTTTGTTTGACTTTGCCGCTTCATAAAAGAATAGTGAGATCAAAAATCTATTCAACTCATAATTAGGTAATCTGACCCTGCAAGGGCTCCTGACTGTCCAGGCTTCTTAATATGCATCATTTTTTTCTTCTAGCTACTCTATAGCTGGCCCTGTGTTGCATACTTAGTGCTGACTGGAGATCTGCTAAAAGAAAAGGTCCTAATTAACACATCTTAAGGATGAGTTCGCTACTCATCTTGGCTATGATGCTCTTTAGACAGAGAATTTTTAGAACAAACAAATAAATAAATAAAATGGAAAAAAAAAAAACATATGCTTTCATCCCCAGGGTAGCATGCTAGGAAATGTTATTCACATCCAGTTGCTCTACCATTCTCCTGCACCATGCTTCTGCTACTGCTACAGCTGGATCCTTTCTCTCACCAGAAGCTCACTAATTCTTCTACTGCTGTGATCTACTTTTCTTGTTTGGATAAGTGTTTGCAGATAAACCTAAACCAAAACCCTAAGATCTGTGTGGCTTTGAAATACAAAGAGGGTCTCAATTCCTCCATGTTAGAAGGTAAGCACTGCTCTCTTCATCTTTTACCAGAATTCTGTTTCAAAAAATGCTTCTACAGGTTCTTAAGCTGGCTTCTCTCCTGTGAGACACTAATAGCGATGGATTTGGTTTATCACCTGGCCCCAGCCACAGTGACCTGGGCAGGGCTATGATGGTGACTCTGGGCAGCCTGGAAACACAAGCCACTCAACCTACAGCCCTTGCCCTCCTACTTGCTGACCCCCTTTTCTCCATCCTACTGTTTTTCCAGATAAATAGTCAGCCCATATTGATATTCCCCCTATTTGTCCCAGTTTTTGCTACCTCTGAATACAAATTTGGCATTTCATAAAGTCATAGGATCATAGAAATGTTAAGTTTGGAAGGCCCCTCTGCAGCTCCTCTAGTCTCACCTAGTCAGCTAGAGCAGGTTTCTCAGGGCTGATCCAATCATATTACAAATATCTCCACAGATGGAGACCCCACAACCTGTCTATACAACCTGTTCAATTTTTTGGCTACCGTCACAGTAGAAGAGTTTTCTTATGTTTAATTGGAATTGCCTACGTTTCAGTTTGTGTCCACTGACTCTTGTCTTCTTACTGAGCACCACTGAGCAGCGTCCAGCTTCATCTTCTTTAGACTCTCGTGTTAGGCATATAAACACATTGCTAAGATCTCATCTTAGCCTTCTGCTCTCCGAGCTGAACCGTCTTAGCTTTCTCAGTCTCTCCTCCTGTGAGAGATGCTCCAGTCTCCTGACCATCTTTGTGGCCTTTTGCTGGACTCAATTCTGTATGTTCATACCTGTCTTCAACTGGGGACCCCAGCACTGGACCCAGCACTCCAGATCTGTCTCACTAGGGTTAAGTAGAGGGGAAGGATCACCTCCTTCGACCTCATGGCAACTCTCTTCCTTATGCCACCCAGGAGATTGTGGGATTTTTTGTTGCAAGGATGCTCATGTTCAGCTTAATGTGCGTCAGTACTCCCAGGTCCTCTTCTGCAAAGCTGTTTTACAGCTGGTAAGCCCCCAGCATGTATGGGCACATGGAGTTATTCCTTCTCAGCTGCAGGACTTGGGACATCCCTTTGATTAACTTTCTGAGATCCTTGCTTGCTCATTTCTCCAGGCTGGCAAGGTCCCTTCAAATGGCAATACAGCCAATTCTCATACCACTACACAGGCAACCTCAGCCTTGTGTAATGTTACTGACATAGTTGCCTAAGCATTGTTGTTCCTGCAAAATCATACCCTGTAAAGTTTCTCACATGATCCCCTCCATTTATCTATGGCATTTGGCTGTTTCTCACAAAACTGCCCTTTAGAGCTGTAAGATTGAGCCCTCCCTCATCTGCAACTTTTGTCAGTTTGTTGTTCAGTTGTTGTTCAATATAGAAATGATCAGTAGTTTTTCCTGTCCTCAGCAGTCTTTTTCAACACCCTCTTCACTTATCATAATTTCAGGCCAAAGCCTAGTCAACAGACTAGTAGTTTGTTGGCAGTACTAACATAACTCCTCTCCATAAAAGCATGCAACACACGTTTCCAAAACCCATCATTTATATACTGCAGTTAAAGATAGTGCTACATAGCATTTTAAACTGTTATATATTTAATAATCTCACAGTGAGGGAAGGAAAAACTGTTTAATATTTAAGATTTTCATGCTACTAGATTTTTTTTTAAAAAAAGAATGAAATTTTGACAATAAGGAGTACATTCTGTTCTGATCTGTTCTGCTCTGTTCTATTCAAAGCCATCTCATAGAATACCAAATGTGTACTCAAATGGTCGATAATATATGTAAATTATTGTGATGGAGTGTGTTGTTTTTACTTTAACACAGTATTACTTGTTTTCTAAACACAGTCTTGTTATTGATTAAATTTTGAATTTGTTATTCTTTTCAATTTAAATTATTTCGGAAAAAAAAAAAACATGACATATAAGAAAATATGTTGGTTTTTTTTTAATGAATCTTAAGACTTTTGTCCTTTCTAGAAACAATTCACTGTTAGCGGTATACAGAGAATGATTTGAATACCAATTATGTACCGTTTCCTGCAAAGTAATATGCTGAAGGTAGATCAATATTCAGATCACAGATCTGGAATATAAATGAGAAAGAAAATGAAATAGTCAGCCATGGTTAGCAATTTATTATATTTTCAAGATGTCTCTTTTAAATTTTTTTTAATTTAACTATTTTATTTATTTATTTATTTATTTAGCCCTCTGACTTAGGAAATGCTGCTTCAATGAGCCAAACTTTTGGATACAGAAATGGGTTAAAAAAATAATAAATTTGCATCTGCAGTGTTTTAAAATATATTATATATTACACAGTTGAATCAAATGTATTATTTAGTCACTATCAACACTCTTGAAATCTCCAGATGATCAGCTCCCTGACACCTTTTCCTATCCTGATACTTTTTAGTAGCTTGCTAGTTTTCTCTGAGGAGGCCCATTCAAAACTACTTGAGTCTTAACAAAACCAATCATACCATGGTTTTAAGGGAATAGCATAAAGTACTGAGCTGGAGAGAGAGAACAGCTGCAAGATAATGACTCAGGAGCTTGATCCTTATGGCAATAGGTGTGAGATGTCCAGATTCAATTCCTAATTTTGAAGAATAGTTAGTTATTTATGCACAACTGAACCAGAATTGTTTTGACATATTAAAGTATTCTTTTTCAAGAATACATTTCTTTTAGTCTAATCACAGAAGCAGTATCAACAAGTTATGTAAACATTTCAGAGAACATTATATGCAATTTAATTAAATAAATTAACAAATAGTGTATTAGAAAATAATAAAGAACTATAAAATAGTTTTATGTCTCCAAAATCGTAGGACTAGAAAAATATATATATTTAGCTGCTTTTTCACAAGTTAGTTGTAAAACTATTACTTTGAGTAATATTACGTAGTCCATCGTACGGCACCATATAACAAATATGCAAAAAAGTGTTTTCCACTTTATTTTAATAATAAAAAAATATTTGGTTTATTTCCTAAATATGAAAAAGATGTACGATTAACAGAAAAATATACTCATGGATGTATCTAGTTGTACAGAAGTGATGGAAGGAGGAAAGCCTGTTCTTCGACACAAGAGAAGTTTAAGAGGCTTCTCTGATGACTAAAGAGTGGGTTTTTTTAAAATATAGTAAGGCTTCACAAAATATTCCTATCCATACTCAACCATCTGGAAAATATAATGTAAGAAAAATCTGTCAGTTAGCTGCTACTGTATGAGTAAGTTAGTTATGTCAAGTAGCACCACACATTTCCAATGTCATTAAAAAAGAAACCTTAAAAAATTATTAGAAATGAATGGATTTTTTTTTTCTCTGTAAAGTACTGTGCCGTAACAGATTTCACATTATTTAGATCTTGGTTGCTTGAGATCTTTCATTCCTTTGAGAAGAGTATTAATTTTTAACACTTTAGGACACTCAGAAACATTGCTTATCTTTCCAGATACCCACTCAAAGTAAAAAAAAAGTACTTTATTTTTCCATTACTTAAAGTTTCTCCTAACATAATGAGATTCAGAAAATGTTATTAAAATGCATATACAGCTTAAGAGTATTGTTTTTACTTATACTCTATTGTTATTACAGCATAATACTTATACTCTATTGTTATTACAGCATAAGAGTAATGTATACTTAAAAAAAAAACCCCATGAAACAAAAAACAAAACAGAGAAACAGTAGCTGATGTTTTTTACTTTTTTTGAGTGAAGGCTTTTTTTCAAATTATATTCTTTCTTTGGAGTTCAACAAAAAGGTCCATTTGTGAAAACAAAAGATACTTTCCCATTTGGTGTTCCATCAAAAGAAAAAATATATTTTAAAAAAGTTGTACGAAAAAAAAGTTTGGGAAATCTGAGGTAGAGTTTCCACACTCAACTGTGGAAACAATGTGTTCACTGATAAAGGAACATTAAGTATTTTAGCAGTTGTTGTTGTTCCTGTTATTTTTATTAATATTATGTTATTCTTAACAGCTTTGACTGATGTAGATGATTGACAAGTCTGGTTAAGAAGCAAAGAAAGGGAAATATTTCCAGTTCACAATTTGTTCCTGATGTTACTCAAAAATTAGGAATATATGCAAATGTTTAAGTAAGCTAACAACATTTACAAAATTATGATCTCTCATTTCAATTTATCTAATTTTATACAGGCAGAAAACACCCTTCTTGCCTCTGAAATTCAGCTCCTGTTACACAACAATAGCTACCAGCATAAAATATTTGAGATATTACATTTGATAACCATTATTAATGATTATTCCTATATTCCTATTTGATAGACACCAAAGTATGACTACATTGTTACAAAGTGATTGTACATGAATTCTGTTTATAAACAGAAGTAATCAGAACAAGTTAAAAGTAAGTGCAAGAACTGCTTCTTGTCAAAATTGTCAATACAAACTGTTAAGCCTCAAAAAAAAAAACAACTTGAAACTAAGGAACAGAATACATAACCAGTGAACTTGACATTGATAGGCAATGGTTCAAACTGATATCATTGTTGAATACAAGGCTTCTATAATATACGGTAGTTAATCAGTGTTTCGACCGAGAGTCATAGCAGATTTGTGATTCCCTTGGACTAAACTAAGGTGAAACATTGATTTAACATTTTATTTAACATTCAGTGGAACAACTTAACTTTGAAAAACTTGGAAAGCGTAAAGGTATTGATAGCCAGGGCTCTTATCAGAAGAAGGAAAAGGAGAAGATGGAAAAGAGAAAGAGAAAAAGAGGGAAACAGGTATCACCACCCTTGGATCCAGTGACAATGATGACAGGCAGGCGCGCGGATCCTCCGGTGGGGTGGCAGGCACACGGATTCTGGTGGCGGGGGTGCAGTGACAGGTGGCCGTGACAATCTTCCGGTGGGGGGCTCGCACCCATCTCCCTGAGGTCGTGTGTCTTTTATAGTCTAATCCCCGTCTCCAGTTATGCCCCTTGAAGGTGTGTATGGTCTAGTTCCAGAGAGTTCCGAGTCCTCTGCGCAGATGCAAAGCAGGTGGTAAATGTGAGAGGTGGTCAGAAGCCCCTTTCTCAAATGACCATTCTGTGACCCCGGCCATGTTTGATAAGTCCTTAACAGGGCCCTGTGGAACTGCACATCCCCCACCAAACTCCTACTGCCCCTATGCAAACTACACCCTGTGCCACAACAATGTTTGAGACATCAACACACGTTAACTCTTTCAGTCCCTAACAATCAGAATATGAGCAAGTGGATTAGAATAGCTGGGAGTGAGAGGACGGAGGATACGACAACAGTGAGTGAGGGATCTCTCTGTGTAATGGGGATCTGCTTGCAAAAATGAATAGAATCATAAAGTTATAGAATCATTTAGGCTGGAAGAGAACTTTAAGATCAAGTTCAACAGTAAACCTAACACTATCAAGTCCACCACTAAACTATGTCTCCAAGTGCCACATCTACTGGTCTTTTAAATACCTCCAGCAATGGTGAATCAACCATTTTCCTGGCCAGCTTGTTCCAATGCTTAACAACCCTTTTGGTGGAGAAATTTTTCCTAATATCAAATCTAAACCTCCCCTGGCGCAACTTGAGGCTGTTTCTTCTCATCCTGTCACTTGTTACTTGGGAAAAGAGACCAACATCCACTGCACTACAACCTCCTTTCAGGTACTTGTAGAGACCAATAAGGTCTCCCCTCAGCCTCCTTTTCTCCAGACTAAACAACCTCAGTTACCTCAGCCACTCCTTGCAAGACTTGTTCTCTAGAGCCTTCACCAGCTTTGTTGTTCTTCTTTGGACACACTCCAGCACCTCAATGTCTTTCCTGTAATGAGTGGCCCAAAATTCAGCACAGTATTTGAAATGTGGCCTCACCAGTGCTGAGTACAGGGAGATGATTTTTTCCATAGTCCTGCTGGCAACATTGTTTCTGATACAAGCTAGGATGCTATTGGACTTCTTGGCCACCCAGGTACACTGTTGACTCATATTCAGCTGATTATTAGCCAACAGCCTCAGGTTCTTTTCCACCAGGCAGCTTTCCAGCCTGGTGGAAAGCTTCTTCCCCAAGCCTGTACAATTGCATAGGATTGTTGTGATCTAAGTGCAGGAGCCAGCACTTAGCCTTACTGAATCTCATACAGTTGGCCTCGGCACATCATCCAGCCTGTCCAGGTTCCTCTGTAGACCCTTCCTACCTTCAAGCAGATCTGCACTCCATCCCATTTTGGTGTCATCTTCAAACTTGCTGAAGGTGCACTCAATTTCCTTGTCTAGATCATTGATAATGATGCTAAATAGAACTGGCCCCAGTACAGACCCTGGGGAACACTGCCTTTGACTGGCCACCAACTGGATTTGACTCCGTTCATCACAACTTTTTGGGCCCAGTCATTCAGCCAAAACTACACCTATGCAAGCTGTGAGCAGCCAGTTTCTCCAGGAGGATGCTGTGGGAAACAGTGTCAAAGGCTTTACTAAAGTCTAGGTAGACAAAATGCACAACCTTTCCCTCATCCACTAAGCGAGTCACCTTGCCATAGAAGGAGATCAGGTTAGTAAATAGAGATTATGAATTTGACTTTATACGTTTCAATGACATTTTTTAATTTAACAAATTTTTCTTTCTCTTTACTCCTCTGTTGATTCCTTATGTCTAAATTACACATGCTGGCTTCATATCTTTCTTCTCACTTGCCAGATGCATCAGGTAGCTGAAAACTTATTCAGGAGTTGCAATTTTCCATTATATTCACTGTTGACCATTTCTTCTATACAATGCTGTAACATACTTTCACTGTCTGTGTAAGCACTTCTGTGACAACAAACCAAGGTTTTAGGAAGCAATGGAAGATCAGTGTGTGACTTTCTGATGACAGGCAGCTGATAATTAATTCTCTTTGATTTTTATTTTCCCCCACCTGACCTCCAACTGGCATATTTTCTCAAAGACTCAAGGTCTCACAGGCTGTGGCAACACCTCAATACATTTTCCTCTGAATAGCTCAATCCGATGCTCTTTTTCTTAGTTACTGACAACAGTCTGACAAGCCTTAAGGGAAAATGAGAGTGTCAATAAAATTGTACATTTGTCACCAAGACTTGTACTACTAGTAAGCTGGTAACAAAATACTTTATTGACATCTGGGAATCTTCCATCTTTATCATATACAATAAAATTTTATATGTGGTCTTTCCTGCAGGGCTTCAATAATAGGAAGAGTACTACAAAATAGAATCTCATTGAGGCATCAGAAATCCAGTCTTATTTAATTTCTCCAAAGATAGGGCTAATGGAATTACTTAAGCTGGTGATTGTAGTAACTTTTGAGATTCTGATTATTTTATTTTATTTTATTTTGCTTTTTGTAATATAGATTAGGTACTAGATCCACAGACAAAGTTGATCCATGTAATGCCATTTCTCCTGTGGACCATTAAATATGTTAAAGAGTTCTAACTTGCCAAGAAAGGAAAAATAAAGCTCTTAATCCATTCAGGCAGTGAAACATTTTGACAATAAACAAGGAAAAAACTTCAGAATTTTTCAGTCCTTTTAGCACCATACAATTAAAGAAAACCTGTTCCTTCAAAGGAAAGATTATTATTTCTGCCTTTATATTAAATATGATATACTTCTTTAAAAAAAAAACATTTAAGTATTAGCCTTCTACTCTCTATACTCAGTTCTTCATCTGTAGAAAGACATACAGACAGAGATTCAGTCCAGACCAAAAAAAATCAGCCTATGCTAATACCAGCAAAATATTCAATACATGTATATAACTTAATATCACATTTAGCTTGTTCTGCAGAAATTTATATGTTTCTCCTAACAATTCTGTTTGGCTTTGATCTTTTATTTTTTTCACTTTGACCAAATCAGAGGAAAATCGTATTCAAGGAAGACAAAAATGGATAAGGTCATCAAGTTGACTTCAACAGTTGGAACAAAATGAAACACTTACAAGGTTACATTAACAACTCTAAAAACAATAGTTACTGTAAATGGAAGTGGGCATTGATCTTGTAATACATTTTCAAGAAAAACAATAAAGTTCAAATAGATCTTAGTGATTACTACTGACATTTTTTTCTACAGATGGTTGTTAACAAAAGAGATCAAACACTTTCAGATCAGAAAGCATTGCAAGTACATCTGAAAAACAGCAGTAAGCAAAATTCTGTTACTGCTCTTAATGAGAGTCACTTAACCATTAAAACTGTCTTATACTCTTCAATTTCTAATGAGATTAATTTTCTTAGTGGCAAGCAATATATAATTAAAATGAAACTACTTAAAGGTAGTTCCAAGATTAATTCAGAATTTATATATTTCACATTGCATAGAAATGGATGATCGGTGGTATATCCATTGACATCGAGAATCAATATCTAATTACCTACAGCACATTCCAGTGATTCAACATAGATGAGAACATGAAGCATTTCTTTCTAAGCAAATTCCAGGGGTAGCTTCAATAACATCTTGAAAATTACTTCTGTTAGTCATTTGCATGCTTGTTTTATAAATATTTTCCTTTCTCTACCCTGGTAACATTTTTATTCGTTTTCCTTGATGTCTGTTTTCTGAAAGTTGCACTTAACCTTGTAACAATCACAACTGGTTTATCTGAAATCAGTCTAATGAAATGTATCTAGTCTGTGTACATATACATATAAATTTTACCAAGTAAAGTCATCAAACTCTGTATTTTGAACACTGCCATATTGATATAAAAATAATTTGCTGAAGAGAAAACCAACTGTACAACACTACTACTGGTGTATTTTTGTGCAAGCACATGCCCAAGTCACCAGAGTGATGCAAGTGATAACAGCAACAACAGAGCAAAACTCAGTGCAAACAAACCACTGACATATCTCCAGCTTTTCAGGAGAGATTTTTAGCTTTTTTCTATATTGTTTTCCAAGCCCAAGCCAGGTAGTTTAAAATAAGCTTATAAATCTCTTCATAAAATACAGGTCCAGCAGTGACAAAAGTACAGAAATAGCCTGAAGTAGAACTTTCTCGGCATGACCCACAACACACGTGTTGATCCTGGAAAGTAATTTTGATACAATACTGCTTTATTGTATTTAATTTTATTAAAAATGAATAGTATTCTAAGTTCTATTCTGATCTTTTGACAATTTAATAGTCTACAATGACATTTCATACCTAATGTATTGATATATAAATACATATAATTTTTTTTTCACAAAATCTATTTCAACAACTAGAATAGTTTGGATTTTTTTTTTTAAATAAATTTTGGGAAATATCGACTTCTTTGGAAAAATAATCAGACTATCTGCTAGGAATTTCTGACTTTTTAGTTTGAAAACTTGATACAACACTTCCCTACCATGGAGGATCTTCTAAGTTTTATTCTTTTCCTGTCAGGTATCTTAAGAAGCCAGGGCTCTCCATTGATCCTAGAGCCAAACTGTCCTTGGGGCAATAAGGCAGGGAGAAGGAAGGACCTTGGGTATTCAGCCCCTAGCAGTGTTCCAGGAAACTGATAAATATCTCCCAGATACATAGATGGAAAACCCCCACAAAGTTGTGGAAAAGAAATTTCATAAAGCAAATTAGTTAACACTATTCTTCCCTGCAAACTGTTCCTTTTGAGAACAACCAAACAAAAAAAGCATAAAATCACATTTAAAAAAGCATTTAAATTGCATTTAAAAAGCATAAAACCTTATTTAATTAAATGAGGAGGTCAATTAACCTCTGTTCTAGTTTTATTTAGTGGGGGGGGGGAGGCTAAGATGGTAGCTTCTGTAAGAAGCTGCTAGAAGTAGTTTCCCCTTTGTTCAGTGGACTCGACTGGGACTAGGGTGGACCCGCTGCTGGCCAAGGCCAAGCCAATTGGTAGCAGAATGTTCCCTGATAATGCCTCTGCGATAACATATTTAAGAAGGGGAAAAACAGGGAAAAAAAAAGAAGAGAGAAGAAGATGTGAAGAGGTTGAGCAGGGTCAGAGAGGCAGAGGTGCAAGGCTTGTGGGCCTTGCAGCCCTCACCCTCTGGCCTCCCACGGGGCAGCCATCGGGGCCTGCCAGAAGTGGAGAGGAGATCAGATGTGAATAGAATCTGAAGAATTTCTTGTGAGAGGAATGGCTGCAGATGCCAAGGTCAGTGAAGAAGGAGGGGAGGAGTAATGCTCCTCCTGGCCAGAATTCCCCTGCAGCCTGTGGTGAAGACCATGGCGAAGCAAGTTGTCCCTCTGCAGCTCATGGAGGTCAGCAGAGGAGTAGAGATCCAACTGCAGCCCGTGAAGGACCCCACGCAGGCTGTGGCCTGTGGAGGGCCCACTGGGGCAGCTGTTCTGGAGGGACTGCACCCATAGAAGAAATGACCCATGCCAGAGCAGTTTCACGAAGGACTGCAGCTCATGGTGGGACCTCACAGTGGGACCCCACAATGGAGCAGGGGAGGAATGTGAGGAGTTCCCCTGACAACGAAGCAGCAGTGTAAAATGTGTGATGAACTGACTGTAACCCCCATTCCCTCTTCCCGCCCTGTGCCACTTGGGAGGGGAAGGTGGTAGACATAATGTTAAGCCTGGGAAGAGGGAGGGGTAGGGGGAGGTTATCTTGTTCTATGTCTCACTATCCTGCTTTGGTTTTAGTAATAAATGGTTTTCCCCAAGTCAAGTCTGTTTTGCCCCTAATGGTAACTTCCAGGATCTCTCCCTGACCTTATCTCAAACCTTGAGCCTTCTTTCTCATATATTATCTCTCCCTATTCTCTTGGAGGGTGGGGGGAGTGAGAGAAAGACTGCGTAGTCTGGTCCTGATAGGGGCTAAACTACAACAACTTCTTTTGGAATAAAAGTAAAATCTAAAATAAGTAAGTAAGAAAATACAGGATTGGTTTTTTTTCTGGACACCATCTGGAACTCTTAAGAAAGAAATTCAATTTTCAGCAGAAATGGCAAATATTGGATTTTTCTCTTTTAGTGTTCTCTTGTTTTATTTGTGTGATTTCCCATCTGGTACTGAATTTTGGGTTTAGATGAAATGCACATTGAAATAGCTTTAAAAAATAAAACAAATGCTTAATGCCAGAATATTGCTTCTTTCTAAGACTTCTCAAACGATGTATAATTGTGGGGATAAATTACTTTTCCCTGCTTACTATTATGTTCTTGTCATTCCTTGCTGTATGAAAATTCCAGTTTGTCTTCCTGTTACGAGCTCTGTGGATAACTGTGTCTTTTTCATAGAACTGAAGAGTCTTCGTTCACAATAGGTTCATTTCATCAAAAAGAAAAGTAAATAAAATATCTCCTTCCTGCACTGTGCTATCTCATCTAAGAAATATTCATCCCTTGACTGGTTAGGATTGAATTAAGCGACTGGGTCAACACAATAGGAATGATTGTGTAGTCATATCTTGGAAGAACTTGCCAGTAACATGAATTAAATGCACAGTTGGTAAAAAAAAAAAGAAACAACAAAAAAAAAGATAAATCAATGACAACCAAACAAAACACAAGTTATATTTCTGGTGTAGATTCTAAGTAGGTCTCACACTATAATAACTGCAACTTGTTCTAAGTGAAGTCTTTCTTTGTATTTAAAATATTTTATGAGAACGAAAGAAAGGATCAAGGAAGACTATGATGGAGCAGAACATTCATGCATCTGTCATTCTATTACATAATTGATGTTGTAAGAAAAAATCTGAAAAAACAAATACCATAAAACATGTAGTTGAAGTTATATGAAACTTACATTTCAGTTATATGAAAGTTACATTATAGGAAAAAATGAAGAAATATGAGCTAGTTTTCATCTATTCTATACTCTTAAATTGATTTTTCAGTTTGAAATGTTTCATTTCATTAATATACTTTCCATTCTCACAGAAGCAACTTTTTTGAAGACATTATAAAACAAATTTTGTTGTTCTTAGTAACAACATAAACTTTTTCCATTTCTTTATTATATAGCACATATACATGCATACAACACACACGTAAGTATGTGAATAAAATTAGATAAAGCTGATCTGAGCTTGTTCTTAAAGGGATAGGATAATTTATACCCGAGCTATACCAGAAATTTGTCCTGGCTCCGTGATCAACAATGCTCTCTGATTACATTTGTTAATGTTTTACTAGGTATCAAGTGAGTCTATAAGCTGGATTTTGCAAGATTAAATGTGGCTTCAGATCTTGGATTCCTAATAGAGATGTATAGTCTTTCCCTGATTCTGGTCAGATATCTATTTTCTCACACTTAAAAAAAATAAGAAATGGAGGGGAAATTCTTAAAACCCCACCTATATACTCTCAAAGCAGATGCAATGGACACCTAACTTCTGACATTCTAGGGAAAGTGATTAATTGTCTTATAGATAGTTTCACCCAATCTTCTACCAACTACGAAAAGGGTCTTTTGTGATCCTAAAATTGTTTGAGTCTACAGATATTGTTATCTGAGACAGTAACTCTGTGCTTCCTCTATAGTCAATGGAGAGAAGTATTCACTCCAATAGCACATTTGTATGAACTGTTTCAACCATTAGCCTTAGAAAATGATAAATCTTTGCTTAAACATGCTCGTTTTTCTCCTGGAACTAGAATTCTAGCTCAGGGTTTAGCAGCTATAGTGCAAGCAGTTAAGTTAAAGGGGATGAAATCCAAAACAATTTCAGTCTCTAGAATGATCAATACTGGAAATAAATGAAATGCTAATGGAAAATAACAAATACAGTAATAACTAAAAAACCCCAAACCTTTAATTTGTCATTAGCGCATACAAAAAAGATATGTCACAATGATATTTCTTTTGAAAATGTCATTTTTTGTACTAACGCAATACCAAAAGTTTCAGTCCATAAGAGTCTGAAGATGATTAATGAAAATTTATTGAATTGGAAGGCAGGTAACTGAAATTTTACCCCTACCTTGCACTTACATAAAATTAGGTCGTCTGTGATTATAAACACTGACTGCTCCACCTGCAGCCCTCCTGTAACTCTACTGTCTCTAGCAGAGGGTAACAATACATATGTATAGGTTGTTGATTGATCTCTGTTTCAACAGAGTTGGATAATCTGAATTCTGATGTTTAAATTGTACTTGGAAGTGATGACTAGTGCTGTTGACAGAACACTTTTTGGAATCTCTATTTTCTCACCATGTAGCTTGGTAGAAATTAGGCCTATTTTAGTTTTCCTTATTTCTGTGATCTCAAATTTGTGCCCCAGAGAATCAGATATACTGGAGGTCAGTGACATCGGACATTTAACTTTGATCTTTAGACTTGGCTTAATTTACTTAATTACACAGGAAAGACTGACATAAAAACCTGCTATGCTACTTTCCATAGCTTTCTGTGACTTTATAAGGCAAGAATCCTCAGAGATCAGACTCCTGCCGGTTTAGGTTCTCTTTATACTGCTTACATGGAGTAAACTGAACTTGACATACCAGAGTACCCTGCCAAGAACATCTAACTTTCTATAAGATGTCCACAAAGCTCAGCATGCAAGAACTGAGATCAAGCTAAAAGGAATTTTTTGGTTGCATTTATCAACAGAGACATCCTGGTTTATGTACCTTCTTATGATACAAAAAAAAAAAATAAAGAACTGTAACTGCTATGTTGAATAAGCTTCTTTTGTGCCTCAGGGATACTGAACTGCTGGCAAGGGCAAGTAGCAATACTAATGCTCTTCTTTCCCTGAATCCCATCTGGATTTAGGCAAATGCAAACCTTTGCCAAAGCTTCACAGGAGCTTTGCTAACACAAGGTGCCCCAGAGATGCAGTGAATGAGCTCATCTTCCACATGTTGGCTACATGTTGTCCCGAGCAGCTCTACCATTTTTCCGGGCAGCAAAACCAGGATGTAATCCTGCTGGGGAAATCAGGATAGCAAATTGCTTGAAAAGCTATAATCACAATGTTCTTCATGTGCTTTCTATAACTAGGGCTCTTAAGCTTGAATAACTCTGGATTCCATTACTAGAACATATCTAATGGTCCATGAACATTAGATTTATCTATTTTTGTATAACAAATTCCCAGTGATGGGATTTTAGTTCCAGATTTATTTATTTTTCTTAGTCATGAACCAATTTCTTTCAAAATTAATGAATAGCCACATGAATTTAACGTTCTCAAAGTTCTTCTCTAGGACAATGGATTATTATTTAATGGGTCTGAGGTATACATTTAGTTGGGAACTGGATCTCTCTTTTATGAACTGAAATAATTAATCTGATTTTCACTGACGATTTTACCTCTTGGAGTACACTGCTTTAGCTGCAGATTCTGAAAGAATTACACCTATAGTGGGAAAATGCCTAAGGGAATTCTGTACAAATAAACCAACCAGTCATCCCTGCTATCCCTTTTTTATGCATGTGTATTATATTGCTTGTGAAAATCAGATCTATTCAGTGGACAAGGTTATCTGTGAGGTCTAATAATGCTCTTAAATTTTGTGCCACTACTAGAAAATCATTCTAGTTCTTCATGACGAGGAATTATAACTATTACAAATATCTGCCTCTTACCTAGAATACAGGTCTTTAAGAAGCCCTCCTTATGCTTTTCTCATTTCTTCTTATGGACAGAAAAAACACAGCCTCAGCTTAACTTCTTACTAACTCAAGACTAACCTCAATTTTCCGATCTCAAGATATTTTATGTGGCAAAGTTTGAACGCAAAGAAAAAATAAAAGTGTTTCTTATCTTTTTTTTTTTTGAGAGGATACAAAAGTTGAAACATTTTATTTTATTAGAAAAAATATAGTGAAATTTTACTATTGTCCCCAAAATGGATTGTTGCAGGATCAATCTATTTATTTCCATCAGCTGCCTTTTCTCAGCAACTAAGAACAGTTTCTAATTTAAACTACTCCTCCACTGTTTTTTCCCTTTTTTTTTTTCTTCTTTTTTTTCCCCTCCTCTTTTTTTGCCATTTGCTAGTCTTGTCTGGAGACTCAAAGAATCAGGTTGAGAGTCTCAAAACACAAACAGTTATGACAGCTCATTTTACTTTATTCACTCTGTATCAGAAAAGGTCAGAATCTAGAATTTAGTGTGGATAGTTAGATCAAAACAGTGAACTGGTTCAAAATTAGTTTCAATAAACACAAGAATAACCGTTCTTACTGCTCTGGCTTTTTCAGTGTCCCAGAATAACTTTTCAACCTAGTACAAAACTGGGCACTCAGAGGATCTCGAAGATCATCTAGTCTTCGTAGGTAATGTAGATACAAGCAATGGGATTTAGTTAAGAAGATATGATTTCAGCGAGCAGATTTTAAAATTGTGTAAATCTAAGAAGAGAGGTTTTTTCCTGTTTTAATTTTCTTCAACAGTAAAATGTTGAATGTAGGAGAAAAAAAATATATTCTTTGAAAAGTTAGAAGGTAACTACTATTTGCAAGAAGGAAATAGATTATACTCCTGATATAATTAATTGTTGATATTATTAATTCATAAATTGGCATCTCATTATTTTCAGAAGACTAGATGGATTTTTAAAATTCTTCTTAAAGTCATTTTTTGCTGTTTAATCAGATGAGAAGTTTAAACAGACTCCAGGTGTCCTAGAAAAATATGTATATAGGAGCTACATCCAAGACAGGTGAAGATTTAAGTGTACTGATGAGTAAATGAGATGGAGCTTATTGGCTTGAATTTGAGCATCTACAAATGCAGCACTAACAGTTCAGTGAAAGATGAAGAGTTGTTTGCTGAGGTGGTTTTTTTTTCCTTCCCTCACCCAATAAGCCTGGAGGAACAAAGACTATTGTCCTGTGACAAGGACAATGTTTTCAATGTAGCAAGTGAGAAGTGGGAAAGCTTGATCTAAAACGAGACTTGACAGAACCTCAGATATCTCCACAGAAATTTAGGTACATCAATAGGCTCTTATCTGGGAATTCTAAAGGTAGTATTAATACAGCATTGTTCAACTTCTGTGTTGTAACTGATGTAAGATATCTGGTGCTACTAATGGTCATTCTGGAGGGCATGGAAAATTTGAAACCTTATGTCAGACAGTGAACTAGTTTGAGGTACTATTTAAAGAGTAAGACTAGCCTACAAATATCCCAGTAGCTGGTCTTAAAATTAGCATAAAACTATTTGATATTGTCTGCACACAATGATATAGCAATTAAGAGTGCTCTCTGTATCATGCCTGAGCTGTAACGTTAACTTAAGCTTCAGCGATAGCCTTAGATTATTTCCAAGATGGGAAGTGTTTGAGAGCTTGAACACAATGTACATGTCATACATGTACTTACATATATACATTGCACTATCTGTCTCAGCTCTAGGAACTCTCAAGGTATCAGAATAACATCAAAATTTTCCTGAGTTCATAAATCTAATAAGCTTCTTTAATTTGATAATCCAATGAACTAAACCTCTTACTAAATTTGAGTAAACTGAATTCTTAGAAAATAATAGAAAAATAAAAAAATTCTGAAATTCTCTATTTGATAGTGAGTAGTAAGTGCTGATCTAACAGCCTTACTCCTCTGACAATGTATGAAAACCGTAGAGTTTTAAGAACATAGTAAGAGAAAAAAATATCTCAACTCTTTTTGAGGTTGAATAGTTTCAGCACTGCCTTTCATTACCATATTCTTTTCCTGTTTGCTGTTTTCGGTCAGGATGAATTCATCCTTCCATAAGGCTGGTGCAAGGTGTCATTCACCTCATTAACTGCATGCCTTTACCTTTTATCTTGAGCAGAACGCTACTTTGCAAGAAGACAGAGAATAAATTGTGAGTCTTTTGACAGAGATACCTGGGAAGAGATCTTAGACTTCATTCGCTGCCTTTCAATGTAAGGAGTTCACAGAATGACTCACTAAATAATTCTGTGATTAAATGTGAAGTAAAATCCTTTAATAGTCTTAGGCTCTAAGGTACAAAAAGTGCAGGGACTCTAGTACAGGTACTGAGCTGCACTGAGTTTTCCTGAAGCAATAAGGTGCATACATCTATTATTTACTTATCTGTCTAACACTGTTCTCCAGCTGAACAACTTTTCCAATTAGCTGATATTAAAACAATTGCTGCAGTAAGATAATTGATCTGTTTTGTGTATGTGCACATGTGCCTTTTTTAATATCTATAAAAACTGTAAGATACTGAAATAAGAAAAAGACAGGTAGGGAAAAACAAGGAAAAATGGAATTTAAGTTTCCTTATTGCTGAAAACAGAGTAAAAACAGAAAAGGAGGGAATTATAATGTAGACAAAAAAGAAGACTGCAGAAGGCTATGTGTGTTAATACAGAGGATGTAAAGGAAACTAAGTCAACATTAAAGTATCAAAAACAAAAAAACAACAAAAAACCCCACAAATCAATCAGTCCAAACCTTGGAGAAGTCCTAAAATGAGCATATGATAAAATAGTTAAAGATTAAATTATTTTTAAAAATTGAGTTCAGATCAAGAGAGGCAGAACTGCTCGAAAAATCCACTCATTAAGAGCTGTTTCCTCTGGCATAAGTGCAAAGGAACATTGTGTTCTAGAAAAGATCATTTAATAGAGATTCACAGAGCCAATCCTGTGTTATAAAGAGACAGGGAGTAGGAGAGCTAAAATTTAAATCAGAACGCTATTCTTTGTCCTGGTTTTGTGCTGCAGACAGATGTGTTGGAAACCAGAAATCCACGTCACTCTACTGACTTTTACTTGCCATTCAGTGTGAGTGTAACCCCTTTTATCCAATAAAAAGACAGAGAATATCAAAAAGTGGAAGAAAAAGAAGAAGAAAAACATTTGTTGTCTTGTAACTCAGCACTTTCCCTTCTGTAAGGCAGCTGCCTAGACAGAGGTAGGAGTTAAATGGTGTAATATGTCACTCTATTCTCCTGCTTCAGGATTGGCAGTGATTGTTACAGGAAAAAAAAAAAAAAGAGAGAAAGAAAAAAAAAGATTAAAAAAAGAGGCTTTTTGTCTCTCTGGAATTCTCACATCTGGCAGGTTGCAAGCTGGGTGTTTCAATGAGGATCAGAAATCCCCAAATCTGTAAGTGATTTTGGCGAAGTCCATTCCTCATGTCACATCATACCAGGTTTTTATGACTGTGTTGAGAGCCTACGCAGTGTGAAGAAATGAATGGCACTGGATCTCCTCTTGGTACATCTGAACAGGAGTGCAATAGGGGGAATGTTTCTGTGAGTGAGCGGACAATCTCTGTGTAAACTTAGTAAACTACAGTTCTCATAGTTGTGGCTGCTGTTTTCAAACATGTATATAGGAATGCACATGGATGGGTTAGTGGAAGAGGGATATTCTAGCAGTCAGCTGGATTATCTATATACAGATAACAGCTAAATTTTGATATGCCAATTATCTAATTAAAAACTTTAAAGGTCATAACTATATAAGGTGGTTTTTTTTTACAATGAGGATGTTGGAACACTGGAATAGGTCACCCGGAGAGGTGGTAGATGTCCCATCCCTGGAACCATTCAAGGCCAGGTTGGATGAGGCTCTGAGCAACCTGATTTAGATGAAGATGTACCCACTTCTTGCAGGGGAGTAGGACTAGGTGACCTTTAAAAGTCCAACTTTAACTATTCTATGACTCTATATTTACTAAATATATGGCTTCCACTTTGACAAGAGTGTCCAAGATTAGACAGTGTAGGAAAGTACATCACGTCTAGTTCTCGATACTCATTTTTTTCAATTCTGACTTCCTATTTTCTGACTTCTAAATTATGCTTACCATAATTCTAATTTTGTGTTAAATGATTGCTCTTGATTATACCATTCCTCATGTTCCACATGTTTTTCTTAACATCCACAATGGAACTTTAGTTCCTATTTTTCTGAACTGCCTTTGAGAAGAACTAGCTGGAAATTTGTCCTGGAAATCAAACATATCTCTGTATTTCTCATAAACTTCCACGAATCCTTTCAGGCAGCAACCCCTATTCTAGCAGTCTGAATCTGGGCTGTACAAAGGGGAAAAAAAAAATCTAACTTTTCAGTCTCTGTGTCTTAATTTCACACATAATTTTAGGATACTTTTGAGATTTGCCAAGCTCTTCTGAGATTTACTGGGTCTTTGAACAGACCTCACTGCTCAGTTACAACTGTTCCAAAGAATAAGCCTATCCTGAAATCCAGAACAGCCTTATTCTAATACTAATCTTATCTGTCTTGGCAGGAGCTCAGACACTTGGCAGAAGAAATTCTTTCTCTCAAAGTGCCACCAGCAGATCAGTCTGAGTCTTCAGTAGGCATATGTATCCCATGGTTACAATCCTTATTTGAACTACAGAGAAGAGCTCATCTACTGTCTTTCAAAATACAGTAGTTTCTGGTAGTCTTATTCATCAGCAAGCTGACATGAGTCAGATGCTATATTTGCCCTCATTTTAGCTTACCGTATTTCCAGAATGAACCATAAATTTTACTTTTCATACACTACTTTCCTAAATCTTCAACCTATGTCAACATTGTCTCTACTCTTAAAGATAGTCAAGTAAATCCAGAAATTACTAAAATTAAGCCATTTATTGTAGTCAATAACAATGCTTACTTTAGTTCTCTGTAACTTGCAGGCAGCAGCCCTAAAAAACCTCAGACCTAAATTTAGGTTTAGAATCGGGAAGAGATTAAGGTCTAGACTACTAACTATAAAACCATTTAAATGAGCTTTCTTCAATAACTTATACCTTACAGTCAAGCAAGGATTGGTGAGCTCTTCGTTGGCGAGGTTTATTGTTGGGGATATTATACTAGAAATGATGGGTTAAGTAGCTAAGTTCATTCATAGATCATATTAAGTGCTAAGGTCTCCCTGTAGCCTTCTCCTCTCCAGGCTGAACAGCCCCAACTCTCTCAGCCTGTCATAGAATAATGGAATCATAATGGTTAGGGTTATAAGGGACCTTCAAAGGCCATCTGCGCCATGGACCTCGTGAGTGGACACGCGAAGAGAGCTCAGGAACAAGTGTTGACCACAACATGAATGTACTTAAGACAGCCAAATGGCACTTACTCTGTGATATCCACTTGCCATACCTTGCATACCCCCAGGGCTTAATGCCTGGGTAGTATAAGGGCTGGTTTGGCTTTGCTGCTTGGCATGCTGGACAGGCTGCCACTATAGCCCGAGCCTGTGAGATGGGCAGTTGGAACTGACGTCGTATGGCGTGTGCGCCCTGATGATAAAACCCATGGGATTGATGGGCCTGTTCAAACAGGCCTGGCACCGGCTCCGCGTACATAGTAACGGGTGACCCAGTGGCTTGGTCCACCCGGGTGTTGCCTTCGGCAAGTGGGCCTGGCAGCCGAGTGTGACTGTGAATATGGGTAATAAAGAAAGGGGCAGCTAGCGTTGAGAGACAGGTATGCAGGTCTTGGGTGGCCTTAGTCAGGACGGCTAAGGCTTTCGACAGCCTAGTTACTAGGACAAAACAGTATTCGCTGTCTGTGACAATGTTAATCAGCTCGGTGAGCCAACGCTCTAGGACTGCTTGAATAGCCTGCAACTCCAAGTCTTGCAGATTCCCCCTTCCTACCCATACATGCTGTTTGTTGGGTGCCATTTCTCCCGATCGTACCAAACGTATGCCGCTTGTCGTGCTTTCCCTGATGCATTGGTGAAAACTGTCTGGCCGGACACAGGGCGTGGTGAGAGGGGAACAACAGGCCTACAGGGGAAGGACACACACTGCACTAGTCACGGGTGTGGGCGTGGCCTCCCAAGGGTACCTGAGTAGTTAGCGAGGGCCAGCTGAAGGCAGGGGTCAGTCATAAGAGCCCCTTCGAACACCGCCTGCGGCAGGTCGCAGGAACAGTGACTCAAATCAGTCCCTGACAGTTGTAGGGCCTGTCAGCGAGCACGCAGGATGGCATCCCCAAGCGCCTCAGAAACCTTAATGACTGTTTGACCCCTGGATGCTGAATACAGCCATAAGATTGGAACCATCCTATCCTTCTCACAAGCTCCTGTGTCACATTGGTACAGCAGTACCGTAACCCCCGCCACAGTGACTGTAAGATGGGCCTCCAGGCTCCGTCCTGGAATCCATCAACCCAGAGCAAAGGTAGCTATCTTGGCCTCAATGCAGGAGATTGCTTCCCGTTGAGCTGGTGTTAACTGCCGAGGGGACGACGGGTCCGGCTCCCCCACCAAACCTTCAGCCAGTGGGCGTGTTTCTTCCGGCATCACCGGAATGAAGGATCGAATCCACTGGATATCGCCAATCAGCTGCTGTAAGTGGTTCAAAGTTGACACTGGCATATCTATCTTCAATCTCTGGGGGGCGACTCTTCTGTTACTGATAACGGACCCAAGGTACTTAAAAGGTGCAGTGTGTTGGACTTTCTCTGGGGCTATTTGTAACCCAACGCGTGACAATCAGCTCGCTAACTTGAGGGCGACACTTGGGCCTAAGGGGCACCCTGCAACCAGGATGTCATCCATGTAATGGTACACAAGGTATTCGGGATGCTCTTGGCAGAACGGCTGCAGAGCAGCCACCACATACCACTGACATATGGTGGGGGAATTCTTCATCCCCTGGGGAAGCACCGTCCAGTGGTATCTCCTAGCCGGCTCACCGTTATTCAGAGAGGGGACTGTAAGGGCAAATCTTGGGCAATTGTCGGAATGAAGGGGCATAGTAAAGAAACAATCCTTTAAATTCGCAATTAACAGCTGCCAGTCACGGGAAAGCATAGAAGGGATGGGTAAACCTGGTTGCAGAGGACCCATGTCATGCATGGAGTCATTGACAATTCACAGGTCGTGTATGAATTGCCATTTCCCCGATTTCTTTTGTATTACGAATACCAGAGAGTTCCACGGACTAGTGGTCAATACTAGATGGCCAGTGGCCACCTCCTGCTGTACCAGTGTGTGAAGATGGGCCAGTTTTTCCTGCGATAGGGGCCACTGACTGACCCACAAAGGCCGGTCAGACTTCCAGGAAAGCTTCATAGCACCAATACCCTCAGTGTCCCCTGTCAAAAATCCAGCCCTATGAGGATCCGGGCCTACAGCTGCGCCAAAGCATCTCTGCCTAGCAGGCTGAGAGGGAGTCTGGCAAGCACATAGGGTCTTACTTGCGCTTCCCCTTCCTCCCCTTCAAGCTTAATCGTTACTAGATCCACACTGCGTTGGGCGCTGCTATGACCCCCCACACCTTAGACGCCCAGTGGGCAGGTAACCGCCCTCCACCCAGAGGGCCAGACCTCTCTACTAAATGCAGAAACATCCACGCCTGAATCGATAAGGCAGACGACATGAATTTCATCCCAACCCTGGGAAAGTGTCATGCTTGTACGCGTTCTCGAACTTAGATCCCACATGGCCATGGCAAGGGGCAGATCCTGCAGGACGTATACAGGGGTGTCTGTCAGCAGTGTCACCGCGACCTCTGTCACTGATGCTGCATCCTGATATGACGGCCACACCTGTATTCCCAAAACCCCCGCAGACTAACCCTGGTCCTCCCCCCGGCGGCGAGCCCACAACCGAGGTCCAAGTCGGGCCCCGGAGAAAAAGGGGCTTGTCAGTTCTTAATCGTGTTCCTGGTTGGGCCCTGGCCAAGGCACCCCGGCCATAGCCAGAGTCCTCTATGGAGGGGGTGCTGCCCGCATTTGTGTCGTCGCACTCAGACGGGCCCTCCGAACCCCATTTCCCGACCGACACTCATACGAATAATGTCCTTTCTTCCCACATTTAAAACACTCCTTCGAGGCTCAAGCCTTCTCACCAGCTCCCCCCTGGTTCCTCAGAGGGACAGTCCCTCTTCACATGGCCCATATTCCCACATTGAAAACATTGCCCTTGTCCGGAGGCCCCATCCGGCAAAGTGACCACTTGTTTCACCACCGAGGTGACTGCAAATGCTAACGGTTCCGCGTCCCTCACTCTCTCAGCTCTAATGCATGCTTCAATCATCTGGCCCAACCCAGAACCTGCCGGCAATTCCTGGATCGCCTTTTTACAGACGTCATTTGCATTCAAAAAGGCGAGGTCTTTCCCCAAAGGACCTTTAGTGGTATTGGGCAGGCCAGGCACATCAAGGCTCTTGTTGAAGCGATCTAAGAAATCCAGGTAAGGTTCGTTGGCCTTCTGTTTAATCAAGGTGTATGGCAGGCTCTTCGTGTCCACGCGAGCAACTGCCTTCAACGCTTTCCTGGCTAAGAGGCCAACCTGTTGGAGGATGGCAGGGTCTCAGGTGCATTGGCGGCAAGGATCGACGTGGGCCCCAACACCACGTAACTGGTCTGCCCCCACCCCAAAACATGGGTGATTTGCAGAGGTAGTGAAGCCAATGGAGGCATCCACCACAAAACCCTCCCACTTGCTTTCAAAAACCACCAGCTGTGCGGGTGCAAGAATAGCCTTACACAGATTACACCAGTCATAAGGCGTGAAGGCACTGGGCTCAAGTACATCCAACAAAGCCTCACAGGTGGGGCTGCTTAACCCCGAGGTGGCTACCACGTTACGGATTTCCTTAAGAATCTTCCAGTCGATGGGCTCCCACCTAGCCCCACCGGGACCCCTCACCACCGGGAAGGCCATCAGTTCTCCCTCCTCGGGGACATCCAGTGAAATCAAAGTCACATGGGCTACCCCTTGGAGGGTGCAGTTCTCAACAACAAACCGCGGGGCGGCGGGGTCAGGGCCCGGCGAGGACTCGTCTGGACCCGAGGGGCTTGGCCTGCCTTCGACTGGGTCTGGTGGGGATGACCACCTCGCCAGCTCCTGGGCCAGCCCCCCCGAATTAACTGCCAAACAACGGACTTCTGAGAGCAAACGGTGCACTAAGTCCTCCCCTGTTCCCAACGATGATTGCGGACCCACCGATGGGGATAGGGGAACGTTCTCTGGCTGGGCCGAAGGCTCTGTGTCCTGCGGCTCCTCAGGCGCCACCTCAGAACTGGCTCCCGCCTCACTATCGCTCCACATATCACTACTAGTCCGACCGTCGGAACCCGAGTTGGGTTGCCTTTCACTCAGTGGATCCCCGCAAACCACTGAGGCCGCAGCTTGCCAGACACCCCAAACATCGCGGACCTTCTCAAGGCACCTCTTGACCGCCCCCTACTCGGGAATAAAGGACAGGGCAATTTTGTTCCCCGTGGTGGCAGAAGCTAACAGCTCCCCCCTCACCGCTACTACCTTTTCCAGATCCATCACCTGCGAAGACTGTTGGATCGTCCCCTTACATATCATCCATTGGATATGGTCCTCTGTACCGCTAGAGGAGACTTTCTCGCCTACCTCCTTAGCCAGTACCTTTAGAACCTTCACCGTTTCCTTGACGGATACCGTCGACACGATTAGGTCTGGATTACCCCGAGCCCCGCTCACTTTCGTGCACCGAAAACCCGATCCATCAGATCACGTCGGGGTCACCACTTGTCTCCGCATGACCCCCCCTACTAGGATCCCATCCCAGGGAGAGAGACACAGATACGGATGCCGTGGAGTCAGCTCTCAATTTACTGCTGCGTCACATCGTGATATATACCCGTACGCGCGCTATGCAAGCCCGTACACCCACTACGCATGCAAATGCACCCGCCCCCTACGCCCGTGTACCTATCTGCGCCTAGCATGAGGTATTGCGTCAGCAAGAACGCGAATCGTTGCGGACCGCCCTTCCTGTGTACGTACAGCCCTGCTTGTAGCCTTGTTGCTGTCTTGCAGGGCCCCCTATCCCTCTTAGTTAGATGACCATCTTCAACAAGTATCAGTTAAAATTTATTTGGTTTTTTTTTGGTTGGTGCAGGGATTTGAAGTGTGTTTTTTAGATGGGAGACAATAACTTCAAATATTATTCTCTTTCTTGTCTGTCATTTCAACTCTGATGCAGCCAAATGCATAGCTAGATCTTTTTAACATTACTGTTTCCAAAAGTATGATCATCTTGATGACTGAAAGGGTAATTGGGACGACTTGCTTTTTTTTTTGCCAGAAATTCTTCCCAGAATTGCCCAACAGTAAATAGGTACATGGTCATTTCAGCTATAGATTCAAAAAGGCTGCCAAATACACAGTTAGTTACATCACTGACTTCTGAACTACTGACTGATTACAGCTATGGCATAGCAGTTTCCATGTTAGCTCAATTTCTTATTTTGTCTTTGACCTTTACTTGGTATTCCAGAACCAAGAAAAGTGTCTCAAACCCTTGCCATAAGAGTATTCTCAGTCTGAGTATGTGATGAGGTTAGATAGTCAATTGATATAAAATCTTACAGCTCCATTTACTTACTGAATCTCAGCTGAAGAAAAGGTATAATAACATTGACAGGTATGTATTACCTTACAAATGTTACAGAAATGCCTTTGGGCAGTTGAGGTTGTCAGTGAATACTTAACTACCTGGATTGTATAAATAAATATAGTAGGCATATAGTAATATGGAACAAGAAGGTATTTATTTTAAAGAAAAGACCTACATATTATGCTACTCACACATCTACAATTTATATAATTGGTGTATATTATGCATTTTATTTCTGTAGTGGTTTTCATGAGATAGCTAAGATTCAGTAGTAAACAATAACAGTGTATGAAGACTTTTTCTACTCACTTTCTTGCCCTTTTAAAAAAACTCAGACCTCTTTTATATTCAGCTTGAATGTCTGCTTCTAATACTGTTCTAGAGCACAACAATTTACAGAGAATTGAAAAAGCAATTTTCTTTGGACAGCTACCTATTCTCCCTAATTTTCACCTGCCAAACTCTTTTCTATGAATGTTGACTCAATCAGATAAAGTGCAGGCTTTAAAGATGTTTGATTAGGTGCTTGGCTTACCTTTAGCTACTCACTTTGCATGTAAACTGTCTGCGTACCCACCGCTCTTCCCCTTTCCATTGACACAGCTTTACCCAGAGCTACACTGAGCAATGTGGGCATGATCCAAGAAAATAAGCACTTTGCATTTATGGGCTAGTGATAATTTACTTCTCTTTTATTAGCTGAAATAAGAATGCACCAATAGTAACAATACTTGTATTACTTATAATGTGCAACTTCATTCTTTTTATATTATAGTTCAATTCTTTATAGCAGGTTGTTTGAAAGCACTACAATCATGACTAAAGAAACACCTTTACATATTTCTGCTGCTGCACCACAAAATACTTTCCAACAAACTAAAATCCAGTAACATGTCACTTATTTTATAAAATCAAGTTCCCATAGGCTTCAGGATTTTGCCACTGTTAGATACACTGAATAGTCTTTTGTTTTGTAAACAGTTCTCTCAGTCTCAGTGGAATGAGTTAAATAATCAAGTATTCTGACTAAACTATTAGAATCAATGACTCACAAATTTCTTACATGGAGTAAAAAGGGAAACTGAGGAAAGTAATACCTTTAGTACGTTGCCTAATTTTGATGGCATTAAGTGGAAAAAATATTACCTGCTTACACTCTTAGCTGGCAGCTACAAGAAAATTCAGAAAAAGCTTTTACGTTTATAGAATGTGAGTGAGCTCTTAAGCTGATAATGATGAATGTGGACTTGTCTATATGAATGAAATTGGACAAGTTTTAGACTTTGAAAGCTAAGTTGCTCTCAGACAAAAGCAGTTTGAAAATGAACTAAGTAACTGAATGACTTTAGAATGTAACAAATCAAAATTAAATTAAATAAAGATGAGGGAACCCATATTAAGCTAAAAGGTAATTGTGCTCTCTCTGTCTAGAAGCTGCTTTGAGCCTCAGGAATACTACATAAGTATACATTTTCAAATTAGTTTCGTGAAACTATTATCCACCAGTTCAAAGCATTGCTTTACTGCTCCCCTGTGTTTTATGACCAAGTCAATATATATGTGGTCATACCCTCTGCATTACTTCTGATGCCTCAGTGAATAATCAAGTAATTTTTATCCTTAGAGTTAAATGAAAGAAAGGAAAAATATTGTCTAACTGCCAATGCACACCAACAGAAAAAAAAAAACCTGAGTATTCGTAAGGGATTCTTAGAGAGTTTATAGAGCTTTCATTTTTTACCTAATTAATAAATCATTCTGATTCTATGTACAGTATTCTATATTGTAACATTAAAAAAAAATCACCAAAAATCTTATAATAAAAACACCTTCTCAGGCTAAATATAATTAGAAATGCTAATGAACAACACCATTTGCTAAGGCAAAAGCAAATCTTACAAATTCATCAAAATGCCAAATCAAGCTTAGGTAATTTTGAGTTTCACTGATGTTTTTTTCAGTTATATGCAATTCTTTTGCCAAATACATTTGTCTTTAAATGCTTGATGCTTCTATTTATAACATGTTTTTCAGAAGCTGTTGATTTCCTTAGTTTGTGTACAGTGTCCTTTCCAGGTTTTTGAAAGAAGTTAAAAGAGATCTCTGACAAAAAGTTTTTATTTCTAATTGCACTGTCATTAAGTAACCAAAAACTTGAGAGGAAGGACAGTAATTCAGGACACTGATACAAGTTTCCAGCATGATGCCATATTTTTTTATTCAACATTGTAAAGAAAACATGAAAACTTCTACCTAAAACAAAAAAAAACCCACATGGATAAGACAAAATGGTTTTAACAGAACCTGGAACATGGGATTGGAAGGGACTCATTAAATCATCAGTTCTTTTACTTCAGGGAACTTGTTTGATGTCATAAACTTATTTTAAACTCTACAATTCTGACTTCACTTTGCCTCTAAGGAGTTTGTTAAAAAAAAATAATAATAAAAAAAATCTAATATTTAGAAGTTTAACTTCAAACTTAAATTTATTACCTTTTAAGTGTTTTTCCATTTATTCCTGGATCCTAAATGAATCTTCCACATGTATTCCAATTTTAATTTCACTTAATTTATTTTTACTCGTTCATGGTTTTCAGATGAGAGCAATCACATTAGCTTTTCACTACCATTTCTCTAAGGTGAAAATGGAAGTTGTTTTGAATTTCTTTTTCTCTTTTTTTCGCTGACTGCTTTTATTGGATTTCTTTGCAGCAGTTTCAGACTTCCTGGAATATGTGAGATAAAAATAGCTATAAATTTACAGATGCAGTTTCACCACTATCTTGTATATATAATTAATATTGCTGCTCTTTGTCTCTATATATTATAATACATTCACCCTATTGTTAAATTTGCCACTTCATGGCAGCAATACACTGACAGTTATCTAGTTCTTTCCTCTCTCTCATCGCTGCCTAGTTTTCTTCTTTTTTTTATCATCCCACAGTATGGGCCTAATATTTTATAGAGAAATCTCTGACTGGTTGGTCCTTATTTTGTCTTCCCATTTTGAATTCTTCATACCTTATGGTCATCCAGTTGTTCCTCTAAGAGTATACTGCTCCTTCATCACAATGATGACTTCTAGTCTCACATAATCAATGCATTGAATTAAAATTTTCCCTTTTCCTCTTTCTATTCATCACTGAAAATATTAAATAATACGCTCAAAAAAAACCCTACATACTCAAAACACAAACTGATAGTTCTTATGTAAACCTGTAATTTTTCTCCTTTTACTTCTTCTTTATGTACTATTCGATACATTTTTTTAACTTAATTCCTAGATTGTTAAACATAGGTATATGACGGATGAGATAGCAGCATAAAAAAAAATTAATGAAAGCCAGATGCATTAAATTTAGTTAATCATCATGATTAATGCACATTAATTGGCTTGGTTAGGTACAGATATTTATCTGCTTAATGCTGTGAATTGCTCAATTTATGCTGAAGTAGCACTACCATGAAATAGTGGTTTTTTATCTCAATTAATAAAAAACACATCTAAGTTTTCTCTCATCAAATTTAAAGGTCAAATTTTGTATTAATTACTCTAAAATAAATATCAAAGATGGTGAATTAATTTTTTTTAAGTGAGAATTAATTTCAAAACAAAAAGACTCTTTGGTAGCAAATTGCACTTCTTCTTACGTGGAACATGTTCTCCTGTACCAATGACCATAGAATCATAAAATAGTTAGATTTCAAAAGGACCTTCAAAGGCCATGTAGTTCAACGCCTCTGCAAGGAGCAGGGACATCTTCAACCAGATCAGGTTGCTCAGAGCCTCATCCAACCTGGCGTTGAATGTTTCCAGGGATGGGGCATCCACTACCTCTCTGGGCAACCTGTTCCAGTGTTCCACCACCCTCACTGTAAAAAATTGTTTCCTTATATTAAGTCTGAATCTATGTCCCTCTGTTTTAAAAACATTACCCTTCACCCTTTCACAACAGGTCCTGCTGAAGAGTTTCTCCCTGTCTTTTCTGTAGGCCCCCTTGAGGTACTGGAAGACTGCTATCAGGTCTCCCCGGAGCCTCCTCTTCTCCAGGCTGAACAGCCCCAACTCTCTCAGCCTGTCCTCATAGAAGAGGTGCTCCAGCCCTCTGATCATCTTTGTGGCCCTACTCTGGACTCACTCCAGCAGATCCATATCCTTCTTATGTTGGGGGCAACCACAGCTGCACTCAGTACTCCAGGTGGGGTTTCACCAAAGTGGAGTAGAGGGGCAGAATCACCTCCCTCGACCTGCTGGCCGTGCTCCTCTAGATGCAGCCCAGGATGCAGCTGGCTTTCTGGGCTGCAAGTGCACATTGCTGGCTCATGTTGAGCTTCTCATTTGCCAGCACACTCAAGTCCTTCTCCTCCTGCTCTTGATCTATTCTCCACTCAGCCTGTATTTGTGCTTTGGTTTACCCCAACCCATGTGCAGGACCTTGCACTTCACCTTGTTGAATTTCATGAGGTTGGCACGGGCCCACTTCTCCAGCCTGTCAAGGTCCCTTTGCGTGAGATTTATGTGACCAAACAGAGGCTTTTCTACCATACAGATGTCTGCAATTTGGATGGTTAATTAAGTTCCCTTGATAAGAAGAGGAAGAATACATTTCCAAAGCTGAGTTTGTCTCTTCTCTAAACTAGGCATCTTAAATAGGTCAGCTAAAACTGTCTTCATAATACAGCCTTCCCCAACAGTAGAAGTGTTTGAAGTATTGACATCTTTGTTGAATGAAGGCAATTTGCACTGAACATGTAAAAGCGTATTTCATGGCATCAAATGACTTCTGTATCTACTCCATATTATCTGTAGCTATATATATTTTGGCTCCTTCTACAGAGGCTGCTTT
Organism: Chlamydotis macqueenii; assembly: GCF_036417535.1. Taxonomy (NCBI): domain Eukaryota; kingdom Metazoa; phylum Chordata; class Aves; order Otidiformes; family Otididae; genus Chlamydotis; species Chlamydotis macqueenii. The sequence goes on along the minus strand of NC_141556.1, from coordinate 140,311,416 downwards.
CATATTCTTGTAACTACTGCTAGAAGACGGAATAGATCTTATGTCAGAACTGTTAAGTCATTCTACTGTTTATTACACAATTTATTATTATATTTTTTGTTTATCAATGTATTATTTTACTGTAAACCAATTAAAGCAGACAGTGTGACAGAGGGAAGGGAAAAGATAAAAACTACTAGTTTCACCTAAATCAGACCATTACTTAACAAAATATCTTTCTTTTATGCTAGAATTTGAACACACCTTCCAAAATAAAAGTTTACACTCAGTTGTCTAATAAAAGATTGACAAAATAACTATGTGCATGTGAGTGCCTAGCATTTTGCATAGCATGCTAAACAAATCATTTTCCATTTTGGTGGGCTTTTTTGGTTAGCTGGTTGTTTCTTCCCCCTAGGGGCTATCTAAATAGGTGCATTGTATTATGTCATATGTAAAATTATGGCATTTGTGTCTGTAGCAACATTTTTCAGTAGAGGTAAAGTGACAGTGGCAGTTTATTTCCTCAGTATTTCAATTCTATTATTATGTTCATTCCACTATTGCTTGCTTTGAAAACTATAGATATTATTGGAACAAGAGGGGAAAAGATTCATCTTAGCATGAATGAAAGTGTCCATTATTTGCCCTCAGTTTTCAGGAATCCTATTACAATCTTTTCTTTCTTTTACCTTCCACAGGATAATTCAGGTATACAAAATAATATCAGATATACAAAAGGCTGATGTTTAATTTTAGAAAGCTGCTTTAAGAATTAATTGCAAGTAAGCTATCCAAAGCCTGTTGAAATAAAAAAAACCAAACAACTAGAAATTCATAAGAGCCTGAAGTAAGCCTCTAAGTCTGGAAATGAAAATAGCTTTTTTTCTGTGTTGGTTTTGTTTAGTGGGGTGGGGGGTATGGTGGCAGGTTCTGCAAGAAATGAATGAAGAATTAACTTTAATAAAACAGAACAAAGTGCAACGGTGATGGAACCAGAACTGCCTTCAGCAACTGGTTCCCAGAAGCTTCCTTGAGATCGGCATCTTCAACCCGCAGACCGAGGACACGATACACCAGTCGTGCCAAATACACCAACTGAGCGAACTCCACGTCATCTCTCCTACCCTCGGAGACTGTTATGACACATGGACCGTGAAGTCATGGACTAAATGAACTCAATAAACATTTTGAAGGGATGGCCCCTAGACTAAGGGAATGATGTAAGTGCGTGCGTGTGTGTGTGTGTGTGTGTGTGTATAAAAGACAGGAAAAATGATGGTGATTAATTGGAAAGTGTAGGATCTGGGCAAGATGTAGATGCTATAGAATAAGGAGTGAATGATCTCTTGGTTCTGGCTAAGGTAGAGTTAATCTTGGCTGGAGCTGGGAGAGCAGCTGGTGGCACCTGTGGCTGAGGGACACAGCTGGGATAGCTTACCTAAATTAGCCAAAGGACTACTCAATATCATTGGATGTCATGCTCAGTCTGTAAAGTGGGGATTCTGCTTAAGGACAGATTTTCACTACTCATGACTAATCTGGGTATCAGGATTCACTGTGAGCTGTTATATTGGGAATCATATACTTAGTGTATTTTGCTCTCAGTTTTCTTTGCTTTCCTGTTCTGTTAAAATGTTTTTATCCCAACCCATGGGTTTTACCTTTCTTTTTCTCCCGATTCTCCTCCCCATCCTAGTGGGGGGGTTGGGAGGTGGCGGGGAGTGACTAAGTAGCTATGTGGTATTTTAGCTGCCCAAAGGGGCTAAAACATGCCAGCCTTCAAGGGTTCTGGTCCAATCATTAAGCTAATTTATATTAGGAAAAAATTTTTTACAATGCGAGTTATAGAACACTGGAACAGGTTGCCCAGAAAGGTGGTGGAAGCCCCATAGAATCATAGAATCATAGAATAGTTAGAGTTGGAAGGGACCTTCAACGGTCATCTAGTCCAACCCCCCTGCAAGAAGCAGGGACATCCCTGACTAGATCAGGTTGCTCAGAGCCTCATCCAGCCTGGCCTTGAACGATTCCAGGGATGGGGCATCCACCACCTCTCTGGGCAACCTGTTCCAGTGCTCTACAACTCTCATTGTAAAAAATTTTTTTCTAATATCTAATCTAAACCTACCTCCTTCTAATTTAAACCCATTACCCCTTGTTCTATCACAACAGGCCCTACTGAACAGCTTCTCCCCATCTTTCCTGTAGGCCCCCTTGAGGTATTGGAAGACCGCTATCAGGTCTCCCCGGAGCCTCCTCTTCTCCAGGCTGAACAGCCCCAACTCTCTCAGCCTGTCCTCATAAGAGAGGTGCTCCAGCCCTCTGATCATCTTTGTGGCCCTCCTCTGGACCCTTCCCTGGAAATGTTCAAGGCCAGGTTGGATGAGGCTCTGAGCAACCTAATCTAGTTGGGGATGTCCCTGCTCCTTGCAGGGGGGTTGGACTAGATGACCTTTGAAGGTCCCTTCCAACCCTAACCGTTCTATGATTTTATGATTCTAACTGAAGATTCTCTTACACAAAAAAAAAAAAGGTATTTCAAGAGTTGTAGGATTGTCTCAAGAAGAGTTAAGTTAACTTTCTGTGAAAACATTTTAAATAATCTGGAAAGAAAATATGTACATCTTGGTGCTTTTGATATTCATTTATGTGGTGGTTTAGCCTGGATCACCACACAGTTTCTTACTCACCCTCCCCCTACCCAGTGGGACGGGGGAGAGAAATTGGGAAGAAAGGAAAACTCGTGGGTTGAGATAAAAACAGTTTACTAAAAATACTAAAAACTACAAAGCTAACAGGATATAAGGATATTAATATATACAAAATATACAAAATGAACAATGTACAATTTCTCACCACCCGATGTCCGAATGACCGATGCAGCCCGTCCTGAGTAGCGATCACAGGAACAACACCGAGCAGCAAGCAAAAGGGGGAGAGCAAGCTAGCAAGGTAGAGGGAACGATGCCAGCAAGCAAGAGAGAAGAAAAGAATGCCAAGGGTGCCCGAACGGATACCCGACAAGAATGTCCAAAAAGAAAAGGAATACCAGAAAATGATGCCCCCTCCCATGGGCAACCCCCACTTCTATACTGAGCATGACATTTATGGCATGGAATACTCTCTTTGGCCAGTTTGGATCAATTATTCTGTCTGTCTTTTGCCCAGCTTCCTGCATCTGCACGTTAACGAGACTTGGAAAGCCAGACAGTGTCCTTGGTCTCATTAACAACAACTCGTATCATCAGAATGTTTTTATCAACATTCTTCACACACGAAATCCAAAACACACCGGCTACTGAGAAGAAAATTAACTCCATCCCTGCTGAAACCAGGACAATTTATAAATAGAAAAAATATTTCCTGGAGATTAGTTTCTAATATTAATATGAATGGTAATGAAACTGAGTTCTAGAGCTGAGAATTCTGTCACAGAAAGACTTGAGTAATGCAAATTCATATTTACACCTTCAGGTCAAAATCTGTTGACCTTCTATCACAGTACTTCTATTGTTATCCTGCAGAGTAATTTCTCATTGACAGATTAATTATGGTTGATGATCTCATTTTGATGACTGGTAGGCATTCTGCTAAAATGTTAGACATATTAAAGTACGATTTTTCTTGACCTTCATGATGAAAATGATAAAGAAATAAGAAAATGTTACTTTGAAAACAGAAATTGTTAGTGATACAATATTGTCCCCTAAATATCATGACTTAATAGGTATTATGCAAAAAAATAATTACTTAAGAGATTTAGGATATTTTCTCCAGTGAAAGTGCAAAATTTCACATTTATGTGGGGCATTGTAATTTGTTTCCTGTACTTCAAGACTGAATTATCATAAATATTTTGATATTTATCTATTTGAGAGACAGCTCTCTCCAAGTAATGAAATTGAGTTTACTTTTTGAAAAGATAGGAGTTTGATATAGGATCAAAGAGTTCCATCCCCACAACACACAGATACAACGGAAAATGTTGAAAAGGAAAGGGACATCACCTGACATACACTTACCTGAGATAACTCCTCAAGGAGTCTCATCAGCACAGGGTGATTAAGCCACCCTGGAAGTCCTCTGCAGACTGAAGAGGAAAGACCCGGCATATCAGAAGAGACACTGGAACTGACTAAGGTAGCGCAATCTACCCCCCCTTATAACAACCAACCCAAGTAAGAAAGCAACTGGTGATAGTAGTAGGTGACTTTTAAGAGGCATGGAGGCACCCATTTGCTGACCTGACACACTCTCTAGAGAGGTGTGCTGCTTTCCAGGGGCTTGCATCAGAGATGTCACTGAGAGACTACCAAGCCTTGTATAGCCCGCTGACTATTATCAGTTGCTGCCATTTCACATGGGCACCACTGATACAACTAGGAGCAGTCTGAGGAGTACCAAGAAGGATTACAGAGCCCCAGGAGCAGTGGTAAGGGACTTTGGAGCACAGTTTTTTTCTCCTCGTTAGTTGTCCCAGTCAAAGGGAGGGGGTTTGAAAGGGCCAGTCAAATGTGGTTGTGAACAAATGGTTACAGGACTGGTACGAGAGCAAGGGGTTGGCTACGTAGACCATGGGACTCACTTCAAGAAACCTGGTCTACTGGAGGCTGATGGGCCCATATGCCAGAAAAGGAGAAGAGCAACTTTGGTCATAGGCTTGCCAATCTGGTGAAGAGGGCTTTAAACTAACATTGATGGGGAAGGGAAACCTCAATACGTCACACTCCAACCAGTTTTATGCCCAGAGCCTGGAGAAGGGTTACAGGTAAGCAAGACAGCACCTGAAGAGTAGCACAATGGAATTTCAGCCACTCAACCAGGAAGACTGAATGGATGAAGCCCTCCATAGACAGATAGGAGTAGCCTCACGATCACAAGCCTTGGTCCTCATGAGGGACTTCAACCACCCCAATATCTGTGACAATACAGCAGGGCACTAGCAATCCAGGGGGTCCCTGGAATGTGCGGATGATAACTTCCCTCTCAAAGCGACAGAGGAGCCAACGAGGAGAGGTGCTATGCTGGACTTTATTCTCATCAACAGGGAAGAGCTGGTGGGGAATGTGGGGCTCAAGGGCAACCTTGGCTGCAGTGACCATGAGATAGTGGAGATCAAGATCCTTAGGACAGCAAGCTCAGTGCCCTGAACTTGGGGAGAGCTGACTTTGGCCTCTTCAGGGATCTGCTTGTTAGAGTACCATGGGATAAAGCCCTGCAGGGAAGAGGGGCCCAAAAAAGTTGGTTGATATTCAAGGATCACCTCATCCAAGCTCAGGAGCAACACATCCCAAAAAAGAGGAAGTCGGGCAAAAACACCAGGAGGTCTGCATGGATGAACAAGTTGATTCTGGACAAACTTGAAAACAAAAAGGAAGCCTACAGAGGATGGAAGCAAGGACAGGTAGCCTGGGAGGAATACAGAGAGATTGTCAGAGCAGCCAGGGGTCAAGTTTGGAAAGCTAAAGCCATGATAGAACTAAATCTGTCCAGGGACTTCAAGGGCATCAAGAAAAGCTTCTGTAGGTACATTTGGGATATGGGCAAGACTAGGGAGAATGTGGACCCTTTCTGGAAGGAAATGGGAGACCTGGTTACCCGGAACATGGAGAAGGCTGAGGTATTCAACAACTTTCTTTACCTCAGTCTTCACCTGAAAAGGCTCTAACTGCATCACTGAAGTTGCAGAAGGCAAAGGCAAGAATTGGAGAATGAAAAATTGTCCACTGTAGGAGAAGATCAACTTTGAGACCATGTAAGAAACCTGAAGTTGCACAAGTGTCCTGTATTTACAAAATTCACCCGGAGATCTGCCTTGAGGTTGGAGGGGCAGGGGTGGCATGGTATGTGGGAGAAGACAGGCAGGCACCTAGAGAACTTCTCACCTCCAATGGTCTGGAACTTCACTCCCGAACAACTACAGAATCCAGACGAAGTGATAGAATATTTGAAAGAAAAATGCCATAGCTATTCTAAAGAGGCAAAGCTTACCGCTTTGTGCTGGGCACTGGCTAGTATCTACCAAACACTGCTTAATGTGCAGCACCCTCAGGAAGAAGGGAGAAAAAATCAACCGACCGATACCATGGCTACTCCAGCCCCAGCTACCAGCCCTGCGGCTACTCCAGCCCCAACGACAGGCACTGCGGCTACTCCAACTCTGGCTACTGGCACTGCAGCCGAATCAGAGAACCAACCTGTGTCAGTATCAGTCGCCCGTGTACAGAAGAAGAAATCTTGGAAGCGAAAGTCAGCTCGTTTAGTAAGGGATGAGGGAAAACCAGGACCATCACGAACAGAGGAGGAAGAAGAGGAACTCATGAGAGAGGAACTCATGAGAGGGGAACTCATAAATGAGACTGAAACCACCCGATCCTTATCCCTGAATGAGTTGCGAGACATATGAAAAGATTTTGGCCGCCGTCCAGGTGAGCACTTTCTCACCTGGCTGCTTCGATGCTGGGATAATGGGGCCAGTAGCCTGGAATTAGAAGGTAAGGAAGCTAAACAGCTGGGATCCCTTTCTAGGGAAGCAGGCATTGACAAAGTGATTGGAAGAGGTGCACAAGCTCTCAGCCTCTGGAGGCGACTCCTGTCAAGTATGAAGGAAAGATATCCCTTCAAGGAAGATATTACTTATCATCCAGGCAAGTGGACCACTATAGAGAGAGGTATCCAGTACCTAAGGGAATTAGCTGTGCTGGAAGCCATTTATAGTGACCTAGACAGTGAGGAGTCACCCCAAGATCTAGATGAAGTCCGGTGCACACGGCTCATGTGGCGGAAGTTTCTACGGAGTGTACCATCATCGTATGCCAATTCATTGGCAATTATGCTCTGGAAAGAGGGAGAGGGACCAACAATAGATGAATTGGCTACTCAGCTCTGGCAATATGAAGACACACTCTCTTCTTCCCTCGTCTCAGCTGTGAAGAAACTGTCTCGGGAGGTCCAGCAGTTAAAAGAGGATAGGTCCTACTCCCCGCCCATACAGAGCAGTATTTCAGCTATTAGGAGTAAACGTTTCCCTGCTCAAGAGAGACGGTACACACGGCGAGGTATCCTGTGGTTTACCTTGCGTGACCAAGGAGAGGACATGAGAAAGTAGGATGGGAAATCTACCTCAGACCTAGAGGCACGGGTACGTGAGCTGCGGGGAAAAACATTTGCAAATAGAGGTTCTCCCCGGAAAACTGCTGCTCCGGTCTCCAGTGGACAGTTCCCCAGACGGAATAGAAGGGCTGATCTTACCTATGATCCTATGGAAGGGAATTCTAATTCATATTCACAGGAAGTGAGCAATGAATATTATGAACAGGATTAGAGGGGCCCTGCCTCCAGCCAGGCGGAGGAGAGGGACAACAGAGTTTATTGGACTGTATGGATTAAATGCCTGGCACATCAGACCCACGAGAGTTTAAGGCTCTAGTAGACACTGGTGCACAGTGTACCCTAATGCCATCAAGCTATAAAGGGGCAGAACCCATTTGTATTTCTGGAGTGACAGGAGGTTCCCAAGAACGGACTGTATTGGAGGCTGAAGTAAGTTTGACTGGAAAGGAGTGGCAAAAGCACCCCATAGTGACTGGCCCAGATGCTCCATGCATTCTTGGTATAGATTACCTCAGGAGTGGGTATTTCAAAGACCCAAGAGGGTACTGGTGGGCTTTTGGTATAGCCACTGTGGAGATGGAGGAGAATAAACAGCTGGCCACCTTGCCCAAGCTCTCAAAGGACCCTTCTGTTGTGGGATTACTGAAGGTTGAGGAACAACAGGTACCGATTGCTACCACCACAGTGCACCGGCGGCAATACCGCACCAACCGAGACTCCACAATCCCCATCCTCAAGCTGATTCGTCGACTGGGGAGCCAGGGAGTGATCAGCAAGTCCCACTCACCCTTTAACAGTCCCATATGGCCAGTGAGAAAATCTAATGGAGAATGGAGACTAACAGTGGACTATCGTGGCCTGAATGAGGTAACACCACCAATGAGTGCTGCCGTGCCGGACATGCTAGAACTTCAGTATGAACTGGAGTCAAAAGCAGCCAAGTGGTATGCCACCATCGATATTGCCAATGCGTTCTTCTCCATCCCTTTGGCACCAGAATGCAGGCCACAGTTTGCTTTCACTTGGAGGGGTGTCCAGTATACCTGGAATCGATTGCCCCAGGGGTGGAAACACAGTCCCACCATTTGCCATGGACTGATCCAGACTGTACTAGAAAAGGGCGGAGCTCCAGAACACCTGCAGTACATTGATGACATCATCGTATGGGGCAACACAGCAGCAGAAGTTTTTCAAAAAGGAGAGAAAATAATCCAAATCCTTCTGAAAGCCGGTTTTGCCATAAAACAAAGCAAAGTCAAGGGGCCTGCACAAGAGATCCAGTTTTTAGGAGTAAAATGGCAAGATGGACGTCGTCACATTCCAATGGATGTGGTCAACAAAATAACAGCTATGGCTCCACCGACTAACAAAAAGGAAACACAGGCTTTCTTGGGTGTTGTGGGTTCCTGGAGAATGCATATTCCAAATTACAGTATGATTGTAAGCCCTCTCTATGAAGTGACTCGAAAGAGGAATGATTTTAAATGGGGCCCTGAACAACGACAGCCTTTGAACAAATTAAAGAGGAGATTGTTCGTGCAGTAGCCCTTGGGCCAGTCTGGACAGGACAAGATGTTAAAAACATCCTCTACACCGCAGCCGGGGAGAATGGCCCTACCTGGAGTCTTTGGCAGAGAACACCAGGGGAGACTCGAGGTCGACCCCTAGGCTTTTGGAGCCGGGGATATAGAGGATCTGAGGCCTGCTATACTCCAACTGAAAAAGATACTGGCAGCATACGAAGGAGTTCGAGCTGCTTCAGAAGTGATTGGTACTGAAGCACAGCTCCTCCTGGCACCCTGACTGCCAGTGCTGGGCTGGATGTTCAAAGGGAAGGTCCCCTCTACACATCATGCAACTGATGCCACATGGAGTAAATGGGTCACACTGATCACACAGCGAGCCCGAATAGGAAACCCCAATCGCCCAGGAATCTTAGAAGTGATCACAGATTGGCCAGAAGGCAAAGATTTTGGAATGCCACCGGAGGAAGAGGTGACACGTGCTGAAGAAGCCCCACCATATAATAATTTACCAGAAGATGAGAAGAGATACGCCCTGTTCACTGATGGGTCCTGTCGTATTGTAGGAAAACATCGAAAGTGGAAAGCTGCTGTGTGGAGTCCTACACAACGAGTTGCAGAAGCTACTGACGGCCAAGGTGAATCGAGTCAGTTTGCAGAGGTGAAGGCCATCCAGTTGGCTTTGGACATCGCTGAATGGGAAAAATGGCCAAAACTCTATCTCTACACTGACTCATGGATGGTGGCAAATGCTCTGTGGGGGTGGTTAAAGCAATGGAAGCAGAGCAACTGGCAGCGCAGAGGCAAACCCATCTGGGCTGCCGCACTGTGGCAAGATATTGCTGCCCGGTTAGAGCATCTGGTTGTAAAAGTATGTCACGTAGATGCCCACGTACCCAAGAGTCAAGCCACAGAAGAACACCAAAATAACCAAAGGGTGGATCAGGCTGCTAAGATTAAAGTTTCCCAAGTGGACCTAGACTGGCAACACAGAAGTGAACTATTTTTAGCTCGGTGGGCTCATGACACCTCGGGCCATCAAGGAAGAGATGCAACATACAAATGGGCTTGTGATCGAGGGGTGGACTTGACCATGGATACCATTGCACAGGTTATCCATGAATGTGAAACATGTGCTGCAATTAAGCAGGCCAAGCGGTTAAAGCCTCTTTGGTATGGGGAACGATGGCTGAAGTATAAGTATGGAGAGGCCTGGCAAATTGATTACATCACACTCCCACAAACCCGTCAAGGTAAGCGCCATGTGCTTACAATGGTGGAAGCCACCACTGGGTGGCTAGAGACCTATCCTGTACCCCATGCCACTGCCCGAAACACCATCTTGGGCCTTGAGAAGCAAGTTCTCTGGCGACATGGTACTCCAGAAAGAATTGAGTCAGACAACGGGACTCATTTCCGAAACAATCTCATAGATACCTGGGCCTAAGAGCACGGCATTGAGTGGGTATATCACATCCCCTATCACGCACCAGCCTCTGGAAAGATTGAACGGTACAATGGACTGCTGAAAACTACACTGAAAGCAATGGGTGGTGGGACCTTCAAAAATTGGGATAAACATTTAGCAAAAGCTACCTGGTTAGTTAACACTCGGGGATCCACCAATCGAGCTGGCCCTGCCCAGCCAGAACTGTTACATATTGTAGAGGGTGATAAAGTCCCTGTAGTGCATTTAAGGAATATGTTAGGAAAGACGGTCTGGGTTATTCCTCCCCTGGGCAAAGGCAAACCCACCCGTGGGATTGCTTTTGCTCAGGGACCTGGATGTACTTGGTGGGTGATGCGGGAGGATGGGGAAGTCTGATGTGTACCTCAAGGAGATCTGATTTTAGGTGAGAACAGCCAATAATTTGAACTGTATATAATCATTTCCATAGTTCTTATATGTCATATCAAAGGTATTGCAGCAAGGAACACCCTGATCAGTGAAGAATGAGCTTCAATAAAACCAAGAGAGATGCAACGATGATGGAACAGGAACTGGCACCCAACAATTTCCTCAAGATCAACATCTTCAACTTGCAGACCATGGACATGATACACCAGCTACGCCAGATGTACCAACTGCGAGTTCCAGATGCAGCATGCAACAGTCCCATACTACATACCATCTCTCTTGTCCTGAAAGACTGTATGACAGATGGAACCCAAAGTCATGGACTAAATGAACTCAACAGACTTTGGAGGGATAGCCCAGAGATTGAAGGAGTTACATCTCTGTGTGTGTGTGTGTGTGTGTGTATATATATATATATATATATATGTATACGCATGACGTAGATGGTATGGAATAAGGGGTGGATACTGTCCTGGTTTTGGCAGGGATGGAGTTAATTTTTCCTCTCAGTAGCTGGTATGTTTTGGATTTTGTGTGTGAAGAATGTTCATAAACACCCTGATGATACCAGTTGTTGTGAATGAGACCAAGGACACCGTCCTGCTTTCCAAGTCTCGCTAATTTGCAGATGCAGGAAGCTGGGAGGAAGACAGACAGCATAATTGATCCAAACTGGCCAAAGAGAGTATTCCATGCCATAAACGTCATGCTCAGTATATAAGTGGGGGCAGGCGAGGGTGAGTATCTGCCTTCCTGGCATCCATCCTTCCTGCTTGTTTTTGCTGGCATCGTTCCCCCTACCTTGCTGGCTCCCTTTTGCTCCTTTGCTTGCTGCTCGGTTTTGTTTCCGTGATCGCTGCTTGGGATGGGCTGTATCAGTCATTGGGACATCGGGTGGTGAGAAAACACATATTGTTCACTTTGTATATTTTTAATATTCTTATATTCTGTTATTATTGTAGTTTTCCCTTTTATTTTAGTAAATTGTCTTCATCTCAACCCACGAGTTCTCCTTCCTTCCCAATTCTCTCCCCCCATCCCCCTGGGGAGGGGGAGAGTGAGCGAGAAACTGTGTGGTGATTTGGGCTAAACCATCACAACAAGTCTGTTGGTTCTGATGAGGTGCATCCAGGGATCCAGAGTGAAATGGCCACTATCCATCACACCTGAGTAGTCATGGCAGTCCAGTGAGGTTCTCGCTGACTAGAAAAGAGGAAATATAACTTCCATTTTTAAAAAGGGAAACAAAGAAGACCCAGGGAACTGCAGGCTGGTCAGTCTCACCTCTGTGTCTCGTAAGGTCATGGAGCAGATCCTCCTGGAAACTATGGTAAGGCATATGGAGAGCAAGGAGGTGATTGGTGACAGCCAACATGGCTTCACCAAGGGCAAATTATGCCTGACCAGTTTGGTGGCCTTCTACGACATGGGTTACAGCCTTGGTGGATAAGGGAAGAGTAACCGATGTCACCTACCTGGACTTGTGCAAAGCGTTTGACACCATCCTGCATGACATCCTTGCCTTTAGATTGGAGACACATGGATTTGAGGGACAGACCATCTGGTGGATAAGGAATTGGCTGGATCATTGCACTCAAAGAGTTGTGGTCAACGGTTCGATGTCCAGGTGGAGACCAGTGACAAGTGGCATTCCTCAGTGGTCCTTATTGGGACATGCACTGTTTGACATCATTGTTTGTAATAGGTAGAATGGGATCGAGTGTATCCCCAGCAAGTATGCTGACAACACTGAGCTGTTTGATGCAGTCGACATGCTGAAGGGAAGAGTTGCTGTCCAGAGGGATCTTGACAGACTGGAGAGCAGGGCCTTTGTGAACCTCATGAAGTTCAATGATTCCAAGTGCAAGGTCCTGTGCATGAGTCGGGGCAATCCCAAGCACAAATACAAGCTCAGTGGAGAACAGATGGGGAGCAGCCCTGAAAAGAAGGACTTGGGGGTCTTGGTTGATGGGAAGCTGAACATGAACTGACAATGTGTGTTTGCAGCCCAGAAAGCCAACCACATCCTGGAATGCATCAAGAGGACATTACTGCAGCCTTCCAATACCTGAAATGGGCCTAAACAAAGATGGGGAAGGACTTTTGACAAGGGTATGTAGTGATAGGATAAGGGGTAATGGCTTTAAACTGAAAGGGGTTAGATTTAGGTTAGATATAAGGAAGAAATTCCTCAGTATGAGGGTGGTTACTGGAACAGATTGCTCAAAGATGTTGTGGATGTGCCATTCCTGGAAGTGTTCAAGCCTAGGTTGGATGGGTCCCTTCTTATGCAAACCATACTATGATTGTTTTGTGTATAATGTGTTCCTAGTTGAATAAGTTAAAATCTTAAGTAAATATTTTGTTAATGAACTTTGAGAATATAGATAAACTTTCTGTTAAAAGGAAGATAAGCTCCAAGATAACAGTAAGAAAAATTACCTTTTTCTCAGTTTAAATAAATCAATAAGCATATCTTCAAGAATTTCCTCAATGATACTGTAGTAATCTTATTATTCTCAATAATTTTCACATAATTACTTTCTCTATCTGCATTGATTTAATTAGATTATATTTCTCAGCTAGAATATCCCAAATAAGAGTGTTTTCAACTATACTGCAGAAGCAGGAACAAATGTCTTGGGGCACAAAATTGCTGAATGTGATTACAGAACAAAACTAAATATAGTGTCCTACAACCATATCTTTACAAGATCCAGACTTGTATCTTTTTCTTAATCACGGGAGATTTTAACTTTTTATCTTCTGTGAGTGGGATGTTCCTATTTCCCTTTCCTCAGTGCTTAATGGAGAGGTACAGGTGACCTTAGATAATTCTTTTCTTCAGGACTCCAAAACAGATAAACTATATTTATCTATAGTGATAAAAACTTTTACTAAAATCACACAGTTCTGCATTTAGCAGATGATATTTTCAAAATGTTAAAAAAAAACAACAAACAAACCAGAAGCATTTTATATTTTTAAAGTGTTATTCTTTTCCAAGCCCTGAAAATATTCATTCTCTTAAATATTCAAATGGTAAAGGAAAGTTAGCTCTCAGTCAAATAATCTTACAGCATTTTGGATCCAACAAGGTACTATTCATTGGAAGTTATGGGTTAGAAAGTCAGTCTGATAGATCTGGTGTTCTTTCGGGGTGTATTTTTAAATAAATGAAAATTTAATGTCTCTGACTTACTGCATATTTGCAATGAGATTTTCCTGTATTAGCAGCTGCCTTTCTGTGTGCCACTTATTCTGCTTTCATGGGCCTTTTTTATGTAGTTGACAGGTCAAGAAATCAGAGATTTATTTCTGTTGTTTTTTCTTTCATCTTTCATATGTGGTTTATGTAACTCTAGAGGAAACAGCGTAGTGTTTGTATTGCTTCTAGAATGATAAGAAGCTATTCATTCTTACTTTCCAATTTTCAGAAGGGAGCCCATTAAAGAAAAATCAAAGATGGTGGAAAAGGTCAGTCTTTCAAAATGTAAATGTAGGTGCAAACCTCACGTTGTCAGCCATCAGTCATATTGATTTCAAAAAGTATTCTGCTGGAGTGTTGTGCTTTAATAGATTCAATTTTGATGGACAGTTGAGATTGACTCAATGTAGTTATTCACTACATACAAGGCAGAAAACAAGCATGTTTATTTGCTCTTGATGTAACAGTTTTTCTGATATGAGCTGGTGCAATCATGCTGCCACCTTCAAGTCTTCTGATAAAACCACTTAGGGCTTCATCTTAAAATTGTCAAACATAAGCAGCACAATCTCTAACTCCAGAAGGTGGAGAAACTAATTAATTTCATGCAGTATCCTTAATAAATAAAACTTATTAAGGGAGTACAAACGTATGTAAAGAGAAATTTGACATAAAGAGGAAACTTTCTATTGGAAGACAATGTAACAGAACACCACCTACTATCTACTAGCTTGCAAAAAAAAAAAAGTAAAATACATAACTAATATCTCATCTTTTCAGTCACGTCCTCGATACTTGTTAATTTTTTCCTTGGGCCAGGTCATCATTCAGAGAATATGTAAAATATACAAAAGTCTCTATAACATCTCTTTTATCTGTCCCCGCTTTGACTAAATGTTTCTTTGGTAGCAGAAACACCACATGGCCATGAATTTTTAATTTTATTAACATTCTGTAATTCTCTGAAATCCAAAATAATGAACTGGTTCTGAAAATGCACTAGTATCATCATTAGAAACATGGAAGACTTTGGTGGTAAGAATTTAATTTTTTTTTTGAAGTGTACATATTTTCAGCATTCTTTTGTCAGTTTGAAGGGTGTTTATAATATTAACATAACAAGATTTTCCTACTGTGTGAAGTACAGATCTTTAGAAAACTTAACTTTGAAGATTTGAAGATTTGTTTCAACAATTGTTAGAGTTTTCTCATGTAGACACCTGGATTTTATCAATTGCTCAGAGGCTTCCTTTATGGTTAAATGACAGAAGGATGCACTGGCTGCAGAATTAATCTGATTTATGTTAGACATTTACCTTAAGATATGATGATTCTCAGACACTTCCAAAATATGAGACAATCCACTTTCACCCAGAGTTACAGAATCAAAAAATCATAGAATGGTTTGGGTTGGAAGGGACATTTAGGATCATTTGGTTCCAATCCCACTGCCATGGGCAGGGACGCCTTCCACTAGACCGGGTCACTCAAAGCCCCATCACAACCTGGCCTTCCAGGGATGGGACATCCACAGCTTCTCTGGACAATCTACTCCAGTGCCTCACCACCCTCACAGTGAAGATTTATTCTTTATAGAATCATAGAATCGTTAGGGTTGGAAGGGACCTTCAAAGGTCATCTAGTCCAACCCCCTTGCAAGGAGCAGGGACATCCCCAACTAGATCAGGTTGCTCAGAGACTCATCCAGCCTGGCCTTCAACATTTCCAGGAATGGGGCTTCCACCACCTTTCTGGGCAACCTGTTCCAGTGTTCTATAACTCACATTGTAAAATTTTTTTTCCTAATTTCCAATCTAAATCTACCCCCCACTATTTTAAAACCATTACTCCTTGTCCTATTGCAACAGGCCCTACTAAACAGCCTCTCCTCATCTTTCTTATAGGCCCCCTTGAGGTATTGGAAGACCTCTATCAGGTCTCCCCGGAGCCTTCTCTTCTGGGTATGGTGCTCCTACCGCCTCTCTGGGCAACCTGTTCCAGTGTTCCACCACCCTCATTGTGAAAAATTATTTGCTTATGTCAAGTCTGAATCTATGTCCCTCTATTTTAAAACCATTACCCTGCATCCTATCACAACAGGCCTTGCTGAAGAGTTTCTCTCCGTCTTTCTTATAAACCCCCTTTAGGTACTGGACAACTGTTATATGTAACCTAAATCTACCCTCTTTCAATTTAAAACCTTACCCGTTATGCTATCACTACGTGCCCTTGTCACAAGTGCCTCTTCAGCTTTCTTGTAGGTCCCACTGAGGTACTGGAAGACTGCTATCAGGTCTCCCCGGAGCCTCCTCTTCTCCAGGCTGAACAGCCCCAACTCTCTCAGCCTGTCCTCATAGAAGAGGCGCTGCAGCCCTCTGATCATCTTTGTGGCCCTACTCCGGCCTCGCTCCAATAGGTCTGTGTCCTTCTTAAGTTGGGGGCTCCAGAGCTGGATGCAGTACTCCAGGTGGGGTTTCACCAAAGTGGAGTAGAGGGGCAGAATCACCTCCCTCGACCTGCTGGCCGTGCTCCTCTAGATGCAGCCCAGGATGCAGCTGGCTTTCTGGGCTGCAAGTGCACATTGCTGGCTCATGTTGAGCTTCTCATTTGCCAGCACACTCAAGTCCTTCTCCTCCTGCTCTTGATCTATTCTCCACTCAGCCTGTATTTGTGCTTTGGTTTACCCCAACCCATGTGCAGGACCTTGCACTTCACCTTGTTGAATTTCATGAGGTTGGCACGGGCCCACTTCTCCAGCCTGTCAAGGTCCCTTTGCGTGAGATTTATGTGACCAAACAGAGGCTTTTCTACCATACAGATGTCTGCAATTTGGATGGTTAATTAAGTTCCCTTGATAAGAAGAGGAAGAATACATTTCCAAAGCTGAGTTTGTCTCTTCTCTAAACTAGGCATCTTAAATAGGTCAGCTAAAACTGTCTTCATAATACAGCCTTCCCCAACAGTAGAAGTGTTTGAAGTATTGACATCTTTGTTGAATGAAGGCAATTTGCACTGAACATGTAAAAGCGTATTTCATGGCATCAAATGACTTCTGTATCTACTCCATATTATCTGTAGCTATATATATTTTGGCTCCTTCTACAGAGGCTGCTTTCATATTCTTGTAACTACTGCTAGAAGACGGAATAGATCTTATGTCAGAACTGTTAAGTCATTCTACTGTTTATTACACAATTTATTATTATATTTTTTGTTTATCAATGTATTATTTTACTGTAAACCAATTAAAGCAGACAGTGTGACAGAGGGAAGGGAAAAGATAAAAACTACTAGTTTCACCTAAATCAGACCATTACTTAACAAAATATCTTTCTTTTATGCTAGAATTTGAACACACCTTCCAAAATAAAAGTTTACACTCAGTTGTCTAATAAAAGATTGACAAAATAACTATGTGCATGTGAGTGCCTAGCATTTTGCATAGCATGCTAAACAAATCATTTTCCATTTTGGTGGGCTTTTTTGGTTAGCTGGTTGTTTCTTCCCCCTAGGGGCTATCTAAATAGGTGCATTGTATTATGTCATATGTAAAATTATGGCATTTGTGTCTGTAGCAACATTTTTCAGTAGAGGTAAAGTGACAGTGGCAGTTTATTTCCTCAGTATTTCAATTCTATTATTATGTTCATTCCACTATTACTTGTTGAGCTTCTCATTTGCCAGCACGCTTAAGACCTTCTCCTCAGGGTTGCTTTCAATCCGTGTTGGAAAAGGGAATGGAAATACCTTACACAATATTGAAAGTAAAACAGTTTTCTGTATTTTTTTTTATTTGTCAGTGGACATTTTCTTCTCCTACTTGGCCTTCACGATCTTAGATTTCTGTTTTGAGAGCCTTTTTCTCATATGTTTCCAGAGTTATAGCTTTAGCAGAAAACTCCCTGATTTTTAGGACGACTGGTCAATGCAGATGTATTGCTATGTAAGTCCTGCCTTCTGAAGTGTTTAGACACTTAGTTTATTCATTCTGCAAAAGGTTAGGCATCTAAGGATCCAAGTCCGTGTGTTTAGACAAATATTGTTTTAAGTATGATTTTACTAGGATAAGTGTTACCATACAGGGATTTTTATTACTCTAGTTGTAATGGTTAAAAAAATTGCACTAGCTGACATAGTTATAGAAGTAAAATCTTGTAAGTGCAGACTAAGCCTTTGCCCATAAAAAACTAAGATGGAAGATTATATCTCCCTTGAAAGCACTGTGTAAATTTACAGCAGTAGATAAATGATGCAATTGGAAAAGTATTTTTTAAATAGATCGCTCTGAGAGTAATGTAGGCTGGCTGTGAAAGGAGTATTTTCAGAGGGTGAGAAGCTCATAAAGGGAGACGGTGGAGCTAGAGGCCATTAATATAAGCAAGTAAGCATCTAGTACAGCGTGACGCAAATGAGTTATGAGTGACCTCGCAAGACTTTAATCAGGCTGATGTAATAGCATAGATTTTGTGTAAAAGTAGGAACATGGTTTTGGACTTACTGACATATTTTTATTTCTTTTTTATTATTTTTCCAACTGATGTACCATTCTGTCAAAATGCATTAAAGCAAAGAAAAAGACGAAATGAAGAAATATGTCACAGTATGTTATGGCCCAAGTGCAAACAATGAACTGAACAAACAAAACAGCTCAAAATTCGTCTTCTCAGAGGATTAGGGGAATTCACCCGTTAGAAATGAATGCTGAGAAAGGGTGTCATTCCCTATGATACTGCTGATCCATAGAGAAGAAAAAAAATTGAAGGATAATTTGAAGACGTTCAGCCACCACTTTTCAGAGATGAAAACAGATGGGCTGCTGGTTTTGATATTCTATCTTAAAGAAAAGCATCCAGCATTACAACAGTTTTAATATCCACATGTTTTTAGGATGCGAAGAACTGAGAGAAGTGAATGTCCAGTTAGGAAATGATATTATACTTTAGAAAAAGAAGAGAAATATGCACAAATATTAACTCTCTGCAGATTTGGATGGTTAAACAAAATGATACATATTTTCTTCATTTTACTGTTTAGGTTGCAGTGTTGATCCTGCCCAGATAATTATGACAAAGTTTTCATAGATCTATTGCATCAACAAGAGGAATTATCTGCCTTCAGTATAAACACTAGCTGGTCTATTAGTAATTTTTTTTCATAGGGTGTGATTTTGCTTTAAGAAGAAATTATTATTATTATTATTGTTGTTACTGTTAACTTGTATAGGAATGTCTGTTACTCGGTCCTTAATATGTTTTTACTCAAGGTGAAACAGGATAAAGTCTGGAACTTGTGTTGGTTTGTCACTACTACAGGAATACTTCATAAAGAAAAGAAAACTTTTTATTAGTATATATCTAAGGGATATTTTGCCAATTACTATGTGATATTTAAGAACATATTTCTCTGCAGTGTGTGGCATTTAACTATAATTATTGGGTTTTGCAACAGTAAGGAAAATTCTTCTTATGAACAGCAGGTAAGTTTTCATGTGCAACTTTTACATTCAGACCTCAATATGGATGATTATAGAAAAAAAAAAGGGAATGATTTTGGACATATTCCAGATAAAACATGAAAATCTATAAAATATGAAATGGCATAAACTGCCTCCCACTTCCACCCCTGCCTTGTATTGGGAGTTTAGTACAGATTCTACCTATTCACTGGTCACTCTTTTCCATTTGCATGATCTCTTCCGTGAAGATGAGGTCTCTTTGGTTTGTAATCTCTGTCTAATGTCACAGCTGGTTTTAAGCCAAGTCAAGCAGTTAACCTGCAACTCATGCTTCTAGAATTAAGACTTTCTTTCACAGACTAGATGTATATATGAAATAAATCACATGCTCTCATTTACACATGTGTGTGTTTGTGTCACTGACTAGAAGATGCAAAAATTCAGTCAAAGGGCTGTCTGTGGAGGCTGCTTGTCAGGATCTGACTGTCAGAAATTAAAATTAAGCCAAGCTCTTGTACAAAGTTTTTGTCCTACTGAAGAATTTCTGAACTGGTCAGAATGTTCCACTCCATTCTACAGCTACCACTAGACATCTCTTCTTTACAATATTAGTTCTCAAAAAAAACCCCAAAAATTAGTTCCCTGGGGAAGTTGTCTTTGTGAAAATGATTTGGCTTATTTTCATTTGTTTCAAATCTGATGCCTCATAATTTCATTGACTATTCCAAATTAACTTTCATGTGGTATGCTATTAATATTTCCCTATGATTCAGTGTCACAAGATCTTTCTCCAAACCTTCATAGTCAGTGTTGTGGTTTAATCCTGGTAAACAGCTCAGCCCTACTCAGCTGCCCATTCACTCCCCTGCAGTGGGATGGGGAAGAGAATTGAAAGGGTAAAAGTGAGAAAACTCCTAGATTGAGATAAAGACAGTTTAACAATTAAAGCAAAAGTCACATACACAGGTAGAGCAAAATAGTGAATTCATTCGCGGCTTCCCATTGGCAGGCAGGTGTTCAGCTCTCTCCAGGAAAGCTGGGCTCCATCACACATAACATTTACTTAGGAAGACAAATGCTATCACTCCAAACATCCCCATTTCGTCTCTCTTTTCCCCATCATTTATTACTGAGCATGATGTCATATGGTATCAAATATCCCCTTGATCAGGTGGGGTCAGCTGTCCCGGCTGTGCCCCTTCCCAACTCCTTGTGCAACCCCAACCTCCTTGCTGGTGGAGTGGTGTGAGAACCAGAGAAGGCCTTAACAGTGTGCAAGCTCTGATCAGCAATAACTAAAACATCCCTGTGTTATCAACACTGTTTTCGTCACAAATCAAAAACGTATCACCATACAAGCTACCATAAAGAAAATTAACTCTATCACAGGCAAAATCGATAGTCAGTTTTAGATTTCAGTATCATTATACTGTTACTATTCACAACTTCATAATTGTATAGTTTGCCCATTTGTCAAACAAAATCAGTGTATCAAACAATATCTTTCCCTTAGTATAGCACACCCTACAGTACCAGGAATAACTTCCTTTTTGACTAAAAGGAAGGAAGTGTGATGGTTTAGCCTGAGTCACCACACAGTTTCTCACTCACCCTCCCCCTACCCAGCGGGAACTAGGGAGAGAATTGGGAAGAAAGGAAAATTCATGGGTTGATATGGAAAGAGTTTACTAAAATAACAAAGAAAAACTACAATAATAACAGAATATAAGGATATTAAAATACATAAAATGAAAAATGTATGTTTCCTCACCACCGATGTTCCAATGACCGATACAGCCCATCCCAACCAGCGATCACGGAAACAAAACTGAGCAGCAAGCAAAGGAGCGAAAAAGGGGGCCAGCAAAGTAGAGGGCACAATGCCAGCAAATGAGAGAGACAGATGGCTACCAGGACGGCAGATACCCGCCCTGGCCAACACCCATTTATATAGTGAGCATGACGTTTATGGCATGGAATACTCTCTTTGGCTAGTTTGGGTCAATTATTCTCTCTGTCTTTCTTCCTGCTTCCTGCATCTCCACACTAGTGAGACTTGGAGCACTGAAGTTGTTTTGTAACGTCTATTAGTCTAAACAAACCTGTATTTACTTAATAAGGCTAATGAATATTAATAAGGCTGCAATAATAAAAATGTATATTGTACTAGACTAAAAAATTTAATTACGCTTAAAGTGAATTCTTGGGTCTATACATACAGTACAGATCCTTTTGCCCATAACAACATGTTGACAACACAACAGCAAACATTGCTTTTCATAACTTAACACATGCTAGGAAGTGAGATACATTTACAAAAACGTCAAAGCAAAATATATAGTTCTTATTCTTGGCAACATGTACTGACCTCCACAGAAGTATTCATTCACCCATAAATAAAGTGTCTTGGAAAAATTCACATACTAGAAAATAATCTCCTTTTTGTAGGAAGTGTTGTAGTTTGTTTTATTTGTTGTTGTTGTTATTATTGTATAAAGCAGTAATATAAAAAACTGTCTTTTGAGGATCAGTGATATTACCACTGTCTCTCCCACTTAACTTTTTCTTTTTTTTTTTTTTCAGAGTAGTTGTTTTCACAACAGGGTTACCAAGCTTATATTCAAACTTTTCTATGTGCATAAATGAGTGCTTTCCACTTGCAACTAGTTGCAGCCTCAATAAATACGAATATGAATTTGGGGCTAGAATTGAAAAATATCTCCATTAACTCTTCAATATTATTTACATAATCAATTCTTAATTCCTCCTTCTAAGAGGAGTGAGTCTGTCAGTATGATTTATTAAAAAATTCTTAGAGGTCTCGTAAATCCAAAGGGGGAGTTTTTTTTCAGGATTTATAAATTTTAAAAATTCTTTCAAATATTTTTAATAGATAAATTTTAGTGCAGAGTTTTTGATCCTGAAGTCTGGTATTTATATCCATAATAAATTAGAGATTTTTTTTTCTACAAGCGAACCCATAGAGATGTAGTTCTGTCTACTTGTATCAGAATGCTTTCTCGATAGGATCAAAGGCAACACAAAATATCCTACAGTCTCCTTTAGCAGAAATGCATTCATTCTGATGACAAATTTACAAATACACAAAAGTATATCTAGAATGTAACTGGTTTAAGTTGTTATATATGGGAGGGAAAAAAATATTGAAGGAAATTGTTGCCCAAAAAGAGGTAAAAAATACAACACTAAGAGAAAATATATATTCAAGTTTGAGAAAAAATTACAAATAAAAGAGGGAAAAAAAGTGAAAAAAAAATCTATCATGATGTACTTTGAGAATTATTTTCAGAACAACCACAATTGGCACTATTGTATCATAGAATATTGTATCATGAGATTCTCATGGGCCCATCTCTCCAGCCTATCAAGGTCCCTCTGGATGGCAACTCTTCCCTTCAGCATGTTGACTGCATCAAACCAAGCCTGGTGCCATTGGAAAACTTGCTGAGGGTGCACTCTATCCCACTGTCCATGTTACCCACAAAGATGTTAAACAATGCCAGTCCCAATACTGACCCCTGAGGAACACCACTTGTGACCAGTCTCCACCTGGACATCAAGCCGTTGACCATCACTCTCTGAGTGCGGCCATCCAGCCAATTCCTTATCCACCGAGTGGTCAGTCCATCAAATCCATGTCTCTCCAGTTTAGAGAGAAGGATGTCATGCAGGACAGTGTCAAATGCCTTGCACAAGTCCAGGTACATGACATCAGTTGCTCATCCCTTGTCCACTGATGCTGTAACCCCATTGTTGGAGGTCACTAAACTGGCCAGGCATAATCTGCTCTTAGTGAAGCCATGTTGGCTGTCACCAGTCAGCTCCTTGTTTTCCATGTGCCTTAGCATAGATTCCAGGAGGATCTGCTCCATGACCTTGCCAGGCACAGAGGTGACACTGACTGGCCTGTGGTTCCCCAGGTCTTCCTTGGTTGCAGGAGGAAGTTATCATCCACACATTCCACGAATCTCCTGGATTGCCTGTGCCCTGCTATATTGTCCTTACAATAGATACTGGGGTGATTCAAGTCCCCCATTAGGCCATGAGGACCAGGGCTTGTGTCTGTCATGCTGCTCCCATCTGTCTATAGAGGGCCTAATCTGCTCAGTCCTCCTGGTTGAGTGGCCTGTAATAGACCCCCACTGTAATGTCACCTGTCCCTACCCTCCCTTTAATCCTGACTCATAAACTCCCTGTCAGCTCCTCATCCATCCCCAGGTGGAGCTCCATGCACTCCAACTGGTCATTGATACAGACAGCAAGTCTCTCCTTGTCTCCATTTTTCTGTCCTTTGTAAAGGATCTATATCCCTCTATCCCAAGGCTCCAGTCATAGAAGTCATCCCATCACATCTCTGAGATGCCAACAAGATCGTGGTCCTACATGTGTACACACATCTCTAAATCTTCCTGTTTGTACCCCATGCTATGTGTGTTAGCATAAAGACACTTAAGCTGAATCCCTGTTGAAGCTGACTTCCAATCTTTCATCTGAAGTCTCTGAAGAGGAAAAGTGTATTGCATAGTTAGATAACTACTTACCCAGTCGACTGGGGAGTACACAATTTCTGATGTGGCACAAGCTTGAAATTCAGTACAAATAGGCAGTGATTCCACGGATTATTCAAAGGCTTAAAGGCGTTTCCATCCTGTTTGAAAAGACAATGTGTTTACTATGTTGTATTCAAACTGACATAGTTACTTTGGGAATCTCATAACCTTCCTTTTCATTAATATCAATGATTCTTCAAGCTATAATATTATTTATATTTGCTGAGGTTACTATGATAGTTCATGGAATCTGCACTTAATCATTCCTTAATATCTGCTTTGTACTGCTTCTAAGCCAAATCAAGTGCTCCTGTGCCATCCCAAATGTTTCTATATGGCTGCCACATTACACTTTTTCAAGGGAAGGTCAAATTCATCTAAAAATAACTGTTTCATTTACATTTATATAGTTCTATTCAAATCAGATGACTTCTAATGAAAAATTCAGAATTCAATGAATAACAAATTTTCCTGCTGAATATTTTGCAGAAATAAAATATTTTCAATTATTTGCTTTTAGTTTTTAAATGGTCTGCTTCATACTTTCCTTTTCTTTCTTTGCTTTCTTCAGTAACTGTAATGTAATAAGTCAGGAAAGAAAAACAATATATACAGGTTTCCCTAACAACATCTTTATAATAAGTTCTCTATATGTGACCTACTCACCTATGCTGGGAAAGTTTCACCGGGCTGTTTGAAATACATAATTAAACATCTTTCATTGTTTGCAGGACAAGTGCCGTATACTGCAACAGTAATATTCCCACTGTTATGCTTATCCAATGAGAGAGAAAATCAAAGAGGGTGGAATCTATTTATAGGTATTTCTATAATATTTTCCATATAACAAAGAGAATCTTCTACTCAAATAAATTGAATTTAATTTTATCATGCAAAAAGTAAGGGAGTGATCCTGCCTTCATAAGGATAAAGTACTTGAAAAATTGACTTCAAGAGGACCCATGATATTTTTAGCATGCTGAGAAAACTCAGTTAATACTTAACTGAAGTTATTCTGCCTGCATAAATCAAATGTGCATTGACAGGAAGATTTGATTATAAGAATTTATTTTTACAAATATCAGATAGTAGTCTTGAGTTAGAAGTTTTTAATTTTAAATGATTGGAATAATTAAAAAATGTGTTTCAGACTATATTTTTAAACAAATTTAATTAGTTAAATAAATTGCTAAACTATTTATAGCAATTTATAGCGTGTATAGCAGTCAATGAGTCGCAATTATCTAGAGAATTTTGATAACATTTTAGAGTACACTTGAAAACTTAAATAATTTTACAGTAAAATAATATAAAAATTATCGCTAAATATTAACTAAGTCAATGTTTTCTATTTGAATAGATTATATTATAAACTACTTTAAGTATATAGAATACATAGCACTCTGATATTAAACCAACTTCAATACTCTTTTATTTTTTAAAGTAGGGACAGATTTCTAGTTGTCTTTTTAACTAAAATTATATAACTCAAAAATACTTTTCATTGCTTTATTGGCCTGTACTTCTCTTATTCCATTTTATTTAGATTCTAACATGTCTAGAAAAGAGTCTAAGTAGTCCCTAACCACATATGCAGACCAGTGATACGTTCTGAATGTAAATGACACCTAGCGATATCTCCTTCAGAGCTGAATTTGGGCTGATGAGTACCAATATCTTCAGAATCTTTCCCTTGTAAAATAGAGGGAAACTTTTCACCACCAACCATAAATTTCTGGGGTTGTATTTAGACCAAAGCAGTTCAGAATTTAACTTGGGCATTACAGCTCTTAAAAGTCAGGCTCTAGGCTCAAAGTACCCAAGATAGATCATTAGACTCCCTGTTATGCTAAACAAAAGATGCTGGTATGTGAAGGACTTCCAGTGTGTGATACAAAATGATTATATTTTAATAATTTCTCTCCTTTAATTATAGAGGAAGGTTAATAACTCTGTAATGTAGTTTCATGAGGAACAGATCAAGAGAAAGAAGACAAGGTAGGAGAACATATGCTTGACTCCAGGTACCGTCTCCCTCACTGTGACCCACTTGGTGGGTGGGCACACTTGGGGCACAGAGAAATTTCTGCATGCACAGACCAGAGCTGGAGCACCATCTCATAGGGGGGGAATCACAGTACTTTACAACACCCTCAGATGCTAGAGAGACTGAGTCCTCTTCCTTCTGAAGGAGAACTTAAATTCTAAACCGACTGTTTTGTGAGCAACACCTTTTGCACACCTTTTTGTATCTGGAGACTGCTCCACAGAGAGGAAAAGAAAGGAATCAGGCAAAAAGAAGTGGTTACAAATCAGGTACTTACTAGGTTTACCAAAAAACCTCCTAATCATTGGGTAACAAAGAGCGTTTTCTTAGGAAAAAAAAAAACCTGTATCCTCTTATACTAGAGAGTCTGAGGCAGGAGGATGCTTTTACTTACTGCTTCTGGGGGTTTTGGTACTCGTACCTCAGTCAATGTTACCCCATTTGTTTATTAAAACTCCATTTAGGACAATTCTTTAGATACTGCAGTCCTCAACACTGAATTATTTCATCGATTTTGGGCATGTTTCCTCAATCCTGGGTGCAAGAGGATCAATTGATTTTCAGAGCTGAGGAATGTCTTAGAAGAGGAATGCTCTCTTAAGTAGCCATCCTTACCTGTACTGTGTTTAAATCTTGCGCTATTAGCCATATTTTTATGATTGTAACTGGACATGTAATGACAATTACAAAAACGTCCAACAAACAAAACACCTCAAGGAAAATGTTAATGATAAAATTTTGTCCACTTTAAGAGTATAAGTAGAAGATACAGATGTTACTAACATATAGAAGTTATATACATTAAAATCTACTATGAGAATCTATTGGCAGACATTGGTAGTGGATGTGTTCTAGTCTTTTCAGAAGCCTTTTCTAGAATCTGAAGTCTATGAAAAAGACAGGATTTGCAGTATCACATTTGAATACACAATGAATTAGAAAATGGAATAATGGTGCAAATGCTAAGGCTATAAAAAACTAGTGTAATTCATATAAAATAGTGCATACAGACTAATAAAAATGTCAATGCTTGTTCTAAGTGTCTTTGCAGGGCAAGCACCTACTTAGAGCAGAGTGCTCACAGTGCAGCTGCAAGCTCACTTGTTTACAAATCGACATGGTGCATCTGCAGTGACAGGTTATGTAAATATTTTAATTCCCTTCAAGAACAAGATCACATTGTGTTGTCAGTTTCTAATATGCAAACTGATTGATTAAATAGGGCCACTTTTACTTGAAGTTCACCTCACTCTTTGTACCTTGAGCATATTAAACCAAATATTTAGACTTTTTCCTCTTTCAGCCATGCTACATGAAATAGATACATATTTGTGATCTCCTAGACAATTTTTTTTTCTTGTTTAAGTAGCAGCAAAGAAAAAAGGTAAGCATTCAGAAATATATATAATCTGAATTTTTCCTTCCTTTAGGTATCAGCATAAACTTTTGTAATTTTAAGACATATTCTACCACCAGTAGAGGGCTTCAAGAAAACACAATACACAACATTGTATTAAAAAACAAAAGCACTAATTATTTGGAAGACAAATTTCTTTTTATTACGAAACAAGAATAAGCTGCAAGAGTCACAGATTAACAAAATTATAGATATTAAACAATTATAACAACACATCACATGCACAAAGTCCTACTTTTATCTTGTCCCTTGCTCTGCTGCAATATGAGCAGTAGTGTATATTTTCACAGAAGTATATTCTTAATAGGAGGGTAGACTCTACAAAAAAAAAAAAATATTTGTAGAAAGATTTTTGTACAACTGTTTTCTTTTATAATCTGTTTATACCCAAAAGCAATGTGATTGAGAATTTAGTGGTTTATACTTCACTATTCAGTGTTATTAATTTTAAAAAATCATTTATACAGAAGTGTAGATATTAAAAAATATTTACTTTCAACAAATATGAAAAATAAATTGAAAGAGCAATAATATTGTGATGATAACGTGCAAAATCTATCATCTTCAGATTATTGTAGTAATTCTGGCAAAGATGGCATAAAATATACAATTACTACACAATTAATTATATTTAAAGAAGTGACATTTTAATTGCATGTCTACTAGTGTTTCCAAAAAATCATTCTCCTATGTCTACACTCTGAACCTGCACATTTAGCCCATTTTTTGAAGATCAAGTTTGCAGACTGTTTACATGTTTGATAGGAAATGCAGATGTATGAGTAATCTGACTCAAAATTTCTCCGGGTTTTGCAATTAGAATAAATAAGCTTATTGCCAAGCTTTTGGTTATGCTTTCTCAGTAGATTAGATCCACTCCACTGGAATGTATGGATAGTTTAGGTCTTAGTAATGGTGAGCTGGAGCTTGGCCAATGGTGAATCAATGTGGTGGAAAATAAAAAAGTCTTTGGATTTGTAAGTTTAAGCTCTTCTCCATCTTGCAGTCTAAATAATGTCCTAGATAAATAAATGTAATAACTTAAAGGAGTAGCACTCTTCTTACACCTTTCAGTAGATGAATCGTAAAGTGTCTGAATGCTTCCATTAAAGTAAATCTAAACTGTCAGTTTATCAAATATGAGCTGAAACAGGCGGCTATTTTGACATTCCAACATTGATAGTGACTTAAAATAAAAAATAATATTTATAGTCCTAAATTCTGAGAAATGAAGCACAAAGCTGTATTCATACTTTATCTTTTCAAACTTAATTTTGACTTCAAATGCATGCTTTGTTCAGAAATATATGGGCAAACAGCTGTACAGAAATCAAGATAAATCAATAACAATGAAAGGTAGTTCATATTTACAAATGTTTCCTATTTCTAGTGGTGTTGAAATATACACAAAATCCAAAGCTAGATAGTCAAGAAAAAAAAGTAAGTGTTAAGAAAAAAAAAATAAGGACAAGAAAATAATTATGTATTTGAAAAAAAAAATCCCTGGAATTTCCATGGTTGTAACTGGCTATCAAGTATATAAATAAAGTAACAGGTACCTCAAGCATGAATGAAATTATGAGAGAAGTGAAAGAAAAACAAAAGGAAATAAATCAAGCATATTACTGGAAGGAAAAACGACAGATGGCAGAAGAATTCAAGAGAGGTACAAGATACATGCTAGTAAAAGGAAAGTTCAGTAGCAATAATGTGCATATCCACAAGGAAAGAAAGAAGAATGCTAACATTAATAGTACTTTCAGATGCAGCACATTTTAGAAAGTGGATATGGAAGAAAAAAAAAAGAAAAAATAATCATAGATACAAGTGAGATCCTTTCCTATCAGAAGCAGGCAGTTTCTGATATTGATTCTGGTGTTAGCAACACGTTGGGATGTCTTATAATTCCTATATATCTGGAAAATATTCCAAAATGTGTTAGAAGTTAAAGACTAACTAACCATAACAGCTAACGAGCCGTCATGACACCACTATAATTTAAATCTATCATGTGTTAAACATAAAATAAATAAATTCTGGTTATGATTTTTTTTGCAGCAGTTCTTTCAGGTATATACTTCATAGCAATCAGAAGGAAAAAATAAACCACTTTTCTAATTTATGTAGTTGTATATACATTTATATAAGTATATTTTAAGGTAAGCGGGAAGGTAGGTTCTTATGTTCAAAAAAAAGTATCTCCCAACAAAGAGCAGAAGACTTTCAGGATCATTAAGGGAAAGAAGATGATTGGTATCAACCAGTATAAATTTATAACCAGTGAATGGACCTCTGTGATAAGAGAACTGGCTCCACGGATAAATGCAAAGGACATTGTTTACCTTGTTCATAGCAAGGCCTTCAGCATAATCTCTCACAGATCCTTACAGCCGAACTGATGAGATACGATTTGGACAGGCAGACTCCAAGGTGAGTGGAAAATTGTCTCAACTGCTGGGTTCCAAGGTTTGTGATAAGCAGCACAGAGTCCTATTGATGGACAGTATCTAGTGATATTCCTTGGGTTTGATACGGAAGCCAATACAGCTCCATTTTTTTTTTAATTAACTATAAAAAATGTCAGATATAGTTCACTCACAGCAAATCTGCAGGTGATGCTGAATTAGGGGAAGTAATTTGTATTTCATTTTGCAGAGGGACCTTGAAAGACGGGAAAAATTAACAATACAAATATAATGAAGTTCAACAAAGAAGAAAGCAGATACAGCAGGTGTGTCAGGATAACCCCATGTCCCAGTACATGTTCAGATTCACTGTCCAGAAAGCAGCTTTGCCGAAAAGGGTCCTCAGGGTTCTGGTGCACAAGCTGAACTTTGTGAGACTGGAGTATGACATTGTGGCAAAGACTAATTACACACTGTAGTCTCCTGCCACAACTACGTAAGAAACAGAAGCGATACTATGTATTTGAGGTGATTCACGACAGTTTTCACATAAATATTCCATAGAAATTCTTCTCATCTGTTGACCTTAACTATGATTCTGAAAACAATGAGAGAAGTTCCAGAATCACATTATTTCAATTGTATGTTTTATGACTTTTGCTGTCTACTGTGCTTTCTGACTGCTAACTCATTCACTTTAGCTATTCAATCTTTCCAAATTTCTCAAAGAAATTTTCTAGCATAAATCTTTAGTTCTTTTGGTCACCTTGATAAGCTTCTATATACCACCAAGAATCTTACTTTCTCTCCACAGTATTCTCATTAGTTCCCATCAAACAGTGGAATCTCCAAAGGATAAAGGAATTATCATGAGATGAGGAGTAGCCCAAATACTCAGACTCCTAATTAATATGATTTCAGCACTGCTTTCCTGGACTCATTTACCTGACTATCTCAGCTAATAATGATTTTGGATAGACAGTGTGGATAGAGACTGTGGAGTGCTCAAGGGAATAAAGTTTTGTTTTCTGCATGCTGATGTCAGAAAAGGGCTTTTCCTGGCACCTACAGCAAACTAGAGCCAGGGACAGCTTCTGCAGCCCCTGATCCAAAGTAGTCGTTAGGCTGATCTCATGAAAAGGGTCAGTGTGGGAAGTTGCCAGTGGGAATGGAAGGCCACAAGACTTCCCTTGGAAGGAATGTAAGTAATATATTTTCTTTTTATTGTTGAGTTTTTGATACAGAGCTTTTTAAGATAGTAAACATTTTCCATCATTACTTATATGAATTTTATTTACATCCGAAGTCGATTAGATCCTGAAAACACTTTAGCATCATTTAAACAACTTTGTTTTACTATAAATCATTTTCTCTGGTGGAACAGTGGACAATTCCAAGTCAATTAGTATACATTATGAAAAAATACAAAGCTTTCATTTCAACAAGATCATCCTGATTATTTATGTCACAGAAACCTGTCTCCAGGAAACTGGAGACATCTGCTTTTCACCTTAATATTAACAGTTTTAAATTTTGGAAGAAATATTTTTCTTAATCAGAAATGAGAGAATGTTCTCCCAGTATAAGTCTGAGGTTAATAGAATGGGCAGAGAAACACACATGCTCACACTCTCTGATTTCCTTTATGTGGGACTTGGTTTCCATTCATGTATAAAGTCCCATTAAGGTTGTGAATTTGAAGAAAACATTCTGATGGAGAATAGTAGGTCAGTAAAATGAAGTTGTATACCAGTATATATTTTTTCTCTCTTGAAATAAGAAATTAAGTTCACTAATAGCAGCAAAAAATATATATATTTTTTTTTTTTACAGAAAGAACATATCTTACTCTATGTGCCAAAATCCTCCTGAGCAAAGACAACTGCTAAAACTTTGTTGTTGCATGAGTGGCGTGTGGCGCAGCAGTAATTCAATGTGCAATTCTTGTCAGCAGTAATTCATTCTTGACATGACATTTATAACTTTAGAAAATACAAACAAAATAGCTGTACTCAGATAATTTCTATTGTTATTGTGACTAATCATCCACAGTGCGTTTGTTACCTGTAAAAGAGATTAAGATCTTCGAATACTGTGAGATTTAAAGAGTACTTAGCCTTTAATCAAAAGGATTATACAAAAACATTCATAGAATGATGGATGTTTTACCCTAGAGAATTCATTACTTTGCCTGGGATATTTTTACAGCTCTGAAACAAACATTTTGTCACCTTGTATTTGTGGGATTGAGGAAGAAGTTAAAGACTGTAGTGCTATGCTAGTAAAATCTCAGTGACAGACATTTTTTTTTCCAATTAGAAGTGCATATCTTTATTGTAATGTCAGAGCACTTTTTTGATTCTTGATCAGGAAAGAAAGATTTATCTATTTATTTTTTTTTAATAAAAGCAATCTGAACTAATGCCTATGAAAGCCACAAATATGCATACAGACACTAATGTGCAGGATGGCATGCATGTTCAAAAAAGCATAAACTTAAGTATAGGCCTACAGCTTTTATTAATTTCAAAATATGAAGAACTACATAAACTCAAATTATGTACTGCATATATGATCTTGGAACAGTTACAGAACAAAATGAATGACTGCATTTTAGTTTCTCCTTCCCAATAAGATATAATTCTGTGAGAAGATGACTGCAGCATGATGCCACCTTCCCTTCCTTTGAGCTCCAAACAGACTGGGGTCTACAACCCATGTGGTATAGTTCCTCTTGAAAGCCCCTGTGTATTCCAAAAAGAACACTGAGAGGAAGCAAAAACTGTAAAGAAGTACAATGATAGCTGTGTCTTAACAACCTGAAATCCCATGACTTGAAGAGTTTTAATAATAAGGGTAGAATTCAGATATAGTCTACGGGTGGATCTGGGTAGATCCCATCCAACCCCATAGACTTGTGTGTGTCCAGGTGGCATAGCAGGTCATTAACTGCTTACTCCTGGATTATGGGGGGTTCATTCTGCACTCCGTCCCTATCTTCCAGCTCACAGGGTTGAATACCCTGGGCATAACTCATCTGACTACTAAAGACTGAGGCAAAGAAGTCATTAAGTACCTTGGCCTTTTCCTCATCTCTGGTGACGATGTTTTCACCCACATCCAGTAAATGATTAAGATTCTCCTTAGCTCTCTTTTTATTGTTAGTGTGTTTGTAAAAACGTTTTCTGTTATCTCTTACAATGGTGGACAGATTGAGTTCTAGTTGGGCTTTTGCCTTTCTAATTTTCTCTCTGCATGACCTAACAAGAACCCTGTACTCTTCTTGAGTTGCCTGCCTCTTCTTCCAAGACTGGTAGATTCTCTTCCCCCCCCCCCCCCCCCCCTCCACCCCGAGTCACAGCAGAAGCTCCTTTTTCAGTCAGGTCGGTCATCTTCCCCACTGCTTTGTCTTCGAACACATGGGGACAGCCTGGTCCTGTGCCTTTAAGACTTCCTTCTTGAAGAATGTCCAGCCTTCCTGGATCCCTTTACCCTTCAGGACTGTCTCCCAAGGGACTTTCTCAACTACAGCCCTGAGCAGGCCAAAGTCTGCCCTCCGGAAGTCCATGGTAGTGGTTTTGCTGACCCTCCTCTTTACTTCACCAAGAATCGAGAACTCTATCATTTCATGGTCACTAAGCCCAAGATGGCCTCCAACTACCACATCTCTCACCAGTACGTCTGTTTGTAAACAGTAGGTCAAGCAAGACACCTCTCTTCAGTAAGTAGGCTCACTTACCGGTTGTGTCAGGAAGTTACCTTACTGTTCTGGTTTTGTTAGTGAGGGGGGGCCTAAGGTGGTAGCTTCTGTAGGAAACTGCTAGAAGTCGCTCCCCTTTGTTCAGTGGACTCGGCCGGGCCTAGGGCGGACCCGCTGCTGGCCAAGGCCAAGCCAATTGGTAGCAGAATGTCCTGTGATAACGCCTCTGCGATAACGTATTTAAGCAGGGGAAAACAGGAAAAAGAGGGAAGAGAAGATGTGAAGCAGCTGAGTGGGGGGCAGAGAGGGGGAGGCGCGAGCCTCATGGGCCTTGCAGGCCTCACCCTCTGGCCTCCCGCCGGGCAGCCGACTGGGCCCAACTCGGCCTGGCCCAGCTGCAAGAAGTGGAGAGGAGATGAGAAGTGAATAAGATGTAAAAAGGATCCTGAGAGACGTCTGCCAGCCTGTTGTGAGGAACGGCTGCAGACGCCAAGGTCAGTTCAGAAGGAGGGGGAGGAGTAATATGGCTCCTGGCCAAGATTCCTCTGCAACTCGTGGTGAAGACCATGGTGGAGCGGGTTGTCCCCCTGCAGCCCATGGAGGTCCACGGAGGGGCAGAGATCCACCTGCAGCCCGTGGAGGACCCCACGCCAGAGCAGGTGGATGCCTGAAGGAGGCTGTGGCCCGTGGAGGGCCCGCTGGGACAGCTGTTCTAGAGGGACTGCACCCCGTGGAAGAGATGACCCACGCCGGAGCAGTTTCACAAAGGACTGTGGCCCGTGGGAGGGACCCCACGCTGGAGCAGAGGAGGAATGCGAGGAGTTCTTCCCCTGACGATGATACAGCAGCGTAAAACAACGCGTGATGAACTGACCGCGACCCCCATTCCCTTTTCCCCCCCCCGTGCTGCTCGGGAGGGGAAGGTAGTAGAGATAATGTTAAGCCCGGGAAGAGGGAGGGGTGGGGGGGAGGTTATCTTGTTCCCTGTCTCATTCTCCTGCTAATTTTAGAAATAAATGAATAGTTTTCCCCAAGTCGAGTCTGTTTTGCCCGTGACGGTAACTTTAAGGATTTCTCCCCGTCCTTATCTCAAACCTTGAGCCGTTTTTCTTATATCATCTCCCCCTATTCTCTCGGAGGGTGGGGGGAGCGAGAGAGAGACTGCATAGTCTGGTCCTGATCGGGGCTGAACTACGACACTTACACACCCTCCAGGAACCTCCTAGACTGTTTTTTCTCTGCTGTGTTGTATTTCCAGCAGATGGCCAGTAAGCTGCAGTCGCCCATGAGAACAAGGGCTAGCAATCGTGAGACTTCTGCCAGACACCTGTAGAACGCTTCATCTACCTCATCATCTTGGTTGGGTGGTCTATAACAGACTCCCAGTAGGATCTCTGCCTTGAGAGAGAACTGACCACCATGGTCCTCTTCAGTCGTTGAAGACAGCATCTTGCTATTAGTGCTGTGCTTTGACTAAGCTGATTTCACTTTTGCATTTATCTATCACCACAGTAACATGTGACACTGCTTAAAGCATACTAAATCCATTGTATCTTTGTGTATGTGTCTCTTTACAGCACTAGAGTATTTCCCTCCCTGTCTCTGTGATTATCTTTCGGTTCTGTAACATGACTCCTGTACTTGCTACTATTTCTCTTTTTAATGACTGCATTGTGAAGCATTAAGCAAATAGAAGAATGAGTAAGTATCTGTCTTTGATTTATATGGCTATATTAAGAAAAGCTGGAATGTAATTAAATAGATTCTGACACACAGTTCATGACTGCAGAAAATCTAAAATGTGTCCTCTCTTAAAGAACAGCTACAATTGCAGATAAATGTTGTAAGAACATACAATTTGTATTTGCCTGGTTTGTGGTTTTTTTTTTCCTTTTAGACAAAATCAGATTTTTAATCTGATTTCAAAGTCTTCTCTGGAACTTTCAGGTTTTGTCCTTTAATCATTAACAACAACAACAACATCCACTGGGTGACTAAAATAATATTTTAATTCCTGCTCAGACTGATATGAAAAATAACAATTATTTTGCTGAACTGAATTAAATAGTTTCAGTTCAATCCAGTACTGACCTGCATTTGTCTACAGTCTGTGATACTTCACCAGAATTACAGTTTTGATTGTATTGTACCATGTATTCTACCTTTCAGATCAGGTTGTAATTATCTGATTATCTGAGGAAGTATCACGGTACTTTCTCTGCATAGAATATTATTGTGTATCTCTGGAGTACATTAACTGTAGAAATTGTGGAAGATATCATGTATCTGGAAGTTTCTTACATGTAGAAGAACTATACTTTGAGTAAGCCAAAATAGAATATGCAACAGCTGCAGAGACAATTCAATAGGGAGATAAAAAAATAGCTTCCCTGAATTCCTCTCCAGCATTTTACTTCTCATTTCACAGATCATTTTTTGATTGAATTTCCATTTCTGTATTTTACACAGTCTTGATTAAAAATGTAAAAATGTCATAACTATTTATGGGATCAGTTTTAACTACACCCAGAAAAAGAAAAAGGTTTTTTAAAATATTTTAAAAAGTTATATTTTTAAAAAATAGTTTACTTTTCTTCTTCCTTTTGTAATAATCTTAGTTTGTAAAATCCCGGTACCTATTACCTAATATAAGTATTTTCGGCTTTAAATTATTCCGAATTAAGTGGTTTTTTTTTCTGTACACTTAAGTTGCAACCTTGTCATGATCTTATTGCAATTGGAAAAGTATATCAATATAAAGGAAGATGGCATAGCCTCTTACTAAATTTTTTAAAATTTAAGGTAAATTTATCTTCTACCACAATTATTGTGCTGATGTAACTATTTGCATTAAAAGTATCTTAAAAAAAAAAAAGAAAAAAGAACCAAAAGCAATTTAAAAAAATCCTCCAGATTGGCATAGAACTTAGCTGTAGGTCAGGCTCAGAGTAAGTAAACATTTACATACTGAGCAGGGAAAGACTTAAAATAATTAGTTATTTCAGGCATTAGAATTGTAAAAATGATCTTTTTAATACAGAGAAAAACAAATGATTTTTAAATTTAAGACATGAGAATTGATATTCTCAGAGAAAGCAGTAGGCCATGTGTTGAAGGAAAAAAGCCTGGAATTATACAGAGACAATGCTTTCTCAACAGATACTAATCACACATTTAACAATGGGAAGATTAAAGTAGCACTACATAATTATTATAAATCATGCTGAACTCCAATATAGACACCTCATTTCTGTTCATAATACAGCACTAAAACTGACTGACATCAGCTAGGACACCAACAAGGCATTGTCGATCTATGGGATCACTGTGTTGCAATCATCCGTTCTGATACTATCAGTGTCATTCAATGTTTTACTCCCTTTTAAAAAAGATAAAAAGCAAGTAACAATCACAGTCACCTTAGAATCAGATTTTCTATCAAAACAAACAAAATAACTCCCTCATTTTCCTAATCTTTTTTTTTATTACTATTATCACAGTATCACAGATAACAGTATGGCTCATTTTCATTGTTATTAGCAATCCTATGTGGAACAGATTCACATCTCTTCTAATTAATTTATTTTAGTAAGGCACTTTGATAGTGCTATCAGTTATCTCAAAGAATGAACATAGCTCATTTCTCATGAGGCTTTTCCAATCATTGCTGTTCTTAATAGTATTTTGTTTTATTTCTCATCTAGTTTAGTAAACTTCTTTCTCTTTGGATACTCATTTCTCTTCCTAAGTTTTTCATCAGAGACTCAAATAAATGTCAAGATAGAAAAGAAAAAGAAACAAATGGTTTGTGGTCTGCTTCTTTACAGATTAGATATGAATCAGAGACTGCATTCAAAATCCTCTGTAACAGAGACAATACAAAAGGTAAATATTTAATAAGGTGTCCTATCCTTCCTCTTTGTCATCTATTTATTTATATGGAAAAGAGTAATTAGTGTAACAGCAAAATTATCTAACCTGTAGTTCCCTTGGCCCTCTAGTTACTTCCTTTCATAAGATTATTTGGAAATAACTTTGAAATGTGAGCAAATGAGCCACCTTTTAATATATTTGTAAGTAAATATGCTTTACTTGGAATTTGCATTTATTTTTCAATCTTTTTTTTTTTTTTCCAAGTGTGTATTTTCAGTATTTTTGTAGAGGAAATCCTCTTTTTTACTGCTTTTATGTTTGACTTTATTGGGTGTATTTCTTTGGAGTTAATTTCAGAATGTATTTTTATTCTGTTCTTATTTCTGATATTATAAATACTTTCAAAAGCTATTTTCATGTAGTATTATTCTTCTATACTGAAAACTCAATGCTGACACCTGAGTCCCTATTTATTTTACGCTTGTTGTAGTAGTTTTTTTGTCTTCATTGCCTTTGCACCAACAGATATATGGTTTAAGTGCTTTCTGCCAAAGCTCTATTTCTGTTGCTAGTTAGTAAAAAGAGGTTTTGATGTACTGAAAATCAGTCTCAAGGGCAAAAAGTCTCTCTTTTACCTTGAGAAGGTCAAAGCCAGATATAGGTTCCGTTGGAGAAGCCAAATCAATCAAAAATGAAAACTGAACCCAATATAGCAAAAGTAATTTTTTATCTTGTCACAGTGAAAAAGTGACACAAGATAGTCACACATTTACATAAATCTTCACTCATTGTGCCAAAGGGACTAACACCACAAAGTAATTAATCAGCACTGGAGGGTGTGTCTACTTCCCTATCAATAAACTAACTATGATGTCTTTTAATTAGACCAAAGACTTAATGTTTCCTACAAATAGCCATCTAGAAATAAACAAAGATATTAACTGTGTTAGGACATCATACTTTGTAGGTCAATGCTTTTAAAAAGCAATTTTTCAACCATTGACTTCTTTCCCTATAAACACAATTAGAGATAGCATCAATTTTTACTCAGAATACAGGAATACCTAGTACTTCTTTGAAGCTGGAAAGAAAAATTGTACAGATCATCTAGAAAAGTGTAAGTAGGACAGTACAGGAAAAGTGTAGGTGGTTTTATTTTTTTTTTAATTTTTTTTTTGTTGTTTTTTTTTCCTCTAGAAATCACTGTATTAAACTAAAGATGGAACATAAACTGAAAAAAACCAAACCAACCCGTATTTCAGATTAATTTAGGACAAGGTTGTACATTTACATACTTATTTTTTTATTTAGACCAGTGAGGGTCTGTAGAGTGCCTAAGTCTGCCAGTTAGGAACCAGTAATACAGAAAAATAGCTTAACTTGTCACATCACCAGGGAGACTTTGCCACTGTTGTTAGCTAGCATTCACAAATCTGCTGTAATGCTGGCACTGATTGACAACTAATGAGACTAAGCTCAACGTGAAGTCCCTGAGGTATCAAACTAGAAATTTCAAGTTTCAGAGTAGTCATTGCAGTGCTTAGCCTTGCTCATGAATTGCTTTACTCAGTATCTGCTGCTGCCCAGAAAAGATGGACAAGATGAAAGTACTGATCAGTGAAAGAAAATGTTATCACATACACAGAAGTAACCAAAGCTATCTTGTGGGTTATATTTGCATTTGTACCACTCCTAGGAAATTTGGGAAATGAGTGTCAGATTCTTGTTCTTAATTTGAAGCCCAGGCCTCAGCACAATGCTTTCATTACTAACCATAAACATCCTTATTTTCAGGAGAAAAAGATCTGCCCAAAGTACTATCTGATTTTGGTATATGATTCAAGGGAAATGTTTGCATTTGGGAAACTCAAGAGAAAAAGAAAAGACACTAAAAAACTTTAAAGAAGTGTGATATCTTTATCTGAATGTCATACTAGCAGTTTTAGCTTAGTGTATTCGAAAATGTTTTGGGGTTTTTTTGTTTGTTTTTTTTTTAATACAATTAATCCTTGACTGTTTGGAGAACCTGATTGCAAAATAGACTTTAGGTACTGAATATGGATTAGATATAATATAACATAATAAATCCTAAAAATTTTTAGGCCACTTTTGTCTCATGTCACTCTCTCAGGAAGAGAATATTAGTCTCCACTACTGCTTTAGCAAATAATCAAAGCGTGGGTCTGCAATTGGATTTTCTATTTTATTCTAATTTTTTTTTTCTATTTAAAGGTGTCCTATTGTCAATGAATCTATGAAACAGATGACAGAGTAAAAACAAGCGAATTGCAAATGTACAGTGTTAGAAGATTTAGAGAATAAGACTGTCGAAGTTTAGCCCCGATTGGGATCAAACTACGCAGTCTCTCCCTCACTCCCCCCACCCTCCAATAGGACAGAAGAGAGAACTGGTAAACAACAACAACACAGCAAAAACACATGGGCTAAGATTGAAAAAAAAGTAAATTTAACAGCAATAACAGAAGAAAACAAAACAATGATGGAATACAAATACAGTATAATGGCTTACAACAAACCTCCACACCCAGTTTCTTTCAAACAGCAGGAGATTCCACTTAGCACCCTCCTCACTTATATACTGAGCATGATATCACATGGGATGGAATAGCCCTTTGGCTAATTTGGGTAAATTAACCCTAGCTGTTAGCTAATTAGTTAATTATCCCAGCTGGTGCTCCAGCCATAGGAGCCTCCAGCTCCAGTTCCCCTCCCAGCTCAGGTGAATATTAACTCTATCCTAGCCAGAACCAGGACAAAGACCAATGCTCTTTTCAGAACTTTTAAGCTTGTTAGGGTTATTACTTAAATTTATATAGAGAGACATTCATGCCTGCAATTCCAATTATTTTTATAGGTCTGGAATACAGAGGTGTTTTGCTTTAAGCCTATAGAAAATTCAATATTAAATCCTGCAAATTTAATTGTATGATACCAAACCAGGACAAAGTTAGAGACAGTCTTTGAAACTGATAGTTCACGCTTTGTCTTGAATTGAGAGTACACTTAAAATGCAAATCAGACAAATCCAAAATTATGAACCAAACTTCTTATTTTCTTAGTACACAAATATTATCACAAAATGATTTTAGGAGTAAATTAGCCTTTTTTTAAAAAACAAACAGACAAAATAATGTTCTTGAAAACGTGCTAGTATGACATAGTCTGAATGTTGCAAATATAATATTATGTTTTGCTTAGAAAAGATTTTTTTAAAGTTGCGTCACTAACCAGTGAGATAAAAATGGAAATATTACTCTAAAAGTACAGAGACAACTGAGAAAACAGTAAAGCCGTGGGGTTTCCTTCCATATATAAATATGCCCTTGCTTCACATCATTATCTAGTCTATGTTTCTATGATTCTGTTATTAAAGCTGGTAACATCAGTTTAACTGTCTGGAAAATAAGGAAATTAGTACTTTGCTAAGAACTGAAATAATAATATCCAGGTACAACTACCAGTATCTTTTCCCTATTTTCTGGAGAGGAAAACATCCAGTAATACAACCTGAAAGGTCAGAAAAGAGGAGAGAGGTGACTCTCTGTGTAGATATATAATCAAAAAATAGCTGAGTAAAATTCCACTGTAGAATGTAGTAAAATGAAGTGATACATCAGTGTCAAATATCAGGAATCTTAGGTTATTCATCCTCAGGTGTGTTACCTATACAAATAAATTATGATTGTGAAGAATACAAAAAAATAAAATTCAGCTCAAAGGGTGAGCTAAGAATATAACCATTAAGTTATATTAAAAATGACAATAATTTTCTCTGTGTCCCATTCATTTTGTCATAGTGTCTTTTTCTTAGCATAGAGATTTATTTTGTTCTTTTCCACAGAAGGAGAGAATACATAAAACTGATATTTCAATGGGTAACATGCTGTCTAAAGCATGAATTAAGATATTTATAGATCTGATTTCTTAACATATTTATAAAATTGTTATTTTCCTGGTTACTAGTTATTTCTGCACTACCTTATTTCAGCATTTGCTGGTATTTATTCATTTATTTTCATAATTTTTTTTTATATACAGAGATTTACTATCTGTACAAATATTAACAGATGGATCTGCTGCACAAGTCCATGGGACCTGATGAGATCAATCCACGGGTCCTGAGGGAACTGGCGGGTGAAGTTGCCAAGCCACTGGCCATCATATTTGAGAAATCGTGGTGGTCTGGTGAGATCCCCGATGACTGGAAGAGAGGGAACACAACGCCAATTTTTAAAAAGTGGAATAAGGAAGACCCGGGTAACTACAGGCCGGTCAGCCTCACCTTGTGCCTGGCAAGGTCATGGAGCAGATTCTCCTAGAAACCATGCTAAGGCACATAGAGAGCAAGGAGGTGGTTGGTGACAGCCAACATGGCTTCACCAAGGGCAGATCGTGCCTGACCAATTTGGTGGCCTTCTATGATGGGGTGACGGCATCGGTGGACAAGGGATGAGCAACGGATATCATCTACCTGGACTTGTGCAAAGCATTTGACACTGTCCCGCACGACATCCTTTTCTCTAAACTAGAGAGACATGGGTTTGATGGACGGACCACTCGTTGGATAAGGAGTTGGCTGGATGGCCCCACTCAGAGAGTGGTTGTTAACGGCTCGATGTCCATATGGAGACTGGTCACAAGTGGCGTCCCTTAGGGGTCTGTGCTGGGCCCAGCCCTGTTCAACATGTTTGTCAGCAACATGGACAGTGGGATAGAGTGCACCCTCAGCAAGTTTGCCGACGACACCAAGTTGTGTGGTGCCGTCGACACGCTGGAAGGGAGGGATGCCATCCAGAAGGACCTTGACAGGCTGGAGAGGTGGGCCCGTACCAACCTCATGAAGTTCAACCAGGCCCAGTGCAAGGTCCTGCACCTGGGTCATGGCAATCCCAGGCACAAATACAGGCTGGGTGGAGAATGGATTGAGAGCAGCCCTGAGGAGAAGGTTCAGAGGAGTGCTGGTGAACGAGGTGCTCAACATGAGCCGGCAATGCGCCCTTGCGGCCCAGAAGGCCAACCGCATCCTGCGTTGCCTCAAGAGGAGCGTGGCCAGCAGGTCGAGGGAGGTGATTCTCCCCCTCTACTCTGCCCTGGTGAGACCCCACCTGGAGTACTGTGTCCAGTTCTGGAGCCCCCAGCATAAGAAGGACATGGACCAGTTGGAGAAGGTCCAGAGGAGGGCCACGAAGATGATAAAAGGGCTGGAGCACCTCTCTTACGAGGACAGGCTGAGAGAGTTGGGGCTGTTCAGCCTGCAGAAGAGGAGGCTTCGGGGAGACCTGATAGCGGTCTTCCAGTACCTCAAGGGGGCTTACAAGAAAGATGGGGATAGGCTGTTTAGTAGGGCCTGTTGCAATAGGACGAGAGGTAATGGTTTTAAAATAGAGGGGGTTAGATTTAGATTAGATATTAGGAAAAAAATTTTTACAATGCAAGTTGTAGAACACTGGAACAGGTTGCCCAGAGTGGTGGTGGATGCCCCATCCCTGGGAATGTTCAAGGCCAGGCTGGATGAGGCTCTGAGCAACCTGATCTAGTCGGGGATGTCCCTGCTCCTTGCAGGGGGCTTGGACTAGATGACCTTTGAAGGTCCCTTCCAACCCTAACCGTTCTATAATTCTATGATTCTATGATCTATATTTTATTCTTAGAAAACCAAGAACACTTACTCATTATTTGTGAATTCAGATTGTTTCAGAAATTTGTACTTCTATTCCATTCAGCCTCCAATTCATTTGAATCCTTGAGTGATGGTGATATGAAGCAAGCAAATATTTTTCTTTACAACATCTGTACATGTGTGTGTGCCTGTATGCATGTGTGATTTATGAAAACAACGGGGTTTTTTTTCTCCAGTCAGTCAATTCTTTTGTTTTGTCTCTTAATTGTTTCCCCCATCTGCTGTTTACACCACTTGAGCATCAGTAATTTGTGCGGAGATAAAAAATCTAATGCAACTAAAAATTACGTTAGTAATCCAAAAGAAAAAGCAACACATGGTTCAATAATCTGGAAAATGAATACTTTGAAAAAAATGTTTTAAAATACATTTTCTCCCTTTTGTTCATGGGGAAATATGTTTAATAATGTACAGAGTATACATAAACTTGTTTTAATCAAGAAATACACTCAAGAATACCTTGCAACACAAAACATTTTCCTTTTTAGAGATTCAGATTTGTTCAGTTCCAGATCGCTTCAGTTAAAACTTCAAAAGCATCAAACCATTCACATACAAATGTTTTTTATTTCATGACCAAAGGTCTTTAAAATCAACTCTGATATAAAATATCCCTAATATTTAATCTTGCTATGTATGAATAAAAATTGCAGGTTTTTTATATAGTGACACTTGCAAATGCACATGATCTTTGATATGTATGTGTTGATATACACAGTAATATAGCTATAATCATGTTGCATACAGTAAATAATCCCACACCTTGAACAGGGATACCAGCATAGTCAGAAAATGGAAATAGG
Organism: Chlamydotis macqueenii; assembly: GCF_036417535.1. Taxonomy (NCBI): domain Eukaryota; kingdom Metazoa; phylum Chordata; class Aves; order Otidiformes; family Otididae; genus Chlamydotis; species Chlamydotis macqueenii. The sequence goes on along the minus strand of NC_141556.1, from coordinate 140,267,760 downwards.
ACTAAATGAGTATACTAGGATTTAAAATTGCTATGTCATTACCTATACATGTTTACATAGAATCACAGAATCATAGAATAGTTTGGGTTGGAAGTGACCTTTGAAAGTCATCTAGTCCAACACCCAGCAAGAAACAGGGATGTCTCCAACTAGATCAGGTTGCTCAGAGCCCCACCCAATCTGACCTTGAATGTTTCCAGGGATTTCCATCAACCACCTCTCTGGGCAACCTGTTCCAGTGTTCTACGACTCTCATTGTAAAAATTTTTTTTCCTAATATCTAATCTGAATCTACCTCCCTCTATTTTAAAATCAGTAACTCTGAATCCACATCAATAACTCTGAAACCACCTTCCTGTAAATATTTATTATACATCTGCATAGTATATGGTAAGATGCAGTTATAATTAATAGGTAGATCATAAGCAGTTACTTGGAAGCAAATTATGCAACAACATCACAAGACCAAGTGATGCTATCATTCTCATATTTTTATTATTTTCAAAACATCATAATTAAATACTTTATCTAAGATAGTATATATATTTACAGTCAATATCTGATTTGTTTTTGGCATAGAAAGCTCTTCAAGCTGTCCACTTACGTTGTCAGTAATTATATAAAATTTAAGTGGTTTCATACTGATTCTTACCACAACCACAATCATGAAAAAAAGGCCCAAACAAAACCCCACCGCACTCTGAAAGAAACAACCAAGCAACCAAACTAAACAAATCAAGTAACCAAAAAAACTGCAGAGCATCAAATGCTTTTCTGAATCTTTCAGGAAGGACAAGCTTGTAAGCTTACGTCTGAATTTTTTGTTTTTTTTTAATCACCATAATTTATATACTGAAGAATCACAATACAATCTACACTATAATGGTTGAAGAATGTCCTTAGTTTTCCATTCACTTTCCTAATGTCTTCAATATTGACATGATAGAACATTTAGAGAGAGGATGAAGAGTCATAACCAGTCCCCTTGAGTAGGAAAGCATGCAATAGGGCATGAAAATGGTGAAACACAGGGCATGGAAATGCGAAAATTCACCTACCAACACAGGTAAAAGCAAATATAAAGGCTGATATTTCAAAACAAAACCAAACCAAACCTATCCTGTTTAAGGGATATGGGGGAAAACACCTATCTCCACCAAATCCACACAAACACCGTATAAAGAGTAAGTTTTACGTTCCTTCTGCTCTGGGGAAAAATAGTTATGCATTGTTTCTTATATTGCTTAAGTTGCAAGGGTCAAGTCCAGTCTTACAGGAGTAATAATAGAGGAAGAGTACCTGTAAAATATTAAATGAATGCAAACACTTAGAGGAATGTAATTTTATTGGTAAAGAGAATGTACATAAAGTGCATATAGGTGATTATACAGCACACACATTGGTAAATTTCTTGCTAGTAAAGCATGGATGATTTTGTCATAGTGCAAATACTCTAGACTCTAGTCATTTTTCTTCTGGAAGAAAAATGTTCCCCCTAAATGAGGATTTTAAAAAGTTTTAAAAAGACAATTTACGTCTATCAAAGCGGTTTTATTTATTTAAGTTTGTAATATTTCCATCTCAATTGTTTCTATTATAATTATCTTTGAATTACCTTTCAACAAAAAGTTCTTTAAAACTACTTTGTATGGTGAAATGAAATATTTTGACAGTATTAACATGTTTTTCATTTGTATTCAACAGTCTGATACCAAAAACCTGATATTTTCTCCAGAAGTTTGAACATTATGTGAATTAGAATTTTGCAGCAGAGTTTGACAAATATGACAAGTCTCCCACCAGTTTTACTAGATGTAAATACTGTAACAGATAGTTAGCAACTGTTCAGCAGAATCAAAATAAAAAAAAAATAGGGTCAATAGGGTTTGCGATTTTTCTGATTTTAGTACTTTATGAGGAAAGCCCTGTCTGAACACTTCAGTTAAATATTCTGTAGTGAAATAAAACAGCAATTCCCACCGAGTAAACAGTCAGGTGATACTGGGAGCTCTAGTATCATAGCTAGATGACGGAGCTTCCATGACAGCTGCTCATTTCCAGATCTTGAGATTTTGATAAAACACTATATTTTTACCCCTGTTGGGGGCTGACCCTAGTAAAAGATGACCCTACAAATAAGTTGGTTTTTTTTTAAATTTCTCAAATGAAGAATAGAAAATAGAATAAAAAGCAAGTATTGACATTAAAATGTACTAAGGCTGAAGTCCTCAAAGAGTCTTAAATTAGTTACTTGTCTTCTGTGTAGGTAGAATCAGGAAGATATAGCAAAGCTGAGTCTTTCAACAAGGGAATTTTTACAGTAACAGTCTGTAACAAAACCAAACCAAAACCTAACAAAACAAAACAAGACAAAGGAATAAAGCTCTTTTTGGACCACAGGCTTTCCCTTTCATGTTGAACCTTCTTCAACTTAGCTGACAACAACTGTGGAATGGAATTCAAAGTTCATTTCACAGGCTTTTCTAATACCTGCAACATTTACCAGTCTATTCACGTGCTTAATTTAAGATCTAAAGAATGGTTTCTATATGTTTGCATCTAGCTAAGACAACTATGGATTTATTATCACAATCATATCAAATTACAATTTTTTTCCTGGAGAAAAATATTACTTCTAAAAGCTTAAGATATTTGCATTGACACTAAATAAGTGGAGAATTCATGAATAATCATAAATGTATGTTTTGACAGAAAAATTACATCAACACCCCTTTCAGAAGGACCTTATCTTTCTTCACATATTAAGAAGAATTTGTTTTTAAATTCATAATTTTCTTCTTAAAGAAAATATGCAAAATCATCTGGATGTATAAAAAAAAAAGGCAGAAATGTAAATCCAAAGTGAAATTCAGAGTGACTACTACTGATTCAAGTCTATGACAAAGTATAACTTTATCAAAGTCTTAAGTATTCTCACCAGGCTCATGAGATTGTTGTAGAATTTAAATCATAGTACTGTTTTCTTTCAAGGACTTTACACTCACACATTTTAAAACTCTTCATGTCATTTCTCCCATTATACTGGTGATGCTAGTGATGTAGTGCCAATATTGTTTAGGCTCAACTGTAGCACCCATTTTCTTTCAGCTATGCTTTCACAAGATGGAGTTCCTTGAGAGCTATCTTGAGATCTGTCTTGTTGAGATCTGTTCACAAGATGAAGCTCCCTTACAGAGCTTGACAGTGTCCAAAGAGCAAGGTCTCACTCTCTCCTTCGTCATCTTTTCCTTCCTTAATCTTGGTTCCATAATACCACTGTGTCCCTGGAGTCAATTTTCGCGGGCTAGTGAGCTGTTTCCTTTTACAATGAGATAGCATACAGGAGAACACAGATCTCCATGACAAAAAAAAAAAAAAAAAGTGGAAAGAAGTAAAATCTGGAAAGGTAGGAAGAAAAGCAAGGAGAATTAATTTAATTTCTTATTTTGGAAGCACCAAGCCATCCAATCAGCTGAGTTCTTCACGGAACTGTAGTCTCTTCAGCATTTCCCCAAGACTTAACATTTGAAACAGATGCTGTACCTTATACTCTCATCCCATGATTTTCAGAAGTTTGTCAAGCAATTACTTGACATTTACAGAGTAGAAAACTTTGTGATGACAGTGTTTCAGAAGTCTGTCTTTAATGAACATAGTGAATCAACCCTTCCTAACTCTTTCCTTAAGGACGCTTTTATGAAGCATCCTTACACATGGTAAGACTAAATGAATAGGAAGACATTGAACTCCCTGAGAAGTGCCAGTACTACTTCTGTGTTATCAAGATGGATTGAGTTTGAGCTGTACTTGTAGTAGATGTAGTGCCCATTTAGTTATTGTTAATCTTTGTTTATGGCAAGCACACAGAAATCCTATCTAATCAAATATCTGATTTATGTAAAAACATTCCACAAATTTAAATATCTGTTAGATATTTAAATCTAAAAAATAGCTTTTGTAAAAAAAACAGCAAATTTTCACAGGAAAAAAAAAAAGTGACTTACTGATTTCCTTTGTGGGGGTTTTTATAGAAGTAGTCTAAAGGTCTGTGGACACTGAAAGAGAAGCTAAGAGTCTTGAAAGTGCTTTTCAGTTGAGAGTACGTAGTAACTTGCCACACCTAGTTCTTTACCCTAGAAATTTTAGGAAATTATACATTGTTTTAATGTCATCTATATCTCCTTTCCAATTGAGCTAGTAGCTCACAGAGTTGGGAACTCATCATCTCACTTATGTTAGAAGTCTACATTAGGACAAGAAGATCCCCATTTCTCTACATTAACTACAGAACCACAAGGTATATGGCTCATATGTATGCAGCTACATTTGGCTGCACAATCAAGTGCATTTTTTTCCTACACTCACAGAGCTGGAGGCCTGAAGGCAGTTAGACTAGCAAGTCTGACTTTTCTATATGTCATAATAAGGACCTATGTTCTTCACATTTTCACAGTGACAAAAACTGCTAGGATTACTTACAAAGCATTGATGGTCCCTCTTTTCTCTGGTTCTCCTTTCCCCCTCCCCTGCCCCTGCCCTCATATGCATAGAAAATGTTGTTCATCTTTTCCTTGAGCAGGATTTAGTTTATGTTTGGAGAAAAGAACTAGCTAAGGCAACAAAAAACCCCTCTTTTGTTTCATTTCTGCTTTTAGCTTTGCATCAAGCCAAATACAAACCCTCAGAGACATAACATTTCCAGTTTCTTACTTTGAAAACTTTTTTTTTAGCTTGTATTTTTCACACAGCAAAATAACACAAATTGTTTTTCTTATCATACAGTTAAGCAAGTGGCATCCAGATGATTATAGGCATCTCCATAGGTGCAGACATTGCAGCATCTAGAAAAACTTAAGGAGAGGAATTGGTAGCATATGGTTTAGTGTCCATGAGAATCAGTGGAAAGTCATATTTCTTAATTGGGAACATAGTTCATTTTAGAAAGATTCTAAAGATGCAAAGTGGTGCAGGTGCAGGATATTGTCTGTTTTCAGAATCTGCCAATGAGAGAGAACATACAAAATCATGAATTTACATAGAGACATTAAGAACCAACCAAACAAGAAGTTATCGGTCATGGATTTTGAAGAACATGAAGTTTGTATATACAGTAGATTTGTATAATTTGTGAGCTTCATGATTCTAAATACATCTCTTTTCCAGCCATTTTTTAGCTTTTTATGGTTTTCAAATATAGTGCAATGTGTAAACATATTTAACATGCAAAGAAATTTTAACTGCAGATAAAATTTAAGAACTTATAGAGAAATTGACTCTTTAACCCTAAGACATAAAAATGACAATTGCATGTTTCAACAAGTATTTGAGAGAAATATATGCACATGCACTGCAGGCAATGCGCCCTTGCGGCCCAGAAGGCCAACCGCATCCTGGGCTGCATCAAGAGAAGCATGGCCAGCAGGTCGAGGGAGGTGATTCTCCCCCTCTACTCTGCCCTGGTGAGGCCCCACCTGGAGTACTGTGTCCAGTTCTGGAGCCCCCAGCACAAGAAGGACATGGACCAGTTGGAGAAGGTCCAGAGGAGGGCCACGAAGATGATAAAAGGGCTGGAGCACCTCTCTTATGAGGACAGGCTGAGAGAGTTGGGGCTGTTCAGCCTGGAGAAGAGGAGGCTCCGGGGAGACCTGATAGTGGTCTTCCAGTACCTCAAGGGGGCCTACAAGAAAGATGGGGATAGGCTGTTTAGTAGGGTGTGTTGCAATAGATTTAGATTAGAAGTTAGGAAAAAATTTTTTACGATGCGGATTATAGAACACTGGAACAGGTTGCCCAGAAAGGTGGTGGAGGCCCCATCCCTGGAAGCGTTCAAGGCCAGGCTGGATGAGGCTCTGAGCAACCTGATCTAGTTGGGGATGTCCCTGCTCCTTGCAGGGGGGTTGGACTAGATGACCTTTGAAGGTCCCTTCCAACCCTAACCATTCTATGATTCTATGATTCTATGATCAAAACCTATAGGAAGAGACACTGAGACTTAAGTGAAATATAATAGCAAAAACAATTAAAACAATCAAAGACTATATGTTCTATCCAAGATATAATTAGACCAACCTCCCCACCATGAAAATCCCAACCTGCTTTTGATGTGCATTCAAGAGGTAATCCCTGTTTGTATGGCATTCATCAAATTGTGTGTAAAATTACACTGCAAAATTCTGAATATTAACATACACAACAGTAGTAGAAGGAAGGAGGAATCTACTGCTTCACCACCAGCACTTTTCCAATTTTTAGCTACTATATTCCCATGTGAGGCAAAATCTTATATACATCCTTTATATTGTCCTGTATCATTTACCCTACATTTACAGATTATTAAGACCTGGTTTTATATTTAAAATATTATTATGATAACGATTAAGAAATTTTGCCATTCTAGCCCACCTTTTTCTCCTCCTTGAATCTTCAGTGAAGTCATAATGATCAATATGTGACAATGACACTCTTCCAATAGCAACAGCTTGTGCTTTCATAAACATAGGATTTTTAATTAATTCAAGGTGCAAGCAGATGGAGGAGTCGACTCAGGAGGCAGAAAGCTGCTTTTTGATCAAAAAGACATTGAGTACTCTTTTTCTTGACAGTCTTATATCCCTAAAATGAAGGTTCTTAGAAGGCTTCTCTTAATTGTCCATGACTCAGCAAAAGAGTAAATTCTACACAGTTAATTTAAAGGCCAAAAAGAAAAAAAAAAAAAAAAACCCCTACAACTAAGTGCTTTGTACATTTACATCTTGATTTTGTGCAGTTATGTGACAGTAACAGTCAGCTATCAACTAACTTGCCTTCAGCAACTGTATTCAGGATATTGTGTGATATTGAATTGTCACGATACTCATAGAAAAAAAAAAGATTCAGAAATAATAAGACAGTAATAGACTGAGAAAGACTGACAATATTTTTTATTTATTTATTAAGATCCGTTCAATGCTTTGAATACCTAAGCATTGATTTTTTTTTCTTTTTTTTTTCTTTTTTCCTTTTTTTTTTCTTTTTTTTTTAAAAAACTTAAGAAACCATTGCATTCATTTCAGAAGTAAAATATTTAGGTGAAATATATTATACCTTCTACATCCAAACCTCCTAAGATTTGGGTTCTTGGAAGGTGATTCTCAATGAACATAACCAACTTCTGGTTAATTAGAAATTTTTTTCAATGAAGCTATAAAACATTTAGATTTACACTGTATGTCCAAGGTGATGATTTCACATGCATTCATAGAATCACAGAATAGTTTGGGTTGAAAGGGACCTTTAAAGTTCATCTAGTCCTTCAAGGAGCAGGGACATCTCCAAGTAGATCAGGTTGCTCAGAGTCCCATCCAACCTGGCCTTGAATGTCTCCAGGGATGGGGCCTACACTATATTTCATACACTAATAAATAGTGTGCTATTCATTCTGTTGAATTTACTTCATTATCGTTTTCAAGCCAAGCACACACAAAAGAATGTATGTGTTCTTGGTTTATTTCTTAATAATATATAGCATCATCAAATTTAAATTCAATTTAAGAGCAGATTATCTATTCTTTCCCCTTAAGAGCACTTTTTTTTCCTTGTGAATCCAACTGATATAAAATGATTTATTTACCTTGAAATATTTTCTCTGTAAAAACTACTCCTTACATTACTTTTTTCAAAGAAAATCCCTGAGAAGAAAAAAATATATCTAACTTAGATAAAACAGTAGAAAGACTACCTGTTGGACTGTTGTCACAATCGTAAACCTATTTTTAGGTTTGTTGTTATCTGCATGATCTAACAGCTAAATACCTCTTTAGAAAAATTTCAGTGACATAGAATAATATCTACTGTAATATAATCAAATTGCTCCCAGGCACAAATACAGGCTGGGCGGGGAATGGATTGAGAGCAGCCCTGAGGAGAAGGACTTGGGAGTGCTGGTGGACAAGAAGCTCAACATGAGCAGGCAATGCGCCCTTGCGGCCCAGAAGGCCAACCACATCCTGGGCTGCATCAAAAGAAGCATGGCCAGCAGGTCGAGGGAGGTGATTCTCCCCCTCTACTCTGCCCTGGTGAGACCCCACCTGGAGTACTGTGTCCAGTTCTGGAGCCCCCAACACAAGAAGGACATGGACCAGCTGGAGAAGATCCAGAGGAGGGCCACAAAGATGATAAAAGGGCTGGAGCACCTCTCTTATGAGGACAGGCTGAGAGAGTTGGGGCTGTTCAGCCTGGAGAAGAGGAGGCTCTGGGGAGACCTGATAGCGGTCTTCCAGTACCTCAAGGGGGCCTACAAGAAAGATGGGGAAAGACTGTTTAGTAGGGCCTGTTGCAATAGGACAAGGAGTAATGGTTTTAAAATAGAGGGGTCTAGATTTAGATTGGATATTAGGAAAAAAATTTTTACAATGTGAATTATAGAACACTGGAATAGGTTGCCCAGAAAGGTGGTGGATGCCCCATTCCTGGAAACGTTCAAGGCCAGGCTGGATGAGGCTCTGAGCAACCTGATCTAGTTGGGGATGTCTCTGCTCCTTGCAGGGGGGTTAGACTAGATGACCTTCGAAAGTCCCGTCCAACCCTAACCATTCTATGATTTTATGATTCTATGATTCTGTATTGGTATGGAAAAATAGACGAAACTATTTTATCCATAGTTACTGAGTATTGCACACATTTTTTTGTGGATGACATGGGAACAGTAAATTATGAGAATTTAAAACTAATAAAAATATCTATTATTTAAACAGATGATTTTGCACTCTACTCAAGAAAACAAGCAAACAAACAAGCCCATCATAGGTTGAAGGTATTTTATTAGCACACTTTGAAGACAGATAAATGCAAAGGAAAAATGAGGGACTGACTTTGCATAAATTAGTTGGGCTACACATTCACCAATAGCACATTTCCTTGTATTTCTAACAACTCACAATCAAGTATCATCAGAAAAAGACACAGACACAGAACAAGAGAGTGATTATTAAACTCTGGACAGGACTTTCTGATGCTGTCACTCCAGAGCAGACCTCTGAAGGAGAGATGCATAGATCAGAGACGATGCCCCGGCTGACAGCAACTGATACATTAGATAAAGCATTCTGTACTTTCCTGCAAGGAGGACTGTCAAGAGGAGGTGTTTCTACTTTTCATGGTGAAAATGTTTTGTCACTAAAAGCCAACAATGGCTTCTTTTACTTTTGAAAATAATCCTATTATTTGAAAATAATCCTATTATTTGAAAATAATCCTATAGTAACAATAGTAACAAAATTGTATGTGTAAATTTGCCTTCTGTGACAGTATAGTATTTTTTTTCCCCTGTAATTTGGAACACACTTAGAATAAAATCACAGAATTAGAATCACAGAATTATTATCAAGATTGGAAAAGACCTAAAAGATCATCCAGTCCAACTTCTCAGCTAAATTATATCCCTCAACACAACATCCAAACGTTTCTTGAACAGCCCCATGGTCGGTGACTCCACCACCTCCCTGGGCAGTGCATTCCAGTGCCTGACTACCCTTTCCGAGAAGTAATATTTCCTAATGTCCAGCCTGAATCTCCCCTGGCGCAGCTTGAAACCATTGCCTCTAGTTCTATCACTGTCTACACGAGAGAAAAGGCCGACCCCTAGCTCACTACAACCTCCCTTCAGGAAGTTATAGAGAGCTATAAGGTCTCCCCTGAGCCTCCTCTTCTCCAGACTGAACAATCCCAGCTCCCTCAGCCGCTCCTCATAAGGCCTGTGCTCCAGACCCCTCACCAGCTTCGTAGCCCTCCTCTGAACGCGTTCCAGGGCCTCAATGTCTTTCTTGCAGTGAGGGGCCCAAAACTGAACACAGTACTCGAGGTGCAGCCTCACCAGTGCCGAGTACAGGGGGACAATTACCTCCCTGTTCCTGCTAGTAACACTGTTTTTGATGCAAGCCAGGATGCCGTTGGCCTTCTTGGCCACCCGGGCACACTGTCGGCTCATGCTCAGCCGAGCATCAATCAGTACCCCCAGGTCCGTTTCCTCCACACAGTCCTCCAGCCACTCCGCCCCAAGCCTATAGCGCTGCCTGGGGTTGTTGTGGCCGAAGTGCAGGACTCAGCATTTGGTCTTGTTGAACCTCATCCCATTGGCTTCAGCCCAGCTCTCCAGCCTGTCCAGATCCCTCTGTAGGGCCTCGCTACCCCCAGGCAGATCCACACTCCCAGCCAATTTGGTGTCATCTGCGAACTTACTGAGGGTGCACTCAATGCCTTCATCCAGATCATCAATAAAGATATTGAAGAGGACAGGCCCCAGCACCGACCCCTGGGGAACACCACTTGTGACCGGTAGCCAGCTGGATTTAACTCCATTCACCACCACTCTCTGAGCCCGGCCCTCCAGCCAGCTCCTTACCCAGCCAAGAGTGTACCCATCCAAGCCATGGGCTGCCGGCTTCTGCAGGAGAATACCGTGGGAGACAGTGTCAAAGGCTTTGCTGAAGTCTAGGTAGACCACATCAACAGCCTTTCCCTCATCCAGCAGATGGGTCACTTGATCATAAAAGGAGATCAGGTTGGTCAAACAGGACCTGCCCTTCATGAACCCATGCTGGCTAGGCCTGATCCCCCGGCCATCCCGCACATGCCGCATGATCTCCCTCAAGACTATCTGTTCCATAACCTTCCCTGTAACCGAGGTCAGGCTAACAGGCCTGTAGTTCCCCGGATCCTCCTTACAACCTTTCTTGTAAATGGGAGTCACGTTGGCAATCTTCCAGTCTTCCGGGACCTCACCAGTCAACAAGGAGCGCTGATAGATGATGGAAAGCGGCTCGGCTATCACCTCCGCCAGTTCCCTCAGCACTCTTGGGTGGATCTCATCCGGCCCCATGGACTTGTGGCAGTCCAGTTGGAGTAGTAAGTCTCTGACCGTTTCTTCCAGAATCACAGGGGGGTTAGCGTGCTCCCCAGCCGAGACTACCAGGTCAGAGAGAGGAGTACCCTGAGAATAACTGGTCTGACCTTTAAAGACAGACGTAAAGAAGGCATTCAGAACCTCCGCCTTTTCCTTATCCTCAGTGGTCACATTCCCAGCCTCATCCAGCAAAGAGTGGATATTCTCCTTTGTCCTCCTCTTACTGTTAATGGATTTATAAAAAGAATTTCTTATTCCTTTTCACCCCAGTGGCCAGATTAAATTCAAGCTGGGCTTTTGCCTTTCTGATTTCACCTCTACACATCCTAACGACTTCCTTGTATTCATTCTCAGTTGCCCGTCCCTCCTTCCACAGGCGGTAGATTCTCTTTTTCTCCCGGAGCCTCAAGAATAGCTCCCTATTCATCCACACCGGTCTTCTTCCCCGCCGGCTCATTTTGCGGCTCAGGGGGACCGCCTGCTCCTGCGCCCTTAAGACTCCCTTCTTGAAGAGCAACCAGCTCTCTTGGACCCCTTTGTTCGCTAAGACTGAATGCCAGGGGACTCCCCCTACTAGTCTCTTGAACAATTCAAAGTCCGCCCTCCGGAAGTCCAAGGTAGCAGTTTTACTATTCCCCCTCCAAGCTCCACCATGAATTGAGAAATTTATCATTTCATGGTCACTCTGTCCAAGGCAGCCCCCAACCTCCACATCTCCCACCAGACCTTCCCTGTTTGCAACAGCAGGTCTAGCGGGGCAGTTCCTCTCGTGGGCTCTCTGACCAACTGCATTAGGAAGGCATCCTCTATGCACTCCAAAAACCTCCTAGACTGCTTCTTCTGTGCTGTGCTGTACTCCCAGCATACGTCAGGGAAGTTGAAGTCCCCCATGAGGACAAGGGCTGACGACCGTGCAGCTCGTGCCAGCTGCTTATAGAATACCTCATCTGTCTCTTCATCCTGGTTTGGCGGTCTATAACAGACGCCCACCAGGATGTCTGCCTTGTCAGCCCTTCCTCTGATCTTTACCCATAGGGATTCAATGTTATCATCCCCAGTCACAATCTCAGTAGCAGAAAAGGATTCCCTAACGTAGAGAGCCACACCACCACCCCTTCTTCCTTGCCTGTCCCTCCTGAAGAGTTTGTAGCCATCCATTGCAGCACTCCAGTCATGGGAGCAATCCCACCACGTTTCTGTTATGGCAACTAGGTCATAGTTTGCCTGCTGCACTATGGCTTCCAACTCTTCTTGCTTGTTCCCCATGCTGCATGCATTAGTGTAGACGCATCTCAGCTGAGCCCCTCACCTCTCTCCTAATCCCAATACCTCTTCCCCAGGCCGATCTCTAGCAGGCCTGGCTTTATCCCCTTCCCCCTTTCTATCTAGTTTAAAGCTCTCTCTATAAGTCCCGCCAGCTCCTGGGCAAGTATCCGTTTCCCTTTTGGAGACAGGCAATTCCCATCAGCCGACCTCAGGCCAGGTGCCGAGTAGACCACCCCGTGATCAAAGAATCCAAAATTTTTGCGTTTGCACCAGCCTCTCAGCCATGCATTTATAAAATGGCTTTTTCTGCTTATCTCAGTGTTTGTCCCTGCCACCAGAGGAGTACTGGCAAACACTATTTGTATGCCCGCTCCATCAACTAACTTCACCAGCCTCCTAAAATCATGTTTTATAATCCTCAGGCTTCTATCAGCAATCCCATCGCTGCCAGCCTGAACTATCAATAAAGGGTAATAATCAGAGGGGCGGATAAGGCTGGGGAGTTTTCTAGAAATATCCCTGACCCGGGCCGCAGGAAGGCAGCACACCACCCTATGGGTAGGGTCAGGCCGACATATTGGACCCTCTGTTCCTCTCAGAAGAGAGTCGCCCACAACTATCACCCTCATATTAATCATTTTTTTTTCAGTATTATGGGAAATAACTTGGAAACTGTAAAAACAGACAGTCTTTGAAAAATGTAATTGGAAACACTACAATTTTGAACACTAAAAGAAAAATACCATCAAATGGCATTGGTGATGTTATGGTTTATTGGTTATCTCCTTGTGAGATAAATGATACTTGATAAGGCCAGAATGTTCTTTAGGAAAACACAGAAATAGAAACAAGAAAGAATATTCTTTTACATTCTCTTTGCACTATATATTTGTAATGTATTGCTCACATTTAATTATCTACCATTTTGAAAAATAAGTTTCAGTTAGTTCTTAAACTCTGTATTGAGCTCCTACTGAAGTGAAGGTAGAAAAGAACCATAGCATTCACAATAACCAGCTCTTGTTTCTTCGCAGTTGCTGCAAAGAAATAGTAGGAAACAATAGTAAAAAATCAAAATTATATAAAATATTTTTTTTAATTCCCTCATGTCAGGATAAATGCTATTAAAATAATAAAAACTCCTTTGTCTAGAAATCTCTGTAGCTGAAGAATAAACGACACCTTGCCCAAAAACATGAGGTAAGCAGTGAATATGAAGCACTGCCTCCTACTAGCTGCTGGAAATTGAGATCAAGAGAACGACTCTTGGTGGTAAGCACCTGAGTTTGCACATGACTTGACTGTGTGTGTTTCCTTTTGACTTTTATGACACGTGTTGTGAGGAGGGGCATAATTATCAAATAACCTGTTTGAAAGTATTACTTTGAGTGTTTATTCAGAAATGACAATACTAGTAAACAGAGGGCCACATACCTCAGGAGAGAGAGAAGGCATAATCATGTGTAACTGTGGTTGAGGGTAAGGTAAGCAAAGGAAAGACTTTATGATAAAAATAACACTAAAAGATTTAGACAGTAATGTTCAGTTGAACATGAATTTGCTTTAAATACTTTAGACAATGCCTGAATCAAAACCTTTTGGAGGTCTGATGAAAAGGCTTCCTTTGATTTTTGAAAAGTGTTAGATTAGGCACATAGAGTATCTATGTGAATCTTTGTCAACATGTTGAACTAAGAGCAACTGTATATAGGCCAGCTCAAGCAATATGTAAAATATTACAATGTAGTTCTATTTTTATTAGGCAAAAGTTGAAGAAAATAAAACTATTTGTTCTGTTATTGTAACCTACTATGATTTGCAGACATAGAAATAAAATAAAAGTTTAATTGTAAGCCTATTACTTGGGATGAGTAACATTTCATTATGTTTGTGGCATAAGGTTTCAGCAGGAATTGGTGGAAAGCATGCTAATCACAGCAGGCCTGGCGCACTATAGATAGAAATGAGTTTCATAAATTTTCCTGGCAAAGAGTTTATCAGTGGCTTTGCAACATGAATTTGTGTTTATTCTAATTAGATAATAGAACAGACAGTAGATTAAATTAAAGCAACAGTTTTGGTTTAGTTTAGTTTAGATTCTGGCTTAGAGACTAAATGCTGGAAACTTTGCAGTTGAAACCGAAACTCAAGACTTAGTCCAAACTACAGTATGAGTATACAATACATAATATAGAAATACAGCATTTTCATACTATCTTATGGGCATTTTATAGTTTCAGAATCTTAAATCAAGAAAGCATTCAGTGGATAACTGCATGTAAACTCAAGAATTCAGAAATTAAATGAAGAAACGATAATGTTGCAGAATAGCAAGTCTCCATGGAAATCCATTGTATGTACTCAGATCTCTGGTGATCTCAAGTTCCAACCCTCTCATAACAGCAGCAGTGACTCAAAGGTTATATAATTTCTAGAGATTTCTACAAACTGTGTATCTCTCTCTGGTAGTATTCAGATGAAATATTGAGAAGGATGTTAGACATCATTGTGAAAGAAATAGAATAGAAAGAAGTAAAGCTCAGGGTTAAAACAGATGAAGTGGATGCTCAGGATGTTGAATTTTTGTTCAATGACTTTTAATACTGACAAAAGGAAAAAAATAGGGGATGGTACATAAAGTATGTTATATGGAGAATAACATCAATTAATATCTTGCAATAAAAAGATATCTACAAGACTGTTGAGAGATATTTGCAAATATTCCTTCACAATAAATGTCACATTCAATAATCATGTTCCAAAACACCTGGTATTGTTTCATGTTTTTGGTTTTTTTTTATAAAACATTGTGGTACATCTATTTACTGTCCAATAAATGATTTAGATATTTTAAAAAATCAGACTCCATCTATGTGAAACTTGAAGTTCTGAAATATATTTAACTGTATATACAAACTTTCACAGACATATACACACACACACATATATAGTATTTTCAAAAAGGAAGATACACTTCCAGAGTTTAACAAATAATTCATTTTGAACCAAAATAATCCTATTTGATTTTGATAAATCTATTTTTTATATTTTAAATAGACATCTGACAGAACTTATATGTTGGAAAAAAATAAAGGTTTTGTCTGAAACCAAAGCTTTGACATCCAGAAATTTATCTTCATTATATTTCTTTTCACTACTGCATCAGATGTATGCATTAATTGTATATTATTTTCTCTATTTACACATTGGACTAGAAAGCAGTGTAATATTCAAAGGTAGTCTCATACATATTGATAGTCTGGTTTTTTTTTCCTATTAAATGTATATATAAAAGAAAAAGTTATGTTTTGTAGCTTTATCTTTTTAATTAGTTTGTTTGTTTTGCTTCAGGAATTATATTAAACATCTTCTATGGTTTTGCAGTCAGCAAACATGCTAACAACTTGCAGCATGCTATCACCAGTGTCTATTTTAAAGCAATTCTGCCTTGCAAAATCATTCACAAACAATTTACTTGAGACAGGCAAACATAATCATTAACACTCTGAAGCCACTCTGACCTAGGTCAGACCTGGTAAAAACAGGTGCTTCTTAATGATATCCAATTTCCTGGTAAATCCCTTTCAGAGAAATTAATAAATCACAAGTTGTTATCAGGCCATGGCCAACCTCCGTTTCAAAAGATAACTCTATGGAAATTATTTGAAAGCATATCATACAACCATCTGAAGAGTCAGGTGTTGCCAACTGGAGCATAAAATGCTCATTTATACCTGTTTACAGCTAGCTGCTGTCAAAGGCCCATGAAATGGGAAGTAGAAATATAATGTACCTCTAATTTTTTCGAGTCACCTTTGACTCTCACTGTTCAAATGAAACAAGAAACCTACTGCCTCTAAACCACAGACAAACAGTCTAGGAGAGGAATTCAAGGATCTATACATATAGTGCCAGTTAAGACACTCTGGAGTATCATGCTGGGCCCTGAGTTGCCACTCCAGAAAGATGTTGGTTTCCCACAGTCCCATATCTCACCCGCCAGCCTTAGGCTTGTCTTGGATGTATTGCATCATCTAAAATGGTATTAGTCAACTATCAGAAAAGGTTAGGAACACCGAATACATCAGAAGATGGTATAACTTTAGTGTTCTCCTGTATGTTTATCCTCAAATAAAACTACATGCTCAACAGCTCCTAAAAAAAATCCATATAACTACACATTACTCCTAGATCTACCAACTGGGATAAGAATGGTCCTAAGTGTAGGAGCAGGCCATCCCTGTTTGCTGAAAGATGAGCTGGAGGGGAAGAAGACTGGCCTGATTGAACGGAGACCGTTGGCCGGAACTCAGGAAAAAAAGTTTACGACCTTTGGAAGACAGGACAGGAAGAGACAAGGATGTTGTGAGGCTACACAGGGAGAAAATTAGAAGGGCCAAAGTCCAACCGCAACTTAATCTGGCTACTGTAGTAACAGATAATAAAAAAAATGTTTCTGTAAATACATTAACAACAAAAGCTAAGGAGAGCTAAGGAAAATCCCCATCCTTTAGTGGATGGAGAGGGAAACAAAGCAACAAATTATGAGGAACAGGCTGAGGTACTTAATGCCTTACTTGCCTTAGTCTTTAATACTAGGACCAGTTGTTCACTGAGTACCCAGTCCCTTGAGCTGGAAGACAGGAATGGGGACCAGAATGGAGCCCTCATAATCCAAGGGGAAATTGTTAGCCATCTACTACACCACTTAGACACACAAAAGTCAATGGGACCAGATGGGATCCACCCAAGGGTACTGAGGGAGCTGGCAGAAGTGCTGACCAAGTCACTCTCTGTCATTTATCAGCAGTCCTGGCTAACCAATGAGGTCCTAGTTGACTGGAAGTTATTAAATGTGACACCCATCTACAAGAAGGTCCAGAAGGAGGATCTGGGAAACAACAGGCCTGCCAGTCCAACCTTGATAGTGGGGAAGGTTATGAGTAGATCATCTTGAGTTTAATCACATGACATGTACAGGACAACCAGATTATCACGCCTAGTCAGCATGGGTTTATGAAAGGCAGATCCTGCTTGATTAACCTAATTTCCTTCTAAGACAAATTGACCTGCTTATTGAATGAGGGAAAGGTTTTAGATGTTTTCTACCTGGACTTCAGTAAAGCCTTTGACACTGTTTCCCACAGCATTCTCCTGCAGAAATTGGCTGCTCATGGCTTGGATGGGCATACTGTTTGCTGGGTAAAAACTGGGTGGATGGTTGGTCCCAAAGGTGATGGTGAATGGAGTTAAATCCAGGTGACAGCTGGACACAAGTGATGTTCCCCAGGTCTCAGTATTTGGGCCAGTTCTGTTTGGCATCATTACTAATGATCTGGACAAGGGGATCGAGTGCACCCTCAGTAAGTTTGAAGATGACTCCAAGTTGAGCAGGAGTGTTGATCTGCTTGAGGGAAGAAAGACTCTACAGAGGGATCTGGACAGGCTGAATTGATTGACCAAGGTTAATTGTATGAGATTCAACAAGGGTAAGTGTCAGGTCCTGCATTTGGGTCACAACAACCTCATACAACGCTGCAGGTTTGGGGAAGAGTGGTTCGAAAGCTGCCTAGTGGAAAAGGACTTGGGGCTGTTGGCTAATAGTTAGCTGAATATGAGCCAATAGGGGCTGTTGGCTAATAGTCAGCTGAATATGAGCCAATAGTGTGCCCAGGTGGCCAAGAAGGCCAATAGCATCCTGGCTTGCATCAGGAACAGTGTGGTCAGCAGGAGTAGGGAAGTGATGATCACCCTGTACTCAGCACTGGTAAGACTGTACCTGAAATACCATGTTCAGTTTTGGGCCCCTTACTACAGGAAAGACTGAGGTGCTGGAGTATGTCCAAAGAAGAACAACAAAGCTGGTGAAGGGTCTGGAGAACAAGACTTAAGAGGAGCAGCTGAAGGAACTAGGGTTGTTCAGTCTGGAGAAAAGGACGCTTAAAGAAGACCTTATCACTCTCTACAACTACCTGAAAGGAGGTTGTAGTGAGGTAGGTGTTGTTCTCTTTTACCAAGAAGCAATAATAGGACAAAAGGAAATGGCCTCAAGTTGCACCAGGGGAAATTTAGATTGGATATTAGGAAAAAAATCATCACTGAAAGTCTTATCAAGCATTGGAACAGGCTGCCCAGGGAAATGGTTGAATCACCATCCCCGGAGATATTTAAAAGATACATAGATATGGAATTTAGGGACATGGTTTAGTGGTAGACTTAGCAGAGCTAATTTTACGGTTGGACTTGATAATCTTAAAAGTCTTTTCCAACTTAAATGCTTCTATGATTCTATGATTCTAAAAGTTGCGTGGATTCTGTTAGTGTTTTTGACTCCACAGGAGAAATCAAATCAAAACAAAACAAAACCAGACTACTTTTATGAATTTATTTGAAATGTCTAAGCTTTTAAATATATGTGAAACTATTTCAGATTTTAGCAGAAAGATTTATATGGGACTGCAATGCCTGATATTCATTTGTTCAGTATTAAACTATATATGAGATAATGCTTGCAGATACATCACCATATTTATATACCACAGTGAATAGCCTTTGAAATACATAGGAATTTAATGTTATCCTGCAGTCTTTGTACACCTTCCTCTTCTGGTCTTAGTCAAGAAATCCTATTAACCTCTATGTCACTAGACTCTTAAAAAGCAGAATAGTAGTCCTCAAATTTATTTCTGTGTTCAACAGTGTGAGAGACTGTGTCGAATGTTTGTCTCAACATTGTCGAAGCGTCAAACCATCACCTAAATGTCGGGTTAATAAAGTTACCTGGCACTTGACTCCATTTTGAGTCTTAATTCTGTTCCCGAGAAATACGAACAAAACCACGCTCCGGTGTGTGTGAGGTTGGTCTAGCCGCCCCTAGCCTCCCAGACTCGTCTGAGGTCGGCTAGAATGCAAGGGGGCCTTCCTCCCACCCGAAATCGGAGCGTGACAAACAGACACCATGCAAATTGTTTAAACATTTTAAATCAGTATATATTTCTATCTGGTATTGAACAGTCTTTATTTATACTAATTAGTAAAGAAAAAAGTATGAAGAAGTGGCTTGAGTGATTGAAAATATGCTTGCTGGTATTCCATGTAAACTTTCGGGAAATTATTGGAGGTAATAGACTTTAGAAGATGTAGAGTGTCTTTGGCTAGTTTAGTAGTGCAGATCATTATACTAGTTACAGTACAGTACAAGCAGGCTAATTACATGTTAGTAATTGGCATATCATTTGGTCATGATAAGGCTTGTGTTTTCAGCTTGTTTTTCTTTTTCCTTTTAATAAATAAGAAGATAAGTGCTTTAGGGGTTTTTAAAAAATGTTAAATCTTACTTTTAGAAGTTCCTTACTTTTTGAACTAAGCAGTCCTTACTGAGAATATAAATTAAAATATGTCAGTCTTTCATAATTAGATTTATATGAATGACTAGCCAGATATATCTCAGTGCTTTATCTTGCTACTCACAAAATTACACTCACAACAAGTAGTCATCAGATTAATAGAAGCTGACACAAAAAAAAAAAATCAAAAGGACTTCTTATCTGTGGATCAGTTCAGTTATTTAATAGAATATAATGTCAAGTATTTTAAAAAGTATAAATTGAAACAGGCTTCAGAAAAGCTAGAATTACATAAGTGATAGGAAGATGGTGGATATTTAATTCAGAATTTACCATTTAAATTTTGCTGAGCTTTGAAGAAGAAAAAGGTTTGGACAGACTACAATATATTTTGATTAAATAATGATTAAAGATGTTTCACTGTTTCTTCACATCACTGACAACATTTTGTCCTTAGCAAGTTAAAAAAACCCCACATATCCAAATCCCAACAGTTTCTATCTGTCTTGGTTTTGGCTGGGATGGAGCTCATTTTCTTTCTAGTAGCTGCTGTGTTTTGGATTTAGTATGGAATTTGGTTTGTGAAGAACATTGATAAGACACTGGTGTTAAGAGTGTGTCTCCTAAGAGATCAAGGACTTTTTCCAGCTTCCCAGGTTTTGTTAACGTGCAGGTGCAGGAAGCTGGGAGGGATATAGCCTGTACAGTTGACCCAAACTGGCCAAAGGAACTATTCCACACCATAGACATTATGTTTAGTATATAAGTGGGGATTGTCTGGTGGGCAGATCTCTCTCTCTTTCTGAGGAAAGTGCCAAGATCTCTGCTTGGGATCATTCTGAGATGACTCCCAGTTCTGTTTCATGATTACTGCTCACAAAACAAATGGCCTGTAGGTGGTGAGAAATTCTGGATTGGTCATTTTTTTATATTTTATTATAT
This sequence comes from Chlamydotis macqueenii, assembly GCF_036417535.1. Lineage (NCBI taxonomy): Eukaryota > Metazoa > Chordata > Aves > Otidiformes > Otididae > Chlamydotis > Chlamydotis macqueenii. Next base: position 140,247,327 of record NC_141556.1, on the reverse strand, counting down.
TTTATATTTTATTATCTTTGTAATACTTTTATTATTATTCTTGTTAGTGTTGTTGTTATCTTTTCCTTTGCTGTCCTAGTAAAATCTCTTTATCTCAACTCATGAGTTTTCTTTTCTTTCCAACTCTCTCCCCCATCCTACCTGGGAGTGGGGAGAGTAAGTGAGCAGCTGTATGGAACTTAGTTGCTGGCTAGTGTTAAACTATGACACCATCTAATTCCACTCTTCTTTACTTGCAAGAGATGATAGCTAAGCTAAGACATCTAAACTAAAATATTGTATCTGGGCAATAGAGGCATAATCCAAATGATTGGATGATTTCAATGAATTCAGCATGCTCAGGAGAGTGACATAGAGAGTGAGTGCACTTGCAGCAAGTTTGCAGATGACACCAAGCTGCTTGGTGCTGTTGGTTTGTTTGCAGGAAGGAACACTATCCAGAGGGGCCTTGACAGCTTTGAGGAGTGGGACCGTGTGAATCTCATGAAATTCAACAAGACCAAGTGCAAGATCCTGCACCTGGGTCTGGGCAATCCCCAATATCAGTACAGATTGAAGGATGAATGGATTGAGAGCAGCCCTGAAGAGAAAGACTTGGGGATATTAGTGGATTAAAAACTGGACATGAGACAGCAATATGTGCTTGCAGTCCACAAAGCCAGTTGTATCCTGAGCTGTGTAAAAAGAAGTGTAGCCAGCAAGTTGAGGGAGGTGATTCTCTCCTTCTACTCTGCTCTTGTGAGACCCCACCTGGAGTACTGCATTCAGCTCTGGGGTCCCTGGCATAAGACAGACATGGATCTGTCAAAGTGAGGCAAGAAGGGAGCCGTGAAAATTGTCAGAGGGCTGGAGCACTTCTTCTCTGAAGAAAGGCTGAAAGAGTTGGGGCTGTTCAGCCTGGGGAAGAGAAGGCTCCAGGTAGACCTTGTTGTGGCCTTTCAGTATATAAAGGGTGCTTATAAGAAAGATGGAGAGAGACTTTTTACAAAGACCTGTAGTGATAGGAAAAGGGACAATGGTTTAAATATTGAAAGAGAGTAGATTTAGATTGGACATAAGGAAGAATTTTTTTTTTTTTTTTTACGATGAGCGTGGTGAGACAGTGGAGCAGGTTGCCCTGACAAGTTGTGGATGCTTCAGCAAGTGTTCAAGGTTAGGTTGGATGGCTCTTTGAGAAACCTGATGTAGTGAAAGATGTCCCAGGCCAAGTCAGTGGGGTTGGACTGGATTATCTTTATTATTCAGCTGTTATGAGTATAAAGAGTATATAATAGTACTTAAAATTATTTGCTGTGCTATATAATATTAACAGACATTTGAGATAATACTTTTTAAAAACAAAACATGTTTTAGTTGCTATTTTATTCAATGTATTTTATATGTGCTCATTTTGTCTTAAATATGTGAACGTAAGTGAATTCTGTGTGCTGATACTAAGTAATATGTAGAGAAGGAAAGTAAAAAAATATAAAATACATTTATCACAATTGCAATTAAAATTGTTATAGTTTTCTTATTTATGTTGATTTCTAGTGCACTTCCTGCTTCTGAATTATGAACCATAAGTCATATAAGATGTAAATTAGATCAAAACAGTTACTTGGCTAATTTATTTCTGAAATTTTAAGCAAATATTCTCAATGGCAGTTAGTCATCAGTCCAACAGGTCCTTCTTTTTCAAGAAAGACAGCTCTTTTTCCCTTCCTCTACTCAGACGTGAGCTCATTAGAAAAACAATTTATATTTTCATTCAGTTGATGCGTATTATATGCTGCAAGAGTGATACTATTTTTCACCTTTTTCAATTACTCTTTTTTTACTTCAGTGCAATCTATAAAGTAGATTTTGTTACTTATCTGCCATCTCCTTCATCAATCAGTTTGTTAGGTTCAGCTTTTCTGGTTACAGAAGCATTAAAGAAAATGTTTTGATCCACAGAGGATCAAAAAAATTAGGTGACATTAAAACACCTAGCTATTGTATTAGGTACTTATTTTCAACATCTAGATTCTCAAAAATACTGTTAATATCCTGGTATTCTAGTAGATCTCTAAATTCAAGTACCCAAATTTCTGTGTTTAAAGATTCTCAGGATCACTCGCTGTATCATGACCATGTTGAACAGCTAAGACTGACAGGGTTTTAAGTCCCATTCAAATTTACCATATAAATATTTCTTTTTCTAGGTTGCCTCAAAATTCATCATGTTGGTACATAATGTACTTCATCTCAAGTGTCGCTAGATATTCAGCTTTGCCAAATTAATTGAGCCCTGTATGGCTGTTCTTAGAAGACATGAGCTGTTTCCTGACTCTATTGACTGTAGGGATTACATAGTCATTGTCTATAGTAACAGATTACACAGGTATCTGACATACAGCATCTGTATTGTAGGCACATAAATGTTAGTGCCTTAGTCTGTCAGTTGACTTCTATTCTACATGATTTAATATTTTACCTTCTTTATATTTTATGGTCAGAAGGTTGTTGTTTTTTTTTTTTTTATACATTAAAGCTTAGTAAATTGGGGTTAAATAATACACAGCTGAAATGATTATTAATTACATTAATTAAATTAGCAGCTATCCAAAAGATTATAAACAATTTAAGGGATCCTGAAAAACATATATCTACTAGGTGGTATTTAGCATATTGTGTGGTATTTAGGATATTGCGTGGTATTTATGATAATAAAGAAAAATGTATCACTATGTGGTTCTATCTTCTCTTCTTGTTACCTATTCTCACATCTGCTGTTTGACAGGTTGTTCTCTTTATTGTATTTCATAGAATCATAGAATCATAGAATGGTTAGGGTTGGAAGGGACCTTCAAACGTCATCTAGTCCAACCCCCCTGCAAGGAGCAGGGACATCCCCAACTAGATCAGGTTGCTCAGAGCCTCATCCAGCCTGGCCTTGAACGTTTCCAGGGATGGGGCCTCCCCCACCTTTCTGGGCAACCTGTTCCAGTGTTCGATAACTCGCATCATAAAAATTTTTTTCCTAATTTCCAATCTAAATCTACCCCCCTCTATTTTAAAACCATTACCCCTCATCCTATTGCAACAGGCCCTACTAAACAGCCTTTCCCCATCTTTCTTGTAGGCCCCCTTGAGGTACTGGAAGACCACTATCAGGTTTCCCCGGAGCCTCCTCTTCTGCAGGCTAAACAGCCCCAACTCTCCCAGCCTGTCCTCATAAGAGAGGTGCTCCAGCCCTTTTATCATCTTCGTGGCCCTCCTCTGGACCTTCTGCAACTGGTCCATGTCCTTCTTGTGTTGGGGGCTCCAGAACTGGACACAGTACTCCAGGTGGGGTCTCACCAGGGCAGAGTAGAGGGGGAGAATCACCTCCCTCGACCTGCTGGCCACGCTTCTTTTGATGCAGCCCAGGATGCAGTTGGCCTTCTGGGCCGCAAGGGCGCATTGCCTGCTCATGTTAAGCTTCTCGTCCACCAGCACTCCCAAGTCCTTCTCCTCAGGGCTGCTCTCAATCCATTCCCCGCCCAGCCTGTATTTGTGCCTGGGATTGCCCCGACCCAGGTGCAGGACCTTGCACTTGGCCTGGTGGAACTTCATGAGGCTGGCACGGGCCCACCTCTCCAGCCTGTCCAGGTCCCTCTGGATGGCATCCCTCCCTTTCAGCATGTCGACGGCACCACACACCTTGTTGTCATCGGCGAACTTGCTGAGGGTGCACTCTATCCCACTGTCCATGTCGCTGACAAAGATGTTGAACAGGGCCGGGCCCAGCACGGACCACTGAGGGATGCCACTCGTGACCGGTCTCCACATGGACACTGAGCCGTTGACCACCACTCTCTGAGTGCGGCCATCCAGCCAACTCCTTATCCACCGAGTGGTCCGTCCATCAAACCCATGTCTCTCTAGTTTAGAGAGAAGGATGTCGTGCGGGACAGTGTCAAAAGCTTTGCACAAGTCCAGGTAGATGATGTCCGTTGCTCATTCCTTGTCCACCGATGCCGTCACCCCATCATAGAAGGCCACCAAATTGGTCAGGCACGATCTGCCCTTGGTGAAGCCATGTTGGCTGTCACCAACCACCTCCTTGCTCTCCATGTGCCTTAGCATGGTTTCCAGGAGAATCTGCTCCATGACCTTGCCAGGCACAAGGTGAGGCTGACCGGCCTGTAGTTACCCGGGTCTTCCTTATTCCCCTTTTTAAAAATTGGGGTTATGTTCCCTCTCTTCCAGTCGTCGGGGACCTCACCAGACCGCCACGACTTCTCAAATACGATAGCCAGTGTCTTGGCAACTTCATCCGCCAGTTCCCTCAGGACCCGCGGATGGATCTCATCAGGTCCCATGGACTTATGCACCTTTAGGTTCCTCAGATGATCCTGAACCTGCTCTTCAAGTACAGTGGGCGGTTCTTCATCCTCCCAGTCCCTGCTTGCACCTTCTACAGCTTGGGTGGTGGGACAGGAGCTCTTGTCGGTGAAGACTGAGGCAAAAAAGTCGTTGAGAACCTCAGCCTTCTCCATGTCCTGGGTAACCAGGACACCAGTTCCCTTCTGGAGGGGGCCTACATTTACCCTGGACTTTCTTTTGTCCCCTACGTACCTATAAAAGCTCTTCTTGTTGCATTTTATATCCCTGGCCAGATTCAGTTCTGCCAGGGCTTTGGCCTTCCTTACCTTATCCCTGGCCACTCGCGCAGCCTCTTTGTAGTCCTGCCAGGCTACCTGTCCCTGCTTCCACCCTCTATAGGCTTCTTTTTTTACTTTTAGTTGGTCCAGGAGCTCCTTGCTCATCCACGCCGGCCTCCTGGCCTTTTTGCCCGACCTGTTTTTCACCGGGATGCACCTCTGCTGAGCTTGGAGGAGGTGCTCCTTGAATATAGACCAACTTTCCTGGGCCCCTCTTCCCTCCAGGGCCGCCTCCCATGGCACTTGGCCCATCAGGTCCCTGAAGAGGCCGAAGTCCACCTTCCTGAAGTCTAGGAACTATGTAGAATATTTTGGGGGGAAGGGGAATGATATGAAACAAATAAACAAATAATTCCAGCAGCACAACTGAATGAGTGTCAATGAGTGTAACAATAAACAAGAGTTGACTTGGTACAGTTGTAGCTTTGACTGTTGAAGCTGGCAGTAACCCTGACAAAATGCATGTGGAAGAACAAGGTAAGTGGAGATGACAAAAAAATTTTGATCCTAAAGGAAAATTAACAAGAAAAACAAGCAACTACCTTCACATCCAGAAAGTAATTTCATGAGTAGACTACCCTCTTACAAAAATGATCTATGGGGGTAAAACATTTTCTTATTCTGTTTCTCCAAGATGCCAAGGATAATCTCCAATCAGAAACTTGACACAATCTTTATTGATACTGCCTGAGGGAAAAATGTAAGATGCTATGCTTTAATGGAAACATAAAATGCTTAAAGGATATAGGTAATGTCAGAGGGGATGACAGTTTCATGCATCACACAGGTGAAAGGAGAAGGAATAATACAATGTAAACCAAAAAAGTATAAGAGTAGTTCAAGTTGAGTTCATACAGTGAGAAGGAGCGTGCTTTCACAGAAAGAATAATAGGTTCTCATAATAGTCCTGCTGAGCAAGAAGATTATTTAAAGATACTGAAGTCATTTAGGAAAGGAGAGATTACTTACCTTGCAATTTGGCTTTTTGAAGATCCCCAACCAAATCCCAGGTCCTAGAGAGTGAAAAATTTGGAAATTGTCAGACCTCTGGTGCCCCACAAAACATTGATGGGAACTCACATCAACCTCCAGGTACTACTGTCAGATTTATGGATTCGAGGGAAATGAATCAGCAAACCTAAACCACAGTTCTTAATTCTAACTTTAACCATAGGTTAACAAGTACTATCTCAGCATGATACCTTCCAAAACAGCACAGAATCTTTTTAGGGATACTTTTTATTATTGATGATCATTTCAGGAGAGCAAAACTGTAAAAGACTGCTATAAATTAAAAAGCACAGATGTAACAATTGCTGCATAGAGAACAAAATAAATGTCAAAATTATTATATGAAAATAAGTTTACATATGTATATAAATAAGCTGAAAAACACAATAAAATCTAATTTTCTCTTTTTAGGTATATGATAGGTACAAACACTACCTATAATGTGTATTGTGTGCAAATCCTGATGTCTGCATTTAAAAAATCAGTAAATTTATGATGCATTTTGAGTTCTCTGATTTCAGTGCAATAACATTTCTTTTGAAAGGCCATTCCTTACAATACTGTCTCGTAAATGCAAACAGTGAGCTTCAATGAAGTGTCTTGAGGTAGGAAGAGATCCAAATCAGCCATTCTGCTCCTGATGAATGACCTTTGTGGCATTCATCTAGCTTTGTGTTTGAAATAAACAGTTTCAGTTTGGGAGGTGGAACAAGAAAACAGTTCAGACATTCTCTTTTAGTAATAATGGTGCCAAGGAAAGAAAGTGAATGAATGGCAGTAAGAATTGTACATGGATTTGCACATAAGGTTTTGTACACTCTAAACTGAAACACCAAGGTGACTGCTGAGGTTTTGTATAACCGCCCTTACTGAGAAGGGATTTGGGACTTAGCAGAAATCCTGGAAGGTTATTAAGACAGAGATCAGCCACTGCCTAGAATACAGAAATTTCAAAAAATCAACAGCATCACCTTTATTTTGTACCCTCTGGCACATATCAGGAATGCCTTGAGCACTGTCATTTTATCAACTGAATACTCTGTTTAAGGAAAATGACCTTTAAATAATAAATAATTATTAATTGTGTCATAATTATGAGGAATATGAAATAATTACAGGATAAGAATCAATATACAAATGTATGCAGCTAATTTTGTCTCATTTAAATAAACTGCAATAAACTTCGGGATTACCTAAAAGTAAGACTGATAAATTCTAAGAAGTACAGGAATAGCTGTTCCCCATCAGCTCACTTTAACACTTTCTCAGTGCTATTGAGATATTTCCTTAAGCTCCTTGGGGCTGTACACGACTGTACTACATTGTCTTAATAATAAAATTTGCTTGTGTGTCAAAAACAATGTTTGGACTGTATCCTTAGACTAGACGAAGAAACTGGATATGCCTTTGCTGTAGGCTGATATTTCAGCTATGTTGGACACCTTATTCTTGGCAGAGAAAAGAAAGAGCAAAATTTGGCACTTGACTCTCCTGGCTTCTGGAAGTAGTTTTGAGACTTGCAATTTGTGGGTTCCTGGAATCAGACTAGATTAGATCACTGTCGTTATTTAATACTGGTAGCATATCTGTAACTGCTTGCTGGGCAAGATGCTCTCTTCTGATCAGAATTTTCCCTTGGGGACAAAATCTAGGCAGAGAAAAAAAAAAAAAAAGAGACACAAAAAGAGACACATACAACATTTTCACTCCCTCCCCCTCTTCAGTTACATGTTCAAATCAGTCAAGTTGTGCATGAATTTATATTCAAGGCTGTATAGTTTCCAGTCTTCTTTTAATAATTTATCTTTTTAAAAAATCCCACCAACAAGCCAAAAAAACAAAACCAAGATGTTCAGACTATTTAGTTTTAATTAAAAATAACGAAAATAAATCAAATGAAACCATTAGTTCCAACCTACATCCTGTCAAGAGAATTAAATTGTTAAAATTTAAATTGGTAAAAAATAAAGTAACTACACTGAAATCTTCCCCGATCTAGTTAGAAAATAAATAATCTGTTCTGTTACCCTCAATTTCAGTTGCATTTATAGTTGTGTTAACTGTATATACATAAATATTCTTCAACTTTCAAGACCAGTAGATTGAAGTTTGTAGCAGAAGTAATTCAAGTAATTGATATCAGCATGGACTTTCTATGTATCCTGCCTGTAGTATCTCTATGTTATCACTAATTTAATAACATTTCATAACATTTGAGTGTTTTCCTGAGATTCTACTCTTACATGATGTCGTAGTTCAGCCCCGATCAGGACCAGACTACGCAGTCTGTCTCTCGCTCCCCCCACCCTCCAAGAAAATAGGAGGAGATGATATAAAAAAAACAGCTCAAGGTTTGAGATAAGGACGGGGAGAAATCCTTAAAGTTACCATCACGGGCAAAACAGACTCGACTTGGGGAAAACTATTCATTTATTTCTAAAATTAGCAGGAGAATGAGACAGGGAACAAGATAACCTCCCCCCACCCCTCCCTCTTCCCGGGCTTAACATTATCTCTACTACCTTCCCCTCCCGAGCAGCACGGGGGGGGGAAAAGGGAATGGGGGTCGCGGTCAGTTCATCACGCGTTGTTTTACGCCGCTGTATCATCGTCGGGGGAAGAACTCCTCGCATTCCTCCTCTGCTCCAGCGTGGGGTCCCTCCCACGGGCCACAGTCCTCCGTGAAACTGCTCCGGCGTGGGTCATCTCTTCCACGGCGTGCAGTCCCTCTAGAACAGCTGTCCCAGCGGGCCCTCCACGGGCCACAGCCTCCTTCAGGCATCCACCTGCTCCGGCGTGGGGTCCTCCACGGGCTGCAGGTGGATCTCTGCCCCTCCGTGGACCTCCATGGGCTGCAGGGGGACAACCCGCTCCACCATGGTCTTCACCACAAGTTGCAGAGGAATCTTGGTCAGGAGCCATGTTACTCCTCCCCCTCCTTCTTCACTGACCTTGGCGTCTGCAGCCGTTCCTCACAACAGGCTGGCAGACGTCTCTCAGGATCCTTTTTACATCTTATTCACTTCTCATCTCCTCTCCACTTCTTGCAGCTAGGCCGGGCCGAGTTCGGCCCAGTCGGCTGCCCGGCAGGAGGCCAGAGGGTGAGGCCTGCAAGGCCCACGAGGCTCGCGCCTCCCTCTCTCTGCCCCCGACTCAGATGCTTCACATCTTCTCTTTTTTTTCTGTTTTCCCCTACTTAAATACGTTATCGCAGAGGCATTATCACAGGACATTCTGCTACCAATTGGCTTGGCCTTGGCCAGCAGCGGGTCCGCCCTAGGCCCGGCCGAGTCCACTGAACAAAGGGGAGCGACTTCTAGCAGTTTCCTACAGAAGCTACCACCTTAGGCCCCCCTCACTAACAAAACCAGAACACATGAGTATGACATGCATTTGCTTTCCTATCCTTTCAGCGTGAGGTAGTTTTTTAATCTTATTTTCACATCTTTTTTTTTTTCCTTACTCTCATGTTTCTTCTTTTCTTTTTTTCCTTCTCCTCAGGATTCCAGACAAACACTGGAAACAGAACACATACTGAAGAGCCTGGCTTAACAAAAGAAAAGAAACTGAAGTTGCTTACATTGCTAACTCTGTGTTTAGAAAAATGGTGAGTAAGAGAATAATGAGAACTTTTAAAAGATAATAGTCAGCAATACTGAGAAGGGAACTTGTGCTCACAGTCCTGGGCATGGCAGAAGCAGCTTTCATTGCTGGGTTTCTCAAGTAATGTAACAGTATGGACAAACACATTCCACTTTGTGCAAATATCTGTTTTCCTTTGTGAGTGGAGAATGAGTTATTAATCTATCTGAAGGAAACTAGTTCAGAGCATCCACCTTCAAACGACAAGATGCAGGACCTGAATCCCAGAAGCCTGTAGACTAAGTACAATTTTGACAGTATTTTCCTATTACTATCATGCTCATAAATCCAATTTTGTCAATGATTTAACCTTTCCAGCACACTGTACTTCATAATGACCACAAAAAGACACTCACCCATATGTGACAACCCGAGCTTTGTAGTAACTTGACCTTCTCCCAAGTGTGATCAAAAGGTCTTATGGGATCATTGCCCTGCTTTTGGTTGTGTCTTGAAACTGTTTCAGCTTAAATTGCAGTTTATCGAGGGAGAAAGTTGAATAAGTAGTGTTTTGTAAGAAAAGTAAAAGTGCAAATGAAATATCATAACCACCTTTCAACTTCTCCAGCAGCTGTTGCCACTGCAGCTTCTGCCATTCAGGAGGCTGCAAGGGAGGCTAGGACAGAGAGACAGCAGTACGCGCTACTGCAGTGACCTTGCAGAAGCACCTTTGAGGCCTCTGGTATCAAACTGTGTTGCTTCAGCTTTGGTTACATAAGGTTGTTTTAAGCACTTGACAATTTTTTCTTTTTATAGATTTTAATCATATTATAATTTCAAAAAGTCTATGAGACTGGTTTAAACTAAATAACTTCAGAAAATATTTTTTTATTATTTCCTTATTAAAAGTATGGTTTCTGTTGGTTCTAGGCTCTCCTTGAATTGAGCCTATTTTCACCAGTCAGCCTGATTTGCCTTTTTGTTTTTTTTTTTTCACATCCTCTGTCATGATCAGAAAAATCCTAAGGATGGCAGCTTCCCTCTTTTTCTAGGATAATTGTTTTTTAAAAAATCATTCCTCATAAGATAGATTTTGTATGTTTACTTTTTGTGTGTTTTTCACATGTATTTCTGTCAGTAACTCCTCACTGCCACTTCTACAGGCCTTTCATTAAGAAATTCAGCTGAGTAGTGTGAATTTCACACAGATTTGTTATTAGACCAGTTGTTTTCCTAATTTCAAAATACTTATCTCATCAAACTATTTTTTTTTCCTGTCAAGTTCCTTCACATAACAAGATTTATTTGCTGGTGGAAGTCTCCTGTAATTGTTAAAGGAGGATATGAAAACACTTTTCTCCCCTTTTAATATCATTGTCTTCTTTTCTAGGTCCTGTATTTTAATCATCATTTGGCTTGTGGCTCTCTCTTGGCACTTTTTTTTTCTTGCTACAGTCCTTAGCAATTTTGCATAATTTTCTGTACTGCTACAGGGACTTTCCTTGTGTGAGGCTTAGTGCATTCAATACTACTTTAATCCTTCAAAAAGGTTGAAAAACTCATTCAAAGGCCAATCTTTGGAATGAAAAAGAGGGAAAATAAAGACACAGGAAAAGAAAAATATAAATCTACTTTCTTCTGATGTTACTTCTGGAGGAGACAATGGAGATGAAGGAGTGATAATGACTTTTTCTCTATTGTTAGTAAATTCTTCATGCCTTCTGCAGCTCTTGATGCTTCCTGCTCAAGATCATGATATAGAGACTAGGGGAATAAAGTGCCATCTAAGAGATCTGCTACTGAAATTGGTAGTGGAACTAAAAGTGGCTGCTTCTTGCTCCCTGCTGTTTTCATTCTACTTTGTTCTTTAATATGAGAATAAAATTCAGTCCTGTTGGAAGAAAGGGTGGAACAAAGGAGCGTATCTTACCTTCTAATTGACATTGTTGGAGCTCTTAAGTGCCTAGGACTCCACTGTGCTTAGTATTACACAGAAGTATTATAAAAGATGGCTGTGGCCTTAAAGATGTTTATATTCTCAACCATAAGACATAACAGGTAAGGAATGGGCAAATGTGTACAAACTCATTTTAAGGTAAGTTACTTTATGCACAGTGTTTGGGTGTAATGAATCATCAGTAGGGGTCAGCACACGCTGCACTCCCAACTGCCATCCAGAAGGAGTTCAATGTCTTCACTGGCATGTCTATACCACATTGGCTTTGGTGGAAGATTATTGATAATGGTGAACTCACTGTGGCAGCAGAATTGCTTCTCTGTGTTTTGTTAGACCAATATTCCCAGCCCAGCTTTGCACTTGACATCACCCTCATCTCCTGAGTGACCATTACGTGTATGATCCAGTACTGCGTACCTCAGTACAGTGGGATAGACAGGCAGGTAGACAGTACGTGGAAGCAGCAGATGGACCTTCCACCTCTTCTCCTTTGTGGAGTCAGGGACTATGCTACTGCTGTCAGGCACAGCTATGGACTGAGAACTGCCGAATGTGAGGAAGGAAGAGAGTTTCCTGTTATTTGGCTGTGGGCTAGCTTTAATTCTGCAAGTCACATGGTCTCTCAGATAATTAGCCAGCTAATTAATCATTAGTAATGTTGCAGTGATTGGTGGGAGAGTTTTGACCCAAAGTTAGCTCATTCTCAGCATGATGCTACACTTTGGGTATTTAGCCCTACCTTGCTGACAGTTGTCTTTGTATTGCACTTCATCATACAGGGTACATATATGCTCCGGTTCTGTCTTCCCGTATGAAGAATGAAATTTTGTCTTATTTTCTTTTGTAAAAGCATCACATTTACTGTTTTCAACTAAGATTTCTCTCAAGAAGTTAAGACAGTTTTGGGTTGTTTTATACTGATGTCATTTTCTGGCAGTGAAAAATTTTCTGTGATAAATGAACTTCATGTTCTGTGTTTTTCAATGGCTATTAAATTTTGACATTCACCCTGGATCACAGTGTAAACTGAACAACATGAAGCTGCATCTACATTATTATTTTAATTTGGAACTGTAGTTTGGTTTTGGCAGAAATCCGTCTGTGATTTTCATAGGCTCAATTTGCAGAGTGGTTTTGGTGCAAGTGAAGTACATTCCTTTTTAGAGGAAGCTAAACACGTGATTCTGTTCCTGCTGGATCCCAAAGGTGCTCTAACACCTAATAGGGACATACATATTTTTATTCCCTCCTGTCAAGTATTTGTACACTTTGGTAAGATCCCCATGAGTCTTCTCTTCTCCAGGTTGAACAGCCCCAGGTCCCTCAGCCTTTCCCCCTATGTCAGATGCTTCAGTCCCTTAATCATCCTTGTAGCCCTTAGCTGGACTCACTTCAGTTGGTCCATATCCTTCTTGTACTGGGGAGCCCAACACTGAACCCAGCAACCCAGATGTGTCTCCCTGGGATTGATCAGAGTGGAAGGATTACTTCCCTCAACCTGCTGGGAACACTTTTCCTACCATAGCCCAGGAGGCTGTTGGCTGCCTTTGCCAGTAAGGGGCATTGCTGGCTCATGTTCAATGCATTGTGCACCAGGACCCTTAGGTCCTTCTCTGTAGAGCTCCTTTCCAGCCAGTCAGTCTCCAGCTTGTGCTGGAGCAAGAGGTTATTCCTCTCCAGGGGCAGGACTTGGAATTTCCTTTCACAATTATTATTGCATAATTATCACTTTCTGTGTAACATTCCGTGTAACTAGTGAAGCTTTAGAATAGTTTTTATACCAGTCAGTCTTCAGTTTCTTTACTTTGATTTTCTTTTTACCAGATTACAGGAGTTTTATTCATTCATAATGCTGCAGACAATAAAATTTACTACACTTATTATTCAATGTATGCTTTCAGTTCAATGTTTCCTATACAGAAATTATCAATGCCTATTGATTTATTTATATTTATATATATATATATATGGAAATACCACAACACTTTTATGGAATGTTGATAAATAAATCCTTTCTGTATTAAAAAAAAACCAAACCAACAAACAAACAAACAAACAAATCCTGTTTCCTCTGTAAAACCTTTAATAGATTATAGTCTGTGTTTTACACACATTTTAGTATATACTTCCTAGGATTCTGGTTATCCCTTAAAATATACAGCATGACTTCTTCATTTTTAACCTTTCTTTAATATTATCTTTAAAATAACATATATACACAACTAAAAGTTTTATTGTACAGTTTACAAACCTGGCACTCTGAGGCAGTACGGTATCACTTCGTTCGAACACATACTCGGCTTTTCCATTTCTTCGTCATTCAAGTGCAGGTGTTGTACAGTCTTCATTCCACCAATTTTTATCATCCTTCCTGAGAGCTATCTAGGGCTGCTCTTTTATTCCTCAGGGAAAGGTGGAATTGCTGGCAACAATTTTTCCTTTTCTTATCTTGACCTGGTGGCTGAGTGGCTTCTGTGATGTTGCCTGGTGCCTTTCATCCCCACTCCTGCTGCGTGAGCAATGCTGAGCCTTGGCAGCAGCATTTCTCCCCAGTCAGCTGCTTCTGTTCTTTTAGCAGAGTGAGGATAATTACTTCACTGGGATACTGTCAGCTCTGACTGAAGTCAAGGGAGCTAATAAAATCTCAAATAGCTCATAGAAGATCAGCTTTGTTTCATGTGGGGTTAAATAAGATGAAGCTAGTTCAGTGTGATATCCATTTCAAACCACAGTACTATGACCAAACTCAGCTTCTGGGATTGAATTCTCATTTTATTTGGACCATATGTTCCTAAGGATGCATTTGTCTGACATTAATACAGTTTAATGTAAGAAATTATTTAGTCATGTGTTTATTGGATGTTCATAATTATTTGGAAAATAGCAGTGACTTTTTTTTCCCCTTTTTACCTTTACTCATTTATAGTTGGGACTGTCATATCTTTTTGACTGACTATGAACAAAATGCATATACATCATCACATTTTTTTTCCCCAAAATAAAATAAATAAAGCAGTAAATAAACAACAATCCCCTATTTCACAATAAAATAAAACTAAGTAAAATTTAAAAAATGTATTTGTTTTTCTTATACTCCTGTCATGCTCAGACATAAAGGTTGACAAATATAAAAAAATAAACAATGGCACAGTAGAAAAACAAATGCAAGGTTCACTATTCTGATTATTTCTATTTCCAAGATATATTCTACTCTACTTATAGGAAATTATGTTTTTGCATTGCATTTTCCATTTGTATTGGAACAATGGATACTATTAATAACTTTTTTACTCAGTCATTAAATTAATGAAAAGTAAAAACTTTTTGATCAGAATCAGTTATAAATAATTTTTTGTTTTTTTTTCTGTATAGGAATCATTTAAGAAAAAATCATAGCAAATAATCTACTAGATATTTATAGGAACCGTCCCTAACAGTGGATTTATTGCAATTAAATTATTTATTTCTGTATATGGAAAAAAAAAGTTCCTTTCACATTTCATTCTACTTTTTCAAAGTACTAAGCTTCATTATGCTCTTATATGGCAGACTTTTTTTAGAGCATGTATATTCCTGCTATGTATACATAGCATGCATATGTTACTGTTTAGTACAGAGTAATGGCAAACTACAGATTCCCACTAAAAGCTTGCTGTTTGATAATGAACCAAGCACTTATGGCCATAAAGTTGTGAAGGATCAAAATGCCACAAGAATAGACGACTTAAAAGTTTTTGTTTTGCTTTGCAGCACCATATACACACACTACATAGAAAAATATCTAGATAAAATTTCACTGGAAGCTATCAACTGGGAAAAAAAAAAAAAAAAAGAGGAATAAAATCTCCTTTATGAACCATGCATATGACCACAACGAATTCAAGGAGAATTTACCAGATTCATCCGAATGAATAGAATGATAAACATATTTGAGAGGAAAATATTCTCACAGAAGCACCATGGCTGAGGTTAGAGGACACTTCTAGTGCTCATCTAGTCCAACCTGCCTGCCCCGAGCAGGGTCAGTTAGAGCAGGTTGCTTAAGACCATGTCCAGCCAGATCCTGCGTATTTCCGAGGATGGACAGTCTACAACCTCTCTGGGAAGCCCATGTGTGTTTAATCATCCTCAGAGTAATACAGCTTTTTCCTATGGAATTTCTTGTGTTTCAGTTTGTGGCCTTTTGTCCTGTCACTAGACTTCACTGAGAAGAGTCTGATGCCACCTTCTTTACTCCTTTCCATCTGACATTTATGTACACAGCTAGGACATCCCCCCGAGCTTTCTCTTTTCCAGGCTGAACAGCTGCACCTCTCTCAGCCTCCCCTCTATGGCAGATGCTCCAGTCCCTTAATTGTGCTTATTGCTCTTTCTGTACTCCAGATTGTTCATGACTTGTAGCACTGAGCCCAGCACTACAGATATTTCTCATCAGGGCTGAACAGAGAGGAAGGATCCCTTGCCTCGACCTGCTGGAAATGCTCTGCCTGCTACAGCTCAGGAGATGTTGGCCACCTTTGTCATGAGGGTGCATTGCTGGTTCATGCTCAGCAGGTAATCCATGACTCTCAAGTCCTGACTCTCAAGGACTTTCCAGTAGAGTTGCTTTCCAGATGGTCAGCCCTAAGTATGCGCTGATGCTCTGGGTTGTTTCTCCCCAAGTGTGGTACTTTGCACTTCCTGTTGCAATAAACTTCGTGAGTTTCCTGCCAGTCCATTTTTTCAGCCTATAGAGGTCCCTCTGGATGACAGCACAACCCCCTGGCCTACCAGCCTCTCATCTCAGTTTTGTGTTCTATGCAATTTTGATGAGGTTGCCCTGTGTCTTATTGTCCAGGTCACTAACAAATATTTTTAAACTGTACTGGCCCCAATATCCCTGTAGTACACTCCTAGTGACTGGCCTCCAGCTGGATTTTGTGCCACTGATCTGGAGTTTGTGTCACTTTGAGATAGGCTGTTCAGACAGTTTTCATTCCATCTCACTCTCCATTTAGGAAGTTCATACTTCGTGAGTTTGTCACTAACAATGTCTTGGGAGACCATTTTTAAAGCCTTGTTAAAACCTTAATACTTTCTTTGTAAATGATGGATTTCATAACAAGACTGAAGAACATTTACAATCTAAAAGTCTCTCTCAATTGTGAAAGTAAAAGAAAGGTTCCTTTTTCTCTGTTTCTGATAAGACTTTTTCCATTTAACAATTTTATAATATTTGATAGAGAGATTGCAACTAAAATGAATAAAGAGTCCATTTGTCTACTTGTTCACATAGATTACCATTACAGGGATCTATTAATTTCTGAAATAATCCTCAAAGGTAGGTCAGGTAGTCCTATTACTCTTGTTTTACACTAGATGAATTTAAAGTAGAAGAGATTCAGCACAGAGAGTCAAATCCACGGACCAAGCTGCACGGACAGGCTCATACTGGTGTATGTTCACTCAGTATGTGCTCCAGGTCAGTTAGAACTAAGACACTTAGTTCCATAGCATTTTAGTATACAATGAAGCTAATGTACAGGCTGGAGTAGTATTATGGCTGCTTATCTCAAAACAGAGAGACATAAGCATTTCTGTTCACGTATTCATCATGTTCCTGTATCCATCGATACACACCTCCACTTCAGACAACTCAAATATCAGTCAAAACCTAGAGCTAGCCAACAAAACCATTGAAGCATGGAGACACAGTTAAACTCCTAGTATATTCTGGACCTTAGGGATCTGAATGGATCTGAATTAATGCTAAAATTTTTTTTTCTTTTATTTTACATGACCATTAGCCTGCACTATTCCAAAAAGAAGCATAAACCACATGATCAGAAATAGTTTAGTCTGATTTCTGATTGAAACAGTGAATAATAGGAGTTTCAATATTTTTTAGATGGACATCTATGTATATGAACTGGAAATAAATATTAGAAATGTGTCACTAGAAGATTATGAATATGAATAACATTCTGAATATGAAGAAAATTTATTCAGTGTGCTGAAAAAAATATTGTGACATTCCAGTTCAGTCAGATTTTTTTTTTCATTTTTATTCTTGTTCACTGTCTTTTGAAACAAATACTAGTTGTAGAATAAGAAGAAATTAATAATCCAGAAAATACCAAAATTTTAATGTCATGTAAATAACATACTTACATCACAGCTGTCAGATTCATTCTTCTCCATTATATTTTTTCTCTATGTGAAGACTAAAGTGTGTGTTTAGATAGATTGACTCAAAACCTGATATTTGCTTTAATTACTGTGAATAAAAGTAGAAAGAGAAGAAAAAGGGACCTAGAAGCATAAATTTTAGTCTTCATTAGGGTAATATCTATAATAATACAAATTATTATTTTGGTGCCCTGAAGTTAAGACTAGAAGCAAAACTTGACAAATAGCCTTTGAACTACCCCTCAAAAGTGGGAGTTTAGCTGTGAAACTCTGACACAGATAGTACTACAGCATAAAATTGCTGTATTATGTTTGTTGGCTTTAATATAATGTGGCACTAAACTGGCAAAAATGACCTTGTTCACTAGGTAGCAGGTTTGATTTAATCTATGAGACAATGAGAAAGAAGTGGATACAAATATTAGAAATGTTCTTGTTCATTTTAGTCCCTGGGAAAGTTGAATTCTACTGTAGAATCAGGAAGTACACACTGAAGCACCTCAAGGAAAGGGGGCTGTCCCATCTGCTGGCTACACTAAGACTTATCATCCCCTTTTTACTTACTTTGCATCAGCCTGAACAGCAATATTCAGAGTCATTACCATGATCAAAAAGAGCAGGGAAAGTCAGTTCCTGTTACCATTTCCCTCACTGTACTTACATTTCTTGTGCCTGAAAACAGTTCACTTTCTAATGACAAATTTGTTTGGCATGAATAGCTTCAGGGAATCTTAGCTTTAGCAGCACACCTTCTTCTACTGGTAAATGCCTTCCTCTGAACACTTTATTTTTCTTCAATTCACTCACTGACTGTCTTTGTCTTAACATTTTATATTATATTTTTTCTTCTAATTCCCTTGGCACTATTTTCTTTTGCTTCTAAAATATTTAGTTTTGTAAACAAACAAACAAACAAACAAAAAGACTTTTTTTTTCTCTTATACTAACACCATTTTAGCACATGCTATGGCTCATGTGACAAAACTGCTGTAATTCTAGCACATTATATTTACTTAAATTCAAATAATAAGAAGTAAATTTGTCACTGTGATGCCACATATCACTTGACTGAAAATTAAATTCCTTGTTCTGGGCTGAATACATAATACTGAGTAAGACAACTACATTATCTGTAGTTAGTTCTGAAAAAATCAGTCTTTTGAAAATGAGTTCACTGCAAAACCCAGTGTGAAACAGGAATGCTGCAACTGTCAAAAGAAAATGCTAAAACCATGAGTGTTTGATATTATTCTCAGTAATGATTATATAACAAATAATAGACCTAGAGATATCGCATCTAGGTTAGACTGAAAGCCAAAGGCATGTAGTGAAGCTAGTCAGATATTCATCTGAATGTAGGCAATAGCTATCACATTTTTTAAAACCTTCTTTTTAACTATTGGATTACAGACTCATGTAACCTTTAAAAGGATCCATCTTGTTTATCTTGAGATGCACATATGGGAGACAATTATGGTCCAGACCCGAGTCGGTTGTACTAAAATATATTTGAAGCTAATTAAAATGATCGGTATTTCAGATATGGGTTCTTCTGATCTGGAAGTAGATCAGATTAATTATCTATTGAAGTCCATATTTTCCCTATTTCATATTAACACTGCCTAGGATGACAGGTTAGGTGCATGCATCAGCTGAATCCCACCTTTTCTGCGAGTAATGTTTTTGATTCCTGAATGCTATATTGAAGAAGGAATAAAGGAGAATGAAGGGAAGGTGCGGGAAGGGAAGGGAAGGTGTGGGAGGGTGTGGGAAGGTGCGTGAAGGAAAGGTGCAGGAAGGTGTGGGAAGGTGCGGGAAGGGAAGGGAAGGTGCGGGAAGGGAAGGTGCGGGAAGGTGTGGGAAGGTGCGGGAAGGGAAGGGAAGGTGCGGGAAGGGAAGGGAATAGATCAGTAGTCAGATTCACTGTTTGGCATTTCTTGGTTCTCCTTTCAGTGTTGGAGGATGTGGCTCACTTTACAGGTTTGTCCAGTAATTTTAATCCAATAAATTACTAGTTATTTTGAAACATAAAACTTTACTAATACTCTTGACCTTTCCTTTCTTTCTTTTTCTTTCTTTCCCTTCCTTTCTTTCTTCCTTATTTTCGTTCTTCTTTCCTTCTTTTTTTTTCCTTCCTTTCTCTCTCTCTCTCCGTCTCTTTCTTTCTTTTTTCTTATATAGAAATTATAGAGTTATTGCACGGGAGGGGAACTAAAGGGTTGCTTGTTTGATTTTTCTGATCCACAAGTCTTACACATACTTTAAGTTCGTGAGGAGTATTTTGTGTCTTGGTGTTTATGGGTATGTTTGAAACAGGTTTTTTTATAAGACTTTCTAGACTAAATGTCTGTTATCCAACTGCTTGTGACTGTAGGACACTGGACTCAGAGATTCCCAAGCTTCTACTGTGCCATTTCTTAAGACTCACATACTGCTTTCTAACAGGTCTCTGTCAGGGCTGAATAGTTTGTTTGCTTCAAATTACTAGCATATTCATATTTTCAAAGAAAAAGCAAGATGATTTTGAACATAGTGTCTAAACCTAGAGTAGAATTTTGTTCCCTTAATTCATGTACCTTTCCCACTGAAATTTTGGGTATCTGGCCTTAGAGAAAACAGAGATTTCACATAGCCTGCCTCAGACAGTACATACATAGTGGGAATTCAAGCTATTATTATGTTAGCCACTTCTAAGACCCTTTAAAAGAAGAGACTGCATCTAAATTATATTATTTCTTATCCTTGGCTCTTTAAAAATAGACAGACGTTGTAAACATTGGAGTGAGCCATCTCTGTTTTGCAGTACAGGGAAACAGTAGGAAAATATTTAAATGCTTACAACCACTGGGAATCTAATGGCACACATTTCTGCACAATAACAGATCAAGTACCCAGAGAGTCTCCAGTGGGAGTCTTTGCTTTCAGATTCTGGCCAGCATGAGAGGATTGCCGCCACATCTCTCAGATGGTGCCATGGGAAAATTATTCTTCTTTAACTGAGGCTGTAAATAAGGCTTCTGAGGCTGTGAAATTGAAAGACACAAAAGCCAGTTAAAGCACAAAGATGATATAAGATAAAACACAGACAGATTTCACAAGACATAGTCTAAAAAATAAAGTCTCCATACTCCTCATAGATGGCCTCACCAGGAAGGTAAAGGTAGGATTTTACTTGTTTGCTACCTTTCTGATCCAAAGGCTTTTGCATTCCTAGGTGTAATATCTCACTTTCAAGCGAGTGATAAGGCAAGTTTTCTGCTGCTTTTTCTCCACTAACATTTTCTCCTGAAAATTCAGAAATTGATTACATCTTGCAGTAAAAGATGGGCAACATTCCCTAAAAAAATGGGTAACTAAATTTGTGGTGTTGCAGAGTTATAAACATGACACAGTTGCTCATTTTCGCAAAAAAAACCCAACAACTTTTCTAAGCATTGGTAGTCAGCAGAAATTAACTACCAAATAAGCTTAAGAAATCTTCAAGAAATCTAAATTCCAATTCCATTCTTGTTCATACATCTTAGAGATCAGAATGATCAGGCAAATCATGGTACTTTTAATTAGGTGTGAGCAAAAGAAGATGCAACTCTGAATGCAGCAAAGCATCAATAGAATGGTGTAATTCAACATTAAATTTCATTCATATTTATGCCTGACTTTGTTTATATAAAAACAATGTCAAAATTTCCATTCCATTATAAAAGCTTGGCAACATTCATATATAACTAAAGATTATGTGGTATACAATAGACATTTTTAAATCTCTTGTTCCTAAAAAAAAAAATTACCCAATAACTTTTATCTTCTTTATCCAAGAGCTGGTCAGCATTCTCTGCTTTAACAACTTGCTTTATAATTATAAACAAAAACTAAAATAACTTAGTTGCATATTGTTATATTTATTTTATCTTTGAACAGTTCTTTCTGTATAGATCCAAGAAATATTTGAAGCACTTCAGAAAGTTTGCTGAGCTCTTGCAGTTAAAATACTGATTTCCACAATTGCATCCTCAAATCTATTGCATTTTTATAGATATAATGCTTGCTTCTCATGATAAGTAAGCCTGATTATGATCCATTCTCATTGGTTTTTTTTCACTTTCCTTTTCTGCTGAAAGTAGTCATGGTTTTTTTCTGGTTGTTTATTTAGTAAGAATACTCATGGTTTAAAGAATTTGATTTTATTTTTCCTGAATAAATCTTGAGGATATATAGCTTGGATAGGCAGTAGAACTATAAACAATCTCTATTATTATTTAAGCAGCTAGGAATACAAGTCGAAGAAAATGTCATTTGCAATTTTTATAGTATTGCTATGAAAAACTTTGTATTCTTACATGCTTTTGTAAGAATTCATTATCATGATGTATCAGATACATTTTTCTTATTCAACCAGACAGTTTTTTATTAATGAAACCACACAGGACTGAATGGATGAGAGACTGGATTCCCTCATCCAATCTAGTCCCTGTCTTTGGCAATAACAAGCAACAAAAAAAAACCAAACTATATATATATATATATATATATATAACAATTGTATATAATGTAATATTTTTTTAAAAAAAAGAGAACATGTTGACATAGGGGAATCATATATTATTATTGCTAAATATACAATAATGATAATAAATATTTATTTTTTACATAATTCCAGGGTATCCTGACTGTGTCTCATCTTCAGCTGTGTTCAGTTTTCAGGGCTTTAAAGGAAAGCAGGAAAATAACTCACTTCAGTATGAATCAGGTTTTCCATGCTTGCAAGAAGGAAGTTACAAGAAAAGTATCATTACAGCACCAAGTAATCCATCACTCTGGATTTGGTACAACCTTATTAAATCCAGTGAATTTTTTCACTGGACTTCAGTTTAGGATATTTGAACATAGAAAAATATAAAATGCTCTTAGATGCTTTCTACTGCCAGGAACTCTCTTTAAGATAAAAAAAAAAAAAGATAAAAATCTATGATAATGTGATGTTCATGCAGTTATTTATCTGTCCAACAAAACTGAATCCAAGACAGGGATAGAAAATTTCACAAGTGGACACTTAAATATTTCCTAATCACAAGCATCAAGACACATATAGAAGTGCATTACTGCTGTGTGGTATGAGAATGAGAACACTAATTATTAAATCCTCCTTGTATTTCCCAGGTTCACCTTGACTGATTTTGTTAAGTGTTCAGTGATACCAATGACATCCAGTGATTCACTCCAGTTAATAGCTGGTTTTTCCTCATAGTGTGAAGAGGCCTATCAGATTAATCCCATATAGTTTTCTACTCCATTTTTTTTTTTTCCAAAAAGCAGACTGCTTGGTAGCAGGCACGATGATGATAAGATAATAACATGAATGTCTAGCTGAGATAAATGCCTCTTAATCTTCCCTCCACTCTTTATCACAAAATGTCAGATGGTTTCTTTGCTTTCTACATTCTCCAGTTCCCTCAATCCCAACAATCAATTGTGATTTCTGCCACAATGATTTCCAAATCTGATTCTCAAAGAAGTATTCATTTCTTGGAATGGTCTGAAGTGATGACATGTGAGCTTCTACCACAGATAACTCTACATTAAAGTAAGATTCTCTATGTTCTGTGTTATCTCACCTTATCTTTTTGGAGTTCTAAACCACTTACTTTTTAAAATTATTTTTACACATATTATTATAATTTCCAGTTTGAGCTCTCTAACGTAATAACAATAAATAATTTTTAAAAATAATGAATGGATTTTTTTTTCTGAGCATGTGTTTGATCTCTCTGTTGTTTCATTACCATGGAGCAGTGTGTTCTAGAACAATGTCACAAAAATCTTAAAATATAAACAAGTTAGTGTTATATAAAATATTTCATGCTGATCATATTACTTCTGTGGATTTACTAGTTTAATTACACTCGGTGCTGTAATGAGTCTAGTAAGAACTCCTAAAAATTTACTGTAAATATAATTATAAAATCATTTGAGAAAGATACTTTTAAAGTTCTGTAAGAAAAATATACCACATATCAAAATAAAATTCTGGATTGTGTGATCTTAAATATACTTCTTCAAAGAGTAGGATATTTTAACCAGTTTAACTAGGAATAAGCTGGAGTGGAACAGCTCTGTTTCCAATAATACACTTCTGAATTTGGCTTTTACATCAGGTCTACATCTTCATAACTGGGTAAATATTAACTACAAATTCATCTATTTTCTGAAGAAAAGTAATCCACTTCTACCTACATTGGCTTACAATTTAAATTTATGAAACAAATCTCTTTCAATTTAGTTTCCTAAGACTTCCAGACTACAGAGGCACATCTCTATCCCACTGAACAAAATGGTTTTATTTTATTCCTGTTAAGATTGCAAGACACCTTCCTGCTAATACATGTTCTATTATTTCACTTGGCCATCTAAAAGCTAAAGTGATTCCATAGGAAGTAAAAGAGGAAATATAATCACACATCTTGTAAATTCTTTGTAATCTATCCTTAAAATCAGTGTCCTGGTTTCAGCAGGGATCGAGTTAATTTTCTTCTTAGTAGCTGGTGTGTTTTGGATTTCGTGTGTGAAGAATGTTGATAAAAACATTCTGATGATACGAGTTGTTGTTAATGAGATCAAGGACACTGTCTGGCTTTCCAAGTCTCGTTAAGGTCTCCTTAACGTGCAGATGTGGGAAGCGGGGCAAAAGACAGACAGAATAATTGACCCAAACTGGCCAAAGAGAGTATTCCATGCCATAAATGTCATGCTCAGTATAGAAGTGGGGGTTGCCCATGGGAGGGGGTATTCCTTTTCTGGCATTCTTGTTGGGTATCCGTTCGGGCACCCTTGGCATCCTTTTCTTCTCTCTTGCTTGCTGGCATCGTTCCCTCTACCTTGCTAGCTTGCTCTCCCCCCTTTGCTTGCTGCTCAGTGTTGTTCCTGTGATCGCTGCTCAGGATGGGCTGCTTTGGTCATTCGGACATCGGGTGGTGAGAAATCGTACATTGTTCATTTTGTATATTTTGTATATATTAATATCCTTATATCCTGTTAGCTTTGTAGTTTTTAGTATTTTCAGTAAACTGTTTTTATCTCAACCCACGAGTTTTCTTTTCTTCCCAATTTCTCTCCCCCGTCCCACTGGGTAGGGGGAGGGTGAGTAAGAAACTGTGTGGTGATCCAGGCTAAACCACCACAATTAGCTAGCCACACATCAAAATCTCTGTCCCTGATATAAATACTTGTCTACTTCAATTTCCTTCTTAAAAAAATTTTATAGTCTTTTTGTTTTAAATGTGCCTCAATGACCAATGATTAGAGGCACTAGTGTTGAAAAGCAGGAGAGTGCAAAAAAAAGATACAAACAATATTTTTTTTTTTTTTAGTGTATTATAGAATCCATTCCAATTTAACATTCCCAAGATTCCTCTTAGAGGAAGTGAGTTTTTTCAGCATCTGTAGTTCTACTATCTTTGAAAAAGGGCTACTGTAAGACCTAATATATTATCTATTAGTTCAGTTACAGAATCATTTTTAACTCTTCTGATAATATGTATTATCAAAGTAAGCTAGAAATCAAAGAAACATAGAGCGATTTGGATTGAAAGGAACCTTAAAGATCATCTAGTTCCAATCCCACTGCCATGGGCAAGGACACCTTCCACTAGACCAAGTCACTCAAAGCCCCATCCAACCTGGCCTTGAAGACTTCCAGGCATGGAGTATCCACAGCTTCTCTGGGAAACCTGTTCCAGTACAATACCATGGAACTCTAATAAGCAGATCCTTGAAGAGGCCAAAATCAGCTCTCCTGAAGTCCAGGGTAGACAGCTTGCTGTGCACCCTCCTCACTGTCCTAAGCATCTTGATCTCCACAGTTCATGGTCACCGCAGCCAAAGCTGCCCTTGAGCTTCATATTCAGCACCAGCCCCTCCTTCATGGTGAGAGCATAGCACCTCTCCTGATTGGGTCCTCTGTGACTAGGAGAAGGAAGTTATCATCCACACATTCCAGGAGCTTCCTGGATTGCTTGTGCCCTGCTGTGTTGTCCTTACAACAGATATTGAGGTGGTTGAAGTCCCCCATGAGGACTAGGGCTTGTGACTATGAGGCTGCTCCTATCTGTCTATAAACTGCCTCATCTGCTCCATCTTTCTGGTCAGGTGGCCTGGAGCAGACCATAATGTGATCTGTCCCTGCCTTCCCTTTAATCCTGATCCGGAAGCTCTCTGTCAGCTCCTCATTTATCCTCAGGCAGAGCTCCATGCTCTCCAGATAGTTGTTGACACAGAGGGTAACACCCTCTCCATGTCTTCGCCAACTATTCTTCTTAAAAAGCCTCCTTCTTTCCATTCCAACACTCCAGTCATAGGAGCCATCCCACCACATATCTGTCATGTCAATAACATCATAACTATGCCTCTCTCTCCTCTTCTTTATTCTGCATGCTATATGTATTTGCATAGAGGCATTTAACTTTGGTCACTGATGAAGCTGACCTGCTGTCTGAAATTCCTTTGTGCTGCTCTTCAGGTGCTCTCCTACTGACCTGTTATCCTTCTGGAGTCTCTGGGCATCTGTTGCTGGCACTGGCATCAAACTGATTGGAGTGGAAAGGATTGAGGTTTCTCCCCCCCCCGCCCCCCCAGCAACTTTAGTTTAAAGACCTCTCCACCAGCTTGGCAAGCCTATGATCAAAGATATTCTTCCCCTTCTCTGACAGATGGACCCCATTAAAAAGGGAAAAAAAAACCAAAACAAAACAAAAAAAAAACCCCTCCAAAACAAGCTCAGCCCAACACGTGAATGCTATGGAAGGAAAGAGAAGCTTCTGAAAAAGAAACAATATATTCACCCTTAAACTTGTATCTAAATAAATAAATAAATGAACACTAATATAAACTCACTAACAAACTGCCAAAACCAAAAATTTCACCACATCTTAAAAAACCCGTATAAAAGGAGGAAAACCAAAAAAGGAAATTCAGAAAAGGAAAGAACCCCTCAAAATTAACCACCTATTCGTACTTCTAAAAAACACGTGAAGAAATACAAGAAGCTACCAAAAAAAACCCAGCCCCCTCCTGAGTTCAGAAAAAAAAAAAAAAAAAAGAAAAGTGGAAAACAGCTATCAAAAATATCTGTGTATCTTCAAAATATATATTACCTGCCTGCTTGCTGCATTCTGCATGACAAGGAGCTGACTGAAGATGCTTGCAGAGAATAAAATACCGGTACTGTATGGTGTTTCTTATGCAAGTGTACTTACAGGTTTCTTGTAACCCCAAAAGGATTCATAAGAGACGAGATAATAAATCTCTTCAGATTGTCTTCCCTTGTTCTACAGTGAGAGAATAAAGCCCGACAGAGTGCTTTTAAGATGTGTTTGCTAGGAACTTGCTATGCTTCCATAATAATTGCAACACCATCAAAACCTTCTCATTTAAATAAATCCTGCCAGGATTTATCTCACCTAATTTCATAGGCATAATTCCCTTGCCTAAACTTTTGTTACTAGTGGCATTTTAGGCACTGTAGGGTCTGCATAGCTTCTAGGTGTTCCTCAGCAAGAAAATGGGTTTATCCTCAGTTCTGTGCAGTATCTGTCCATCCAAAATACAGTTATCTCAGGACAGGGTGTAGAGTTTGGACGTCAGTTAGAAGCAATGCAAGATAAATTAATTTTACAAAAAAAAGAAAAAGAAAAAACAAGTAGATTCTTATATTAGATTCTTATATTTTGCTACTGAATCATGCCTAGAAGTCTATAGTGAGTCTACATCTACCCCTGAGAAAGTTAGCTTAATAATTCTTTAGAGGGAATTGAGAGAAACTGGACATTCTAGGGTACGACACATGAACTATTTTGGATATCTGCTTTATGAGACTCCACAGAGGTGCTTATTTCTCCACTGACTGTAAAGTAGTGACAAACTAAGTTATAGAAATCAGCTGATATTTAAAGTTAGGTAGGACAACTTTTCCAAGGGACATTCATGAACTCTCTCTGGCAGTACCTACATGTATTCTGTACCTCATTTGTTATACCTAAAAAAATCAGACAAACCCCACTTCAATAAGTATAAAGGCAACTCCTGTATGGAAACTCTGTATGTTGTCTTCATGACAACATGGTAACTGCTTTTTCCAGTAGATGAGGAGACATAGTTGAAAAATGTATCAGAAAATTCTGTTTCTTTCTATCTTTTCTGGAGAGTTCTGAAAACTATAGAGGTCTCTGTGACTTCTGTGCTATTCTGACTATGTACCACTCTGACAAGCTTGTCAAATTGGAGATTTTTCTCACAGGATACCTGTGCCATGATGAACTCATAACTGAACTAACAGATCATTCTCAAACTATCAAATGTTCAAAGCAGCTTCTGAAGTGAATGGACTCGCTGCAACACTGATATACCTGCATTTTATCAGAGAAAAATAATGATGTCAAAGCCTGTGGTGAATCTGCTTTAATAAACATCATTTATTCACAGGTCACACAGATAGCAACCAATTTTTAGTGTATCTGTGAATAAATAAAAAAAAAGAGTACTCTGTAAACAACATATCGTAATTTGTTGAATGAAGAGGAAGAAGAGGCAATGAAGAGCCTGCCCTACATTCATGCTCTGTTTATTTCAAATCCATGGTTTAAAGCTTGCTGAAAACTACAGGAACAGAGAAGCAAGCCAACTTTTCTTCTTTCCTTGCTTAAGTCTACAAAGTTGTTGGCATTTATGCTGGCTGGCTACTCAAGTTTTAATCATCAGTGCATTTCAAAAGACCATAGAGGCATCTATGTCAGAAAATTTCAGTAACTTTCCTCTAGTTGTTTCCACTGGCATAAGCATGTGTAAGGCATTAGGTTCCTAAAAATTCACTATTAGGATATTTCTGACAGAGTAACAAAGTAATATTTCTTCAAAACCATAGGTTTCAGCATCTAAATTTATAGTATGACCTAGATATTTCAGTTACTATATTTTTTGGGCAACACTGGGAGTTTATTCTTCCCTACATAAAATGAGAAATTGTATGGGCTATTTATTTCTGGCCAAATTTTTACCTCTTCCTCATATATTTCTAGAATATTTTTTTTTTTTTTTGCTGAAAGCAGAATCTATTTCAGAAAGCATTTTAACAAAAAAAAAAAAGCCACACAAAACCCCAAACTAACAAACAGAAGTATGCATATATTTTAAACTAGTTTTCTTAAGGGACTGCATTTTGCCTATCTTTCAGTACTTCTCTAGAAATTTTTTTCTGTAAGAAAATTTGCCAGTATCTGTCACCTATCTGGGACAAATTTCAACCACATACCTTGCTCCCTCTTCTGCCTCCTCCCCTTGCCCCACCCCCAGTTAGATATGGCTTCTCAGTAGAGGATAGAAACCCAAACTATTACATTCACTAAGTCATAATACATGTCTTCACTGATTCAACATAATACAAATACCTTTCTAGTCTAAGAAATAGAAGCACGTGAATAATGATGAGCTACTGATCTAATTCTGTCTCATTCAAAGGAAATATCCTAGTGAAAGGAGAATTTAAGTTTCTCAGAGACAATACAGGAAGAGATGTTAGGGGGTAAAAGATACATCAATGTCAAAAAGTAAGTTTCACAGTTAAAGGACAACTTAGTATTTTTCATAAATCAGAAACAACTATTTGTAATGTAAAGAAAATGTTCTTAATATTATTTACAGTCTTAAACAATCTACATAAATCCAAAAATACTACTCAACAAGAAGCAAAAGACAACTAAAACCACTATCTGAAGGCATGTGTACAAGAAGTGGAACATAAGGAAAAAAAATGCTACCTGTAGAACCACAAACCTCACAAAACTTTGCCGAGATGTCAGATATAAATCTCCTTAGTTTTAAACAAATGTTTTTAAGAAGCATCTGAGTGCTAACAAGTACTTTGTTCTGACAGCCTTTAACAGAATGACTCAGCTTATCTTCCTTGCTAAAGTTGATCTAAGTGGTTTCAACCAATCTAGCAGACCAATGTCTAACAAAAGCCAATGGCAGCTGTGAATACTGCTATGTTCATTTAATACTGTACCCAGTTTACTCAGACCTCAGCTCACTTTCCTTCTCTGAATGAGGATAATTAAATTCCCACTTCTCATACCAGGTGAATGACATCCACTTGGGGGAGGAAGAAGAAAAAGGGGAGGAAGAGTCATCTTAGGATAAAAACTGACAGACAGAGTCTGAAAGAGAACATATGTTAATCTTCAGGAGGACTCATGCCAGATATATTATGTCAGTTCTGAAACTCAGTGTCACATACCTGCAGAGTCAAATTCTCCTAACTCTCTGCACAGGCACAAGGAATCCCTCAGCATACATTTTTTTCAAAGCAAGATGCCCAAATGGAAATGTAGCATGCCCAAATGGAAATGTAGCTGGGACATTTCTGAGTGTACAAAACATTCTGATCTAACACCGTGAAAGGAAGCATTCACAGCTTATTGTTGAGGCTATTTTACTTTACACCTTGTAATAAACCAGCAAGCAGTTCTCTGTAATATATGCTGCAAGTGCCAACTACAGGTTGAAGGAATCTTAATTTCAGTTACTTCTTGTCCAAAGATAGTTCTGGTTTTTATTGCTTTGTAATTTGGATTATATTATATTCAGGAATGTTTTCTCTAGAGAAACCTTCCTACAAATATGAATGGGAATCCTAGTTTTTGTCACAGATGAGTGCTTTAAACAAAAGTGTGGAGCATCACTTTCACATCTGCTTTTTTTTTTCTGGAGAATCTAAGATTTTCAAGCTACGCAACTCTTTAGTGGGAAAAAGTGGAGGATATCTTGTTGCACAAGAGATAATAGCATACCTACAGTTGCTCTTTTCCAGTAGTTTAAAGACCTCTAGGTACGAACAAAAGAATTCTAAGGAGTTCATGAAAGGTGATTAAGAAAACAGAGTTCAAATAAGTAATATATCTTTACACATGCATAATTTGTACGAGGTGTTCATAAACGAGTAAAGGTTGTGAACCAAGAATATGTTATCTAAGCAAAGGAAAGGTAACTTGAAATAAATTTCTACCTTCTTCCCTCTCCCGATCTGGGAAGAGAAAAAAAAAAAGAAATACTGATTTCTCACATGACTGAGGAAAGAGTGGTCAGGGACTGTTGCTTTTATTATTTGTTGCTTTCTAAGTTAGATCTTTGGTATATGCCACTGATAGGCTTTTATTTTTTTAATGTCACTCCAGACTAATCTCTTTGGTTTTGGTTTGGTTTTTTTGTTTTGTTTTTTGGTTTTTTGGGGTTTTTCTTTTTTTTTTTTTTTCAAATTAACTGTTGTTACTTAGGTTACTATCAGCTTCTGGTCTCCCATGCCAAATGTTATATAAGGATTAAAGTTGTTAAGAGCTCATTTGCACTTCTTTGTTTCTTTCCTGTGCATGCTTCGGAAATGTAGTCTAATGCTTACTCTAATGACTAAGCCTCACCTATAACTTTTATCTGTGTTTGTTTGT
This sequence comes from Chlamydotis macqueenii, assembly GCF_036417535.1. NCBI lineage: Eukaryota > Metazoa > Chordata > Aves > Otidiformes > Otididae > Chlamydotis > Chlamydotis macqueenii. The sequence continues at coordinate 140,216,452 of NC_141556.1, read as the reverse complement.
TTTACCAACATACATAAGAATTACCTAGTGGTTTAGAGTTTGGTGGATGTAGTCAAAGTCTCACTTCTCTCAGCAGTGCATCTGGGTAATTTTTCTTCCATGAGGTCTCAGACAGTAGGGCAAGAACAGTACAAAAGTAACCCTTTTATACTGCTTTTATTGCTATCCTCTTAGTTCCAGCTAGATGTGAAACACTCAGAAAACACAGTTCCAGATTATATAAAAGCTTCATTCCAGGTTTAGCAGTCATGAAGAAACACTTTTGTGTGTTTGCTTTGTTTTAATGCAAACCATCTTGTGTTTGGTTACAAATGGCTCTTCCAGGGTCACCAAAACTCAGTCTGCTCAATGTCAATTCTGAAAAGTGTTTTAAGGACCAAAGAAGGTCCTCATACAGAATTGCCACCAAGAAAGACCATTTAGTCTACTAGATCCTCAAAACCCAGAGGGCAGGTGGGGTGGCTTCTACATTACAACATCAAAGTTCAGTAAGCACGCCACATCAATTGCCAAAAAAGCCAGGTCCGATTACAATGGGTGGTTAAGGAATGCAGGCTCAATTCAGCATCCAAATCTCATCAAAGAGAAGCTGTAGAATCCAGCAAAGCCTGTCAAACCTCACTAGAAGTCTAGCTAAAGGTCATCATTTGTGGAAAGCTCTAAGGAGCGTGTTTTTTCTTGAACCCCACACCTGAATCAATTTGGCAAAAGTGAAAAAGATTATGGAAAATGCTTTCATATATTGTAGAGAAGTAAAGTGAAACAACAACAACAAAAAAATAATTGTTACTTCAAGGCCATACAAGAGCTTGAAGGCTTGAAGTCTAAAACATTTATAGCTAAAGTAACAAACAAAAAATTGGCTAATCTTGGTAAAATGCTCCAAATATTCAAAGCACTGTATACATACTAAATCTTATTCCACCAAATGTTTAATGTATACATTGCACTTATCTTTATCTTTATTTTATTTTATTTTACTTCCTGTTATTACAGTCACAATACTTGTTCTCAAAATCTATATTTTTAAGTTTTGAAACAAGAATAGAGCATTTGACTCCTGCTGGGAGACTGAGGTTTCTGGCTAAAATTACACACTGCTTTATTTTATTTGGGCCAAATTATGATTTGTCATGCACAACATGTAGCTATCCAACACATATCAAGGCAGAGCAAAGCTTGTATTTCCTTCACTATTAAGTGAAGGAAAGAGATTCCTGTTACATTACTTGTAGCATACAGTAGGATAAGTATATTAAAGATGTTAAACCATTCATTGCAAAATCAGTTCTACCTTTAAAAAAAAGAAAAATAGCAACAAAATTCTGGTAATCATGTAATTCTTGAATGGTTATTTAAATTTGTATGTCAGTTATTATCATGTTGTTGGTCAGCAACTTAATATTTACCTATTCATGAACTGTTAATTTTTGTTATGAAGCTGGTCACAAACAGGTGATATGGTTAAGAGAAAATTATTTATTTTAAAGGATTCTTATGAACATGGAGAAAACTTTCAGGTCTGTGCCACACCTTGACAAAATCAGCAGAGTTCCACTGACCAAAGAGATCCACAACAATTCATAGCGAGGAAAGCTCTTGCCCAAGTTTTTTAATTAGAATTCTGTAAGAATGTTCAGGATTTGGCAGAGGGAGGCTAAGGAGATCCAGTGAGTTTTATTTTTGAAATAGATACCAAAAATTTTCTAAAGAAGAGTAGTAAATATGAAATGTGGTTGATATATGTTAGAATGTATGCAGTAAATGAGCTACTATTTACGAAAACATGTCCTAAAGCATTTTATTGGGTACATTATGAAGCAAATAATAAATGAAAGATTCCCAGCAAATCATTAGTAAATTCGTTCAAGAAAGACTTCCAGATCTTCCATGTTTGAATGCAGTGGATGGCTAATAACTGTGCACTGTAATTCTAGCAGCGGTACAAATGTTTAGTTCAATCTTTAAGTTCAGATATATTATTATTGCTGTTATAATATGACCTGTATCTCAGAGTTTTATAATCACTTCATAATGAGAAAATTGGTATGACCTATCAACACACACATTTTTCCTACAAAATCAGACAGTAGCCTCTTAATTCTCCTCTCTACAGTCAATCTCTGTTCTAAATTCACTATTAGGAAAGATTTAATTGCAGCCAAAGTTTTAAATCACTCATAGCACTTAATATGGGTGCAATTCATACATATGTTGAGATACCTTTCTTTTGTTGCTTGAGGTAAAATAATCTAATTACTGTCAACACAAAGTCTGTGAGATTTAAATCATTCACCTTAACCTCCTTATCTTTTCTGAAGTGACCATTTTTACTCAGTATCTTAGGGTTTTGTCAACAGCTGGTAGTTTGTTTTAATTTTCACCCAGATAATGCTGTCTTTTTTTTCTGCCCTCATTCTCCACTCATTTTTTGTCCTCTCAGTCTTTCGTATTGTTTTTCACCTCTTCTTGCATCTCATTAGATTTATGGCTTCTTTTATAGGGGCAGAGACATTAAACCCAAAGCAAGGAACTGTGTGCCTTCAAAGTTATTTTAAATGTGTTTTTACAAAGAGAAGCTGCAAAGATGAACTGTCTTTTTCCTCAATAGAAATAAATTTCCTCAGCCATGCTACATGACGTTGAAAAAAAAAAGAAGTCAAAAAGAGGAAAGCTATTTGCAGGAAAACTCCTGTCAGGAAAACAAGTCTTCTCTTGTGATTCACATCTTTAAGGAAATCAAATAAATCCAGCAATTCACAGGACACACTAGGATGTTAACAGTGGTATAGTAGCATGCAGTACAGGCAATTTAACATCAATTTACAGTTATTAAAGGCTTTTAAAAAAATAAAAATTTGGATCTTATAGTAAAGAATATGCTGAAGTTAATTTTACAATTAAAAGAATGTAAAAGAAAAGATATTTCCTTTGTATGTTGAAACTACACACCTGAGATAACAATGAAGCTCAAAATCACATTCAAAGAAATCCCTTTTGCACAGATATCGTACATAAGACAAAATGCCATAACTTAACCTCTCAACTAAATAACCATTTCCCTGCACCAAAAGTACATTGAGTCTACAGGGATCACTTTCAGGAACCATAAGACAGAATTTTCCTAGATGCCTAAAAATTACTACCAAGTATCCTGTTGGCTATTCTTCTTTCCAGTATTTTTCAAACAGCCTATGGGACTGATAAGGGGAAGGATACCTATAAGAGTAGGGGAAAAAAAAAAAATGAATGTAAGGTGAAGAGATGGCCTGCAGCTTCTTCCAGAGGAATAATGGGACATCTGACCCCAGCCTTTGTTTCTCAGGTGAGGAGTATTTCTCCAGTAAGGAGCAGCAATTTTTTTGTTTTGTTTTGTTTTGTTTTTTTTTTTCCAGCTGTGCCCATAATTTGTAGCATCTCCCCAGCTGGTACATTTACTGTCCAACTGTATCTTTTACAGACAAAAGAAATCCCTTTGGTTTTTTTTTTTTTGTCAAGATGATGAATTGTCATGCAGCATTCATCTCACACAGCTGGAGTCTATTAAGCCAGAACTAAAAAGGTTTAAATGTCCCGTAAGTGGTAAGTAGTACAAATTCTGAAAACTTGCCTAAGACAGTAAAGGCAATGTCTTACCGTACTATTTGTTAATATGTCTTAACTGTAGTGTAAATTCTCCACCACAAAGCCAGTAGAACACTTAAAGGTCAAATTAATTAAATACTCTAGAGGAAGTCCTAACAGGTTGTTGTTTGTAATGTTCATCTAGCATAATATTTTAATATAAAACTCTATTTTTCCTAGACAAGTCTATTGTTATACAAGTACTGTGAAAAATATTCACAATATATGACATTTCTTCTCTTCTTTCATGTAGTATCATATGATAATTCAGTTTGGAACGGACCTCAGAAGGTCTCTAGTCCACCAAAGCAGGGCAAGCTCTAGAGTCAGATCAAGTTGCTCAGGGCTTTGTCCAGCTGAGTCTTGAAAACCTCAGGGGATGGAGAATACATAATCTTTCAAGGGCTAGAATGTTCCAGTGCTCCATTATGTTCACAGTGAAATATTTTTCTCCTTATATCCAGGCAAATAATCTCTGTTTTAATGCATGATTTATCTACCTATAGTCACCAGGAATCTACCCTGACAGCAGTGACCTTTCAAAGACAGAGAAAAACCCTTTAAATTATAGCAGCCAGCTCCCTCTGCACCTTCAGATTCATCTTATTTTGCATACATACACATGTGTTCTACTCTCAAGCAAATTCATTCAGCTACTTGGTTGTAGTTGTTCACCCCTATGCTTTCTCAACATTTCAGTCAAGAAGTGAAGATCATTTGCTGAAGTCTCTAACTGAGGATTACTTTTAGAATTACAGAATTATAGAATAGTTAGGGTTGGAATGGACATTTAAAGGTCATCTAGTCCAACCCCCGGAAAGGAGCAAGGACATTTCCAACTAGATCAGGTTGCTCAGGGCCCTATCATATCATTTTAATATCATTTTATCTAGTTGTGGCCCTTTGAACTATATCTGGGGATCATTTACTGAGGAAAACTTAGTAGAAACTGAAGGTATTAACTGGCACAAAACAGCAACCACTAAAATTATTTCTCTTCTTTGATACGCACAGCTCACAGGAAAAAGCACACTCCCACAACACTGAAATCAGTGAAGTTCTGCAGATGATTTCAAAGACGGTTGAATCTTACATAGCCAGATACATCTATGCTTTTATACAGCTTTATGAATTCATCTTAATTCATTTCAGTTTCTGTTTTAATAGAATGTCATTTACTTCCTATTTTCATTCAAAGTAAACACTATTATTAACAAAGGGAATGAGGAGAGGCTATTAGAATAGACACCTTTGTGAAGAAGAGAGGTAAAATCATTTCACTGTGGTATTAGATATGCCAAATACTCATGAACCTTTCTAATAAAACTACACAGATTATATCCTAAATGATTTTTTAATCCAAAAATAGCCTTAAAAATATCTTAGGTCTTGTACCCCATATATAAGGTTGCCCAGAAAGGTGGTGGAGGCCCCATCCCTGGAAACGTTCAAGGCCAGGCTGGATGAGGCTCTAAGCAACCTGATCTAGTTGGGGATGTCCCTGCTCCTTGCAGGGGGGTTGGACTAGATGACCTTTGAAGGTCCCTTCCAACCCTAACCATTCTATGATTCTATGATTCTATGATATATTTCCCATCCACCTACAGTGGTAAACATAGTTTGGACAATGAAGGAGAATAGTTAACAATATCATATTAAAACATCACAGTTATTATGTTCAAGTATTCTAAATCATACTTATACAAATTTAAGCTTTGGTAGTGCTGAAAATACATGAAACTCAGAGTTTCTAATTCACAGGATTATTAACATGCTTTTCAAAAATCATAAAAAATATTCTGATTTTAAAAACTCAGCTCTCTGTTATTTCTATTGTAAACCATGTTTCCTCTCCTTGATAAAGAAATTTATCAGTTCCTTATGAATCCTAATTAACCTAGTATATATATACATCTGTCTGAATTTTTTCTGAATCTGACAGTGAGTGATATTTCCCTTGAATATAGGCAACTGAGTGAGAAGGGATACAAGCTAATATTTGCTGGGATTTCTTTTTTTTTCTTTTTTTTCTTTTTTTTTTTTTTGTGAAGGTCTAGTCTTTTCATCTATTCCAAACCACACTTTAAGAAGTCAACAATTCCTAAGAGCTCATGCAAATAAAAAGCCTATGACTGGTTAATGAAGTTAGTGAGAAAACTGTAAGACTCAGTCACACTTTTCTCCTACCTTTCTGTTTTCCCATTTTTAAATGGAGGCACAATCTGTTCCTGAAGAGGCAAAAACTTTATTAACAAAACAATTGTCTACATGACATGATGAAAGACTATATAACATGTCATTATATTAATAACATAGAGTTCATAAACCTGTTCTGGATGTCTTAAACATCTATTAATACAGAAAAGAACGTAAAGAAAATAATGCTTTCCATGTTCTCAGTGGGTCAGTATAAGAGGTTTTTATTGGTGTGTAGTAAAGATTTGAGTCCATTTACTTTAAGCCTTAAATAAGAAATTATATTATGATAAAAGAGCTAGTAGTGTACAGGCCATCTTGGACTAGAAAAAAAATGTTGTGCTTTCAATGTTTTCAGGTTCAGTGGTTCGCAAATACAGGTATTCCAAACACACTTGTAAGCTTAACTGTGTGGACAGCTCATGTCTCTTCTGCATGTGACACTTCTTTTTGCTCTGTATAAACAAGCCTTGTATTCTAGTGGCTTGAATAATTCCCTGATTGTTGAAAACTCCTGAAAAACAATTTTACCATATGTTTTGGAGTTTCCGTATGAGAAATACACTCTGTTGTGGCTAAAATACATATACATATGCATAAATGATATATCTTTTTTATTTTATATTTCAAAACAGGAATGGGAAAAAATCTGTGAGGAATTCCATCCCATATGTTGCTAACTTCAGGTATAAATTGACATAGAATTAATTCCACACCTTATAAGTACCTGAAACACATATTTTAGGATAAAAATGTTACATTGGCACCTTTATAAAACCACAAGCACACATGTGTATATTAAGTATATATAATGTATTTATAACATATTTATATGTATGCACATATACATGCATTTTGCCTTTTTCTCCCATTTACTTCCTTTTAACTCTCTAGGAAGATGAAGAAACACACATGTTCTCTTTAATTGCTGTATAACTGAACATTATCAATTACTATTTATTTACTCAGTATATAGTCTGATTTCAGTAACTAACCAAGGGGTCTGACTCCAACTAAGCTCTCCACAGCCTATGATGGGCAAAAGCCAAATTCAACTGCAGTTTCTCTATGGAGGCAAAGCAAAGAAGGAAACAAACTTCTAAGTTGTTTCTGCCTAATTTGGCTAATGTCTTCTTATGGTGTATATCAGATCTGTATGGGGAGAACAAAATAAAACCATTCCTCAGGCAACTGGGATGGGTTGTTGTTACTCTGACTGATCAATCCATCTCGCTGAGGGGAGCAGGGGAAATGGGATTATAATCAAATAACCTTGTTCCTTATAAATAAAAGTGTTAATTTGCATTTTAATTGCAGGACTTCTGCACTGTGATTAGTATGTTATATTGTTCTCAGCAGCACAGCAATGTTTTATTTTGAAGTGCCAAATAAGTTAACGTTACATTTAATGAGTTACTCTTCTCATTATGGTCATTAGTATATGAAAAAAAATGAACAAAAGATATGGATAGCTTAGGGGAAAGCACATTCTCCCCTTTTGTGGAACAGCAAGCTTCTCATACCTTTCAGATACATACTGTATGAACTGAGCAACTATTCCAGCCTTTAGGTCAAACTCAGTGTCTTCCTTCTCTACCTGACAGTCCTATGCTTTTCCAGAGAGGATCTAATCTATCTCTCAAAGATCTCCTCTCAGAAGTCTGACTCCTATCAAACACATTCAAAGGAGACTCAATTCAATGTGCCCATCCTTTAAGTCATACATCTAGATATGGTCTTCCAGGTTAGGATCTCCACCGACAAATTATTCCAAACAGCGCTTCTTAGCACAAATCAACAACAAAGTGTGGATTGGGTTTTTTTTTTTTATTCTTTTTTTTTTAACAGCTTCTGAGATCAAGGAACAGAAATACAAGTAGTATAGTCAAAAAGGACAGAATGTCTTCTCACAACAGCCAAGCTTATGTTGTCGAAAAGGGATTGGGGTCATTTACAGTAAAATATCTAATTATCTACAAGTTAAGACCTAAAGTTATTCTCAAAGAAAATGTTTCTATATCCGTTTGCCTCAGTAGGCTTTGATGTATAAGTAGGGTTACTGTCTCAATTCATTGAGATCTATCTCAGTCTTAGCCTGAGAGTTGGCACATATTTCAAGTACTGTAGCAGCACTCTCTTCCCATAAACATTCTAGATTACAGCCAAATTAATCTATACAACTCATGAAAAGATAAACCTTGTCCTACTGCAATTGCAATGAACTTCACTGCAATGACCCTATACTAATAACTATGGAATATATTTGTGAAAGAGAAGTAATTGGAATGCACAGGGGCTCTTAGACCACAGAATGGTTCAGTAACCTTGGCATTAATTTATAAATTATTTTTGCTTTCAAATTTTTGCTTTCAAAATACCATGCACAGAACAGAGACTATTCAAATAGCATAGGGAATACAACTGCCTTCACCACCACTCTTTATTTAAAAAGACCTGACCTTGCTGTGTGGAGGACCTTCCATTAATGTTAGTAAAGATCTATCTGAGAAAGGATAACAAGGATAAACTCTATTATATAATTGTGAGCCAAGAGATGTATTAATTTATTTTCTCAGAAAATAAATTTCTATTAGACTATAGCAACCTTTTCATTCGATGCCTTTAGACTGTGCAATAAGAAACTAATTTCTTATTAGAATGCTAAAAGAAAAGATATCTCACAGTTACTTACATGTTACAGCCAAAGATTAAAAAAAAAAAAAGAAACTTACATGGAAAAGCATTGATTCTAACAAATAAGAGTTTGGAAAACATATCAAGGACATAGTCAACCTGTGTGAGATCAATTTCAGATGCAGCATGTCTGGAAACTTTGTTTACATAACAAAAAGTCTCAGCCTATTAGTAGAAAAAAACACAGAAGAACATGATTTAAGAAGTACAAGTAGAATGGAAATACAGACTGGAAAGAACCTCTGCAGGTCATCTGGCTAACCTTGTTTGAAACACAGTTAAAGTCAGTGTTAGATCAGGTTACTCAAGGCCTTGTCCAGCCAAGATTTATATTTCAAGATTTCCATAGATCCCTTCTAGACTAGGACTTCCCTGGACTTTTCTGTTTTTCTATGAAAAAAAAAAAAGTAATATTCTGTATCTTTTGTCACTGCATTTCCCATCCTACTGAGCTTTGATCTGGTTACTTTAGTTTTTCTTTTCTGCAAATGTTCTTACAGTTCCTCTTCTTGCAGTCTCTCACATTCAATGCCAAACTAATTCCATTCCTGTATACCTGAGTAAAGTCTCAGTGTTCTGTTCAGGTGACACATCCCAGATTCCACCTTCTCTGTACTCCTTTTTCATATCTGAGTTTAGTTGGGAGTTCCCCAACCAGAAGAAACAAGTTTCCATCCTCTACCAGCTCACACATAGATGTCAGCCATGTCTCTGTCCACACAATGTTCTGGAAGTTTATCAACTGTAAATGAAGGTAAACACTCTAACTGTAACCAAAGAGGATATTTAAAGAAACTAAGACATTTAATTTACATGTGTAATTTGAAGCTGTGTTCTGGTTTTGTTAGTTAGGGGGGGGCCTAAGGTGGTAGCTTCTGTAGGAAACTGCTAGAAGTTGCTCCCCTTTGTTCAGTGGACTCAGCCAGGCCTAGGGCGGACCCGCTGCTGGCCAAGGCCAAGCCAATTGGTAGCAGAATGTCCTGTGATAACTCCTCTGCGATAACGTATTTAAGTAGGGGAAAACAGAAAAAGAGAAGGGGGAGAGATGTGAAGCATCTGAGCGGGGGGCAGAGAGGGGGAGGCGCGAGCCTCATGGGCCTTGCAGGCCTCACCCTCTGGCCTCCCGCCAGGCAGCTGAATGGGCCCAACTCGGCCCGGCCTGGCTGCAAGAAGTGGAGAGGAGATGAGAAGTTGAAGTGAATAAGATGTAAAAAGGATCCTGAGAGGCGTCTGTCAGCCTGTTGTGAGGAACGGCTGCAGACGCCAAGGTCAGTTCAGAAGGAGGGGGAGGAGTAATGCAGCTCCTGGCCAAGATTTCTCTGCAGCTCGTGGTGAAGACCATGGTGGAGCAGGTTGTCCCCCTGCAGTCCATGGAGGTCCATGGAGGGGCAGAAATCCACCTGCAGCCCATGGAGGACCCCACGCCGGAGCAGGTGGATGCCTGAAGGAGGCTGTGGCCTGTGGAGGACCCTCTGGGACAGCTGTTCTAGAGGGACTGCACCCCGTGGAAGAGATGACCCACACCGGAGCAGTTTCACGAAGGACTGTGGCCTGTGGGAGGGACCCCACGATGGAGCAGGGGAGGAATGCGAGGAGTTCTTCCCCCGACGATGACACAGCAGCGTAAAACAATGCGTGATGAACTGATCGTGACCCCCATTCCCTTTCCCCCTCCCCCTGTGCCACTCGGGAGGGGAGGTAGCAGAGATAATGTTAAGCCCGGGAAGAGGGAGGGGTGGGGGGAGGTTATCTTGTTCTCTGTCTCATTCTCCTGCTAATTTTAGAAATAAATGAATAGTTTTCCCCAAGTCGAGTCTGTTTTGCCCGTGACGGTAACTTTAAGGATTTCTCCTTGTCCTTATCTCAAACCTTGAGCCGTTTTTCCTATATCATCTCCTCCTATTCTCTCGGAGGGTGGGGGGAGTGAGAGAGAGACTGTGTAGTCTGGTCCTGATCGGGGCTGAACTACGACAAGCTGTAAGCCACTAAAACCGAACAACAACAACAACAACAACAAAAACAAAACCAAAATAATCAGATCCACAAAAAGCAAAATAATTTGAGAAGGAAGATTGGACCATATAGAATATATGTCACAGGATGCTATTCTGTAATACCACATGAATACTAGGTGGGGGATTACTTAAAAGGCGAAATCAGTGGATTTTGTTAGTGAAATCACGAGACTTGTATACCTGTAATAGATAGTAGTGGAAACTTCTGATTAAACAGGAATGATGGTCATATATGAATATAGGAACACTAGTTGAAATGTATGTAGATAAATATATGATATATAATGAACACTGTGAAAAGCTTCATGTAAGTTCCCATCCCTAAAAGCGATTCTCTCCTGCCTGGGACTTAGGACAAAAGAAATACAGTCCTTTACAGGAAAGGAAGAAGGGATTGAGAATAAAAAAAAAAAAAAAAATTGCTTTATCATACTGTTTAGCTTGACAAATTCAAATGTACCAATTTGAGTTACAAACTGGTTATTTTTTGTTAGAATTACAACAGTGCTCTTATTCATTGAAGCACAAATGTCTCCTCACAAAGAAACTCATAACATAGAGCCTGGTGAGCAGAAAGTCAAATGACAGTCTTCTGATATAGTTGACTGGAGAATGATCTACATAAATGAATGCATAATGAAAGACTGTAACACTGATATAACACTCCAATTTTATTTTTAATTTCCTCTTATTTCTTTTTTTTTCAGGAAAGAAGGAGCTTACTAGCAGGAGAGCTATGAATGCTTTCAAAATTATAGTCGGCAATAAAGTGGTCATAGTTATGATTCAGTGTTAACATACCACAGGTTAAAAAAGCTCCATCCTTCTTCAAGTGCAATACTTTTTTAAAATCAATTAACTCTGGATTCAGTCATGAGATTTCATTCACAAAATAATGTAAAAGCATTTTCTGCATCTGTCGTAGTTTAGCCCCTATCAGGACCAGACTACGCAGTCTCTCTCACTCCCCTCACCCTCCTAGAGAATAGGGGGAGATAATATAAGGAAAAAGGCTTGAGGTTTGAGATAAGGGCAGGGAGAAATCCTTAAAGTCACCGTTACAGGCAAAACAGACTCGACTTATGGAAAATTATTCATTTATTAGTAAAATCAAAACAGGATAATGAGAAAGAGAACAAGATAACCTCCCCCCACCCCTCCCTCTTCCCAGGCTTAACATTATCTTGACCACCTTCCCCACCCCCAGCGGTACAGGAGGGAAGATGGAATGGGGGTTATGGTCAGCTCATCACACATTGTTTTACGCAGCTTCTTTGTCATCAGGAGAAGAACTCCTCCCATTCCTCCCCTTCTCCATAATGGAATCCCACCCATGGGCTACAGTGTTTCATGAAACCGCTCTGACATGGGTCATTTCTTCCACAGGATGCAGTTCTTCCAGAACGGCTGCCGCAGTGCAGGCCCTCCATAGGCCACAGGCTCCTTCAGGCATCTGCCTGCCCCAATATCGGGTCCTCCACAGGCTGCAGGTGGATCTCTGCTCCTCTGTGGACTTCCATGGGCTGCAGGGGGACAGCCTCCTTCACTATGGGCTGCACCATAGGCTGCAGGGGAATCTTGGCCAGGAGCCTCATTACTGCTCCCCCTCCTTCTTCATTGGCTTTGGTGTCTGCAGCTGTTCCTCTCGCAAAAAAATTCTTCAGAATCAGACTCAGGCAGATGCCTCTCAGGTTCTCTTCACATCTCCTCTTCTCTCCACTTCTTGCAGCCGGGCTGGCCTGAGTCAGGCCCAGTCAGCTGCCCGGCAGGAGCACAGAGGGTGAGGACCACAAGGCCCAAAAGGCTTGCGCCTCCCACTCTCTGCCCCTGCCCAGCTCCTTCACATCTTCTCTCTTTTCTATTTTTTTCCTGTTTTTCCCCTTCTTAAATATGTTATCGCAGAGGAGTTATCACGGAACATTCTGCTACCAATTCGCTCGGCCTTGGCCAGCAACAGGTCCCCCCTAGGCCCGGCCGAGTCCACCGAACAAAGGGGAGCAATTTCTAGCAGTTTCTTACAGAAGCTACCACTGTAGCCCTCCTCACTAAATAAAACCAGAACAGTGTCTTATAATGTTGTATATGGAAAGATAAAAAGAACAACACTGACAATATTTAGGAAAAAGATTCTATTAATACGAATAGAGTTAATGAGTTTCTGTTGTTGTTTTGATAAGGTGTCTTGGTTTTGTTTAGTGAGGGGGGTGCTATGGTGGCAGCTGATGTTCCCTGATAATGCCTCTGTGATAACGTATTTAAGAAAAAATAGGAAAAAAAAAAAGAAGAAGAAGATGTGAAGAACCTGAAGTGGGGGCAGAGAGGGGAAGGCACACACTTTGTGGGCCTTGCGGCCCTCTCCCCCTGGCCTCCAACCTGGCATCCATCTGAGCCCGACTCGGCCCAGCCCGGCTGCAAGAAGTGGAGAGGAGATGTGGAGAGAACCTGAGAGGCATCTGCCTGCCTGTTGTGAAGAATTTTTTTGTGAGAGGAACGATGGCAGATGCCAAGGCCAGTGAAGAAGGAGGGGGAGCAGTAATGCAGCTCCTGGCCAAGATTCCCCTGCAGCCTGTGGTGCAGCCTATACTTCACTCCTTGAAGTACAACAACAAATGAAGAAAAAAGAAGGAATTTATTTCCAAACCATGGTAACTCTTTCTACATCACTTCAAACTAAAGAAAAATATTATTCTTTCTTTTTTTGTTCCTGAATGTCACTTGTAATTTTGATATTTTTCACTAAGTTTTTAAAAAATCATTGCTATTTTTTTTCCTTATAGAACTTTGAAACATGTTTTCGTACAAGCTTACATTTTTGCATCTTTAACTGTCGTGGTTTTGTTTAGTGAGGGGGAGCTTAAGGTGGTAGCTTCTGTAGGAAACTGCTAGAAGTCACTCCCCTTTGTTCAGTGGACTTGGCCGGGCCTAGGGCGAACCTGCTGCTGGCCAAGGCCAAGCCAATTGGTAGCAGAATGTTCTGTGATAACTCCTCTGCAATAATGTATTTAAGAAGGGGAAAACAGGAAAAAAAAAAAGAGAGAAGAGAAGATGTGAAGCAGCTGAGCAGGGGCAGAGGCACAGAGGGGGAGGCGCAGGCCTCATGGGCCTTGCAGGCCTCACCCTCTGGCCTCCTGCCAGGCGGCCAACTGGGCCCGACTCGGTCCGGCCTGGCTGCAAGAAGTGGAGAGGAGATGAGAAGTGAATAAGATGTAAAAAGGATCCTGAGAGACATCTGCCAGCCTGTTGTGAGGAACGGCTGCAGCCAAGGACAGTTCAGAAGGAGGGGGAGGAGTAATGAGGCTCCTGGCCAAGATTCCCCTGCAGCCTGTGGTGACGACCATGGTGGAGCAGGTTGTCCCCCTGCAGCCCATGGAGGCCCACGGAGGAGCAGAGAGCCACTTGGAGCCTGTGAAGGACCCCACACCGGGGTGGCTGTGGCTGTGGTGGCCTGTGGAGGGCCTGCTGGGACTGCCATTCTGGAGAGACTGCACCCTGTGGAAGAGATGACCCACACCGGAGCAGTTTCAGGAAGGACTGTGGCGTAGGGGTGGGACCCCACAACGGAGCAGGGGAGGAATGTAAGGAGTTCTTCCCCAACCATGAAGCAGCGGCGTGAAACAACGTATGATGAACTGACTGCAACCCCCATTCCCTCTTCCCCCCTGTGCCGCTCAGGGGGGGAAGGTAGTAGAGATAATGTTAAGTTTGGGAAGAGGGAGGGGTTGGGGGAGGTTATCTTGTTCTCTGTCTCATTATCCTGCTGTTTGTAGTAATAAATGAATAGTTTTCCCCAGGTCGAGTCTGTTTTGCCCGTGACAGTAACTTTAAGGATTTTCTCCCCATCCTTATCTCAAACCTCAAGCCGTTTTTCCTTATATTATCTCCCTCTGTTCTCTCGGAGGGTGGGGGGAGTGAGAGAGAGACTGCGTAGTCTGGTCCTGATCGGGGCTGAACTACGACATTAACTTATTTCCTATTCTTTTTATTTTTATTCTACTGATACACAAATACAACCTTCTATGGAGATGAGGAGGTGTTTCATCAGCTTGATCAGAGCTCAATCTGATTGTGCATCTTCATTCTTAACACAAACTACACAAGACAACACAAACTACACATTCTTAACACAAATAAAAACAACTACACAAGACAGGATGAAGAGCAGGTACAAAGCAATTCTGTAATGAATTGCATGCTAGATGTCAAGATGAATGTATATCTAGAAATGTCAAAGAAAATATAAAATCCAAAATAAAAAATATAAACACTATGTTATCATGTATAAATTGATTGAAACGTGTATAAATGGAAGTCAGCCTTGCAAGCTATTTTGAATAATTCTTTCATCTTGATGGTTAGGTTTCTGATGTAGGGTCATTTCTGGTACCATAAAAAGGAACAAGTCAGAAAAAGGTAACAGAAGGCTGATAATCACACCATAAAACAAAACAGTAAAACACATGGGCTTTTCTAGTTTGAAGCAATACCTGTCTTCACAGGTGTAACAGGCTGCTTTGAACAGAAAGGGAATAGTCTCTTTTCTGTGTAACAAGATGATCAGGACAAGAAGTAGCTGGTTTAACTAGTAGCAAGAAAGATTCAAGTTAGACACTAGAAAAGATAGAAAAATTGAAATTAAAAAAAAAAACCAACCCAGGACTTCATTAGAGTGGATTGCCTGAAAAAAAACCAAACATATTATCTGCTCAAGATCTTGAAGGGCAGGTCAGCCATCAGTGATAAAAAAAAAAGCTTCTACAGCTTTATCATCAGGAATGACTGTTCCAATTCTCTTTCAGCCATACGTGTCAGGCCCTGAGGGTGTTCTAACTCTGGGGCTGGAATAGATCTCAACCATGCCATCACCATGACTTTCCTGGGTAGTTATAGGGCTCTGGACTGGCACTGATCATCATCCTCTTTCCAGCCTTTCTTCCCCATTGAGTGTTGCAGGATAGAGCTCTGCTCAAGAGAGGGTATGGCCTTGCTGGTCCCATCGCCACCCTCTGCTCCTAGATCCCTCCTGCGGGACGGCCAGCCCTCACAGTGCCCTGGCTCAGTAGTTAAATGACACCACCAGAAAAAATTCCTATGAATTTGAAAATGCCTTATCATCAAAACCAGTATTTTTTTATATTACTGATTATAAAGGAGGACTTGGCATCTCCTAGGTAGATGAAGATCTCTCGGGTGTCAAACAGCTGTCAGTTTTTTTAGTTTCTAAAGACCACAGGCTGAAGATTAAATGATCTGGAGGCTTACTTTGACTATCATCAGAAAAAGCTAACAACATAACTGCCAGAAAGCTGTCACTTGTAATTATTCTACTTTGTGAAGAATAAGAAACCAGTACAATATTTTCACAAAGATCTTTTAAAGATGTTTATTCTAATATACCATCCATTAACAATGTACGTAAATGAACATGTATAAAATATATAAAATACATTGCCCTTCACTGCTTGCTATTCAGATGAGAATGCCTGTTATTTAGTGTTCAGAGATCCCACCTGACAAAGTCTTATACTCATGAATAATCTTACATATGCACGCAGCCAAACAGGCTTTTATTCCCATATCAGCTATTTGAAAAGAAAACAAACTGCTGGCTAGGGCCCTCTTCACATGTCATATAATTTGTGACGTATAGATAGCCTGTAGTTTTATATTTGTTCAAAATCTTTACATGACTATGAATCAATTCCTTCACAAATAGTGTACTGCATATGATATTTCACATAGCCTATAAATAAGTTAAATATAAATACAAGGTAAATAAGGTAAATGTAAAGTAAATTGATATCATTGATCTGGTCTTTAGCTCTAAATCGTTCCAGTTTGCTGGATGCTGGATGCAAAGTAAATTGAAAATCTAAGCTGGAGTGAATAAGCATGACTGCACTATGATTGTCTTAAGCTGTAAGGCAGCTATGATAAATGTCTTGAGTTTCCACTCTCAGTTTATTTATTTGCCTGACCATCAAAGATTAAATTTAAGAGGATTTTTTCAACTTCAAATTCCTTCCTGTGGAGATTATTCCAGGTCATTAAAAAGAGTATCATGTTCTACCTGCAAGCATTGTCACTTGGTAGTGATAAGCATAACCCATCTCTTGATAAGATTATAGAATCATTTCCTAAGGGAAGGAATGGAAGACCAGGTTCTTGACATGCTTAGGACTAAAATATGCTGAACCAAATTCTGAAAAATATACTCACTGTTAAGTATAAACCTTGATTGACAAGAAAATAAGATACTTGGCATAAATTTATCACTAAAGTATCAAATTACCAATTTAATTGTAGTAACTCCTTCTAATTGTATTTTAATTTTGTTTTTGTTTATAGCACAAAATATCCCAGAAGTATTACCTGAGCATGCTCTTCTATATTTACAGTACTTAATTTGTGAAGAAATAAGACATTTAATTAAAAAAAAAACTAGTGAGAAAATTTACATTTCTTCTGCATTACTGCTATATATTTTCTGAAATTAAATGGGAAACAACACTTCACATAGATGAGAACACATAAATTACCTCTACTGCAGGCTTTGAAATATTTATTTTCTACTCAGATCAATCATAAGATGTACTGTGCTGAAAAGCATTACCTCTGGCCTAGAATCACCAAAAAATGTGAAGAAAAGCAAGCTAATGCATGTTAAATGAGTAAGAATTTCTAAAGGGTAATCTGTTCCACAGTAGCTATTTGGATAATTACTCTTATTCTTTTATGAATATGAGAATAGTCTCTCTCTCTTTCTTTGATTATTTCAAAATAATTTGATTTATAGACTGCTGTTACTGGCAGTTGGATAGTGCTTCTTCTAAATTATATTTTACTACATTGACTGCTGAACCATAGTGGGGGTTTCTTTTACTATTTAGGTCTTCTGTACTAGCTTGGTATTTTATCTTCATTTTGTATGACTGAGATGAGATACAGAAAGTAACATACATTGCATAACTCAATAGAGACATGTGCTTTCTTACCTGACATAATTTGAATTCTTCACTGTAAACATAGCCAATAAATTTATAATTAAAGCACTGCTCTGCCTCTTTGTATTGTTCCCAGAGGGAATATATATATAGCCTTGTGCCTTTAGCAGTAGATTGTGCCCTGTATTTTTACCATACTCATTTGATGTCTTTCAGGTGAGAGATTTTTAAACAGCTGTAGTCCCAAACAGTAATGACTTCTGAGGAAAAGACTCTTATAAAATTGAAATGTTATTGATATTTTTTCTAATATGTACTTCATACACTTGTGAAGTCATATCTATTCATCTCTTAAAAAAAACAAAACAAAACAAAACATAACATTGTTTCAGAGGGAAATATCAAGTAGAGGATAGGTTTCTATCTTCAGTGTTACCATTGAGTGATCACATACATTTGACCTTCACCCAATTCTGTATAAAGTTTCAGATCTACTGTTTCAGCATGTTTTTACTGACAGACCTTTTGTTCCAGTTCATGGTATAATCTATCTGTAACTGCTAATAACAAGTGTAACACAAACAGTTATTATTTAATTGTTATTTATTCCTTTATTCTCTGTGATCTATGCAATTTTCTCAGTTTCAGTTAATTCATAAGCAATCTTGAATAGTGTCAGCAAAGTTCTGTGACTTGACTTTTTTTTAGGTTTTATTTGTAGGTACAGGTCTTTTCTTGAAGCAACAGTTTGCCTGTTTTTAAAAGTGCAGAAGTTTTGCAGCTATCTTAAAAATAAGAAAATTTGGGTTTTTTCCTCTTGTTTATACATTTGGCTTTGTGCTTTTCCTTTGAGAAAAACATAATAGTTTGGGATGACAATATGTGTTACAGTTGGAAAACATTGTTAGTCTTTGCAAGATTTCAGTTTTGAAATCCAAATACTTGTATTGTAAAATTATATGTTATACTGAACTAATTTTTATCTTGGGAGAAAAAGTCAGAATTTTAATAGTTGTTTCTTACTTCAGTCTTCCATGATTTCTGTAATTTAATGATGTTACAATCTCTATAACTTCACCTTAAAAGGAGGCTGTGAAGAGTGGAAGTATTATTTACTTCAGACAAGCAACATAAGCAGTTAAGGATTTTAAAATATATAATTGGGTATATAAGATGGCATAGCTCGAAATACAAATGTGCATAAAGAAGTGAAAGGAAAATACGCTTAAATGCAATCAACTGGAAGTGGTCCAATCCATGGAAAGTTTTCCTTTAAAATGATTTTGTTTTCTTTTCTTATTCATATTTTTTTCTTTATTTCATTTATGCAGAAATAAAAATTGACTAAGATTGATTCAAATTGTGACTGTCCTTCAATCATCAGGTAAACAAAAATTTAAAATAAATGCATGACCTCAAGGAATAAAAAGTGAGAACCAAGGGTAGTTTTAATAGTAGCTTTCTTGCAAAGTTGTCATTGATTGATTGTCTTCCTGTATATCTCCTGGCAAAAATCAATGCTTTCCTGTAAGCAAAGCAGTCTTTGGAGAAAGAGAACACATTTTGAATATTTTAAGAGTCCAGCTAGCTGATGGGCACCAGCACAAATGACAATTTATTGCTAAATTCCCGATCTATAAGATAAAGTTTTGTGGTTGTGAAACTAAATATTGTTTTAAATTACTATTGTTATTACATGTATATAGAGTAGTATATGTGCATGTGCTTATATGAAGTAATTTTTCATTGTTTTGAAAACAATTAGTCTGTGATTGGTCCATGAAGTTACTTTACTCTCTTGTGAATATTCATATATATGCCAAAATATGGTTCAGTCATTTTTATGTCAGATTTTCAGAGAGAAAGCAGTAGTTAAAATCCACAGATTGATAGAGTAGCCTGACTAATCACTGCATGCTATTAAAATTAAGAACAATGGAAGTTAGGCAAATAAATAATTTTAACTTCCTCTTTGGTTATTAAAAACCTATTAGGTGACTGTTTTATTACTGGAAAAATATTCATCCTAGGATTAATACATATTGGAGAGACAACTTAAACTAAAAATAAAGTAGGATATTACAAATATTTTTTTATATTAAAGGTAGAAGATTTGAACAATGCAGTTATGGCAAAGCACTGTTACAGAAACAGAAACAAAGAGTAAAGCTGGAATAAAATTTAATCTAATACTGACTTAAAATAATTTAAAAAATGAAGTTGTATGTTCTCATTTTTAGTAGTAAGAAAGAGGCAGACACTCTAGAACACAAAACTGAACATCAGTTTTCCAGCATGCAACGCTGCTGAAGGACTGAAAATTCAAACAGAATGTATATGATGTATACTAGAGAAAACTCATCAACCGGTTCCATTTCAGTATAGGTTTACTACCTTTTTAATAAATAACGATACTCAGCAGAAAGGATTAAAAATTGTTCTATTCAGCTCTATAGACAAGTGAGAAAATATTAACTTATTTTTATTTAATATTATCTAGTTAATCTCTTCCTGCTTTACACACTGGAATTCCCTGGCTTCTAGGATTGAATTTAGATCTATTTGTCCAGTTGCCCACATACAGATTCCTAAAACCATTTGAGATGCTGTAGTGAAGCACCTATGCAGAGATGGAGACTATGACCCAGGACACGCACCATGCCCAAGCCCTTTTGGAGAGGTAGATGGAATACAATAAGGGATCATAGATGGCACTGTCTGCATAAGGGAAGTGAGACTGAGTCCATTCTGTCCAGGATAGGCCTGTGTTTTAGCCATAAGAGAAAAACAGTTGGAAACTGCGTAGTAGTTGAGAAAAAAAAAAAAGTCTGCCAGATTTTGATGTCAAATATGCAGTTGGATTTTCATTTTGCCTGTCTAACATCAACTGCAAGTTAGTGGCAGTCTCACAGATAAAAATTCCTATATTTTGAGTGTCTGCATGTAAGATAGACATCCATTTCAGTAATTGGAAATCTATATAGCTCACACTCTAAAAGCTACTTAAGTACAATTAACTGAATTTTTCTCCTAGTATTCATCAGACAGGATTAATTTGCCCATAGTTAGGTATCTAGTACTCTTTTCCGGATCCTGTATTCTAATCTGGACTAAAGTTTTGATTCCAGAATGATATCTCTCATGGGTCCTGTCTTTTAGCTGCCTCTTTCTTAAAATTTCTGACACAAATTAAGGGCATCTTAAATGTTATTACAATTCACCTTTTAAGGGCTTGAATTGATACACAGGTATCTAGTTTGGGCTACATACTTATGGAAATAATAACAAGATTTTGGTATCTCATAAAAATAATTGTAAAAATAATTTTTATTTATACAAGCATAAATTGTTTCACAGGATTCACAGCTATTCTGGAGTCTATAGGCACACACAAGGACGCCTGTAGAGGGTTATTTTTTTCCCATTCCAAGACTGTTGTTTGAGATAGGTGGAAAGATTCAGTGTCTGGAGATGCTTTGATCCATCTATTGGGTTTTGTGGGTCAATAAAAGGCAGTCCAGTATTTAAAATTATGAGAGAGGAATCCTCTCACAAAGGTATTCAGAATTTTCCCCACAGAATACTTTTTTTCCCTCAGAAATTATAAACTCATGAAACACGGGTAATTAAAAAATCACTGCATTTCTGTAAGAGTTTGAAAATATTTTATTGAATTCTATTTGTTAGTTTAAGATGTATTATGTAATAGTTAAAACATTTCAGACTGAAAGAAAGAAAGCACTTTGGAGTTGAGGGAATATGACAAGAAAGGGCATGGAGAATTGTCATAAGTTATTATAGGCAATCACAGTCTTTTGAGAAAAGGATTAGATTTCATCTTAAAACTATTTAGCAGTCCCTCATCCTCTTTCATATAGGAAAGCTGTTCCACTACTCTGACAGCTGGAAAATACCAGTTTCTTTCTCAACTATACTCATGATCAGTTTATGGCAATTTATACTTCTACTGACAATGCCTTTTAGTTTAATTCTTCTTCCTTTCTTTCTCATGTCAGTTTGGCATTGAAAATATTTCCATGTTGCATCCTAGCATTCTTTTTTTTTCATATTGATATCTCGTATTAAGACAAAAATAATCAACATACTTAGGATTTTATCTTTCTTTTTTGAATACTATTGATGTTTTCCTATTTTATAGCAAAATTTCTTCTTTTTAACATTTACATAGAATGAGAGAGTCATCGAATCATAGAATGATTTGGGTTGCAAGTGACCTTAAAGATTATCTAGCTCAAATTCCTCTGCTACGGGCAGGGACACCTCCCACTAGATCAGGTTGCCCAAAACCCCATCCAAGCTGGCCTTGAACACTTATAGGGATGGGACATCCACAATCTGTTCCAGTGCCTTACCACCTTCATAGTGAAGACCTTGTACTTTTTCTTACTCCATGTAATAATTCTATTACAAGCATTCTTAGTGTCATAATTTTTTAATGTGATATTTAGATCTTTTGAAATAACAATACCTGTTAGTTTAGTCTTATATCCATCAATTAATCAGCAATGGTTAATTAAGAAATGTATCTTTGTGGAACATGACATATTTTTTCTTCTCTTCCCTCCTCCTCTCAGCAAAATTTGCAATTGTTTACCCATATACTAACTGAAACAACGGTATTTTTCTATCCTTGCCCTTCCACTCTTCGTATATCATATGGGATGATAATTCTGATCTAGGTAAATTCTAATCATGTTGCTGATGCAGAAACCAGTGTATCCTCTT
Source organism: Chlamydotis macqueenii (assembly GCF_036417535.1). Lineage (NCBI taxonomy): Eukaryota > Metazoa > Chordata > Aves > Otidiformes > Otididae > Chlamydotis > Chlamydotis macqueenii. The sequence goes on along the minus strand of NC_141556.1, from coordinate 140,194,236 downwards.
GTCACTGAAAGTTAATATTTCTGACTTACATCATAAATCAGACGGCAATTGTCTTCCATTTATTTGGAATGGACAGGTAAAAAACTCTGATTATGGAACAATCTTATTTCAAAGGAAATTTTTTTTTTTTTCTAGTTAGAGTACATTTTTGTCCAACACCTGTGATGTTGGACAGGTGTTGGACAAAATGCCAGGAACTTCAAAGATTTTTCCGAGATGAAAAATCCATGGGGATTTGGGTCCACGAATCCAAGGACCAAAACTAGTCCATTGTAAAAGGAAAACAGGTTCATGAAAAGCCAATATTATAAGAAAGTAGGAAATATTTTAATAAGTTTAACTATAGCTAAGTAATAAAGTCCTACAAAGTGTCTGGAATCCAGCAAGAGAATTTATCAGAAAGTGTTTTAAATACATAGTGTTTAAATTTCTACCCCTTTTTCATTCAATTTAATGGCCATGAGTCAAAAGGATGAGTATAATATTAATCAAAACTAAATATGGTAGTTTGTTGGCAGAGTCAGAGAAGAAACATCTGTCTACATTTCTACAAGATTCAGGTGTAATTGTCATAGTTCATCTAAATAATTCTTATACATCTTATAAGTATTCCCAAGAAAACTGATGTGAGATCATTTAGAATCATTAACCTCTGACCATGGAAAGTAATGAAGAAATATCATTAAAGCTTGTTTATATCAAAAGATGTCCTAGTACTAGGATCTGAAACAGTAGTTATGCTTTAAACCAACTTTTTAAACTTCTATGTCTCCAAAACATTGTCCACATACTTTAACTTTCAAGCATATTTTTAAATATTTTGAGTGGAGACCTTCAAAACCTACACAGGAAACTGTGGAGGAGCTGAAAGGACTTTCCTCTTAAATCAGAGAAATAATTTCTGCCTTAGTAATCTGATGCCATTTTGCCATTTATGGAAATGTTCCGAAGAAGATGATTCACTGTTCTACTAAACTTCACAACTAGCAGCATGGTCTAAGTTGGTTTATGGAAAATAGAAAAGATAGATCCCAGAGAGAACCTGGAAAAATACTTATGGCCACATCTAAAGCATTCTTTTTTTTTTGAGAAAGTCCTTGAAATGACTGGCACTAAAAAAACAGGAATGTTATTCTGGACAGGAACATCAGAAGCACTGCAAAAATCCATTCCTCATGAAGCTGTCAGATGCAACATAGATACAGTGAAATATCTGGAAAAGAAATCTTTAGTACTATGGGAGGTAAGCGGCATTCACCAACTCATTTTCAGTGTCAACTTTTATATATCTCAGAAATTATGACACTGTAATTCATTCTCCTTCACAGATGATAAAGGAATGATAAATTCAGTCACTGATGCTAAATACTTATACAATGGCATCTGCCAAAATCCTGAATTAGCTGAACTAACATCTGTTAAACTTGAGGTGTAGGATGGATTTCTCAAAATATAGATAAATACAGCTCTGAATATGCCTGGAATAAGTATGCTTTATATATTCAGACAAAGGTTTCTACCTACAATTGAGCCATAGTCACACAATACTCTTTACAGTCTTGTTTAAGCTACTTAATGGTAAATAAGATGCTTAAGCTTCTCTCAGTGCTATTTTTCACCTGTTTGACTTATGTTCATTGCTCCTTTTTAAAACTCATCAAAAGCAGCCAATAGTGATGCATTCTGTGTAAAACATTAAAGCTGCATACGTCTTAATAGAAGCCAAATTTCAAGAAAACTATTACAAAATCCCTGCAATGCATGTATCATGTCCTTTACTGAACCGTAACAACCTTTATAGATTAAATAAATGTTCGAGAAGCAGACTTACTTCTCTATGGTTGTATTACAATGAACTAGCAATACCATTTAGGTTACAACTTTGTCTCTGAATTGTGTTTCTTATATACCACTGACAAAGTGTAGTATAATAAGTTCATAGAATTTTTATGCAATACCTTTAGTTGTATATTATATACAGTGTTTTACACAGTCAATCATCTTTTCAAAATCTTAGACCGTTGACTGGATCGTGGTTTAATTAAGTATCAGCTACAGCATTTGCAGGTAAAATGATTGAGTGAAGGAGTTGATACCTCCAGTAGCCGCCATGGGTGGTGTCATCATAACTACTGAGGACAGAAGTAGGTCTCATCTCTGTATAGATGAGGCATCTATCGATAAGATACCTCACTCCCAATACCATTAGTCACAATCTGAACAGCACCATGCCTTTCCTCAAGCATTCAGGAAAAAGATTTCAGGTTTTGGCAATTCTTGATGGAAAAACAGAAACTGAAATTTTTTCCAACTCCTGACTTCTACCAGTGTTGTACTGACAGAAGCTGTAAAATGTCTTCTGACTACTATCAACTTTATCTTTAATATCCCTGATATAATAACAGTAATTAAAATAATTTCACTGGGATTGTGCCAAGAGAGATTAGAGTGACTAACATAGATGTAGATTTCTCTACATAGGCATATAAATTACACTGAAACATTACAAATGTGATTATGAAAGCATTCAGAATTCACAGAAGGGAGTAATTATGAGATTGAAATCGATCTAATATACAGTAAGATAAGCAAACCCCATGGCAAGCACAAAAGCCTGACAATTAGTAGCTAAACAGCTATATTGGCTATAAATTTGGCCTAGCACACTGCAATAAAATCTGTTCTTATCATAAACATATCAGGCCCCACACTGGGCACCAAAAAGGGCTGTCGTGATTTAACCCCGGCTGGCGGCTTAGACCCACACAGTCACTTCCTTACACCCCTACAGTGGGATGGGAAAGAGAATTGAAAGGGTAAAACTGAGAGAATTTGTGGGTTGAGACAAAGACAATTTGATAGGTAAAGCAAAAGCTGCACGTGGAAACAAAGTTCAATAAGGAATTCCTTCCCTGCTTCCCTTTGCCAGGCAGGTGTTTGACCATACCCAGGAAAGCAGGGATCCATCACATGTAACGGTTACTTGGGAAGACAAACACCGTAACTCTGAATATCCCTCCTTTCTCCTTCTTCCCCCAGCTTTTATTGCTGAGTAAAATGTCATATGGTCTGGAATATCCCTTTGATAATTTGGGGTCAGCTGTCCCAGCTGTGTCCCCTTCCATCTTATTGTGAACCCCCAGCCTCCTCGCTGGTGGGGCAGCATGAAAAGTAGAAAAGGCCTTGATGCTATGTAAGCACTACTTAGCAATAACTATAACATCCCTGTGTTATCAACACAGTTTTAGTCACAAATCACTATGAAGAAAATTAACTCCGTCCCAGCCAAAACCAGTACAGGAAAAAAAAACAACCAACATAATTCTTATACTCTGTGACAGAGAATCTGTTCCTTTTCATCATCCATAAAAGAGCAACTTATATTTAGAATTATATTCTTAACATAATAGAGCTAAAGAAGATAAAATATTCAGCAATTGAGTACCACACAGCAGCTCGCACATCCTCCTCAGGGGATGGGGAAGAGAAATGAGAACAAAACTCATAGGTTGAGATAAAGACAGCTTACTGAGATAGCAAAGGAAAATATAATAATAATAATAATAATAATAATAATAATAATAATAATAATAATAATATACAAAGTTATTTCTCACCACCCAATGACCTAATGACCAATACAGCCCATTCCCAAGCAGCAATCACAGAACAAAAAATCTGAAAATGTTCCCAGAACAGTTCTAAACAGTGCTCCATCCATTTGTCCAGATGTTTTCCTGCTAGACAGGGAAAGGACCCAGTCACCTGCACTCTGTCCTGACTATGTTTGACATATGAAGTATGGTTAGAAAAAGAAGAGTGGTTTATTGTACTGGTTTGATATGGTGATCAAACACATGGCTGCCAACTCTGAACAGCACTGACCACATGATTTGGGTAATTCATTATCTCATTTCCCACTGCTTACCCTCTTTTTTTCTTGACTTTGTCCTTCTCTTTCTGCATTCTGGTATCCTTCAAAATAAACAAGTCCTAATAACATGGAAACATTCAAGACCAAGTTGAATGAGGCTCTGAGGAACCTGATCTAGTTGAAGATGTCCCTGCTCCTTGCAGGGGGGGTTGGACTAAATGGCCTTTAAAGGTCCCTTCCAACCCTAACCATTCTATGATTCTATGATTTTATGATTTTTGCCTTCAGTTACAATTTTCTTACATCTATTCACAGATTGATATTTTTTATACCATCACCTTGGCAAGTTTGGCTTTGTATGATATTACTGACATCTGTCACGAACCGATAAAGATCCGGTCGTGAGAGGTACGAATTTCTCGGTTACAGAATTAAGACACAACGGTGTCATACGCATATGTTGGTTCTTTATTTCATTCACACACAAAGGGTAATGGGGGGGAGGGGAGAGAAAGAGAAAGAGAGGAGAGAGAAGAAAAGAGAAAAAGAGGAGAGAAAATACCACCACGGAGAGTCAGCATCCTGAAAGTCCGTTGTACAGAGTGGGTGGGGTGGGTGCCTCAAAAGGATGACGATGCCACCACGGAGAATCAGCGTCCCAAAGGTCCGTCTGAGTGGGGTGGAGGTCCACACACACACCGGGGTTCATGCGGTGACCCTTTTTGTAGTTCTTTGTAGGTCAGGTGCTTCCTGCCTGTGGTTTAGCTTGTGATTGCTGCATCCTGTTGATCTGTCTCTGTGGTGGTGGGTGTTAGCTCTCTGCAAATGCAAGGCCCACTTGTCCTTTGTAAGCCATGCGGTTACCTGAAGCATGTTGTTACCTGATTGCTAGTAAGACAGTATCCACAAAGTCATTTTGCGTCCCCCAGAGCTGGCCTCCATTGTGCAGTCACTTGGCAATGCTCTGCATGCTTAGTACCGTCCAGGGCCTGAGTTCATGCACAGGGTTTGGCTCTATTCTGGGGGAAGGGTACAAAACAAGATACCCCATTTTGCAGTTCTTGGAGTTGTTAGGCACATGTTGCTGCTTCAGCTACAAAACAGGATATTTGTCTAGACATTCCCTCACAGTTGTTGAAGTTTTTTTTAGCATTGTGGTTTGTCAGTTCTCTCTACCATTTAGCGATGTTGAGACATTAATTAACCTTTTCAGTCTCTGACAACATCCTACCAAATTTGGTCATTTCACACATAACTCCTCCTTAAATTCTTGTGAAATCCAGCCCATTCCTCATGATACTATCTCAGAATTACAGAATGGCTGAGGTTGGAAGGGACCTCAGGAGCTCGTCTGATCCAATCTTCCCATTCAAATATGGTCATCTAGAGCTGATTGTCCAAGGCCATGCCCAGATGGCTTTTGAACACCTCCAAGGATGGAGACTCCACAACTTCTCTGGACAACTTGTTCAAGTGCTCAATCACCTTCACAGTGAAAAAGTGTTTCCTAATGTTCAGAGGGATCCTCCTGTGCTTCAGTTTGTGCCCATTGCCTCTGGTCCTGTCAGTGGGCACCACTGAAATGAGCCTGGATTCATCTTCTTTACATCCTCCCTTCAGGTATTTACATACAGAACTGTAATTTTTGCCACTTGTTACATGGTCATCTGTCACAGCCAGCAGTTTCTTAGGTCATATCCAACAGTTTTCCATGTTAGCTTAAGCTCTGCCCTCCGTGCAGCCCTAACACATTCAGTGCCATTTCAGCATTACAGAGTATCCAAACCATCTATATGAGCCTGAGAGATAGGACAGAGGTTTGACTATGCTCTTCCAGATGAGCAGATTTCAAATGATCAATAGTTTTCCACAGTTAGCCGAACTACTGTCTGGAATCCATGAAGAATTTAACCTGGTAATTTGATTCACTTGCTAATCAGAGGCATATGGTGTCCTGTGAGATTCTCTAGTATATGCACAGCATCTGTGTTATGTGGCAGATATGACAGAGAAGTAAGGTGCAACAGAATATCTAAGCCATTCTTGAACAGCACCTGTAAGCCAAAAAAAGAGACATCTTAAAAGGTACAGGATGCTTGTGATAAGGTGACTAAATCAAGACCTAGTTTGTTAAGGGTGTAACAACAGCTTAATTTATATTTTATTTGTATTACTCAAATTTACAGTTGAACGTACACTCTAAATTTCATGCAATTAACTCATTTACATCTAAATCTTTATCTTAATCTTGGACCAAACTCTGCCTGAAGAATAGGATTCAGACTCCTAAATAGAGGTATGTATTGCCATTTTGGATGCAAGATATCCTGTCTAGCCTCTACCTGCTACTCCAGAACGATCCTGATTTCCTTTAGATCCTATATTACATTTGTACAAATATCTGAAAGATCATAGGCGACAATGTAATAAAATGACAATCATTACTTGAGAGTTCCCTTGATAGCTTGAACCATGCCAATTTCATCGTCATAATATAGTGCTTCACATCAGTGTCATGTCTTCTTTTCCTCTTCTGCTAAAAAATAATTGACATTACAGCTAATACTATACTAATTGCTACCCAGCCTTAAAATTTCCCTTGAATTAATATTGTGCTGAATGACTAATTGTGCCCAAATGCTTTTTTCCCTTTTACATTTTTTCTTCTTTTTTTTTTTCTGTTGTGCTGATTATTCCCTACTATTCACTTTCCTTTACTTAATCACAATGACTTTTTTCAGCCATAGGTTACACAGAAAATATTGGAATTAATAGTCGTTTAAGAAAATAATAGACTACAAGACTACCTTGAATTACTTGAATGAATATATTTTCTCACTTAACATACATAGCTGTGAGAGCTTCATTTTTTCCATGCACAAAGAAAGGAATGGATCAATCTGCTATAATTTATATGCAGCAGACACAGCTCTTGAGGGCTTAGACACATGAACCACATAAACCAAACCAGTAGCCTGAACATCAGCAACTGGTACTTTTTGAGAAAATTCCCTTGAGTATAACACCTAACTTCCATCAATTTAACAGAAGACAAGACTGCAGCAGGCCTCCTGTGTCATGTCTTTTAACCCAAGGAGATCTCACAACTCCTATCTCAAATGATACAAGACATTTAGAATTAAGCAATCAAATTCTACTCGTCAATCTGGGCAGTGATCAATTTTATAACTTTGTACATGTTTTTACACAACAGCAAAAGCATTAGAGCTGTCTTAAACTTACTTGAATTAGTGATATAGATTTGCATTAAATTTGCATTACATTTCAGTTTGATGAGCACTTCAGTTCCTGAACTGGCTGTACACCTGGCAGTTCTGAAACAGAACTTGAGTGTTAATATGTCACTGAAACTTAACTAATATGTCTTAACTTTCAAGGGCTTTATTAGATTGTGCTTGCTGACTATTCAATTTAGATATTTTAACTGGCTAATGCACAGCTTGAAGAAGAAGTTCACGTATTCCTGCAATCTATCATGTAGAGACACTTGGAATTCCTGTGACAAATACAGACATCCGTACCGTGACATACGTAGAGCTAACCTGGTCATTTAGAATGTATTTATAGTTAAAAGAAGAGAAATAGGTACTTCTAGCACATAATTAATTTCATCCAGAAGTCATAACGAGAAACAAATATGAAATGAGCCTTATATGATTCAGTTTCTCTCCATTGGCTAGCTCGGGTTACTGCTGCTCTCCACTGACTAACCAGAATATCCAGGTTTTTATTCACTCCTATGCACAGGCATCTCTGCCTTTTAAAGTAGCCTAAATTATTCAAGCATCTGCATTGTGCTGGCAGATATGATCCTACACCTGCATTGCTTTGCATCAGCAAGTGGAGATGAGGTTCTGAAACTTTGAAACAGATGAAACAGAGGCCTTTATTTTTAAGGTAACTAAATCGTTCCCCTTGAATGACAGTCAAATTCTAAAAGAAGAAAGAAAGTCCAAGGAAAATGTAGGCCCTCTCCAGAAGGAAACCCGTGTCCTGGTTATCCGGGACATGGAGAAGGCTGAGGTACTCAATGACTTTTTTGCCTCAGTCTTCACCGACAAGGGCTCTTGTCTCATCACCCAAGCTGTAGAAGGCGCAAATAGGGACTGCGAGGATGAAGAACCGCCCACTGTACTCGAAGAGCAAGTTCGGGAACATCTGAGGAACTTAAAGGTGCACAAGTCCATGGGTTCTGATGAGATCCATCCGCGGGTCCTGAGGGAACTGGCGGGTGAAGTTGCCAAGCCACTGGCCATCACATTTGAGAAATCGTGGCGGTCTGGTGAGGTCCCCAGTGACTGGAAGACAGGGAACATAACCCCCATTTTTAAAAAAGGGAACAAGGAGGACCCGGGCAACTACAGGCCAGTCAGCCTCACCTCTGTGCCTGGCAAGGAGCATGAGACCAGAATCTGCATGGAGCAGATTCTCCTGGAAACCATGCTAAGGCACATGGAGAGCAAGGAGGTGGTTGGTGACAGCCAACATGGCTTCACCAAGGGCAGATCGTGCCTGACCAATTTGGTGGCCTTCTATGATGGAGTAACAGTATCAGTGGACAAGGGATGAGCAACGGATGTCATCTACCTGAACTTGTGCAAAGCTTTTGACACTGTCCCACATGACATCCTTCTCTCTAAACTAGAGAGACATGGGTTTGATGGACGGACCACTCGATGGATAAGGAATTGGCTGGATGGCTGCACTCAGAGAGTGGTGGTTAACGGCTCAATGTCCATGTGGAGACCGGTCATGAATGGTGTCCCTCAGGGGTCCGTGTTGGGCCCAGCCGTGTTCAACATCTTTGTCGGCGACATGGACAGTGGGATAGAGTGCACCCTCAGCAAGTTCGCTGATGACACCAAGTTGTGTGGTGCCGTTGACACGCTGGAAGGAAGGGATGCCATCCAGAGGGACCTTGACAGGCTGGAGAGGTGGGCCCGTGCCAGCCTCATGAAGTTCCACCAGGCCAAGTGCAAGGTCCTGCGTATGGGTCGGGGCAATCCCAGGCACAAATACAGGCTGGGCGGGGAATGGATTGAGAGCAGCCCTGAGGAGAAGGACTTGGGAGTGCTGGTGGATGAGAAGCTTAACATGAGTAGGCAATGCACCCTTGCGGCCCAGAAGGCCAACCGCATCCTGGGCTGCATCAAGAGGAGCATGGCCAGCAGGTCGAGGGAGGTGATGCTCCCCCTCTACTCTGCCCTGGTGAGACCCCACCTGGAGTACTGTGTCCAGTTCTGGAGCCCCCAGCATAAGAAGGACATGGACCAGTTGGAGAAGGTCCAGAGGAGGGCCGTGAAGATGATAAAAGGGCTGGAGCACATTTCCTATGACGACAGGCTGAGAGAGTTGGGGCTGTTCAGCCTGGAGAAGAGGAGGCTCCAGGGAGACATTGTAGTGGTCTTCCAGTACCTCAAGGGGGCTTACAAGAAAGATGGGGAGAGCCTGTTCAGTAGGGCCTGTTGCGATAGGACAAGGGGTAATAGTTTTAAAATAGAGGGAGGTAGATTTAGGTTGGATATTAGGAAGAAATTTTTTACAATGCGGGTGGTGGAATACTGAAACAGGTTGCCCAGAGAGGTGGTGGAGGCCCCATCCCTGGAAATGTTCAAGGCCAGGCTGGATGAGGCTCTGAGCAACCTGATCTAGTTGGGGATGTCCCTGCTCCTTGCAGGGGGGTTGGACTAGATGACCTTTGATGGTCCCTTCGAACTCTAACCATTCTTTGATTCTATGAGTCTAATTAAGACAAGTTCAGATATCTGCACTGTAGAATCATAGAATCATAGAATTTTTAGGTTTGGAAGGGACCTTTGAAGGTCATCTAGTCCAATCCCCCTGTAAGAAGCAGGGACATCTTCAACTAGATCAGGTTGCTCAGATACCTATCCAACCCGGCCTTAAATGTTTCCAGGGATGGGGCATCAACCACCTATCTGGGCACTCTGTTCCAGTGTTCTACCACTCTCAGTGTAAACAATTTATTCTTGATATCTAAGCTGAATCTAACTCCCTTTATTTTAAAACCATTACCTCTCATCCTATTGCAACAGGCCCCTGAGTTCTCAGAGTTTCAGAGTTTCTTTTGATCTTTCCTGTAGGCCCCTTTAAGTATTGGAAGGCCGCTTTAACGTCTCCCCAGAACCTTCTCTTCTCCAGGCTGAACAACCCCACTCTGTCCTCATAGGAGAGGTGCTCCAGCCCTCTGATCATCTTTGCAACCCTCCTCTGGATTCCCTCCAACTGGTCCATGTCATTCTTATGTTGGGGGCTCCAGAACTGGACACAGTACTCGGGGTGAGGTCTCACCAGAGCGGAGCAAAGGGGAGGAATCATCTCCCTCAACCTGCTGACCATGCTCCTCTTGATGCAGCCCAGGATGTGGTTGGCTTTCTCGGCTGCAAGTGTGCATTGTCAGCTCATGTTGAGCTTCTTGTCCACCAGCACTCCCAAGTCCTTCTCCTCAGGGCTTCTCTCAATCCATTCTCCATCCAGCCTGTATTTGTGCCTGGGATGCCCTGACCCATGTGCAGAATCTTGCACTTGGCCTGGTTGAACTTCATGAGATTTGCACAGGCCCATCTCTCCAGCCTATCAAGGTCTCTCTGGATGGCATCCCTTCCCTCCAGCGTATCGCCTGCACCACACAGCTTAGTGTCGTCACCTAACTTGCTGAGGGTGCACTCTGTCACATCATTGATCATCACTCTCTGAGTGCGACCATCCAGCCAACTCCTTATCCACTGACTAGTCCTTCCATCAAACCCATGTCTTTCCAGTTTAGAGAGAAGGATGTAGTGTGGGACAGTGTCAAAAGCTTTGCACAAGTTCAGGTAGATTACATCAGTTGCTCATCCCTTTTCCACCAATGCTGTAATCTCATAATAGAATGCCACCAAATAAGTCAGGCACAATCTGCCCTTAGTGAAGCCATGTTGGCTGTCACCAGCCACCTCCTTGCTCTCCATGTGCCTTAGCATGGTTTCCAGGAGAATCTGCTCCGTGACCTTGCCAGGCACAGAGGTGAGGCTGACCAGCCTGTAGTTGCTGGGGTCTTCCTTGTTCCCCTTTTTAAAAATTAGGGTTATGTTACTCCTCTTCCAATCACTGAGATCCTCACCAGACTGCCAGGACTTCTCAAATACAATGGCCAGCAGCTTGGCAATTTTATCTGCCAGTTTCCTCAGGACTCACAAATGCATCTCATCAGGTCCCATGGACTTGTGCACCTTCAGGTTCCTTAGATGTTCCTGAACCTGCTCTTCTGCTACAGTGGGAGGTTCTTCATTCTCCCAGTCTCTGCTCTTGTCTTCTGCAACCTGTAGATACCTACATGTGCACGTCCTTGTTATAGAATGGAGGATCTATTCGGTTGCCTATGCTCAGATGTCTAGTGCCATGTGAAATACCCTGCAATAGGCAACTTGATCTTCAGATGCTAGTTAGAAGTGGCTTACATTTCCCATATGTCTCACGTCATAGATGATATTCCCTCAGCATGTCCTGACACTCTGCAGCATCTCTGATAGTACCCGCTTCCCATGAGGCCTTACTGCTTTAGAGTACCTTGCTGTCCTCCTGCTCTGACATGGCTTTACCTATCGAGAAACTCTTGGTTTCCAAGAAAAATTCTCCCACGTCTTCCACACCTGCCTTCCCTGAGCCTGGGAGTTTCACTTGCTGCATGATATGGCAAAATGGAAAATTCATTCAGTCTGTGAAAGAGCAAATGTTTGCTTGAAGTTTTTCCTCCTCCGGCACAAAGAAAGAGTAATAACAACCTCAGTTTTGTTCTAAAGCCAGACTATGTGTTTGTAATACTCACTTGAGGATACTGCAGAGTAGGGTGTGACACATAGTAAGAACATAGAAAATAAGTACAGAAAATAAAATATCCTTCTGTCTTTTTAGTAACAATCTGTCTCAGATGCAAGGAAGAAAAATGAAAGCATATTCAGAAGAATGTAAATACTTCAACTATCTTAACATGATCAGTTTTTAAAGTCATCTAAAAATTTATTTTGATGTAATTTTTCAGATTAATAAGATTTGTATAGGTTTTTCCATAAAGTAAGGTAATTTTTAAGTTTTGGGCTTTTTTTTTAATTAAAGGTCTGGACCAGAGTAAGCTAGTATGATGGTAAAAAGAAAATAAAAAGCAAGCCAGGCATAATTTATTGTGGGAAAATGAATGGAAATGCATTTTCTGACACTGTATAAAGATAGTCAAGAAAGCTCAGATATGTGATCTGGAAAGCCAATAGAATGTAACACATTAAATTATTTCTTCAGATGTCATGGTTTTTTAATCAGAAAGTTTTGAAATATAAAAAAACAGAAGTTCAATTTTTTTTCTATTTTGAGCATTTGACTCTCTTTAAATTTATTTTATGAGTTAAAAAGGCTGCCAGCAGAAAAAAAAAAATTGAACTTAACTGTTTCAGTGGTTTAAGAAACAAAGTTGAGAAAAGATTTTACAATATCTACTCCAGCTACATGATGACCAAATGTCGTGGTTTTGTTTTGTTTTGTAGGGGGGGGCCTAAGGTGGTAGCTTCTGTAGGAAACTGCTAGAAGTCACTCCCCTTTGTTCAGGGGACTTGGCCAGGCCTAGGGCGGACCCGCTGCTGGCCGAGGCCGAGCCGATTGGTAGCAGAATGTCCCGTGATAACGCCTCTGCGATAACGTATTTAAGAAGGGGAAAACAGAAAAAAAAGAGAGAGAAGAGAAGATGTGAAGAAGCTGAGTGGGGGCAGAGGTGCAGAGGGGGAGTCGCAGGCCTCATGGGTCTTGCAGGCCTCACCCTCTGGCCTCTCACCAGGCAGCCGACTGGGCCCGACTCGGCCCGGCCCAGCTGCAAGAAGTGGAAAGGAGATGAGAAGTGAATAAGATGTAAAAAAAGATCCTGAGAGACATCTACCAGCCTGTTGTGAGGAATGGCTGCAGACGCCAAGGTCAGTGAAGAAGGAGGGGGAGGAGTAATGCGGCTCCTGGCCAAGATTCCCCTGCAGCCTGTGGTGACGACCATGGTGGAGCAGGTTGTCCCCCTGCAGCCCATGGAGGCCCACGGAGGAGCAGAGATCCACTTGGAGCCCATGAAGGACCCCGTACTGGGGGAGGTGGATGCCTGAAGGCGCTGTGGCCTGTGGAGGGCCGGCTGGGACAGCTGTTCTGAAGGGACTGCACCTCGTGGAAGAGATGACCCACGCCGGAGCAATTCCACGAAGGACTGTGGCGTAGGGGTGGGACCCCACGATGGAGCAGGGGAGGAATGTGAGGAGTTCTTCTCCCGACGATGACACAGCAGCGTGAAACAACGTATGATGAACTGACCGCAACCCCCATTCCCTCTTCCCCTCTGTGCCACTCCGGAGGGGAAAGTAGTAGAGATAATGTTAAGCTTGGGAAGAGGGAGGGGTTGGGGGAGGTTATCTTGTTCTCTGTCTCATTATCCTGTTGTTTGTAGTAATAAATGAATAGTTTTCCCCAAATCGAGTCTGTTTTGCCCGTGACGGTAACTTTAAGGATTTCTCCCTGTCCTTATCTCAAAACTTGAGCTGTTTTTCCTTATATTTTCTCTCCCTGTTCTCTCGGAAGGTGGGGGGAATGAGAGAGAGACTGTGTAGTCTGGTCCTGATCAGGGCTGAACTACGACACCAAACAAACAAATTTTATAAAGCTATATCAATGTATTGATAGGTTATATGCAAGAAACGAGCAGAGTTGTTAAAGTTGATATATGGAAGTATAATTGGGTGTAATCAGACAAAATGAGAAAGTAAAATTAAGACTGAACGAGGAAACATTTGCTAACACACAGATCTATTAGACCATGCAGCAGTATCCCAAGGGAAATTAAAGAAAAATAATTTAGTGATTTACAACCAAAATGAACCAGCAATGCAGGTAAACCTGCATTAAGGTAGTGACAGTGTAATCTAATACATTGGAATGTAAATGATTTTGTGAATAAAATATTTTAAGAGGAACTAAGGTAGTTAAAGGTGTCTTTCACACTGACATCCAGGGAAGCGCTAGCTCAGACACTCCACAATTACTTCCTTATTTAAATTCATCAACTTTTTTTATTACTACATCTTGTAAACTCCTGATATGAAAGCAAACCATGAGGCAATTGTGAAGCAAATGCTTAATTACAAACACCTGTTTACCTCCTAAAGGTAAAACTAATTTAACATAGCAAATACTTAAACTGTAATAATATCTGTAATAATATCAGATTACAATGTTTCTAAAATGCAATTAGAATTTTAAATTCTGAATGCAACAGGAGAAGTAATGGAAATTTCAATCTTTTTGTTAAAAATAAAAGTTGAATCATGGCTTTGAGAAAAAAAAATCAGATTAAAAATATAATTTTATTTAAAAAAATACTCTATCTATGCAAAAACATAAACATAGGATAATTTGTTATTTTAGTGCCCTGACAGTAATTCGAACAGACCTTTGTTAAGTATCAAACACAAGCTAAAGAATAGTCTAGCAGTTCATAAAATATCTCTGTTAAGGATGGAAACCAAATGAATTTTCCCTTTTGTTATCCAGTTTATGTTAAACTTTGCCAAATATGGGAACAAGAAACGGTAACACTTCTCAATGTCAGAATTTCTGTTTGCAGAAAATGGACAGTTGAACTGTAAAACTGGGAGCTGAAATCATAGATACTTGACTGGGAAAGCCATAAGACTTCTTGTATTCTCCATACATGTTGATGGACTGAATAAATTAATAGGCAGAAGACATAAAACAAGAAAAAACACTTTAGGGTTAATAAATCCTGAAAATGTATCCATAAATGTCTTTCAGAAAGAACACTTCTGCATAGATAATTTCTGATTTTTTTTTTTAGTCTAGACAAAAGGTTGAAGCCTACTGAGATATTCAGAAATCTGAAGTGTAATTTAAATCCAAGTTAGCAATCCCTTAAAATAAATCTTATTTTTTAAAAATTTATTTTATTACCTTTGTTATTCATGATGTGGGAGTTCACGGGAATATAAATTTCTGCCCGTAATATTATAATTCTGTAACAATGTTTCTATTGTTTTAACTGCTTTTTTTTTTTTTTTTGTCTCTCACTTCAAAAGTATGTATATACAAATTCTCAGGAGATCTTTGTTAAATATAGCTCTTCCATTCCCAAAGTTAATGTTGTAACAGCTTAATTATTAGGTAAAAGTTAAACAGCAGCATTTTTTTCCTTTTATAGCTGTGTTTTAAAGAGAAAGAATGAAAAACCCATCTAAATTTTTAGATATTTATGGAAGCTTTACTTATTTAACTAGCTGAGTAGGTTTCAGCTTCACAAATATGCCTACTTCAGGACTGGAGTAGAAAAGAAAATCTAAGAGATATCTGAGCTCCCCCTTCCCTTTGGTGTTTCCAATTGGCTGACTGTGGTCATTTTAGGCATTTCTTTATGTGATGTACCAGCTAATAGATTGCACTTTTAGAATGTTGTAAAAATTATTCCTTAACTCAGTGTTTGCAATTACTGCTATGGGTCAAATGTCATAAACACAAAACATTTGATATGGATGTAGCCAGGAGCAATAAATTCCAATTGTGAGGCCTCAACACCTGCAGGAAGGGTGGACTTCAATCCAGTGTTCCCATCTCACTCTCCAGGTGAGGAGGAAAGCAGAGATAGCTGAATCTCAGTTTGTATCTTTCTGTTGAAGAGTTCATGTGTCCCTTGGTGTTTCTTGGTCTTGCCAAGCACACAGTAGATCATGTATTCAAGACTCTAATTGTGTTTTTTGCTGTAGATGTGTAGAGGGTCAACTTTTTAGTAAATAAAGTTATTTACTTTTATAATTAATTTTACAATTATAATTCCATTGATATTTAAGGTTCTCTAATCCAGAAGGAAGAGAGCCTTAAGATGAGATGAGTGCTCTGAAGACTCCAGAAGCAGTGTTTATTAGACTGTAACTGATAATAAA
Organism: Chlamydotis macqueenii; assembly: GCF_036417535.1. Lineage (NCBI taxonomy): Eukaryota > Metazoa > Chordata > Aves > Otidiformes > Otididae > Chlamydotis > Chlamydotis macqueenii. Next base: position 140,178,372 of record NC_141556.1, on the reverse strand, counting down.
GAATAAAGTTTACCTGTAAATTCCCGCATCACTGAAGCTATCTTAACTGGGAGTCCCAGTCTCTTGCAGTCTGGCTATGGGCCCTACATCCAGCGCTCTCTGTCACTGCTTAGTGCATCCCATCTGCTGCTCCACAACATGCAGGCTTCTTCTGAGGTCTCTTGTGAGTATTTTGTGAGGATTGCATATTTTTTATTTGGATATCCTCACCTGTCTGAAGGGATATGTATGTTCTGGCAACTGAATAATATCCTTTATATCTCCTTGAGATTTTGAGGAAGATTCAAAAGTTAGAATACTAAATGACACAGTTAACGAATACTTTGATTATGCAAATAAATTTAAATATTTAAATTTAAAATAAAGTGCTTTTAAAACAAAATGGTGTGTACGTAAATTCTAAACATCAAGCAGAAGGTATTGAATTTGGTGGTAGTCAGGCTGACTTATAAAGCCATTCCATCATTAAAGCCCCATGAAAGTCCTGCTTCCAAGAACACTCATGGCAATAGTGCACTCAAGTTATGGATACAACTGCATTTTTTTAGGTTCTAAAAGCATAACCCCTACTATCAAAGTTTATTTGTTATTATTTTTTCATTCTACCTGATTAACGAAATAGGATTAAAAAGAATGAAAAAGCATGAAAGAATATAAATTCCTTTCCCCTGTATTCTGATAGTCCTCCTAATAGTCTTTGAAATTCTAATCTGCTTCATGTCCCTAAGACAGAGGTAGGTAGGAGAAATCACATAAAAGAAATTATAAGCCACATGAGACAGTTTCAAGCCTCCTCAGTATGCATTTCTGGGCGAAGACAACCCTCCAGGCATCTGAAAAAAAAATATGCTTTCCATCACACTTTGTAAAACTCAACAAGTAACTGGGAATATTCCAAATTTGTAATATTTGCAACTGAAAGCAGATATAGAAGCAAAAACTCCAGAACCCAAAATTTCTGGGCAACAAGTGGAAGCTGAAAGTATAGATTTGCAGTTTAATTAGGTGGGAGAGTCTCTTTAAGATAGCAAAATAGGTAACGAACATGAAATTCATTGAAACAATTCATAACTGGAGTAAAGATGAGGCTGAATTAGGAAAGAGAAGTTCCTGTATGAACTTAATTTTAATATATTTTTCTGAATAGTTCTCAAATGATCTGACAGTTTGATGCTTGGAGAAGAAAAAATAAAATGAGAATTTCTTTCCAGTCTAAGGCCTGTTTTTTTTTTTTTTCTAATGAGTATTGGTCTGCATCATCATATTTATTATAGACATCAGTGTCCCAGTTTGGAAAATGAAATCAGATAACAAACAGTGTAGTAAATTAAGAAAACTTAGAGACTACTTCTTGTCAAAGGGATATTGAAGTGATCCTTACATAAGCTTTACTCAGATAGTCCAGATTAGCAGTAGGGCAAACAACTATGCAAAGCAAAGGTCTGCCACCTTTTGAATATGCTGCTGACATAGGATCACCAGAAAAAAAAAAAAAAACAGGTTATCTTCACGGTATTTGAGTGTGATTCAGCTCAGAATCCAGGAAAGTTAGCTGGCTTGAGAGATTGGAACCAGTCTCTAAGATGGACATAGGTATTGCATGTTGTAGAAGTGAAAAAGACCCTGGAAAAGGCCCGGTAAGAAGTCCTGCATCTGGGATAGAACTCTTGGAACAGTACAGGCTGGGGTATGAGAGTGAAACTGCTCTTCAGAAAGGGACCTGAGGTCCTGATGAACATGAATCAGCAGTGTGCTAATGTGATGAAGGCAAACTACACACTGGGCTGCATTAATTAATGAAAGTGTAGTTGGCATAATAAGGGAAGTGATTATTCAGTATTTGTGAGGCCACATACCAAATATTGTCTACATCATTGCTCTCCTAATACAAGAGAGTTGTTGACAAAGTGGAATAAGTCCAATGGAGGGCCACCAGAAGCTTACAGAGTTGAAGCTCTTGCTGTGAATGATGAGTCAGAAGGCCAGACAACTGGGCTTGCTCTGCTTTGAGAAAGGAAGGCTAAAGGGAGATTATTTTCCACAACCATTTAACAGGAGTCTGCAAATAAGACAGAGTCAGATGCTGAGCTCCAGGTGCCAAAAGGATGATGGGCAATAGCCATAGGTCACATGAAGGGAAATTCTGACTGGATGTGAGGAAAAAATGGATTGTGTGAAAATGATTAACAATTGGAACAGGTGGCCCAGAGAGGCTGTGAAATCGATCTCCTTAGAGAAATTCAGTGCTTAATCAGACAGGGCTCTGAGTAAGGTCTTCTAATATTTCAAATTTTATGCAGAAGTTTGGACTAGGCTTCTGGAATTCCCTTGTTGTATGAACACATGTTTCTAATTGGGAAGGGCTTAAACAGAGGTAGGGGCTTTTTTTTTTTTATTCACAACAGTGAATACTTTAAATAATTAAAATGTTTGAGTAAGGTCTGATTTGAAGTCAGGAAATGCTAGATAAAAATAATGTGATAATTGATAATTTGTTGTTAGATGGCCTGCACCAAATATCCAACAGCTTTCCTAGGATTAGAGAGGTCACTTTAAAGCTTCCAGCCTCTGTTGTGGTGCAAATAGTTTCAATATAGCTAACACTGATTTATACTTAAGTTAGAAAAAGAAAAAAAAACAACAGATTTTTCATAAACATCCAAGATTTTGATTTATCGAAACAAAAAAGCATTTCATATATGTGAGGAAGTTCACTGGCTGAGCTGTCAGGCTCACTTGTCATCATTATTCATGTTACAGGCAATTTCACTTTGCCATTGCAAGGGAACAGAGCTGGTGAGTGCCAGCCAACTGTAGCTCTACTTTCAATATTAATGTAAAGACTCTTCAGCAGATACATTATTTGTGAGAGAGTTTCATCAGCAGAACTTCTACAAGGAAAACTGGGTGCATGGTAGACTTCTAAGAAATGGTTTACACTTTGTAAAATACAAAATGAGGACATAATACATGGATTTTATGTCAAAGAATGAGGCTATACTCCACACTGACTTCCTTCTGTTGCCTTTTATATGAGGGTGTGTGTGTGTCTGTAGGTACTCAGACAGACACATTGAATTTTTTGTGAGGTTTTTGGGGTCTTTTTTTTTTAAGACTATCTGTTATTTTCAGAAATTTGCTATGATGTGGGAATTGCGTACAATTTAGTTGTGTTGTGAAAAATATTTTGTGTTATAAACTACGAAATAAGTATGCTTTTTTTTCCTCAGAGTAATTTCCAGAAGTAGTGTATGATTTCCTTACACTATTCATTTATGTGGTACAGACACTTACAGTTCTCATTCTTCTCTGTATCTTTTCCTTTCAGATGCTCTGAAAAGCAAGGCAATGTTGCCTGTGGGAAATAAGGACATACTTTTCGTTATCACTGCAGAATTTGCTTATGAACTTGTCCTTAGATAAAATATTTTCAACTATTTATCCATGGAGGTCCAAACATCAGTGGACATTCTATATTCGAAAGAAACAAAAAGCACTATCACAGATAGTGGTATATGTCACTGTTCCATACAGTGGTTTTTTTTATTTTCTCTTTTCACCAAGTCAGTATATATTCTTCTGAACTGCCTTGCTTTGCTCTTCCTTTTGACTTATTCTGTTATTATTGCAAGTCATACTTCTCAAAGTCATTTGCCAAGACAAATCACTGTAACAAACATTTATTTGGCCTACTCCAAAGTTATTTCCAATCTTGAATGCCTGAAACATGATAGTAGATACCAAATAGGTAGAAAAAATAAATGGCCTGTCTTTATGTCTATTTTCTGGGGAAAAAAACAACAAACAACGAACAAAACCACAACAAAACAAAACAGAAAAAAAATCTCCCACTCTATAGGAGATCTTGAATCATTCAGACAGAGATTTATAAAAAACCCTCTTTCTTTTCCTCACTCTTATGTTTCAGTGTAAGTAGAAATATTGCTAAGATTTCTTTTCACTCACATTGTATCTTTATTTCTGGTTTAATGCTGAGACTCTAAGTTTTCTTAAAAGTTGGGCAAGTAATAAAGATTTTTTAAAAAAAGGTTAATAATTCTTTGACATTTAAATATTTTATTTTTAAGTATTTTTTATTTTTAAATAATTATCTTTTTTATTACTTTTCTGATACATGCAATACATGTCTCATTTCTATAAATTTAACATCAATTGATATTAAATTCAGGTATATTACTCTGAAGTGCTCAAAATATTTTTGGTTGATATTTAATAGATTTTTCATCAGAATCAAGCATTCTGTTACACATATTTTTTTTCACACCTTTGTTAGACTCTATAATAATCTCTTCTTTTTTTTTTCAATTTTTCACTAGTTATAAGTATTTACACTTACATTTTTTCATATATGGTTCAATGATAAGATGTCTATATACTGATGTACCAAGTGATGATACTACTAAAATTCTTGTTTTTCATGACAATTTATTTTTAAATCCCTAAAATACTCAATATCAGTCATCCAGAACCATTTGCAAATGACCCCAGAAAAAAAAAAGACCTTACAAATGTCTTTATGGCAATGATTCCACAAAAATCTAAAATTTTGTTCTATAAGCAATCACTAAAGAAAATCCTCATAATTGCCAAAGATGTCTTAATTCTCTAAAGCAAGTTAGAAAAGAAATTGAAATAAAAAAGTTTTCAGTGACAGAGGAAAATTGAATGCTTAGACTTGTTGCAGGTATGCACAAAGATTCTGACTTCATATTTTAATTTTCTGAATGTATAGATTGTTCACTGTGACAGTTACATAGGTAAACATAGTTGTATGCATATAGCGTATTAAACTGATATATTTCTTGTTTTATTTCCCATGTAACTTTTATTTAAAGATTTCCTAGCATTTCATTTCTTCAATATAAATCTAGGAAGAGGTTTTTTTTCATGTTTCAAAAATTCTACCTAGGCTCATTTAGCTCAGATCCTGTTTTAATGATATTATAAGCAACTTATAACATTGACAAAATTTTAATCCTTGGGGGTGTCCTGGTTTTATTTAGTGAGGGGAGGGCTATGGTGGCAGCTTCTGCAAGAAGCTGCTAGAAGTTGTTTACCCTTTGTCCAGTGGACTCGGCTGGGCCTAGGGTGGACCCAGTGCTGGACAGGGCTGAGCCAATCGGTGACAGAATGTTCCCTGATAATGCCTTTGCGATAACATATTTAAGAAGGGGATAAACAGAAAAAAAATAAGAAGAAGATGTGAAGAAGCTGAAGTGGGGACAGAGGGGGGAAATGCGAGCCTTGTGGCCTTTGCGGCCCTCACCCTCTGGCCCCTGGGCTGGGCAACCATCTGGGCCTAACTTGGCCCAGCCTGGCTGCAAGAACTGGAGAGGAGATGTGAAGCCAACCTGAGAGGCATCTGCCTGAGTCTGATTGTGAAGAATTTCTTGTGAGAGGAACAGCTGCAGACACCAAGGTCAGTGAAGAAGGAAGGGGAGGAGTAATGCTGCTCCTGGCAGAGATTCCTCTGCAGCTCATGGTGAAGACCATAGTGAAGCAGGCTGTCCTTCTTCAGCTCATGGAGGTCCACAGAGGAGCAGAGATCCACCTGCAGCCCATGGAGGACCCCACGCTGGGGCAGGTGGATGCCTGAGAGAGTCTGTGGCCTGCGCAGGGGGCTGCACTGCGGCAGCCATTCTGGAGGGACTGCACCCCGTGGAAAGAAACGACCCACACCAGAGCAGTTTCATGAAGAACTGTAGCCTGTGAGGGGGACCCTGTGATGGAGCAGGGGAGGATTGTGAGGAGTTTTTCCCCCAAGGAGGAAGGAGCGGTATAAAACAACGTGTGATGAACTGACTGTAACCCCATTCCCTCTTCCCCCCTGTGCCACTCAGAGAGGGTAGGAGGTAGAGATAATGTTAAGCCTGGGAAGAGGTGGGAGGAAGTTATTTTGTTCTCTTTGTCATTATCTTGCTTTGGTTTTAATAATAAACAAATAGTTTTTCCCAAGTTCAATGTGTTTCGCCCGTAATTGTAACTTTAAGGATGTCTCCCTGTCCTTATCTCAAACCTCGAGCCTTTTTCTTACATTATCTCTCCCTGTTCCCTCAGAGGGTGGAGGGAGTGAGAGAGACACTGTGTAGTTTGGTCCCAAGTGGGGCTAAACCACAACAGGGGAAGGAGTGAAGCATAATTTTCCTGTTCTTTAGTAAGTTCTACCTAGTAAGATTGAACATAAATTTATTTTTAATTACCACTTTAGGTAGCATGGATATCACAGCTGAAAACAATTCTTAAATATAAACTGAGATCATATATCAGCTAGACAATTTATTTCAGAAAAACTTCATTTTAGATTTCTCATTTGTTTGTTCTGATTCTTCAGCAGTAAAAAAGGAATGGGCAATGCACTTTCAGTAGATAAAAAAGCAAATTATCCTAGGAATCCATGGGGATACTTTGACATGCTATTTGACCTCTAGGAAACCCTTTTTTTAAAAAAAAAATATGTATACTAAGTGGCATGATGTTAAGAGATACCTCTATCCTAAGAAGTTAGGCCCAGGCTTTATGTTGTAGGACATTTTTTTTGCATATCCTTTAAGCTTTAAGACATAAACACAGACATAATCAGGTAGAAGTGCACCAGCTTTCCTCTTGCTCCCTCTTGTCCCATTACGTATTTGTAGAAAAAACGGGTGGCTGATGTCCACACTTGTGAAGAAACACAGCACATCTATTAAAAACCATATGAATAAGTTAAAAAAGTGACTCTTTTACCTACCTAAAGTGGTGGCCTTCTATGGCGAGAATACAGTGTTGGTGGATAAGGGACAAGAAATTGACATCATTTGCCCAGACGTGTGCAAAGCATTTGACACTGTCCCGCACAACATCTTTGTTTCAAAACTGGAGACACATGGATTTGATGGACAGACAACTCGATGGATGAGGAGTTGGCTGGATGGCTGCACTCAAAGAGTTGTGGTCAACGACTGAAGTCCAAGTGGAGACTGGTGATGAATGGGTTTCCTCAGGGGTTCATATTGGGCCTGGCCCTGTTTAACATCTTTGTCAAAGACACGGACAGTGTGATAGAGTGCACCCTCAGCAAGTTCACCGACAACACCAAACTGTATGGTGCAGTCAACACACTGGATGAGAGGGATGCCATCCAGAGGGACCTTGACAGGCTGGAGAGGTGGGCCCGTGCCAACCTCATGAAGTTCAACCAGGCCAAGTGCAAGGTCCTGCACCTGGGTCAGGGCAATCCCAAGCACAAATACAGGCTGGGCAGGTAACGGACTGAAAGCAGCTCTGAGGAGAAGGACTTGGGAGTGATGGTGGACAAGAAGCTCAACATGAGCTGGCAATGTGTGCTTGCAGCCCAGAAAGGAAACCACATCCTGGACTGCATCAAGTGGAGCATGGTCAGGAGGTTGAGGGAGGTGATTCCTCCCTTCTACTCTGCTCCTGTGAGACCCCACCTGGAGTACTGTGTCCAGCTCTGGAGCCCCCAACATAAGAAGGACATAACCATGCTGGATTGAGTCCAGAGGAGGGCCATGAAGACAGAGAGCTGAAGCACTTTTCCTATGAGGTCAGGCTGAGAGAGTTGGGGCTGTCCAGCCTGGAGAAAAGAAGGCCCCAGGGAGACTTTATAGTGGTTTTCCAGGACCTAAAGTGGGCTTTTAGGAAAGATGGTGAGAGACTTTTTAGCAGGACTTCTTGTAACAGGAGAAGGAGTAATGAATTTAAACGAGAAGGAGGTAGATTTAGACTTGATACAAGGATGAAATCTTTTACAGTGCAGGTGGTGGAATACTGGAACAGGTTGCCCAGAAAGGTGGTGGATGCCCCATCCCTGGAAACATTCAAGGCCAGGTTGGATGAGGCTCTAAGCAACCTGATTTAGTCAAAGATGTCCCTGCTTCTTGCAGGAGGGTTGGACTAGGTGACCTTTAAAGGTTCCTTCCAACCCCAACTATTCTATGATTCTGTGATACTGTGATTCTATGATTGTCAGTTATTGCAGAGCTGCATCAGTTATCCAGTTATACGCCCAGTAGAGGTCATGGGGTGATTTAAATAACTAAATAGAGTAAGATTCAGCTTTTTCTGGTTGCCAGTACAAGATGGCACACTTTTCTTGTCAAATCTCCAGACACCATGTAGGTGCCGATAACACTTTACAGCATTTAGAATAGCAGCTCCTTTAAATGTCTACATAGAGTGAGATGAATTATTCCGTGTTCACCTCTGATTATATTGACTAGAGCAGACAGCTGGTCTGCACACTTTAAACATATTTTTCTCTTTTTTTAAGTGAATACAATTAAAAGAGGTTACTATATCAGATAAAATAATTCAGAAAAATTTCTTATCTCTAACTTCTTGAAGTTCCCTCAGGGAATTCAATAGAAATTTTTTTTATTATTATCTTGAAAACATTTTCAAAGACAGGAGAAATTAGTTATTTGTCACATAGTTATTCTGACAAAGAGCAGGCTGAGGTGATGAATGATGTGAGTATACAAGGGTATACCACGAGGAACTAGTTGCTCTCGTGTCTACGTGAATTATTGTAGAGTATAAATTTTTTTAAATGAGATGAAGAAAATAATGCATGTATGTTTCTGCTTTGGCTGAGATTTTGTGAATGCGGAAATGTATTCATAGCCCTTCAGTTTTGCTAATCTATCACAAAATCCATTGCTAGCACATATTACACTGCCTCCTGCTGATAAAACTAGTAGCTTGCTCTATTTGATAGTTTCCTTCAAGGTATGAAGAATAGTTATCAACAATTGAAAAGTATTACAACTATTATTAGCCATTTATAAGATATATGTATTTTTAAGCCAGATTTGAATATTGATATGTTCTGCAGTGACTTCCTCTTCAGAAAGGTCTTGAGATAGACAACACTTCTTGTAATGAACATAGATGTTTGAGAATTAACTAGACAAGGTTTTGGAAGGTTTCTGGCAAGCAGGGAAGATGACAGAATTGTCTCCTTATTTAAATGGTTGAAATTGTTATTTATCTTACTTATTAAATAAGTGGATCTGATTCTTATGTTGAAATTTTCAGGTAAAGTCATTTAAAAGCTTGGATTTCCCTGGGGACATCTAGCAACTGTGTGTCTTCCTAGTTCACTGCTACCACAAGAGAGATAAAAAAATTAGTTTTAAAAAAAAAAGAGAAATGTAAATCAAATACAACATTATATAGTGGTGATGTTAAAAGATTAGCCTTTGGTTAATAAGGGAAAGTAACAGAAATCTTGATAAAACAGTGAGTTCCTTAACACCTCAGCTTTCCATGGAAGACTATTTTCCTCATGCTGCTTCCTCATTTGGGATACTTACAGTTCAGATATCCAGTCATAATGCATGTGTAGCAGAATATTATTTAAGAGTTTAGAAATCTCACATCTAAATTCATAACCTAGAGAAAGATGAGGGGGAATATAAAACCACCATTTTAAACCTCTTCCTTACTTTCGGGTCCGCACTGTTATAATAAGGAAACGATGATAGCTAATAACCCCTGTAGACACAACAGGTAATATTAAGATGTACAGTATTGTAGTTTGCAATATAGCCACTTCTCACTTTCTCACTACGTGTTCTTTTTCTATTGCTGTACAGTTTTATCTCTTGCAGTTTTTATTCCCATCAGATCTAACCCAAAAGTTATTTCCACAGACCTTTCTTATTTCTTGATGCTCATTCTCAAAGATCTTCTTCAAGTTTGCAAATTAAATTACAATTAGAACCTTTTTCAGGTTTGGCTTTGTTTTTTATTCTTTTCTTTGCTTGCTCTTCACCTTTTACAGGCTCCAGGGAATGGAGTAGAGGTTGCATACATGAATGAAGAAAGTCATTGACCTCCCACTATTTTGACATCTTCCATTTGAGTACCTGGAGCTTTTTTTTCAGTATTCCCTCCTAGCAAGATGGTTGTAACATTCATTATTGTTTGTGCAGAAATAAATAATAGATCCTGAATAAGAGATACAGTTGCAGATAAAATGTAGAGAAGGAACATTGTTCAAAGACTGAATGAGGTGTTTACAGGGAGAAGGTACAGCTGTGTTGGATGGAGCTCTGTTACTATTGGTATTTATTGTAGTTTTACAGCAGCACTAGACTGCATGCAAAAGACGACAGTCTGAGCCTGAACCCTGGAGTTCTGAATATGCAAGTGTAAAAGCAAAATTACAGCTAAGACTTCTGTAAAAGACTGTGTCGAATATTTGTCTCAACATTGTTGAAACATCAAACCACCATGCGAACAATGGAACTTCAGTTAAACCATAGGACTACAGTCTTCCTGTTATTTTGCAAGCCAGTTCCTGTTATCCTGCAAACCACAGCTGATTCTGAGAAATTTAGCCCTACCCTCCAGTATGCACCCAGACTGGAAGCCAGAAAAACAGAGGGGCCCAGAGACAGTAATGGGCATGCATATCACTGCCAGGTGAGGGGTGCAGCTAGGCAAACCAGCTCTTGGAATACAATGAATATGCAACAAAACAAACAATAAAAGGACAAAAACAACCAACATAAAAGAGGGAACAAACATCGACAGAATCCACATCGACAGAACCAACATCCACGGAATCAACATCAGAATCAACATCGGATGGAATGTTCCCCCACTGAGTGAACTGGACTGCCGGGACGCTGCAGCTCCATGGTGATAGCTATTGCAACTGAAACTCTTTTCCTTTCTTTCTCTCTTTTCTCTTGTATTTGCAAACTTGTTCTCGGGTTAATAAAGTTACCTGGTGCTTGACTCTGTTTCGAGTCTTAATTCTGTTCCCGAGAATATGAGCAAAACCACACTCTGGTGTGTGAGAGGTTGGTCTAGCCACCCCTAGACTCCCAGATTCGTCTGAGGTCGGCTAGAACGCAAGTGGGCCTACCTCTCATCCAAAATCGGAACGTGACAATTTCTTAAACCATTTTTACACTAATTAAATTCAAAATCAGTAATTTTTAATAATGAGATTTTGCAGCTAGTCATTGATCATTCTGTCAGTTTTAATTAATTCAAGTTTTAAAAGACAAAGATCTCAACACACAAGGAAGAGTTGGAAATGAGGCTTACCTTAGCTTGGTTTACAGCAACAGTTTATATGTCAGTTGTTATAGTGAACTGATTCTCCCTCAGAAAGTTGAGAGTACCATAGGCTGAAGACATGATCCAGGGTAATGTTGTATGTTTCCTCTAGAGATGATCACTACTTTCATTTTTCTTTAATGATGCTCTCGGCCTTCCAGGATTAGCCATTTACTTTGAACTTCCTTCTACCTATTGAGAATAATCTACTGAGAAACAGAAACAGAAATGGAACACCATACATGATACTATGCCACTTATATGTGATGTAACAATCGTTGCCATCTTACTCATGGTGCCTGTAATGAATTACTGTTTTCAACATTGTCCATAGCCTAGTCTGCCGAATAGTGTATGTGTATTTCTTAAAGCCTAGCCCAATAGTATACAGTTATTCAGTATATAAACAAATTTTTGTACCAACCCACCAGCTTAGTGATCAAAGAAAGATGACTCTACTTTTACACGGTAATTTCTAAAGATACCAGATACACACTTCTCTTCCAGGGGAAAAAAAAAAAAAAAAATTGATGTTTCTGCAAAGATCATGTAGGTGAAGGACAAAATCCTCTTCTCTAACTGAAGTTTCTATCCCACTGCAAAGACAGCTTTGATCAGTATATTCTGAAATTTCTGAGTCTGTGGATTCAGAGGTATCACCCTACATATGAATGCCGATCCCTTACTAGAATGTAATGTTGAAGTTCAACTATAATGGTAAATTACATTCCCATGCTCAAAACAAGAAACAAATAATTTTACACTGCATGAGTAGAATTTAAATTAATGGATGAATGGATGCAAAAATCCCATTTTATGCCTGGAGAAATGAAATCTCATCTTGAAAGTGTTTTATTTACTATTACAATCCCTACATATTAGTTTTAGTAGTGCAAATACATTTCAGAATACAAGAAAATTCCTGAATATAGAGGAAGGTTATCTCTTATTTTAAGGAGTTCAGGAACTAATTTATATATATTAAAAGTATTTGAAATAATAAATAAGATAATGTAGCAATGCAGAATTATGGTAATTCTTTTTGTCAGACAAGTGGATTTTAAATAATATTTTAAAGAGAGACTCTTATTTTTTCTCTACTCTATCGTTCATTTCCAGTACCATGCCCTCTATTGAAATATCAGACATTTCCTTGCTTCCTTCAGGAGTTTTATTCTAGTACAACACAATGTAATCCAAGGAAAAACCCGCACAATATGAATGTTAAATGTGTTTAATTCTACTCGCAGAACTGCTTCTATTGTTAAGCGTTACCATCTTGAACAGGTAACAACAGTGTCCCCATTTTGAACTCTTGGCTGGGCACAGTATGTTCTGGAGTTCTTTTTACGTATGTGGGTGGGGAAAAAAAAAAATGGTGTCTGTCTTCTAAGGAATGCCACATACTCTTTCCCGTGCAGCAAATTAGTTGCTCTTGATGGCATGCATATATGCAAACCCTGACTCATCTAACTTGCTACCCTCTTTATAATGAATTGCTCTCAGAGAAATATTTTTATTGTAGAAAGCATCAGCATAACTTTGCAAGTTATGAGATTAGTAAAATTAGTAAAATTAGAAAAGCAGTGAGATGTCTCTGTCTTCAGATTATTCAGAAAAAATGTGAATATTGACAGGAGAAGAATCTTATTAAAACAGAGTGAGGTAGCTCTGAGCTTCAGCAGCTTTTCTTTTTTTTTAAAAAAATATTTTATATTTTGCACTTGGGTAGACTTCATGAGCCTATGTATTGCATCATTTTCTTTCCTGGCAGTTGAAATGTCTAGCACATTTGGAATAGACTTGGTAATTTCTTTCTTGAGAGGCTATGGCAATATCATTTTGTGGGCTGGAGAAGCAGCATCACTTTAATGTGTAAAAGTATGATAGAAAATTAATAGAAATGATGGCTATGAAAATATGCTTTAAAACTGAAAAGAATAACCTTACAGCTTACTGACATGAAAGACAGTTACTTTACAGTCTCAATATTCATAACAATCAAGAAGCTACCTAGGAACATCCATAAGGCATTAATGTCAGTCTTGACAGTTGCCTTCCTCCCCTAATCCTGGTATGCATCTTTGCCTTCAGTCTTCCTGTAATATTAATTTGGCAAAATGCCAACAATCTAACTTCTACAACCATTTACAATATTGTCAAAATGCATTAGTTTTTATAGTGCTGCCTACCCAGGCTTCACAAGAAATAAAAGTTATCATCTGAAAGAGAGAATAATCCAGAGATCTTAAGCCAAACATTTTCATCTGAATTCTCTGTGAAAAGTTTGTTCACATGATCTCAGATGGACATCACTGAGAGAGGTAGACATGAGGTAGCTCCACCCTACAGAGAGTGGCATTTTGCTTTGACTGATATGGAAAGCCTCTTTGTGAGACTTTTTAGTTCAGGCTCAGACATACAGGTGCAGAATAATTAAGCTAGTACTTTCTGTCTGGTTCAGAGAATAGTTCAGTTCTGTCTATCTGAATGACAGATATGTCCAGAATTAGAACTATTTTAAGCAGATTTACTTATGTGATTTAAAAACCTATAATAGAACCGGTCCTAGCAGATCTCCCCAAAGAGCTGAGGGTGATTGAAAAAGGTAGCAATAACAGATAGTGACACCAATTACATTTTACTATCTTGCATTACTATATTGGGGAAGGCTACTTAGACATCCTAAATTTGAGTCTAATCAGTATAATAGCAGCCTTTCATTCAGAATTAATATAAAACCAGATGAATCCTGTTAGGAAATAATTAGCCGAAACAGCAGGTCATATGCTGGGCTGGTGGAACAGTAGAATTCATTCTAAGATTTCGAATAACTGATGTGAACACGAGGTACTGATTATACTACTTTTTGTGTGGAAGACAAGGGTCACAAAGAGGAGTACAGGTTAGGAAGCAGAGCTATGTAATCGACTGGAAAAAGGCGAGAAGAGATTTGTGGATGAAGTGGTGGATAAAATTATACTTGGAATAATAAAAGAAACAAATTCTAGTGTTCGAATTTCACTATTAATAAAAGGAGTTAATTTATATACTCTTCATTAATAACCATGATTTCACAAATTCTTAGCTTGGTTAGTTCTTTTCTTTCTTCCATTTTGTTTCTTTATTTTTCCTTACAAAGTATATTTATGGAGCAAGATTCTTTGGCCAGCTACACCAATAAAGCTGCAATAGCACTGATTCTACATATAGTGAAAACAGATGTAGGATAAGAGTTGTAAATAATTATAGTATTAAGACTAGATTATAAAACATAATATGCTTAAAAGTTAAGTACAGTTAAAAGTTTAGGACTGGGGAAAGATATTATTTTTATTTTAAACTTTTTACTGGATATTGAAAATTCCAATTTTAAATTTGTATCCATTGTTATATAGGCAGAATTTAGTATGGAATAGTCAGTCCAAATTCTGATTCTGCAGGCTTGTCTGACAAACTGGATAAAGCCCTGACAGAATTAAATCTGGGATGTCAAGGAGAAAAAGAAAAGCCTTTTTAGGTATGTGGGAGATAAAAGGAAGACCAGGGAGAATGTAGGCCCTCACCGGAAAGAAATGGGACATCTGGTTACTTGGGACATGGAGAAGACTGAGGTACTCAATGACTTCCGTGCCTCAGTCTTCACCAGCAAGGGCTCTAGCCACATCTTCAAAGGTGCAGAAGGCAAAAGCAGGGACTGGGAGAATGAAGAGCTGCTCACTGTAGCAGAAGAGAAGGTCTGGACCATCTAATGACCCTGAAGATGCACAAGTCCAGGGGACCTGATGAGATGCATCCTCAGGTCCTGAGGAAACTAGCGCATGAAGTTGCCAGGCTGCTGTCCATCACATTTGAGAAGTCATGACATTATGGTGAGGTTCTTGCCAACTGGAAAAGTGGTAACATAATCCCATTTTTAAAAGGGGAAACAAGAAAGACCTGGGGAACTACAGGCCTGTGAGTCTCACCTCTGTGCCTGGCAAGATCATAGAGCAGATTCTCCTTGAAACCATGCTAAGGCACATGGAATATAAGGATGTGATTGGTGACAGCCAACACAGCTTCAGTAAGGGCAAATTGTGCCTGACCAGTTTGGTGGCTTTCTATGTTGGGATTACAGCATTGGTGGACAAGGGATGACCAATGGACATCATCTGCCCGGACTTGTGCAAAGCATTTGACACTGTCCCACGTGATATCCTTCTCTCTCTTAACTAGAGACATGGATTTGATGGATGGACCACTCAGTGGATAAGGAATTGACTAGATGGCTGCACTCAAAGAGTTATTGACCATAACTTGATGTCCAGATGGAGACTGGTGATGAGTGGCATTCCTCAAAGGTCTGTTTAACATCTTTGTGGGTGACATGGACAGTGGGATAGAGTGCACCCTCAGCAAATTCCCCAACACCACCAAGCTTTGTGGTGCGGTCAAGATGCTGGAGGGAAGGGATGCCATCCCAAGGAACATTGACAGGCTGGAGACGTGGGTCCATTGAAACCTCATGAATTTCAACCAGGCCAAGTGCAAGGTCCTGCATGTGGGTCAGGGCAGTACCAAGCACAAATACAGGCTGGGAAGGGAATGGATTGAGAACAGCCCCGAAGAGAAGGACTTGGGAGTGCTAGTGGACAAGAAGCTCAACATGAGCCAGCAATGTGTGCTTGCAGCCCAGAAAGCCAATCACAACCTAGGCTGCATCAAAAGAAGCATTGTCAGCAGGTTGAGGGAGGTGATTCTCCCCCTCTACTCTGCCCTGGTGAGACCCTACCTGGAGTACTGTATCCAGCTCTGGAGCACTGTATCCAGCTCTGGAGCACCCAGCATAAGAAACACATGGATATGTTAGACCAAGTCCAGAGGAGGGTCATGAAGACAAGCAGAGGGCTGAAGCACCTCTCCTATGAGGACAGGCTGAGAGAGCTGGGGCTGTTCGGCCTGCAGAAGAGAAGGCTCTGGGAAGACCTTATAGCAGTCTTCCAGTACCTAAAGAGGTCTTATGAGAAAGATGAGGAGAAACTACTTCACAGGGCCTGTTGTGATAGACTGACTAATGGTTTTAAAATACAAGTAAGCAGATTCAGATTGGGCACAAGGAAGAAATTGTTTACAGTGAGGGTGGTGGAACACTGGAACAGGTTGCCCAAAGAGGTGGTAGATGTCCCAGCCCTGGAAACACTCAAGGCCATGTTGGACACTGCTCTGAACAACCTGATCTAGTGGGGGATGTCTCTGTTTCCTGCAGTGGGGTTGGACTACATGACCTTTGACGGTCTCTTCCAACCCTAACCATTCTATGATTCCATTATCCTAAAAGATCATCCTATTTTCTCCTTAAAAAAAATGTAAAACAATTGTACCTTCCCCAAACACAAATCTTATTGGCCAATCATTACTGTATTCCTAGGATACTTGCTTTGTATACTAAAGAATATAAGGACTTTTTAACGAGAGTTTTCTATAATTCCGCAACTAGTATTACAAGAGACTTTTGTCTGTCAGTGAAAAAGAAGGCCATAAAAATGTAAGGATTTCATCTTCATTTTTGTTCATCTTCTGTGAGGAACTTCTACTAGAACTTCCCTGTTGTAGTTCAGCCCCGATTGGGACCAGACTGCACAGTCTCTCTCACCCCACCCCCACCCTCCAGTGGGACAGAAGGGAAAATTGGTAAACAAACAAACAACAAAAGAAAACCCAGCAAAAACACGTAGGCTGAGATGGAACAATGACAACAAAAAAATTAACAGCAATACCAGAAGAAAACAAAACAATGATGGAATACAAATACAGTATAATGGCTTACAACAAACCTCCACACCCAGTTTCTTCCAAGCACCAGGAGACTCCCCTTAGCACCCTCCTCACTTATATACTGAGCATGATGTCAGATGGGATGGAATAGCCCTTTGGCTAATTTGGGTAAATTAACCCCTGCTGTTAGCTAATTAGTTAACTATCCCAGTTGGGTGCCCCAACCATAGGGGCCTCCAGCTCCAGTTCCCCTCCCAGCTCAGGTGAATATTAACTCTATCCTAGCCAGAACTAGGACATTATCTTAGTCTTCTCTTTTCTGAAATATTTAGTCTTTTCATAATTATTCCATCTTTTTTTTCTGTTCAATCGTGGCATGCAATAACAAGCTCAACAAGTCATCATATTTGTCTTTTTTTTAAAAAAACGTTAGCAATAGCCAAAAAGAAAGAATCTTATATTAACCTCTCTGGTTGCCGTACATACTGATGTTGCAGAGGTCTTTTAGATAACATTCTTCAGGAGATTCTGTCCACAGACTTGCTGTCTTCCCTGGAAGGATGACATATTTTTTTTCCTGGGTTGATTAACAGCTAGAGGATCCATCAGGCTTTTAGGGCTAGTGGTTTTAGAAGAAGAATATAAACTCCCGGCTTTGTGCTGTTAGCAAATGTCGTTCAAATTGCTACTATTATGTGCACATGCACTTGTGGTTACATCCTGAACAGATATCTAGATTCTTCCATTCACTGTCTTTCAGGCCAGTTACATGAGCTGCCATGCAGACAGGACATAGGTCTCACAGTAAAACATTTTATTTTATGAAAATAGTTTGAGTTCAGCTAGGGTTGATAAATCTACTGCCAAAAAAAAAAGTAATTCCATTTTAATTGAAATTTTAATAGAACAAATTATTTTTAGCATGTTCCAAAGTACTTTTATGTAAAATACCATTTTTGTGACACATACAAGAAACATTAAATATTTTTTTATTATTAACCAATTTTATTATTAATTAATAGCAATATTAATTGGTATCTTTAAAATACATAGGGAAATTATCATGTTTCAAAAGCATTGATATCTTGGGATATGCTAAATTAACCATTGCCAGCATCATTGATGTCTCCAAAACACAAGTGAGAAACAGCTGTCTGGGAAATAATGATGGTAAAAGTATTTTTCCCTTTTCTTTTTTCCCCAACTAATTATTGAGAAAATCAGATTCCTATTTGAAATGCAAGATAGGAAGATATATGCAAGGTACTTAGAAATTCAAATTTTTTAGTGAAATGTAGTTTTCACTACAGAAATCAATTTATTAATAAAGATTACCTCCGTAAAAGTCAACTGTTCTCAGAATCTTGTTTATACTCAAACAGGAAACACATTTGATGTATAAAGCCAGGAATTCATAGTTAGTATTATTGAAATCTTAGAAGTCTGAAAAATAATTATTAGTCTCGATCTAATTATTATAGAAAAAGGGTAAATAATAATATTTAAAATATTTCCTTACAGAGAAGGTGTCAATAATAGTAATCATGCAATTAAAATTGTAACTTACATATTTATATTTACTATTCCTTTTCTTGAGGTTATGCTCTCTCTTCCATTGCTCTTCCAAGTCTTAAAGCCAGTAGATTCAGCTGCTAAAGAGGGAAATACTGTGCTTCTGGAGTTCTTCATCAGAACATATATCATGTTGGTGTACATGATTTATTCTGCACTTTAAGATCAACTTGATGTCACTTTTATGTGCCTGTTAGCAGTTTTACATCTTTGCTTTTTCTTCATTGGCCTGCAGCTCCACATTACATCTGTCTTTTGCATGTTAGATACTATTTCTTCATTTTCTTTGTTACCTCTAAAACCAGTTTTTTTATGCTTTCATCTACCTTTCTTTAACTGACCTTTTATGAATTACTTTTGTTTGTGGGCTTTCCAGTGCCAGACCTATGCCCCATGTTTTATCACTCTATGCCTGTACTGCTGTACCCTGCACTGTGTCTCAGCTTCTCAAGACCTTTCATAGAGCACGCGCCAGAGTAGTATTTCTGTATCGTACATCATTGTATTAAGCATTGTAAACACCACTCACAGAATAAATGCTTATTATTGCTGTAAAACTATGATTGTATCACACAAAGATAAACAAAACAAATTAGCCATAGATACCTGGTCATGTAGAGAAATCAGTGTCAAACCTCCAGCAAGTAAAACAAAGCTGCAGGTAGATCAAGAAAAGTTCAGACAGAGCAAATCTGACAAGATTCAGTCCTGAGGCCTTGTCAATTCAGTACAACAGCTATGGCCTGTCTCTAGCAGTGACAATACTGTATTACAGGGTTGAATGGCTACATGACACACAGGCTATGTATCACTTAGTTCTCATTTGAGTTCTTGCAGAAAAAAAAAAAACTTTTTCAGGACTTCTTCTATATGGTGAATTTTACACTGTGAGAAACTAAGGTGTCTTAAAATCACTTCTCTGTCATGATTCTTATTAGGAGATGTCAGGAAAACAGATGTTTCTTTTCTCTGAGGAAGGAAGAATTAACCAAATAAATAAGTCATCATAGATGAAAATTGAAAAATCATTAGAAATAATTGTACTAATTTGATTATTCCAAAATGTAAAGCTGATAAAATAAAGCAAAAATAGAAACTACAATTCATTTCTATTTAAAACACTCAGGTATCTTGACAAATGATACAGATATTAGTTAATCCATTGCTGAAAAACATATTTTGATGGCTGAGGTATTAATTCTGAGATATGGTAGCTTTACACACCTATTCTATTGACAGGTAAACAAAAAGATTCTATGGTGTAGGTGAGAAAGCGAGTTCTATATTTTATTTTTCATTGCAGTTTTTAAGAGTCCAAAGACAAGGACTATCTGTCCAGGTGCAGTACGGGTAGGAATTGCTAGCTTGTCAGATATGATTAATAAGAAGATGATCATGCATCACTAATTTTATTAATTTTCTTAATTTTCACAGGGAAATGACAATGAGACTTGACGATAGCAAAGCAGTACATATAATTTACTCAGACTGCAGTACATCTCATGATACATAGCAATACATAAATATTTTGGAATAAAAGACTAGGATATGAGATATTTTGGATTAAATTCTTAAATGTGTAACTGAACTTACATCATAGTATAACTGAAATTGTATACAGACAGAGTAAGGATGAAGGCATAGGCTCTTTGCAACTGTGATTGATGGGAGACTTCAAGCATGCTACATAGTGTAATGGATGAAGGACAGGCAGGATATGGAGAAAAAGATCACATCCATTTAATAGCAAAGGTGGAGGAAGACGAAAAGTAAAGTGCATCTTAGTCTTAGTATAAGTTTTTTGAGTTTTCTTAGACATGGGATGAGAACCAGAAGTAAGTTTGGAATTTAATTTGACTTTGGGAAAGGATAAACTACCGATCTTCATCCCTAAATTAGACCTTAAATATTTTTGTCAGAAACAAATTTTTTTTTGTTTGTTTATTCTTTCACAGGGAGAAAGGCAAATCTATAGTGATTCAAATATTTTTCATCAATGCGTGAACAGTATGAGCCACACCCCATCTGCACTGGTAACATGATTAATGTAGGTTTGGTTGTTTATAATTGTACTCTGGTGAATATGTCATTAGGAAGGAAGGCTGTTCTAATCTTTCTTGTCTGGGGAGATACTTGTCTGAATCAAACATTACTCAGCTTTAATGGATGAGGGAGTAGCAACAAAGGTTAGGATATTTGCAAGCATTTCAGAGTTTTGAAGGAGTTAGCTTTCCATTGTGTCCTTATTCTGGTGCATTTTCTTACATTTGTGCTGATATCTGATATCCAAGATGTTGCTCTTCCACTTTCCATACATAAATGTTCAATCGTAAGAGATACAGAATTTTTAATTCTAGCAGGAAGAGAAAGAATGTCTGAAGACCAAGTAGATAGAAATGTGATTGCTCATTGGATGACTATCAGTGATGATTTTTTCTTGTTCATTGCTACCATATTGTATAGAAGTCAGAGACTATGTTTATAATATTTTACAAAAATCCACATTTTATTTGCCAGAAGAGATAGATTGATTTTTTAAAATATATTTTTATTTATGCTAGTAACACTAGAAAGGGGCAGAGGGAAAGGAGAAATGCAGAATTTATTTATACAAAAAAAAAAAAGCCAAAACCAACAAACCCAAACCAATCAAACAAAAAAAAAAAAAAAAAAAGAACTCCAAACTAAGCCAAATGGGTTCAGGATATACGCTGAAATCAGATTTAAAAGAATGTCTTGATTTTGCCTACCATGAAAGCACTATGATTACTGAAAACATCAGATTAAATATATGCTAGGATTTTAGCAATTGCAAAAAAAAAAAAAAGTCAGAATCAACAGCATCATAGAAATGTTCATTTCAATTAAGATCTTTAGAACCAAATAAAAAAGCAACAGCTACATAACAGGTACAAGCAAAAGCCTGTCATCAAAAAAACTCTAACTCAAATGAAAAAAAAAATTTAAAAAAATCACTTAGACTTCAACAAGGCTAGTTTCTTGAGCTCAATATGTGGTAATGCGTGAAAAGTAGTAAGCAGTGAAAGTATCTGCTGGTATCTAATGAGTTAGCAAAGTAAAAAAAATTAACTGGAAATAAATTCTGTTCAAATACCAAATAGGTTTTGACAGAAGAAAATAAACATAAAATATTATTGAATGAGTCTTTTTGTTTTGTGTAGAACAAATAAAGTTCATAATTTCTATTTTTGCTGTGTAATTCAATAGTTACAGCTTTTAAACACTGATTAATAGTTCTCTGTCCTCTTCTTCACCTTTTTAGTAAGCTTTTACTCTATACAATTAGGAAAATGTAAAGAGCATGTCAAGTGATCCAGATAAATTTATGCTGCAAGATGTAATATCAGTGAGTGACTTTCTCTGGGTTTTTCTCTCCTCTTTCACCCCAGCTCCCAAGGATATCCACACTTGAGGGGATATCCAACTTTTGAAAAAATTTCTACACTTTACTCTGCAGAATGATGCAGCTAAACAGATCCTTAGAACCTTACCAGTTGTGTGCTACGTCACTTGTTTATAAATCAGAATTTTTAAATAGAAAATCTCTTATGGACAGTGAATGCTTTATCTGGAGAAGGAAAAAAAAAAAAAAAAAGGAAAAAGAGAAAGAAAGAAAAAAATATGTCCTGAGTCACTTAGGTAAAGTGAATATCTAAAGACAGGATCAAAATCAGATGAAGTTGAACAGGACTGAGAGGAATGATGCCTCCTTGAATAAGTATTTTCCAAATCATGGAATATGTTTGAGAAGAAAATCCTTCCTCCATATAACTCTAAGAAGAATATTAAATTTATACTGAAAATATTGTAAGACCTATTCCCTGCTTCTTAGGCAGAGAGTGAACATTTTAAAGGATTAATTAGAGAAAAAATATATCACAACCACAATTACACTTGAATTTGCTCATACGTTGGGGGAATGTAACGGTGTGGTTTACTCTAAACTGTGTCTAGCTGATATGAGCAGTCCTTTATCTTACGGTGTTGGAGCTAAAGGAAATGTAGACTCTTAAATAGCTCTCCAAATCTGCTAATAATTGTGTATGTTTCCACAAAGATAAAAGGAGGTAGATGTAGAGATATTCAGATAAGATAATTTCTTTGAAGATGTGAGTTTAATTTTCCATATTTGAACGTTACAGTAAACAACTCTAGTTTTAAACAACTAAATACTTCATTAATCTACTGCAATTTTTTTTTCCTAAAGAACATTAAGTTCTAATAAAATGATTGCATTTTACATGCCTAATATGATACTGAAATAACTACAAATGAAGTTATGAAATAACTACAAATGAAGAGAGGTGATTCAAATTAAAGAACAGGGTACTCCGAAAATCTCTGACAAGAGTTTCAAAGACCCTGAGTGAAGTAGCTGGTGCCTTACTACAGCTATGCTATGTCACACAGCAAGTTCTTTAGATTAAGCCTGGTGATTTCACTGATGTTTATCCAATCTACAGTGTTTCAAATACAGAAAAAGGCAGCTGGGCTAGTATATGAAAATACCGACTGAATAAAAGGAGATCGGGTCTGCACTGAAGAGAATACAATATAAACTGAGAAAAGTTCACAGAAAGAAAGAATTATGTCCTTGCTATTAAAAAAGAAATAGGAAGAAGTAAGTGTCTTGCCCAGTATCAAGAGAGTGAACATCTCACTAGAAAATGTAAAAATGTGAAGGTGGTACATTGACATGAAATTTGTGAGTAGATCAATCAACATTACAGCACTAGTATTTTCCCCTCCACCTGGAATATTAATCTAAGTCATTCCTGATAGGATTGCCCTCACTTTGCTGAAAAGAAAGCTTTGGGCTATACAAAAAAATGTTAAAACAGACGAATGCAGTGAACTGTAATACAGTTTAAGAGCCAGTGTTAGTAGTAAATAAGTATATGGAAATATGATTAGTGAAGCAAAGATTGAAACCACACATTTATATTCTGACATTTAAATAAATTTATTAATTTTATTAAAATCAAGCTTTATTTATTAAATTTATTTAATATCTAATATTTATTAAAATCAAACCTACTAACAAGACTTGTTACTAGGTTTAATCTATAAGACATTTAGCACATAACAGTTGTCAGAAGAAAATATTGTCATAGTTACTATACGGTCAGTTTCCAAATCTAGATTAGTTGCCTCTTCACATCAGCATACTGTCTTTTAAAATAAGTATTTATTTACTAGCAGAATTGTAAGATTCAAGCCTGATATAAAATTTGGTAAAATACCACAGAAACACCCCTGGATATTATCGTGATTATAGTGAGCAAGCAAATGACACATTTCTTACAAGAATACTGAGCAAAACAGCTAAACTATAGACATAAATTCAACAGAGTGACAGGTGGACTGCCTGAATGAAGTGAAAGTTAAAAAAAATCATTGGAAAGAGCTGTTATTGATAAATTATGTATTTCTTCACTCAGAATCTGTTTACTGAAGTTACAGTTTTGTAAGTGTATGATCAAGCTTCAGTAAAATAAGTTAAAAAAGAGGAAAAATTAACAGAGGAGAATGCAATGACCAAAAAAAAAAAATTTTTTTTTCACCTGTTTTTTATTGTTGCATTGTAATACTTGCAAAGAATATTACCTCTCAAAAACTTAAATACCTTTGAGTTCAGGATATTGCAAGCATGCAGTTCATACTAATTGGGGAGTCACTATAGGGGATAATATTTACTTTATTCAATTTGTTTGAGGGGGCAACTTCTTTTGAACACATCAAGCACAAAACAAATTCTTATCTATAGCTACCTTTTTTTCCATAGTTCTACCACACTTTTCTCCTTATTTTTCTAGTAGTTATTCTTTTGTGCTGTAACCATACTTGTATCTTCAGATTAGTCATAATTTAAAGTCATCTTTCTCTTTGTGGACACTGTTACAAGGTGTACTGTTATGGAGACAAACTGCAGTCCCAATGAATGCCATAAAACCTTAGTTTCTGCAACACTGCATTAGAGTTACATCTCCTGCTCTCATCCTTCCATTACACCACAGATCTCTAAGCAGAACAGGCAATTCACATAATACTGGAATTCAGCAACCTCTTCTGGTTGCTGAACCCCCAGATTCTTAAATGTTGTTTAGGTTAGGATCCAGATGCTCCTCTTAGCTAAGTGGTCCTCTAAGTTCCAAAGGTGCATTCTTGTCACATCCCAGTCCCATAGCAGGACAAGACACAAGTGCATCTCAGATGTACCCTCTTTCTCCTATTCTCCTTAGTCACACACTTTCATTAATCCAATTTCTCTTTGATATCATCATTAATGACACAGATTATAGAAGAGGCAGTGTGTATATTAAATGAACAGATTAGAATTCTCCAGTGGCCTGAGTCTACACTTAAACGGGAGTCCTGTATTCAACAGGGAGCATGGTACTACTAGATCAACTGTGGATCAACTTAAGAACGATAAGAGGAAACATGAAGAAAAAAAAAATCTTAAAAGACTTTTAAAAATCTTAAAGACTTTGTGAGAAAGAATATGTAAACTGGTATTGGTTAAGATTATCAATATCTGATAACTCAAGAAAACTCTAAAAGAACTCAACACAGTTATCTGTATGTGGTCTGAGAAAAGCTGTCATTCATAACTGCAGTATTGCATGCAAGTCACGGAACCAAGTGTAATAGTACTTAGGTTAAATTTGGATTACTTTTTGGAAACCATTTAATATCCAACTAAGATAATACATGCAACAGAAGCCAAGTCCATCACTAGGCATTTTCTTTCAAAGGATTATCAAAAGCATCTTGACGTGGACTGTAATATTTATTAAAATACAGATTGTAGTATGATACAGTATTTTAAAATAGAACATTTTATATTCCAAGTGGAAAGAACAAACAGCTATTTAAAGAGATTTCAGGTCCTGAAAATAATTTTGCTATTCAATAAACTGATTTTTTCAGCTGTGTTTAAAAACACAGAGCAAATACAACTAGAAATATAAATGGAAATTTCCCATTGTTAAGAACATTGCTATAGTAGGTAATTATATTACATCCTACAAAGAATCTGTTCAGATCATTGAAGCTTTCCCATTCTGAACTTCTGCAAAAACATTGATCTCTGTAGAGCTCTACTCGATTTTACTAGTAATCTATCCTCATCTTAGATTTTTCTGGGTTTTGTGCATGAGTTAAGATAAATTTGCAGTAGCAACCTTCTGTGTTTTAACAGTCCCTATATATGAAGGAGAATTATGAATCCTTATGAATTCACTATCGAGTTATATAGCATCATTTTTTTTACTACAGTTACTATCCTTTGAAGAAATACATGATACCTATGTAGTATGATATCTATTCAGGGCTTTTTTTTTTTTTTTTAAGTGCAAGAGTTCAACAATATGGTTCAAACAATGTTAAAATTCTCTAAAATAAATTGATGCGTATATATAAATGTGTTTGTATGCACGGACAGCTCGCAAGGAAAGAGCTCTAAGGTAAATTTATACTTCTACTACCATTAATCAGACCCTTCAGAGGGAAACATCTAATTACTGTTCAGCCAGTACTCTTTGGGACATATTTCTTTTGATCTTCTATAGCAGCCTCTTTCCTTTCCAGTGCCCATTTCTGTATCCTCCCAAGATTAGCTTCCACATCAAAGCAGGTCTTTCTTGCCTCTGTTGGCTTCTCAGTTTTGATCTTTCTACAGGCATCATGAGAGAGAGAGAAAGCAGAAAAAGTAATACTAATTATATACTGTGTCAACCTCTATTGTATATAGTATGTTTATTAAGGCTTCACACAGTATCAACTAAACTTCTAAAATTTTGATTTACCAAAAGTTTTGCTGCCAAGTAAATAGGTATGAGAAGAAATTAGATTATACATCATTGATCTATCAATTCCCCTCCATATTTAACCAAGCACAGTTAATTGTTGTTCATTTGAGTGGACAGTGCCATGAGAAGGGAGACAAATATTTTCACCTAGAATCATAGAACTGTACAATCGTTAAATAGTTTGAGTTTGAAGGGACCTTTAAAGGTCACCTAGTTCAATCACCCTGCAAGGAGCAGGGACAACTTCAACCAGATCAGGTTGCTCCTTGCCTTTAATGTTTCCAGGAATGAGGCACCTATCGCCCCTCTGGGAAACCTTTTACAGTGTTCTATCACACTCATTGTAATTTTTTTTTTCCTTATATCCAGTCTGAATCTACCGTCTTCTGTTTTAAAACCGTTACCCCTTGTCCTATCACAACAGGCCCTGATAAATGTTTTCTCCCCATCTTAAATAAATATACTCAGTTCCAGCTTACTAGCTGAAAAGTATGGAATTTCTGTGATTTGTTTAGCTGACTTTTTTTTGATGGACTGTAATTTTAGATAAGTGAAACAAATAAAATGATCTACATTTTTAGGGATAGATTTGCAAAGGAACAAAAATAGCTATTATACTCTCATTTTGTTATTTGTTTGTCTTAGGTTTATAGTGAGCTAACTTAATTTATAAAGAGTGGGAAACAAAAATCCCAAGCTCTTGTTCCAGCCTTATGGCAACACTTACACTCTTACTTTTTTAAGATTTTTTTTGTGGCTGTTCAGTCTGTTCTACAAGTCATCAATCCCACACACTCAGACAAAATAGTTGTTAGCTCTGGTGACAAAACACAGCAAGTTACAGCAAATTTAAATAAGCCCAGTGACATATACAATTTTATGACTTGTGAAGCACATGTGAACTTTCCAATTTCCTGGACAGAATGACTTTAGTAGATCTATATGGTTCATGCAATCAGCCAGTCTTTTATTTCTTATAGTGGTTGTAATTTGAAAGCTGAGCCCTATGTGTCCTTTCTTTAATGCCTTTTTCATACACTAAACTTTCTCAAAACAAATGTAAGATAAAGGAAAAATGTAATTAGAAACCAGATTAGGATGTAGAACATTTGATAAAGTAACAGAAAGCCTATTCAGGAGAAATAAGAAAGGAAATGTGGGATATGCCACTGTAAGCCCCTTGTTTTTCTAAACTTCATGCCTCTAATTTAACACACAGCATTAAAAAGAGATTATTATGATCTGAATATGACAATGATATTACTATTCACTCATAATAGAAATGCTTTATGTTTTGCTTATCAGTATTTCTTACAAGTCATGTCTCTATTTTGAGAAGTATGTTTTGACTGAAATTCACAGAATTCAGCAGATGTAATTTGTTTTTATAGGTTTTGCTTGTTTGTTTAAACTATAAATCTTTGGATAAAAGGTAAAATCTTGGCTACATAGAAGTCATAAGAGTTTTGCCTAACTTTCTACCTTGAGAAAGACTAATATCTTTGGATATTTTCTATTTAACCAAGCTAAGAATGATCTGCAGTCACTATCTCTACATACTTTATTACAAACAATTATCTTCAGATTGATGAGATTGTCTCAGATAAAAAATCAGAAATAGAAATCACAGAAATGACACAAACTTGAGAATCTATTTATTATGGTTACCAACATACAGCCACTGTAGCAAAAAGCTAATGGAAAGATAAACAATGCCTATGTTTTGAGAGTAATGATTTTTCTCTTTATTTGTAAAAGAGCAATGCTTAGACAACTTAAAATGTGATCTCAACTTCAGAATTTCAAAACCAGAAGTAATTCTAACCAAGAATTAGTGTTAACAAAATTCTGCATAGAGAAATTATTTCCTCTCTGTATACTTTACTCAAAAATTTAAAATAACCTTCCACAAAAATAACAAATAAACAAGCACACACACTCCATCTCACCTCAAGAGTTGTCATAAAGAATTAAATAGTGTTCTCACCACAAGAAAAAAACTTCAAAATTTATGGGGAGTTATGTGAAAATGCTATCTGATTAACTGTTGCTTGAACACTCCTTTCATAAAACAGAAACAGATTCACTCATTTAGAATCAGTTTCGTTGCAGTAGTATAAATTTAGCTTTTCTGTCTAAATGGAAAGTCAGATAATATCAGAGCACTCTTGGTAGATATGCTATTTTAAAACATTTCAGATTGATTTGGAGGCAATGGTATATCAAAGCATGCCTCTATGAAAGGTCACATTTATCCATTACTGGTTTGATCTATTTGAATGTAATAACAAAAACAATTTCATGTGGTAAGACACAACCAGTTATTGACAAAACATTTGTATCACAGGATAATATTTAGAGGGATTTCTTGCAACCAGTCTTTCCCAATGAGTACTAACACTGTTATAAAACTGGTACAGGAATATTATGCTCTCAAGTAGCTTGTACTGGGAAAAAGAGATCTGATAAAATTCAAACAGAGGTGGGTTGTGGAGGTGGGTTTTTTTTTTCATTTTTTAAAGATATTTGGACAGCACTAAAATAAAAGACAATCAGAGACAATTACAGAAATTAAGAATATATACAATTCTAAAATCTCTGATATGATTACAAAACCATGAGATAATATGCACATAAAATACTAAATATCTATGTTGTAGATCCTAGCCTGAAGTGAGAGACAAATGAGATTTAACAAAACTAGGCCTATTATTTAGTTTTTTTTGAAGGAACAAGTATGTAATATATAAAAGCCTTGGTGTCTTTTTTGGCTGTTTCAAAACGAAAGTTTCAAAACCAAAGTTTCAAAACCAAGTGTTTCATCACTTTTTGCCCAGTGATGAAATAAGGCATTGAAATAGGCATCAATAATTTAAAAAACAACTTGTTTTCAAAGTAATAATGTGATCCACGATGTGATAACATGATCCATATTTCTAATAATACGATCCATATTTCTTATTCTCCATTGTTAGAAGTAGTAATGATGCTTGTGGAAATAATGATGCCACTCAGCCCCAGGAAATCTTTCTTTACTATTTAGTGTCAAATGACCTTGCAACAGCTTTTTTAGAACTAGTTGTTGCAGATGTATCATTTTTATCCAGCCAGTGAATTCTCCCTAAATCTTTTTTTTCTTATTTTCATTCTCATAGGATAGTTTGAAGTTCCTCAGAAGTTACTATCTAGGAATAACTAAAGAAATTCTGTTTGTAGATTTTATTGTAAAAGTGCATAACAAGAAATAAAAATAAAGCTATTCCAATGCTTTATTGAATAGACTACTTGATAGTGTGTTTGTTGGTATGCCTGGTAATACTGAATGACAGTACAGTTTTCATCATAACATCAAGATGATTTTCACACATTTGCACTAGGTAATAAAGTAATTCTGACAGTAAATATCTTTATGTATCAACAATAATTTATTTAAATGTCTTAGCAGATGGTTTTATTTTATGAATTTTAATTTCATTTGCTCTGAAGCTGAGTATTAGAAACACTATGGTTACGGTCAAATTTTCTTGTTTGGCTATATTTGAATTCTAATGAGTGGACTTACATGTACTCTGCTGAACTGCCTGTTTTGATATGTTTACTTAATATACTATAAAATTAACATATGTTATTTGAAGTCTCAGACACAAGTAACAGCATGCTGGAATAACTATGGTGTAAAATATAGTTTCCTGAAGACTGATGAGGTTTTGCATAAGTGACAGAAATGGAAAATTAATAGACATATCTTGATCCCAGCAGTAATGTTGCAGAAGCATTACCTTCTCCACCAGATATGTATGTATATGTGTATGCATGTGTGTACATGTGTATGTATGTATATGTATGTACACATATGTGTAAGTACTTATCTCTTCTCAGGTGAAAATGCTTTAATCTTAAAGTATGGAGGTTTTATACATTGTTTTATTTTGCTGTGTTTTTTAACACCACAGTATAGTAAATCAATGGCTGAATTGATTTTAAATTAAGGATTTAGATTTTTTTTTTCATTTTGAATTTTTGTATGTGGTGTCCTACCACATCAACACATAGCCAGAAAATACAGCAGATGATCATGTGATTTCAGAATGAAATGTAGTAATAAGAGACCTGTAAACTAAAGCCACCTACAGTACTCTGTGTAGAACAAGCAAAATGAGAGTGGGCACACTCTGTGTGGTCTTTTCTGAGAAATCTATTACTGAGAAAGACAAAGAGTTTCTAGTGAAGATGTGCATCAAGCTTCATTCTACATGCTACTTGACAAACTGTTTTTTCCTCACATCTTATCCACAAGATGATGATGCAATATGATAACTCTAAATACAAACTCTGAAGGAACAACAGATACTAAATAATATGAATAATATAGAAAAAAAAACAATTGAAAAGAATGTCTTTGGCTTTTTTTTACCACAATTTGTTCATGGTTTTTCCTGTACAGAAATTGGTAAGAAATTCTTGGATCCAATTATATTTTCTTAATTCACATTTAATTGTTATTGCCTGTCTTCTGTTACCATTGTATAAAAGGAAGTATTAGCAAAAATTCATAAAATATCCATGGTAATGATGAGTACCGCCTGAATTCTTCATTAGTAATGGTATCTGTTAAATATTTTTATACCTATTTCCTTATTTGCAAACTATTGGAAATAAGATGAATAAATAAAGTATTTGGAAAACATGCCGGTATTCAAAAATTATGTATTGCATGTATTAATTGAAATAACAATAACTGGCATTAATATGCTGCCTTTTATACAGTGTGCTTTTACACTATAAATTGAAATTCATTGACAATCTTCTCAGGAGTCAAGTAAATACTGTGATATCCTTCTTTATCTGTCCAGTTTTCATTAAGATATATGAGGAACAGTTTTAAACAGGTTTTCATCAAGTGAAGGGATTCTTCCTGGATTAGAGTATTAGATTGACTTTTGGAACATACCAGTTTAATATTCCAGATCATTCTTGAGTTTTCCCATTACTCTCTTTGTCCACAAAGTTCCCTGTTTCAATATTGGTCTATCAGGCCATGCAATAACCATGCAGTCAGATTTAGAAGGAGACTAGTGTGTTATGACTCCTTTTCAAAAAATGAGACCACTTTCTTCAATGCAGTAGAAGAAGTCAAATTTAGGTAATGTAAAAATTGTAATTACTGGTGTTACTCAGTGGTATGGACACTGATTAAGGCAGTTATTTTATTGTGACACAAGGCCATTTTCCATTAAGCTAGAGATTTGAGATCTGGACGAAGTTCCGATGTTTTATAGTCTACGGAGGATTAGTGGGCACACATGCATGAAAGTGATGATTGCAACTACTACTAAGTTCCTCAATTTTTGGGCAAAATTTATTAGCTCTAGTAGTTCTTAGTTATCACATTTCTTATATTAGATACTCATGTCTTATAAACACATGGATGTACAAACATTATCTTGAGTAATCTCATTTTAAATTGAAAACATTGATTGCAAAAGCACAGCTCAGTCAAAATTGGCAACAATCTTGTATATAGGAAGAGAGAGATGCAGAATTTTCTTGCATTTTCAATTTTCTGCATTTAAGTGTTAACCTAGTCATACTATTATTGATTATATTTTATCTAAGTTCTAAAGCTTTCTACAGCTTCATTGATCACTTAATTCATCAACAGCTTTGAAGAAAACAGCTGATAAAGAACCAATACCCATGTTTGTAAACTAATGTATGTTTTTTAATATTGAATTCAAGGAGAATATTAATTTTTTATTAACTCCTCCCAAGATGACAAAAAATTTTATCTGTATTAAATTTGGAATAATAGAAAGCATGCCTTTGAAGTTTAAAATGAAATATTGAATTTTGCCTCTAATGTCCTCTTTCTAGTAGAGACTGTGTATAAAATGTTTGAGAAGTAGTTTCTGTAAGCATTAGCAAATAATATTTACAACAATATCTCTGACTACAGGTCTTATAAATTAAAGATGAAAGAGTATTCTTGTATTAGACCTTTTTGTTTGCTTTACTGAGAATGGGGTTTCTCTCCACAGGTAAAATTCAGTATATTATATTGTATATTAGTTTGCAGTTCAGTGGATTGACCTAAGATGATTTGATGCTTAGGTCTGTTACAATGTTAAAATGCATCACACCCTCTCTGAAGTCAATGATGTTACAAAAAAATGAAAGTTTGGAACAAGCAAGAATTAGACCAAATGTCAGCTCAAAATGCATATTAAAATGCTACTGTGATATGTATGTAGGTCATGTGTGGTGATATTGTTGATGCTATCAGACCAAGGCTTGAGCTCCTTCTCTCTCCAATAGGCAAGTGGACAAAGAAGAAATATGAGACCTCAGTGAAAGGGTGGGACACCAGACTTTAAGGAGTGGCTGGGAGAAGAGGTAAAGGGTAAAAGAATCTCTTCTCTCTAAAAGAAAAAAGCTAGGGTCTTTTTCTTTGGTTTTTGGTTTTGTTTTTTTTTTCCCAGTAGGGAAAAAAAAATAAAATTGTTCTATAACAGTTTTTACATTAGTGCAGCTGATCTGTAATAAACACTTATAAGAGCCTGACCAGTGAGCATTTCTCACACCATGCTTTCTTCAACCTTGTCTATGTGAAGTTTCCCCTCCCTGGAAACAAAAATGTTATTGGAGAAGGCTAGTGCACATCTTCGTGATGTTTGGATGCACCATCTGGAGATAAACAGGGCATCTATTGAGACTGAAGAAGTAAATCCAACCCCTTAACTACATTAACAGCTCTAGAATTTGAAACAAGGTATTGTCTGAATATGACCTGTGTGGATCTTCCTCTGGTAGCTGCACAGAACATGGGAATCTGGAAAACAGGATGTAGCTTTATTTTTCTCTTAAACATTTCTGATTCCTTTCAACTTGCAGTACATTTCTGTAAACAATGGTTTCCAGTGAAGCTGTAATTTCATGTCAAAAGACATAAAAATGTGTTTCTGTGGAGCGCTACTGTCTTTTATTGCACCAGATGACAGAGCTTGGAAAAGATAAATGGGTTTTTAAGCATATTGTCTTTTCAAGTTAATTGTATGATTATGTGTATAACATCCTTCTGCAATTTTAAAATAAAATTATAATTTTGCTTAAAAAACAAAACAGAACAAAACAAAACACCAAACACTCCTCAATATACTTTTATTGTAAAGAATCACAATCCAACTTTTTTTTTTTTCATTTAAAGAAAAAGTTTTTGAGGTGGGAAGTTTTACCTTATGAACTCTACTTTCATTAAAAAAAAATTAAAGAAATCTTGTCACACTTTCAGATTTTTCTTAAAACCTTTATGTTGACAGTTTTTATTTTACTGCCACCGGAACAGAGATAGTATGGTGAGAGTTAGCACACAGCAAAATTTTTGTTCTAGAATAACCTTTTATTTTCTACTAATATTTCTAAGAAAGAGATACCTAGAAGCTAAAGTTAATTTAAGTATTATGTCTTACTTTACACCATATACAGACTGGCATGGGACACCTTATTGCTTTGCATTTTGTGTTTGTTCCCTGAATGAAACCAACCATGTACTCTTTCAAGATATCAAAACCAGCCCCTTTTACACTAAAAATTCAATTTAAAATGTATTCCATTTAAAGCATTTTATTCAATCCTAGTTTTTAAAGTTCTTTTACTTTTCATGTCATTTTTCTTTACTGGCAAGCTGGATATTTTATTTTTAATCCTTACTTGGTATATATGGTGCATGATTGTTCAATGACTGTCTCTCCTGGGTTAGCATATACAATATTTCTTGATAGAAGTTATTTACATTTTTTCTACAGGAAACATAAAGACATATCTGAAAATACAGGAATATGTTCTGTGCAAAATTTTAATGCAACTAATACTGCACAGATTCTTGTTAGTTGCCATTATTTTTTAAAAATTAATTTAGCAAGTAAATGTTAATATTCTTCTAAAGAGGTTGTTTACTGGTGCAGAAATTCTTGTCATTAATAGTCTGAGTCACTGACACTGAATTCAGTATTAAAACAAACAGTTGGCCTGCTGTTAGCAACTTGTCTTACCTATTTAATTGTAAACGACATATCAGATGAATAAATGCATTTTTTCAGTTAATTCGTCTCTCATTTTTTAATTACTTGATGCAGAAGATGTTGGCTTTTTTTTTACAAATAATTTTATCTTAAAGCTCTAATGACTTATTAAAATGAGATCCCATAACTACCTACATAAGCACAGAACTTCTGAATCTTTCAGGAAAATTCCATGGCTATAAAAGAGCTGCATTGTAGCTTTTGCTAAAACTTTGACTCATTCCTGCAAATAATAACTATAATGCACATCTTATAAATAATCTTATTAGAGTAAAGTACTGAGAATAAAATTAGTACTATTACTAGATAATATTTTAAAATTATTATTTTAGAAATACCACTACAGCTAGCATAAAAAATAAAGGTGGAAGTTAAATGTCTGACATGCCAAATGAGCTTTTGAAGTAGAAAGTATGGCATTATCTTTTTCTGGAGTACATGTACTATGGTGATATTGAGGTTTCCAACATGGGAACTAAAGAAAAAGAGAATTGTAAATATTTCCTTTTAGAGGTATGAAGGCTTTTAAACTTAGAATCCGTATTAGACAAAAAAAAATACAGAAAAAAAGAGTTACTTTTAAAGATACTTAAATACTGTTGCTGGAATTTTTGGTATTAATCCTTACACTATATTTTTCATCTACCTACTGCTACACCATCCTGTCCTACATGCATTTACTGTAAGGTGCCCATTAAATAAACATCTTATGTAAAGGTAAAAAAAATACAGGTGTATTGCTCTTATAAGGATTTTTTTTTTTTTTTTTTTACCATGAGGGTGGTGGAACACTGGAAAAGGTTGCCAAGAGAGGTGGTAGATGCCCCATCCCTGGAAAAATTCGAGGTCTCTTTGTATGGGGCTCTGAGCAACCTGATCTGTTTGGAGATGTCCCTGCTCCTTGCAGGGGGTTTGGACTATGTGACCTTTAAAGATGACTTCCAACCCAAAATATTCTACGATTCTATGATTTTGATAATCACAGGATCCAAGAATGATTGAGGTTGAGCGAGACCTCTCAAGGTCATCTGATTCAATGTACCTGCCCAAGCAGAGCCAACTAGAACTACTTGCCCAGGACCACATCTACAAGGCTGTGAATACCTTTATGAATGGATATTCACCAGTCTCTGTGGCCTACCTGTTCCAGTGCTGGGTCACCCTCACAGTAAAAAAGTGTTTCCTGTTGCTGTGTAAGCTTACTATGATGGATAAGTGAAAAACGGTTCAACACCATGTAAAATTTTCTGCAGCAAAATGCGAAATACATACTAAGCTTAAGGTCATACTGAGTAAAAATCTCCAGACATTCATGAAACCAGTCCAACTACCTTTCATACAGGAAAAAAAGAATACAAATATAAACACTAAATTGTAAATCCTAAAGTGAGGATATAGAGAAGTGTTTAAAAATAAGTATAAGATATGCATAGTAAAATGTTAAAATTAATATTTACAAATAATAAAATAATTATGTCTAGAGCAAAAGCAGTTTGTGATGTGATTTAATTTTAATACAACTTTTGCATTAAATTATCATACTCAATAAAGTGTCATCCACATAAAACTACAGTTTCATCATGGCATCACAGGAACACAGGAGCTGGCAAGCTCTTTTTGTATCAAGATCAGTTAGTGGTTCATTTGGTGAACTTTCTGATATATAGCAAGTCTATATCTAGTAGGAAATAACTAAAGAAAATAGGACATTCACTGTACAACCTTCTACTATCAGAAAACCCAGTTATGGCAACTACACACTTTTTGGGGGAGTGTAATTCTGAGAAAGGTCCTGGTGACCACCATACACACTGAGGGCTTTTTGAGCACCTACAGATCACTCCAAGTGACTGGTAATATAAATAGATTAAATACTTGTCTACTTCCAAATGGTTAGAGACCTGCTTCAGATTTGTGTCTTTTATATATGTCTATTCAGTTCCAGGTTCAATGTACCTTACCAGCCATCTCTACCAACATATGACTATCTTGAGTAGTCTTGATCAAGGTATGGACTCACTCACATTTTGCTCTCTTATCTTCCCCACAGTAATCTGTGGATTACCAATCTATAAATGCGAGGATTTATTATTTAAATTAGAATTTATCTTACACTATTTGATAAAGATAAGCATATGAATACAAATAGGCTTGGTAATAATTATACTTCATGTAACAAAAAAAAAAAAGAAGACATGACATTTCACTTGAAAAATCCCTATATATTAAGATTACAGTGTCTTTCATCCTGTGTCCTCCTCCCCTTCAGATTCTGCTGACATCATCAACATAACCCTTATTCACCGACAGAAAAAAAATAATTTATGACTTTTTCCTTTCCTTTTCACTTCATGTTGTTTTAGTTGTGGAGAAGAGGGATAGGTTACTGGTGACAGGAAAGACATTTGCAGCAGAATATTTTATTTTCCTCTTTACAGTTTTCCTTTACCTCTATCTTGTTCCGTATCTTTCCTTTTGTCAACTTTTTCCCTTGTATCAGATAAGAGGAAGAAGTTTCTTGTCTGTTTCATAAAATGTGTGTCGTGGTTTTGTTAGTTTCTGTAGGAAACTGCTAGAAGTCACTCCCCTTTGTTCAGGGGACTTGGCCAGGCCTAGGGCGGACCCACTGCTGGCCAAGGCCGAGCCGATTGGTAGCAGAATGTCTCGTGATAACGCCTCTGCGATAACGTATTTAAGAAGGGGAAAACAGAAAAAAAAAGAGAAAGAGAAGCTGTGAAGGAGCTGAGCGGGGGCAGAGGCACAGAGGGGGAGGCGCAGGCCTCATGGGCCTTGCAGGCCTCACCCTCTGGCCTCTCGCCAGGCAGCTGACTGGGCCTGACTCAGCCTGGCCCAGCTGCAAGAAGTGGAAAGGAGATGAGAAGTGAATAAGATGTAAAAAAAGATCCTGAGAGACATCTACCAGCCTGTTGTGAGGAACGGCTGCAGACGCCAAGGTCAATTCAGAAGGAGGGGGAGGAGTAATGTGGCTCCTGGCCAAGATTCCCCTGCAGCCTGTGGTGACGACCATGGTGGAGCAGGTTGTCCCCCTGCAGCCCATGGAGGTCCACGGAGGAGCAGAGATCCACTTGGAGCCCGTGAAGGACCCTGTACCGGGGAAGGTGGATGCCTGAAGGCAGCTGTGGCCCATGGAGGGCCCCCTGGGACAGCTGTTCTAGAGGGACTGCACCTTGTGGAAGAGATGACCCACGCTGGAGCAGTTCCACGAAGGACTGTGGCCCGTGGGAGGGACCCCACAATGGAGCAGGGGAGGAATGTGAGGAGTTCTTCCCCCGACCATGAAGCAGCGGCGTAAAACAACGTATGATGAACTGACCGCAACCCCCATTCCCTCTTCCCCCCTGTGCCGCTTGCGGGTGGGGGAAGGTAGTAGAGATAATGTTAAGTTCAGGAAGAGGGAGGGGTGGAGGGAGGTTATCTTGTTCTCTGTCTCATTATCCTGCTATTTGTAGTAATAAATGAATAGTTTTCCCCAAGTCGAGTCTGTTTTGCCCGTGACGGTAACTTTAAGGATTTCTCCCTGTCCTTATCTCAAACCTTGAGCCGTTTTTCCTTATATTTTCTCTCCCTGTTCTCTCGGAAGGTGGGGGGAGTGAGAGAGAGACTGCGTAGTCTGGTCTGATCGGGGCTGAACTACGACAATGTGACACCCTAAAATGCTGTAAAAGTAATGATGTCCTGTCAAGAGATACAGAGGAACTTGAATCCATACTGAGGAGTTCCCAGTTTCTGTTTCTGTCTTTATTACTGGAAATTATTTCAAAAGCATAGAATCACATGAAACTGTTAAGCAAAAAATTACTTTGTGACTCCTTTTACACCAGTCTTTTAAATCTGGTGAGTCACACTTAGACAATTATCTTCAGAAAATATCTACAAGATCGGTTTTCTTGAGAGGACACCTAATACATAGTCTAGACATAACACTCTTGCTGACAGTAGGAAATTTTGGGGAAGGTGTATAATCTTTCCACTGACTGAATAGAAAACATAGATATCTAATATTCAGAATGGATTTCAGAGTCAAGGACTTAAATTTTAGGTATTGTGATACTTAAGAAGAAAATATTTGAGCAGATACTGTATATTTTAATTGATATCAATGACAAAAATACAAAGTGTTGCTTCATTAACATGAATAAGTTCAAGGTAGGGAGCTTTCTTACATCAGTAAATTTTAAAAATGTCCTTCCAAATATGTAAATAAAATCTATTCTGCCCATAAAAGATGCACTTTTTGGGGTTTAAGTTCTTTTCCATTTCTTGTCTTAAAAAAGCAATTAATGTCCAAATATTTTCTTTTCTTTTTTTTTTACTGATGTTCCCAAAATTACTGTTTAAAATAAAATTCGTAACTAATATGTAATGCTTTTAAATTTCTAAAATGAGTAATGCTATCTTATTAAATTAATGATAATTTAAAATAGTGATGCAACTTTATGACACATAATTTTAAAATACATTTATTTTATTTAACTGTATCAGCATGTTTTTACATTCCTTATCCATTTTCTTCCCTAATAATTTTATCAGAATTTGTAGACATTCCACATCTAACTATTTCGAAGTTCTGACTACATTTCATTAGAATTAAAATTACTGTTTCATTGCCTGAATTAAGTTTTCCATCCTGTAGCTAAAAGATGCTTAATATAGAGTCTTAGTTTATCACTATAAACTTCTACACTTTCTAGGCTGCACATTAATGTCCTCAGAAAATTAAAAGTCTAATCAAAATAATATTTTGTTATCTATACCCCTTACACCTCAGGCAGCTTCTCATGAGCTTTATTAAATGTCAGTAGATGCTCTACCAACACACTAGACATATGTATAAAGAAGAATTTCTGAAAGATTATGTAGAATTTTATTACATTAATACAGCCTTTCATAAAAACTGAACATCCCAACACCCAGCCACTAGCACAGCTGAGCGTGTATTGCCATTAGGCACACTTCTACACACACACACAGTACACATATTATGCATATATATACATAGCCAGCCATACCGAATTACACAGAAAGGCACAGTCAGCACTCAAACACAAGTAGCACCAATGGCTTCATCTTGCTCCCCTCTCCATCTGATCAGGGTGAAGGCCTGTTAGTGGGAATATATATACGTGTACATATATGTGCAGCACGGATCCCACCAGCTACTCCTGGATCTCATTCTCCTCTCTGCCCCAGCGCCTACTGGGGTTCTGTCCTTGTACACAGGAATGAGTTGGGGCAGGGTACAATTTTGGCACTCCCATTTGCTACTGTTCCTCAACAACAGGAAATTTTTGTAACTCCACAGTAACAAACACCACAGTGTTCCTCCACTGTGTTTTTCCTTCACAGTGGTGGAGTCACCATCCCTGAAGGTGCTCAAAGGATGTGTAGACGTGGCACTTCAGGACATGGTTTATGAGGCATGGTGGTGATAGGTTGACAGTTGGACTTGATGATCTTGGACGTCTTTTCCAACCTTAAGATTCTATGATTCTGTGATTTATCTGTGCTTCTTTCTGTGTGTGCAGAAGAATTTTTCTGTCACACATCGTAGCAGAACGTAGAGGATATATATTCTATTTTGATTTTTTTTTTTTTTAAGAAGGCTGAAGAATCTAATTCTCTGGTTTATTATGAATATTCAGGGCACATAAGAACATATTTTTAAATGCAGTTTTGTTTTTTGAAATTACTTTTCATTTGTACTTTTGATAAAAATATAGGAAAATTGCAGTATAAGCCTAAAATAAACAAAAAGCATAAATTTAAAAGATTTTTTTCAGGAAATATGAATAATCCTTTAATGTTATCACCTAATGTTTTTAATGTTATATTTTTAATACTGTTTTTAAATTTTAAAAGTGTAATATTCCAAAAGAAACCAATCAACCACCACCACTCCCATTAAAGTCAGAAA
The DNA here is from genome assembly GCF_036417535.1 of Chlamydotis macqueenii. Lineage (NCBI taxonomy): Eukaryota > Metazoa > Chordata > Aves > Otidiformes > Otididae > Chlamydotis > Chlamydotis macqueenii. The sequence goes on along the minus strand of NC_141556.1, from coordinate 140,138,098 downwards.
TATATTTCATGATGCTATTTAGGAAAGGACTTGTCAAGATTTTCTTTAGAGATAATAATCTTGTCATGCTCAGAGTCTGTCAGCCACTGCCCTTTTCAGGAAATACTTTAGAAAAGTACTGTGGACAAATTCCTATTTGAATTGCTCCCATTGTTTTTGATTGAGCCCATACAGTTCTTATGGTTACAGTAAGTTTGTTATTTCATGAATAAACCCTATGGACAGTTTCATAGAATCATACAATCATAGAATGGTTAGGGTTGGAAGGGACCTTCAAAGGTCATCTAGTCCAACCCCCCTGCAAGAAGCAGGGACATCCCCAACTAGATCAGGTTGCTCAGAGCCTCATCCAGCCTGGCCTTGAATGTTTCCAGGGATGGGGCCTCCACCACCTTTCTGGGGAACCTGTTCCAGTGTTCTATAACTCGCATCGTAAAATTTTTTTTCCTACTTTCTAATCTAAATCTACCCCCCTCTATTTTAAAACCATTACCCCTCGTCCTATTGCAACAGGCCCTACTAAACAGCCTCTCCCCATCTTTCTTGTAGGCCCCCTTGAGGTACTGGAAGACCGCTATCAGGTCTCCCCAGAGCCTCCTCTTCTCCAGGCTGAACAGACCCAACTCTCTCAGCCTGTCCTCATAAGAGAGGTGCTCCAGCCCTCTCATCACCTTTGTGGCCCTCCTCTGGACCTTCTCCAGGTGGTCCATGTCCTTCTTGTGTTTGGGGCTCCAGAACTGGACACAGTACTCCAGGTGGGGTCTCACCAGGGCAGAGTAGAGGGGGAGAATCACCTCCCTCAACCTGCTGGCCACGCTCCTCTTGATGCAGCCCAGGATGCGGTTGGCCTTCTGGGCCGCAAGGGCGCATTGCCAGCTCATGTTAAGCTTCTCATCCACCAGCACTCCCAAGTCCTTCTCCTCAGGGCTGCTCTCAATCCATTCCCTGCCCAGCCTGTATTTGTGCCTGGGATTGCCATGACCCAGGTGCAGGACCTTGCACTTGGCCTGGTGGAACTTCATGAGGTTGGCACGGGCCCACCTCTCCAGCCTGTCAAGGTCCCTCTGGATGGCATCCCTCCCTTCCAGCGTGTCGACGGCACCACACAACTTGGTGTCGTCAGCGAACTTGCTGAGGGTGCACTCTATCCCACTGTCCATGTCGCCGACAAAGATGTTGAACAGGGCTGGGCCCAGCACGGACCCCTGAGGGACGCCACTCGTGACCAGTCTCCACATGGACACTGAGCCGTTGACCACCACTCTCTGAGTGTGGCCATCCAGCCAACTCCTTATCCACCGAGTGGTCCGTCCATCAAACCCATGTCTCTCTAGTTTAGAGAGAAGGATGTCGTGCGGGACAGTGTCAAAAGCTTTGCACAAGTTCAGGTAGATGAATTCAGTTGCTCATCCCTTGTCCACCGATGCCGTCACCCCGCCATAGAAGGCCACCAAATTGGTCAGGCACGATCTGCCCTTGGTGAAGCCATGTTGGCTGTCACCAACCACCTCCTTACTCTCCATGGGCCTTAGCATGGTTTCCAGGAGAATCTGCTCCATGTCCTTGCCAGGCACAGAGGTGAGGCTGACCGGCCTGTAGTTACCCGGGTCTTCCTTATTCCCCTTTTTAAAAACTGGGGCTATGTTCCCTCTCTTCCAGTCATCGGGGACCTCACCAGACCGCCACGACTTCTCAAATACGATAGCCAGTGGCTTGGCAACTTCATCTGCCAGTTCCGTCAGGACCCGCGGATGGATCTCATCAGAACCCATGGACTTGTGCACCTTTAGGTTCCTCAGATGATCCCAAACCTGCTCTTTGAGTACAATGGGCAGTTCTTCATTCTCGCAGTCCCTGCTTGCACCTTCTACAGCTTGGGTGGTGGGACAGGAGCTCTTGTTGGTGAAGACTGAGGCAAAAAAGTCATTGAGAACCTCAGCCTTCTCCATGTCCTGGGTAACCAGGACACCAGTTCCCTTCTGGAGGGGGCCTGCATTTTCCCTGGACTTTCTTTTGTCCCCTACATACCTATAAAAGATCTTCTTGTTGCATTTTATATCCCTGGCCAGATTCAGTTCTGCCAGGGCTTTGGCCTTCCTTACCTTATCCCTGGCCACTCACGCAGGCTCTTTGTAGTCCTGCCAGACTACCTGTCCCCACTTCCACCCTCTGTAGGCTTCCTTTTTTACTTTCAGTTGGTCCAGGAGCTCCTTGCTTATCCACGCTGGCCACCTGGCCTTTTTGCCCGACTTGTTTTTCATCGGGATGCACCTCTGCTGAGCTTGGAGGAGGTGCTCCTTGAATATAGACCAACTTTCCTCGGCCCCTCTTCCCTTCAGGGCCGCCTCCCATGGCACTTGGCCCATCAGGTCCCTGAAGAGGCCGAAGTCTGCCTTCCTGAAGTCTAGGGCTGAGAGCTTGCTATGTAGTTTCCTTGCCGCCCCTTGGATCTTGAACTCCACCGTGTCATGGTTGCTGCAGCCAAGGCTGTCCTTTAGTTTCACATCCCCCACCAGTCCCTCCCTGTTGGTGAGCACAAGGTCGAGCATGATACCCCTCCTTGTCGGCTCCTCTGTCACCTGCAGGAGGAAGTTGTCATCCACGCATTCCAGGAACCTCCTGGACTGCCTCTGCCCTGCCGTGTTTTCTCTCCAAGAGATGTCAGGGTGGTTGAAGTCCCCCATGAGAACCAGGGCTTGTGACTGTGAGGCTCACAAAATCAACCAATGTTTGTGTCACTCACTAGTTGTGGAATTGTCCAAATGACTATAAAAGACTAAATGGCAGTGGCTGTGCCACAATAGACAATGTGGAAATTCCCTTTAATTTATTATAGATTAGTTTTACATATATTCTGACACAGTGTCAGAAATTAAAATCAGTTTTTTATCTCCTTCACCACTTAGAGGCTCTGTTTTGCCTTATTCATTTACTCTGTCCCTTTACCATTATCTCTTCAATGAAATACATCCAATAAACTGTAATTTTCTGGACTAGTTTACCTATTTGTTTTATTTTTTTTTACTCTGCCTCCATCCTTCATACTAATCTGAGTCTTTTTTTTGTCCTTGTTCTCTATTCCAATTTTTACTCTTGCTTTATAAATATTTTGTGATGTCATTTCTTATCTTCCATCTGAAACAGTAATTTTTACTTAGCTATAAGTTTTCAGTGCAGTCACTGGAAAGCTAAAGCAGATACTATTCTTTTACAACAAAAAACTCTCTCCACTTATAGAAGCTAGGGGCTTTTCTGAAGACATGTAAGTTCATACATCCTTGATCCATACAAACTAAAGCTTTTCTGAAAGTCCCCAGAGCATTTTCTTCACTCTACAGAGTATTTCACAAGTGTGAAACTTGTGTTTACAGAAAGGCAAATTTGGCAAATCCATGTATTCATGAAATCATAGAATCATACAATGATATTGATTCAAAGGGACCTTTGAAGATCATGTACTCCAACTCCCTTGCCATGGGCAGGAGCATCTTTCACTAGATCAGATTGCTCAAAGACCCATCAAAACCTGACCTTGGACCCTTCCAATGACGGAACATCCACAACTTCCACAAATGATCAACCTGTTTCAGTGTCTCACCACCCTCATAATAAATAACTTTTTCCTTGTGTCCAACCTAAATCTACCCTCTTTCAGTTTAAAGCCATTGACCCTTCTCCTGTCACTATAGCCCTTGGTAAAATGGCTTGCTCCGTCTTTCTTATAAGCCCTCTTTATTTATTGAGAGGCTGCAACCATTTTTTCCCAGAGTCTTCTCTTCTCCATGCTGAACAAGCCCAATTCTCTCAACTTTTCTTCAGAGGAGAGATGTTCCAGTCTTCTGACCATTTCCACGGTCCTCCTCTTACAGATCTATGTCTTTCCTTTACTAAGGACCTGAAAGCTGGACGTGGTACTCCAGGTGGGGTCTTACAAAAGCAGAGTAGAGAATGTGAATCACGTCCCTTGACCTGCTGTCCACCTTTCTTTTAGGCAGCCTAGATACAATTGGCCTTCTGGACTGCAAGCACAATTTGCCATGTCCAATTTTTCATCCACCAGTATCCCCAGGTCCTTCTCAGCAGGGTTGCTGTCAATCCATTCATTCCCCAGCGTGTATTGATACTGGAGGTCACCCTGACCTAGGTGCAGGACTTTGCACTTGGCCTTGTTAAACTTCATGAGGTTCACATGGGCCCACACTTTAAGGGTCTCAAGGTTCCCATGGAACCTCCCTTCTGTTTACTGAATCAACTACACCATTCAGCTTGGTATCTTCTGCAAGCTCCCTGAGGGTGCACTGAATCCCATTGTCTATGTCATTAATGAAGATTATAAATAGTATTGGTCCCTTCCATATACACAGATCAAGGATGTCAGGAGCCTGGAAACCCCCTCAAACAGCCCGTGGGGACCTCACAATCCTTGCACTCTTTTCAGCTCATGGCAACTGCTTTATAGAGGAGATGTTAGCTGAGAGTGCTGCTGCCAAAAACTGGTGAAATCAGCCACTATTTCTATTCTCATAAACTTAGTCTATCTTAGTTATGGACAAGGAACATAGTTTAAACAACCTCAAAAATAAAATGGAGGAGCTATAAGACCCTCGGGAGTCAAATATTAAGTTGTTTAAGTTTTTTTGTATGAATGAAAATTTAAATTTTGAAAAAGTAATCACTTTATACCACACTTTAATTTACTGTTACAATCTAAAGATTGAGACTTTTGATGGCAAAATCTTGTTTAATGTAACCATTCCCTTTGCATTTACAAGACCAGTTTTGCCACTTTTGTGGCAAACTCCCCCACACTTCACATAAACAGAGTGGGGAGCAGAAAAGACAAGTAATGAAAACAGCTTGGCCTCAAGCCCATGTCCCCTCTGGACTTAAGCCATGAAGCTACCATCATTTCTCTTAATTGCTTAACCTGGACCTGCTGTGAATGGTAGGGAGTCTCTGTCTCAATGGCAGAAGATCTCCTGTCTGATAACGCCATATAAAGACATACTGCAAACTTTTATTTTTTTTGACAACAATAAATACAAAAATTGTAGATACTAACTGAAATCACAGAACAAGATTAAAAATTATTCTACTCATTCTACAACAACATCTAATGAACATTCTTATCAATTTTTTTTCTAGCAAGATATCAAATAGAATGGCAATTTGTGTAAATCCCATGTGCACTAAATTCTTCTTTGAATCAGATAGCTTCTATTAGCAGGAAACCTCTATATAAATGTCAGCCTTTTAGGATACTAACTGTCATTTAGCTTTACAATGTCATTTATGCCTCCTGTTGTACAATGCTGGGCAACGTTTTTAACAGCCATCCCATCATTACATATTCTGGATTCCAAATGTAGTATGGGAAATTGTTTGTGCAATACTTGTTAACGATGCTATTAAGAACTGTTCCCCTAAACTGAAATGCTTAAATAACAGTGAAATAAAATCAACATTTCCAGAAAGCACATCATAGCAGAATGTTGATTCTCTGATTCATTCTGAATGAATGGTGAACACACTTATAATGTATTAAAAAAAAAAAAGTATCTTCTTTTGGGATTCCTCAGTAGACTGTATCTAATTGCTATTAGGACTCTAAGTATTTCTCATATGCTGGAGATCAACCGGTGGTTCAGTGAAAAGGTGAGATTTTTTTTTTTCAAATTTGTTGTTGTTAGTTTGATCTATTATCTTCTGTCTCTTCGTGAAGCTGTTGAATAAATTTACACAGGTCACAATATGGTAAATAATAATAGCCATTGTACTGTTCCTTACTTTTTAAGAAAACAATTTATTTATATCTCATTCTCACATCTCTAAATTGAAAGGTTTTAGCCTCTATTTGTTCAGAGTATATAATATTGTGAAATACCTTGAATAAAATACCACCTCCTCCTGATTTTGATTCCTATGAATTTAGAAAAATAAAGTATAAGGCAAAAACAGGGCTAAATTGCTGTAGTTATTTATGTTATAGACATGCTGAGGACTTCCTTTTAGTAAGCGCTATACTTGAAGTTAGAAAGAGTGAAGGACTAAGACAATATATCTATCTAAATAAGTGCAAACATAGCAAGAAAGGAAAAAAATAGACATTCATATTTCTGAATGAGGAACTGAGACAAACATGGAATTTTCTCTCCAAATTTCAGACACCTAAAGAGTAGACCTACCTACATCGAAGATAATTGCTTAGACTCCTATGGGAAACTGCTTTGACCTAATGGGCTTCAATTTCCAGCTCTTCAGCTCACAACATTGCAGCCTTCCCTTTCACTTCATAACCTTCCACCTACATGCCCTTACATACGACTGTAACTACCTTTTATCCTCATATTCCAAAGTATATCTAAGCTTCTGGTTTTGCACTAGCAGGTTCTGAAAATGTTGATACAGCTATAATGTCAGTTTGAAGGACGTGGTTGCAATTAAAGTTTGAATTGCCTTTTCTTTTTATTCCCTCATTTTATATGCCTTGCTTCATAATTTTTAGTTTATCATCTTATGCTAGGGAACAAACAGAAGGTTGTACATAGCATTAGTAAAGTAGCCATTTAATAAGCCATAAGCATTTCCCAATAATGCACGTGTACACAGCTTTAAAAGTCATTTAGCTCTGCAACATCCGCAACTGATCAAAGTATGCTCTGATTTAGCACCATTACTATAATAAATCAGATCAACAACATTGAGGCAATCCTGTGGAACTATGCAGTTACTTTGGAAAGGTTATTTGGAAAGAGCACTTGCTGCATTGGAGAAGATGTCCAGAAGAGTATGTTCATCTAAAGAGACCTCCATTTTTTCTCTTCCTAAGTGGTCACTGGGAAGATATTTTCATTTCCTTTCTTCATGTCCTTTTTTTTCTTCTCTCTTTCTCCTTTTTTATTTTCATTGCCCTTGAAGGTAACTTTTACTGCTAGAGTTGGTGGGTGTATCAGCTACAGAACCCACAAATAAATTATTGTACATATAAGCCTGTCTTGACATCCTCTGTGAAACATTCTTTTTACAATACATAGAGAGAAATAGGCACTTCTAGGGCCTGATTCATCAAGTCTTAATGTAGATATTTAAACTAGATCAGATTAATTGCACCAGAAATTCTTATTTTTCTTCTTTGATTTTAAAGGAAATTCTTGGCGAGTGCTCAAGGTATAAATATATCCACTACAGACATCTGAACTTACATGTAATGAATGTAAAAACATTCTTTAATATTATGTGGTCTTTAAATTGTAGTGGACTGTTAGAATGTATATGTCCTGCTTGAAATAATCTGTAAACCACTTACATGGTTTCTCTCACAACGCTTATGATAGATGTGTGTAAATTTAGTCACACTCATGCAAAAATTACTACTGGAATTAAAAAGATAGTTAAAAATATAGTTATTGATTTTCCTTTCATAATAAATTGTTTCTAGTTCAAGGATGGAATATCTGGTCAAAATCATATCAAGATAGAAGATAGACCTAAAAAGACAAACATCACAGTGGTAAGGAAACTCATACTGAATATCACAGAAATTTGAGTTCAAATTTCTTCTTTGCCAGATTTAAACCAAACCTAGACTTCTGACAGTCATACTGGAAGGATCCCCCTGACTTTGACCAAAATTCCCATACTAAGATTAAAAAAAAGAAAAAAAAAAAAAAGTCCTAAAAAGTGGTACAGATATGGTAAACCAAAAAAGTATGGCCTTGGTCCTGAGCAGCTGCCTAGAGTACAACTTGAATTTTCACCTGCTGTATTGCAGCTCAGTGCCTTTACCAAAGACTATAACTTTGAAGGCAGTAGGGCCTCTAAAATCCTCTTTGGACTCTCTTTGTAGGTAATGTCCAGGTTTTTTTCATATTCAAATTAAGACTAGTGGAATATGAGAAAGTCCACTCTATTTTTAAAAAACTAATAAAGCACCTGGAAAATACTAAGTCATGTAAAAGGCTATCTAATGTACTTTCCAAGGAGGGCACAAGATTTGACTAGATTTTTGAGAAATCCTGTACAACTGACTAGCTGAACAATCCAGTCAAGCCTTTCAAAATGGAAGTCTGGATCCTGAGAGCCCCTTGCTCATACTGAGTTATAGACCTGATAGTAACCTCCATCCAGTTTCCTCTGATACCTCTATTTGCCTTTCAAATAGAGAGTCAATATAGGGGTTTTTTAGCTTAGACGTTGATGTCTGAATTGTACACGTATGAAGTTAGGAGAGAACATACATACCCTGTTGTTTATGTTTGGGTAGATGGGCTCATTTTATGATTTACTTCATACTCTGATTGGAAAAATTTTGAAAGATCTTGATTGTGTTTCTACAGAAGAAGATTTTTAATTACCAATCTCAAAGTCTTAAAGGTCAGAAAAAAATATATCCAGCTTTAGAAGAATCCAAACATAAAGGAGTAGGAATTAGGACAACTCAGCATAGATTTTGGAATGGCAATTCATGCTTTATCAACTTGGTTGTTTTCTGTGAGGAAGAGACTGGTTACTTTAATGAGGACAGTGTGGTAGACACAGTAATATTCCTTGTTTTAAGTAAGGTTTTTTATAGTGTCTTAAACTGAGATGGATAAGGAGTCTGTTGAAGGGATTTAAAATTGATTCAACTCTAAGGATAATGGTCAATTATTTGACTGATTGTCAGACTACAGTGAGTAGAGGTACATCAAGAGTCAGTCCTGGAGCAAAGCATTAAGTCAACACTGAATTAGAGGGAATAGTTAAAGTGTGAAATGCCAGAGTGTCAATCCAGAGAGCCGCTGATCAACCTAAGGACTGGGATATCAGAAACCTCATGAAGTTCAACAAGGAGAAGTACAGTTTTCTTATCTTTTCTCTCTTAGTAACCCTGGAGAAGTTGTGCCTGGAATAGAGTCTAGTTTTGCTGTTCTTCCCTCTACCCAGACTGATGTAAATAGGATTTTGAGTGTCCAAGGCTAAGTTATTGATGTGGTCAAGAGCCTGAAGCATGTGACCTAAAAGGAGAGAATTGCTTAGCTCAGTGAAGCACAGGCTAAGGGGCAATGCAAAACCCACCTAAATCTTCTTGAAGAAATTAAGATGAGGAAGTGAAACTGCTCTTGGTATTGACAAACAAAACAGAAAGGAGCAATAGATACAAATTGTGGTTTGTGATGTTCAAACTGGACATCAGGAAACAAAAAATACTTCACTAGAATGGAAGTGCAGAATTGCTGGAGCAGGTTACCCAGAGTGTTTGTGGAGGCATACATCATTTAAAATTTTCAAGTCTTGTCTAGAAAGTCCTGGCCATAAAGACTCAGCTAAAAAAATCTAGTCATGGCTAGACTTGGCCCTGATTGAACTGATGTTGAGTGGTGATCATTGATGATAATCCTGCTTCAAGCAGAAAGTTGCATTCGGAGATCTGCTGAGGTTTCTTGAAATGATCATTTATATGCTTCTACTATTTTATGATTCTCTTATTTGTTGTTACTTTTTTCAAAAATATAGCCTCATTGAAATGTAACCTTTCACCATCAGTAGTTACAGCTTCACCTTCATGCAGTGACATGTATGAAGTGTTCCTCATAAGGGGAGACAGAACACAAGAGAGAAGTAAGGCTAGAAAATACAAGTCCTTCACAGTATGACAAAATATTCTATAAATTACTGTTTGGAAGAGAAGAAATAGAGCACAGATGACAGAAAAAAAAAAAAAATATTGTCCAAAGGAACTCCAGATTGGTTAGCTTAACATCAGGGTAACTGAATTGTTAATTAGGAATTCTTATTAACAAAGAATTAGAAATTAAAAATTACAATTAATGCTTTTCAGAAATATTTCATTAAAATTAAGTCTTATCACGTACATTTGCTGTCTATTTATTTGTTCCTGGACAGATTATGAACCTGTATAATAAAGTTTGGTGATACAGAACACATCTAATTGGAAATACATAGTAATTTGTTACACATATCTATTCAACTGAGTTAATCAGTACTTTTAGATGACAAATAAGCTCACTGACAGATCTCCAAATGCAGTTATTGGTAGTAATACTGTTCTTTTATCTTTCCCAATGCCTTCACTGTTACACAGTTTATAAAATATCTTTGCAATAAAGTTTTCATGGGACTTACATTTATAGGCTAGTAAATGAAAAATAGGTATAAATTTTACAGAGTAATCCAAACTATTCTGATACATCAACACTGTTCAGTCAAACATATTTCAGTAGAAGAATCTTGATGTAATAATATATTTGGTGAAAAGAGTGTAGGTAATGCTTTTAGGACAGGTCAGGTTATCAGAAACCCAGAGAAGGATTTGAGGGTGACCATTTTCACACCAATTCTATGTGCAGTGCTGTAGCTGGTATAAAGGTTAATGTAATCCTTCTGAGAAAAATTAAAAAAAAAAAAAGGAAAAAATTCAAAAGAAAGAAAATTTGAAAGATTGTTACTAGAATATTATGACTGATTCAGATGACCAAACTTCAAGAAGATATACAGAAGGCAGTCAGTAGAAGAAACATGAAGAATATTTAAGTTCCAGGACAAGGCCTTAGATGTGAGACTTAAAGGCTTCCATCTGTTCATTTTGTCAAAAGGAAGTATGGGAAACATAAAACTTGGTCACTATGCAGTATGCAGAAGTAATCATAGTCTTTTTCAATCTTGCAGATGAAGGGATGCCATGATACAATGTCTTGAATTTGAGGATAAAAAAAAATAACCTTTAAATAAGATACGATTTCCTAGCAGTGGTGATAATTAAACATTGAAATGCTCACCATAGGCGATGTTGGATAAAACAAGAACTGGAATTTAAAATGAGATCAGATATCTTTCAAAAAACCATAATTTTGACTGTTTAAAACGTTCTGTAATCTTCATACCCAGAAGGTAAGTATTGATGATCACAGATCTACTTTTGGCATTGATATTTGAATATAGGTTTGCATATGAAGTGAATAGAATTTTATAATTAAATGTATTGAAAAGGCATCAGGTCACCAATAATTAACTACATGCAGTGCTCTCTTCTGATCAGATCCAAGACGAGAGTGTCTACAGCTGTGTTCTGGTTTTGTTTAGTGAAGCGGGGGGCTAAGGTGGTAGCTTCTGTAGGAAACTGCTAGAAGTTGTGCCCCTTTGTTCAGTGGACTCGGCCAGGCCTAGGGAGGACCTGCTGCTGGCCAAGGCCAAGCCAATTGGTAGCAGAATGTTCCATGATAACTCCTCTGCAACAACATATTTAAGAAGGGGAAAACAGAAAAAAAAAAAAAAGAGATAAGAAGATGTGAAGCAGCTGAGCTGGGGCAGAGAGGGGGAGGCGCAGGCCTCATGGGCCTTGCAGACCTCACCCTCTGGCCTCTCGCCAGGCAGCTGACTGGGCCCGACTCAGCCCGGCCCGGCTGTGAGAAGTGGAGAGGAGATGAGAAGTGGATAAGATGTAAAGAGATCCTGAGAGACATCTGCCTGCCTGCTGTGAAGAAGTTTTCTTGTGAGAGAAACAGCTGCAGATGCCAAGGTCAGTGGAGAAGGAGGGGGAGGAGTAATGCAGCTCCTGGCCAAGATTCCCCTGCAGCCTGTGGTGATGACCAGGGTGGAGCAGGTTGTCCCCCTGCAGCCCATGGAGGTCCACAGAGGAGCAGAGATCCACTTGGAGCCCGTGAAGGACCCCGTACCGGGGGAGGCGGATGCCTGAAGGCAGCTGTGGCCCATGGAGGTCCCGCTGGGACAGCTGTTCTAGAGGGACTGCACTCCGTGGAAGAGATGACCCACGCCGGAGCAGTTTCACGAAGGACTGTGGCGTAGGGGTGGGACCCCACAACAGAGCAGGGAAGGAATGTGAGGAGTTCTTCCCCCGCCCATGAAGCAGCAGCATAAAACAACATGTGATGAACTGACAGCAACCCTCATTCCCTCTTCCCCCCTGTGCTGCTCCGGAGGGGAAGGTAGTAGAGATAATGTTAAGCTTGGGAAGAGGGAGGTTATCTTGTTCTCTGTCTCATTATCCTGCTGTTTGTAGTAATAAATGAATAGTTTTCCCCAAGTTGAGTTTGTTTTGCCCGTGACGGTAACTTTAAGGATTTTCTCCTTGTCCTTATCTCAAACCTCGAGCTGTTTTTCCTTATATTATCTCTCCCTATTCTCTTGGAGGGTGGGGGGAGTGAGAGAGAGAGACTGTGTAGTCTGGTCCCGATGGGGGCTGAACTACGACAAGGAGATATTTGGAGTTATGGTGTTTTTTCTTCTCAAGTAACTGTTATGTGTGATGAAGCCCTACTTTCCTAGAGAAGGCTGAATACCTCCCTGCCAGTGGGAAGTAATGAATGAATTCCTTGTTTTGCTTTGCTTACGTATGTGCCTTTTGCTTTACCTATTAAACTGTCTTTATCTCAACCCACGACTTTTCTCATTTTTACTATTCAAATTCTCTCCCCCATTCCACTGGGGATGAGTGAGCAAGAGGCTGTCTAGCGCTTAGTTGCATTTAACCGGGGTTAAGACATGACAGTCTTTAATCTGATTGAGACTCTCATAGTGCGTAGAGTTTCTCTGTGCATCTTCTATAGTCAAACTATTGTTTTACATGTGATGCAGTTCAGCCCTGATTGGAACCAGGCTACGCAGTCTCTCTCTCACTCCTCCCTTAAAGTCACCGTTACGGGCAAAACAGACTCAACTTGGGGAAAACTATTCATTTATTACTAAAACTAGCAGGAGAATGAGACAGGGAACAAGATAACTTCCCCCACCCATCCTCTTCCCAGGCTCTACTACCTTCCCCGCCCCTGAGCAGCACAGGGGGGAAAAAGGGAATGGGGGTTGCAGTCAGCTCATCACATCTTGTTTAATGCTACTGCTTCATCGTTGAGGAAAGAACTCCTCACATTCCTCCCCTGCTCCAGTGTGGGGTCCCTCCCACAGGCCACAGTCCTTTGTGAAACTGCACTGGCATGGGTCATCTCTTCCACGGAGTGCAGTCCCTCCAGAACATCTGTCCCAGCGGGACCTCCATGGGCCACAGCCTCCTTCAGGCATCCACCTCCCCCGATGTGGGGTCCTTCAGGGGCTCCAAGTGGATCTCTGCTCCTCTGTGGACCTCCATGGGCTGCAGGGGGACAACCTGCTCCACCCTGGTCATCACCACAGGCTGCAGGGGAATCTTGGCCAGGAGCCGCATTACTGCTACCCCTCCTTCACTGACCTTGGCATCTGCAGCTGTTCCTCTCACAAGAAAACTTCTTCACAACAGTCTGGTAGACGCCTCTCAGGATCTCTTTACATCTTATCCACTTCTCATCTCCTCTCCACTTCTTGCAGCCGGGCTGGGCCAAGTCGGGCCCAGTCGCTGCCTGGCGAGAGGCCAGAGGGTGAGGTCTGCAAGGCCCATGAGGCCTGCGCCTCCCCCTCTCTGCCCCCCCTCAGCTCCTTCACATCTTCTCTCCTTTATTTCCTGTTTTCCCCTTCTTAAATACATTATCGCAGAGGTGTTATCACAGGACATTATGCTACCAATTGGCTCGGCCTTGGCCAGCAGCAGGTCTGCCCTAGGCCCGGCCGAGTCCACTGAACAAAGGGGAGCGACTTCTAACAGTTTCCTACAGAAGCTACCACCTTAGGCCCCCACCTCAGTAAACAAAACCAAAACATCTTGGAAGGTAAGTTGCCTGTAACTAGGTGTAGACAAATTTTTTCGTCTGCAGCTCTGTGCAGTATCCAGTGTATACATATTACAAATTCCAAAAATGCAGTGAAGAGTTAACAAAATAAAAATCTGTATGTAAAACAGGAACTAAAATTTAAAAACCTATATTAATCACCTTCTAAATCTGTTGACGACAACCCATAAAATCACTTCCAAGATTGGAAAAGGGTTTTGTCGCTTATGGATCAAGGAGTAGTTCTCAAATCGGACATAAATTCATAAATCAATTTAGTATTACATAACTAAAAGAAAATTGTTAATCAAACCAGACACTTACTTATTTTAAAATCATGCTTGTAAATGAAAGCAAAACCCTATAGTCAACTGGAAACTGAATATTTTTCAGTGTTACCAAGTGTAAGTATAGACCCTATCCAAGACAAATCTCCCAAGAATGTTCATTTAAACTGAAGTTTACAGTGCAGCTAGAATATGAGGTATTTGTCATGGTTTTGCTACATTACGTTCCAGCCTACACATCTGGACAACAGATTATAGCTCTTGAAAGGATGGTGCAATTTTTTTTTTCTCTTTACCCTCCCCTATTTTTAGACTAACAGGGAAACTGGAGGGAGAAATTATCTATTTATGGTATACGAGGACAAATAATGCAACTCGGCCTTAGCCAAAAATACATTTTCTGGTTTTCAGGAGTATGCAAATAGTTTTCATAGTGCTAACAATAATTTAATTTCTCACGAAAGCTTAACACAATTTCATATTTCTCCTTTGTTCTAATTAAAAATCTAGATTCCTAAGTAGTCATACAGGAAGCAAAGAAAATGATCAACTATAAGTACAGCAAATGTAAGACAATGTCACAGCAGTGGAGTAAGTCATGGATGCCTGAAGGAAACTGGATGTTTAGAAAAAGATTTACTTATCATACATTTATGTATTTAATTTTGTAATATAGAGTTACAAATCTCTTTGAAGAAAGTCATTATCAACTTTAGATTCCGTGAGATAATTTAGATCTATGAGGCAGCTTTCGTTAATCCTCAAGGGATATTTTCTACTTGTCTGGAAGTTTCAGAATTTCAGGACGCTTTTCTTATTGAGTAAATACTCATACAGTAAGAGGAACAAATCTTGTATGTCTTGTGTCTTTCAGTGTAAAAACTCATAGTCTAGCTTTTAGAGAAGGGGCTCAGCAATAAGCATTTATTCTGTTAGTTCTCAGCAGAAGAGATCATGAACCTGGGGTAGGCTTTTCTCTTCTCCACTTGAGTATCCCTAGAAAAAGAGATTCTATTTATTCCCTTTTCTGCAATTGTGAAGACTAATTTCTGAATAAAGGACTGCATGTGTATACAGTAGGACAAATTATGCATGTGTTTTGTTTCTCAGAGACTTGTTTATATATTTATACTTTCATTTTTGGTCTACGTCTTTGTTAAAGTAATCTAAATGTTGAAATTTTCCTTTACTTTTTAAGGACAAGATATATCATATCTGCTTCGGAATTTGCCATAGAACTGAAAAAAAAAAAGCAGAAGAGCCATCACAGAAGGCAATGAACGTAATTTCATTATAGGCAAATATAAATTCTGTCACTGAGGTAATGTAACAAACAAGATACTCCTTTACTTGCTTTAACAAATCACTTTTAATCTAATCAAACACTTGATTGTACATTTACTGATAAAAGATTCTCCTGTTTTTTCAAAAGCAGTCTTGTAATGGCATGTGGATTATAATTAAAGCTCACAAATACTGCTGTTGTGTCAGTAAGAAAAGTGTTTGCTGTAGGAAGCTTTGAAAATGAGGTGGGAAGGCTGTGCCATAAAAAGTAGGCTTCGTGATGATTATTCTATTCTGTCACATTTTGAGCCATCAGTCTTTGATTTGTCCAAATTTTCTTATGAAGGTAAATTTTGAAAAGCTCAACAATCCAGAGAATGAAATACATTTTCTTCTTTTCATGTTTGAAAGAGCAATTAGATAAAATCATATGTAGTTTTTCTAAATTCTTATTATATAATAACTTGTTTTAATTTTTATTATAGCTCAACTTTAATCAGATTCACAAACTTCTGGGCTCAGCCATAGACACTAAAAATTCAATTGCAGGAAAAGTAAGAAGTTTCTTGCATTACAAGACGAGTAAATAAAGGTTTTTATGCATCAATGCAAAATTTTTATTTTGGATCAGAATTGTGCTTTCAAAGTAAATCCCTTAATTGCCTCCACTCATCGTGGCTGAAATCAGATTAAAAGGTGCACCAAAGTGTACTATTTAATGCTCCAAGTTCTAAAGGACATTCAGACCATCGAGAGCTACCACACTCCCATGCAATTACTATAATGTGTCAGTCTGCAGCAATACCACAATTGCTTCAGAACACAAGTTGTCTGCAGTCTGCAAGACTTCATCATTGATTAGCCTTCCTCAGAATATCTCTGAACAGAAGTGTTGCTTGGGAGTGCATAAGGAGTTGTGAGGGGACACGGGTAGGACAGCTGACCCCAGCTGACCAAAAGTATATCCCATACCATATGACGTCAAGCTCAGCAGCAAAATCTGCAGGAAGAAGGAGGAATGGGGGACATTCGGTGTGATGACATTTATCTTCCCAAGTAACTGTTATATGTGATGGAGCCTGGTTTTCCTAAAGACAGCTGAACGCTTGCCTGGCAATGGGAAGTAGTGAATGAATGGCTTCTTTTGCTTTGTTTGCATGTGCAGCTTTTGTTAATTAATTACATTTGCCTTTATCCAACCCATGAGTTTTTGCACTTTTACCCTTTGGATTCTCTCTTCTATCGCACTGGGGGAATGAGCGAGTGGCTGTGTGGTGCTGAGCTGCCTTCTGGGGCTAAATCACATAAGGTAATTGTGTTCCTTAGTGTTCAGTAAATAAATTTACTGTACAAGACCCAGAATGACTTTTACTTTTTTTTTTTCTTTTTCAGGACAGCTATCATGGGAAAAGCAACATTACAACTGCAGAAACAGATGGTCACATGATGAAAAATAGTTTCTGAAACCTAATACTGAGTACCTTTTAAATGTAAATCCTGATTGTGCTGAATAGTGGTGTGTCATGGTTTTGTTTAGTGAGGGGGGGCCTAAGGTGGTAGCTTCTGTAGGAAACTGTTAGAAGTCGCTCCCCTTTGTTCAGTGGACTTGGCCAGGCCTAGGGTGGACCCACTGCTGGCCAAGGCCGAGCCGATTGGTAGCAGAATGTCCCGTGATAACGCCTCTGCAATAATGTATTTAAGAAGGGGAGAACAGAAAAAAAAGGAGAGGAGAGAAGATGTGAAGAAGCTGAGCAGGGGCAGGGGCGCAGAGGGGGAGGCGCAGGCCTCATGGGCCTTGGAGGCCTCACCCTCTGGCCTCTCGCCAGGCAGCCGACTGGGCCCAACTTGGCCCGGCCCGGCTGCAAGAAGTGGAGAGGAGATGAGAAGTGAATAAGATGTGAAAAAAGATCCTGAGAGACATCTGCCAGCCTGTTGTGAGGAACGGCTGCAGACGCCAAGGTCACTTCAGAAGGAGGGGGAGGAGTAATGCAGCTCCTGGCCAAGATTCCCCTGCAGCCTGTGGTGACGACCATGGTGGAGCAGGTTGTCCCCCTGCAGCCCATGGAGGTCCATGGAGGAGCAGAGATCCACCTGCAGCCCGTGGAGGACCCCACGCCGGGGCAGGTGGATGCCTGAAGGCAGCTGTGGCCCATGGAGGGCCCCCTGGGACAGCTGTTCTAGAGGGACTGCACCCATGGAAGAGATGACCCACGTCGGAGCAGTTTCACGAAGGACTGTGGCCCGTGGGAGGGACCCCACACTGGAGCAGGGGAGGAATGTGAGGAGTTCTTCCCCCAACCATGAAGCAGCGGCCTGAAACAACGTATGATGAACTGACTGCAACCCCCATTCCCTCTTCCCCCCTGTGCTGCTCGGGGGGGGGAAGGTAGTTGTAGTAGAGATAATGTTAAGCCCGGGAAGAGGGAGGGGTGGAGGGAGGTTATCTTGTTCTCTGTCTCATTATCCTGCTGTTTGTAATAATAAATGAATAGTTTTCCCCAAGTCGAGTCTGTTTTGCCTGTGACGGTAACTTTAAGGATTTCTCCCTGTCCTTATCTCAAACCTCGAGCCATTTTTCCTTATATTTTCTCTCCCTGTTCTCTCGGAAGGTGGGGGGAGTGAGAGAGAGACTGCGTAGTCTGGTCCTGATCGGGCCTGAACTACAACAGAGTGCCAGCTGTTTCAGACTGCAAACAACACTTATTGCTGTACCCTGGGAATCAGCAGGTGCTACTTGCTGTTCAAGTATCAAACAGATACTTTTAAATGGACATTTAAACTTTCTGTAGCTCTTGAACTAGTAACATATGAGAAAATAGAATAAGAAAATCTGAAGAAGGAAATGTGATCATGGAAATTTTTAATTTTATTAAATGAAAAAAAAAATTAGTTCAATTCCTTTCCTGTTCATCTTTTCCCAACCTTTTCTGTTGCACATTTACCTGTCTGTATTTTTATGTGTAAATATGAAGAAAGACTTTTTACAAGAATCAAATGTAAACTACTACATATAAGTTGCTATTTTTTCTATAAATGCTACAAAGACAATTTCTATTTTTCTACAAAGGCTGTAAAAATAAAATCTGTATTGTCTTCACCTAATATAATTTCCACACATGTTGTAACTTAACTTAAAACATCAAGGATAGTAAAAACTCAGAAGTATACCAGGTATAGTAGCGACTCAGAGGCCTAATGGAATGTGAATAATGATATTAGGCAAATTAGGGAAAAAAAAAAAGATAAAAAATGCTAGATCGAAAAAACTCACCAGAATTTCTCTTTGAATCAAGTATTTGTCATTGCAAACTAGCAATTCAGGGGGACTCTAAAAAACAGGGTTAATGTATTTTTTTTACTGTGTACAGTATTATGTCTGGTAATAACACTCTCGTATAGCTCACTCATTTTCCTAGGAATCATGAAGAATTCAGTAGAATATAAGTAGGGATATCAGAAAGTTAAACTCCTATCTTAATGAATATTACCGAATAATAATGCACTTGTCAGTCAGGGATAAAGTTTCATATATTTTATCTCTTTAAGAAATAAATATGCATTTCTTAAATGTAAACTCTGTCAAATTGAATGTCTGGGTTTTTTTTTACAGGGAAAAAAAAAGAACTGTGGCTAAGAAATTTACCATTTCACAGCTACTGCTTTTTGGATGCATGGGAGAAAAAAAATCCCAGAACATAAACACAACCTCCTCTTCCTTTCCAGTCATTGTTTGAGTAGCTTGCCTAGTGTCACAACGATTTTGTCTCATTCTTTATTACTTCAGTGTTCTTGTCAATCACATGTAAGCACACTACAATAGTGTCGGCTTTTATTTTTAGAACTTTCATGACCTGAAGTAGTGTATGCTCCAAATACTGTATGCAATTCCCTAGTGATGCTGTTCTGAGAATCTAGAATACAGATCAATCTTGGATCCATCTGGAGGTGACATGGTGGTTTTGGTAGTGGAATGCGTTTCTTCTTAGATCTCAGTGTTTTCTTATTTGTCTGTTTTCTCTTTCACATGAGTAACTACGGAAAAATGTATATTAAGAGGCATAGAAAGTATTTTTGAATATAAACTGAATTTGACTAAAATAGATTCAGTTAAAACAAAAATAATTTAAAAGTCAGCACCTTTGCTAAACAAAATATTCCAGAAATCTTGAGACAGTGTGACACTGAAATGAAACTTTTGAATTTGAATTAGCATGTTCCTCATAGTAGAAATAATTAATTTAACAAGAGAAAAAGGGGAAAAAAGGAAAGTTTTCATAGCTTCCAGTATGAAAAAAATATTTAATTTCAGTTCAGCAGTGATATGTGGCATCAAGAGAGTATGTGTAACTATACTTCGTAAATGTATTTTTTTCTATCTGTTTATTCAAATTCTTGAAAGTATATTTCATTTGACTAGAACTATTTTGTGTGATTTGGCCATTACTCTAATAAATGCAATGTTTGCTCGGCTTTACACACTTTACATTGTTTTCTGCATAACAAAAGAATACATTTTCTCAACAGGTATCATTAACAGACCGTATTTGGAAACATTGTACTTATATTTTTCTTTGCTTAAAATTAGCCTATTATTAAATCAGGTCATAGGAGGAAGAAAGAGAAAGAGATTGACTTATTTTCTCCATGTGAAGAACATCCATGATACCATAAAACTAGCAGTTACACCACATTTCTTTCTTCCTCCTTTCACACTGCAAATTATGGCTGTCATCGTCCCTTTGCTTCAAGAAGAGAACTGTCTTCCCTACAGAGCACAACAGAGTCACAATCTATTGGTGATATGGTTGTCAAGATTCACTGTTAAAAGTTGACACAGCTCCTGCATATCAACTCTGCTAGAAGCACTGAGAAAGAATGACCAAAAATTTATCTGATGTTTGAAATTATCTGATATTACCTACATACTTGTCTCTCTCCGTTTCTTTCTAAAGACTTCCAGGACATTTCAATGTTCTGGAAGTTTCACTATTCAGGGAGGTCTTTTGGCAATTGCTGTTATATATTAGGGAAAGTTAAAACTGCAGATCAACTCAGCTGAATGTTTTAATATAAATTCTGAACATAAATAAGTTCTCAGTCAAAGCACTGCACAAGTAATTATTTTTTTTTCCAAAGAAACCTAAACCAAAGCAAAAAAAAAACCAACCAACCAACCAAACAAACAAAAAAAAAACCAAAAAAAAAAACCCAAAGTCAAACCCTGGAACATTTCTTTCTCCATATTTTAGTATGGAGACCACTGAACTATTTTTTTCTTTAATTTTTTTTTCATGTGAAATTTTAATTGAAACAAATATGTTTAAGAATGAAATGTCTTTGTGAAGTGAAATAAATGTCATTAGATCACATGCATTAGATGCCTTTAAAGTGAACAGAAAAGGACCTAGGAATTACAATTTTAATTGACTAGTATTATTAAAGGATATTATTTTGTCAGAACTTGTAACTAAAGCAGAATAATATGTAGGAAAGCAAAACAGCATTTTGGGATATTTTTGCAACTTCCTGTTTCAGTAACACCTTTCAAAGTTAGATATTTATTTTGTTTACTTTTTTTTCTTATTCTTTTAAATGTTGACTAGTTTTATCTCTGATTCTTGTGTTCAATTTTGATGGCTAAATATCTGGATGACATTTCTGTCTAACCAGAAACTTGTCAACTTTACTGTAAATATCATCAAATTAAATTCTTACTATTAGTTTACACAGTGGTTTTTTTTCTCCCAAGTGAACATTTGAAAGAACTCATTCTTAATTTTTATTACTTTGTGTGAGAGACTGTGTCGAATGTTTGTCTCAACATTGTCGAAGCGTCAAACCATCACCTAAACAATGGTACATCAGTCAAACCATAGGACTGGAGTCTTCCTGTTTTTTCCTGCAAGATGATTCCCTTATCTTGCAAGCCAGTCAAGCCACAGGACTGGAAGCTTCCTGTTTTTTCCTCCTATTTTCCCACAAACCTGAATGCAGAGCTGATTCTGCATTATTTAGCCTTACCCCTACGTATGCGCCCAGACCCAGGCCAGAAAAACAGAGGGGCCCAGAGACGGTATTGGGCATGCGTATCACCGCCAGGTGAGGGGTGCGGCCAAGCAAACCCGCTCTTGGAATATGTGACGTGGATAAGACGAATGATAAAAGGACAGAAATGACCAACATCGGACGGAACGTTTCCCCCACCGAGTCAACTGGACTGTCGGGACGCCGCAGCTCCGTGGTGGTAGCTATTGCAACTGAAACTCTTTTCCCTCTTTCCTTTCTTTCTCTCCTTTCTCTTGCATTTGTGAACTTCTTGTCGGGTTAATAAAGTTACCTGGCGCTTGACTCCGTTTTGAGTCTTAATTCTGTTCCCGAGAAATACGAACAAAACCACGCTCCAGTGTGTGTGAGGTTGGTCTAGCCGCCCCTAGCCTCCCAGACTCGTCTGAGGTTGGCTAGAACGCAAGGGGGCCTTCCTCCCACCCGAAATCAGAACGTGACACTTTGTATGTGTTTTTAAGCTATCCTCAGTTTCTCATTCTCATGTCAGCTTTATTTCTTTCTTCTCCCTCCTATATTGTGAGAAAATTTAGTATAAAAGCCAAGATGGAACACTTTTATAAAATAATGTTACCATAGCAGCAAAAAGCAATTTCAGTTTGTCATCTACAGTAAAAAATAAAAGGTGAATTATGCAGGATTCTTATCAGCTACAGAGAAGGTAATCAGAAAAAAAAAATCAATCTGCATCAGTAATGAAAGAAACACTTACACAAAGACAAATTTGTAGTGATGAAGAAACCATCGTATTATTTCCTGGAAAACTAAAGGTTGCCTGAAATAGTAGTGAAGGTAATGAAGAGCTTACAGATACGATGTTCTTATTTGTAGTATCTGATATTAAAAGAAAAATTGTTTATACTTTCTTGTAGTCATCATTTGTATAATAAAAGAGTTTTATTAGTGTAGCACCTCAGGAGGAGTATCATATTTGTTATATGTTAATTTGTCTGTCAAAATATTGAAATGTTTTTTTTGTCTGGTTTTGGTAGTTAACATGTGTAGCATCAGTGACTGGAGACATATTTGGAACAAAGCATCATAACAATTTTTGGATTTAACATAGCCTAAGAAATTTCTATTCTGCTCACAGAGTTAATTTCTAAAATTCAGGTATTAAATTCCAGTCTGGAGTTATCATCCAAACAAGGATAAGTAGTGAGACACTACTGGGCAAGCAGAGGTACATTTTGAGTGCCAGGTGAATTAATATAGGCTTATAAATTAAGCACAAAATTACTGTGAAAAAATAATATGTATTTCATCCATCCTTTCTTGAAGTTTCTACTGGGATAGTGACATGGAAACTGTGATGTGTCTTTAGCGGTCAAAAAAACCCAATATAGAGGACACATGTTTTTACCAATTACAGAAATTTGAGAGTGCGTGAATTACTGTCTCAGATTCCCTGTGTATAGACTTTCAGTCTTTGATGATCTGTGGGGAGTGAATCAAGCCTCAGTTTTGTAATTAAGAAGTTTTAAAACAGATATGTGGAGACTGAATACATGTTACTCAGAGCTGCACACATATGTGTTTCCTATATAAAACAGAAACAAAACCATACATAGGGTTTTGTTCATAGTTCAGAAATGTTCAATCAAAGTAGATTTAACTATTCAGTACCTTCTTGCTGGAGTTCTTTGTAGATGTGATGGTGTCCTGGTTTCCGGACGGATGGAGTTTTCTCTCAGTAGCTGGTGTGTTTTGGATTTCGTGTGTGAAGAATGTTGATAAAACACCCTGATGGTATGAGTTGTTGTGAATGAGACCAAGGACACTGTCCTGCTTTTCAAGTCTTGCTAATGTGCAGATGCAGGAAGCTGGGAGAAGGACAGACAGAATAATTGACCCAAACTGGCCAAAGAGAGTATTCCATGCCATAAACATCATGCTCAGTATACAAATGGGGGTTGGCCAGGGTGGGTATCTGCCTTCATGGCATCCATCTTTTTCTCTCATTCACTGGCATCATTATCTCTACTGTGCTGGCTCCCTTTCACTACATTGATTGCTGCTCGGTTTCGTTTCCGTGATCGCTGCTCAGGATGGGCTGTATCGGTCATTGGGAGATCAGATGGTGAGAAAATGTACATTATTCATTTCGTATATTTTAATATCCTTATATTCTGTTATTATTGTAGTTTTTCCTTTGTTATTTTAATAAACTGTCTTCATCTCAACCCATGAGTTTTCCTTCCTTCCCAATCCTCTCCCCCATCCCACCTGGGGGGGGGGGGGGGGGGATGAGCGAGAAACTGTGTGGTAACTCGGGCTAAACCACCACAGAAGGGTTGGGTAATTTTCCTCTTTTGGGTTGTTAGCAGAAAAATGGCTATTCAGTTCATCATTAATTTGTTTTCCAAATACCACATATTTTCATTTATAACTTTTCTCTGCAACTTGGCACTCAGGAAGGTCTGTTGCTAAATAAAGGTTGCCAGAATTTAAGGACAGCTCTTACAGGGAGAAGTAATGAAAATGTTCAATTTCCATTACTTTTATTCTACTGGGTTGGGACTTTTTTTTGTGTTTGCTTTTGTTTTGCCTTTTGTTTTTCAACTTCAATTTGATCAGAATAGGTTATCTCAAATATAGGATTATAGCAAATAGTGGCTTAAAAACCCCTGTCATCAAATAGTCTGACTGATTTCTGACAACCTTAACATATAATCCCATCCATATTTTCATCAACTTCCACCTTAGAATATGATAAGCTGTTAGCTCCTGCTTCTTTTCCCCTCTCCCCTTCACATTTATTTTACAGCCTTACTCTTTACCTCAAAAAAAAAAGAAAAAAAAATCAGAAACTGATTTCTACCAGCAATGTTACTCTTGCTTGATTGGCAAGGTTACTAGAGGTATGTAATTTCAACTACATAAAAGCAGATCTACAACAAACTTATTACAGGAAGGACAGCTGAGACGTCTGTATTAAAGATTCTTTCCTCATAGGAGCATGTCTGTGCAATTTTCTAAACATATACAAATGAAAAAAAAATCAAAACAGTAATGGTAGGATAATGAAAATAGTAAATTCTCTCTTCTTTCCAGCATTTAAGACTCCTTTAAATGATAATTAAAGAAATACTCCTCTGACCTTCTTTTGAAGACTTATCTCAGATTTTTTTTTCTGCCCATCCATTTTCTTCTCTGCCACTTTTACATCCTTTCTCCCTTTCATCTTCAGATCCACTGACCGAATCTTTGCCCTGACTTTCTCTGTACTGAAACTCTCTTTCATATCCTCTCTCACCTGATATCTACTTGCCTGAGCTATCATCCATCTCAGCCTGTCTGACATTTCTTTCTGGATGGTTCACTGTAAGCTCAGTGTGACCATACTAGAAACAGAAGTGCCCACTACTTTTCCCATTTTTTTTATTTTTCTTATGCCCAGAAATTATAGAATCTCTTTCTGTTTTAGCTTCCCTGCATTAGGTAAAACCTATCAACTATTTCTTAATTACTTTTAAGTATGAAAAAACCCCACATCATTAAAAGAAAAAATAAAATAAAAATATTTTTCTGTATCTTGACATTTTCTAATACTTGTTATACTACTCTAGACAGCCCTTCAGGCATTCCAAAATGAAGATGACTAAATTTTCCATGGCTGTCTTACTCACATTTCCTGAAATCTCTGATTCATCTCTCATTTCTGTAGGTAGCTTCTTATTCTGACCTTCAATTCCTTCACAGTTCCATTCTGTTTTCATATCAGATTTATTTATCATTTTACTGTTTTCTACATAAAGAAAACATAATTTCTGATTTTTGGCCTGTTTTTCCAGACTGACTCAATATGTTTCTAGAGTATTATCCTAGGCTTTTCTATTGACATATGACAGCTGAAAAGTGGATGACTGGTCTTCCAAAGTACTTTCAAGAATTAAACTTTAAACTGCTTGATATTTATGATTTCAAATTGACCCTGGTTATCTGACATTACTTTAGTCCTTTTTTTCTACTTAAACTATTTTGGATTGAATATTACAACATGGTGTTAATCTACATTTTGAAAAAGTGAGAGCTTTGTTTTTATCAATTTTTTTTTCATATTTTATTATAATCACTAATATACAACTATCACAGATCCCTGGTAGTGCAATGTAGTAATACATGTCAAGACTTCTAGTAACTTTCTGTTTCAGAACTGCTTTACTTCAATGGAAAATCCGACTGGTGTACCTGCTGAATTAATTTTTTAAGTATATTTAACTAACTGGAAAAAAATGCTGTAACAGATGTACGTCATCAAAATAAGATACTAAGCATTACAGCAAAGGAATTTGTCTTTCATCATCTTTCATACTGATTTCTTGCAAAACACTTTCTACTCCTGGCACCTTATCAGCATCTTTTGTACTGAATTGATTCCACAATAATGTGATTCAACACTACTGAGGAATTACATAGTTATTTTAAGTTTTAAATTTCAATGCCATACCACAGGTGTGCAGAATGCTTTGGTTTTTTCTTGTACATACCTTGTACCTCAGGTAACTTATCCATTCTACTGGCCTAAGTAGAATAGATAAGTATTCATTCTACTTCCAAATATATTTCAAAATGTATTTGGGAGATTAAGTTTGTGTATACTTTCAAATATTTGGGATTTTTTTGTCAACAACAGAATATGCACACTTAGTTTTTCAGAAATCATTGGTTACGTGGTAGTAAGTAGTAGTGGCTGATTATTGTTACTGAGATAATTTTTGCACGAAATGGAAATAGTCTTAAAAAATCTCATTATTTAAAATTATTTATATTATGATAGTGCATCAAATTTTCAAGTTTCATGTGCATCCTGGTTACAGATACCCTGACCTTTTATGGAATGCACAGATTGTTAGATGAAATATTACACTAGTGGTAAAAATGACATAGTATGTGGGTTATAGTTTTAGATTCCTTACTAATACTTGCATAAGCTTAACAAAATCACTTAATCTCTGCCTGTTTCTTTTTCTATCTGTTATTTCCCAACAGTATTTAGACTTGAACAATACTGTAGGGAGGCTTCCTTTGTGAGTTTAAAATACCTAATACACATATTTGCAACATATATTTGAACGAGTATTGAATATAAATATTAGTAGTAACTAACATAATCACTACTGAGATGCAGAGATATTATTCACCTACAATTTGAACTTCATGATAATAATTTAAAACACTTTAGAAAAGCATATAAAACAACACTAAAAATTGAAGTAATTTCTAACACAACATTGCAGCTAATTTCTCCATAGTTATATTCATATCCAGAAGCCAGCAGAGGAATAATTATATGTGAAATTATAGTTATGATTTTTGTATTTTATGATGATTTTTTTTTCTATTACATTTACTATTGTACATTATTATTGTTATTACTATTTCTTGATACTCAGATATGGATAACTAGAATTCGACAAACATAGAAACTTTTTTTTTTCTAATGAGTACAAAGAAAATGTTATACTTAGAATTATTTCAATGAAATACTTAGAGGTTTTACTCTTTACAACAATGACCATGAAATTCAGAATTTAGATCCTCAGATGAACTCTTCTGATTACAAGCCTTAGTGTCAAAGAGAAAAGATACAGAATCATAGAATCAGTCACAGAATGGTTTGAATTGGAAGGGATCATCAGAGATGGTCTGGTCCAACCCAGACTATTCAGCGCTCTCAGCCTTTCTTCAGAGTAGCAGTATTTTGGTCCTCTGATCATTTTCATGGCCCTCCTTTAACAGGTCCACGTCTTTGCTGTACTGGGGAAACCACACCTGGATGCCGTATTCTAGGTAGGGTATCATGAGAGTGGAGTAGAGTGGGAGAATCACCTCCCTCGACCTTCTGGCCACACTTCTTCTGATGCAGCCCAGGGTACAATTGGCTTTCTGGGCTGCAAGCATATATTGCCAGCTCATGTCCAATTTTTCATCCACCAGTATCTCCAAGTACTTCTCCGCAGGGCTGCTCTGTATAGGGTAGGTACTACAGGCAACTGTGAATTTCAGAGTCAATGAAAGCTTATGTGACCTGTTTTCCTAATTCTCAAGAAGTAATCTTTTGAATATATTTTTAAAATAGACCTACCCTTGGTTTCTTAAGTTTCTTACATAAAATAAAATAAAACACAGTGGTTGTATAGTCAGGCTGTTTGCACAGAATCTACTCAGTCCTTCTCTCTCACTCTCTATCCTCTCTATATATGTGCATATATAGACATGCATATATACATTTATATTTAGGTACATATGGTTGAAAGAGTGATCCATAAAAAGCTGGAAACAAGAAATCTGCAAGTTATATTAACAGATGTAGAAAGAATTGTACTGAGATATTTATTCCAGTATTTGTAGATGTAAAACTTTGTATAACAAAATATATTTTGATAAATGCTGTGATATTAGAAAAAGGATATCTCATTTATCCAAATTCTAACAGAATAAATCTTACCTTTTCCTGCACTGCAAGGCATTTATACTTGCCTTTTGTTACCCATTTTATAAGGAAAGGACTGTTTTCAGCATCTAAAAATGTTCTGGGTTGACAAAAATTAGATATAATACATAAAAAGGTTAGCTGCTGAGCAAAATGAGTGATTGTTTTTTACACTTTTTTTTAGTATTTCATATAAACTTTTTGATGTGTGTTAATCTGAACAGTACATACCTTTAAGTGCCTGTTTTAAATATGTCAGTTTAATGTGACCATTACTACATTTACAAACCTGCAATACTTTTAGTCTGTAAAAGAAAATTTGAAAGAAATTTTAACAAATCATTAAGTTTTATTAAGAAATCATTAATTCTTGTGAGTATTTTGTCACATATTTGGCTGATTTTTCATGTTTTTACAATATGTCATTACAACAAAAAAAAAAATGTTGATAATTATAAGCAAATAGTTTGCTCAAATTGATATCCCTGATTATCCAATATAAAGTTCTGTGCCAACATTAATCTGAACTAATATCTTTATACATGTCTCTATTGCGTTAAGTAGCCAGAATTGCAGTCCTTACCTTTGCTACCTTTTAATGCATAGTAATTTTTTTATATATTAGATTCTCCCTGCTGATCACTACTGAAAATAAAATCAATTTCATTTAATGCCAGAAACTTAGACATCTAATCTTCATTAATACCTAGGTGACCTTCTGTGCAGCAAAATATTTTCAGTTCTCCTGTATGTTTACAATTATTTCTTCTTGACCTTCAGCCATTCAATTGGATTCCAGGAGTCTGAAGATTGCAGCTGACCAGAACTGCAAATTTAGGAAATCAATGAAACACACAGGTAGTTCTCTTGGACTATAAGAGTTGTTCACTTGCCTAAATATGGTTATACATGCACACAGAGATTCATATATGTGCACATATATATATATATATATATATGTAAGTGTTGGTAGATCATATTCTGGAAAATATGCTATTTTAACAAAAGACTGGGCAGTCAAAAACACAACTTAATTTACAAAAGTTACCTTCTCTGAATAAAAGGCACCAATCCCTCTGCCATTATTCCATGCATCTCTACTCCTAAATAAATAAATCTTAATAACATTTATTTGTTTATTGACTTCACAAAAACAAGAAAATGCAGGTTTACATGGACCAATAATCTTGTTTAAAAGATCAGAAAAGCTGAAATATTTAAAAAAAAAAAAAAAAGATATACACATATATAAAGTTATGTTTTCCAGACAAGATTCATAGAAAAGAAGAATAATCAGTAACAGGAATAATAATTCCAACCTTCTTTGGGAAAGTACATTTTCACTGAAAATGTTGGTGTAGTTGCTGTCCAATCCAAGTCTTCAGGAGCTAATTAATCTCATTTCTTAAATTGCTGCCTCAGTTTTTAAGATGTTGTCGGGATTATGCCCAAGCCAGCAACTAAGTATCATGTGACCACTTGCTCACTCCTCCCCCAAGGCGGGAGGAGGAGGAGAGTCAGGAAAAAGAAAGGCAAAACTCATAGGCTGGGATAAAAATAGTTTCACAGGTCAGCAAAGAAAGAGAAAATAAGAAAAAAACCCGCAATAATAATAATAGAATATACTAAGCACATGATTCACAGTACAATTTGCTCACCACCTGGATGCCCAACCTGCTCTTGAGCAGTAATCCCACCTCTCGGCACCATCTCCACTTCATCTACTGAGTATGACATCATATGCTATTAAATATTCCTTTGGCCAGTTTGTGTCAGCTATGCCAGCTCTGTCCCCTCCAAGTTTCTTGTAAAAATTAACTCTATCCCAGACAGAATTAGGACAGATGTAGATTATTCTTAATATACTCCCCACTCCTTGTGGACTTTAGTGGATTTATTGTTCCTCATATCACACTTTTTAGAAGAAACTGAAGTACATGTGACCTTTCCCAGGTGAATCTCTGATCCACCAAAATATAGATTCACTTTCTATTTGATTCACAGAATGCTATAAATGTAGGTAAGATACTAGAAACTTAAATGGAAAGCTTTGGCTTATGTCAGGCAGTTTCATTTAACTAAAAACTTTTTTTTTTCTTAGCAAAACAGAAAATACAGTAATTTGCAAAGCTTTATATATGCTTTACTTTCCTCTATATTCCTCCACATAAATTAAAAAAAAAATTAAATATTTAGTGATTAATCTTTTTCTATGTATGAAGGGTCAAGGAAGGATTTGTTTACACAACATTTTTGAACAGATCACATGCAAATTGTGCTGTACCTGGAGACACTTATGTGTTTCTAGGAAAAACAAAACTGCCTCTCTTTTATGTCTGTTTTCTACTTCAGTGAAAGTTCATATATGGCATCAAATTTCAGAAGGATTTCAAAAAGCTAATGTCTAGTAAAAATTTATTGGAATGTGCAGGTAAATGAGGGACATATAGGATTAGTTTTAAGTATCAGGCCAATTTTATTAACAGTTTTCAAGAATGACATGTTCTCATCCATTCTGTCATTCTAGCCATTTAATTAGTACCAGTGTGCAGGAACACACTTTTACCACATAATCAATAAATTATGGCATATCATCTTTAATTTAATTTCCTCAGGGGTCAGTTAATTTCTTAATATCACATTCTCCACCCTGGAGAGTCTACAAATTCTTTTTTTTTTCCTCCCTTCTTCAAAGCAAAGAGTCCTGTTTTCATCTGCTTCTGAAATGCTCTATTTAACCCTTTTCTGCTCCAGTAATTGGGCAAAATGAATTCATATTTTTCATTCACTCACCATGTTTTGTTTTTAAACCAAAAGTAAACAGTACTTCAAAGAATGATGGTGGGGTTGGACTCATGGGTGGTGAACCCAATGCCCACTTCTAGATTAGTATTTATTTGAAAAAATGGGGGAAAAAAAAAATCTTTCAGAATGTCAGAATAAGAGGTTTGCCAGACCACTGAATACTAAGAAAATCCAAGCTTAAACTGTCTGTGCTATGGAGATGATAAGATAGCATAGTAGCATAAAGTCATAAGTTAGGGTAGAAGGTTTTATGTCTCCCATGGTTAAGTAAATATAAATGCAAAAGTTTGTAATTGCTTTGTGTTATGCTTCTAAGGAATGAAGTCTTCTCTCCACTAATTATGGTTATTAGCAGCAGTATAAAGTATCTGATCTCCTCATAGCAATGTAGAAAAATTCTACTAACTCCATTTCAGAGAAAATGCAAAGAAACTAAAGGTAATCCAAAGTCACACATACAAGAGACTACTTATATATTTATGAATTAGTAGAATAAAACCTTGAGACAATAAAACATCTTGCAGCAAGTCTACGCTAGTCAACATCTTCTTGATTTTTTTGTTTCTTCTGTTGATTGGTCATTTTTTTTAGTATATACCTGAAGTTCAGTTATTCCTAATGTGTAAGAAAATTGATATATGCATGTTTGTCTTTGTACGTGGGTATTTTTGAGTGATTTCCTAGAAAGTTACCTCTTCAGAGATTTCACTGATACCTTGGAGTTTTACAATGAAATAAGAGTAGTCATGCTCTTTTAAGTTAGCTGAATATTTGAAAATTTACAAAAGTAAATGCACCTACAAAATAAAAATCTAAAAAAAAAGAAGTATTTACAAGATTTCTTAGGTACATCATCTCATAGTAACATTGCCTCATTTACAGCCCCTAAGAATCTGTCTGTCTCCTCATACTGGCAAGCAACAACTCTCAGATGAAGGTACAAGCAAAAAACAGATGGCATATTTGAAAATATTGCATCTCCAGAGACTCTCTTTCTAAAGTCCCGAAATACAGGAGTTTATACTCATTCTGGTTTTGCTGTTTCACCTTCCTGTGGATGTTTACATTATTATAAAATGTTTAGTGCTGAAAATGAAACTTCTGCAATCTGTTTGAATGAATTTCTGCAAACAAATTCAGGAGATAAAAAATAATATTTTAAAACATAGGCAAGTAGTAACAAGCAATTGCAATTGAATCATAATATTCCTATGTTTTCTTCCTATTTGCTTTATTTGAAATTAGGTGACTTCTTTCCTTAATTTCTGTTCCACCTAACCAATTAGTCTAGCTTTTAAAATGCCATTATTTTCAGTGATAAACCAGCTTACTGTTGTGTTTCAATTCCACTTATTAATAATCATTATAATAAAAATTGTACACAATACTTGAATGATGCAAAGAAATATGAACTAAATGTTGCAGAACCAAGGAAGTATTTTCTTATTTTCAGTCAAACAGAAATTGGTTTCAAATTTTACCTATGTGCATTGGCAACACAAAGGTAAAGAGAAGTTTTCTGATAGGTTCCTATTACTGAAACACTGAGCAACTACTGGAAGGCACAATAGTTTCTATTGTGAGGAAAATAATACAGATTTTCTATTTTTCTTGTCTTCTTTTCTTCACATTAGAAAAAAAACAACCCAAGAAACAAAGGTGAAGAGGTAGATGACTGAGTAATGGATGACTAGAGATCTACTTCCCTTCAGATAGGTGGACTGCTGGTGATAATAGTGAAAATGTTGCTATCATCAGATTCAAATATACAACAAATGATATCACAGGTGCTGAAACAAACCAAACAATATTTATCGGTTGACTACGTGCGGCGGTTTGATTCTAGTATATTGCACCAAACAGTTGGAACTGTGAAAGAACTTTGAAGTTGTTCCTTTATGTGGAGAGGATAATTTACAAGCATACTTTTGGCAGCCTTTGGAAGTTAAAGAA
Source organism: Chlamydotis macqueenii (assembly GCF_036417535.1). Lineage (NCBI taxonomy): Eukaryota > Metazoa > Chordata > Aves > Otidiformes > Otididae > Chlamydotis > Chlamydotis macqueenii. Next base: position 140,105,615 of record NC_141556.1, on the reverse strand, counting down.
GTTAGCAACATGGCTGCAAGTACTTGATCCGTACATTGTGAACAAATTACATAAAGGTAATATATATAATTATGTCCCAGGAATAAAAAGCAGAATAAGCATAGCAATCCAACCAACTCCTGATAGATTTCTATTTTAAAATCTAATTTGTGGGCACCAGACACCTGTATGAAGAACACATTAGATCTCCTACAATATCATTATATATCTTCTTCTATCGAACTGATGTTTCATGTTGAAATTGAAAGTATATGAAATAATATAATCAAAGAACCATAAAAATAATTTAGCTATGACAAGAAAAATTGTGATAAGTGGATTAAAATAAGCTATATATTTATATCATGCTGTTGTCGTCTTACTTGCTATCAACTCAGCCAAATGAAAATAAAACATGCACAGCATCGACAAATTTGACATATTTTCAGTGTTACTCTAAAAAGATAGTAGTTACAATTATATTTTACCTCTATGGCATTTATACATTTTTGAAAATTACTTCTTGACAAGTTAAGCACCAGTTTAATTTTGTAGTGAGTTACATTACTTTGTGTGACAACTTAAAAGCTAAGGCATAACGTAACAGTTTTACATGTTGCTAACTTTGCTTTTGTAATTAATGTCTTTTTAACTTGCTCTTCAACATGGAAGGAAATAAAGAATTTCAAATTCCACCTAAAGAACAGCATTTCCAATATTAGTTATTTTTCCCAAAAAGCAACATCTTCCTAGCTACAGCTTTTAGCAGAATATAATCACATTATAAAAAATGCTTACACATAATTAATTATCAGGAATTAATTTTAAAACTTGAAATAATTCAGAAAAGACAATATTATATTACTAACAGGAGGAAGAGGGATGGGATTTTTTTAAATAAATCTAATCTGATAGGCTTGTAGAGATGCAGTGTCCAAGTATATTTTACGAAACAGTATTAAAAAAAAAACACAGACTAAAAGAAAATTAATTTATTGCAATGAAAATAACGTCTAGGTTTTGTAGGAGGAACATATACAACTACTGTATTCCTGTGGCGAAATTGTCTGTGAGACCTTGTTTCAATGTCTTTCTATACGCTTCCTATGAAACCAAGGACTCTCTCCAGGATCTGCTGCACATCATTCAGCTGGCTTTGTGTAGTGAACAGGGTTATAGTGGCAACTTCAGTGAGAAGCTACTAGAAGTTTCCCCATTTTCTGGAGGACTCAGCCAGTTCCAGTGTGGACTTGCCGCTGGGCAGGGCTGAGCCATTTGTGATAGTGATAACGCCTCTCTGATAACGTATTTAAGAAGGAGAAAATAATAATTAAAAAAAAAAAAAAAGAGAAGTGAAGAAGCAGAAGCATGGGCAGAGAGGGGGAAGCATGATTCTTGTAGGCCTTGCAGCCCTCACCCTCTGGCCTCCCACTGAGCAGCTATCTGAGCCTGATTCAGGCCGGCCCTGCTGAGAAAAGCAAAGAGAGGAGATGTGCAGAAAACCTGAGAGGCATCTGCCAGAGTTTTATTGTGGAGAATTTATTGTGAGAAGAACGGCTGCAGGTGCCAAGGTCAGTGACGAAGAAGGAGGAGGAGTAGTAATGCTGCTTCTGCAGCCTGTGGTGAAGACCATGGTGGAGCAGGCTGTCCCCCTGCAGCCTATGGAGGTCCATGGAGGAGCAGAGATCCACCTGCAGCCCATGGAGGACCCCACGTCGGGGCAGGTGGATGCCTGAAGAAGGCAGTGGCCCGTAGAAAGCTCATGCTGGGGCAGCCTGTTCCTGAGGAACTGCACCCCGTGGAAAAGGACCTACCCTGAAGCAGTTCACAAAGGACTGTAGCCCGTGAGAGAGACCCCATGCTGGAGCAGGGGAGGAATGTCAGGAGTTCTTTCCTTGAGGAGGAAGGATTTAAAATGAAAATGACATGTGAGGAACCGACTGCACTCCCCATTCCATATTCCCCCCTTGCCAATCGTTGCGGAGAACAAGGTGGAGATAATTTGAAATTATGGTAAGCCCGGGAAGAGGGAGGGGTAAGAAAAACGTTTTTGTTCTCTCTCATTATCCTGCTTTGGTTTTATTAGTAATAAATTGAAAGAGTTTTCCCCCAGTCAAGTCCGTTTTGCCCATAATGGTAACTTGAATGATCTCTCCCTGTCCTTATCTCAAACCTCAAGCTTTTTGTTGTATTATCTCTAGCTCATTCTCTCTGAAGGTGGGGAGAGTGAGTGAAAAGCTGGGTAGCGTGGTCCCAACTGGGGCTAAACTATGACAAATAAAGCATACTCAGAGAACAAGAAAGAGTTCAATATTCTTTTTGTTGTGGTGATTTAACTTCAATATACAATGTCATACATATTTTTCTGAATGTGTAGAATCGTAAATGAGATCTATATTTTCAAGGCAGGGAGAGCCTTCAAGGATTTCCATGCCAAATGCTAACTAGTTAATTATGTTATGTGCACAAATGTTATAATAATAATAACAATAATAATAATAACAATAATAATAATCATCATCATTTTTTACTTCAAGATTTTTTTTCTCCTAGAATAACCAAATGCATCAAGGGCCTCTCAGTTTTTAAGTACATTCTCACTGCCCTAAAAAATTTATGTTCACACCTTCATATCTATTGAAAAAAAAATATTTAAATATAAGCAAAACAACATTACTCCAGTCCTTAATCTCATAGTTAATTGAATACATTTAGCTAAAATGACTTCTGGCTTTGAGGATGATGCAAATTCATCCTGAAGAGTTCATTTTTGACAAAGCAGATGTTCTGAAACTTTAACTATAGGACTGTGACCTATTGTTTGTTGTGCTGCAACAGTTGTAATAAAATAAAACATATCCAGGAGGAGAAAACAGAAGCAAAAAGCAGAATATATCTCTTTGGACCTTGCTGAAAAGGTAATATTAACCTCTATAATTATGTCTCCAGATGTAACTACAATACACAAATAAATACAACCCGTATCTTTGCTGTGCAATTCTTTTAGATATCTGCTTGGTGTGGCCCTTTGGGATCTCTCTTGTTTGTGTCTGCAGTCTGGAAAATAATCCTTGTGTCTTGCAGAACCTGGTCACATCATTAAACACATTGCAGAGCTTTTCTGTTTGATAGTCTACAAAAAAAAATCTACTATAATTTGTACCTTAAATTATTTCACTTTTAAAAAAGGACATATTTTGCAAATGTGGTGTAACAAACATTAGTCCTCCAGAAGGACTGAATAAAAGTGGAGACATCAGAAGAAAGCACGTTTGAGGACTAACCTCTACCAGTCTGGGAGTGCACAGATGCAATTTTCAGCATCTGACAGGGGTCACAGCACAGTGGCAAAGTCTAATTGCTTTTGAATCTCTTCCATTCCCTTCACTAATGCTGAAGAAAATACATCCAGAAATTTTGTTTGCTTACCAGGCTGATCACTTTTATACTACAACAGTGACATGTAAGACTTTGAGAAACCTACTGGAAACTGTTCATTAACGAAGAAAAGATGTGCTATGGACTTTTGAATTTTGAATTCTCTCTTGTGACTACTACAGGTTCAAAGGCAAACCAGATAGACTTAAAAAAAAAAAAACAAAAACCCACGCTTTATACTCAGAGTGTGAAAGGCACACTTGACCAAGATTGTGCAAATCTGTTTAATACTCAGTAAGTAATTTCCTCCATGTTTTTAGTCTATTACATGCTATCTTTGAGAGTATCCAAATAGAAACAGGGCCTGAATTAGCATATAGGTGATACTGTGACACAAAATTCACAGTGCTGTTTCTTTTTCTTATTCTTGATAGATAATTTCTATTCATTTTCCCTGCAGAAATTCCTTGGCAGAACCAAATGTCATAGCATTCTAAAATTATAGAACAGTCCAAGTTGGAAAGGACCTTGAAAGATCATCTGGTCCAACACTTTGTGGGAAAAGAAGCCTAGATGAGGTTATCTAGAACTCTGTCTATTCACTTTTTGAAAGCCTTCAGTGACAGGTATTCTATCACATCCCTAGGGTGGTTGTTCAAGTGACTGATACTTCTCACTTTAAAAAATTTCTTTCTTAAATCAAGGTTACAGCATTGGTGGAAAAGGGACAAGCAAATGATGTAATCTATCTGAACTTGTGCAAAGCATTTGACACTGTCCCACACAACATCCTTGTCTATAAACTGGAGAGACGTGTTTGATGGACAAACCACTTGGTGGATGAGGAATTGGCTGGATGGTTGCACTCAGAGAGTGGTGGTCAACAGCTCGATGCCCTATTGGACATCTGTGATAAGTGCCATTCCTCAAGGGTCAGTATTGGGACTGGTCCTGTTTAACATCTTTGTTGGTGACATGAACAGTGTAATGGAGTGCACTCTCCCCAATGACACCAAGCTGTGTGGTGCAGTCGGTACACTGGAGAGAAGAGATATTATCCAGAGGGACCTTGACGGGCTGGAGAGGTGGGCCTGTGCAAACCTCATGAAGTTCAGCGAGGCCAAGTGCAAGGTCCTGCACATGGGTTGGGGCAATCCCAGGCACAAATACAGGCTGAGCAGAGAATGGGTCAAGAGCAGCCCTGAGGAGAAAGACTTGGGTGTGTTAGTGCATGAGAAGCTCAACATGAGCCGGCAGTGTACACTTGCAGCCCAGAAAGACAACCACATGCTGGGTTGCATCAAGAGGAGCGTGGCCAGCAGGTCGAGGGAGGTGATTCTGCCCCTGTATTTGGCTCTCGTGGGATCTGTAGAAGGCCTGGTGTCGTAGTTCAGCCCCGATCGGGACCAGGCTGGCAGACGTCTCTCAGGATCCTTTTTACATCTTATTCACTTCTCATCTCCTCTCCACTTCTTGCAGCCGGGCCGGGCTGAGTTGGGCCCAGTCGGCTGCCCGGCGGGAGGCCAGAGGGTGAGGCCTGCAAGGCCCATGAGGCTCGCGCCTCCCCCTCTCTGCCCCCCGCTCAGCTGCTTCACATCTTCTCCTCCTCTTTTTCCTGTTTTCCCCTACTTAAATACGTTATCGCAGAGGTGTTATCACGGGACATTCTGCTACCAATTGGCTTGGCCTTGGCCAGCAGCGGGTCCGCCCTAGGCCCAGCCGAGTCCACTGAACAAAGGGGAGCGACTTCTAGCAGTTTCCTACAGAAGCTACCACCTTAGGCCCCCCCTCACTAACAAAACCAGAACATTCCACCCCTCGCCTCTGCGAATTACGTATTTAAGTATTATAAGTAAAATACACACACATCAACAGAAGAAAATAGAATTCCCCGCACCAAAATCAAAATAATATCCTCACAACACCAACAGTGGGTAGACAATTAACAAACAATTCACCACTTATCCCTTCACCACAATCAGAACATAAATTCCCCATAATCATTTTGCTCTTTTGTCAAGTTCAATCCCGGCCCGGCTGCCCCTGTTTTGCCCGTTACTGCTCCCAATTAAACTCAATCCTTATCTCAAATTCCTCGAGCCTCACGTTGGGCACCAAAATAACTGTCACAGTTCAGCCCCAATCGGGACCAGACTACGCAGTCTCTCTCTCGCTCCCCCCACCCTCCGAGAGAATAAGGGGAGATGATATAAGAAAAACGGCTCAAGGTTTGAGATAAGGACGGGGAGAAATCCTTAAAGTTACCGTCACGGGCAAAACAGACTCGACTTGGGGAAAACTATTCATTTATTTCTAAAATTAGCAGGAGAATGAGACAGGGAACAAGATAACCTCCCTCCACCCCTCCCTCTTCCCGGGCTTAACATTATCTCTACTACCTTCCCCTCCCGAGCGGCACGGGGCGGGAAAAGGGAATGGGGGTCGCGGTCAGTTCATCACGCGTTGTTTTACGCCGCTGTATCATCGTCAGGGGAAGAACTCCTCGCATTCCTCCTCTGCTCCAGCGTGGGGTCCCTCCCACGGGCCACAGTCCTTCGTGAAACTGCTCCGGCGTGGGTCATCTCTTCCACGGGGTGCAGTCCCTCTAGAACAGCTGTCCCAGCGGGCCCTCCATGGGCCACAGCCTCCTTCAGGCCTCCACCTGCTCTGGCGTGGGGTCCTCCACGGGCTGCAGGTGGATCTCTGCCCCTCCGTGGACCTCCATGGGCTGCAGGGGGACAACCTGCTCCACCATGGTCTTCACCACGAGTTGCAGAGGAATCTTGGCCAGGAGCCATATTACTCCTCCCCCTCCTTCTTCACTGACCTTGGCGTCTGCAGCTGTTCCTCACAACAGGCTGGCAGACGTCTCTCGGGATCCTTTTTACATCTTATTCACTTCTCATCTCCTCTCCACTTCTTGCAGCCGGGCCGGGCTGAGTTGGGCCCAGTCGGCTGCCTGGCGGGAGGCCAGAGGGTGAGGCCTGCAAGGCCCATGAGGCTCGCGCCTCCCCCTCTCTGCCCCCCGCTCATCTGCTTCACATCTTCTCCTCCTCTTTTTCCTGTTTTCCCCTACTTAAATACGTTATCGCAGAGGTGTTATCACGGGACATTCTGCTACCAATTGGCTCGGGGCTCGGCCTTGGCCAGCAGCAGGTCCGCCCTAGGCCCGGCCGAGTCCACTGAACAAAGGGGAGTGACTTCTAGCAGTTTCCTACAGAAGCTACCACCTTAGGCCCCCCCTCACTAACAAAACCAGAACACCTGGGAAGAAGTTTTATGTATTTCCTACTTGAACTCGGAATCCTACTTATTTGAGACGTTTTTGGTTTTGCACTGGTTTGATTGGGTTTTGTTTGTTTATTTTCAAGAATATTACTAGACATAAGGTATGTATGTGCTAGAGATGTTATTTCCCTCTGATATATTTAATTTGCAAATTGATTATAATAATTTAGTCAGTTTTACAGTTCTTCAAAGTAGTATGACTGGTTGTAATACTGTAAAACTGTCAATGAACTTACTCTTACACCATTACAACTCAATGATTTTTTTTTTTCTTGATGCCTTACTTTTCAGGTTGATTTCAAACTACTGAGTTATGAGAGGACATAATTTAAAATATATAATCACTACTGAGATGCAGAGATGTTATTCACCTACAATTTGAACTTTATTATAATAATTTAAAACCCTTTTTAAAAGCATGTAAAACAACACTAAAAATATAATGATAAGTCCTATGGACAAAATTTAATAACTGTTTCATAAAATCACTAATAGTAGTTGTACTCAATCAGCTATTTATAGCTTGCACTCAGTTTAGTCATTATTTATCTAATCTAACATAGCTACTTTGACAAAAATCAGTCAGTAAGTATTGCTAAAACCAGTTTTATTTAAGATACAAAAATATTTGTTTAATAAGCTTCACATAGAAGGGATTATTTTCTGAAATTGTTACTAAACACATATGCAGAAAAAAAAAAGATTTATTAAACAAACAGCTATTTAGCCACAAGTTTGGGTTTTTTTTAAATAGAAAAAAAAATAGAAGGATGTTCTTCTAACATTTGTAATTTCCTTGAAAACTGAAAAGAGTATGAAATTATAAAAGACCACAATATTTTTGCATTTGGTGTCTATTTTCTTGCAAGGTCATGAGAAAACCCGTTATTTAGAGACCGAGGTGAGTGGAAACTTTTTAATGGAATTGAAGGTCACAACAGATGATTTAGTAGTTTTATTGCCAGCGGGGAGAGAGCTCAGTGTAATGTCAAAATGGAACAGCAGTACAACTGAAAACAAAAGCAATTCTAACACACATGTTGCTGTGCTACACGTCCAAGCATTTAAGTTAAGGAGCCTTTGGATAGTACTTGCTCGAAACCTAAAACTCCTTAAGGCTAGTCTGAGGCCTAGAAAGAAATAAATTAATAAGTAACTAAATAATAGATTAAAAAAATCAAAATTGGCTAAAAATTGTATAAATATTTTACATTAATTCAAAGCTACATTTATCACAAGAAAAAGTCTTCACAAATTCAACTAAACAGTAATCTTGTTAAGTTCAAGATAAAAGTACATAATTATTTTCTCTCTTTGAAATAATGCTTTAGCTACAAAATCCAAGTATGACCAATTTGGAAAGTTTTGCTTTAAGCAAAATTAATTCCTATTGGTTTCTAAGTATTTTTCATAAAATAGTCATTCAAAACTAATTTAGAAAGAATGAAGACTCAGCCTGGCCTTTGAGCAGACTAACAGGCCAGACACTCTTTCAAGCTTTTGGCAACACAGACAACACTGGAGGGAATGAAAAGAAGTCCGGACAGCTGTCATTAACAATCAGTCGATTAGCAATCTTACTCTGTTTTTTCAGAAAAATTTTCAACCTGTCATGTAGGTTGAAATGATAAGATTGTAGGACAATCTTATAATCTTTAAAGTACTAGTTTAGGTATACACACATACGCACATAAAATTAAAAAAAAATGGAGAGGAAAGGAGAGGAGGGGAATACAGTAAGTTGTAAAACAATTTTGGAAGAGATATCTGGACGTTATCTGTTTCTGCCCCTGCTAAATGCAGGGCCAGCTTAGATCCAGTTGCTCTAGGCCTTGTCCAGTTGAGCTTTCAATATCTCTATTGATGTACAATCCACCTCTGTGGAATATACAAATATTCCAGTATTTTGTCACTGTCATTGTGATTTTTTAGTATTTCACGGTTGGAATTTCCCTTGTTCCAACTTGTTTCTATTGTTTCTTGTCCTACTATGTACACTTCCAGGAAGGGGGACACACACTCTGTCTCCTCTATGCCTTCATATTAGACAGCTGTCAGCAGCAATGAGGTCACCCATTAGCCTTTTTTATTCAGGCTGAATAAAACCACTTTCTCTGTCTGTCCTCGGGTCATGTGCTCCTGTACCTTTGCTGAATTTACTGCTTGAAAGCCAATACATCAATGTGTTTTGAGGAGGTCAAAATGGAACACAAAGCATTTAGTGGACTGTATGGATATGTGATAGATGTGGAAGCTTAGCTATTGTTTTTAAATATTCTGTGATAATTCTTCCCCAATGGTATTATTACTTAGACACAATTAAAAAAAAATAATTAGCCCATATGATAAAAAAAAAAAGACAGAGAAGGGAGCTCAGGATAAAATTGGCAAATTATTGAAGCATTTTAGCTTCAATAAAGGTGCAGAGGAATGGAAGCCAAGTTGATACAAGAAGAAAAATCAACAATCGGCTGTATTCCAGATAAAGACAATTATTTGGCAAATCTCAGCAAGGAAAAAATTGGAAATGTTCTGTAAAAATATTTTTTTCCCAGTGTTTCAGTCTTTCTGGTGTCAAAACTTAGTTTTATTAGCCTGTTTCCAGGCAAGAAATACAACACTAAGGTTAAGATACAAACATCTACACAGGGATTGTACAGTCTAATCTAAACTTAATTTTGTGATTTCCTTTACAGAAAGGAAGGAAACACTAAACTTCTCATGAGTGTTTAAAAGAGAAAAGATGCATAATGCTTTGGAGGTGCTCTCCCCATTCCTTTCTCTTTCCATTGACTGTTGAGAAACTCCAGACAATCACCTTTATCTAGATCACTAATGATGACTAAAACTAGGTAGACATCAACCTTAATGAATGGTAGTAAAGGAAGAAGAAGTATTACTTGAATACTCTATGTTTATTCTTCTATTAAATGACTTATTTTTCATGGACTGATAAATAAACATTATTTAGTTTCAATTCTAAAACACAGCAATTTTATCCAAAATCTCTTTGAGCAACAAGGCAGGACAGGGAATTAGCAAAAAGTACTGATGCATTACCGTTGCTTATACCTCTTTATTTTAATATCTTGAATCTCCAGAGGTTCTCCTCTGGCAAGCCTTCTCCACCTCCCTCCTTTTCTTCTTTTCACTTTCAAGAGCAACACATTGCCTCTGACAATAAATGTCTGCTGAAAGCTACTATGTGGTCATGTGATACTTTCCAGAGAGCAAAAAGAACTTGCAGAATTAATAAAACACTGATTCTGAGATGAAAGATTATGTCAGTTAGTTTAATGTGTATTGATACCATGGAAGACGTTTTCGTCAGAGATGTTGATTTGGCCTGTGAAGATGGTGTGATCCACTTATTTCAAATTCTGGAACAAACAATCAACAAACAAAAAGAAAGTATCCTTCCTGGACTAAGTGGTTTGTGGCAATTGAATCCTTCTTGGCACTTTGTAAACATTAAATTAATGTCATAAGTAATAAATTAAACAATGTCATGGAACATTCTTGGCACTGGCACATGATTATCTATATATTTAAACTGCTGAAGCTAGTACTCTTTTATTCTATTAAAACTACTCTCTCCGATAATCCTTGTACATGGTTTAGGAAACAGGCCAGGAGCTACTCTCAGTAGGTAGTTTACATGAAGCCATGCTTTTCTGAAGTCTGAAAGCTTAGTGGCATGGCTGTGGGCCAGCCTGTGACAAAAGGCTGCAATGCCAGTGAATGGCTCCAGTAACTTTCTGGTTACTAGTGCAATGGTCTAGCCTTAATATTGAGGAATTTCATAGAAACGTGTTAAAGATTTTTTTAAAAATCGCTAAAAGAAGAGACGGAAAAAAAGAATTTTACACATTGAAAAAAAAATCACGTTAGAAGACCAATTTTAGGGAAAAACTCTCACAGAATAAAGAAATGAGAGAATTGATCCTAGTACCTACTAATTCCATCTAGTCCAGCAACCTCTTCAGAGAGGTGTAGGGAATCAAAATGCAGATCAACTTTTTGGGGTTTATATCATTTTATATATGTGTTTATGTATATAAATACATGCATATACTATTAAGTATGACAAGATCTTTGTTTTCTAACACTTATCAAATATAGTTATAAAATAAGTCTTAACAAGAAAGGAAACTGAAGAAACATGAGAAAGATAGCTGGAGAGAAACAAAGGGAAGAAAGATTAACTTTAAGAGAAGTTAAATTAATTTTTTGTATTTTGTATGGGATCTTTCATTAAAATCATATAAATAAGATAGGGTACTAGTTAAGAATGCAAAGTGTAAAGATACAGCAGATTAAGAAACAAATCCAAGAAGACACCTTGTAAGATTGAAGGCTTCTCTCCTGAAAATCTTTAAAGGGAGTACAAATTATTAGCACATGCACCAAAGATATGCCTACATTAGGAAGGTGGAGAGCATGCAGAAGAACAGGAAGGGATCTGTGTCTGAAGATAACTATTGAAGAAGAGGATTTTGCGAGAGCATTCAATAACTCATTAAAATGCTCAGACTACTAAAAGGCCAGTAGTAAAACTAATGTGATTTTTTTTCAGGGTCTCAGCATGCTGTGAAGGAGATGGGAAGGGAAAGATATTAAAATATTATTTAATTGAGAGATGGGAGTTTCTGTCCTAACTGCTGTCATCCTCAGATGTGAGTGTTGATGAGGAGGAGAAGAAGGAATGTACATGTCCATTTGTCTTCCCTTATAACACGACATGGAAAGATTTTTCCATAACCACATTATTGTCATTGTTTGATGAACTTCCTTCTGGTCTTTCTCAACTGCAAGCATTGAAAAGTAATTTTTCTGAAAATGGTAGGCTATAAGGGAATAGCCCATTTTCTGCCAGGCCTGAAAATGGGTTAGTGGTATAAAAAATTCTGTAGAGTGATGGAGTAAAAGGGGATTTGATGGCAGACAACCTGTATGAGGAATTACTTGTATTTTCATTAAGAGTGTTATAGTCAGGAGAGAGAAGACATATATAAAAATCAGAAGATTCTGCTTAGAGTTCAGCCTGTTTTGAGGTAGAATTGACCATACCTCTATTCATCAAAAGACACTGAAGACTTTAATCTCTAAATTTTATGTACCTTAAACTGTTTAAGTAAAAAAGGCTGTCCCTGTACATTTTTGTCCTAATGTATGTGTCTTTACAGATCTGATAATGTCTCTTCTAGCTGTTCCCTTTACTTCATCCACCTTCAAAGCTTTCCCTGCATTGAACTAACTTTACATCAGATGTTCACTTTTTTTCTTTGTTTTTGAGACTCCTTGCTTCAGACAACCATCTTTTGCCAACCAGCATAGTTATGTCTGCTCTGTTACTCTCAGAAAGTCCTTTATTTCCTCACTTACCCAGAGGTCTACCTGCTAGGTAACAAGGCTAAGGCAAATACAGAAAATTGCCTTTTTGATTTTATCTACTTAAGCCATAGTAGCTGCACAGTATAGTATAAAACAAAGAAACAAAAAAAGAAGTAGTTGCACCAAGAATGCTTGTAGCCCTAGGTAGATAAATACTATTTATTCTTCAAGAATCTGCATATAAAATAAATCTGTTAGTTTTCTGACTGCTCATCTTGAAACCAGGTCAGCCAAAAATGTAGCATATGAAAATTGAATAAAGTTCATAGGACCCGTATTAACTATCTTCTGGGCAGTATTAAAGTATTTTTTTTTTCTTAATACACTAAACTTACAGTCTTTACTAAAACATACTTGACTATTAATTCCTCATGTCCACATTTGTCATAATGGATAATGCTTGCTGTCTTGCTTCTTTTATATGCCTTGTTTTGTTAAGTTGAACTGTGAATAGCTAGGTAAAATACCTATATGGTTTGTACATTAACTTACAAGGTACACTGAAAGCAAACAAGTAATTGATTAAATAAAATTTAATTCAGATCAAGAGCCAAATATCAGGACAGTTTTTGAAGAACAGGATTCCTGGTCATCCATACATCCAAGATGAATACTGTCAACTAATGATACGAAACACAGGTTGTTCTCTCGATCCAGTTGTTTTTGCAAGTGCTAATTAACTAGCTATGTTCTGTTAGTGGAATCTCCGGTAATTATTCCGTTCACTGCTATATTTAAGTGCTTACTCACCCTTACAACTAAAATTTGTGTTGTACTCAAACAGAACTTCTATGACCTAAACCTATTTTAGAAGGACAACTAAAAGTTGCATTCTTTTTTAGAGTTAAACGTATGCAGGAAGCCTTTTAGATACATGAAGAGAAATAACTTATAAAGAAATTGTCAACAGATGTAGTCATTTGAAAGCAGAATCGAAAAAAGGTTTGAATGGCTTTCAAGAATAAGCAGTAGAGAAAATTCCTGTCTAAAAGCTCTGACACAATCAAGCGATAAAGCTTGCAACACTGCATGAGCACTTGAAGTTGGGCATTAAAACCCGAGTATTAAATCGCTGAAACACCGAGAAGCCTGTGTCATCTTGTTAAGTGCTGGATTTGTAACTATTTTTAAAGATAAATCTACCAGAAACTGTGTGGAATCATTTTGAGTAGGATTCCCATCAAAATGCAAGGTCTCAAACTAGCCTAGATCAATGGGTTAGCTGTGAAACCCCAGAGTGTACAAGATTTGAGGTGAGAAGGGCTAGCTGTGCAAAGGATGGAAATTGGAAAGAATAAACTAGTTCTTAACATTTTTTTTTAATGCAATGAATCATAAACAAATACCAGAAGCTTGCAGAAATGTTTGAAAGAAGTAATATGACAATATCTGTCCAAAACAGGAGTAGTCTTTCGGTAATGAAACAGGTAAAAATATAAGCAAAGTGAGAAGAAAAATAGTAACAAATCTAATATTTAAAAGGAGATAGTGCTTAATGGATGGAATTACCTTTACTGAATATTAAACATATTTTCTTCTGATATGATATAAATTGATTCAACTTTGAAGCAATTTCGTAGCCATCAAAATGGAATCAGAAAGTAAACTAGCAAAAGAGAACCTGCTGCTGTGTTGGCAGTAACATTTGTGTTCTCATTTCTGTTGATACTGTCAGATACTACAGCAAGGTTGAGGGCTCAAAGCTTGCTTCCCTTCTTACGGGGAATATAAAGCACTATTTACTGTGAAATACAGTATTATATGTTTTTTAATGATGATCATAGTTAAGTTTTGAAGAAAGGACAGGGAAAGGAAATTGTCAAATTTCAGGTCTAACAGTGATGTTAATGGTAGAGTGAAACAAAACTGGATTTGATCCAGAATGGAGATCCAGATTCATATCAGAATTCACACGTTGTCTTTTCAATGGCAGGTGGCACTTTTCAGGTTCATTTAAAACATTTCTTTACTAAGGTCTTTTTTTTTTTTTCTGTGGCTCAGTAAGTACAGAATAAATTTAAACTAAAATTGATCTTTGGCCTGTTGCAGTTCTCATCTTAGTTGTTTTTAAAATAAGTGAAGTCAAATAGATGTAACATTTTTTCATTTTTTAGCTATGTTATTTGAGCCATTTTTCATTTATGCTATTCTTTATCACGTATGATAATTTCTTCACAAAACTTGGTTTCAGATAACTCATTTATTCTAAGTTTTTCCTATACATATTGAGAATACCACAAGTAAAACGAGAAGACCTGAACAAGAATGTCTGATAGACACCTATACATTTGTCTTGCAAAACATCATAGTTATGTGAAACTTACTCAAAGCCCTATGTAATTTCAAAACCTATTCTAAACATATTTCCTATTCTGGAAAAATATCAACAGTTATAATCTATTAAATTGTCCAGTTTTCTCTGAGCATTCAGATTGTGTCAATCAATAAAACAAACATCACAGAAGAAAAGGAAATATGTTGAATAATTTTAAGTAGATTATATAGTCTATATAAAAAGTCCATGAATGGCTTCTGGTTTAGGTTCTTTTAAATAAGTAGATCATCTAAAAATTGTTCAGTACAGCAATGTTTAGAGTTGCCCAGAAAACTGAGAAATTAAAATGAAATCATAGGATCATAGAATGGTTTGTGTTGGAAGGGACCTTTAAAGATTGTCTAGTCCGCGCCTCCTGCTGTGCACATGGACAGCTGTCACCAGAACAGATTGCTCAAAACCCTATCCAACCTGACGAACACTTCCAATGATGAGGCATCCACAACATCTCTGGATAACCTATTCCAGTGTCTCACTACACTCAATAGAATTACAGAAACAAAAAGCCCCATAATTTTCAGCACATGTCTACAAGTCAGAGAATGGTTAAGCAATCAATTCAAGCTAGTATGCCTGAATATATTTATTTCTCTCTCAGACTGTAGATTTAACATCTGTAATAAACTCAGTGAGATCTAGGCAATGTCACTCTTCAGAAAGGCAGGATGTTGCCAGACGTTACATCACTCATGTTGTCCTTCCATGGGATGGTATTTCAGGACTTGGTGGGACCCAGAAGCTGGAACCTCTTTTGCAACTCAGAAATGTTTCTAATACAGCTGAGTGCTGTATTCAAAAATGGAGCCAAAGCTTGCTCTGTATTGCTTTCAACTTGCCCCGTGTCTTAGATACAAAGTGAAACTGTTTGAAGGCAGAAGTTATTTGAGGATTTTCCCCTTCCGTAGGCTGTGGTGCAAAACCAACATGAAATTTACAAGCAAAGATAACAAGCCACAAATCTGTCCCTCAGTTCCATCTGTTGCTAACAACAAGAGGATGAGTGAGCAACAAAACCCCACGTGCTGTAAACAAGACGCTTCTGTGATTCTCTCTGAAATAAGAGAACAATATACATCTAAAGCAAACTGCGATATACTGAACACATTAGAAAGACTTCCCGTGTTGGGAATGGACATAGAGCCTCCTAAACTGCCTATCCACTATTTGAAATAAACACCTCTGTTTCTGAAAGAAAATTAATTGCATATCTTTGTGATAGCTCTGTGTACAGTTTAGAAAGCACTCAGGGATAAGCTAAATATTTTTTTACTATTTTATTATTAATCTAAGAAGGAAAACAGTACCTTTAAATGTGATATTACCAATCCATTCTTATGCAGATCAGCTACACGGCATATGTAAAAGATTCATTTGCTCTAGTGTTGTTAGCGTTTTTTCAATTTTTTTTCCCCATTATGAAGGATTTTAATTCATGTCTGCATATTTCTGGAAGCCACTAGTGTCATCCACAGAAGGGAATTAATTTTAATTAAACCTGCTTTGGCATTCACTTTGGTATACTTTTGTAAACATATTTGTTTTGTTTCATTCTTTCATACTTCATCTGCAGGCCTCTTAAATGGGAGGACAGGGGAAGAAAAGTAGAATTTCATGGAAAAAGTGTTTTATCTAACTTGGACACCTTGGTTAGATAAACCATCTTTATGTTCTTAAGGATTAGAAGACTAATAATCTCTTACTATTTAATTTATTTTTTTTCCACAAGAAAAATGTACAAAGTTTTAACTTTATATATTTTAACTTTGTTGTTATGTCATTGATGTTTATCTTGCAAGTACATGGATGGTTTTCAATTTAGGATGTTCTTATATGTAAAACTTGTTAAATGACAATTGACTGTCATGACCAACATCTGACTTCAGAAATCTGAATTCAGAGAGTAGTTTTCTGGCAGTGGAATTAAAGGTGAATCACCATGGACTTTCAGACCACCTAACAGACACTTGAAGTAAAATCTTTATTGTTGACTTTTGGTGTCTTTAAGCTCCTCAGCCCAGATAAAAAAAAAAATCACTTCAAGGGCTTAGCATTACTCAGAAACAGCCTCTAAGATTTTATTCAATAAGAATCATTCTATTTTGAAACTTGGCAAAAGCTGTTAAGATAGATACTTTAAGAAGAACTAAATTTCATATTAAACTATCATGACACACAAAGCTGTGTAATAAAGTTCATTCATGCAGAAAAAATAAAACAAAACTGAGGATGACAGGTGGCATACTCTCATCTTTTCATACAACTTACATAGCACTCTGAAAATAGAGGATTTTTATTTGGTTTTACTCAGTAGTTTGTTTTAAAATCTACAGCTGATTCAGTTTGGAAATCAGGGAATATGATTTATATACAGTTAATAACTGTTAATATGCTTTCTGAGTTTATAAAACTACTTATTTTTAGACTATACAACTAAAAATGTTTAAAGAGAAGTAGTCTTTGGTTTTGTTATATTGTCAATTCAATATTCAAGAAGTTCAAAGTTAAGTCATTAGACTATTCCTGAAAAGTTATTTAAATAACATACACAGAATACTCCTAATGACTATATCTCATATTAATTTTTTAAAAAGCTCAGAGTATATGAACATTTAAGTACATAAATATATCTTTTAATTTAATTTTAATTTTATGGGAAGGTCTCCAAAACAATAGCACCTTCAAAAAGCAGTATGGGGAATTTAGAGAACGATTGGGTTATTTAATGGAAACTATATCTTATTTACTGCATTTTAACATATATTTTTTTCTTAAGATAGCATCATAAATACTACTGAAATAAGGATGTGATTCTTAATCTACACTTACTCGCAAAGTTTTGTCTTCTACATACACAGCTAAGCTAAAATGACTTGAAATAAGTTTCATGAACATAAGGAAGGGAGTAGGACGACAGAAAGATTGGAAATAATTTGCTTGCCTTATATATTGAAAATTTTCTGAACATAGGAAGTAAAATTGTTTTTGTACAACTTAGTACTTGCTGAGAATGATACCAACCTCGATCTATACAGTAAATTTGTTGCAGTCAATGAAAATAAAACATTGTGAGATAAGAAGATATGTCATTCCAGACATTTATATCTTCCATTTTAAGCTGTACACTTAAAGAATGTAATAACACATTTGCATTACAGCTTCAATAGCCTGAGTTACTTTACATTTTAACACATTTTTTGTTGTCTTCTATTGCTTCCCTACAGATTCAACCTCTACAACAATCTCTGAGTAAGTATAAGTATTGTCAAGAAAGAATCCATGTGATTTTCATAACTGTTAAAAGAGTATCCTAAATTTTTCCTCTGTATCTACTAGAAATAAATTATATCAAATGTAATTTTTTTTTCTCTCATGGCAGATAAAGCATTTTATGGAAATATAATAAAAGTTGGCTGAAGAATGTCGTAGCCAAACATATTACAACAAAGCTATATTTTTGCTTTTTTTTTTTTTTTTATGTGTTTTACTGCAAAGAGAACACAGAGTCAGTGTCAAGATAGAAAGGAAATATGTTTTCTCATTATTAGAAATGATTTTTTAAAAATATATTGTCAAATTCTTCACTAGGAAAAAAAATTCTGCCCTATTTTTCATATACTGTTGAAGTTTGTTTTGTAGCAAAACCAAACCCTCTATCAGATTACCATCACCTGTGCACCTCTCAGGGAAAACAAAAAACACTGAAACAGGCATAGGATAAAAATAGCCAGCAGTGCTTTCACAATCTGTACAGCCAGAATGGTAATCAATGTAACAACCAACACTTGACAAGTATCTCTACCTTGTTTCAGCATCTCTATTAAGTGTAAATAAACAAATGAAAAAAAAATCACTTACAGATAGCTAGTAATAAACTTGTCTGTTTTCTCTGTGTTTGAATGCATTGAGAATAATGATGTACTAACTGATTCTATGTCCGCATAGCTGTTTACATTATTATTGTTATTTTTTCATAGTAGATGATGATGCTAATGTGGCATAAATGGACATAAGGATATAACATCTTTTAAAAAAATAAATAAATGTTAGTCTATTCAAGGTCTTGAGAAGGGAGCTTTGGAAGTGTTCTTAAACTATTTCTATCAGTAAGGCTTGACTATAGCCTCTGAACTACACTTTGTTTCATGGCAGAACCTCTACCCATATCTATCTCTCAAACAGCTTGTCCTGTAGTGACTGGAGGTGCAGGATGGTCTGTGTCTGCCAAACACTATGATTTATGATATAGGGTATCAGTATGCTACCATAACATATTTCTCAAATTTAAACTGAGCCTGAAATTGCTTAGCGGCCCAGTTAGGCATAAAAATTTGCTCATACCGTGTATTTACTTTATACTTAATTAAAAGTGAAACATTGTAAGGTATTACAGTTACAGTGAAAGAATGCTTATGAAAGAACATTTATTTGCAGGACAATAACTTCTTTTGTATTGAACAGTCTTGTAACTTGCCTATGGAGTATGACAGTCCACAGCATTAAAAGTAGGGTACCAAGAGATAATAAGTATGAACACAGTTTAACAGCATGATTAGACTCAATTGCATGGTGGAACTGTGAAGATATACATAGGCTCCTATGACTCAGACTTTTTACTGTAACAGTGTTTAATGACACTTTTGAATATGTTCGGGTAGAGTTGTGATTTAAACAGAAGAAGGATTACGTTAAGTAATGGCATCATAGGATTTTCTGAAACTTCACTAGGGAATGTTGTCTGTGAAGTCTAAAGGCAAATATTTGCTGAGAACAAGGAAGAACCTTAACTTATTCTGAAAACTGTTTAAGATAGAAGATTAATTAGGTGCTATTATTTGCTTTGAGTAAGTATTACAATTAGTCCTCTGTATTGTTAAAAGATCTGTTAGGCCACGGAATTAATAAATTAAGCTGTGGTTACTGTACAAGGTCTTCCTGAAAATGTACTTAATTACACAATTACATTTGAACATTTACCTGAAATTGATGCAATTTTTTTTGTCCCTAAATGCTAATTTTTTAAGTAAATTTATGTCAACATTAAATGTTTTATGACCAAGTGATAAAACCAGGATATTTGTCTTGAGTGCCACATTTGTTTGTGTTTTAATATGAATCAACTTTATTATAAATTATTATCTATCAGTACCCACTCATTCTGTACCAGAAAATCCCTTGCAGAATGGTTTTATAGATCAGCCATAGACTTCAAGCTTACGTATAGTGCAAAAAATATCCAACTCAGGTAACTCTTCAGTGCCTTCTAGAGTAAGCAATCCAGTTTTATTAAAATAAGATGATAAGGGCATGCTCTCTTTTTCCCAAAATTGAGGATATATTAGAGAACAGAAAGAGGTGGAAGAATATATTTTATGACATGTTGTTCAGCATAAAGATTTTCTTTTATAGTCAGAGACTTCATAACCTTTTCAATTCATCAGTTCCATTATTGACAAAGTTTGGGCTGTTATGCCCACCTTTGTACTAGTACAAAATTTACAAAACAGTTAGTTAAATTATTATTTAGGGTTTGAGTCCAATGAGGTTACTGCAATAATTTTAGTAATATATGAGAAGATTTTGTAATGTTGCAAGTGTTTCCTTCGTTCTGCATAATTATTTAAAAATACATATAGAAAAACAGTTTGCAATCAATTTCTCAAAGTTTGAATCTTAATACCTAGTTATTTCAAGATAAATTCTTTTCTTGTGACTTTATCTGTGAAATTGTCTTGACTGAAGAATTCCACTGAATGCTTGCTTAACCATCTAAATTTACTTTAAATTTATTGAATAATGATTGAAGTTGTTACAGAGACAAATATAATTTTTAATTTTTGAGTAAAATGAAAATAATTACATTTGTTGAAGTCTGTAATTGTGTTCATATTCCACTGACTCTATAGAATATACAGTTGATTTCCCAACAATAAAAAATTACTTATAACAAAATTCAATTGTGAATTCAAAATTTAAAAATCAACTTTTTTGCTTTTTCTAAAACTTTGGATTCTTTTAAAAAAACCACAAACAAACAAACAAAAAAAATCCCCACACATGAAGTTTAAGTATGTAGTTGAAAGCACAGTACATCGTTCTCTTAGCAGAAGTTTATTTGTTTAATAGTTTTTGAATGAAACACTATTTGTGAAGTCTGTATTTTACATCAATTTTTGACCTGTTTCTGATAACTTGTAGGGCCCATTATGATTAAATTAGAAGTTATGGAATATCACATCTGCTGAGTAATATACATAATATTTTAATTTTATTTCTCTGTGATTTCAGTTTCCAAAAGTGCTTCCTAACCTGGTGATCTTAAATATGGGCATGATTTCTTGTGACATATACATACAAATACTCATAAAACATAATTTCTGTTTTCTATATTATAATATTTGCACGTTTAGCATAAGTTATTGTAGTAGTATTTCCATATGCCATTCCTTTACAGATCAGCTTGGTCATTGTCTAGTTTGTTTATAACTAATTTTCTTTCCTTTCTTCATAGAATCCAGCACTGAGTCTAGACCATTGTTTTTAATGTAGTTATTCAAAAGCCTTCCTTTCACCATCTTCTGGTGGCACCTGGCCCCAGAGAGGTAGTCTCTCCTGCCTGCTGCTTCCTACCAGATTCATTAAACTAAAGGCCACACTGAAACTATAGACAATGGGTTCAATGTAGTTGGCTAATTGGGATTGGGCATAGACTAGGAATTTGTTTCACAAGCAAAAAAAAAAAGGAAAATATTTGTCCACTTAATTTGCTGAGATAAGAACTGATGTTCCTGTTTGTTTTGTCAACTTGAATGTCTCAGAGAAAGAGTACAGGAAAAAAACATCATAGTGAAAATAGTGAAAATCACTATTTTTTTCACCTCCAACTCTGCTCTGTGAGGAACAGAGAATTTTTTTTTTTCTACATATTTTTTTAAAGCTCTGGTTCAGCAATATCCACATAAACTTTGAAAGGGAACGAGTATCTGTTTAAATCTGGGCTCTCAGTGTCTCAAAGCCTAAATTGCCCAGATGTTATAGTGCTGCATTGTGGGAAGGAAAGGTCTTAATGTGTAAATGTGTATATGTATATGTGTTTATAAATACAAGCGGACTTGACACACATGAAGTCTTGTCATATTTTGGAATCCACGGGTGTCTTTGGATGATCAGTCTGCACTCATTCCTTTTAGAATTATAAACTAAACCCTGACAGTGTAGAGCATACACTGAGGATGTGGGATTAGCCTCCAAAATAAGCTTTATTTCTGTCAAAAGGCAATACTCTCTCTTCAATTGGACATGTGGGACAGGAGTCCATCTCACCTTGTCTTTACCAATCATAAGTCAAGTGTCTAAAGAAATCTATTCATCAGGGTTCCCTTTTTGGGTTTGTGGAGTATGACTTTGCCAAAAAGTAAGCCATACTGGATACCGAAAAAAACTCGTATGAGTAGGTCGTGTAAATTATGACTTCTAGTAGTTTTTCTCTTTTTTTTTTGCTATATTACAAGACTAAACAATTAAATCAATCTAAACACATGGCATTTAGACAAAGCATTAGAAGTGTACCTGTTTCTTGTCAAACAATGTTGTAGCACACTACTACTACCTCTGTAAGATGGAATATGCTCCAATGTTTTTGGAGTCTGGGTTTTGGTTTGGTTTTGAGATAGAGTGGAAGACTAGAAAGATAATGATCCTTGCCTCAAGGCAAACATAAGCTTGTATTCAATTTTAATTTAGAATATGCTGTAGAGAAAAAATGATTATGTAAAGTGCATTAATCAGAGGGAAAATGAACAGATATTTTTCACTTTTTGTACGTTAATGAATAAATGACACTATAATTTGTTACAGATCAAAAAACAGATAATTAATAGTTTTAATTCCACTTGCCAAATTTCTGCAGTTACAGAAAATTGTTACTCTAATATATAAATCAAATTTCTATGTGCCAGTGTCCTATGAATGTTGAAATCTTGTAATTGTCACTCACTATTTAAGGTGTTTAGAATATGTAGCTACCAATGCAACATTTTGGGACTATATTGTTAGAATAATTGCACCCAAATGCAATTTCAACATCTTCCAGTTCTCTTTCTTAATGGTTGCATTACTTGGACTATTTACATTCTACTTATTTACTATAGGCTATATTTTCTATGTACACAAGCTCTCTCTCAAAAAAAAAATTGATTCACTTTATAGCTGCACATTTAGGAAACAGCTTTTGCGAAGATTTGAAGTTGGTAAAATTCAAATTCAGCAGTACTTGTGGGTGCAAAGGAGAAGATCCTTGACCTGTGAGAAAAAATTAAGCTAATGATGGGAAAGAAATATCTCAATGTGGAGATAGGCAGGAAATCTTCATTTGGATGTGGAAGCATTTGCAAGTGTAAATGTAGAAATGCATTGAGGTCCAGATTACAGACCAGGACAATGGGTATTTTCTGCTTCTCCCTTTCCATTTTATTTGGAAATGCAATGTGCATTTCTTTTTGCACATTGTGCAATGACTTTCACTATGCTAACAGCCAAAGACAATGAACAGAAGAAGCACCAGGCCACGTTTCCCTGACATGTGCTCAGGCCCATGCAATCCTGAAACTAGAGGACTAAGTCTTGTGACAGAAATAAACTGTAGTCTGGCTGCTTTGCATAGGATTTCCTCTTTCATTTCTACATGTTCATGTGCTTTGTTGGTAAAGAAGATCTAATTTTTCTGTGAAGCCCCACAAGTAGGTCAACATTTTCACTTATTTAACTGTTTATACTTCTAGTAATTTTAGCATAGACTTGTATTCTGTACCTGTATTTAAGACAATATTGTGATTACAATATCGGTAGAAAATTTCCACAACTTGTGATATTCAGAGGAATAAATATGAAGTATAAAGGAAAGAAACAAGGGCCATGGGCAGCTGTAATTTTATTTGATACTAGCTTCTTTACTAGTATCCACTAGTCCACTAGTGATCCTTTACTAGTATCCATTAATCCACTAGTGTTCTGCAGACTGTAAACATGTACTTATCTCTATGGCAGATGCACCCACTCCAACAAAGCTGAAAAAAAGCCTGCAAAAACTTCCTACCTTGTCACGCTCACACGGTAGTGGTCAGCACGTATGCATTTCAGTCAAATTAATAGGAAGTTGAGATCCTGAGCCAATGAGGGGCCTACATGACCATATTTGACCACAGATCAGATTCAACTAGGGTATAATTGAAGTCTTGTCAGAGAACCATTTTTGAGTTGATCCTTCTCAGAACAGCGAGTTTGCAGATGAAGACTCTCCCTTTGGGTCGGGACACCATCCAAGAAAACTCCTTGAGGTTAAGAGTCTTCCCTTTATTAGATGAGTGATTGTTCATTTTGGGTTATCAGCTATACACCTGAAGAATTCTTAAGTTGGTTCTGTAGTATTAACAAATTACATTCTGAACATGTGGATTGTCAATGTTTGTCAGAGTCTTAAAGTGGTTTCAGTTAGAGTGCAAATTAGTTTGGTTTTGTTACCACCTTGTAAAAATAAATCCCATTTCTAATTTGTTAGTTTATCTGATTTGGTTTTGTGAGGATCCGCAACAACCTCAAACAAGTTTAGCCTTGTCCTGCATTATGGGAAACATTGTGATTAAAGGACTGTGGGAAACATAGACCTTATTTAACTGCTTATATGTAATTTGCATTTGAGCTAATAATCCATTTTTTGTTTCTCTTCAGTGTAGAAAACTGGGCATTTGTGGGACATTATACAAATAACCTGATTAGATGTCTATACTAGACGAAGGATAATTAAACCATGAAAATTCCTACTTCTCTACTTTCACAGCAATAGGAGCCTAAAGTGACTGATATAAACAATGAAGATATCTTCAATCAAGCCAAACAAAGCTCACCTTCAGTGTCTGTAGTCACAGATTAGTCTCACATTGGATTAAACTCATTTTTAAAGGCCAACTGGAATTCTATATTGTGCGTTCTAATACATAGTACTTTTACATATATATGTGTTTATATATAAGCATATATGTAGTTTCATTTAGGATCATTAAATACAGTAACAAAACAGGAATTTTCATTACTTACTATGTTTTTCACTCCTTCAAAACTTAAGCAGAACATTCAACTCTGTGCTCATAGTTTTTACTGTTTCAGAAGTAATTAAACCACTAATATTTTAAACAACAAGGCACTGATATACAATGTCAAATTTGACAAGAATTTGGATTACTTTCAGGTTTCTTTCCTGCTGTAGTATCTCAGTTTAAATCAGTTTAATCTAAAACACTAAATGTGCTTGCCTGTCATCCTAAGAAGGAGGGAAGTATGGCTAGGAATTAAGGAAAGGAAGCATTGTAGAATAGCACATTGTTTACATAAAACAGTCTAATTGTAATGATACAAGACATGCAAACAATAGATAGCTAGGGTCTATCTGTGCTTTCTAATTTTCCTACTGTCAGTGGGATTTTTTCTTTTTTTTTTTTTTAAAGAAGAAGGTATAGCCTCTATTGTTAGCTTCAAAATTAGTGTTTGTACAATGCCATTTGTATAATCCTTACTATATGACAACAGTAATGTATGTCTAATCTTTTTCGATAGAATCGGAGAAGACAAACCTCTATACAAAATTCTTCACATTATATATCTCTTATCCGTCAGATATGCTATAGACTCATGGAATTTTCTAACAAGATTTTCTTAAAAACTACACTAATCATCAGTGGGTTTAAATTCTCAGCAAGAAATAGCTGACTATTAAAATCTACAGTCAAGTTTCAGAAACATTTTCTGGTTTACATGACCATTCTTCACTCATGCAGTTCATTTCATCTGTATAAATAATAGTTATCCACTGAAAATGTAATCATAATTAGCAGGACTAAGATAATCAGCTATTGATGTTGCTTACTGTCTCAGACCAACGCATTATTTCAGTCGTAGGCTGATGAAGAATGAAACATGAACCTTATAGACCTAGAGGCAAAGGCTGACAACTTCTTTTAGAGCTCAAGAAGGATGAAAGGAAGAATAGATTTTTTTCATCTGAAGATTTTAAGCTTGGGAGAGGGACAGGAAAGACAAAATATTTGCACGTAACATTACATAACATTTTTTCACGTGACCTAGGAACAAATGCCAGATATCTAATACATTGTAATTCAACAATATTTTATATATCTAACTGTAAGAGAAGAGTAACAGCATGGGCTAAAAGTTCTTAATTTGTTTCTTATTTTTCTACAGTTTTCTTTTCTTTGCCTTCTAAACATCTTTTCAGAGTGTACAGAAATTGGAACAATAATCTGACACTGTTATGGGTTTCAACATCATTACAGAAATAGATTAGAGAGAAATTAACTGTGTATGATTCTTCTGTAGTAGATTCAGGCTACAATCAGATTCAAAGTAGTCCTTAAAATGATGCAAAAGGCAAGGCCCTTCAAGATAGACAATGAAAAAGAGAAAGAAATGTGACAGTATATTGTCTTTCCAGAACCGTACTGTAAAGACAACTTTTAATGTTACAGCAGAATTGCATAAACATCTTATATTCTCAATTGTGTAAGCTTGTAATACAGTGAATTATTTTCGAACAACACCATAAAATAAATAACAATTTTTTTTTTATTGCTTTCAAGACTTTGTGTATATTTTTTTCCGAGGCTGCTATTATAAACCAATTACTGCTACTGAAATGGATATCGGGATGTTCAAAGATCTCTCTGCAGACAGAATAAAAAGATTTGGTGCACCTGTGGTTTAAATTCAAATAATCACTTAGAGGTTAGTCTTCGCTGTGATTATTTTCTCAAGAGAGTTGGAGAGATAAATTAATCTGAATGAAAACAGTTCTCAAATAACAAACATAATTTTCTACACTGTTGTGATTAGTTATCTTTGGAAGTACTGCATTAATATGGATGTACCCACAGAAAGACAAAGTGGAGGGTTATATTTCACTGCAAATAACTGAGGAAATAAAATGTCTAACATTGATATTAACAAAAAAGGTATGAGGAGGAGTAATATATTTACTCTGACTGTAAAGGAGTCATCATTTGCTAACTTCCTCACAGCAATTTGCATATTCAGTCTGACAAGCTCCCTCTTTTGTAGTTTTTGTTTTTCTTTTTGTTTTTTAAATTGCTTCATATAGAAGAGATTCTATGAATAGTAGTATCTTACTCCTATACTAGGAAACAGTGGTGCTCAGTTTAGTTGTGGGTGTTTTTTTCTTTGGTTGTTTTTTTTTTCTGCTATGCATCTTTGGCATAGTTATTGATTTCCCCCGAAACATTCTATCTGAATGATCAGTTCAGATATGTGTTGTGTTCTCGGCGGGTTTTGAGCCTCTAGAAGTTAGTATATATATGACTCGGTGAAGCCACACCTCAAGTACTGTGTCCAGTTCTGAGCTCACCAGTATGAGAGAGACATAGAAATACTGGAGACAGTCCAGTGAAGGACCAGGAGGTTCCCTCTCAACTTCAGGAACTGTGAGGGTGACCAGCACTGGCACAAGTTTCCTAAAGATGTTGTGATGACCCATCCTTTTGGAGATATTCAAAAGCCTTGTGGACATGGTCTTGAGGAACTGGTTCTAGGTGGCTCTGCTTGAGCACAGATATTGTACAAGATGATCTCCACAGGTCTCCTCCAACCTCAGCAATCCTGTGATTCTATGAATGACTTGACAATGTGAACTGATGCCCTTAATAAAAAATACATGGTGCTAAAATCCACTTTCATGGTAATGCAAGTATTATATCACTGTCTAGATTCCCTTTGGGTGAACATACATCGAAAAGATGTTCCACCTGTACTCAGGATATTAATCATGGTCAGGTTATTTGTCTGTTGCACAAAACAACTGTATAAGTGCTGTAAGAGTGCTCATGTACAGTAGGTCAAATATTTAGAAAAAAAAAACCAGACTTATTACATGTTAGTTTTATAGTTGATATAAGCTTGTATAATTACTGATTTTGGGACTCTTTAGATGTCATCTGTATGAAATGCTGGATGCCAAGCAATACTAGCCAAGTGTACAAAATCTGTAAATTATTATCAGGTGAAAGCTGGAGATAATTGTACATATCTGGAGACATCCATGTACTGGTGGTTCTACTGAAGAACATCTCTCAGACTACACAATAAAAGGGAACTATTGACTCCTAAAGGAAGCTGGTAAAGATGAAATACAGCAGCTTATATGAGAAGTTTTTCACTTTGTTTCTTAGAAATTGTTATTATTAAAACCAATCTACAAAGTTAGGTGCAGATGATAAATATATGTATTTTAAAAATATGTGAAATAGTTTATTAATAATGACAGTGATCTCTCAAATACATAAAAAATAATCAAGTTTATAGATTAATTTCCTGATGATAGTAAATATATTTGAATAATAGTGCATCATTTCCACTGTAAAAACTATTGACAATAAATAAAATATTCTCTGAAATATTGTATTGATTTTAGTCATTGACATAATAGTTACTATTTCCATATAATATATTAATGCTGTGTTACTATAGAAACAACAGCACTAATTCAGTAGTCTATTATAGTCAACCATCTTTTTAAAACCAGCTTGAATATAGTACTTAAGATGTAGTATTGTCAGAGCTGAAAGAAGGATTTTCAAAATTATCCCAACTGCATTCCGTCAAGCCAATTTTTACCCTGCAGTTTCAATGTCTTGAAGGACACAAACAAAGGTTTGACATGAAGCTAGAAGCTCAAATTAAAAAAAAAAATCAGAAGAAAATACTGGCCATATCTATATACATTAGCAAAATAAGCTGAGTAAATTAGTATTTTTCTTGTCAGTATGGTCAGATTCATAATTTTACAGAGACTATATCTTGACTAGTTTTGTATTATAATAATCTCTAAATTAATGATCTTGCTGTTCCATAAGATTTTAATGTATTCAGGATTTAAATATAGGGCCATCAAAATCAGTATTCATACAGTCATAGGATAGTTTGCGTTGGAAGGGACCTTAAAAGGTCATCTAGTCCAAACTCCCTGCAGTAAGCAGGGACACTTTCCACTAGATCAGGTTGCTCAAAGCCCCACCCAACCTGACCTTGAACACTTTCAGGGATCGGGCATCCAGAACTTCTCTGGGCAACCTGTTCCAGTGGCTCACCACCCTCAAAGTAAATAATTTCTTCCTTATGTTGAATCTCAATCTACACTCTTTCAATTTAAAGCTATTAGCTCTTATCCTGTCACTATATGTCATTGTCAAAAGTGCCTCCTCAGCTTTCTTGTGAGTTCCTTTTAGGTACTGGAAAGCTCCCATAAGATCTGCCCGGAACCTTCTCTCTCCCAGGCTGAACAACCCCAATTCTCTCAGCCTTTCTTCATAGGAGAGGTGCTCCAGCCCTCTGATCATCTTTGTGGGCCTCCTCTGGACTCACCTCAACAGGCCCATGTACTTCTTATGTTGGGGGCCTCAAAGCTCGATGAAATACTCCAGATGGGGTCTCATGAGAGCAGAATAAAGGAGGAGAATCAGCTCTCAACCTGCTAATCACGCTTCTTTTGATGCAACCCAGGATATGGTTGGCTTTCTGGGCTGCAATTACACATTGCTGGGTCATGTTGAAAATGATCAATCTGATCTAGTTGAAAATGTCCCTGCTCCTTGCAAGGAGGTTGGGCTAGATAACCTTAAAGGTCCCTTTCAACCCAAACTATTCTATGATTCTATGATTCTATGATTCTATGATTCTGTGATTCTATATTCTATGATCTCCAGAGGTCCCTTCCAGCATCAACCATCTGTAATCACATTCTGTAATCCTGTGATATTTAATGTATTTGCCACTTTAATTTTCAGTTACATAATATTCCTTGACCTGCTGGTCACAATTCTTTTGATGCAGCTCAGGATACAGTTGGCCTTCTGGGCCATGATCACACATTAATGGCTCATGTCCAGCCTTTCATCCACCAGTGCCTTCAAGTTTTTCTCGGCAGGGCTGCACTCAATCCGTTCATTCCCCAGCCTGTATTGATGCCAGGGGTTGCCCAGCCCCAGGTGCAGGACCTTCCATTTTGTCTTATGAACCTCATGAGGTTCACATGGGCCCACTTCTCAAGCTTGTCCAGGTCCCTCTGGCTGGCATCCCTTCCTTTGGGTGCGTAGATCGCACCACTCAGATTGGTGTCATCTGCAAACTTGCTGAGGGTGCGTTCAATCCTACTCTCTATGTCATTGATGAAGATGTTGAACATACTGGTCTTAGTATGGACCCCTGAGGGACACCACTTGTCACTGACCCCCATCTGCATGTTGAGCCGTTGACTACTACCTTCTGGATGCAATCATCCAAACGATTCATCATCCACCTTACAGTCTCCCCATCTAACCCATATCTTTCTAATTTAGTGAGAAAGATGTTGTGGGGCACCATGTCAAAGGCCTTACAAAAGTCCAGGTAGATTACATCTATAGCTCTTCTCTTGTCCATTGATGTAGTCACTCCATCATAGGTGGCCTGGAGATTAGATCCTCTTTGTGAAGAATTTCTTGTAAGATGAGCAGCTGCAGATGCTAAGGTCAGTGAAGAAGGAGGGGGAAGGGCAATGTTGCTCCTTGTAAGATTGCCCTGCAGCCCGTGGTGAAGACCATGGTGAGGGAGGCTGTCCCTTTGCAGCCCATGGAGGCCCATAGAGGAGCAGAGATCCACCTGCAGCCGGTGGAGGACCCTATACTGGAGCAGGCAGATGCCTGAAGGAGGCTGTGGCCCATGGAGAGTCCATGCTGGGGCAGCCTTTTCCTGAGGAACTGTGTCCCATGGAAAAGGACTCGTCCTAAAGCAGTTTGTGAAGGACTATAGCCCATGGAAAGAATCCCTTGCTAGAGTAGGGGAGGAATGTACGAAGTTCTTCCCCAAGGTAAAAGGAGCAGCAGAAAACAATGTGTGATGAACTGACCGCAACTCCCATTCCCTATTCCCCACTGTGCCACTTGGGGTGGGGAAGGAGGTGGAGAAAATTTGAACAAGTCTGTTCTGCCCATAATGGTAACTTGAATGATCTCTCCCTGTCCTTAGCTTGAACCCCAAGCCTTTTGTTACACTATCTCTCCCCCATTCACTCAGATGGTGAAGAGAGTGAGTCAACTATGTAGCTTGGTCCCAAGCAAGGCTAAACTATGACACACCTAATTCCTACTCATTTTTAACAGGAGTTAGAAATTGACCAGGTTGGGTCATTTTTGACCCTTGAAATCCCTTCTCTTCAGTGTTGCTGAGCTCCTGGTCATGACTGGAAGGATTAGATACTAAATATAAAAGAAACAACAGCACTAGCACTTATAATGTGTATTATTACATTATTCTGTCTCAGGAAGAGTAGCCCAGAAAAGTACTGTTGCAAAGAGAAAGAGCTCCCCTTTGACACACATTAATTTACACTTTTTGAAGAAATATAAGGCTCTATAAGGAAGTTGGGAATTCAGTTTCTTCTGTTTGCAGTATATTCTGAGTTAAAATTTC
Source organism: Chlamydotis macqueenii (assembly GCF_036417535.1). NCBI lineage: Eukaryota > Metazoa > Chordata > Aves > Otidiformes > Otididae > Chlamydotis > Chlamydotis macqueenii. Next base: position 140,074,717 of record NC_141556.1, on the reverse strand, counting down.
TTTTAAACATCCTAATAGAAACTACATATTCTGTGTAGAATATTAATTGAAAGTTATTCGTTTAACTCACAATTAGAAGATGAGATAATTTTAATTCAAAATATGTGTTTCTGTTACTATATATCAAAATATTCTGCTCTGTTTGTGTGTGTGTATTAGCAAGCTTTATTAATATTTCGTGTGCAGTAGCTAATAACAAAGAAATAGAATCATAGAATGGTTAGGGTTGGAAGGAACCTTCAAAGGTCATCTAGTCCAACCCCCTTGCAAGAAGCAGGGACATCCCCGACTAGATCAGGTTGCTCAGAGCCTCATCCCACCTGGCCTTGAATGTTCCCAGGGATGGGACATCCACTACCTCTCTGGGCAACCTCTTTCCGTATTCTACCACCCTCAGAGTAAAAAATTTTTTCCTAATATCTAATCTGAATCTACGTCCCTCTATTTTGAAAATGTTACTCCTCATTTTATTACAACAGGCTCTACTGAAGAGTTTTTTCCCATCTTTCCTGTAGGCCCCCTTTAGGTACTGGAAGGCCGCTATAAGGTCTCCCTGGAGCCTCCTCTCTTCCAGGCTGAACAGCCCCAACTCTCTCAGTCTGTCCTCATAGGAAAGGTGCTCCAGCCCTCTGATCATCTTTGTCACCCTCCCTTGCACCCTCTCCAATGGGTCCATGTCCTTCTTATATTGAGGGCTCCAGAGCTGGACACAACATTCCAGGTGGGGTCTCATGAGAGTGGAGTAGAGAGGCAGAATGACCTCCCTCAGAGGATAAATCTAATTTAAAGAAAGAACAGAGAAAGTTAAAAATTCCTCATGTTTAAAAGGAATTTTATAGCCTTTGATATCAGTGGTACTGCTGTTTAGAAATTATAAAATGGTCTAAATACTAGTGGGGTTTTTTTTCTGTTATTTTTGTTGTGCTTTTCATATATGTCTGATTATTTAAAATTGAACTCACTGGCAACCTAGAACCTGATGATGAGAGTTATGGTACTTAATTTGTAATATGTAATTACTTCTTTACTTATTTTATTTCCTATTTCAATGAGGTGCATTTATAACCATTTAAAATATATGAACTTCTGGATAGACTTGTTCTGGTGTCAGGATTATGTTAGGGTTTATCCATATTATCTATGATGTAAACATTTGGAAAAAAAATAGTTCACAAGTAGATATGTCCAATTTTTACAGACTGTTCTATGTTATATACTTTCAATCCTAAATTGCAGAGTTTGGACAGAATTTCAAAGTAATACTTTCCTCATGGCAGGAAAAAAAATGAGTTTAGGAAGACAGAATAAATGTATTCCTGTTAATGATTGTAAGAAGTTTACAACTCATTGTAACCAGTTAGTACTTAGGTTTCTGGAATAAAAGTTCCACCAGTCTTGTCTACTACAAAAAAAAAGATCATTCTTCCTTGGTAAAAAGAGCGTAATTTTAGGTAAAGACATGTAAAGGCAGCATAAGTATAAAAGACCAATTTAAAATATCTGAAATGAAAGGGGAGATTATAATAACCCCCTTCTTCTTTAGCATAATTAACTTTCTATAAATGTAAAGACAACTAATTTATTTATATTTATCAGTATTATCTTATATGAGCTAACTCTAAAATGCAGTTTGTATAAATCATATTTGGATTAATTTATATAAAGACGTAATTTCCAATGTGACATCACCTTTTCTGAACCCAGTAGGAATTTGTGCCAGATCGCATGAAAGAGCTATCTGTGTGCTACACTGTTCTTGATATAACACAAGTGATGGCAGTGATTTGCTCACTGGCATATTGAATAGGTAGAGAAAATGTAATAGGAATACTCTTATATTGAACATACGAAAGATCTGCTTCCTTACACTAAAGGTATTCTGGAAGAAGGGGAGTGGAGGAAGTATCCCACTATATATGAAGACAGAAGGGAGAAGCAAAGCGTCCTGGGAGAATCAGGAGAAGGCAGCATTTAGGGTGCAGCATGTGAGTGGTTTGAACTAGAGGGTGAAGACAGGAGAACAGGGAGTGCGGTAAAAGCTGTCAATAAACAGACCTGAATGACGCTACAAGCTAAGACAGCATGTAAGAAATCGAAAGGAAGCAGAGCAGAAAGTTAGCAGGAGGCAGGGAATGGTTGTAGGCATTCGGCAAGAGTAAAAGTTAAAGTGGACATATCCAGAACATAGCAATGAGGGGATCTGCAGTTACTAGACTGTACACTTCCCTCAAAAAATGGGGAAACTATTTTTGTTTCCTTTGTGCAGACTTTTTTAACATCAAAAGGGGGTTCTATGCAGGAGTTAACCTCAGCCTGAGCAAAGAACACTTCAGCCCTGTGGTATTATGTCATCACTGTATGAACACGAAATAACTATGTCTGCACTCCTTATATTCCTTCTCTCTTCCTGCATGCGTAACTCTTAACTCTGTCAGCATAATTGGAAATAACAATGTGTAAATAATATAGAATAAGGCTCTTAAAGTATTTTTGTACATGAATTGTTACTGCTTCTGATACTGCTGCAGCATATTGCATTTTCTTACCATAATTTCTGATTAATTGACAGTAACCTGGAGCAAAAAGGTTTCTTGACACACTAGGATTAGACATTGAAACTAGCAATATTTTCTATTTTTTTTCTCACTTCCAGTACATAATAAGAACTACTTTATCAAAAATAGTTAAAGGCTTATTTTATAAAGTTGTTATTTTTAAAATTTATAATAATAATACTTATTGAAAATTTAAAATGACTAGCTCAGAAAAAAAGTTATATCCCAGTAATACATTCCAGAAAAGTTTTTTTTTTATTAGTTTTTTATTTAATAGATTTTAAATAATCAACTGATTTCAAAACCTCTTCTACCCTTCATGGTATTGCAAATTATATAATACTGAGAATTTCCATTTGGTCTTAGCAGATTCGAAGTAAGTAGTGTTCACCTTATGAGTAGGTATTTTATTTCCTAGGATGTAGAAAAAAGACTGAAACTAAAAGTATTTTCTAATCTTCCTAAACACAAATATTTACAAAATATTTTTGATTAAGAAGCTTACTTTAATTGAAAAAGTATAATGACATTTCTACTTAGAAATGTAAATTGCACACACTTTACTTGGGAGAAAAAAAAAATTGATGTCTCTCTTCCACTTAGCTAAACTTTTTTGATTTTGTTGTTAAAATCTTACTTGCTACAACTTACTATCAATTTTAATTGACTGTCATTTTTAAATATCTATATGTTTTGAATTTTACTTGGAGAACAAGAAAATTAATCAGAAGTGTATTTCCTGAAAAAAATAAAATTAAAAAAAAAGATACCATTTCTTGTACACAGTGTTTCAAAATATCTTTTCCCAAATAGTTCTTATTCCTACTTCACACTAAAAATCAAGTCAGAAGCAAAAAAAAAAAAAAGAAATATACCTTAGGAAAAGTAGTCTTCAAAGTCCAATTCCTCAAGAATTTACCATGAATCGTTATTTAGTTGATTGTTTAAGACCAACAATTTTGCAGGAGCATTACCTCTGCAAGATTAATAGTATGCAGCAGAAAGTATGTCAGTTAAATACTTCTTTTAGCTTTCAACTGCTACTTTAAAGTGATAAATTTCACAGACAATGTATATATGCTATGCAGCTGACAACAACTAGCTGCTGAATAACTTTCCCTTCGTATATTTTTAGCTGAGATATAGTTTCAGTTACTTAGAAACATTCTCATTAGGATAAAAAAAAAATACATTAATTTTCAGTCACCAAAACTTATGAGTTTTTTTCACAGTTCATGAAATATCTCCATCTAGTCTTTAGCACTAGTTATTTAGTTTATTAATTGTTCATATTCTGTGTTTATCATTAATTTTAACTCTTGTTATAAATGAGAGTGACAGTGCAGGAAATGAGAGGTGAGCAGGTCAGTGGAACAGAACTTAATTGTGTTTTTTAACACTATCATGTAATCACAGTATATGAAATACTTCAAGAAACAAAAGGAAATTGTTCCAACTGTTCTTTCCTATAATCTAGAAGATCTCTTTTGTAAAGGAAATTCTGTTCAAATAGATTTTTTTTTTTAAAAAAGGATAAAACAAAACCAGAGGTAAAGTGAGACAAGTCAAAGCCCTGAGAAGAACTTGGGGTTGTTGGTTGAATGTAAACTCAACATGACCTGGCAATGTACGCGTGCAGCCCAGAAAGCCAACCATATCCTGGGTTGCATCAAAAGAAGCATGATCAGCAGGTTGAGGGAGGTGTTCTCCCCGCTTTGCTCTGTTCTCATGAGACACCACCTGGAATCCTACGTTCAGCTTGGAGCCCCCAACATAAGAAGGACATGGACCTTTTGGAGCAAGTCCAGAGGAGGCCCACAAAGATGATTAGAGGGCTGGAGCACCTCTCCTACGAAGACAGGCTGAGAGAGTTGGGATTCTTCATCCTGGAGAAGGGAAGACTGGGGAGACCTTATAGTAACTTTCCAGTGCCTAAACAAAGCCTACAAGAAAGCTGGAGAGGGATTTTTCACAAGGGCATGTAGTGACAGGATAAAGGTTAATAGCTTTAAAAAGAAAGAGAATAGATTTAGATTAGACATAAGGAAGAAATTCTTTACTGTGAGGGTGGTGAGCCACTGGAACAGGCTGCCCAGAGAAGTTCTGGATGTCCCATCCCTTGAAATGTTCAAGGCTGGATTGGACTTTGAGCAACCTGATCTAGTAGAAAGTATCCCTGCCCATGGCAGGGGCAATGGAACTAGATGATCTTTAAGGTCCCTGTCCTAGTTTCAACAGAGATGGAGTTAATTTTCCTTTCAGTAAGTGGTGTGTTTTGGATTTTGGATATGAAAAATGTTGACAAACACAGTGGTGATATGAGTTGTTGTTAATGAGACCAAGGACACTGTCTGGCTTTCCAAATCTCATTAATGTGAGAGGGAAGCTGGGCAAAGGACAGACCCAAACTGTCCAAAGAGAGTATTCCATGCCATAAACATCATGCTCAGTTTATAAATGGGGGTTGTCCATGGGGGAGGCATCCATTTTCCTCTTCTTCCACCTCTCTCTTGCTTGCTGGCATCATTCTGTCTACCTTGCTGGCTAGCTTTCACTCCTGTATTGGTCATTCTTGAACACACTGCCTACTGAGAGGAAAATTAACTCCATCTCTGCTGAAATCAGGACAGGCCCTTACAACCCAAACTATTCTACAATCTATGAAAAACACTGTCTTATTCCTCCCACCAAAAGCAAAATGAGACAAACACCTCAAGAATAACAAAATTCAATCTTTAAAAAAATTAAATACTAAGACGTTACAATCCTTTATTATAGATTAGGAGGAACTATGTGCCATGAGTGAGTTTGTAATGTCTTTTTCATACTGTAGTCTGGCTCAAAGTCACTTCTGATCATTGGAAGCTGACAAAAATTATCGCATTTTTACTGCCACTTTGGCCTTCAATATTGGAGGCCTATCATAGACTCTCACTGAGGACATCAGAATTATGTCAGACATAAATTATTTAAATAAATCCATTGTCCAAAAATGAGTTTATAATACACTAAATGTTGTTTGTCCCCTGCTGGCATTCAACCACATTACTTAACCTAAGAAGTTTAGACTTGCAAGTGAAAATTCTGCATCCGGTAGCACGGTTCATGAGACATGTATGTTACATCTAACCTAGAAAATAATCCCTTTCTATACCAAGCACAGCATGTAGTTTCTATTGAGGAGTCAATAGTTTCATAAACCAAGCGGAAGGTGAAATCTGTTGTAATGTATTAAATATTTCATTAAAATATACTGACTAAGAGAAGGATTATGTAAATAAAAGACGATTCACATATTGTTGCTCTTACATAAAAGGAAATGTTTGTTTCTCTTGAGAAGAAACAACTACATTATTGAGAAAAACTACTTCTACCACTGTCTCATGAGAGTCATCCAAGATCACTCAACAGGCCCAAGTCTGCTGAGCTGATCCTGGTTTTTAATTTTTTCCCTTCTCTCAGGATGCTGTACTGCACCATTTGATGGTCATTGCAGCCAAGGCTGCACCCAGCCTTCACATCTTCACCCAGTTAATTCCTTGTTTCTAAGTATCAGGTCCAGTACTGTGATTGCCCTCTTTGGCTCTTCAGTCCTCTGTGCCAGAAACTTGACATCAGTGAACTCTAGAAATTTCCTTGCTTGCTTGTACTATACTGTGTTGTTCTTTCAGTAGTATGGGAAAATTAAAGTCTCCCATGAAGACCAGGGCCTGCAGACATGAGGCTTCTTCCATTTATTGAAGAAGGCCTCCTCTGTTTCCTCCTCCTGACTGGTAGGTCTCAAGTAGAAACTCAACATAATTTTGCCCATGTTGGTCTGCCCACTAATCCTGATTCACAAGATCTTAGCTGACTGATCACCCATCCCAAGGCAGAGCTCCACACATTCCCACTGGTCTCTCACAAAAAGGACAAATCCTCTTCCTTGCTATCCCAGCTCATCCTTCCCAAAATGACTGTATCCATTCATGGCAGCATGCCAGTCATGTGAACTACCCCACCACAGCTGCATGATTGTAATGAGGTTGTAGTGCTGTAACTTCACTCAAACCTCTAATTCCTTCAGTTTCCAAAAGTCATTATATAAGTCTGAGAAGAAAAGTTCCTATTCTCAAATCACATTTTTTAAAAGTTCTTTCCTCCTCACTCTCTTCTTTGTGAGTATACAGAAGATCAAGGCTGAAATTCTCGCTCTTTGTAATTTGGAACAAGCTAAAATTTTAGTTTATTTTTTTTTCACAACTGCAGAAAACAGTACAAAAACAAACAATCAAGCTTTCCATGAAGTACGGAATCTGTAAAAGACAATTCAAATATAATTTTAAGATATTTAACACTTTATCTTTTCTAAGCAAAGACTGTCATCTGACCTGCCCTGTGTGGAGCTTCAGTCCGGAAGTCAGGTCCCATGTTCTAAACTGTGTGATTTCCCAGCTCCTTATACAACGCCTTTGCTATGTACAGAGATGGGAAATCTTGGAGTTTTACATTCAGAACACTCCTACTTTTTACCTTGCTGCTAGCTGTCACCATGGAAGGAAAATCTCTTTGTGTCATTATTAAAGAGTTCACAGAAGTTATCACAAAAATGTAACTTAGATCTCTTGGGACACATGAGAAATTTTTCTTTAGACTATTGCTTAGAAATTCTTCCTTTAGACTAGACACTCTGGAGAGTGAGTTTAGGAGGTAACCACAGAACTAAAACCATCTAGGAATAGGGTCCTCTGTTCTTACATTACAGCCCCAGGCCTGCCAACTCCCCTGAAATGTAGCTCCTGAGCTATCTAACACATCTGCATCTGACAGAGTAAACACACATGAAACATAATCCTTAGTGCCTGCTACCAGCTCCAGCAGATCAGCCTCAAGGTGATGTTGTTTGGTAGCTTCCTCTGTAACTTTCTGTTTTCTAAATGGGTGTCTGGATTCTCTTAACTTCAAGTTAAGGCAAAACATCAAGTCCGGGTACTTGATGATTTGCCTGTGTTTACCTTCAGGAAGATATAATCATCTGAAATCAACTGAACTATAAAAGCATTTCACAAATTCTAAAATTTGTTGTGAGTTACCAGAATAACAGTCAAAACATGCATTTGTTTGTAAGGAATACAGTCAAAGTTACAGATAAGATTTCAACATTTTCTCTCTACTGTTTATTTTGCAACAGATTTTTAAAATGTCTGAATATTGTCTTTCATTAGGTTTTCCAGAACTCTAGCTTTAGGTCACTAAGATAGACCTCCAGGTACTAGAGCAGCTCACATAAGAACAGCTGAACAGGCATCTAGTTATGACAGATTTTCATAGGGATGTAAAGCTGATCATAGCTATTCAATAGTTGAGAAAGATGTTAAAGGTCTTGGTCAAAGATATGAAACCAAAAAGAAGTCAGAAAGATGGCTGAATAATGTCCTTTGGAGATTTTGACTATTATTATTGTTATTGTCTCTAATGGAAATATAATTTTGAAATGTCTTTTTTTTTTTTCTTTTTACAAAATAAACTTATCCTAAAATGCCTACTTTCATACTGAAAAGGGTAGTGTTTTTCTGTTTGTCTATGTGTGTCTCCTTTCTCTTTCTCTGAAAGTGATAGAAACTCTATCCTGTATCTGAAATTATTGCTATTGGAAAGGTCAGCAAAATCAATACACCTTTACAATGTTACAGATTTCAGTGAAATGTATATTTTGATGAAAACATTCTATCCAATTCCAGTGTGAATATCCTTGTTTTACTGCTAGTAGATTCTCAGAAAGCTTCCACTGCCACTGGAGATTTGTTAGTGGTGGTCAAGGAGTTACATTACTCAAAATTTATGTTGGTACTTAGTTGTGTGACTCCTTTTGCATTGCGGTTTATGGCTTATAGGTGGATAGAATCTAACTTTTTTATTTATTTTTAATAAATAATAGCCACAAAAATCTTACAATACAAACAAACTCTAAATAGACTAAATAAATATTCTTTTCCTCATAGCCTATATGGGACAGGCCGCATTATTTGTCCTTAGCTCTCAGTCTTATGCTTTGTGTACTAACAGAAATTTTGCTCCAGTTCATAACGCAGGACTATGCCTCATTTCAGTCAAAGACTCAGAGACCTCTGATTTTATAACTATTTTTCTTTATTTCTGGAGGAGTCAGAGCTTTTTCAGAACTTGTTCAAATCTGTAGCGCTCACTTCCAGTCAAGGTACCCCTACACACTTCTTCATTTTTTTAAATCTACTGAAAGTTTCTCTCTTGGGAGAAGATTGAAGAAGAAATATCAGATGACAAGTGCTGGTTCCATCACTTAATGTGACACGCACAGATATCATGAGAACACAGGGCAGAGGGCATCTCTCATAGATGAGATGCAGTTTCCTGAACAGACAAAAATAAAAGCTTAACAATTGCTTTACATTGACCTATGTTTCCAAAGACTGTTTGTTTTCCACTAGATAGAATATATTTTTAGAATCAAAATTAGTATCAGCCCTGACATTTCTAGGTCTTCTATAGTATGAGCCTGAAGGGTGTCGCTAGGGTGGTTGATTCACACACACAGCTTTGTTCGTTGCTAAGGTGCTCTGATAGCAACTTTGCTGGACTCTGACAACTTCCTACATCCCTGTATTCTTTTATCCTTCCTATAGCACCCTCTGCATCCTTCTTCAACTATCTGAATGTTCACACACACAAAAAAAAAAGTTCATTTTTTTTTCTTGTTTGCAAATTTAGGTGTTAAAAAATTGTTATATGGTTTTCAGCAGTGGGTGATTAGCCCTCCAAATTGAGATATTTCCTTGTCCCACTTTTTTTTCTCCATCCCCCTTTCCCACCCTGATCACCATTGTTTTGTGAAGATGGATTTTAAGCTTGTGGAATTATGTCTACTTCATTTATAAAAGCTATGGAAGCTCAGTAGAAGTTAATGCAAAATTGTAAATTAGACATCTATGTATCACTATCCATCTCTCTGACATTACCATGAAGTTTACAAGCAGACACATTTAGAGGCAGCAATATGGGAAAAAATACCACAAAGGGTTTATTGATAAAATTGAGTTTGGGTTTTTTCTTATTTAAGGACATCAATCTCCTTATATATTTTTTTTTACCTCGATGAAGAGATGACAAGTAGAAAATTATTGGGAGATTGCTTTTGTTTTTCTTTTGTTTTCCAGATTTTTCACAAGCTTTAATACAGATAGCATAAAAGCTAGAGGGTCTCTCCTCAGGAATAATAAGTATGTTGGCAGCCAAGTACAAATAGGCTTGCATTTAAAAACATACGGCTCTAGATCATCAAAGCTTGTTTGAAGTCCACAGAATTAAACACATTTAAACAATAACCTTAATTTTCTTGTTTACACCAAACAAACTTTGCAGTTATCACTATTACAAGCCCAGAAAAAAGGCTTGAAATACAAAATTAGTGCTTCCTTATTTGTGAAGAGTGTATTTCTAGCAAAATTATCAAATCTGTATGCTGTGTGGGCCTCTAAGGGTTCTTGGGCAGCTTGTGGAACCAGCTCAATTGAGGATACATGGTTCCATTTTTGACATGACTAATGCAGTTGGGAAATATGCCAAGTATCAGGCTCTTGAGGGAGAAGGAAGAAGAAGCGAAAGCTAGAAAAAGCCTGAAGGGGGAAGATCCAAGCAAATGAATATCACTGAGCCAGCAGGCTCCACTGGAGCACCATTTGACATTTGCAGGGCTGTAATGTTAGGAAGCCTGCAGCACTACTGAAACCTTGCTTCTCTAAGGGTCATCACTACTGGAAAGCAAGCAACGAATCCCATGGGAACAAGGTTGAAACACAGACATGAAAATGAGCAAGCACAACACACCAATCCTTATGTTGCACAGGGATATAAACAGTACAAGAATGGAAGGGTTGTGAGGGACATAAATTTTTCTTCTAAAGAAAATGTAAAGGATTTCAGCTTACAGAAAAAGTATGTAGCCTTTTATGATGGGAAACAAAATACAAATAAAATTAGTCAGTCGCTTGCCCTGTGAGTTTCATTCTGAAGCATCAATTAATGTAAAGGAACACCTGCCAGCAGTTGGCACTCTGAGCCTAGCTCCTTTAAGTTACAATAACCTGGCAAAATAAGGTCACCTGTGTTGCTAGAAAAGATGCTGTGCAATTTCTCTGTCTAAATTACCTTGGAGCATATCAAATATCGTTCTCATTTTCAATGCAATGATAATTCATAGCAAGCTGCCAGCCTCAATGTCAGAAAGGTTAGGCTAGTGAATGCCCGATTTGAACTATCTTTGTTTGCTTTCTATCTCTTTTTTCTCCCCTCTTTTGTATCTGCTCCTGAAATGCCGCCTACCTTGGGAAAACAGATTCTTATTTATAGAGCTACGAAGATATTAAGGCTGTTAAACTGAGTGAGTTCTTTAAGGTTCATGGTCAAAAAGGCTGACAAAGCTCTCACTGTTTTCCTCCCCTAGAGGGGAAAAAAAGAAAGGAAAAAAAAAAAAGGAAAAAAACCCAACCCCAAACTGGTTCTTTTGCTCTAGAAGATTATAAAAACTGCAGTACTGAGCACTGACAGTAATTGTCTGTCTCCAGTGTGCTGCATGAGAAATGAATTGTAAGATCCTGTGATAACTGGCTTTCTACATGGCTGGGAAGTAGCATTAAATGCTAGAGGATTTCACGGGAGTTTAACAGTTGCTCAGCTGCAGTGCAGGTAATTTGAATGAGTTATCTTACTTTCAGGAGCAGCATATAGGCATGCTCCTTCATAGGAACTAGTCAAGGTTATAGTGTCATGTAGTGTATCATTTCATAACCCAAATCTGTTACAGGACACACTGACTGAATGTAATTTGCATTGTGCAGGGGTTTTTTTAGGAGCTTACACAGCTTATGAGCACCAGGATACTTGTTCCTCCCTCAGCAAGGAATTTCTAAATTCTATACAGCAGGTTCCTCTCCCTATACAGTCAGTCCATGCTGTCTCTTAGCCAGGCATGTCTGGCTAAGATATACCTATTACTCTGCGTATACATTGAATAACATGATGAATACACCTGAGGGCTTATATATGCGGTGTGTGCAGGATGGTGTTTTTCCATATTTTGTTTTTACATTTTCATTTTCTTTGACATTATAGATGTCAAAGTGTATTCCACTATACAGAGAGAAAATATTATTACCCAGTGACTAAAAGTAGTGATAATAAAATTAAATCACAAAATATAAACTTCTAAGTTATTACCCTTTTTTTTTTAAAGCTGTAAAGAAAATGTTGGAAGTGTTAAAAACTGCAGTTTATTACAGGAAGAAAAAAAATAATCTTTAATGTTAGTGCTATCACATTTCTGTTAAATGAAAAAAAAATATTCTCTTTGAGAAATTTGTGCATATTTTTGTTGTCTTTAACCTTTGAGTGTCATTAGGCTCATAGTTATACCATGTAAGGAAATGACCTACTAAAGAAAATTATTTTGTTGCTTCTATTTGTTTCTGTATTGCTGATGTGTCAAAATCCCACTGTGAATAGACCTTCAATAAAAGGAACTGCTCTGCAATAATTTTTTAATTTCCACAAAGGGTGGGGTCTCTCAAAAAACTTGTATTTTGAATATAACAATATTCCTATAAAGGCATGTTGCCTAACAGTCTCTTTATCAAGCTAATCAATGAACTGAAGTTAGTATGAGAAATTTCCTGCCTACTTTTGAACATTCCTGTTATTTAAAACATTGCTGCTAACAGGAACTGACTAGAAAGTATTTTGCAGAGCTTATAAAAGGGGTAAATAGGTTTTTCTTCTTCTTAAGTCTATGCCTAGAAGACTGAATTTTTTTAAATCAATGCAAGCTCTCTTTTGGTCAGCTGTTACAGTAGATGATGTGAGATGTCACAGCCAGTTCAATCAGTCATGTCAAGAAATGGGTTTGTCACATAACTGAAGGAAACAGCAAGACAGAACAAATTAAAGAAAAGAAAATGATGAACGTTGATCTGCCTTGGAAAGGCACCTCAGGCTGTGACAAAAATAGACTTCGTTTTGTGCAACTGGCAATGAATACTACAGCGTTTATTGTTTGTGGAAAGGATTTTGCTGATGATAAAACCAAACTGAACACTGAGATCCCCCTGCAGACCCTTGAAGGCACTTTAGGCAACTTTACTGGAACAGACCACAGTCCAAAAAAGGAGGACAAAATCTATCTTTAAGTAGTATCCAGCAAAGAAGTGAAGTCTTTAAGTTGCTATGTTTTACTCACCATTGCCATCACTTTAACCTTGACCAACTATAGCATGGATGGAAATACTGGAGAATGTAGTCTTTAACATTATTGCTATAATAACTGCTATTCCAGTTCAGAGTGTATCTGCATAACATACGGATGCTGTTTGCCAGTAAGTTGTCTTGTGCACAGCATCATAGCACATGGAAGCTGCAGCAGTGATAGCAATGGTGTAACGGCTTTTTTTGTGTTGTGTATTTTCTTGTTTGTAAATACTCAGCAAGAGGTAGACTTGGAACTTCCTCTTAGTCCTGTATCCTGTCTCCAGTAGTAACTAGCACACAACAGTTGCAGGAATCAGGAACCTTTCCACAAAAAAAAAAACAAAAAAAAACAAAAAAAAAAACCCAGCATCTGATACACATAATTAGATTTTGTCTAACGACTACAAATTGGTTAAATCTGGACTATCAGATCCCCTCCAAGCTTTTTTTTTCAACAATAACACTGTAAATTTGTATATTCTTTGTCCACATAAACATCAGCTCCACTGAGCTAAGAAGCTCAGTACATTCCTGGCTTCCAGAGTTCCTGGCTGCAACATGTCACACTATATAATCCAGCACATATTGTGCCAGTATGCTTCACTTCAGTTTTTAATTGCTGCCTCACAGCTTTTCAGAACAAAATGAACATATACACAAGTGAATAAATATCTTTGATCTTCATCAAAAATCTGCCTGATTTTTGTCTCATTTTGATAAGTTGTGATAATTTATATATGCTACTGTTTATGCTAGAAGATTAAACATCACCAAATAGTGATAAGAGGGATATGTTAGCTTCTTGTCAGTTACAAGGAGAATGCAGAACAATTCAGAAAGGTGCATGCTTGTACAGTCAGATGTACACTTGTGACATTGCTGGAGCAGTTAAATTTACCACCCCAATGGATATTACTGTCTTTCACTTAGAATTTAAGGGTTACTAAGCTCTCACACTAAAGGTATGACACTTACTTTCTTAGAAGGGAGTATCAGTGCTAAAATCCTGAAGTACGGTTCTGATCATGTGTCAGCTCACTAAAGAAGTATCTTTTGTAGCATGTCATTAAAGATGATGGCACAGGCAGTCCAGGAGGTTCTTGGAATACGTGGATGACAACTTCCTCCTGCAGGTGATAGAGGAGCTGACAAGGAAGGGTGCCATGCTCGACCTTCTGCTCACCAACAGGGAGGGACTGGTGGGGGATGTGAAACTAAAGGACAGCCTTGGCTGCAGCGACCACGACATGGTGGAGTTCAAGATCCACAGGGCAGCAAGGAAACTACACGGCAAGCTCTCAGCCCTAGATTTCAAGAAGGCGGACTTCGGCCTCTTCAGGGACCTGATGGGCCAAGTGCCATGGGAGGTGGCCCTGGAGGGAAAAGGGGCCCAGGAAAATTGGTCCACATTCAAGGAGCACCTCCTCCAAGCTCAGCAGAGGTGCATCCCAAAGAAGAACAAGTCGGGCAAAAAGGCCAGGAGGTCTGCGTGGATGAGCAAGGAGCTCCTGGACCAACTGAAGGTGAAGAGGAAACCCTATAGAGGGTGGAAGCAGAGACAGGTAGCCTGGGAAGACTACAAAGAGGCCATGTGAGTGGCCAGGGATCGGGTGAGGAAGGCTAAAGCCCTGACGGAATTTAATCTGGCCAGGGATATAAAAAGCAACAAGAAAAGTTTCTATAGGTATTTAGGGGACAAAAGAAAGTCGAAGGAGAATGTAAGCCCCCTCCGGAAGGAAACCAGTGTCCTGGTTACCTGGGACATGGAGAAGGCTGAGGTACTCAATGACTTTTTTGCCTCAGTCTTCACATATAAGGGCTCTTGTCCCGCCACCCAACCTGTAGAAGGCGTTAACAGGGACTGCGAGGATGAAGAGCCGCCCACTGTACTTGAAGAGCAGGTTCAGGAACATCTGGGGAACCTAAAGGTGCACAAGTCCATGGGACCTGATGAGATCCATCCCGGGTCCTGAGGGAACTGGCGGATGAAGTTGCCAAGACACTGGCTATCGTATTTGAGAAGTCGTGGCGGTCTGGTGAGGTTCCGGATGAATGGAAGTGAGGGAACATAACCCCAGTTCTTAAAAAGGGGAATAAGGAGGACCCGGGCAACTACAGGCCAGTCAGCCTCACCTCTGTGCCTGGCAAGGTCATGGAGCAGATTCTCCTGGAAACCATGCTAAGGCCCATGGAGAGCAAGGAGGTGGTTGGTGATGGCTTCACCAAGGGCAGATCATGCCTGACTTATTTGGTGGCCTTCTATGACGGGGTAACAGCATCGGTGTACAAGTGACGAGCAACTGACATCATCTACCTGGACTTGTGCAAAGCTTTTGACACTGTCCCGCATGACATCCTTCTCTCTAAACTAGAGAGACATGGGTTTGATGGATGGACCACTCGGTGGATAAGGAGTTGGCTGGATGACCGCACTCAGAGAGTGGTGGTCAACGGCTCAATGTCCATGTGGAGACCGGTCATGAGTGGCGTCCCTCAGAGGTCTGTGTTGGGCCCAGCCCTGTTCAACATGTTTGTCAGTGACATGGACAGTAGGATAGAGTGCACCCTCAGCAAGTTTGCCGATAACACCAAGTTGTGTGGTGCTGTCGACATGTTGGAGGGGAGGGATGCCATCCAGAGGGACCTTGACAGGCTGGAGAGGTGGGCCCGTGCCAACCTCATGAAGTTCAACCAGGCCAAGTGCAAGGTCCTGCACCTGGGTCGGGGCAATCCCAGACACAAATACAGGCTGGGTGGGGAATGGATTGAGAGCAGCCCTGAGGAGAAGGACTTGGGAGTGCTGGTGGATGAGAAGCTCAACATGAGCCTGCAATGCGCCCTTGCGGCCCAGAAGGCCAACCGCATTCTGGGTTGCATCAAGAGAAGCGTGGCCAGCAGGTCGAGGGAGGTGATTCTCCCCCTCTACTCTGCCCTGGTGAGACCCCCCCTGGAGTACTGTGTCCAGTTCTGGAGCCCCCAACACGAGAAGAACATGGACCACCTGGAGAAGGTCCAGAGGAGGGCCATGAAGATGATAAAAGGGCTGAAGCACCTCTCTTATGAGGACAGGCTGGGAGAGTTGGGGCTGTTCAGCCTGGAGAAGAGGAGGCTCCGGGGAGACCTGATAGCGGTCTTCCAGTACCTCAAGGGGGCCTACAAGAAAGATGGGGAGAGGCTGTTCAGTAGGGCCTGTTGTGATAAGACAAGGGATAATGTTTTTAAAATAGAGGG
This sequence comes from Chlamydotis macqueenii, assembly GCF_036417535.1. Classification (NCBI taxonomy): domain Eukaryota; kingdom Metazoa; phylum Chordata; class Aves; order Otidiformes; family Otididae; genus Chlamydotis; species Chlamydotis macqueenii. The sequence continues at coordinate 140,058,677 of NC_141556.1, read as the reverse complement.
AGGTTGATTTAGATTGGATATTAGGAAAAAAACTTTTTACAATGAGCGTTGTAGAATGCTGGAACAGGTTCCCCAGAAAGGTGGTGGAGGCCCCATCTCTGGAAACGTTCAAGGCCAGGCTGGGTGAGGCTCTGAGCTACCTGATCTAGTCGGGGATGTCCCTGCTCCTTGCAGGGGGGTTGGACTAGATGACCTTTGAAGGTCCCTTCCAACTCTAACCATTCTATGATTCTATGATGCATTTCCTGCTCTTGGAGAATGTATTAGAAAATAAGAAGTGCTGAAGGATGCAAGGTTTGTAGGGTAACATTCAAGGACACTGGTAGGACAGATAAAAGGGCAGCTTCTCTTGTGATCTCATTCCTATTGCTCTAAGGAAATGACTACAGCAAATTGTCTTCAGCCCTTATTTGTCGTCATCTCATATGTAGCTAGTTTGTTTTCTCCAAAAGTTATTGTAGAAGCAAAATAAATTTCTCTACGCTAGTTCAGATCAGGAAGGAACTTTTGAAGCATATATTGCAATGGTCCCTTTGAATGTACTGTGCTTCCCATTGCAGAGTAGCTTTGGGTATAATCATGATGGGTACTAGTAGTAAACCAGGGAAAGAAGTTACCCATTACTGTAGATAAACAAATACATATATTGGTAATTCATTGTAATAGAAATAATTTACTTTAATACAAAAAAAAATGAAGAAAAGGTCTGAAGTAACATCTGAAGGACTATCTGGATGGCATCCTTAGTCATATGGTTTAGTTTTAGGTAGCTCTGTGAGGAGAAGGAGTTGGACTCAATGATCCTTATGGGTCCCTTCCAACTCAAGACAATCTATGATTCCACTTAACTTTTACATTTATGCAAAAAAAAAAAAAAAGCAAATTCCCATTTTCATGTAACTGAAACAACTGAGAAATTAATGCATTTACAAGAGTCTAAATAGGACAATTTTTTTTTTTTATTTCCTTGAGTAGGTTTCATGTCTTGCTTTTTTAAAGCGCTTTTCCTTAACCTTATAGTACTCAGTGGAAAAGACAGAAAACAAAAATTTACTAACAGATTATTCTTGTGAAGATTCTGAGATTTACTCTGGCACACACATGTTATTTGAGACATGGAAGAACAAGACAATTTAGAAATAATTAGAGCTCGTGTGTAGTGTTTAGATGGTAAGCACAGCTAGCTGAACCTAGCTGTGCCTGTATGATTCCTTCACATTACCTATGCTGTCTAAAGAGAGAAAGCACAGCAAACTGACCAGCTATGTAGATCATTATATTTTAATATCTCCCTTGAATTTACTAAATAGAATATACACTTGTCAGGTAAAACTTTTGATTTCCTAATTGTTATGAGTATTTAATAACATTATAAATTTGACCGATTTTTTTATTAATATCTAAAACATCCAGAGCGATTGCTATCAGGACCCTGAGGGCACATCCACAGACCTTCAAAGTCTAGAGATTTAGCTCTCTGGGTTCTGATTAGGTGCAACTGTGTAGCCTTGAATGAGGCAACTGTGAAAAAAAAAAAATATCTGTGACAAAGAGTTTTAAAAGGAGCCTTGCTGAGGGCTCTTTCCTTTCACTTCAGAGCTACTCTTTAGCTCATACTCCCACCCTGTGCCTTGCTAAGCAGTGTTACAGGTATGGCCATACTTGGTGATGTGTCTTACTAATATCAAGTTGGGCCCTGATACTGATCCCACAGATGGAAAGGTTAATCTGCACCAGAACATCATAAACATCAACAAAATCTTTCTGAGTTTTCTCCTGTGCTAGGCACAATAGCATGCATGCTAGCACAAAATTCAGCAACACAACTCACTGAAACAAGGTGCACGTAGAGGAAACACATGTTGAAGCAGAAAGTGTACTCTGCCTTCCTGGGGAGATTTCCACAAGCTGGAATGTACTAGAGGTGTCAATGCACAAACTTTACTAGGAATGACATTCCAGAGGACATTATCTTTAAAAACATGTATAAAGTGAATATCTGTGTATTTCCTCTCTTCTGTTATCAAGAAATGTTACTCTTTTCAATTTCAGCCCATTACATTTATGGTTTGCTTCAATATGTTATTGTGATAAGAACTAATGAAGATTATTAATTTGCTTCATTCTAATTGTGAAACCAAACTATTATTTTTCTATTCTATTTTACTAGCAAATTGCAATGGTAACTACAGTCTATTACGGTGGAAAGAATACTGTAATACAGAGAATAATAACTTCTGATGAAACAGTGTATGGAAACTGCAGCACTGACATTTTACTTATGATTCAAGGTTACTGTTTCAGTCTTCTACAATGTTGTTTCAATAATTAAAATATATTTGATATTCTCATTTCTAAAAAATAAAAATTTGTGGGTTTATATCTTGGAAATATAATAGCTTCTCAATTTATATTTTACTTTTATCTAAAGGCATAAGACAGGTCTGAATTGATTTCAACACATGTATATTTAAAAAATATTAATCCAAAGACAATGCAAACAGCTGAATGGGAGAGCAGAATCAGTTTCAATGGCTTCTCTTAATAATATTCATATTAACCTCCTTAATGTAATAATTTGCACCAGTTTCAGAAAAACTCAGGTTTATAGAAACAAGGTCATGTAATGGTATGGAAAATCAGAAGCCATGCACAAATTTTGGAATCTACCTCTATCCTATTGTTAACATTGAATGTTTTCAATAACATCTCCCCTAGGCTAAACAAAGGAGCTAGGGTTGGTCCAAAAAGGTACCAGTGAACATCCCAAAATAAGTTTTCATAAATACATTATTCAAATATTATTTATACGCTTGGTTGCACACAGAGATTTCTGAAATAATGCAAAAGTATGCATTTGGCCCCATTATTAATACTATTAAATGTAATGTATAGATTTTCCACTTAGAAAGCAAGAAAGTGGGGGAAAAAAAAGTTGGTAAATTATGAAGAACCCACTACATGACAACAGTGTGAATATTTGATCTACTCTTTTACATCACTGAAAACATAAAAAACTTACTTAGGTGTTTACAAAAGCATTTGGAGTTTTGTTTCACAAAGATACATTAACTATCAATAAAATGTAAAAATGCTAATGTGTAGTTGTTTTCTTCAGATTGGAACTGCTGTAATAAGATAGCACTGTCTTCACTGGTCCATGAATTAGATAATTGAGTTTGCTTTTATGCTAAATAAAGTTTTTATTATTTTGAAACACACTTGATCCATCACAAAGTATTTTACATTTTCACAATGAAGCAGGAAACCTGACATTCATAAAAAATAGAATGTTTGCAATACTGTTTGCAATAACAGTATTATGTCAGTCACACTACTTTGGAAGATCTTCCAGTGTGTTTTCTAATAATGTGTCTGATCTTTCTGAGACCATCTACTTGCATGAATGTTAAGGAATACTTATTTTGTCATTTCCTTTTTTTTTTTTTTTTTAATCAGTAATATGAAGAAACATCAATTTATCAGTATGAAAATACATTACTAATATTATTTATCATGTATAGTGCACAAATATGAAATCTATATAATCTGAATTAATCATTTTATCATTTATGTAGCATAACATAGTGCCTGCTATAATACAGTAGTCAACACCAGGGAAGGCAATTAGGAACTTGCATTTTCTGTAATATTTTTCTTGGGCTTGAAAATTATGTATTCACTTGTTTGTTTTCATTTGCTGCTTGAAATACAGTAAGTCCATGGTTGATTTGGTTATGCTACATATGCTGCATTTCATCTATTCTATCTGTATTTAAGAGTTACTCAAGTAGTCTTATCACAGTCCTGGAAAATAATAGCTCCTGGGAAAACTGCAATAATTAAATATTCAGAGACAAAAGGCAAGAGGGTTGTTGAACCAAACAGATAAAGTAGGTTAACAAAATAATTAAAATTAGAATTTGAATAAGAAATTAACTAAACAAATAAGAAAGAACTACATTGGCATGGCAGCGGGACAACTCTTCTCCATATATTAACATGGAAGTTGTGCAAGTACATCACACTTATTTGAGCTTTATAAACCATATGACCTTCTTTCTTATTCCTCTGTCTTTAAATTTGATAAAATAAATGGAAATAAGTCAGTATTGCTCACTAGCAGTTGTGCTGGTGGTGTCCTTCCACTCAGAAATGTTCAGCATGCTCTGATGACTGGCTGATATCTCCTATGTATCACAGGTATCACACCCTGCCAAAATCCTCCCTTTCTCCTGTCTTCATGTCTAGTTCTGACTGGAGTGTTTGATAGCATTGTTCCAAACTGAAGGATAATTTGATTCAACAAAACACTGCCTCAGATACCGGCATATATTCGGACAGTTATTAAGCAGAAGCTGCCCTGTCTAGATTGGAGGTAAGTTTTTCTTTTGCAAGCCTCTGAAGGTGATACAGGCAGATGCCCTGGCATCTGGACAACTATTTAATTCAAGATATCTTTGTTGAAATTATTTTTATAACCAAATAGAAATCAAAGAATTAATATGAGTTTCATAACTTATAGTTCAGTGCTTCATTTTTTTTTACGTATGATTTTTTTTTCCCAGCCATTACCTCCTTTGTCTGTTCTGATGTAAGTACCTCAGATAATAACTGTCTCTTCTCTCTGTTTCAATATTCTGAGGTCACAGAGCCCTATACTGACTGTAACTGAATTAGTACTCAACATATGTAGTAAATACATTTAAATTAATCTTACATATTATCTTCAAAATAGAATTCTAAAAATACATTGATATTTTTAAGCAGATACCTCCATAGTTATGAAACAGATGGTTTCTCATAGATCTCTTTTATTAGTCTGGCACCGGGAATAGCCAAGCCTTTGGTCTTAACTGTGACAGTCCAAATAGATCAATTCATGTACATGGCCTATTTAGTTATTAACATCTCTGCATAACTTAGAACAGCTATTCCACCACAAATAATTCTCAAAATGAGTCTAGAATCTGCAGTAGTAACCCAAAAATAAATTCTGACTTCTGGAACTGAGACGTAAGAAAGGAAGTAGGAGTGTAAAACATTGGTTATAGATGGAGGGAATGAGAAGTAACAATAAAGCCCTCTGCTTCTGTAATCAGAAGCTGAGATCAGAAGGCAGCCTTATTCTAAATTTGGGGGAATATTTGACCAGTCTAAAAACCACTCTATATGACTTCTCTTGCCTAGCACTTATGGACATTCTTGCATTCAGACTTAGCCATACTAAGCCTTCAAGACAAGTAAAAAGAAAAAAACAAAGAAAGTCAAAACTGCATTGGAATAGGTATTAAAACACCGTACCCTTTAATAATGCTCTGTTTTGTGTAGATAGTTCTTCAGAAAAGGAACATCTGCACAGCTCAATGGAGCTTGCTACAGCCTAGGAGACTGTAGGTTAGAGCTGGCTTCACCTGTGTTATTAGTTGTAACCAATCTTGATGATTCTTCACATCATTAAGTTATGTGATCTTCATACAAGCCTAATTTGTTTTCCCTCAGAAAGTTTCTGCTTTCTTTAATTTGATATGACTCTTCATATTACTCATAAATGTAAATAATAGTACATAATAGTAACATGTATATGCACATGTATTATGCGAGTATTTGTAACACTTTTTAAACTACTCTTAAATAATGTTCTCATATGTAAGTATGTAGCATGAGTGGCAGCTACTAGACTTTTTAACTTGAATTTATTTTATTCTCTTCAGCTTGCAATATGATGATACGTGTGCACAAGGTCATCTGGTAAACCATAAGTTGCCAGGGACATGCAGGATCTGGAACTGATTAGTGTAGAGGGAACAAGGGAGGCTGTATCTACTGCAGTTTAGGCCTCTGAAGGCAGAGCAAGCAGAGGATAAACAAGTGGAGGAAAGTGAAGCCAGAGTAGGAACCAGAAATCAGAGATGAGTAAGCGTGTGTCAAGAGTGGAATGAGATGAATTATTACAACTGCATCCAAAAAGCAGACTGAGCAATCAAGGGTGGAATTGTCTCAAACACGCAATGGTAACACCACTGATCAGCCTCTGAAAGCAGGCTATGCCTGCCTGGGAGACTTGATAGCCTCAGGAGGTACAGTGCAAGCAAATCATGCAGTTGAGGAGGCAGGAAGGAGATCACAACTTCCATGTGCTCTTCTTTTTCAGTCTAAACCTTCCCCACATGTCTCAAATGCTTCCCACAAAAGTCAAGGCTTCTGTCCTTCTTTGATGTGTTAGAAAGTGTAAGCACAGAGCAAATCTTTCTCACATCTGCAGCATTTATACAGCTTTTCTCTTTTATACTGAATAGAAATGGGGAAGATTTTAATTATCTTTGAGTTCCATAAAAGTTCTCTCCATAAGATTTATTTGAAAGCAGACAAGATTTATAAAGAAAGAAAAATTAATTAGCAAAAGGAAAGAAAATAAACAGAAATACTATAATTACAAATGCCTTCTTTTTCTACAATCAAAAGGCAGAAAAGCAAAGTTAGGCATGAAGAAACTAACTTTTGTGTCACAGCAAAGGAGTGAATATGTGAAAAGTAGTCAGGTAAAACATACTTGCTTTAAAGCGTTAAATTGCAGTGCACTCTCTTGACCATGTGTAGTCCATAAGAAGCTGAAAATAATTTTGATATGCAGCCTGAACTGTAAGGGAAGTTACACTGTTTTGTGGTTTCACAGATTATTTTTTTTCCCAGTCAAAAAAGAATTTAGTAGAAAGTGATTCAATGCTTAAACAACTAAGATTTGTGTTAAAATTTGGTGGCAATTAAGTAACTAGGAAAAGTGTTGGAACTGAACAAATACACAAAATAAAGATAACTTTAAAATAAATACGTATAGAAAAGAAAAACTATGCTGTGTGTATGTCCATGCCTGTGTAAAATTTGTATACTCTTAGGACAATACCTTAAAATTAATGATCGTGACTGTGACTGTTAATATTAACAAAATCCTCTATGATATTCTTTATGTATAGTTTAGCATTTATTTGAAGCATGTTGTTGAGATAATCTTAAAATACCTTCCAACATGGGCTCACCAACTCATCAAATAGATGCAGACTAAACAAAAAGAAGAAACATGTGAATAATATTTAAATTAATCAAAATATTTAAGTAGGCTCCAATTTATTTATCTTTATTCATTTTTCTTACAAAAATACTGGCAGGATATTTGTTCTCTGTATTGCAGTGGTCCTAGCTAGAAGACAATTGCACATCAAGGAGTGAGTACTCCACATAACAAGTTGACTCGAGTGCAGGCGTGTGCTATGCCATGCTGTACTGCACAGTCCATTTGATCTTCAGGACTGTGACGCACTCATCCCTTTATGTGGGATGAGTTTAGCCAGATAATAGTAACAAATGATCTTGGAGGCAGCACCTAGTTGCCATTGGTAGTGATACCATTGGCATATCCTTGCTTTTATCTTGAAGTCAAGTAATATGATGTCTTTCTGTGCCACAATATTTTTAAGAAAATTTAAAAAAAAAAATGTTTAAAGACAACGATACTGGTGAACCACGCCACAGACAGTATGCATAGAACGTGCTGTGGCCTGATTGTGTGTCCAATCTTGACATTCCCAGCCTCAGAAAGGTTGTAAGATTTTAAAACTAGAAGAACCAGCGCACCTCTTCATGTGCAACATGTATGAAATAAAGGTCCATTATTTGAGAAGTTTTAGTAGAAAGAACTGGCCTTAATGCCAGATATTTCTCAAAACACAACTCTATCAGCCAGCTGATATTTTATTTCTCTTCTAGCACATGTATTTTTAGCACATGTATTTTTCAAACAAACATATTTTGGGGAGGTTCTGGTTTATTGTCATCCTAGTAAGACAGGCATTCAGATTCTGTATTTCAGTACAAGAGATGGACCTGTTGGAGCTCGTCCAGAGGAGTGCCACAAAAATGATCAGAGGGGTGGAACAGCTCTGCTATGAGGACAGGCTGAAAGAGTCAAGGTTGTTTAGCCTTGTGTTGTATTTGCGTAGTGGGGGGGCCTACAGCGTCAGCTTGTGCGAGAAGCTGCTAGAAGTTTCCCCTTTAACTGGTGGACCTCAGCCAGGTCTAGGGTGGACTCAGCACTGGCCAGAGCTGAGCCAATTGGTGACAGTGATAACGCCTCTATAAGAATGGATTTAAGAAGGGGAATATAAAAAAAATGTGAAGAAGCAGAAGTGCAGGCAGAGAGGAGCGGGCACAAGTCTTGAGGCCCTCAGACTCTGGCCTCCCACTGGGTGGCCCTCTGGGCCCACCTCTGCCCAAATGGTTCAGCCTGGATGTAAGAAGTGAAGAGAGGAGATGTGATGAGAACATGAGAGGCGTCTGACTGAGCCAACTCTGAAAAACTTTTTGAGAGAGGAATAGCTGCAGACACCAAGGCCAGTGAAGAAGGAGGGAGAGGAGTAATGTTGCTCCTGCCAGAGATTCCCCTGCAGCCTGTGGTGAAGCCCATGGTGAGGCAGGCTGTCCCTGTGCAGCCCATGGAGGCCCACGGAGGAGCAGAGATCCACCTGCAGCCCATGGAGGGCCCCACGCTGGGGCAGGTGGATGCCTGAAGGAGACTGTGGCCCATGGAGGCCTCGCTGGGGCAGCCATTCTGGAGGGATTGCACCCCATGGAAAAATGACCCACACCGGAGCAGTTTCATGAAGGACTGTAGCCTGTGGGAGGGACCCCACACTGGAGCAGGGGAGGAATGTGAGGAGTTCTTCCCCCGAGGAGGAAGGAGCAGTGTAAAGTGAGATGTGATGAACAGACCATAACCTCCAATCCCTATTCCCCTCTGTGCCACTTCAGGCAAGGGCAGGAGGTGGAGATAGTTGTAATCAAGCTAAGTTTGGGAAGAGGGGAAGGGTGGGGAGGAAGTTGTTGTGATTTTTTTTTTTCTGTCAATATCTTGCTTTGGGTTTATGTTTAGTAAATTGAAACAGTTTTCCCCAAGTCGAGTCTGTTTTGCCTGTAACAGTAACTTGAATGATCTCTCCCTGTCCTTATCTTGAACCTCGAGCTTTTTGTTACAGTATCTCCTCCCCACTCTCTCAAATGGTGAAAAGAATGAGTGAAGAACTGCATAACTTGGTCCTTCGTGCGGCTAAATTATGACAAGCCTGGAGAAGAGAAGGATCCAGGGAGACCTTATTGCAGCCTTTCAGTAGTTAAAGGGGGCTTATAAGAAAGATAGGGACAGACATTTTAGTAGAGTCTGTAGTGACAAGGCAAGGGATAATGATTTAAAACTAGGAGAGGGTAGATTCAGACTAGATATAAGGAAGACATTTTTCATAATGAGGGGGATGAAACACTGGAACCAGAGAGGTGATAAATGTACCTTTAAATGTCCCTTCCTATCCAAACCATTCTATGATTCTATAAAAAGTCACTTATTGGGCTGCATTACATTACAAAGAAAGATGGTAGTATTGATAATATTACATCCCTTCAGATGCTAGGAACCCCAGCTTGTGCAGTATTGAAGGGTTACCAATCAGGGTGAGATGCACTTGTGGAAATGTTACTTGACATTTAGGTCTTTTGAGCTCTGACAAATTTCTTAAAAGATGACAACTCTACTCATCATTTTGACTGTGAAATAGAAAGGATGTCCACCTGGGAACTTGTTATTGTACTGTTAGATAAAGGTAAGGACACACAGGTAGCTTAGTAGCCTGCATGCTCCTCTACTACAAGGAGATGGCCAAGTGTGTTCTGCGGCTAATGGATGTGAGCAACACAGTACAGGCCTGTGCGTGCTCAGGTTACCAGTTATGTGGATGGCTATCTCCTCCATGAACAACTGGCATCTAGTCAGTATCACTACATCCATGCACATTGCATGAAACAAAAAAAAGCTTCTCAGCATTCAGTTGTCTTTTTCCACTAAGATACTCATTAAGTGGTCCATTCAAAATGGAAATATTCCAAATAATAACATTGAAAAGCAATAAGAGAGAGGATGGCAGGTGAGGGGACGGGGAGGAGATCTCATGATAGGCTTCATTCTGTCTATTTTGTATTTCCCACATGCTCATTTAGGTCAAGTATCTTCCTGTAAAACCAGGAGTTTGGTGAAAGGAAAATACTATTTTCATACCAACTCTGCTGAGAATATCGTTTGTACTGTCTTCATATGAAGATGTTGTTCAGCAATCTTGACTTCTTGGTTTTTAGAACCAGAACATGAATTTAGGCAAATAATTATTGATATGCAAGCTTGAAAATTTCAAATACCTTTCTGAAGCACCAAATTTGCATAAAATGTTTCCTTTCAACTGCTTAATTCTTAAAACAATTTCAAATAACGTGTAAACCATTACTGAAGCAAAATTACATTTCAAAGTGGTACACAGCGATCTACCTGCTCAGCTGTCACTGGCATTAATAGGAGTCACTCAGCTTAAGTCTCTGTGCGCCACTTGGAAAGGTTACTGCTGTGTGTCTCCATTAATAACATCACAGAGGGAATATCCCATATCACCTGGTTTTTATTAAGACTGCATAGCTCCATTTAAATATTTTATCCTTATCTATCAATCACCATACAGAGACCCTCCCTCAAGCAATTATTTGCTATGAAATTTCATATTTACTCATATTAGCTATGCCCTTACTCTTAGTGGAAGGCCCAAGGTAAAATTATAATATCACTTGGGAGTGTAGAGGTAACTGTAGCTATTTGATGATTTACTAGTTTTTTAGTAACAGCCATGTGTCGTCTATTTATTTGCTTTTGCTATTCATTTCATCAAGAAAAGTTACTTTTTTTCCTTTTTTGATGTATGATAACAATGTTTGCAAGAATATCAAGGATATCTGTTCTGTGGATAGCCAGGATACCTGAGATAGAAGAGTGTGTTGGTTAGGAAGTAAAGGGAAAGGTCTTCAGGTACCTCTTCAGCACATGACTTTTTCTGCCACTTTCATCTCACTTACAAAGACAGCAGGAAAAGAGTTGATCTAAGTCTATCTAAGTCTACTAAAGGAAATGTGAAACCTAATGAGATCCCATTATTACTTCAAGTAGTTAAAGACACTTGAGATGGGTAGACAATAGTAAATATCTTCCATGAAACATTTCACAGGAAACAAACACTGCCAAAACTTTATTTTTCCCCTTCTTTCTTACATTTTTCTCACAATTTCTGATGAAAAGGCTCAAAACCAAAATCTACACTAAATCAGCAGACAAACAGAAATATAATTTTTCTTAGGGAAAACTATATTCGCAATTTGAATATTTTTGCACCTCTAGCAACCATCATTGATTTAGTGTCTTGCAATGAATGTAAAAATATTTTAAAATATTCACTTCCTCAGTATTGGCTCAGCATGCATATTATTCTCAGTTTCTAGCACAGTAAACTGTGTATTTGCCCTTAATCTCTAAGACAAAATCACATCTTCCTATATAGTAGTACAGTATGTTTTATATAATTTCCTAGATTTTAACAACTATCTCCCATATTTTCTTACTCTTATTTCACAGAATCATAGAATCATTAAGGTTGGAAAAGACCTCTAAGATCATCAATTCCGCCCATTGTACTCGAAGAGCAGGTTCAGGATCATCTGAGGAACCTGAAGGTGCACAAGTCCATGGGTCCTGATGAGATCCATCCGCGGGTCCTGAGGGAACTGGCGGATGAAGTTGCCAAGCCACTGGCCATCATATTTGAGAAGTCGTGGCAGTCTGGTGAGGTCCCCGATGACTGCAAGAGAGGGAACATAACCCCAGTTTTTAAAAAGGGGAATAAGGAAGACCCGGGTAACTACAGGCCGGTCAGCCTCACCTCTGTGCCTGGCAAGGACATGGAGCAGATTCTCCTGGAAACCATGCTAAGGCACATGGAGAGCAAGGAGGTGGTTGGTGACAGCCAACATGGCTTCACCAAGGGCAGATCGTGCCTGACCAATTTGGTGGCCTTCTATGATGGGGTGACGGCATCGGTGGACAAGGGATGAGCAACTGAATTCATCTACCTGGACTTGTGCAAAGCTTTTGACACTGTCCCGCATGACATCCTTCTCTCTAAACTAGAGAGACATGGGTTTGATGGATGGACCACTCGGTGGATAAGGAGTTGGCTGGATGGCCGCACTCAGAGAGTGGTGGTCAACGGCTCAGTGTCCATGTGGAGACCGGTCACAAGTGGCATCCCTCAGGGGTCCGTGCTGGGCCCGGCCCTGTTCAAGATCTTTGTCAGCGACATGGACAGTGGGATAGAGTGCACCCTCAGCAAGTTTGCTGATGACACCGAGTTGTGTGGTGCTGTTGACACGCTGGAAGGGAGGGATGCCATTCAGAGGGACCTTGACAGGCTGGAGAGGTGGGCCCGTGCCAACCTCATGAATTTTAACCAGGCCAAGTGCAAGGTCCTGCACCTGGGTCATGGCAATCCCAGACACAAATACAGGCTGGGTGGGGAATGGATTGAGAGCAGCCCTGAGGAGAAGGACTTGGAAGTGCTGGTGGATGAGAAGCTTAACATGAGCAGGCAATGCGCCCTTGCGGCCCAGAAGGCCATCCGCATCCTGGGCTGCATCAAGAGGAGCATGGCCAGCAGGTGGAGAGAGGTGATTCTCCCCCTCTACTCTGCCCTGGTGAGACCCCACCTGGAGTACTGTGTCCAGTTCTGGAGCCCCCAACACGAGAAGAACATGGACCACCTGGAGAAGGTCCAGAGGAGGGCCACGAAGATGATAAAAGGGCTGGAGCACCTCTCTTATGAGGACAGGCTGGGAGAGTTGGGGCTGTTCAGCCTGGAGAAGAGGAGGCTCCAGGGAGACCTGATAGCGGTCTTCCAGTACCTCAAGGGGGCCTACAAGAAAGATGGGGAAAGACTGTTCAGTAGGTCCTGTTGCGATAGGATGAGGGGTAATGGTTTTAAAATAGAGGGGGGTAGATTTAGATTACAAATTAGGAAAACATTTTTTACGATGCGAGTTATAGAACACTGGAACAGGTTGCCCAGAAAGGTGGTGGAGGCCCCATCTCTGGAAACGTTCAAGGCCAGGCTGGATGAGGCTCTGAGCAACCTGATCTAGTCAGGGATGTCCCTGCTCCTTGCAGGGGGGTTGGACTAGATGACCTTTGAAGGTCCCTTCCAACCCTAACCATTCTATGATTCTATGATTCTATGATTCTATGAATTCCAACAGTTAACCCAACACCACCATGCCTACTAAAGCACTTGACACCTGTAAATAACATTTTCAAAACAAGCTTTGCCCAAACTAGTATTTTGAATGTGTGGTTGATGGAGACAGGGTTACTCCTTCAGAGACTTGAAATTATATATATAGCTTTCTGCTTGGAAAAGATTTCAAAATGCTTTCAAGATGGATATGGCTACTGAATGAAAAATGTTTCAACACTGGTTCAGACACTACTTATTGAATAAAACATATTTCTGTAAAGTAATAAATATGGTGTTTGAGGAAAGACTGAATGTTGGAAATAGCTGTATTGATTTGTTTTGGTGTTAGGTCAGCTACATCAGTGATACTGACTATAGGTGTATGCCCTTGTGGATGGGTACTTAGATCAATATTTTACTGGCTGTGAGCATTTTTTTTTAACAAAAAAATTTGCAGCATCAGTCTATGTATCAAATTGCATTAAATCATTTATCGGTATCTCCTGTTATTGTTGTCAAGATTTTGTCCAGGAAGGTCTTCAGTATATTGCAACCATAAGTATACTTTGCTGGATTTGAATGCTTTTAGAAAAATTTACTTCTATTTCATCAAAATATTTATATTATGGGGTGTTCTGGTTTCAGCAGGGATGGAGTTAATTTCCTTCTCAATAGCTAATGTGTATGTGAAGAAGGTTGATAAACCCCCTGATGTTATGAGTAGTTGCTGATGAGACCAAGGACACTGTCCAGCTTTCCAGGTCTGGCTAATATGCAGGTGCAGAAAGCTGGGAGGGATATAGCCAGAATAATTGACCCAAACTGGCCAAAGAGAGTATTCCGTGCTGTAAACATCATGCTCAGTGTATAAGTGGGGGTTGCCCAGCAGGTGTATCGCTCTCTCTGCCTTGCTGTCTTTCTTTCGGTCTTTTGCTTGCTGCTTGGTTTTTGTTTCCGTGATCACTGCTACAGGATGGGCTGTATCGGTCATTGATACATCAGGTGGTGAAAAATCATGCGTTGTTCATGTATATTTTAGTACCCTTATATTTTGTTAATATTTTAGTTTTTCTTTGCTGTTCTAGTAAACTGTCTTCATCTCAACACATGAATTTTCCTTTCTTCCCAGTTATCTCCCCCATGCCACTGGGGAGGGGGAGGATGAACAAGAAACTGTGTGGTGACTACTCCCAGTCAGTCCCAAAGGGTTGAGATAAGGATAGGTTTGAACATAGTGTGTTGAAAACAGATTTGTTGCAAGCATTCATTATGTGGATTTGGTCATCGCTGGTCACAATGTTGTTTTATTTGCTCTCGGAGTTGTTTTTAGAGCTGTATTGGGCAGCACCCTACTTGCTGTATATGCTGTTTGCCGATGTATCTGTATGGTGCTTTACTGTGCTATGTGGCACTGGCTGATTTGATGAGATCACTGGTAATAGGACTGGTTTTGTACTTGTATTCAGCGGTGGTGCGAGGCAGGCAGAGAGGAGCAGCAGTGGTGGGTTCATTTGGGTATTTTGGGAGCCATCTCATGGGTGTTTTTTAAAATTATACTGCTTGTTTTTGTCCAGGAAGCCAGGCCATGGAGGGAACATCTGTTTACATCTTCCTTCACTTTGCCAAGCTAATTTCAACAGCTTTTGAGAATTTTGAATACCCTTGGGTTACTCCAACCACGGTGTGTATGTTGGCAGATCTCTTGCAGCTGTATCTCAGATCTTGATCTTGATTAAGTTGAAACAACTATTTAATACTGTGGCTGCCATAACTCTGGCAGCAGGCAGTGCAGATACTCTAACCCCAGCAACAGACTTGCAGATGTTCTGGTCCCCACTAGAGACGCTGAGGCTACTCCATTTTCTGCTACAGATGCTGCAGTCACTTCAGCCACCATGACAGGCACCACACCTACCCAGTCCCTGCTATGGGCACTGCGATTGTTTCAGCCCCTACAGCAGGCACTGCAGCTACCGTAATTCCCACTAAAGGCACTGCGATTGGTTCAATGCCCACAACAGGCACTGTGGCTACTCAAAACTCCAGCAAGCAGTAACACAGATAAACCAGAAAACCGACCTGCATGAGTATCTGTTGCCCCTGTACAGAAAAAAAATACAGAAAAAAAAGTCAGTTCACATAGTGAAAGACAATGAAGAACCAGAGACATCAGAAGAACAGGGAGAGGCAGAAGCAGAGGTAGTCACCCGATCCCTATCCTTGAGTGAGCTGTGAGATATACAAAAAGATTTTGGCTATAATCAAGGTGAGCAACCTGTCACTTGGTTGCTCCAGTGCCTGGATAGTGGGGACACTAGCCTGGAATTAGAAGGCAGGGAAGCCAGGCAGCTGGGATCCCTGTCTAGGGAAGCAGCCATTGACCGGGTGATGGGAAGAGAGACAGAAGCCCACAGCCTCGAGAGACGACTCCAGTTGGGTGTGAAGGACAGGTATTTCTTCAAGGAAGATATTATATGCCACCTAAGCAAGTGAATCACCACGGAGAGAGCTATCCAGTTTCTGAGAGAATTAGCTGTTTAGGAGCTGATTTATCATAACCTGGATGACTCATGGACATCTGTAGATCCAGATGAAATAGAATGTTCCTGACCCATGTGGCAGAAGTTTGTACAGAGTGCACCATCATCATATGCCAACTCATTGGCAGCAATGAGTTGTAAAGACAACAAGGCACCACTGGTACGTGCAGTAGCTAACCAACTCCAACAATATGAAGACAATCTCTGCTCCACTAAGAGCCTGTGTCTTGGCTGTGGGAAGACTGACCAAAAGATCTAAAAGCCTATTCAAAAAATTGTTTAAGCTCAAAGAGGATAGGTCTTACTCCTCACCTGCATGGACCAGTATCTCAGCTATTAGAAGACGACCTCCCCTGCTCAAGAAAGACGGTGCATGTGACGAGGTACCCTGTGGTTTACCTTGCGTGGCTAAGGAGAAGACATGATGAAGTAGGATGGAAAACCTACCTTGGCCTTAGAGGCACGAGTACGTGAGTTGTGAGGAAAAACAATCGCATATGGAAGTTCTCCCAGTAAAATTGCTGCTCCAGTCTCCAGTGGGCAGTTCCCCAGACAGTGTAGAAGGGCTGATCTCACCTCTGATCCTATGGAAGGGACTTCTGATTCATATTCACAAAAAGTGAGTAGAAAATATTGCAAACAGGACTAGAGAGGCCCTACCTCCAGTGAGGTAGAAGAGAGGGACAACAGAGTTTATTGGACTGTATGGATTAAATGGCCTGGCACATCAGACCCACAAGAGTATAAGGCTCTAGTAGACACTAGTGCACAGTGTACCCTAATACCATCAAGCTATAAAGGGGCAGAACCAATTTGTATTTCTGGAGTGACAGGAGGATCTCAACATCTGACTATATTGGAGGCTGAAGTGAGTGGGAATGAGTGGCAAAACACTCCATATTGACTGGCCCAGATGCTCCATGCATTCTTGATATAGACTACCTCAGGAGCAGATATTTCAAGGACCCAAAAGGGCACCGCTGGGCTTTTGGTGTAGCCACCGTGGAGATGGAGGAATTAAACAGTTGTCTACCTTGCCTGGTCTCTCGAAGGACCTCTCTGTCGTGAGGATGCTGAGGGTCAAAGAACAACAGGTACCAACCTCTACCACAGCTGTGCACTGGCAGAAATATTGCACCAACCAAGACTCCCTGATCCCCATCCATAAGCTCGTCAACTAAAGAGTCAGGGAGTGGTGAGCAAGACTCACTTACCCTTTAACAGTCCCATATGGCCAGTGCAAAAATCTAGTGGAGAGTGGAGACTAACAGTGGACTATCATGGCCTGAACGAAGTTACACCACCACGGAGTGCTGCCTTGCTGGGCATGCTAGAACTTCAATATGAATTGGAGTCAAAGGCAGCCAAATGGTATACCACTACTGATATCGCTAATGTATTCTTCTCAACCTTTCGGGCCTGACCAATGGGTGGGCTCTTGGATTTTCAGCTTAAAGTCTGACAATCTCCTTACTGATCTAGCCAGGCCCCTTTGAGCCCCACGTGGGGCCTTTGAATCAATATTTCCCCTTCAGATCCATATGACAGCTCCTAAATGACAATTTTCTCATTTGTCTACGAGAGGTTTCCAGAAATATGCAGATATTATTACCTACATGTACACACACGGAAAACAGATGGAGCAGAGAGCTGAGACTATGAAAGAAACTCCTGAACTTAATCACATTAGAATTTTTTTTAATTTCTGTTTTTTTTTCATTCATATAACTCACACATCACATCCGTAAAAGTACTACACTGTGAAATCGAATCCTCGTAAAACCTGCACCAGAGGAGACAATATAAGCAATAAAATGTGATTTCTGGAGAAGGACCTCAATGCAAGTAGTAACATGTGTTTCTCATATGTGTGTACAACATATAGTCTTATCAAATATTGAGACTTTTTTTTTTTTTACAAATAAGTAGAGATTACACATATGAAAATATCTTCATTAAATTATAAGACAAACAAAAAGTAATTAGGCCATAACTGCATTTCCTTTGCAATAGGTTCAAGTAAGCCCTACTTCTTCAGTGGCAGCACTATTCAATTCTAAATGCACATAATATTCCTCAATACGAAGTATGTCTGAAGCGTTTTCACATTCTGAATACTGTAATAAAGAGGGTGCTGTAAAGACAAATCTTAAGACAAATATTAAATACAAAGTAGAAGCAAAGAAATGGAGTAATTTCCATCTTTAGTCTGGAAAGTCCTAAAGAACTAAAAGTTTGAAAAGTAATTTTTATTCTTTTGCCATCATTACCACCAAATCTGGAAACGAAAATGTTTGGAGACACAAGCATATAGCATTCATTAGATTTCTGTCCAGAAATATTTTACTTAATACAGCATAATCCTATTTCATAGTTCTCTAGCCGTATTATTAAAATAGTAAGAAAATTACAAGTTGGTTACTCCAATCTGTAGAAAGTAAAGTCACATAAATAATGTATATATCATCTCGTAAAGAGTAACCCACCAGCTGCTGAGATTATTTAAAGCTGAAAGACATGTTAAGAAACATGTCAATTCATTTTAAAATTTGAAAGGCATCGGTTAGGTGTCTAGAGTTGGATTCCTTATGGTAGCTGCTTAGCTACTATCCAAATATGCAGAGGATAATGGATAATAAGTTGACCTGTCTGGTTCCTTGAAAATGTAGGTCAGGTATCACTGCCTGAAGAAATTACCTGCTAGGTGACTCAAGTTGCATGGAGCATTAGCTCATCTGCAGGATGGTAATATATCACTGTCATATAGTGGAAAGAAGGTGGTAAAACATGATAAAAATGAGGAAAGGAATTATAAAGGAGGACAAAAAGAAGACTGGTATTTTAATTAAGCTCCACATAAATGTATTGGCTGTATATGTGTTTTTCAGGGAACTAAGTTTGATAGTGATCTCATAATAAATCAGTCTTTCAGTACAAAACTCCAGTCAGTGTTGTTCACAAGATTAGCTTCTAAGCTAAATTGTGCTACCAAAATAAGCGTGTCATGATGTATTACATTAAACTACAAGCACATGTTAACTGGGCTAATACTATAATAAGAAAGCAATAAGAATTATCCTATTATAATAAGATATTTATTCTTATATGGTAATAAAATTATATCAGATTATAAAGATTTATAGTAATATCTGATATTTAGAGAAGAATGGATATTTGAACAAGTAATAGTATTATCAATAATTTTCTTAGCAAATGTGGTTATTGTATTTTTCCAGTCCTTGTCTGGCAATTAACTATGCACAAATGAAACATGTGTCTCACATGATCCTCCACCCAAGTGACAGCAAGACAGAAAATGTGGAGTCCTGAGTGGAATGAGAAGTCATCACAGTCTGTTGAGGTTCTTGATGACTGGAAGAGGGGTAACACAACCCCCATTTTGAAAAAGGGGAACAAGGAGGACCTGGGGAACTACAGGCCAGTCAGCCTCACCTCTGTACTTGGCAAGATCATTGAGCAGATTCTCCTGGAAACCATGCTAGAGGCACATGTAAAGCAAGGAGGTGACTGGTGACAGCCAATATGGCTTCAGTAAGGGCAGATCGTGCCTGACTAATTTGGTGGCTTTCTATGACGGGGTAACAGCATTGGTGGACATGGGACAAACAACTGACGTCATCTGCCTAGACTTGTGCAAGGCATTTGACACTGTCCCACACGACATCCTTCTCTCTAAACTGGAGAGACATGGATTTGACGGATGGACCACTCTGTGGATAAGGAGTTGGCTGGATGGCCACACTCAAAGAGTGGTGGTCAATGGCTCAATATCCAAGTGGAGACCGATGACGAGTAGCCTTCCTCAGGGGTCCATATTGCCATATTGGGCCCGGCCCTGCTTAACATCTTTGTCGGTGATGTGGACAGTGGGATAGAGTGCACCCTCAGCAAGTTCGTCGACGACACCAAGCTGTGTCGTGCCGTCGACATGCTGGAAGGGAGGGATGCCATCTAGAGGAACCTTGACAGGCTGGAGAGGTGGGTCCATTGAAACCTCATGAATTTCAATCAGGCCAAGTGCAAGGTCCTGCATGTGGGTCAGGACAATCCCAAGAACAAATACAGGCTGGGAGGAGAATGGATCAAGACCAGCCCTGAGGAGAAGGACTTGGAAGTGATTGTGGATGAGAAGATCAACATGAGCCGACAACATGCGCTTGCAGCCCAGAAAGCCAACCACATCCTGGGCTGCATCAAGAGGAGCATGGCCAGCAGGTCGAGGGAGGTGATTCTGCCCCTCTACTCTGCTCTGGTGAGACCCCACCTGGAGTACTGTGTCCAGTTCTGGAGCCCCCAACATGAGAAGAACATGGACCAGCTGGTCCAGAGGAGGGCCACGAAGATGATCAGAGGGCTGGAGCACCTCTCCTATGAGGACAGGCTCAGGGAGTTGGGGCTGTCCAGCCTGGAGAAGAGGAGACTCTGGGGAGACCTGATAGCAGCCTTCCAGTACCTCAAGGGGGCCTACAGGAAAGATAGGGAGAGGCTGTTCAGTAGGGCCTGTTGTGACAGGACTAGGGGTAATGGTCTCAAAATAGAGGGAGGTAGATTCAGATTAGATATTAGTAAAAAAAATTTTACAGTGAGAATGATAGAACACAGGAAGACCTTGCCCAGACAGGTGGTAGATGCTCCATGCCTGGAAACATTCAAGGCCACGTTGGATGAGGTTCTGAGCAACCTGATGTAGTTGGAGATGTCCCTGCTCTTTGCAGGGGGTTTGGACTAGATGGCCTTTAAAAGTCAATTTCAACCCTAACTATGGTTCTTTGATTCTATGAATTGTTGGACCTGAACAAATCATATTATTTAAAGAAAGAAAGAAAAAATAATAAAAATATGCAAGGAGAGGACTGGAGAATTTAAGGTACTGTATTATCTCGGTATCACTATGCATATATTTAAAGATAGATTTGGAATCAGGCCTATGTTTTCACCAGATAGGATTCACACTTTCAGTTGTGCTCCTTCTTTGTTCAGATGTTAATGATGTGTAAACATCAAATTATTTTATAGAATCACAGAATCACAGAATCATGGAATTATAGAATTCAGGAACTGGCTGCCCCAGTGCAGGCCCTCCATGGGCCACAGACTCCTTCAGGCATCCGCCTGCCCTGGCGTGGGGTCCTCCACGGGCTGCAGGTGGATCTCTGCTCCTCCGTGGGCCTCCATGGGCTGCAGGGGGACAGCCTGCCTCACCATGGGCTGCACTACAGGCTGCAGGGGAATCTTTGTCAGGAATTACTTCTCCTCCTCCTTCTTCACTGATCTTGGCATCTGCAGCCATTCCTTGCACAAGAAATTCTGTCAGTTCAATAACAGATGCGGTACTCACAATCATATATATTAAGACCTTGTGGCTTCATCTGCATTAGGTGTAGGTGCCAGGTGCCTGGCGCTGGTAGAAGTGAGGTTGCAGGGTGACCTCTGTAAAGAAAGGCCAGGGGTTGACTTGGTTCCAACCAGCTCCAACAGACCCACTGCAGGACATAGCTGAGCCCCTCAGCCAGTGCCTCTGGAAAAACATATTTGTGAAAGACTAAAACATTGCATGACTGTGATAAGTGATGCAGAAATTTCCCTGCAGCCCATGGGGAGACTACGGTGGTGCAGGCAGGATTTCACACTACCTAAATCTATTTTATTTGGCAAAAAAAAAATTAAATTGTTTTTTCCCAATTTGAGTCTGTTTTGCCCATTATAGTTACTGGTAAGTTATTTCCCTGTCTATTTTTTCCATCCGTTCTGTTGAGCAGTGAGAATGACAGAGCTACTGGACAGGCATCTGGCAGCTGGCCAAGCTCAACCCACCACCTTGTTAAGAGTTAAGAACACAGAAGGACCCAAAGTAAAAGCTGACAAGGCTTCTGAAGAAGCTTTAAGCTGGAGCATAACAAACAACTACAGTAAATCATGAGTTATTAGCTCTTTAGGCATATAAGAACAGATTCTTATTAGTTTACTGGATATTAAAAATACAGTAAGTAGAAACTTGAAAAATATTTCCGAATTCTTACGATGTCATAAGCATTTACTTTTTGTGTTGTGATTTATGATATTTCAAAACTGTTAATTATTCAAAGGGAGCCATGCTGAGAACCATCTTCCTTCTTGATACCAGTTCAAACTTCACTGTCTTTTACTTGTAAATGACCTACAATCAATCCAGATTTCCCATTTCTGTCTTACTTCTCTGCCTCTGAATTCTGTGCTTGCAAAAATAAAGATATATTCTTAAACATTAAAAATGTACTTTACTTCAGAAGGGTTGGAGCTCAAGATTCACATGGTTTGGAGGTATGCAAAATTATTGAGGATACTTCAGAAATTTTTATAAATATTTGAGATTGAAAATTGCCAGAATTCTGGGCTTGTGCAGTACAAAGTAATTCAAAATTACTGGAGGATTTTTCCTAATTTGGGAGACTGGGATTTTCCCAAATCAGAATGTGTGGCTGGCTGGGGGCGGGGGGGTGTTAATGTATAATGAACTATGAATGGCAGTTTCAATGTTTGATCACACAAGACTGGATGTAGTGTAGGTAAAATATCAGGAGTCTAAAGAAACCAACTGCAGTAATGAGAGCATTGCAATGGACTATTAAGTTGCCTTCTCTTGCTACTATGATATATATGGCCAGGTCTTTGATCTCACTTTACTTTTCACTCTTCTGATCCTTTAATGACATAGAAGTGCTAAAGGTTCTAGCAGCTGAACTCTGACTATTCTTTTTTTTTCCCCATCTTGCTTTCCGTTTTTTTTCACAGTTACCAGGAACTCTTTTAGCATAAACACTGCTAACCTGTTATTTTGAAACTGTCTGCCACAGTACATTGCAAAGAATGAAAAGAAAAGCAGGAGAATGAGAAGTTGCAGATTCATGGTCTCCTAATACTGCTAGTGTTCCTGGTAAAAGACAGCAAAAGTCGGTTTCTCTTTCAATCCACCTGGCGTTCTCTTTCTATCTTCACCAGAAGTCAAAAAACAAAATTGCTGTTGTACAGATAGATAGACACACATAATTAACTTGAAATGTTTCGTGGATGACCTGAAGAAGATAGGTAAAATATAGGACTCTACAATCTTGTTCCCTAATTGGCTCTTGTGGGATTTTCTTATTTATTTTCTTTTTTTCTGGATTTGTTCTCTTTTTGTTTTATCTGATCTACATTTTTCTGAAATCTGGATTCTATTTGTAGTTTCTTCTGGAAATTCCTAGGTACTTCTGCAGCCAATAGTTTCTGCTAGCTGTTTCCTGAAAAGATATCCTGATTAAAAAGGGTCATCAGTAGCAGTCTGTAACGGACAGCTGACTGGGGACTATCAGGCTCTTACTCATCTGCATTAGGGAGCACCTGTTTAGCTGATATGAAGGAGTGCAGCTAAGACAGCCTGGGAGATTTGTTGCTTACAGAGAGGTAAATTCAGGATGTTGCTGATGAAACTCATTGGCCTTGCTGTTCATCCACATGAACAGTAACACTGTCAAAGGAGATCTGGAAGAAGCCAAAAGTGACAAAACAGTCCTGGGGGTAAAGGTGGTGGGTAGGAGAGCCCAGGAGGTCTTGATCCTACAGGTGAACCAGAAAGGCTTGGTTAGAAGACGATGCATGCTAAAAGTTATAAGCTGGCTATGACTGGTGCTACAGACAGGACTTTGGCTATTTTTACCATGCTCCTATCTTTGAGGAAAAAGGACTGCTAACAAGATATAGGACTTCGTTAACAAAGAAGGGAAAGAGGACCTTTCCCAGCAATTTGTTACACTTGCAAGGTAAGTTTTAAACTACCTATGTTAGGGGATGGTGATAACAGTGTCACGCTCCGATTTTGGATGAGAGGAAGGCCCCCCTTGCTTTCTAGCCGACCTCAGATGAGTCTGGGAAGCTAGGGGCAGCTAGACTAATCTCTCACACACCGGAGAGTGGTTTTGCTTATATTCTCGGGAACAGAATTAAGACTCAAAACAGAGTCAAGCACTAAGTAACTTTTAACAGTTAGTACATAATTCAGGGAACAGGTGGTAAGTCCTTGGGACAGTTTGGACAGTTTGATGGGAGTAAAACCCTTAAAATATGAATGTGACCATAAACCTAAAACAAAAGGCTTGCACATGATGCCAGCAGCCTAGGAAACAGAAGACAGAGCTTCATATGCAGATGGAAGGATAAAGGCTTTTTCAGAAAGGCAGGAACAGAAGAAGAGGAGAAAGTGGAATTTCCTTTTGCATCAGGAGCAGCGTAGAAGTTTGGATCTCCTTCATGGAGTGGGTGATAGATTAGTTGAAGTCTTGTGGGTCAAGACCAGAGGAGTAAGGGCCCTGTGGTGGGAATCTGTTACAGGCCATCCAACAAGATTATAAGCAAACCAGATGTCTATGGCACTTGTACACTGTAAGTACACTAGGAAGCATATAATCTATATTAGTTTGCTTTGAATCCAGTGTAGTACAGGGACTCCATATCTTCAATTAACATGCATTGTAATAGCAGTACCTTTTGTAAAAAGTAGTTTATGTTTATTCTTGAAATCGCCTTTGCTTCAGGGAAATACTCTGTCTCATTCTCTATTGTGAAGCAAGAGACTAACATCAGAAATACAGGTTTGTGGAAGTGAGACTATGTAGAAAATTCTGGTAAACAAGTAAAAGCTATAATGTGCGTTTTCAACATTGATATTTTCTGGACTTCATTGAACCTCCTATTTCGTCACTGCCAAACTGAGAGGTGCTTCCATAAAGATGCACCCTATCAAATATCTCATGGACTGATTGCCCTCAAATTTCAGGGCTCATACTAATCTCCATGTTAACACAAAGTCCTCCTCTTATCTGTTGCAATCATTGTATCAGAGTATGTACCTTGATAGTAAAGGGTTTTGAACATTTTGAATTATCTAAAATTTTTAGAAAAACTTTGCAGTGTTTTATGTGCCATAGTTACTGAACTCTGAATATCCTACTTTGTGAGCTATTAAACAAACATTCAGCAATAACACTTGCTAAGGTAATTTTACCAGGGAGATTAATTGAGATCTGAGTAATGAGATTATGAAGAAAATGAAGTAAAAGAAATATTCACTATGTGTTAGTAGTCACAGGAAAGTAAAAGACTTTTCTGTCTTTAACTTCAATAGAACACTAGATATTAATTCTTTTTAGTCCTTCTGCCCGGCTCCTACATCCAATCTTATAGTCCTCCTTTGAAAATAGACAAAAACTCACTTAATTTGAGATTGTGTTTAGACTGTTTTAAATTTTATTCTATTTTACTTTCTGGTTTTGTTTTGCTTACCTTTCCTTGATCTACATAACAATAAACCTCTTTAATGTCTTTGACAATTCTGGCTATGTATGGCTTCTAGTAACTTTAACCTAGGTCTCTATCCTGAGCTCTAAAATAACTTCTTTTATGATATATGTCTGTTTCCATTGCTTATGGACCCTCCACTGAATAATATCTGAGATTCAAACTATTATTCCAACTGTTATTTAAAATATCTATGAAAATATGAGGGGGTTTTGTCTCATTTGTATTTTTTAGGAAGTGTGGCAATTGATAAAAACATTCTGATGATACGAGTTGTTGTTAATGAGACTTGGAAAGCCAGACAGTGTCCTTGGTCTCATTAACAACAACTCGCATCATCAGAATGCTTTTATCAACATTCTTCACACACGAAATCCAAAACACACCGGCTACTGAGAGGAAAAGTAACTCCATCCCTGCTGAAACCAGCACAGGAGGGAATACAAAGTTCAGATAATTTGTGAATTTGTGATTTAAAGAAGTCTAAGAGTCATCATTATTCAGCTCCTTGAATATTTTCTTTAAATTCATATAATCTTTCCTGAAAGCAGGATTGTAATATGCTTCATTTAGTTTAAATTAAATAAACTTGTTATAATTTCCATTTTTGCTATGATCTTACCATTCATCAAAATGGAAATAAACAAATTGAAATTATGTCACCTCTTAATAGTTCTATAACTGAAGAAGACATCTGTTAAATATTATGCCTGCCATTATCAATAGTATTTGCTGTCTAGAATGTATCTTAAAATTTAAAATGTCTGTAATGGAATGGGTTTTTTTCACTCTTCTAGGTAAACTGTTTGCCATTTCTAAATCTAGTCATTTGGGAATATAACATTTTTCTAGCCTTACTTGCATAAGACATATTTAACATCTTACCTTACCTTAATATTTGACCCTGGGGAAGACAAGGCTCTGGGGATGTCATGTTGCAGCCTCTCAGTTCTTAGAAGGGACTTCCAAGAGAGATGAGGAAAAACTTTTTACGAAGGCCTGTTGTGATAGGACAAGGAGTAATGATTTTAAACTTAAAGAGGGTAGATTTAGATTAGAAATAAGAAAGAATTTTTTTTACAATGAGGGTGGTGAAACCCTGGAAGAGATTGCCTAAAGAGATGGTAAATGCCCCATCCCTGGAAACATACAAGGTGAGGCTGGATGGGGTTCTGAGTAACCTTATGTAGTTCATAGAATCATAGAATCATAGAATCACATGGTTGGATGGGACCTATAAGATCATCTAGTCCAACTGTCTTCCCACTACCATTGCTGCCACAGGTACTAAACCATATCTTGTAGCTCCTCATCAAGCCGCCTCTTGAACACTGCCAGGGATGGTGACTCCACCACCTCCCTGGGCAGGCCATTCCAGTGTCTGACCACTCTTTGGGAGAAAAAGCTTTTCCTCGCGTCCAATCTAAACCTCCTCTGGTACAACTTGTGGCCATTTCCTCGGGTCCTGCTTGTCGCCTGGGAGAAGAGGCCAAACCCCTGCTCATCACAACCTGCCTTCAGGAAGCTATAGAGTGCAATGAGATCTCCCCTGAGCCTCCTCTTCTCCAGACTAAACAATCTCAACTCGCTCGGTAGTTGAAGATGTTCCTGCTCATTGGACTATATGACCTTTAAAGATCACTTCCAACTGAAATGATTATTTGAATCTATGCTTTTAGTTCATATATACTAAGCTTTGCTGGCAGAAAACCATGTTATAAATGAACTGGCTATGGATAAGCAGTACTCTCTAAGTAGGAAAAATAGTCATTGCCGTATTCTTACACAGTCTCAATAGTTCTGGGTAGCAGCAAAGCCCCAGTGGTGAACTAAGCAGAGAAGGAAGTTGAAGAGCCTTCCTAGCTCCCCCTTTCCTGTTCTCTGTTGGTAAAGGAAAGATTTAGGTCTCCCTTAAGAATTACACCATTTGTCGTAGAGGAAATAATAAACTCTGACATAAACTAGAGAAAACAATACTATCAGAAGCAGCAGCTATTCCTGAATATAAATTTGTGGCCTTTATTCAGAAGCATATACATTAGTTCTGACTACTGTTAAATTTTAATCATATGCAGATATTTTGGATTTAAACTGTTGCTTCAGAATGCCTTAGTACTTCCATGAGAAATGTAACATGCAAGTAAGAAAACAGAGGGATGGAAAATAAGCTTTTTGAGGAAGAAAAGTAACTAATGAGAATGACATGAATAAAATAAATTCAAACAGCAAACAAACTATCTTGGATTATATAGTACAGTCTAATTTGACTGTACAGACATCTTCTTCATTAATAAAGTCATTAAAATATTTCTGTTACCATTCATGCATTGCTTTTGCTAGACAAAATGCTGAAAACTAAACAGCAAAACATGTTATGTAAGGATTCAAATGTGTTTTATTCACTGTGGAAGAGACACATGGGAAGAGAGGAAAAGTGGCTGAGCATAGTATGAAATAGTTTGTAAAGAAAGCAATAGATAAAATAAAGAACAGTTTATACACGATACTTTCAGACAGTAAATCCTGATGTTTTAAATCCCCACAAGCTTTCTTGGTTTCTGCCTGTAGGGAAAATATTCACTTGCAATCTGCCATGGCCTCTGGCAAGTAACTTTAATTCTTATGATCCAGTGAACGCCTGAAGTAAGACATATTATTTAGTTTAAAAAACAAAAAGCCCCACAATCTAGCACAAAAGAGAAACATGGTTAAACAAAATGTCAAAGCTCAGCTATAAAGTAAGTTTTGCATTAAATATATCAAGGGTAACCTACAGAAATTAAATTTGTCAGCAGAAATAAAAGTTGCAAAAGTACTGCATTGAAAATTTAGCTTGATGTATTTTCATACAGAGGTTTAAATAAATAATCTTGGAATTCTGTAAATTAGTGAAATACAGGTAAAAATGCATTAAAAGTTTTATGTTTCTTCTTGAAGTATTATGGTTGTATATCAGACTAGAGGGTTCCCAAACATTAAATCTTTTTCAGAAAACCTTAATGACCATTTTATACTTTCTAATTTTCAATTAAAATTAAGTTTGGAATGTAAAGTATTCATATAGTGGTTACAATATTGGGAAAATCAAATGAACATTGGTTTGGATATGATTAACATTTAGTGAACTTTTTATCTCCACATCAGAACTTTTTATAGAGCCTCAGATAATTCTTTTTTTTTTACTTTTGTCCATCACAGATCTTAACAGAGAGCTAGGAAATTGCATTTGTTATTATTATAAGTAAGTTATATTACAGTAAGTTATTCTGTGTTGTGACTGTATATTTTCTGTGTAGGTATGTATATGTATATATGCAAAATATTACTTTAGAAAAGTTCATTATTTCAATTTTTGTTCTCTATTTTCTGCAGTGACTAAGGCTCAATACCTACTTTATGGTTATTGACACACCATGGTCCTCTGATCTTTCAAATAGAAGTTTCTATTCTGTCATTGCTGTTTTCAAAACTGTTATTTTTTTTTTTTAACAGAAGTAATAGTGCATACTTACATACGTCAGGAAGTGCCTGGTACGTGTCCATTATCTCTCTCTCCCCTTTCCTACCTTCCCACCAGGTGTAACAAACCCCAATCTTCTGTGCTAGACTGGCAGAGCACTCCTCTCACCCTCATCACCAGACACACTGCTGCCAGTGACAGCTGCTGAGAGCTTCATTTCCACAAACATACAACTTCCCACTTGGTGGTGTTGGCCAAACTCCTCTTCAGCTCATCTGCATGAAATTGAAGTAGCAAACAAATGGAAAAGTATAGGCTAAGGGAAAGAGGGTTTTACATATAGAAACCTTAATGAAATTTATTTAAGGTTGCTATCCATTTATCTAGTTTAATGAAATTAAAACTATCTAAATTGTGAGGAATTACTTTCTTTATTCTTAGATCTTCTGATTTCTATTGTGATCACGGCCTTGACAATGTCTTTTAAGAGTTGCTTTTAATACTCTAACAGTACAATTAGTTTAGCTAACTCTAACGTGTAGAGGTCTTTCTTCTTTAGGTCAGTTGCTTTGTGACTCTGCCCTAAATACCAAGTTCAATTTATTCAATTGATTCATCATATGAAGTGCCAGAAAAGACAATGAGTTTTATATGTGTGTAGTACCTCGCACGGTATAGTAATATTCACCAAAATCAGGAAAGTACTTATTTATTCAGAGCAAACAATTTAGCACAGGATCAATTTAAAGTATTCATTAAGTCAACAGATTTTCTGCAGCTGTCCTTGTTTTTAATGGATGAATTTAGATTACTTCTTCCTCTTTGCTTCATAGGCAATGATTAATGTACTGATTTCATGTCTTGTAACACATATGATATCAGTTCATTCTTCTAATGATGTAAGTAGCCTTTTAGAATCCTTCTGTTCTTGCATATCACCTTGTTGCTCAAAGTAGTGAAATGTTTTTTTCCAGTTGAATATCTGAAGTGTTTTACATGACATTTACATTTAATGAAATGTTGTATTACTTGAATTACAAGCAAAGAACACCAGGAAATACAAATGCAAATCAACTTACAACAACAGACAACAATTATCCAAGCACTTAGCACAACATCCAAAATAGCTTTTCTGCCCTAAGCCTTTGACTGAAGAATTGAGGTAAAAAAAAATTGAAGAGAAGTATAAAAGCTCTGTCTTGCTTCACTGCTTTTAGTACTTGAGAATCAAAAGAAAATATTATGATTAAAGCTATCATGTATATTTGCAGTCCATACCACCTTGTCTGAGTACATAAGTCATACCTAAACTCTTCTCTTTATTCTCTCTGTGGATGCAGGACTCTTCCATTCTTAGGTTATTTTTCTAGATTAAAGTAGGTTTTCTAGAATATATTTGTGATGACTTTAAACTGAAATTTCCCACCTCTAGGTAAGTCCATTATACATGAAGTCCATTTTGTGTACAGTCATTTTCTGTTCCCACCTGATTTTTAGTGGAAAAAAAAATGAAGTAATGCCAGTACTCAAACACACAACAATGTGCATGCCTACATTATATTTTATATGTTCTGATCATTTTTTTAGTTTTGCCAAATCCAAATCTATCTTAATCCAATGTCCAGTGACTCTATTAGCATATCGCCGTTTTCAAATTAAATGTCTAAGAAGCAAAAACGGGTTACAAACTCAGACACAGCACAGATAATATGGATGTATGTTTTTTGGATGAGCAAACATTTGGCTTTGAGCTCAGCACAGGTCTGTTTGTAAAATGTTATGCAGATGTATCTTCAAATATAAAAACCTGCAGGGAGGGGGTTCATAATCTTAGACTTTGAAACAGCAGTGTTTCCTACACAAAACTCTAACACCACAAATCCTATGATCTTTTATTAAGTAGAAACAGCACATTAAATCTGGTTTTTGTTTGTTTTTTTTTTCTGCTTCAAACACTAAGTCTTGGTCTCACTTACCCTTGGATATGATTTCTAAATTATAAAGAGATGTTAAAAATTCCGAAATAAATGGATGTTTATCTGCCAGTAGAGGCATTCTCACTGAACTACAATGAGTGCTCTTTTTCTAATTTTGTTATTTGAATTCTGTTCATCTGAGTCTCAATTATTTTGGTTTTAGTTACTATTCTTCATAAAGCATATTCCTGTGAGACTTTCCAGCTAAGTTAGGCAGGAGCTATTGCTTGTTACCAGTAGTTATGGATGGCTAACCAAGGATGACAAAAGAAGATAGAGAAACACCTACTTAGATTTCCATAGTAACATGAATCTAGAATGGATAAACAAACAGGATGCTCTTCACTATGAAAACTAAAGCACAAAGGCAATTAGCATACCTCATGCTACACAGATCTAAATATTGCAGGATAGATCAATGTTATTTTCCTTTTTACCTACAATTAATTATGGTTGATAATCATTTAGCAGTTTTTTGTTTATCGTTTTTCTTCTGGATTTAAAAAAAAAAAAGTTAAAAAGTGGAAAAAAATCAGATATACAGATCATATATGTAAGTTTGGAGAAATAAACAGAAATAACCATATGCTTTATTTTTAATTTATCTTTGGATAGTCCATAATACAAATGTACAAGCCTGTTGGAGATAAGTTTGCTGTATTTCCTCTAGTGACTCTTAGCTCTTGTGCTTAGCAGAATGCATGCCTGCATCAGTTCTGCCCTTACAGGGCTTCCCCTACCGAGTTCTTAGTGCATATCTGACAGATGCTCTTGCTCTCCCAGAAGGGAGGCTGCTTCTGTGCAACTGCTTCTTCTTCATCCTGGTCACAGCACTAAGCTTCTGCTTTAAAGGCAGGGATCAGCCCACTCCATCTCACATCTGCTGCTATGCTGCCCTCTTGAAACTGTGCCTTACTCACATTACGCAGTACTCCATGACACAATGTATAATTTTGTTATGGCACACATTGCTACAGGATGTTACAGAAGCTAATAATTTAAATTGATTTAAAAAGCTGTTTGGCAAATTTGTGGAAGAACAGGCCACTGAGAGCTATCAAATGTAAAGATGCAAACTCTAGCAGAGAAAGTCTTAAGCCATAGATGACCAAGACAGAGTAGGTAGTTTCACCATA
Source organism: Chlamydotis macqueenii (assembly GCF_036417535.1). Lineage (NCBI taxonomy): Eukaryota > Metazoa > Chordata > Aves > Otidiformes > Otididae > Chlamydotis > Chlamydotis macqueenii. The sequence goes on along the minus strand of NC_141556.1, from coordinate 140,027,090 downwards.
TACTTCTTGTTTTCTTAATTACGGTTTGCTCCAGAATATACGGTTGGCCATGGTTGGAGAAAAAATGCTGAACCAGAAAATATTAATTCCTCACAAAATGATATTCTGATGTTTATCTTACAACATCAGGTAGGGTTGATCTTATTCACAGTAGAAACCTTATTTCCAGTGATGCTTATGTAGTGCTGCCTAAATAGCTGCATTTTTTTTAATTTTTTTTTCATATATATATTTCAAATCAAGTAAAGATCTTCAAAACTTATGATCCACATTTATTTTAGAATACTATACTCTAACACTAGATTACAATTATCAGTAGTGTGTTTAGTTCAGCTATAGATTCAACACAGCTTCCACTGGGGGGTGGGGGGGAAGAAAAAGGAAAAGGAAAAGGAAAAGCAGATTGAGAAGATAATAAGTTGGACATATCTTTTTTAAATTTGCCTGAATTATACAATGATTTATATATAAAATAATATAATATAACAGTGAGTGATACAATCTAGTCAAATTAAAAAAAAAAAAAAGAAAGAAAAAAAAAGTTTGTATATTTACCTGGTCATACAGTAAACATTTATGTTCTCTGCAATTGAGCGGGTCCCTTCTTCTTCACCTTTTAAGGTTCTAAAATGATGACCCAAAGCAACTGCTGTCTCTTCTGTGCTGCTCTTAATAGCATGACAACATGTCAAGTCATGCTAACAAGAGTGGAACAAGGTCTAAAGAATAATTAATCCTCCTGTGGCAAAGACTCCATGCAGACTTATTTTCTAGGATGTGAAGATGGAGTACTCACTTTCTTATCACTGTCTACATGCTAAGCTTCTCCTATGATAACTGAAAGTGCAGTGAATAGCCGTCATCTGGCAATGGCTGTCTCCTGATGTTATACCGAAACTCAATTGAGGTATGCACAGGATTCCAGGAGTCTGAAAGTACTCTTGAGTTTCCAAATTACAGGTATTATCCAGTGGAAATGTTGTGTTCCACACATCCAACTTGTAAGTCACATGAGTAGCAAGAGTGATTTCTGTTCATTTCTACCACAAAGTAAATAATTTCCAGGTGTCCTTATATGGTACGAAAAGCTTCAAGACTCTTGCTGAGCATCACATACAAATAATTTAAAACTACCTTATATCAAGCAGTGCTGAGCCACTACCCATTTTATTATTTAATATATGTATGAAATTATTTAATATGTATGAAAATGAGGTCTTAATTACAAAGTTGTCACTCATTCTGCCTCTAACATGTTTCGTTGGAACAACATATATAAACCTGCAATTGTTGTTCCAAACAATTAAGTACTAGCAGTTGGTATATAAGCGGGGTGGTACCTTAGTCTTGCTAAATGATTTTATCATGAAATACCCCTTTTGTGTCATAGCTAAATGACAAAAGTAATTAAGATTATAGACTTGTTATAAACAGGAGATGCCTCCAGATAAAATAATTTCAGTTGCTTTTGTAACTAGGTTATTTGTATAACCAGATTTGTGTCATCAAACAGTACACTAACACTGGCACATTAGCAGGGCAAACAGAAAATACCTAAAATTATACAGTCAGTATTTCATAGGGGTATTATATGCATTTTGGGGAAATAAGATTTTTAAAAAATCACTTATTTACAGATCTAAAAAGATCTTAAGGCTCTCTATTATTACATTAATTTGCTCTGTGGACTGGATGAAAAATTGCCTTGGAACACATACAGGTCAGAGTGGTGGTAATCATAAAATAAATTTGGTTTCTGTCTTACTCCAGCTTAATTTTTCTAATGTCTATTTTAATTTAGCATTATGTTCTGACACTTTTGTTCTGAAACTGAGCTAGAAATATTGAGAAGGATGTTCTGCACTCGAGAAGGGTAAGGTGAGAGTGAGCCAGTGCATGGCTTTTTCTGGCTCTCAGTAAGAAAGGCCCAAAACCAAATAGCTAAGTAAGACAACTGCTTTAAGGAGTCAGAACAAGAAAGGGACTACAGGTAGTGAGTGAATCTTACATCCCATCTAATGCTGGGCACCTGTGTTTGTGCAGCATTGGACAAAGCCTTGTTGGATTTTCCCCTGGTGCTGTGCAGAGCAGAGCAGATCCTGGCCATGGAGAGAAAGTCTTCCTTTTGGTACTTTGAGCTACTCTCTAATTTCCTCACAAGAAAGCTCTGTTCCTCAAGGATGTTCTTCCAAGAATTTGTTACTGCACTGTTAGACGTGGGCAAGGCCTTGCAGGGAGCATAATCACTGGTACCAAACAAGAGCTGCCTGTGGGCTTCTCTGTTATGGTGAGCTGGCTGAGCCCATTGTGTGGCCAAGGGATATCAGTAGCACAGCACAGGCCTGAAGACTGCCCTGGATGGGCAGCACAGTCCAGCATGGGCTTGTGCCTGCTCAGCTTAGCTGTGGTGTGAGTTCACTGGGTCCTGAATGTACAATAGGCTCCCAGTCAGGATCAATAAGTTTCACCCCTTGCTACAATTTACCTTTCCCAAAGATATTGTAAGTTGCAGATTGTATTAATTGCAGGCAGGTTTCCCAAAACCTAGGTGAGCCTCAAAACCTAACACTGCACTTCAGGCAGTGAAGAATAGTCTGGCATAGATGCCTTACAAAACTCATAATACATAAAGAAGTACTATAAAACATATAAAGAATGTAGTTCTACAGAGTAGTGCAAGAATCAAGTGAATGAATAACAAGGCATGAGCCAGGTTGTGGAGAGAATGGCACGACAGAGGAAGTCAGGGAACAGGCAGACCTTCCTTCTTCCTATTAATTTCTATTTATCAAAAAAGTAATTAGACTTCAAATATTTAATTACTCTTTAATAATTTATTAATCTCACTGTTGTTTTTAAACATTGTCAAATCTGGCAATTTACTTGCATCAATTGGACCAAATCAGAGGCCTAACATGGCCAGAATTAGTTTGGATCTAATACCGTCTGTCCTGGTATGACAAAGGCAGATTCAGCCCAAGCCTCTCTAGAGACCACAACATTAACTTGACTCATGCATAGAACACTGGAACAGGTTGCCCAGGGAGTTGGTGGATGCCCCATCCCTGGAAACGCTCAAGGTCAAGTTGGATGAGGCTCTGGAGATGGAGATGTCCCTGCTTATCTAGCTGGAGATGTCCCTGCTCCTTGCAGGGGGGTTGGACTAGATGACCTTTAAAGGTCTCTTCCAACCTTAACGATTCTATGATTCTATGCAATTGACAAACATGACTGAACCTATAGCACTATGAAATGTTAAAATAAAAAATAAAGTGGACCCCCCAGTGGCCTCCCTTTGTGAGTCAATCTGGAAATGAAAGTGACCACCACAATCCAGAAGAAGGAATATGCGTTTGATGTCAGGCAGACAGGATATGAGGCTGCAATGACATCTTGACATAGACTGCTCAGTTTTCCTATTCTGGCCAAACTCTTGCACCTGGAGACAGGTCTATGGGATGGTAATGAATCTCAGTCCTTTGACACATCCCCCATGACAGCACTTGTTTCCTTGAAGCAGGCAACTTTTCAGGACATTTTTTTTCAAAATGGTCTGAAAATACTGGATTATGTTTCCTCCATCATTATAGCAGTGCTTGATACCTGACAATATGGAGTTCTGCGTCCAGAGAAAGATGGAGAAGTCACTCAGCAGAAACTGAAATTACTGTCACTACATCTTCAGAGTCACTTGTTAACATTCTTTTTGCAAGCTGCTATTCATGTCCTTCAAATAATGATGCCAGGTTACTCTACATATTCTAAGAGCCTTTCTCCCTTTTTTTTTTTTTTCATGAATCTCCCCATAAATCTGCACAGAAGAACGGACAGCTCCCTAGAATTTAATCCCTCAAGGGTTGGAGCAGACCACCAAGAATGAAGCTATTCCTGAACATTCACTATTTATGTCTCGCATATATGTGAGGAGGAGATGGTGAGAAGATGTTGCTATTTCCTCCCCATTGGAGGATATCTGCATGACAGGAGACAACACTGTCTTTGAGGGTCTGAGAAGTCACAGTGCCTGACACCATTCGCAAACACCATCCTCTTTACAGTCCTGATTCTGGAATCCTGTTTCTGTCTTGAAGATGCTCTCTGAAGACTGCAAAGAGCTACGGATAGGAAGGGTCACCAGGTGCTGGCAAAGTACCCGTGTGCTAGCTGCAACACTGTAGTGTAAGAGTATTTTTTTCCCCTGTAATAAATTAATCTCTGCAGTGTGGGAAGGCCAAGCTGCCAGAGACCATAGAGATTTCGAGAATTAAATGCAGGAGTTGTGAAAGAGATTGACAGTGAGAGAAAAAAAAAATAAATAAATCAGAGGGCTACTCTACTATTCCCAGTAAAGCAGGAGAAATTTTAGGCTAGAGGTTCTGCTTTAGTTTCTCTGAAAGAAAATCATGGAACTCTTTCATTTCTCCAAGATCAAGGTTTATCTTTGGCTGTAAACTTAGCTGTAGAACATAACCATGTACAGTCCAAATCCAAACAATGCAATTAGCTTCTTTAAAGCTTATTTGTCAAAGAAAGTAAGTCCTGACTTAACCTAGCCAAAGAAATTCAGAGGCTAATTTAAACTCTTCACTCTACTTTTAAACTAAATCCTGAATGTGATTTCAGGTTTTATGATTTCAGAAAGAAAAACAAATTTCAGAAAGAAAACCAACAATTCTAAAGATAAACTCATTGAGGAAAATCATTGTGTTACTTAGCTTTGTATTCAGAACTGAAGGAAAAGATTAGGGGCCAGTAAGGAATAGATTACCTCATTCCTTACCTTCTTATTAAAAATCCCTCTCTGTATAAATTAAGAAAAATTTGCACAGAGCAGAAAGACCTGCCATTTTTCTGCCCTTTTACAAAATCTTCGTAGTCAGACCACTCCTCAAATAAGGAAGACCAAAGTTAAGTTCCCTTTTCTAGCCAACAGGACTCAAACCCATATCTTTTGGTAACATCTGAAATTGACTTTTTGGTCCATTTTCTCCATCTAATCCTCTTTCCTTCATAGCGGTATTCAAAGCTTCATGCTGTAGACATGGAAATACAAATGTCTAGATTTCAGCTCCCATTGTAAATATCGGAACACTAATTAATATAGTTAATCATGTCTAGATAAGTGTTCATCTTTTCAAACATAAGCACTTTCTTCAGGATGAAATGAAGAGTTCTTCTGTTCTACTCACTCTTTTCTGTTGGCTACAACATATTCTGTAGGCTACAACTACCACTTGGACAACTAAACTTAGATGTCCACACTTTATTATTGAATTCTGCCTTTACTGTGAAAAAAAAAAAATTGGTTTTGTAGAAACTAATAAAATATTCACTGTTCAAGGGAAGGATTTAAAAGGATGACAGTTGAGAACGCTACCCTCAAAAAGGATGAAGGGCCTCAACTGCTTTAAGAGAAATTATTGGATTGGGCTATCATCTCTGTGCATTGTCTCTGCTACCTTTTAATCTGTCTTTAGGTTATTTCTGGCAAAATAACCCAGTTTCTACAAGATAGATGAAAGTTGTGTCTGTTTTATCCTGAAATAGCTGAAACCTCCCATATGGAAAAGAATGTATGGTAGATAAAATTTAGTCTGGTTTACACAATAAGCTATTACTGTGTGATAGTCACATAAAAGCTGGGCATCAGTAGTTCCTTCTCTAACTATACTTTGAGACAAGACATGACTCATGCCATTCCTTTCCTGCTTGCTTTCTCAAATGTTTAAACACCTTTTAAAGTGCAGAAAGGATACATTAGAATAGGAAGATATGGCATTTAAGTGTTAAGGGCCTATAAAACTCTGTTTGAAAAGGTATGAAAATGTTCTTTATAATTTCAGACAGTAACACCTGGAAAGGTTTTGTCTGGACACCTAGCATGAAGTATGGTGACATTCACTTACCTCCACTTGTATCTTATCTTACCATAAATTATATAGAGTCTGTAACAGATGACAGACAGATGACATGCCTGTCCTGGTTTTGGCAGGGATGAAGTTAATTTTCCTCTCAGTAGCCAGTGTGTTTTGGATTTTGGATGTGAAGAAGGTTGATAAAACACCCTGATGATATGAATTGTTGTTAATGAGACCAAGGACACTGTCTGGCTTTCTAGGTCTCACTAATGCTCAGAATCTGGGCAAAAGACAGACAGAATAGTTGACCCAAACTGTCCAAAGAGAGTATTCCATGCCATAAATGTCATCCTCAGTATGTAAGTGAGGGTTGTCCATGGAGGGGGCATGCATCCATTTTTCCATTCTGTCTCATTCTCTTGTTTGCTGGCATTGTTCCCTCTACCTTGCTGGCTTGCTTTTGCTCCTTTGCTTGCTGCTTGGTTTTGTTTCTGTGATCGCTGCTCAGGACGGGCTGTATCGGTCATTGGGTGGCAAGAAATCATGCATTGTTCACTTTGTATCTATTAATATCTACATATTTTGTTATTATTGTATTTTTCCTTTATTATTTAAGTAAACTATCTTTATCTCAACCCATGAGTTTTCCTTTCTTCCCAATTTCTCTCCCCTATCCTGTTGGGGAGAGGTAGGGTGAGCGAGAAACTGTGGTGACAGGGGTTAAATAACTACAATGCTAAATTTCAGGACACATTAATAGAACCATAATGAGTCTCATCTTTAGTAGTTCATTTCTCCAAATGGAGATCAGGAATGCTATTTATGTAATTAGAGAAGACCCTGGAGAGGGACCTGTGTCTCTATTGTTGTTTTGCTGAAGATGTGTGTTGTTATTCTGGCTTTGTTTGTGGCTCTTCTGTCAAAAAGAATCAAAAGCATTCTAAAAAAAAAAAAAGAAAAGCTTTGCACACTAAAATGGAGGTTTTCTCTATAAATGATTGGAGGGCCATTTAGCTGGACTTGTTAAAGAGTTGAAAGCAAACTAAGCCAAGGACCTGGCTTGTATGCTGTAGAGTTTTCCTGAAATTCTAGTGTTTTTAGTGTTATCTGCATCTGACTCTCAAATTTAGTTTCTGCATAAAGTATAAGCATGAAAAGGATAAAGCATTAATTCAGACTGCAATCAAACTAGGTATGTGGGCTGAAGCTGTCAGACTTCCCAGCCAGTGTTCTCAAACATATTAAGGGGCATTCCTTCTGGGGAAAACACGGAAATGACCATTCTTTTCTCCCTGTGCTGTTTTTTTCTTACTTCTGTCTTCCTCTGCTCCCCTGGCTCTCTTTGCACATGTAATCTAATCATGTAATTTAGAGGCATTCAGATTAATCTAATGAAATTTATGTGTTTTATAGCAGAAGATTATTTTGACCCAATCTATGTGGTGTATGAATTAGAAAGATCACAGAAAGATCAAATACACACACACAAAACCTCCAAAACTAACCACCCCAAACCCTCTGTAAATTCAGAGAATTTTCTTATTCATTCAATCCTATCAAGTTATAGATTATATTATAAAGGCTGGTTTTGCAGCTTCCTTATTTTTGGAATATATTTTGAGAATAAGGGAAAACTGTGGAAAATGGAACACAGAATGGAACTGGAGAAAAATCTTGCTTCTTACCATTTATATAATTATTTCGTTAAAAACAACCAGTATTTATGTGTCATTGACCTTAAAAAAAAAAATATATATATATACTTCCTGCAAACTTGAAATGTACATCAGAAAAAGCAAAGAGAATGCACTGAATATTCTACAACACTGAGAACAAGATCTGGGCAGAGTCTATGAGTAAATATTAAACAATCTGCCAAGACATTTTCACCTTCCATCTGCTCTAAGAAAACCACTATACACATACATAGTCCCAGTAGAGATGCATTATCAAAAACCCTGTCTAAGGAGAAAATGAACTTCTCCATGTGATTTTTTTTATCGACAGAAAGAACCAAAGGAACACATAGAAGGGCAAAAGTGCTTTGTTTATTAGTTTTTGTTTGAAGACTATCTACACATGTTTTTTAAGCAAAGTCTTCTGCACAAGATTTGACTTTACAGCTCCAAATAAATGAAAGTGATAACATAAATGTAAAAACACATTATTATTTTAATCACTACAGTATAAAGTATCACACAACTACTCATGCTCAAAGTCAAGTTTAGTTTCTTCCATCACTTGAGCTAAATTACAGCTTAAAACACTCAGTGTTGCTCTGAAGTATGGATCACAGGGTTCATCAGCTACATGCTTTTGCCAGTTTATTTCAAGTATATACAAATCTATTATTTCTATAAAATATTATTTCTATTTCATATCTGTTGGGCAGGCCTGGATTCCACAAAAAATTACCTCTACCTGCTTCCTATTTGGCAACTTAGTTTCTTCAGACCTCCAGACAGAAATCTCGTACAAGACTATATAGTTCGATATATTGTTTTCTTTGTTAATAAAAAAAAAAAGTATGGTTCCTTATTTTTTCCTTAAATTCAGAGTCTTTTTTTTCTCCTTAAAATATAAGTTTCTACATGTTGCATTCTAACATTTTGCCTCAATAGCAAAAAGCTGTTATTGGATTCCTTTTAGGCTAAATTTTACATGACATATATTTTATTGAATTTGAGAGAATACTGTAGTCTAACTGCCAGGAAAAGTTTGACATTACACTTCATTTCAATGCTGAAGACAGTCTTCTGCTCATTTCCATGTTATCTTCAGACTGATTGAGTGCAGGTGTAAGACAGACCGCTGTTTATGAAGGTTTCCTATGGTCCAGATGGTAAAAGTGCAGAACATCAGCGTAACACTAACTATGCTCAGTTAGAAGGAGTTCTTTTATTACTGTTTGGTCCTTCAAAAGGAACTAAATCTATTTTAATAATCATTGGATTAATCAGACCATCCAAAATTTCTAAGTTTTGAATGAAAATAGCTCCACCACTTTTTCAATCCTAAGATTTCAGAAAAGAAAACATCTCAAGAACAAAATAGTACATCTTATTTTCCTATTTTATTTTGTTTCTCTATTTTACATAATCCATTTACCTGTGACAACAACAGTTTATTCTGTCAATGCAGTATCAAACTCCATGCTTAAAATAATAAGCATGGAGTGCTTATCAAGAAATGCCTTTTTTTCCCCTGTTATTGTGGGAGTGTTTATGCAGGTTTTTTTAAGTTTGCATGCACTAGATCACTTATAGTGTATAGCATTCTTCAATGTTTTATGTATATGAAGTAGAAAGAAGTTACTGAAGAAATATATGCAATATATCTCTAAATAGAAAACTTTCAGAAAATGGGAAATTTATTAAGATGAAATGAATGCTTTCTTTGTGTAAGAGTCCCCAGCAGTTCCCAAAGGCCTTGATGCAAGTTGTGAATTCCCATGCTCAGCACTTTTAAGTACTGAACTGAAGTAGCCGCTTCTTATATTCATCTTCTATTCTGTAGCATCTGCTTTCAGTTAAAAACACCTCAGGTGAAAAAAGGCCTACTTTACAGTGAAGATCTGCATTATGCACCACTAGAGGTTTTTGCCCTTGACTGTATGCTATACGCAGTAATACATACAGGCAAATGAGATCTCTCTGACATGATTCTTCAGCATCATATAATGTAATGTCAGATGAATCTGTCAAAGGCCTGGGTGAGAAACAAAGTGAAAAAAAAAGCGCAAAATAGAGGCAAAAAAAAATTTAAAAATAACTTATTCTTTGATACTATTTTTTACATTTCAGGATATAATGAATCAAGAAGAAAGGAGGACTTTGAGCTTTATTAAAAGCACTAGCTTTCAGTACCATGGTTTCATTACAGCAAATATATTCAAGAATTTTATTATATATATGTTGTGGTTCAGCCCTGATCGGGACCGGACTATGCAGTCACTCTCACTCCCCCCACCCTCTGAGAAAATAGGAAGAAATAACATAAGAAAAAAAGGCTCAAAGTTTGAGATAAGGACAGAGAGAGATCCCTAAATTTACCATTATGGGCAAAAGAGACTCAACTTGGGGAATACTATTCATTTATTATTACTTTAAAAAAAAGCAGGATAATGAGAAAGAGAACAAGATAATCTCTCCACACCCCTCCCTCTTCTCAGGCTTAACATTATCTCTACCTCCTTCCCCCTCCAAGCGGCACAGGGGGGAAGAGGGAATGGCGGTTGCAGTCAGTTCATCACATCACACGTTGTTCTATGGCGCTGGTTCATCATCAGGGGAGGAACTCCTCACATTCCTCCCCTGCTCCAGCGTGGGCTCCCTCCCACCGGCCTTGGGAGTCCTTCATTAACTACTCCAGCATGGGTAATTTCTTCCACAGGGTGCAGTCCCTCAGGAACCACCTGCCCCAATATGGGCCCTCCATGGGCCACAGCCTCCTTCAGGCACTCCCCAAAAATGGGATGGGGAGGAGAATCAGGAAAGAAGGTAAAATTTGTGAGTTGAAATAAAAACAATTGAAGAGAACAACAGAAGACAACAAAACTGAAGTGGAAAACAACTAAAACCACCAGTAACATAAAATACTTAAGTACATAATTTACAGTACAATAGCTTACAGTGAATCCCAAAGCCCAGTACCCTCCTGAGTAGCAAGAACCTGCCCCTCAGCACAGTCCCTACTTTATATACTGAGCATGATGTCATAGTATGCATAGTATGGAATAGCCCTTTGGCTAATTTGGGTAAAGGATCCCAGCTGTTTGCTAATTAGTAAACTATACTGTCTGTGTCCCCTAGCCACAGGTGCTACCAATTCCAGTTCCTCTCCCAGCTCAGGTGAAAATTAACTCTATCCTAGCTGGAACCAGGACAATATACATTACAGAATTTGCTTAATACATTTTAGAGTTTCAGTTTTCATTTCTATACTTACATCAAAATGGCAACATTTATTTTTAATCTTCAGCAGCTCTGCCATGTTTCTTTTCACGTATTAGGTGTCCAGGAGAAAAAAAAAAAAGAAAAAAAAACAGACAAAAAAGCTGACTATGCCTTGGTGTTTGTAAGCATTGTTATTACCACATAGGGCAACTTGTTATTTCTTCAAGACAGCTTATACCAGCCACTCATAGTTCCTCCTGAAAATAGTACTAAAACAAATACATGTATTCAATCAAAATGACTAGCAGCCTAACCACAACTGTAAAGTAAAATTAATTTCAATGACATAGAACTGTTTTTCTTAGACAACTTTCATAATTTTAAAATTGGTGTTATGACATTGATATGACATTGATGCAATTATTTGGCTGATATTATAAACTCCTACAGATATGTTAATTGAGACTGTTGAAATTACAGAACATGTTGTAAAATGCAGAGAGAAAGACCAGATCCAACCTCTAAATCCAGCTTCTGGTTGTCTAAAGAAAAGTACAAATGTATTTGTGCTACAAATAATAGCACTTACAATAAAATGTCTTGATTCTGACTAAACCAACAACATTGTTAAAATGAAGCTTGACTGTGTATGGCCAAAGTAGATACAAAAAACCACTGAGAATGTCAAGAAAAAAAAAACAACAAACAACCTTGGACTTCTTAACTTTGTTTGCCTGAGGATTTGAAATTCTGTCTTCATAGGCAAATCCAATTTTCTCAACTATGTTTACTTAAATTTTAAGGTAAGTTTTGACTGTCCTTTATGAACATTAAAAATGTCTTAAAGGTCATAGTTCAATCATAGATTTAAAGGCTCTTGCTATGAATTTTAAAATACTAAGATGAAATTATATGAATGAAATATGCCTCATTAGTTTAAGTTAACTTAATAGTACCTACTAGTAGGGTATCACTGAAGAAAAGTGCAAAATATTAATCTTTGAATTTTGCATGTCTATGTGAACCTCTTAGACTACTAAACTTTCGTATCATGTTATACAGAATGATTTATAATGAAATATAAAGGGAAATGAGCTTTACCACTGTTATGCTCATTCAAAATGCCAGTTACTTCTGATTAGGCAAGCATTCATATTTCTCATAAACAAATATATTTGCCCAATGATCCCTCACATAGAGGCTTGTGAGTCCCTCCAGCCAAACAGGATATTGAACTGTTAATACAAGAAATGAGTGCCTGTTTACTCCACAAAATTCATCCAGCTACCAGGGAAGATCTTGCCTCCTAACATAATACAGTGTTAAATAGCATTCAGCCAGCAAACAGGGAAGACTAGTGGCTTTATTAATTAGATGAAGACAAAATGATGATGTGCTAATAGGACTGACTATCCATTGTATTCCTACCAATAAGGTATACAAACTAAATCTTAAGCAGATGATGAATATTCACTCCTTTTATCTCTCTTCATGCATATATAAATATAGGTATAATAATTAATTTATATTTTTCTGGTAGGGTCTGACATTATTTTCAAAGTGACAGGAGTTCAAATGGGAAGATTGGGAAAGAGGTGCCCAAGAAAGGTGATACTAGACACAGCAACAACATGAATACAAGGACCATTAAGAATAGGAGGGCCATCAATATAAAGGTTCCTGATAACAAAGAAATAGAAGCACTAGAATCTCTAGGGACAAAAAAAAAAAAAAAAAAAAAAAGAAAGACCCAAAGTGCTACCACCCAAAGTAGCTCAAGGGGCTCAGTCCTTATAACCATGCTAGTGCTGTGCTGGTTGACATGATGTGTCCTCTCAGTAAGGAGGAGGCATGTTTAGTACTGATTTTTTCACTCAGTTATACAAGTCCACATACCTGAAGACTTCAACTAAGCAACTGTATGTGATAAATAGCTTAAGAAAGTGCCTGTAATGTTGTCATCCTCAAGACTGAATACTTCATGCCAAAGATATAGTGGCGATTGAGGTAGACAAATGAGCTACTGAGCTTGAAATTAGCAGAGGTATCCCACAGAATGACTGTCCAGCTCTCTTCCTGGAGGAATATTCCCAATAGATCTAATTATTGTACTACTGCAGATATCTGCTGGACCTTGAGGGAAATTGTTAATTCTCAGGTACGGACCATTGCTTCTGGTTTTTGTCTTCACTTTTCTTTTGATAATTTACCTTAACAGTGGTCTGATGATCACAATTAATTCAGATTTAATCTGAATAGGTGCTGAGATTGCAGACAGCTCTAGTAAGCAAGTGGACTTTCTCAGATGAATAGACAATTGTGCCTTATTTTTCAGGTGGTCTTCCTTGGGAGCCAGGATAGAACATTGCTTTTTTTCTTCTTTCTTTTAATATCAGCTGTGTTTAATGGTTCAAGCTGTTGCAGAAATTTCTCAGCATGAAAACAAAGGAATTGTCTTAATCCAAATAGTTTTCAATTTGAAAATATTATGTTCTTGCATATCAATATATATGTTAGGTCTGGTTTTCAGACTATATTGAATACCTTAAACTTTGAATTCTAGGGAAACTGAGATTCTTAAAGCTTCCAAAACTCATGCAGTTAATCGTGAAATAACAACTTTAACAGAAGCATAATAAATAGTATTCTCCTAGTAGTAGATTCATAGAATAGTTTCTGTTGGAAGGGACCTTCAAAGGTCATCTAGTCCAACACCCCTGTAATGAGCAGGGACATCTGCCTCTACATCAGGTTGCTCAGAGCCCCATCCAACCTTGCCTTCAATGTTTCCAGGGATGGCACATCTACCACCTCTCTGGGCAACCAGTTCCAGTGGTTCACCATCCTCACTATAAAAAATATCTTCCCTATATCTAGTCTAAATGTATCTTCTTTAAGTATAAAGCCATTACATCTTGTCCTATCGCAACAGGCTTTGCTGAAAAGTTTGTCCTTATCTTTCCTATAAGCCCCCTTTAAGTATTGAAAGGCCATAATATGGTCTCCCTGGGGCCTTCTATTCTCCAGGCTGAGCAGCCTCAACTGTCTCAGCCTTTCTTCAGTGGAGAGGTGTTTTAGCCTTCTGATCATTTTTTTTGTGGCCCTTCTCTGGACTTGCTCCAAAATGTCCATGTTTTTCTTGGGCTGAGAACTCCAGAGCTGGATGCAGTACTCCAAGTGGCATCTCACAAGAGCAGAGTAGAGGGGCAGAATCCCCTTCCCTCAACCTGCTGGCCACACTGCCTTTGATGCAGCCCAGGATGTTGTTGGCTTTCTGTGCTACGGGTATACATTGTCAGCTCATGTCTAACTTTTCATCCACCAGTACTCACAAGTCCTTCTCAGTAGAGCTGCTCTCAATGCCTTCATCCCCTAACGTGTATTGATACCGGGGGTTGCCCAGTGCAGGACCTTGCACTTGGCCTTGTTGAACCTCATCAGATTCGCACGGGTGCACCTCTCAAGCCTGTGAAGGTCCCTCTGGATGGCAATTTCCTAGCAAAGTGGATTGTTTCTTTCAAAAATTACTTATTCAGCAAAGAATGTTTAAAAAATTATCCTGCATATCCTATATAACTATATTTTGGCACTTTGATTTAAATCCGGAAGAGGGAATGAGGAAAGAAAGAAGATGTGTTGAACATATATCTGACTAAAAAAAATGCAGAATTAGCCAGTGGAGATGGGGAGTACCTTGCATGAGGCTTGACTGAGTGGTGGAAGAATGGGTAATGAACAGAAATTGAAGAGGAATGATTGGGTCTGAAAAGTCAGTACCAACTATGGCGTGGTTTTAGAGAACGATGAATTATGCATGTATGCAATATTATGCAGCTGCATGAATCATGCACGTGTATGCATACTATGCTACAAGGTAGAATCTAGCAGAAAAGTTTGAGAAATACTGGGTTAGGTGGCTTCCAGTTCTGTTACAATCTTAATTTACTGCCAAACAATTTGATGAGCAGAATGCAACCCAAATAGAAAAATCATAGAATCATAGAGCAGTTTGAGTTGGAAGGGACCTTCAAATGTCATCTAGTCCAACCCCCCTGGAGTGAGCAGGGACATCTCCAACCAGATCAGGTTGCTCAGAGCCTCATCCAACCTGACCTTGAATGTTTCCAGGGATGGGGCATAACAACATGTGATACAGAATGCTTTAAACTTTTTCTGATTTCTGATTCCTTTACTGCATATTGTTACATTATTTTCAATGCCAGTCATCTTCTTAAAGTAGGAAAAACTGTGAGGGGGTAAAAAGTTATGCCAGTAAAAGGAACCTTA
The DNA here is from genome assembly GCF_036417535.1 of Chlamydotis macqueenii. NCBI lineage: Eukaryota > Metazoa > Chordata > Aves > Otidiformes > Otididae > Chlamydotis > Chlamydotis macqueenii. The sequence continues at coordinate 140,012,050 of NC_141556.1, read as the reverse complement.
GAGATCTTCTATGCATCTTGTTTATATTGAAGTCGGCAGTGGCAAATCAGATATACATAGTGTGCTGCTGGTATAAGTCATAGTTCAGCTACACAAACATATGTGGATTATTTCCCTTGTTATTCTATGGTTTTTGAGTGACTTGATGGGGGAATATTCAGTTATATCTGAACTATGTGAGTGAAAAACAAAATGAAGACTGAAAGCTTAAAGGCAAATCCGAAGGAAGAGTAATACTTTGTGCTACATATTGATGTTTTACTTGGATTGACTCTTTACTGTAAGAGAATGTGAGTTTTGTAGCTTCTGTATTTAATCAGATTTCTTTTGCTAGAGTTTCTCAGTAGTTTTTTATTTTTCTGAAATGGCACTTAAAGTCATTTGACACCTGTGTATCAGTTCTGATTTCTGTTTCTTTTGGCTCTTCTTTTACATTGGCTTTTGCTTTATGAGGGAAAATAAAGACTCTAGATCTCAGTAAAAAGTCAGTTTTTGACAGTGCGTTTATTGACTGTTCCATGAAATTGCACTCATTCTGAACAGATACTAACACTTTATTATATGCTTATAATAGAACACACTAAAAATAACTAACATGGAGGTTATTGAAGTATGAATAATATCTAAAACCAGTAGCTCTTAAATATATTACTCAGCATAAACAAATAGACCAATAAACTCCTTCGTAAAGTAAAGTCTCCTTTTGAGATAGCAAGCTACCACCTTAAGAACATATCAGTTTAGTCTAGAGACTGTAACATCTACTCAAATAATGAAGAAAAGAAGAAAACTAAAAGAGAAAGATCGAGAAAGAAAGAGAACTTCTGTAGAAATTCTTTGTAAATTAATACAAAAATAATCTACTGAGGTCCTAGTGAGCAAACATCCCTGCAGAAACATTTGCCTTTAAATCAGCATCAAGTTTTTTTTCTGGAAATTTTGCCTAATCATAAGGTTTTGATCTTTACAGAGTAAACAAGAAAAGGTAGTTTGTAACTGTGAATCATGAAAATTGTTACGCCATTTGAGAGCCTACCACATCTCAGAAATAGACACTGAGAAGTAGAATATACTCTCAATTCTGTCTACTGTCATGAACTACTCATGCTATTTTAATATATTTCTATTTAAATACTCTGACATCACAAAGGCTTTTTAAGCAAGTTTGCTATATGTTTCTCCCCTCTTCTGTCTTCTTTGTAGACGTCTAAGGCTGAAGTCACAAAGTTGTCATCTTACTTTCTCTGAGTTCTCACTGGTATCTATTCTCTCCACACACAGAGCCCCCTCAGGAAGAACAAGTTATATAATTGGATTGATTTTTATCTTCAAATTCTTGTCCAACCATTAATTCATAGGAGCTACTCAAAGGAAGTTATCTATAAATAGATTCTTCTCATCTGAATGCAAGGTTTCAATTGCATTTTTCCTATGACTTGATATTTACAGGGCTTTATTGTGTTGTGATTAATAATTAAAACAGCAAATCTCTCTAAATTATTGCTATATCTGAAAGGATATGTTACACTGTTATCTCATATCAGGTACAATGAAATAATGTGCAAACAGGAAATTTTCCATATCCACATTCTCATTTATTTCTTTTTTTCTTTTAGAAAAAGGAAACAATGCAGACCAGTTTACTGAGATAATTTACTCTTCTAAGCTTTCAATCCAATTTAAGTATATTTCTATATTTTCTTTGTCTTCAGATTTTTCAATCATCATAAAAATCCAGATCATAAATACAGAAAAGTTAAAGATATTTAGCTATATAGATGAAGAACTATTAAGATAGCAAAATAAGTCTGCTTTTTGGAGAAGACAGGATTTTAATTATACGAGTGAAAAATATGTAGGACCAGATCAATAACCAGGAATACTTCCCTCTTTGTCACTGGACAAAATCAAGAGTCTTTATGCGTACATAAATCCTCAGAAGATAATTTATTTCCAGAGGAGAAAACTATACGTATGCAATATCTGAAGAATTTTACATCACTGTTTTTAATCCTTTAAAATTCTGGAGAAAAAATGGGGGGGGGGGGCAGGGCTGAAAAAAAGGATAGGTCCTTTTGGCTGAATCCATTTAAGGCATCTCTATCATCCATTTTTTAAATTATTCAGAATATGAGCTGATCTTGAAAGAAGAACAGAGAAAGGAACCTATCTTGAAGCATTGCAGTGAGTATGTCATGTACGAGATGTTCTTCATTGCAAGCATTTTACAAATATCTAAAGAGGTGTTCTTACTCCATATCTCAAATAACACATACATACTACAAAGGTATCAGCTTTGCATTGTTTTTTTTTTCTTTGGTTGTTTTTTTTTTTCCCTATGTTTAAACAGGAAGAGAGAACATGTCTGATTTGCACTGGGGGCTGGAAAATTAACGTGCAAGGAAGTTTTTCAATATATAACAAATGCTTAATTTTCTTCAGTTGATGTTCAGGAAGATATTTAAACCTTCAATCAAATTGATCCAAATCTACAGTCTTAATTTTCAAACTGCGTGGGTTTTGATCATATGTGAAATTTTGGGTTTCAGAAGAACTCTCAGGCCATATAAAAAGATATCTTATATCTGTGGAAGTTTAAAAGCAGATGAATAAAAGGCAGTCTGAATTGTTATAGAGTTTTGCGGAAAAAAAAAAAAGCCATATAGTTATTTAGATGCCATTTTATTAAATCTGATCTGGCCTTGATTGCTGAGTTGTTGATTTTTACCTGCAGAGGATATGCCTAAGACACTGTGCAGAACTACAGTGGGTTACTCTTCACACCGAGGAATGAAAAAGCCATCTTGAGGTTAGAATACTAAAGTGTGAATCATTTTATAATAAATCTAGAATGTAATCTCCTACAGACACACCTGGGCACAAAGTAGAGTAACTGCTATATTTATTAAGTGTATGAATCTATTAACAGTGCAACAGTCAGTTTGATGTGCAGCAGAACAAAAATATTATTACACAGCATATATATAATGTACTATGCATTATGTTTTTGTTTGTGTATGAAAGTAACAGCAGCATCTCCTCTGGTAGATAAAGAATATCACTAAATTTATGCTTACAAAGATGGAAGAATATATTAAAATGGGGGACAATACACACATCAACCAAAAAGGTTGAGTTACACAAACTTAGAGAGAAACTGTATTTGAGAAACCATACAGAATATTCTTAAATATCTTAAATGAATTGAACTTGCTAATACCAAAATACCATCTCATACCGAACAAAGGTGTTTTCCATTTCTCTGGAAAAAGCAGGCTGTTATCTTGAAAACACTGAAATAAATGAGGTGACAAATGACAGCATGCATATTAATACATTCAATACAGAGCTCAACCGTAGCCTAAAGCATTATCAATGACAGAGCTGGAGGAAAGATTAATAGCTCTGACATCACTGGAAGAAATAAGTAATCATCCCACCATTCTCAATAAAAAAAATGTTCAAATTTAATCAGATGAGGATCCCGAATTTTACATTTTTTGCATATGAACCTACAAATCTAAGAAGAAATAAAAAGTAAAAAGAACTTTGAAAATTAAATACGTAAGTCATAGGTAAAGAAAAAAAACAAACCCATAACCAGGCATTCATTTTTTTTTTTCTGTGATTTTGCAATCTGGCAGTGATGAAAAGATTAAAATATTTAGGAACAGAATTCAGGAGAAAATCCTTCATGAGCTATAATCTCCTGTTTTTAATCTAGTAAAAGCAAATGGACATAAATCTAGTGAAATATGTGAAATATTTTCCATGATGCTATTTAAAGTGTCAACTAGTAGAAGTTCTTAGACTACGTTTAAGAATTTGTATCATAATGTGTGAACATTATGTTTCTATTGCCTTGCACTCTAAACCTATCCTAGTAGGGGGCATTGATGTTATACGTTATGATGCATTCAAACAGTAAAGTGAAAGAGGTCAGATTTGATGCCAGCTGTCTAATCTATCACAATTATCTAATGTTAAACCCTCTTGGCTCAAAGTGAGGGAAAATAAATTTTCTATTTACCATTAATTTTCCCACAGAGCATAGCCTGTTGATAAAGAAAGCAAACAAAAATCAGTGTAAATGGATAATAACCTGGCATCATTGATCTAGTTCTGAAGGTTAATTAATCATAGATTTGCCTTCAAGAAAGTGTTCTATTACAAAGAACCTTATTTCTTGCAGACTTTATCAGTCGGGTACTCTCCCCCCTCAGCACCCACAGTCTAGGCAAAGATTTGACTTTCAGAAGCTTCTTTGAAGCTCAGGTTAAGATTATGCAAAATATCTGCAGTTTAGTTCAAATATTTATAATTGCATATCCTGTATTATTTATAGCACTTACCAGAATAGCAGTAGTAGGCTGGTACATATGCATGAATTCCTGACACAGTATAGCATGCAAGGAGGGAGTCGAAAATCTGCTATAGGAGAATGGCTTTCATTTCAGTAGCAATAAATCAGTGAAATGAGAATTAATAATTTCTATCCATAATGCTACTACAGAATTTTCTTCTGAATCATGAACCAGAAAAAACTCACACGTATTGACTCAATTTACTTGTAATCAGGCATTGACTTCTGTTCTCTCTAAAAAGTACACTTATTAGTTAAATCAGAATGGAATGTACATTATTTCCTGATGTAAATATTGATGAAGTGTCACATATATCTTGATAGTTCAAGTATACTCATAGTGTTGCACTTTTATGTCAGTGAAATAAAGAAGATAGGAGAGTATTTTTGACACTTAATTTAGTCAACAGATGTACAAAACAATCAAACATTGGTTAAAAGACAACCAAGAGCCTGGACTTAATTTAGAAACGTGAGTGGCACACATTCTGTAACTAATGCAAACATACTGCAAGTTGCGCTCCCCACACCTTATTCAGATCAGTTAAAACCATACCACCTCTCAATAATTCATTCTTGATCAGGATTATAAAAATGTATTTATTTAATATCAATTTGCAAACCCAGTTCTTCATCCTTCCTTCATTCTAGATCTTATTTTTCCCCATGTGAATGGGATAGAGATATGACCTAAAAAATTCTTTATGACACAAAATCTTTGATGCTTTTTAAAATCTTACTCTAGTTATATCACTTGGGAAAACTGTATAAACTAGTTTTGTACAGTCACATGCCTACAGATGCACCTGATTACTTTCTTTGACTATGTTTATCACATAATTGCCTTTTGTCTCCTCCCTAGGAGAATATAGGCTGTCATTTTTATATACAAATAAAGACTTATAATATTTTTTTTTATTTTGTAATCTTATTCTTGCTGAAAAAAAAACTCTTAAAATTGCTATTTCTGTTAGTGACATTTCGCCTTACCACCTTCTAAACCTTTCAGTATGATTTAGATGTGTGATGCATCGCCAATCTACCTAGAACATTCCTGTTTCTTCTATTGCATGGTGATAAGGGGCGCTGACCTTACTAGGTGGTGTTTATTCAGCTTGCAACCTCTTTCAGATTTAATAGGTAATCCTTCATCCAAAAGTGAACAGCCCTTAAATGACCTCAGATAGATCTGCAAAGTGTTCATTGTCAGCATTGCTGCATTCCATTTCATTTATGACCTTTACAGTGGAAAACTGACTTTATATTTTTCTAAATGCTTGGGCAATAATGGGAGGAGAAATCAGCCACAAGATCCTGTGCCACTATAATGTGCATTTACTAGTAAGAAATTAAAGGAAGTTTAACACTTATTTTTCCTGCCAAAATACATTTACAATAAGGAGAGAAAAGTCAAGCAAACTCATTATGTATTAACTCCATTTAATCATTGACAAATCTGGTTTAGGTCCAAACAGACTTCCTTCTCACATTAGAAATACAGAACTATGTTTACACACTCAGTAATAATCTAGGTCATGTAGCCTCTAAAATACTAATAACGGGGGGGGAGGGGGGAGGTGGAAATTGTATATACACTGACTACTTAATAAACATCACATAAACTAATTTTCTCATCATCATTGCAAATCATATACAGCTGTAATATCTCTAATCTTGCCAATTGGCTGAAATTAGGGTGAGCCTTTTTTTCTCCCCATCGTCTTGTCTCTAGTGCTTTCAGATTTGAAGCTCGTTTTAATGAAAGAGATATTTCAAACATTCTTCTACTGTATTCTCATTATTTTTTTAATGTTAGTAATAACGTTCTTGTCCTTTAACAGAAAAAGATATCAATTAAAAAAAAAACTCTAGGAAATCATAGTAAAGCAAGAAATGTAATTTGTGGTGCAGTATTTAATTAAAGTGAATATTAATTTATTAAATTTTGCATTTTTTACTCATCCTCATGCATAATTCATTTATTTTCTAGCCTGAATTTTAATTTTTAAAATAAACATTTTTTTTTAAAAAGTGAAATTTTATGGAATGTACTGAACAGTAAGGGGCTTCAGTTTTGCTGTCTACATTACAGGCTGTGTTGAAGACTGTCTTCTGTATGTTGCAGTGCAACACTCTGCTGCCCAAAATCATACTGACCCAACTTGGCTTTACAGGCAGTGTGTCTTTACTGGAGGACTGGAGTGTTAGAGAGGAAAAAACTTGCAGAATTTGTGGGGAAAAATACACACTCAGACATACACACATGCACACTTGCAGCATCACACTCAGTCTGAGACAGCAGTCAGGCAGGTCCCAGGTTCCTCAAGGGGGCTCTGGGAGCTGGTGAAGGGCGGGAGCTGGACCCCAGAGCTGCCAGGCAGCCCAAGCACACACACTCAGCTTCCACCTTCCCACAGAGCTTCCGCAACCACAGCTCCTGTGGTGAAAATTTCCCACCTCCCTTTCCCTCCATTCGAGGTCTCCTTTGGTGAGTGCCAGCCAACCTGGACTGCCTGCAGCTCATTGCCAGGCTGTTGTTTCCTTAGGCCATGGCAGGTGCTTTAAGCTGTTGCTTGGCTATTTTTTCTCATTTGGCTACTGCTTCTTTTCTTTGTAATTCTTCTTGAAGCAGCCTTTTCTCAGCGCTCAGGACTAGTATCTTCTTCAGTGACAAACAACTGGCAATTAGTGAGGTTTTTTCCTAACTTGTGCCTGTATATTCAAGATGTGCTATTATCTCACACTTAAACTATTTATCATAACCAGACATACCTGATACCAAACTCAGATTCCCACAGCCAACTTTCTCACAAGCTGACTGACCGAAGCTATAGCATCACACATTTAGCGTACAGCAAAGTTAGAAAACTTTTAACTTGTGGCCTGTTACTAGAAATGTAAATATTGTTCTTTCTGGGATACCATATTCTGTTTAATATCTTTATCAATGAGCTGGATAAGGGGATTGAGTGCTCCCTCAGTAAGTTTGCAGATGACACCAAACTGGGCGAGCGTGTCGATCTGCTTGAGGGTGGGAGGGCTCTACAGAGGGATCTGGACAGGCTGGACCAATGGGCTGAGGTGAACTGTATGAAGTTCAACAAGGCCAAGTGCCAGGTCCTGCACTTGGGTCACAACACCACCATGCAACACTACAGGCTTGGGGAAGAGTGACTGGAAAGCTGCCCAGCGCAAAGGGACCTGGGGGTGCAGGTTGACAGCTGGCTGAACATGAGCCAGGAGTGTGCCCAGGTGGCATCCTGGCTTGTATCAGGAACAGTGAGGCCAGCAGGAGTAGGGAAGTGATTGTGACCCTGTACTCAGCACTGGTGAGGCTGCACCTCGAATACCATGTGCAGATTTGGGGCCCTCAGTACAAGAAGGACATTGAGTTGCTGGAGGGTGTCCAGAGAAGGGCAAAGAAGCTGGCGAGGGGTCTGTAGCACAAGTCTTGTGAGGAGTGGCTGAGGGAACTGGGATTGTTTAGTCTAGAGAAGAGGAGGACACCTCATTGCTCTCTACAACTACCTGAAAGGAGATTGTAGGGAGGTGAGTGTTGGTCTCTTCTCCCAAGTAACTTGTGATAGGACAAGATGAAATGGCCTCAAGTTGCAGCAGGGGACGTTTAGGTTGGATATTAGGAAAAGAATGATTTCCTCAAAGAGTGGTTAGGCACTGGAACAGGCTGCCCAAGGAAGTGGTGGAGTCACCATCCCTGGAGGTCTTCAAAAAATGTGTAGATGTGGCACTTCAGGACATGTTTTAGTGGGCTTGGTGATGTTAGTTTGACAGTTGGACTTGATGGTCTTGGAGGTCTTTTCCAACCTTTAAGATTCTATGATTCTATGCAACAGTAGACACGAGGTGACCTTCTTTCCACTAAATGAAGAACCATACAGAAATGCTAGCTAAATACCAGTAGGCTCATTTTTGCATTAGCACAGGACTGCTGATTTGTTAGGTAGCTCAAGTGGTTGAGCCCAGAACTCCCTGCACTTGTTTTCATTTTGCAGTATATATATACCTATAGTAATGTGAAAAGAATATCAGATATCCAGTTACAGATGATACTTACAGAGATATCTGCCTGCATGGAATCAAATAGCTATAAATTCCAATTTTGTGACAAAATCATCATTTTCCTTCAGTGAAAAAAATGAAAAATACAGTTTCTTCAGGTAGCTCTGGAATGTGATTACACCACTCTATGCTGTGATTGAGCTCATTTTTGGAAACCAGAAAAGCCATGAGTACACGTAATATCATGCCTCTGTGAATGAGCATAAATCTTAAATTTCATTAATTCAATTATAATCATATGTATATGTTACTCCACAATATATTTTCAATTTATTTTGTAATTAAAGGAGACAAGAAACTGAGTAATTGAAGAAACGTATCATCTATGTTCTCTACTATGGATGATCCCAAAACCCAATCTGAATGCCTTCCTACACAGGTGTTTCCATTGCTTGAGATTATCACAGATAGTAAAATTCATGCAAAAAAAAAAAAATGTGCAACCCTTCTTGTAAGTTCAGGTAGCATTCATAATTACATTGACTGCTGACCAGTGGGTTGTTTCCAGTCTTAGGAAAGACTGGCTATATAAATCGAGAAGGAATACAGTACATTGGAGCTATACCTAACTCAGGAGATTTCAGAGTTTACACACTAGAATTATACTTAAGCATAAACTGTATCTAAAAGCTTTATTCAAAACTGTATTCAAAGCTTTAACACAGCAGAATTTATAAATGAATGTGACAATAATTATTGGTTTGGAACACTTATTTTCTTATCTCTCGCTAATATGGTATAAATTACACACTGTGAAATACCTGTTAAAACACCTTCAAGCTATAATGATAAAATGAGATTTATCAACTTGACAGTAAACTAATTTCAAAATGATTTATGGGAGCTCAGTACATTATGAAATGTTTGTACTATATAACCACTTTATCAAGGCAGGCAATGAAGCTTACTTTTTAGCATTTAAACCAAAACATAGGAATGGTTCATGTGATCAAAGATTAATATTTACCTTGTATATCTCATACTTTATTCACAGAATATCATTCTGACCTAGTTACTGGAAACCGTAGTGATACTGAGCGATGTAGGTCAGCCTTCAGTTTAACCCTTCTTTAACATTGGCCACTGTAGCCACAAAGCCAAAGTCCAGTTCAGAACTCAGCTAAATACACCTATTTAGGAAAAAGAATAAAAAAAAAGAAGGTAATTTTGCAGTAGGACATTCCTGACAATGCCTCCTTTTGCATCACTGAATTCTTCACTTCTTCTGCCTCCTTAGCACAGCAGATGTAGCTGCTTCCAGCAAGAGTGAGTTAGTTACTGATTAAAAAATTATCTTCACTGTTCAAGCTTTGTGCTTGTTGTTTTGTACCTGACTCATCACCCCAGCTATGACCATCTCTTTCCTTCTAAAACATTGTCAGAAGAGATGAGCAGCATTAACTCAAGAGAGTTCCTGAAATTTTAAGCTGAATATCACCGAATCTTTTTGGATTGGCCTCTAGCGATCTAGGGAGTAGTCTTTGAACTCCAGTGGAGCTACTCAGACCTGATGTAGTGAATGTTTGAAGGTGTAAATCCTTAACATGCTTTCACTCCTGATGCTGATAGTGGAATAAACTAGCATTTTAATACTGAATGAATTGAACATTCAACTACTGTAGGACATTGTACCTATAACAACGTACATATAGTAGACTTCTGTTAAATATGCTGTCAGCTTTCATTATGGAGCTAGAGTAGTCACAAAGTAAAACATTAAGTTTATTTGGAACTTTGTATACTGTGAAGAAGAAAACATTGAGTAGAAGGATACTGCAGCTTTTCTCTCCTTTTTTCTTCTTTTTAACTTTTTTTTTCTTCCTTTTTTTTAGTCTTGTACTCCTTTACTCTGAAGGTGAAATTGCAACTTTCAAGAGTCTGGTTAATTAATTAGTACTAAGCTCACTGCTGACTAACAGTGTCTTCTTTACTTAAAGTACTAATTAAACTGAAAACAAATTACTGATTTATGTTGTTGAAATAGTGGTTTCTGACAAAAATCAAGTCTTGTCCATGGTAAACTGGCACTTTATATGACAAAAGAAAGCAACACTTTTCAACAAGTTTCAGTGATAATTTTAATTAAGGGCTAACATCCCAATGAATTTTGCTGTCATTAGCTATGTATTGCATTAGCCACATGCTTTTCTTCTTCCCCTGCTAAACTGCAACATTGTTTTCTTTCATGTCTTTGTCTATTGAGAAATAGAAGAACCATATATGATGCCATTTACATATGTTTATAAAATACATGTATAGTATATTTCGCCTGTAAAAGTACATTTGGTCTTCCATAAATACTCAGTCTTTCCTCATTTATAAGGAATCATTGATTCATCTTATGACTTTGTCATTTATTAAAAGAGAGGAATAAATTTAGGTGTCATACTTTTGTCCTTCTACTCTACTAAGCTTTTTTTTACAAAGGGCTTTTGTCACAGTTTCTAGCAAGAGTTTCATGTGACTTTATATCCAAGTGTGTTTTCTAATACTATTTTAAAATTATGTAGAGCTGAGGATATATTATGAATTTGAAAATTTACTGTGATAATGTGTTATAAGTTCATAAAAATGACCAGTACAATATGAAAGCGGTTATATACCTTCCAGGTCTGACTTTCAACCTCTATACTTTCCAAGTATAAAAATAAATTATAGCAATCCCCAACTGTTCAGCAGACTGCATCCTCATCTATGCAACAGTGTTATATGATCAGGGAACTATGAAAAGGAGGAACAACTCTGAGAGACCAGTAGAACATCAATGATTCAAGTATACAAAAGCATTCAGATTAGAGAGAAACTACCTTCCAGAATTCAAAATTCTTTATAATTCTGTAAAGAAATTGTTCATGAAATTACTGTCCTGTCACAATGAATTGTGGTGTGACTGGAGAAATAAAATAAGTGCTGTGTTAACAAACAAAAGGAAGAAAGTTGCATGCAGATTCATTGGTCTAAAGCTTTTCATGGCTCTTGTCCAGCTTATCCATTAGTGTTTGTTTGCTATACAAATCTGGTTATGGTGTGCAGAATACATAAAAAAAAAAAGGAGACATTAGTTGTCACCTTGATTGAAGCAAAGCACAAGTGGGGAATTCACTTGAATCAAAGATATTGTCACAGTATTCCTGAGTCAGAAACATATGATTCTACATGTAAAAAAAAGTAAAATTGACCATCATAGTGGTAGATCAAATTAAGAGATATATATCCACAACTCATTTATAGTCTTAACTGCAAAAAAAACAAAAGCATTTTCTTATAATGCAGTTTAACGGGATTTAATGATGGATTTTAGAACAGGGGCCATAGATAAAAATAATGTATAATATTATGAGAGAAGTTTTCATAAGAACACATTAATGCCAACATGTTGCAAAAATATTGATATAAATTCAGTAATTTTTATAAATACATGCTATCATTCTCCTTCTCTATTTGCACATCTCCAGGACAGGAAAAGTACCATGATGTGTTGTTTGAAAGGTAGTTAGTAGATGGTATTAGAATGATTCTTTCATTTATAAACCTTATTGTAAAGGAGATATGCAGCAAGAAGTTTGCATAATATATTAGCGCTTTATATATAATAGATATAATTTAAACATCTATCTATGTTTTCCTTTGATAGTACAGTCTACAGATTGCACAATTATTTTACTCTTCAGAACTGATTTCAGATCACAGTCTGCAATGAATGTGATACAAATGGAGATTGAGAATGGTAGCTGTGTTACAACATGACATGATAGTACTGAAACCAATGGAGAACTCACATGGAAGAAAGACTAGCTCTTGAGTAAGCAATGAAAGTAATTCTGTAAGTACAATTGAAAATACATAGCCAATATTTTGAAGAAATATAGTGATAGATATATAAGACTGAAGCAGAAGTTTAAAAAATTACATAGGAGAAGTAAGATCTTCCTGTTTACCAATAAATACAATGGTTACAGATATGTTATTATATATTAATAAATTTATATTCAATAAAAGTATACACAGAGAAGTCTACTGTGTGTATAAACTAAAATTGAAGATGAAAAAAGCCAGGAAAGATATTTTATCAATTTCTGTTCTTCTCTTTTTTAACAAATCCTTCTAAATTAATGAGTTTTTTAAAGTTTAGTATTACTTTTCTTTATTTCTTTTGTTAGTAATTATTAACCATATTTATGTTGATGTAATGTATATGACACAAATCACCTGCACAAAAGTTATTGGTTTGGAAATCTTTCGATGGAAAATCTGTTTGTGTTTTCATAAATATTTATTTACAGTATCAATGTAAGCACAAAGATAAAGCACATGTACAGCATGACACAAAATAAAAGTTAAATGCTACTCAACTTTTCCTTTTTTTTCTTTAAGTATCATACTGAAGTACTTAAAAAGAGTATATAAATATATAAAGTGTATTACTTTATGTATTTTTTATATATAAAGCAACTCGAACAGAGAAACAAATACTGAAGAAGTAGTTTATCCCATCAGAATATTCCCTGCTTAGGACTTGGGAGTGCTGCTGATGAGAAGATCAACATGAGTCAGAAATGCACGCTTGCAGCCCAGAAAGCTAACCACATCCTGGGCTGCATCAAAAGAAGCATGGCCAGCAGGTTGAGGGAGGTGATTCTTCCCCTCTACTCTGCTCTGGTGAGACCCCACCTGGAGTATTGCATCCAGACATGGAGCCCCCAACATAAGAAGGACATGGACCTGTTGGAGCGAGTCCAGAGGAGGGCCACAAAGATGATCAGAGGGCAGGAGCACCTCTTCTATGAGGACACGCTGAGAGAGTTGGGGCTGTTCAGACTGGAGAAGAGGAGGCTCCAGGGGGATCTTATATCAATCTTCCAGCACCTAAAGGAGGCTTATAACAAAAATGAGGAGAAACTCTTTAACAGGGCCGGCTATGATAGGACAAGGGGTAATGGTTTTATAATAAAGGGAAGTAGATTCAGACTTGATATAAGGAAAAATTTTTTTACACTAAGGGTGGTGGAATACTGGAACAGGTTTCCCAGAGAGGTGGTAGATATTCCATCCCGGAAACATTCAAGGCCAGGTTGGATGAGACTCTGAGCAACCCTATCTAGTTGGAGATGTCCCTGCTTCTTGCAGGGAGGTTGGACTATATGGCCTTTAAAGGTCCCTTCCAACCCTAGCTATTCTATGATTCTAAGTTGGTTTGGAAAACAATAATCTGTCTAAAATACACATTTTGCTGTATATGCATAGGTGCAACGATTTTTCCATTGCTTGCATATTCTCTGGAATATGGGAAGGGGATATTAGATTAGATGAGATTTTCACTTTGTCTGGGTTGAGAGTCAATATTCTTGCATTGAAAAGAAGATAGTAGATCCTTAAAGTATTGCATGTGGTTTTGGTTTGAGTACATTTCCTATCTGTATGGGGTTTTTTTTTTAATTATTTATATTCATATCGTATTGTTGGAATTATAGCAGTATCTTCTTTTCCCGAGAATATGCAATTACAGCCAATCTTATTAATAAGCAAAGTATCCATGACTGGTCCTATGAAGTCCTCTATCATATGTCACACTAAACATTTTTAATAATTTATTTGCTTTTTGATAATACATCACATTTATCAAAGTTCCTTTACATGCACTCTAGAAATACATAGTCCTAAAAAAACCCAACACATGGCACATGTTGCATGCAGCATTAACGTTTTTCATACTCTCCAAATTACACAGTTTAGAAATAGAATGAAGAGGGAAAACTGGCAAGAGCAGTGAAAGAGTAGTTTGTTTCTACTTCTCCTTGTGATTGTCCATGTTGATTATTTGATTAATGGGGACACATAAAACAAGGAACACAGAGAACTGGATGTGCACATAATTGTGCTCTCTAAGATAGAACTGAAATCTATGGTACAGTGCCTTTCTCCAGTTAAGCCTGTGACTGTGGAGTTGTCTTTTCCTGAGCTCACCTGACAATCTCCAAAGTTTCCTCCTTTCTGTGTATTGATTTTTCAATGGAATTGTCATTTTAATTGATGAATTCATGAGACATGATGTAAAGATGTTCTCCCTGTTTACCTAAGGTGACTTCTGCCAGAGCAAGACTCCTGTCAGAGTCAAGAGCTGTGTCAGTAAATAAAGAATAACATTACAGAAAGAAAAAAGAGGAAGCTTCCTAGCTAAAGTATCTTGAAACAATATCCAAAAAGGAAGCTAAAGAAATGAATAGTCCTTCCTTTCCTTTAATTTCATTTTTATCTTTCATTTCATCTTGATCATTGTATGTGTACATTCCTAAGTCTCCTTCTTGGCAATGATACCAGGTTTCTAACAGAATTCTAGGAGTATAATACAGACCATTGATGTAGTCTTATGCAGATGGCACCGTCTATCTTCTGTATTTGCATATGTTCAATTCCTATCTTGATAACAAGAGGAAAGACAGAGTTATTAAATCTGAAATGCTTTGCAGAAAAAAAAAAGAAGAATGACTTTGCTCTTTGAGGTAGTGAATGCATAAGGATTAGTATGAAATTGTCATGAAGAACATAATACCTTTTTTTTTTTCTTCCCACAATGAATCCACTGCAATCATGTACACAAATTGACTGTTTCAGGCTAGTTTCCATTCTCTATGATAGCCCTGTAACAGAAAGCTCCCTGTAAAAAAAAGACCCTATGGTATATAAACCTTGCCGAAACTGTGACCTAGGTTATGGACCAGTCAGAGCAATGCAAAGGATTGGAAAGTGTTCAGTAATTTTTCAGAGACTAATGCACAACCTTAGGTGGACTATACTCAGCTGGCTGATTGGTTAAGTAATCTATTCTGAACTGGCACCAGAGTCATATCTCCTGAAAACACTAACAGTAGACACTTTGTTTAATGCCCACACCAGAAAATAGGGACTGGTAAACTGCAATGATTTGAAGCATTGTGTTTTGCTGCTGTCTATGTCGTACAGGGCCCAGAGGATGGAAAGTTGAAACTTAGATAGTTCAGTTGAAGTCAAGAGGTTATTAACAACTATAATAAATTAAATTATATAAATTAAATGGTATTCATTAAATTGTTCTGGATTTCATGACAATAGTTCCTGTAGGATTTGCCACATTATTGCCCTGTCATATAATACAAAGGTTCTGTGTTTTTCCAATCTTATCCCTGAAGATATTAGAGATGGTATTTACTGGATGCTTATCTTGGTAATACCTGAGGTCACATATCTTCTCTTTTTCACAGCTGTCTGTATTTAGTGAACCCTAACTGTGATTATATATGATTTTGTTAATTCCCAAGTCTGTATACTTCATTGCATATTCACAGATTCTTGCGTGACTATTTAACAGAAAATACTATAACTTTGACAGCAGAGATCAAGACCCATAAGAGTCCCCCATTAGTTCTTGTTGAAAGTGCCTTTATCGACGAGTGATATGTGACCTCTCATCCACTGTTTTATCCTCAGCATTCTTACATGTTTTTCATTTAGTGATTAATGATCAATAACAGTGTTTAAAAGGTCTGAATTTAGTCTAGATCTTTTATACACTTCATTGAGATGTGAATAAAAATGTATTTAATTAAAAGAAAACATACATTTTAATTTTTAATCAGTATATATAATTGCACTGAATGTGATAATCTCCTTTTCCTCCACAAGCTTGAACTGAAATGAATCTGACGCTTTTTCTTGTATTGCATTCAGTGGTCTCTGCACATACTGGATGTAGTCCAATTCAAACACATTTAAAGGATTAAAATAGAAATTGGTTTGAGGATTTAAACATCTGTAACTTATGGCAAAGCTTAAACAGATCTTCTGTTGTAAGCCAATGCCTAAGAGCTGAGTATACTTTAAGGTTCAAAATGAGCCTCAGTTGCCTGACTGATTTTAAGGATTAGGTAAAACTTGGTGTACAGAAGCCCTCTATAAAATACTCTGAATGACCAAGATTAATATTTGTGCTGTCTAATGTTAGACACTAGAATAAGTCCAAATCTCTGAAATAGTAATTTACAGCCTTTTTGTTATAATCAAAGGTAATAAATAGGCACTGTCAGGGCCTTCTAGAAGTACCTGCCTGATCTGAGATTTGCACTTTAAGATCAGATCAGCTGAATGCTAGAAATGTCTGCTTCTTTCCAGTAGCGTTGCAGATATCAGATTATTATCATGCTTAAAATATGCTTAATCTGGTATTTAAACAGCCTATAAGCCTTTATACTATAAGCCTTTATACTTCCCACTTATCCCACAGTTTCCTACTATTTTCAACAAGAATAACAAATATTAACTGTTAGCTTGCAAATTTTGTAAGTGCAGATAAGAAAATTATTGAAATAAATTTAGACTCTATTGAGAATTGGCTTCTTAGTCAGGCTGTGGATCCTCTGGCTCTGGAGATTTTTAGAACTCAGCCACACAAAGCCTTCAGCAGCTTGATCTAAGCTTTGAAATTAACCCTAGTTCAAGAAGGAGGTTGGATTATGTGACCTTCCAAGATCCCTCCAACTAAAAGCTTTCTGTGGTTCTAAGAATAGTAATGTTGGTTTGAGTTAAAAGCTCTCACAGGTGTTTGATTAATAAAGAGCAAAAAAAGAGTGAAGTAGAAAATGTGACTTTTGCTACATAATTATTTTTCATAAAGCAGAATATTTATGTAGCTTTTCTTCAGTCTCCTTCATCCATTCTACTGTCAATGAAACAAGAAACTGCTAAAATTATTATTTTAAGTGCAGAACATGGACACAGAATGAGATAGATATATGACAATTAAGTCACTCATGTTTGATGGCTTTCTACAGTGTGTTGAATGTAATTCCGAAAGAAAAGTTTTGATCTGTGTTCTTTTCTGTGAGCCCTCATGAAAAGAAGAAAGGATTTTCATACAGATTTTTATTCTTCTGGTGGGGGCAGAATGGGAAGGATTTGATTGCAA
The DNA here is from genome assembly GCF_036417535.1 of Chlamydotis macqueenii. Taxonomy (NCBI): domain Eukaryota; kingdom Metazoa; phylum Chordata; class Aves; order Otidiformes; family Otididae; genus Chlamydotis; species Chlamydotis macqueenii. The sequence continues at coordinate 139,994,669 of NC_141556.1, read as the reverse complement.
TTGTAGGATTGGTGAAATTTCAATATTTGATTACATAGTATTAAAATCTCCAGATATCATATGTTAAAAAGTATTTTCTTCTTAATCTTTGAAAAAAAAATGCTATTAATGAATATTCAATGTTCTGCCATGTTTCTGAAGAGTCAAGATGTCACTCATAATAAAAAAACCCTCTATTTATTTTTAAAGATATTTTAGCTATTTAAAACCATCAAATAAATAATTTCCACTTGCATTTCCCAAATGTGAATATTGATTAACAATAAGGTATAGCACCGACAGAAAAGCTATCTATGTAATTTTTATATCTTGCTTCTAATTTTTTTTCAGAAAATATTACAATTTTTAAAATTAATAATGTTATTGCTTATTTATTCCAGTTTAAGACATCAGCAAATTGTATTGCAATGATGAGAAGCGGTGTCCTGCTGAAATAATATAATTTCTTTATAGAATAAATATTCCTATCACTTCAATCATTACTTGTTATGAAATATTAAAAAATGGAAATCTATTACTTGATTCAATCTAAATATAGATATTTAGTATCATCCAGGGAAAGACAGGTTGGAAGAAGCTGGGAAACATGGAATTTCGATTGGTAAGTTTGCCACTAATAATCCTGTGCTGGAAGGTCGCAGTGAAGGAGAAAGTAACATAAATGATGGAAAGACTGTCTGACTGTTGACTGCAGGTGAGTGTGATTGAAACAATTTTTATTTGCATCTGTGTAATTTTTTTCATCCCATCTCTGAAAGAGAATGAAGGAGCTGGAGAGGAGGTGGTGGGGGAGGGGACCCAGATACATTAAATATTCCACCTTTGATGATCAAAATCTATGTCTGAATCCAAGAACTAGGACTTGGATCCTTTTTGTGGGTAACATGTTGCAGATAAATTCAACATAACAGAATTTCTAAGCAGACAATCACATTCAATAAGGTTATGCAGCTCTGGGTCCTAATGAGCATACACTGGTGATTACCAAATAAACAGTTAGCAATTCTTGCCATATGGAAAGTTATCTTCAGTGTTTACAATTACTTCATCCAGCTGCCACTGCAAAGTCGCCAGCAGTAGAATTACTCTTTTCAATCTGTCAGGAAACTTCAAAGGCAAGATAACATCAACATGGATTATTGTTTTTCAATATTACACCCTGTACAGATAAGAAACTGTTGCAGAGAGTCATATTTAAAGTCATATAAATTCTTAGAAGTCTTTTTTTTTTGTTTCTGTAGTTAATAATTAATTTGAAGAGACAATGGCATACAGAAATACAGAAGACAACACTGACTGTATGCTACATAAAACTTCTCTGCACATACAGCAAAATGATTTAGCTAATCTTTGAGTGGCAACATATTGTGTCCTCATGCACCTTTGATGTATAGGTCCAAGAAGATACCTCTGATGTCAGGAAAGACTTGATGATGTTCATTGAATCAGGGATATTTTGTTGATAAAATGAAGGAGCGTACTGGACCAACATGTTTCTAATCCCTGGCTTCAGAGATAGTTCAGTTGCTTGTCTACATTGACAAAATTTAGGTTTTTGGCAAGATCAGGTAGGGTTCACAGTGAGGTCATAGTGAGGAAGTTAATGAAGAGTGGTAGGGCTGCAATAATCTAGAAAGAGTAGAAAATACACTCTGGAGGCAAATAAAGATACAGTTAGAAAGGAGTCAGTGGCCTTTTTGTGGTTGTTGTGGTATTAGTAATAATTAATATTGCTTAAGTAGTGTCAGGTGACTGAAGCAACTAGCATAAGATGATGGGATTCGTGAGCTATGGGAGCCCTCAGGTAGCACATTGTGTGCATTTCTCAGTCTTGCTCTCTTCTTTCATATCTTGTCTCATACTAAGATATTTCTATTTGACAGTCTGCCTATCCTGCATCTTGCTGCCTCAGCGTGTAACTTACTTCAGCTGCTGCTGTGAGCTGCTTTGAGTCTTGGTCTAGAAGACATATGGATAATAGAAGAAGATATTGTTGTAACAGTAAAATCATCAAAAGTCAGAAGAGAGAAAGTGTTTGGAAAAACAGAAGAAGCCACAAGAAAAACTCAGGAAATTTGGAAAATAAGGGGACTATAGAACTGGTAAACAAATTGAGACCTGCCTATTTCATGTTCTATCATTGAGCCAGAATATAAGAAGTAGGAGTACACTGTCAGTGTGTCTTCCAAGAGCTGTGGACAACTAGGCCCTGGTCTGAGGTTTGGCTACCTCTACAGCCATGATAATCTGGGCAACATGCAAAATTGCTGGGCGTGACAAATTATAGAGCAAGTAGCTAACAAAATTGTAGATAGTGCTGTGAGGAATGGACGTATTTCACAGATGGTGAAGGGGAACTATGTGAAAGACAGTCATACTTCACAGATATTTGGAGAAGAGAATTAAGGATCTTTCGGAGAACAGCCAGTAGTGCCTAAGTAACCATATCAGTAACACAATGCACGGCTGAGATGGTCTAGATAGCAGTGTCAGAAGTACCAAATTTAGGAACAGGCATAACAAAACTGGGTTCAATGTCAAAAGAAGAGGGCAGAGGGCTGTTGTTTGTACGGGAAGAGACAAAGGTGGTATCCTGGTTTCAGCTGGGATAGAGCTAGTTTTCTTCCCAGTAGCAACAGGGTTTTGGATTTATTATGAGATTTGTTATGTGAGGAATATTGATAATACATGGATGTTACAGAGTTAGACAGTTACACTATTACACAGTTGTTTCTAAAGAGATCAAGGACTTTTTCAGCTTCCCAGGTTTTGGTAATGTGCAGATGCAAGAAGCTGTGAGGGGTATAGCCAGTACAGTTGATCCAAACTGGCCAAAGAAACTATTCCATACCATAAAAGTCATGCTCAGTGTATAAGTGAGGGTTGGCTAGTGGGCAGCTCTCTTTCTCTCTATCTCTCTCAAGATCATACCGATATCACTCTGCGTTCCATTCTGTGATTGCTGCATGGGACAGGCTGTGTCAGTCATTGGATTGTTGGGTGGTGAGAAATTGTGCATTTGTATATTTTATTATGCTTATATTTTATCACTATTAATCTACTCCACTCTCATAAGACCCTGCCTAAATTTCTGCATCCAGCTTGTGGGGCCTCCAACCAACAGAAGAAGGACATGGACCTGTTAGAGCAAGTCCAGAGGAGAGCCATGAAGATGATCAGAGGGCTGTAGCACCTCTCCTATGAGGACAGGCTGAGAGAGTTTGGGCTGTTCAGCCTGGAGAAGAGAAGGCTCCAGGCAGATCTTATAGCCATCTTCCAGTACCTAAAGGGGGCCTATAAGAAAGGTGGAGAGGGACTTTAAACAAGGGCATGTAGTGATAGGACAAGGAGTAATGGCTTTGAACTGGAAGAAAGTACATTTTGCTTAAACATAAGGAAGAAATTCTTTACTGTGAGTGGTGAGGCACTGGAACTGGTTGCCAAGAGAAGTTGTGGATGCCCCGTCCCTGGAAGTGTTCAAGGCCAGGCTGGATGGGACTTTGAGCACCTGATGTAGTTGAAGACGTCCCTACTCTGGGCAGGGGAGTTGGAACTAGATGATCTTTAAGGTCCCTTCCAACCCAAACCATTCTATGATTCTATTCTTATTATTATATTTTCCTTTACTGTCCTAGTAAATTGTCTCTGTCTCAGCCCACGAGTTTTCCTTTCTTTCCAATCCTCTCCTCATCCACCTCAGAGAGGGAGAGGGTAATTGAGTAACAGCATGGTACTTGGTAGCTGACTGGAGTTCAAACCATGGCAGGTGGAGAAAGATGGGTGTCAATGGGGAAAGAACAAGCCTGGGAAAATGAAGAGGACAGAAGGATCATCTGGTCATGTGTGAGATGCTGGTCTGTACTCTTGTCCGACAGAGTCCTGCACGTGCACCAGTCACTGCGAATTGTCCTGTCTTCATATTACAATGTATTCCTAATGATTTTCCATGTGAGTGTGATTTATATTCTGGATGTGAGGGTGCACATGCATGGCCTGATTATGAACTTCAACATGATCCAGTGTGTGGGATGAGAGATCTGGGTGTCTGCAAATGTGGAGACCAGAGTCTGAGTGCCAGCTGCTGGACAGACCAAGCATTAAGGACAACTAGTGGAGAAATCAGTGTGTGCCTCTTCATCTGTATATGTAGCTGTAAGGAACTCTTTTTGATAACAGGCAGGGGAAGAAGTGTCATGTGCAAGATGGGATTTGGGCTACAGTTTACATGAAATAACTTCTGTTGGTTCTTTTACTGCAGATGGATAGACAAATACAAGTTTTAAGACTGTTAGAAAGAGGCTCATGAAATTATGTACCTGAAAACTTCTTGGACAGCTGTCTTGTTCACTAGGCAGCTATGTTTCAAAACTACAATTCTTTCATTCATTTGTTCTTTCTTTCCTTCTTTCTTTCCTTCCTTCCTTCCTTCTTTCTTTCTCTTTCTCTCTTTCTTTCTTTCTTTCTCTTTCTTTCTTTCTTTCCTTCTTTCTTTCCTTGTTTCCTTCTTTCTTTCTTCCCTTCTTTCCTTCTTTCCTTCTTCCCTTCTTTCTTTCCTTCTTCCCTTCTTTCCTTCTTTCCTTCTGTCCTTCTTTCTTTCCTTCTTTCTTTATTGCTTTCTTTATTTCTTCTCTTGTGTGTTGTTCTCCTTATTTTAATTTAAAGGAAAGTGTTGAACCTCTTTCTTTCCAGGATGCGTACATTTTTCTTAAAAAAATATAGGTAACTTACCAGTAGCTATGTCACAAACCTGAAAATGTTTCTCGTCTCTTTTTACAACACAAACCAGAATGTCTTTAACATAACACGAACCAAACTTTGCAGTAAAATAATAAATGAACAGCATCCTTAAAACCACTAAGTATTCTAATGCAGTTATAATCCTGAAAACTTTATTTCCACAGAAGACTGGAAAAGGAAAGCAATTGTGGTATTATAAACTTTATCTTATTCTCAGTGAAAAATAATCAAAAATAATTAATTTTTAAATTGAAAAAAATGTAGTTAGACTTTTAGACAGAGAAAGGAGAAAATTGCAATCTATCACTGAAGGATACTAGAAGCACAATATATTTTTCTTTTCTTTTCTATAGTCTCTTTTCTCCCTCCCTTCTAAAACAAACAGATGAAAAAAGGAAAGAGAAAAGGAAGAGAAAAAAAAATAAAAATAGTACAGTTCTTACTATCAATGCATGAAAATAGTGGAGGACGTGCTCAACTGCAAAACATTTGGAATCTGTGATGGTTTAGCCCAAATCACCACACAGTTTCTCGCTCACTCTCCCCCTCCCCAGGGGGATGGGGGAGAGAACTGGGAAGGAAGGAGAACTCGTGGGTTGAGATGAAGACAATTTACTAAAATAAAAGGGAAAACTACAATAATAACAGAATATAAGGATACTAAAAAATATACAAAGTGAACAATATGTGTTTTCTCACCACCCGATGTCCCAATGACCAATACAGCCCGTCCCGAGCAGCGATCACGGAAACAAAACTGAGCAGCAAGCAAAGGAGCAAAAGGGAGCCAGCAAGGTAGGGGGAACGATGCCAGCAAAAACAAGCAGGAAGGATGGATGCCAGGAAGGCAGATACCCACCCTCGCCTGCCCCCACTTATATACTGAGCATGACGTTTATGGCATGGAATACTCTCTTTGGCCAGTTTGGATCAATTATGCTGTCTGTCTTTCTCCCAGCTTCCTGCATCTGCAAATTAGCGAGACTTGGAAAGCAGGACGGTGTCCTTGGTCTCATTCACAACAACTGGTATCATCAGGGTGTTTATGAACACTCTTCACACACAAAATCCAAAACATACCAGCTACTGAGAGGAAAAATTAACTCCATCCCTGCCAAAACCAGGACAGTATCCACCCCTTATTCCATACCATCTACGTCATGCGTATACATATATATATATATATATATATACACACACACAGATGTAACTCCTTCAATCTATGGGCTATCCCTCCAAAGTCTGTTGAGTTCATTTAGTCCATGACTTTGGGTTCCATCTGTCATACAGTCTTTCAGGACAAGAGAGATGGTATGTAGTATGGGACTGTTGCATGCTGCATCTGGAACTCGCAGTTGGTACATCTGGCGTGGCTGGTGTATCATGTCCATGGTCTGCAAGTTGAAGATGTTGATCTTGAGGAAATTGTTGGGCGCCAGTTCCTGTTCCATCATCGTTGCATCTCTCTTGGTTTTATTGAAGCTCATTCTTCACTGATCAGGGTGTTCCTTGCTGCAATACCTTTGATACGACATATAAGAACTATGGAAATGATTATATACAGTTCAAATTATTGGCTGTTCTCACCTAAAATCAGATCTCCTTGAGGTACACATCAGACTTCCCCATCCTGCCGCATCACCCACCAAGTACATCCAGGTACTTGAGCAAAAGCAATCCCACGGGTGGGTTTGCCTTTGCCCAGGGGAGGAATAACCCAGACCGTCTTTCCTAACATATTCCTTAAATGCACTACAGGGACTTTATCACCCTCTACAATATGTAACAGTTCTGGCTGGGCAGGGCCAGCTCGATTGGTGGATCCCCGAGTGTTAACTAACCAGGTAGCTTTTGCTAAATGTTTATCCCAATTTTTGAAGGTCCCACCACCCATTGCTTTCAGTGTAGTTTTCAGCAGTCCATTGTACCGTTCAATCTTTCCAGAGGCTGGTGCGTGATAGGGGATGTGATATACCCACTCAATGCCGTGCTCTTAGGCCCAGGTATCTATGAGATTGTTTCGGAAATGAGTCCCGTTGTCTGACTCAATTCTTTCTGGAGTACCGTGTCGCCAGAGAACTTGCTTCTCAAGGCCCAAGATGGTGTTTCGGGCAGTGGCATGGGGTACAGGATAGGTCTCTAGCCACCCAGTGGTGGCTTCCACCATTGTAAGCACATGGCGCTTACCTTGACGGGTTTGTGGGAGTGTGATGTAATCAATTTGCCAGGCCTCTCCATACTTATACTTCAGCCATCGTTCCCCATACCAAAGAGGCTTTAACCGCTTGGCCTGCTTAATTGCAGCACATGTTTCACATTCATGGATAACCTGTGCAATGGTATCCATGGTCAAGTCCACCCCTCGATCACAAGCCCATTTGTATGTTGCGTCTCTTCCTTGATGGCCCGAGGTGTCATGAGCTGTCATGAGCCCACCGAGCTAAAAATAGTTCACTTCTGTGTTGCCAGTCTAGGTCCACTTGGGAAACTTTAATCTTAGCAGCCTGATCCACCCTTTGGTTATTTTGGTGTTCTTCTGTGGCTTGACTCTTGGGTACGTGGGCATCTACGTGACGTACTTTTACAACGAGATTCTCTAACTGGGCAGCAATATCTTGCCACAGTGCCGCAGCCCAGATGAGCTTGCCTCTGCACTGCCAGTTGCTCTGCTTCCATTGCTTTAACCACCCCCACAGAGCATTTGCCACCATCCATGAGTCAGTGTAGAGATAGAGTTTTGGCCATTTTTCCCGTTCAGCGATGTCCAAAGCCAACTGGATGGCCTTCACCTCTGCAAACTGACTCGATTCACCTTGGCCGTCAGTAGCTTCTGCAACTCGTTGTGTAGGACTCCACACAGCAGCTTTCCGCTTCCGATGTTTTCCTACAATACGACAGGACCCATCAGTGAACAGGGCATATCTCTTCTCATCTTCTGGTAAATTATTATATGGTGGGGCTTCTTCAGCACGTGTCACCTCTTCCTCCGGTGGCATTCCAAAATCTTTGCCTTCTGGACAATCTGTGATCACTTCTAAGATTCGTGGGCGATTGGGGTTTCCTATTCAGGCTCGCTGTGTGATCAGTGCGACCCATTTACTCCATGTGGCATCAGTTGCATGATGTGTAGAGGGGACCTTCCCTTTGAACATCCAGCCCAGCACTGGCAGTCAGGGTGCCAGGAGGAGCTGTGCTTCAGTACCAATCACTTCTGAAGCAGCTCGAACTCCTTCATATGCTGCCAGTATCTCTTTTTCAGTTGGAGTATAGCAGGCCTCAGATCCTCTATATCCCCGGCTCCAAAAGCCTAGGGGTCGACCTCGAGTCTCCCCTGGTGTTCTCTGCCAAAGACTCCAGGTAGGGCCATTCTCCCTGGCTGCGGTGTAGAGGATGTTTTTAACATCTTGCCCTGTCCGGACTGGCCCAAGGGCTACTGCATGAACAATCTCCTCTTCAATTTGTTCAAAGGCTGTCGTTGTTCAGGGCCCCATTTAAAATCATTCCTCTTTCGAGTCACTTCATAGAGAGGGCTTACAATCATACTGTAATTTGGAATATGCATTCTCCAGAAACCCACAACGCCCAAGAAAGCCTGTGTTTCCTTTTTGTTAGCTGGTGGAGCCATAGCTGTTATTTTGTTGACCACATCCATTGGAATGTGACGACGTCCGTCTTGCCATTTTACTCCTAAAAACTGGATTTCCTGTGCAGGCCCCTTGACTTTGCTTTGTTTTATGGCAAAACTGGCTTTCAGAAGGATTTGGATTATTTTCTCTCCTTTTTGAAAAACTTCTGCTGCTGTGTTGCCCCATACGATGATGTCATCAATGTATTGCAGGTGCTCTGGAGCTCCACCCTTTTCTAGTACAGTCTGGATCAGTCCATGGCAAATGGTGGGGCTGTGTTTCCACCCCTGGGGCAATCGATTCCAGGTATACTGGACACCCCTCCAAGTGAAAGCAAACTGTGGCCTGCATTCTGGTGCCAAAAGGATGGAGAAGAACGCATTGGCAATATCGATGGTGGCATACCACTTGGCTGCTTTTGACTGCAGTTCATACTGAAGTTCTAGCATGTCCGGCACGGCAGCACTCATTGGTGGTGTTACCTCATTCAGGCCACAATAGTCCACTGTTAGTCTCCATTCTCCGTTAGATTTTCTCACTGGCCATATGGGACTGTTAAAGGGTGAGCGGGACTTGCTGATCACTCCCTGGCTCTCCAGTCGACGAATCAGCTTGAGGATGGGGATTGTGGAGTCTCGGCTGGTGCGGTATTGCTGCCGGTGCACTGTGGTGGTAGCAATTGGTACCTGTTGTTCCTCAACCTTCAGTAATCCCACAACAGAAGGGTCCTTTGAGAGCTTGGGCAAGGTGGCCAGCTGTTTATTCTCCTCCATCTCCACAGTGGCTATACCAAAAGCCCACCGGTACCCTCTTGGGTCTTTGAAATACCCACTCCTGAGGTAATCTATACCAAGAATGCATGGAGCATCTGGGCCAGTCACTATGGGATGCTTTTGCCACTCATTTCCAGTCAAACTTACTTCAGCCTCCAATACAGTCCGTTCTTGGGAACCTCCTGTCACTCCAGAAATACAAATGGGTTCTGCCCCTTTATAGCTTGATGGCATTAGGGTACACTGTGCACCAGTGTCTACTAGAGCCTTAAACTCTCGTGGGTCTGATGTGCCAGGCCATTTAATCCATACAGTCCAATAAACTCTGTTGTCCCTCTCCTCCGCCTGGCTGGAGGCAGGGCCCCTCTAATCCTGTTCATAATATTCATTGCTCACTTCTTGTGAATATGAATTAGAATTCCCTTCCATAGGATCATAGGTAAGATCAGCCCTTCTATTCCGTCTGGGGAACTGTCCACTGGAGACCGGAGCAGCAGTTTTCCGGGGAGAACCTCTATTTGCAAATGTTTTTCCCCGCAGCTCACGTACCCGTGCCTCTAGGTCTGAGGTAGATTTCCCATCCTACTTTCTCATGTCCTCTCCTTGGTCACGCAAGGTAAACCACAGGATACCTCGCCGTGTGTACCGTCTCTCTTGAGCAGGGAAACGTTTATTCCTAATAGCTGAAATACTGCTCTGTATGGGCGGGGAGTAGGACCTATCCTCTTTTAACTGCTGGACCTCCCGAGACAGTTTCTCCACAACTGAGACGAGGGAAGAAGAGAGTGTGTCTTCATATTGCTGGAGCTGAGTAGCCAATTCATCTATTGTTGGTCCCTCTCCCTCTTTCCAGAGCATAATTGCCAATGAATTGGCATACGATGATGGTACACTCCGTAGAAACTTCCGCCACATGAGCCGTGTGCACCGGACTTCATCTGCATCTTGGGGTGACTCCTCACTGTCTAGGTCACTATAAATGGCTTCCAGCACAGCTAATTCCCTTAGGTACTGGATACCTCTCTCTATAGTGGTCCACTTGCCTGGATGATAAGTAATATCTTCCTTGAAGGGATATCTTTCCTTCATACTTGACAGGAGCCGCCTCCAGAGGCTGAGAGCTTGTGCACCTCTTCCAATCACTTTGTCAATGCCTGCTTCCCTAGAAAGGGATCCCAGCTGTTTAGCTTCCTTACCTTCTAATTCCAGGCTACTGGCCCCATTATCCCAGCATCGAAGCAACCAGGTGAGAAAGTGCTCACCTGGACGGCGGCCAAAATCTTTTCGTATGTCTCGCAACTCATTCAGGGATAAGGATCGGGTGGTTTCAGTCTCATTTATGAGTTCCTCTCTCATGAGTTCCTCTCTCATGAGTTCCTCTTCTTCCTCTGTTCGTGATGGTCCTGGTTTTCCCTCATCCCTTACTAAACGAGCTGACTTTCGCTTCCAAGATTTCTTCTTCTGTACAGGGGCGACTGGTACTGACACAGGTTGGTTCTCTGATTTGGCTGCAGTGCCAGTAGCCAGAGTTGGAGTAGCCGCAGTGCCTGTCATTGGGGCTGGAGTAGCCACAGGGCCGGTAGCTGGGGCTGGAGCAGCTGCAGTGCCGGTAGCCGGGGCTGGAGTAGCCGCAGTGCCGGTAGCCGGGGCTGGAGTAGCCGCAGGGCTGGTAGCTGGGGCTGGAGTAGCCATGGTATCGGTCGGTTGATTTTTCTCCCTTCTTCCTGAGGGTGCTGCACGTTAAGCAGTGTTTGGTAGATACTAGCCAGTGCCCAGCACAAAGCGGTAAGCTTTGCCTCTTTAGAATAGCTATGGCATTTTTCTTTCAAATATTCGATCACTTCATCTGGATTCTGTAGTTGTTCGGGAGTGAAGTTCCAGACCATTGGAGGTGAGAAGTTCTCTAGGTACCTGCCTGTCTTCTCCCACATACCATGCCACCCCTGCCCCTCCAACCTCAAGGTAGATCTCCGGGTGAATTTTGTAAATAATTGTTTAATCCTAAACAACATCTGAAACACATTTAGGACACAGAGCAATAGGAGTATGCTGGCTTGCACATCCCAAGGATATTCAAAATTCTCGAGAGCTGATGTGACTCGCTCAAAAGAAAAAGGGAAGGTAAAGGAGTATGGTAAGGTACCCTCCTCTGACTTCCCCATAGATTGGTTCTCTGGGGAGAAAAAGAAAAATGTGTGATTATTAATAATTCTTACCAAATGGCATCCAAAGTACGGAGTTGCCAGCAATGCCGAAAACAAGGACCAGATTAATTTCATGACCAGTGATGATACCGTATCATAAGCCAGTAGTGCCCAGTAAATCAAAATGAGAATTCTCATGCATTTCCGAGAAGTGATAAACAGCATCAAAGGAAATATGTGGTGCAACTTAGGACAGACATAACACAACCATGTGAACACGTAGTACAACATTGTGACCAGGGACTCAAATAAAATAATGAGCACTTGTAACAACTTTAACACACTCTAGTCAGATCTGTCCTTACCTCAACCCTTCGAGCCCCACGTTGGGCGCCAAAATGACTGTGATGGTTTAGCCCAAATCACCACACAGTTTCTCGCTCACTCTCCCCCTCCCCAGGGGGATGGGGGAGAGAATTGGGAAGGAAGGAGAACTCCTGGGTTGAGATGAAGACAATTTACTAAAATAAAAGGGAAAACTACAATAATAACAGAATATAAGGATATTAAAAATATACAAAGTGAACAATATGTGTTTTCTCACCACCCGATGTCCCAATGACCGATACAGCCCGTCCCGAGCAGCGATCACGGAAACAAAACCGAGCAGCAAGCAAAGGAGCAAAAGGGAGCCAGCAAGGTAGGGGGAACAATGCCAGCAAAACAAGCAGGAAGGATGGATGCCAGGAAGGCAGATACCCACCCTCGCCTGCCCCCACTTATATACTGAGCATGACGTTTATGGCATGGAATACTCTCTTTGGCCAGTTTGGATCAATTATGCTGTCTGTCTTTCTCCCAGCTTCCTGCATCTGCAAATTAGCGAGACTTGGAAAGCAGGACGGTGTCCTTGGTCTCATTCACAACAACTGGTATCATCAGGGTGTTTATGAACACTCTTCACACACAAAATCCAAAACATACCGGCTACTGAGAGGAAAAATTAACTCCATCCCTGCCAAAACCAGGACAGAATCTCAGTGTTGTACTTCTTAATTATGGAACTTCTTTGTTGTTAATGAACTTCCAGTTGACGAAATTTTCACTACCACTAGTAATAAATCTAGAAATCAACAAGTAAAAGACACTTTCTCATTGTTTTTGCAGTATATTTTTATTGACCAATGCTTTCCTATAAAGTCACATCATTGTCTGTGATCATCATTTTGGATACATGAGAAATTAATTTCCATCATAGATTATAAAATGTCTACTTCCTTTTCCAGACTGATCTTCCAAATGGAGTTATTAGCTGAAAAGAGATCAATAATTTCAGGTCACTGTCCTTTACAAACTTTTCTCAGGTGACTAATAATCAATAGGTCAGAGAAGAACTTGTTCTATCATAGGATGTAAAAGGTTAATGTTATCCTCAAGACCCCAATTCAGTTAATTTAAGACAAACATCATTTTCTAAAGGTTAGGGCAAAATTAATCCCATAAAAAAAAAGAACTTCTAGTTTTTCACAGAAAACCATGGACCTAAACAATATAGCTTCAACTGATTAAAAATATTTTCCGTTTAAAACACGGAACACAATATGCATGACACTGCCAATCAAGTTTTAAATAAAAAGTTTTCGTGTGTGCTGTGCTCTTCTTCACATAAACAAATCCCTCTGAAGGATTCTGGCAATTGAAAAATTATTCAGGTTCCCTAACCACTATCCCAATAAAATGACAGATATCCCTGACTGTAGCTATTTCCACTTCCTCTTGCTACCATCACGTTTTTGCTTTGACTCCTTTTAACAAGTAGAGACATTATTTAAGATCCCACTCCTATTATTTCTCTTCTGCAATGAAAATCTGAGAGTTTATAATGCTATGAAGACTTTAGTCCTGACCTAGTTCCTTGTAATATCAGGTTTTTATCCTTCCTCTCGTTTTAGTACAAGCTTGAAGAAATTTGGATCAGGTTTTTCTTTGTGATCTTTTCCAGAGTCAATAAATCTTAACTCTCATTTTCTTCCTCTTTCAACGGAACAAATTTTTAGCTGTGAATAAAGACTGAATAAGGGAATGAGCAACTGGAATCTGTCACCATGATACATGATATCTATTACATTATATCTATTACTTATTGTGTGTTTGCAGGTTTGTGTTTTCACTGCTAACGTATTTTGATGATGGTATCATTATTTCACATTATTTCAACATTATTCATTAAGGTTGAACACATTTAAAATGTCATTTTAAGGGAATCTTGCTCTCAGCTTATAGATAAATGTATATGTATTTGTTTAAATGTATTAAAGAACTGTACAGGCGACAACATAATTTTTAATAGAAGGCTTACTAATTTTCTGTAAAGCCCAGTCAGTCTCACTCCTTTGCCAAAATTTGAATTCAGTTGTGTAGTAATAAAAAACATTCATCTTTGTGAAAAGCACCTATTCAGACCCAGTAGCTTCAGCTATCTTTCACGCATTTTAAAGTTTACACACAGAGTCCTTTCCTTATAGTTTAGTTTCACTGTTCCTCTTATGTCTGACTTGTCACAGAAGTCCAAAGTTCTGACTTGTCACAGAAGTCCAAAGTTTAAGCCAAATACTCTTTCTCAAGGACACTTGATGCTTACTTTGTTCGCAAAGAGAGTTTAGTGATGTACAATGACAACTGTCTGCGTTGTCTACACAAAATAAGTGTACTGTGAGCTTGAAAGAGAGCATGTTTAGAAAAAAAATGTTAGAATTGATTTAAGCCTAATTCTATGAAGTAAAAGGTCAAGTTGTATTTCTACTCTGTTTTACATATTCACGTTCATCTGTGGCAGAAAATACACATATAACTCCTCTGAAGTGACTCTTGCTACAAAGTGCAATATGTACCAAAGAAAGTGTTTACAGAAAATCAAATATTTTTTTAGCAAGAATAAATATGTGCATAGGCCTAGAAAATAATACAACATTTTAAACAGAAACAAAGGAAAAATGCATGATAAAATTGTTCACAGTCCACAGATGAAAATATTCAGCAAAATCTCAAAGCCTGAAATCTAAGAGGGTTCTCAATTCACTCATATAAAATGTCAAATAAGATTTTCTTATGTGGAACAACTTGCAATGATCAGCAAAGCCAAGTTTGAAAGAGATCAGCTGTGGCATTTTAGCCAAGTAATACCATATCACCATTGCTATTAACAGGATAGTAGCAAAATTTTCAAGTCTCAGGAATGAAGCTTGTCAGGCTTGGTTTGCCTGAACTTTCCTTGATGTTCCTGGAACTTTGATCTCATTTGGTTGATCTGCAAGAGATTTTTTTTTTTTTTTTAATGACTAGGTAGCTATGGCTACCATTTGATTTACTTTTTCTTATATTTGTATAGAACAACCATAGATTTGTTCAGATGGTAGCAATAAGTAGTTGTTCTGTGCAAACGATATATTTGTGACTATTATAGTGATACAGGGAAACAGGCCTAGCTTGACAGCAGAGACTTTGAGAAGCAGGGAAACAGGATGTGACATAGCAAAGTACAATAGGGGATGATAAAGGACACAGGCTGACACTGGAGGTGGTTGGTTAAAGAAATACAGATCTGGAAGCTGGACAAAACAAGTTTGAAAGGAACAAAGACAACAATTAACAAGTGTCTAACATAAAATGCAAGATATATAGTAAATTTATGTGTACAGTGAAGTTGCAGATCAATGAAGAGAGAGCATGATGTGGAACTGTGTTAAAAAAATAGACCGCAGTAAATCCAAGAAAGGAGAAAGCAGGGGAGAAAGAAAAAGGAAAGTGGAAGAAGAAATGCATCACCATTGCTCTCTTTGCAGTCAAAGTGGAGAACCTGGAGCACAGATGAGCTGCTGCAACTATTATTCATACCTAGCCCTGGCTCCCCAGTATCCCTGCTTGCATGAGGAAGATCGGTGCTATCAGTTTCAGGGTATGAAATGGTATTGAAAGAGGTGAACATAATACATAATACTTTTAACTGCATTATTATTTTTACTACAATTATTATGACTGTGTTTTTCTTTTCTCCAATAGTATTTCCTAATTTTTCTTTTCTATCTTTTGCAATATTGAAATCTGGACTAACAAAGACTGTTTGATTAGGTTGTTAAGATTTACCTGATACTAAAAATCATGTATTTGGCTTTACATATAAAGTCTATTTTCTTTTTGCCCATAGCAATACTTTACGCATAAAGCAACTGGAATTCCAGTAGTATATATTGTGATTTTGCATTTAGCTTGCTGAAAGATTGCTTATTACACAAAGTCAATAGATAACTAGGAGTGTCTTGATGGGAATGATAGTAATGTCCTTTCTGCAGATGAATAGGCATCAGACAATGCTTTCACCTCTGACATGAATCAGAAATTTTTCACAGAAACAAAACCATGACTATTTTTGGAATAGATATGTCTGCCTAAATGCTCTCAGTCAAGCATTCAAACTTTATTGTATCAGCTTTACTTATAGTACCTTTATGTGCAAAATAAATAAAGGCTGATAATCAAAATACATAGATAAAGCCCTCAGAATACCTTTAAAATTTGTTTATGTGCCAGGCAATGTCGCAGAGAATATTTCTGTTAAGGAAAGTGTTGTTTCAGTTGTTTCATTCACTGAGTGTTCCTCAAGACTTTATTGAGGCAAACAGAAAGATTCCCTTTAACTTAAACAAGTTTTAATTAGACTCTAAAGTGAATATTAATTCTAAACACAAACACATAATGCCACTTTAGATTTTGTGGGATACCATGGCAGTCCAGCAACTGCCCTGTCCAGAATGGCAAAGGCTGTCTGTAGGTCCTCTGCTGTATCCGTCAGCCCGATGCACATGTCTCCATACCTTCAACAGCAAAAGACACCAATGTTTAGGTGGCTACAGGATTCCTAATGTTTTACTTCCAAATACAAGAAAGTGTTCCCTTTCCATTTTCCAAAGTTGCTTACACTTTATTATATTTTAAATTAAATGTTGTAGCAACATTTGGATGAGAACCAGTGATGGCACGGGTATGAGTCACAAAATAATCACACAATTATTTAAAGTGGTACTCCTTCCTATTAAAATAATTGAATATTTTCGTTGATCAAACTCTTAGCACTGGATCAGTGTACTGGATCAAACTCCTAACACTCAGCAGCTTATGTTCCTGTACTTCAGGCCAGTCAATTCAATTAAAACTCTCCCACTATGTATGAGTAAAAGTCCTCTGCAGACACTGACTATGCTTACTGGCTGGAGCTGACATGTCCACTTTGTCAAATATCCTACAAATATTCTTTTGTTTTCCTGTTCCATTTATTGATATGCTATAGATTTTAACTGTTGAGTATTTTAAAACATATATACGCACTTAAAAGAGGTAATCTTGTGCTTTCCAATCGGGAGACCTCTCCAAGGACAGAACCTGAGCAAAGTGTTGTGGGAAAATCCATCTGTAGTTCATCTGATGCTGCATGTGAGCAGAGTGTCTCACATCTGAAGGGGTGCAAAAATTACTCACTATCTGTATTCTTCTTTTTGTTTTATCTTATTTAAAAAAGCTATTTTATTATGCTGTTTGTTCAGGCCTTTCTAACTGAGGTCCAAAAAGAAACCCACACCATCTCTTTCTCCCCTTACCTCAGTGAAGAAGAACTTGTTTATTGGATTTTAAGATATTTGTGTTTACTTACCAAAATGGATGATATTGGAAAAGTGACCTTACCACATACTGAGGCGTCTCTGTTTAATTTTTAAATTTTCTGTTATGTGTGTGTGTATAGGAGAGAGCTTGACAACATTCATAATAACATCACTGAATGTGTTCTTAAGAATAAAAAGTAAGACAGCATTGTAATAAACAACATCTTACGTTCTTTTAGATCAGAAACCCGACCAGTCAGTTCTGAACTTTAATAGGATACTTTTCTGTTAGGGTACAAGATAAATAACTGCATATGCATCAAATGGGTAGATTATGACTCTTCAGAAGTTAAAGTTCATCTCTGCAATTAAATCAACTCTGGTAAAACCAGCAGCTTCGCAGAAAGGTCATACATACATGCTGAGAGGCTGCAATCAAAAGCATCTAAAATAAACAGCTAATGAACTGCCTAGGAGCTTGTAAATCTAGTTTTTCCTGTATATCTGCTGACAAAGCCAAGATATTAGAGCAGGGAATTTTTTAAATAAATTTGAAAAAGAACCTAAACTACATTGGCAGATTATTTGCATTGAAGATGCTTAGTGGAAATCTTGTTTGTCAGTGACAAACGTTCAATTATTTTTTTCTTTCTACTTTTTTTAACTGTTTCCAAGTGGTAATGAAGCTGGAAATGAATCTTAATATATGCAGCAAAACAAAGAACAGGTTTTATGGAAAACAGCACACTAAACAAGAGAAGATAAAATGTAAGATTACAGTTTAAATAAATGTGCCAGGTGAAAATGGGGACAAAACTGCAGTGTTTATAAACCTGATATATTAAAGCAAGTTATTATAAAACATTTATCCGCAATACAATATCCAAAATAAAAATATTTTTATTAAATTGAATTAATTTTTGTTGAGCAATAACAGTTTCCATTACTCATTGAAGGACTTGCACCAGCCTTTCAGAGGAAAACAAAGGAACATATTTCTCCACTTTCAAAAATGAAGAATCCTTCAAAGGATTTATGTGGTCAAGAAAATCAGTAACAACTTGTACTGGCGAATTCTGGGGAAACTAGTATGCAAAAATGCTGGAGAATATATAGTCTAATTTTAATCCAGTGTTTTGCAGGAGATAAATCATGATGCAAAAGCATATCTAGAATATAAATGAAGCAAAAGTAAATTTGTGCAGTAAGGACATAGTTATGTTAACTAGATATTTCACATAGATATGTTAATGTCGTAGTTCAGCCCCGATCGGACCAGACTACGCAGTCTCTCTCTCACTCCCCCCACACTCTGAGAGAACAGGGAGAGAAAATATAAGGAAAAACGGCTCAAGGTTTGAGATAAGGACAGGGAGAAATCCTTAAAGTTACCGTCACGGGCAAAACAGACTCAACTTGGGGAAAACTATTCATTTATTACTACAAATAGCAGGATAATGAGACAGAGAACAAGATAACCTCCATCCACCCCTCCCTCTTCCTGAACTTAACATTATCTCTACTACCTTCCCCCCCGAGCGGCACAGGGGGGAAGAGGGAATGGGGGTTGCAGTCAGATCATCATATGTTGTTTTACGCCGCTGCTTCATGGTTGGGGGAAGAACTCGTCACATTCCTCCCCTGCTCCATTGTGGGGTCCCTCCCACGGGCCACAGTCCTTTGTGGAACTGCTCCGGCTTGGGTCATCTCTTCCACGGGTGCAGTCTCTCCAGAACAGCTGTCCCAGCGGGCCCTCCACGGGCCACAGCTGCCTTCAGGCATCCACCTCCCCCGGTATGGGGTCCTTCATGGGCTCCAAGTGGATCTCTGCTCCTCCGTGGACCTCCATGGGCTGCAGGGGAACAACCTGCTCCACCATGGTCGTCACCACAGGCTGCAGGGGAATCTTGGCCAGGAGCCGCATTACTCCTCCCCCTCCTTCTGAACTGACCTTGGCATCTGCAGCCGTTCCTCACAACAGGCTGGTAGATGTCTCTCAGGATCTTTTTTACATCTCATTCACTTCTCATCTCCTCTCCACTTCTTGCAGCTGGGCTGGACCGAGTCGGGCCCAATCGGCTGCCTGGCGAGAGGCCAGAGGGTGAGGCCTGCAAGGCCCATGAGGCCTGCGCCTCCCCCTCTGCGCCCCTGCCCCTGCTCAGCTCCTTCACATCTTCTCTCCTCTCTCTCTTTTTTTTTTCTGTTTTCCCATTCTTAAATACGTTATCGCAGAGGCGTTATCATGAGACATTCTGCTACCAATCGGCTCGGCCTTGGCCAGCAGTGGGTCTGCCCTAGGCCTGGCCAAGTCCCCTGAACAAAGGGGAGCGACTTCTAGCAGTTTCCTACAGAAGCTACCACCTTAGGCCCCCCCCTCACTAACAAAACCACGACAGTTAAATTAAAAAAAAAAAAGATAAAGGAATCTAGCATCCTGTAAAAAGAGAATCTGAAACTCCATGTTTAATTTTAGAACAAATCTATGCAGAGATATAGGTAAAAGGGAAACAGGAGGACTTGAGGTAAATATTGCTGGGGTCTTTTCTTTGCCCCTTTTATACCACCTAAATATTTTCTGAAAAGTTGAATCTGTTGATTTTGTGGAATGATATAAATTTTCACCACTGTGACCCAAACATAAAAGATGTTCTGTGATATAAGTGAGTCTACAAGCTGTGCTGGAATACATTAGTGGTCTGACAGCATTTAATTTTCTGATAGCTGACTCAGCATTTCAGTTTCTAGAGCCTTTTAAAATTGTAGTTTATTTTGTCCTTAAATCATTTGTCTCAAAGAAACATGCTCAAATAAACTATCAATATTTTACCCTTGAAGTACAATTCTCTGTGATAAACTTGTTCTTTCCATACTTCCAGCAATTTGTAATTAAAAATACACTAAGACTTATAATTACTATCACATTTTGTTAGCATTGGCTAATAATACTCAGTCTTCTCTCAGCTGATCAGTTACATGATTCAAGAAAAGATTGGTGACCAGTCTAGCTGTGATCAGAATCTACTTTAAAATATTTTAAGAAAAATTAATTTACAATTATAAAAATAACAGGAGAAACAGACAAAGGAGAAATATTTATCCTTTTTCTTATTTTCCTCCACAGTATAATTGTGAATAGGTCTCATTAAGCATAAATGGGGACTATGAATATGTTGTGCAACTTACCCTATTTTCACTCCTCCCTTTTTATCATTTTTCTTGATTTCTTATTAGGGGATAACTCACCTAAGATGGAGCCTCAAACAGTTATTATTTTCCTATTAATGGAACATCTGAATAACTAGTATTAATCATACCAAATGAACAATTTTGTGGCAGCCCTTGGGGAAATGAATGCTGAATTAAATCTCTCTATTCTTTTACATGCTTTTTTGATTTGGCATTTTCAGTACTTATTTGATGAAATCAATCAAATTTTCAATAGAATATCGATAAAACTTTAAAAGGTCACCATATAATGAATGTTTAAAAAAATCTAATTGTATACTTTTTAAATGTAATTTTAAAATTCTATCCTGATAAAAAGGTATATATTTTTTAGAACTCCTGGAGCTTCCCAGCATGAGAAAAAGCAAAAGCTTGAAAGTAACAACTATTGATGTCATGTACCCCAAAATTTGAAACAGATTATTTCTATATGATTCATAGCTATAGGAATCGATCCTTCTTCTTTACAACCACTGCAACAAAACCAAGGTCTTCCTGTGAAACAAGCAAGGTACTGTATATGTCTGGGGATGTCTGGTGTTCAACCTGCCCTGTCAACTGTTCAACCTGTTCGACAGCAGATCCTTCCACAACACAGAAATGGAGTGTGGGATAGGCTAGAAAGAGATACGTACAGTTGAGAAAAGGTAAGAATTTGACAATGTATTTATACGCGTAGAACCTTCTTGTGAGCTATTATGAGGTTAAAGTATGTTTTACAGGAATTATCAGGATGTGAAATATGAAGTGTTATTGCAATCCCTTCTTGAAGTAAGTGCACCTAAGACATAAAAACCCAATAATATATTAATAGTTTGGAAGTGACCCATTGCCTATTTTTATGAACACTGTTCCAAAGTCTTTCCTTTTCTAGCATATTGGAAATTAAAAAGTGCAGATTGTCTTATGAATTCCTCCAGAAAAAAAAAAAACTTAATAACACAAATTTGGGAGTTCTGTGCTTTGTGTGTGTAACTTCCAATTTACCTATGTTGAATTTCATTTGCAATGTGTCTGTATAACATCAAATCAAGTTAAATTGCACCTTATTTTTTTCCCTCATAGACCCGTCACTTTTATGTCATCAATGATTCAGAAAGAAAAAACTCTAAAATAGCACTCAGCAGGTATCTCACTTTTACTTCATTACCTGAAAGATAATGGATAAACATAATTTTGAAGGCCATTAATTAAATGCTTTCTTATAAAAAGGGGTGAAAAAAATAAACTATTTAAAAAAAAATCTGAAGAAATAGATAAAAGAATAGATTAATTCTGAATGCTTGGTGTCGTAGTTCAGCCTCGATAGGGACCAGGCTACACATTCTCTCTATCACTCTTCCCATCCTCCAAGAGAATAGGGAGAGATAATATAAGAAAAACGGCTCAAGGTTTGAGATAAGGACAGGGAGAAATCTTTAAAGTTACCGTCACGTGCAAAACAGATTTGACTTGGGGAAAACTGTTCATTTATTTCTAAAACTAGCAGGAGAATGAGACAGGGAACAAGATAACCTTCTCCCCTCCCCTCCCTCTTCCCAAGCTTAACATTATCTCTACTGCCTTCCCCTCTGAGCGGCACAGGGGGGAGGAGGGAATGGGGGTCGCTGTCAGATCATCACTCGTTGTTTTACGCCGCTGCTTCACAGTCAGGGGAAGAACTCGTCACATTCCTCCCCTGCTCCAGCATGGGGTCCCTCCCACGGGCCACAGTCCTTTGTGAAACTACTCTAGCGTGGGTCATCACTTCCACAGGGTGCAGTCTCTCCAGAACAGCTGTCCCAGCGGGCCCTCCATGGGCCACAGCCTCCTTCAGGCATCCACCTGCTCCGGTATGGGGTTCTCCACGGGCTGCAGGTGGATCTCTGCACCTCTGTGGACCTCCATGGACTGCAGGGGGACAACCTGCTCCACCACGGTCATCACCACAGGCTGCAGGGGAATCTTGGCCAGGAGCTGCATTACTCCTCCCCTTCCTTCTTCACTGAACTTGGTGTCTGCAGCCATTCCTCACAAGAAAAGTTCTTCACAACAGTCTGGCAGATGCCTCTCAGGATCTCTTTACATCTCATTCACATCTCATCTCCTCTCCACTTCTTGCAGCCAGGCTGGGCGGACTTGGGCCCAGTCGGCCACCCCGCAGGAAGCCAGAGGGTGAGGCCTGCAAGGCCCAGAAGGCTCGTGCCTCCCCCTCTCTGCCCCTGCTCAGATGCTTCACATCTTCTCCCTTTTTTTTCTTGTTTTTCCCCTTCTTAAATACGTTATTGCAGAGGCATTATCACGGAACATTCTGCTACCAATCGGCTCGGCCTTGGCCAGCAGCAGGTCCGCCCTAGGCCCGGCCGAGTCCACTGAACAAAGGGGAGCGACTTCTAGCAGTTTCCCACAGAAGCTACCACCTTAGGCCCCCTCTCACTAAACAAAACCAGAACACTTGGAAAATTAGATATAATGTTGTTATTTTTTGAAGGTAAAACCACTTTAATTGCAAATGTTGCTCATTTTATCTATAATATTTTTTAATTAACCGTATATTGGTATCTAATATTTGCTAGTACATAAAAAATTTGGAGTGCATACAAATATTCACTGGATATTTAAAAGACGTATTTAATCACTAGTCAGAAGTCAGCCACTCCAGATATAAGACTTCTCATAACTTAAGTTGTTTGTACAGACTTAATTTATCCTCCTATATATAATATGCATTCCAATATAGCTCTTTAGTTAAATAATCAGGTGTTCATTTTATCTTTTCTTAACAGTACTTAATGGTGCTAGAAAATGAAGGAGCAAACATGGGCAGATGTAGTTAGTCTTAATTGAATATTTCTGTGCAACCCGATTTGCCCTTTCAGAACAATGTGCAGAGAATATAAATAATCTAAATTTTCAATTAATCAGAATTTTGAGCAGTCAGAAAGACATTTTTAACTTGAATACATAAAGGATAGCAGTAGATAGATTAAATATCCTTTACTTGATGGAACTACGTCACTGTCTTGTAGATTTTTACACTAGGAGTGGATTTCTTCAGTATTCTAGTCCACTAGCTGGAGCAGCTTTTCAGACGGGAAAAGGGCAAAATGAAGGTTCTGACACAAAATGTTTACATCTGTTTGCAGTTTAGCTTTGTTAATAAACAAAAGGCCAAGTGTTTTGCTATGAATTAAGAAGGTGTAATTATTTGAGCCTTCTCTTACAGCTGTGCTGGAGGCTGTGCTCTGTCAAGCAGGACACATGGTTTGCCAAGCCATTTGGAAGAGTAAATCACAGGGCAGGCAGCTGTAACTGGTAACAATTTTCTGCACTTTACACTGTTCATTTCATAAACTCATGTGCCTTAAATATGCCTTATGCATCCACTGAGATACCTTGCCTTAGGGAGACTTGCCTGATATTCCTAAAGTACAAGAGACTAACATGCTTCTCTTGATCCATGTGAGCATAAATATCTTGTTAGCTGGTGTAAAAAATTTCATTTGGAGATAAAAATATGTACTTTTACTAAACATTTCATACATGAGTACAAATATGGACTTGTTTTGGTTGGAATTATAAAAAAGATCTTAAGTGTCTTTCTAATACTCTTACCCATGCACTGTTAATTATTCATATTTTAATCTGTATTAACATACTTCAAACAGTACATACATGACACATAATTTTAAGGTAGCTTATCTCATAATAAAAAATTAATAAACATATACATAAAACATGATATAAACTAATGCTTTAGTTGTAACTTATCATTGTTATTGTTAATAATAATACAATGTATATTTTATAAATAAATTTTCTATATGTGAAGGAAACAATCTCAGAAACTGTGCTGTAGAAATCAGTAAAATAGCAGACTAATTATATTTTTGTCATTCCAGTTTAAAGATTTAACTCAGAAATAATTAAAGTATTTTTGTCTTTTCTCTGAAATACCTACTTTTTTTTTTTTTTGTCTCGTTCACTCTGAGCCAAGTCATAGAATTCTACTTAAGCATACTACCCAAATAATCCTTTCTCTAAACTAGTAATAAAGCAGCAAGGTAGTTAGCTGGATCACTACCCAGAATGCTAAAAGTTAATGCCATGATAATGGCATTATGACTGGCAATATGACTGTTAACTGACTATTAAAATATATACTGATTTATTAATTTTAAAAACAGCTATATGGATGTATGAAATGCTTATTAAATGCAAAATGATATGAGATATAGAACTGTGAGACCAAAAATAGATTCTGTTGAAATTCTTATATAAGTCATACTTACTTTTTATGTTTAGCTGGTCTTTTTTTTGTAAGCAGGACATTAATTGAAAACATTGAATATTTGCATGAGTAAGAATGTCAGGATTTGGTCTTTTACTGCAAATATAAAAGCTTTTTATTAATATTGATAGTTAAATAAAATCAAAAGACATTTTGCAATATTGTGATACCTTTCATCACTAAGCAGAACATTACCAATTCTAAATTAATTTTAAAATTCATTTCAGAATCCATTTTGCAATGTTTGTTCAATAATTTCTGGATAAAAATCATTTCTGCAAGAGTAGTTCAGACCTCTGCTGAAGGTAAGATTAACTTAAAATACACTTTTAAAATATTTATACATATAGATCTCCAGCTAATCCATTTCAGACTTGACTTATATCCAATACCAATATCATTATTTCTTATAAAAATTCCATCTCTTTGTCCAGAGAAGATCAACCAAGATTATGTCTATTAATAAAAAAAAAAATTAAGAACAACTATAGATTTATAGAAAAATCCCATTAAAAATAGATTGGCAAATAAACATATATATTATTTCTAACATAGACGATAGAAGTAGATTTAAAAGAATCAATATTAATTTACTTTGTCAAACAAGCCCAACTTTCATCTAAAATTATTGTGGTCCTGTAAAGAAAGCAAAAATCTAAGGTATCTTCACCTTAACTAAGCTTTGAAATTATCCCAACACACTTTTTAATAATCTATCTGGGAAATATGAAACCGGTAAAACTACTAGCAGGTGGTTGCATAATTGGTTAGCTGTTATCAACGGTTTATTGTCAAAAAGGAAGAGCATAATAAGAAAGGTTCTGCAAAGACCCATATTGGGTTTGATTTTATTAATGTATTTTCATTAATGTTTGGATTAACAGTATATTTAGTTAATTTGCAGATTATATGAAGCTGGAAGAAATTAAAAATCTGGTCAGTAACAGAATTAAAAAAAAACAACCAAACAAAAAAAAACCAACAACCATAAGAGCAAAAAAAAAAGAAGCAATGACATTTGACAGCAAGGACAAGATATTGTGTTTATCGACAAATAACTACTTGCTCAAGCACAGCTCTGGGAACAATTTGTTTGGCAGCAGTTCCATTCAAAAAAGATCCAGGGTTAATGTGGATACCATGCTGGACATAAAAGTAGTCTCTCACAGAAGAGAGATAAGCACCTGTACATGGCATAAAAACAGATGCAAAGCCTGTATGACAGGAGAAGGAGGCTTTTCTTTCTTCTCAGCAGGGCTAAGGCTCAGTTGGAGTAGTGTCCATTTTGGAGTGCTGTCCTTCAGAAAAGTGGTGAACAAACTCGAGCATATCCTGAGAAGAGAAATATTTATCTGAAGTTTAGAAAAGATGCCTTACAGGAAAGAATGAAGAAATGTGTTTTGGGTTGTTTTGCCCAAAGCAGAGAAATTTGAAAGAGACAATCTTGGAACAAATAGAGAAGGTTGACGCAAAAAAAAAATCATCATAGTTTCTATACAATTATCTTACAGCAAGGAATGCTCAAGTTAAATATTAGGGAGCATTTTCTAAAAAATTGTGCAATTGAATAAATCACTTAATGAGGTTGCATAACATCTATCTTTAGTCGTACTTAAAGATATGCAAGACAAGTAGCTATCAGGAATAACAGAGGTCAACGTCCTTGCAGATGATCCTGCACTGGAACAGCAGGCATGATGTTCATGAACTTTCAGCCATATTTGTTCTATAGCTATTATACACATTTTTATTATAAAGGAATTCTGCTTATGATGACTGGTTATATTCTTTTTATTTATAGATAGCATTCTGAAATAATTTTCTTAATTTGTTGTCCCTTACAACAATTGGTTTTATTTGCAATGTTTGACTAGAAGAGCAATCAAGTAGTCTTGAATCAAGGAAAACTGAACAAACAAGAAAAATCTAGGTTGTTTTTTTTTTCCATGACAAAGAAATACAAGTGTACAAAAATCTCTTATTTTCTTCAGACTTTTCACTAGTTTTAAGAAAAGTTATTAGGAAGAATATTGGAATATGCATTTAAAGTAGTGCATTTCTTAACTAGAAGGTGAGTATATTCTATTCAATGCTTTTTTTTTTTTTTTTTTTAAACTCTCTTGACCTACCTCCTGAGATACACAACTATTGCAGTGATTTTTTGGTAATATTTAGCTATGCAGAGTTGAACTGACTGCATATACTCTGCAAAATCATAAAGGCAGAAACACTCTCCACTGAATTGAATTGACGATACATAGGTAAATTGATTATTCTAGTTGGAAAATTTATCCAAACATCCACACTGTCTTTAATCTTTCTACGTATTTTGTTATGCAACATATTGTTTACAAGAACAAAACAAGCCCCATGTAGAAGTGTACTCAGTGTAGCAACATTATAATAACATAATTTTCTGAAATTGTCTGGACAGATTGATGGTTATTGTCATTTGTATTAGACTCAGGACTGAGCTTTCAACAAAGATTTTATTGTTGTTGAAGTGTCTCTGAAATAAGTTTCTTTAGGGGCAAATAGTACAACCACAGATCTGCTTAGAGAAGAGAGGGATAAAAGGATACTTGGAAAATATTTGCAAGGAAAGTATTCTAACATAGAGAGTTGAAAGGCATTATATATGTAGGAAAGGGAAAGAAAACCTGCTGTACAATGCATTATTAGGGTTTCTTGGTGAAGTAGTTCTAAACTTGCCTACATATGAACAATAATTTTCACTGTTATGTCTTTTCTGTATTGTCCCTATGTCATATTTGCTCCGTAATTATTTATTTCATCATGTAAGAGTTGAAATAAGAGGAAGCAATGGTCTGTAAAGTTACAGAATGAAATTTTATTAATTTTAAGCGATAATGAACATAATTTATCAGAAATACTTGAGTATATATATAATTCTCAAAATAGGTGCCAGACATTACCCGAGCTTCATATTAAATACTTAGTATTCATGGATGACCATCATATCATGGGCCTCCTGAGTACTACTGCCTGTGAGCGTTTGATTCTCATTTAGTCCTAGTCACAAGCTACAGCAATATTGTTTTCTCCACTTATTAAATCTAGTCTGTCTACTGTTATTCCTTAACCTAAATTTTGGCCTACAGAATGCTATGCAGTTAATACATGAATGAAGTAGTTCTCTTGTAAACAGTACTGTAAAGCCAAAAATAATTTTAATTCTCAAACTCATCAATTGTCCAGGTCCCAAATACTGTTAAACACATGATTTAAACTTGTAGTTTGCAAATTTACTACTATAAGAACTCTACAATCACTGTATTTTGTAGTAGTTGCTAAGGTTGGTTAGTTCTGATTTCCTTTCATCAGCAGAAAGATATTTTTTAAAATTATGCACCTAGGTTAATTTATAACATACCTTTTCTTATCAAAGAAAACACATGTCAAACCAGTAGACAGTATGGTTTTCGGTATTATCAGTAGATAACATCGGGCAAATTTCTTGTGAATGTAAAATCATCTGATTTAGACAGAATAAGAATGCAGTCATATTCCTGTAGATTGGATTATCAGGTTATATAACTAAACATCACTCTTTGAATTCTTTGATTGACAGTTCCTGTTATTCTGGAGACTCTTCTAAAAATCATTTATTACTGCTTACAATTAGATATTGTGAAAGACGTGGCTAATAAGGCTGAAATAATCTGAAGATACTCAGATGAATTTTATGCATCTGGGTTTATTAGTGTCTGCACTGGATCAAATAGCTAAAATTAGACCTATGTTTTACTTTCACTGGCTACTAGTAAATAATTTTTGGCTAATGACACTTCAGTTAATTAAAAAAATATATATATTTCTTACCATGGTATTTAAAAAAAATAAAATATCATCCTTTATTTTTATCAGTAAATAAATGGCAGCCATTCAGTTATGTGAGTAGTTGGCAAACATTCTGTATTGTACAACCAGAAAGAGCAAATGTTTTTCCTCTTTTCATTCAAATCATTACATAGTCAAATTAGTGGTTAAATAGTGCTAGTTTTCCTTTCCCTAAGTGGCCTTGGAAAGCAAAGCCTGTAATTTAGTAACAGCTGCAAAGAAATAGCTGAAAACAATCTACTACAGACAATTCATATTATAAAACAAACAAAACCAAGCCATTCACACAATCAAGACCCTCACTCCCCAAGTTTCCTTCAACTGCTTATTGAAATTGTTTTGATATTCTTCCTCTATGTAACACAAAGTGCAAAGCACATTGCAATAAAAAAGTAACTTACAAATGTTTATGATGTGTCTAACCTTATTATAACCTCTATTTTGGCAGGAGGTTAACTTAAGACACGGTTCTTGCAATGACACTCTTCTTCAGGGCCAACTCCATCCAATTATTTCAGGTCATAGGTGCCTACTTTAATAACAACTATGAAAAAGAGTTTCTATTCCTTTTAGTTCTTGTGAATTCCTCAGGTTCCTTGCTTCTGGAGAGTTTGCTGAGGTATAATCTTGCTGAGGTGTACTCTTCATTGTTTCATTCTTAAGAAAATTTGAAACTCAGAGAGCTAATAAAAATTATTTCCACAGTTAAACTATAAAAAAAAAATCTGTATTTTGACCAGAAGGAGAAGATTTGCAGAAATAGTTTTATTTGGTTCAAAATTTCTCAGAAGCATACTTTAAAATAGAATGTTACTTCTTAAAAGAAAATAAAATTACATTAAAAAATTTTTATATGCTAAATTATTCTATTTTTAGGGTTGGTTTTTGGTTTTGTTTTTGTTTTTTTTAGAGGAAGAACTGAAAGCTTTTCATCATTAACTGTTAAGTTACTGCTAAGAGAAAAGCTATGAACTGCTAACAAAATAATTTTTACTATTTTTTCAATTATTTTTGCAAGTTTTATAACTGAATCAAAGGTCTTGGGTCTGTCTAAATGTTACCAATGTTCTGTTTAAAATGACTGGATCTAAAAATAAATAACCTTTCCCTTTTAAAAATAAAACAGAAATACAGTTTTAATGAAATAAGTTCAGTTTCAATTAAGTCTCTAATAACAATTAATACCAGTGGAAAGATGAAAGAATTCAGTCCACTATGAAGAAAGAACAATTTAAAGATATTTTGATAAGTATCCGATTTCTACACCTCAAATGAACTTCGCTCTATGGTCCATACGGATTTTAGAAAAATCCATTTGTATCTTAGAAAAATAATACACAGAAGATAACATAACAGCAAATATGGAAAAAAGCAGAAACCAAGGAGCTATGTACTTAAAATAATTCAAAATTTTTGTTTTCAAAAGCTAAGAGATGTAGAGAAGCAGTACCTTAAGTGCACCAAATAAGGTCTAAAAATTGTTTTAGTATAATTGTTCTCAAGGTTTTCTTAGTATTGAGTAGCTTTATCTTATCTACTTGTTTTGAGAGCACTTGTCTACTCTCCTACAACTTAAAAAAAAAAAAATCCATTCTTGCCGCTCTCTTGGATTTCCATAGCATGGGCAAAAAAACCACTATCATTCCAACTTTTGTACTAGGCAGAACTGATCAAAGTAGCAGTTGTCCAATTATACAGCAGCAGTAATTTCTTGGGGGGCAAGAAGTACATGCCATGTATGTACTGTGTACTTCTGCTATATACAGAATAATTATATTTTGGGGATGAATTAATAACAGCTAATAATAGGGCCGGGATTCATTAAAACACTTCATTTAAGATCTACATATGTAAGTACGTATGTGTGAGACATATCTAAACTTCTAGTATATTCAACAGGGATCTAGTCAGTATATACACTAGAGTCTAGACAATTATGTCGGAGAAAAAATCTACTGTGACTCCTCATGAGGAGCTTCTGTTCAGCTGTCCATATATAAGCATCTAAAGCCATCTACAATATGTGACATAGGGCAAAATGGAGACAAGTCAGGGTACCCAGGAGCACCTCTGATGGGCCTAGATGACTGACTATGAGCAGGTAAGTCAGGCCCAAGTTTCCAATGTATGTAGTCACTAAATATAAATGTTGGAGGTATCCTGACTCTTCCTTCCACAGGAATGTCTCAGACAGAAACACCAGTTTCCTCTCAGTTGTAATCAAAGGAAATGGGTAAAGTTGTTAGAATGCTATTTTTCTTTGTTTCATTGTTGCTTTCACATGCTGCCTTGTTTCACTTCATTGTTTGTTTTTTGGTATAGAATTTTAATTTGACTGTAATTAATATAAAAGAATGAAAGCCTTGAAGAAAAAGATATGTGGCATAATGCCCAGAGAGTAAATATTCTGTTTCTGGACAGACTTACAAGTATCCAGGATGGAAAAATAAAACAAAACAAAAGTTATACATGTTCTTTTGATGTTTATAAAATAATATCTGAACATTTTTTTTTGGATGTGAGGGGGACTAAATGTTTTATATTCTAGTAAAATTATCCACTCTAATTGCATACCCTTAGAGCAGCATTTCAGAAACTGTGCTGCACGCCTTCCTTTGTCTACGCCCAAGTGAATTTTAAAAACTTACCCATCTATTTTGCTTAGCATAATGATCAAATTTTGGTACTATGAACAGAAGTAATAAACCCACTCCTTCTTATGCCGCCTCTGACCATCTGGTAGTTTTTATGCCTCATCCAGAGGAGCATGACCCACAGTTTTCAGAAACATAATCATAAACGCATGTGTCTCTCTTCGATTAGAGTGTATTTTGTTTTTATTGATGGCAGCTTGTCTATTGACTGTACCAATAAATCTTATTTTCCAGGAGATGTTTACCATTGAGATTGGTGTTGCTTGATTATATGACCTTCAGCTGCAGAAATCCATCTGACATATTGCTATTAAGTTAAGCAGATTAAGTAAGATGTTTACATAAATTAAGACAGTGAAAAATCTAATAGAGGATTATTTTTAATAATTTGCTGTTTTCTTGCTTTTTTATAATCCTTTAAATTGCAAATGCGCTGTTCAGCTCACCATTTTATAAGCCGAAATAAGAAAGTCGAGCTGTATGTTTTAACTAACAAAATTCCATTGGCTTCTATAATACAATGCATCTAAAATTATTTTATGTGCTTAAAAGCCTAATTTTTATGTGCTTAAGTGTTTGTAATAGGGGCTTAACTTTATGCTTTATGGATGTTTACGCTGGTTAAAATGAGATTTCTCTTGATCATGGCTGTAGTATTTTAAACAAGAAGTCTAAACCTAAGTCTAAAAACTCTGCAAAAAAATATTTATCTGACCCTATCAGATTATTTTCATTATCTATATTATTTTAATATTTTTGAAGAATGAATAAAATAGTTAATATAAATGTCCACCTACCATAACCTAAGTTGCCTGTTATTCAAAAATACTAAAAAGAAGTGATACAAAGTTTGTTAAGATTACTCAATTTTATTTTTCCTCATTTTCCTCTGCCTTCTTCCAACCCCTTTTCCTCTTCATTCAATTTTCTCATTTTATTAGACATTAAAAATAACTTTTCTGCTCAAACCAAAGATATGTTAAATGTTTCACTAGATATCATCCTGGTTCTGCCTGGGATAGAGTTAATTTTTGTCTGAGCTGAGAGAGGAACTGGAGCTGGTGGCACCTGTGGCTGGGGGACACAGCTGGGATAGTTTACAAATTAGCCAACAGCTGGAATAGTTTACCCAAATTAGCCCAAGGGCTATTCCATCCCATGTGACATCATGCTTAGTATATAAGTGAGGAGGGTAATAAGAGGAGATGTCTGCTACTTGAGAGGAAGCTAAGTATCAGGACCTACTATGAGCTATTATATGCTTAAGTTTTTTCTGTTATTGGGTTTTTTTGTTTGCTTATTTTCCATCTTTGTTTTCTTTTCTTCTGTTGTTCTCTTAATTATTTTTTTTTCATTTCCATCTGCAAGTTTTGCCTTCTTTTCTTTACCAATTTTTCTTTTCCTCCCTGTCCCACTGGAGGGCGAGGGGAGTGAGTGAGAGATTGCGTAGCTTGTTCCTGAACATGGCTGAGTTATGACAGATGCTTAGTGAAAATATGTAAATAATATAATAGGGTTGTTATGATCTTTCATCATTACATTCTTTTAGCTTCTGGCTTAACATTTAGGAACTTTCTGAAGCATAAGGTACATCTGGACCAGTGTCATAACAGCTAACAAATCTTTATTTGGCTAACCTCTTTTTGAACCTACTATTTTCTTCCTTAATATCTTATGACAATGAGATTAATGTCGTGGTTAAGTACTTCAGTTCCTCCTAATAATTCGCTTTTGACTGTTATCCAATCAATTTCCATGTTTTTCCTCTTTTTCCCATAGTGTGTGAAAAAGTGAGTGACCATTTTTATTTACTTTTTTTTTTAAATCATTCCTAGCTTTACAGGCCTCCATTTTGTCTGCCATGGATTGTTTTTTATCAAACTGAGGAATACACTCTCTTCAGTGTCATTTCATATGGATGTTATTCCATACTTCTGATCATCCTTTATATAATTCTCAGTAGTCTATCTAAATCTGCTAGATTTTTCTAAGATGGCTGATTAGCAGAGGTTATCCAGGATAAAGTATATCATGCACTTATATGACAATATTTTTTGTTTGTTTAGTTTTATTCTATAATCCTTCACTATGGATTTATGACATATTTACCTATTAAAAATTACTTTAAGATGAGTCTTGAGAATCACTAATTTAAAGGCTATCATTTTGTCTCCACAGTTTGAGTAATATTTTCACATGTGCTTTACATAAAACTTAGTTCAGTGCTCGTATCTCTGTCATTTTTTATCACTGAATACAGTTAGCTACTTTTGCAACATTTTATAGTCAACTTTCTTTTTTTTATTTTCTTGGAAAAATGTTTGTCATCTGTAAAATTTGGTGGCTCATTACTCATTCCCTTACATAAATACTGTGAATATCATACCCCAAGGGGAAGCTCAGTCCAAGTCCAGTATGGAATACAACCATTTACTCCCACACTTCATTTTTGTATTCTTTCTTTCTTTCCTTTTTTTGGGTCTTTATTTTCTTTATTTACCACAATATAATCATCCATGGAAGAATTGTCATTGTCCTTGTTTTTCCTTTACACTTCAGTGTCTTTAGGAGCCTTTTTGAAGGCTTATGCTTATATTGTTTTCTATCCTCTTTGCATTTTCACTTTCATTTCCATTTTATATTTTTTCTCTATTTCCTGTTCTTGCTGAGCTTTATTTTTCAACTCCGCTTGTATAATTTTCAAATATTTCCTCTAACTTTCTTCACTTTTTTTTGCCTGCTTTGTGTTTTATTTTTAAGTCCTTTTTTCCCCATATTTATATCTATATATCTTATTTTCTTTGCTTTCTATAATATCTATTTTTATTTTATTATTTTTCTTCATATTCTTTCCCTAGTAAATCCTCTTATTTTCTCCTTTTTGGAATCAATATATATACAAATCATAGAACCATAAAATATCTCAAGTTGGAGCGGACCCATAGGGATCCTCGAGTCCAACTTTCTGCTTCTCACAGGACTGCCTGAAACCAAATCATATGACTAACAGCATTATCTTGACGCTCCTTGAACTCTGCCAGGCTTGTTGCCATTACCACTTCCCTAGGAACCCTGTTCCAGTGACAGACCATCTTGTTAGAGAAGAACAATTCCCTAATGTCCAATCTGAACCTTGTCTGATGCAGGATTATTGCATTTCCTTGTGTCCTATCACCGGTCACCAAAGAGAGATCAGCACCTCCCCTTACACTGCCTCTCTTGTGGAAGCTGTAGACTGCAATAAGTCTATCCCTCAGCCTTCTCTTCAAGCTGAACAAACCAAGTGACCTCAATTGCTCCTTGTAAGTCTTGACCTCAAGACTTTTCACTATCTTGGTCACCCTCCTCTGAACACAGTGATAGTTTGGTATCCTTCTTACATTCAGGTGCCTAAAACTGCACAGAGTACTCAAGGTGGGGCTGCACCAGTGCAGTGCAGCGTGGGACAATCCCTTCCCTCGGCCAGCTAGTTATACTGTACATGATGCACCCCAGGACACAGCTGTCCCTTCTGGCTTCCAGGATATGCTATTGACTTGTATTCGACTTGCCATCAACCCAGACCTTTTTCTGTGGGGCTGCTCTCCAGCCTCTAGAACCCCAATTGGTAAGTATAACTAGGATTACCATGTCCTAGGTGGAGAATCCAGCACTTGCTCTTGTTGAATTTCATACAGTTGGTGATTGTCCATCTCTCTAATCTATCCAGATCTCTTTGTAAGAATTAATTTCTTAATTATGTATTTTAAAGATTCTTATTGAAGAAGATTCTTTAAAGATTCTTTTTGCCTCTACTTATAAAGGTAGAATACAGGATGCTATTTCAGTTCTGCAGTGCAAACTGTGTGCACCACATCCAGGCTGATTTTCTTTTCAAGCAGCCATATGGAAACCTTCAGTTTGGATAGCAATGGAAGGAACAATGTGAAATAACTCTAATTTTTCTAAATAATAACTTAAAAAATGATAGCAAAAAAATCTGTTAGTTTACAATAGTAAGCAAAGAAGACATACCAGAAGAAGAAAAATATCCTTTAATCTTCAGTTCTCAGACACAGGAACATTGTATGAGATTCTGACACTAGCTATCAATCCCGTCATCCGAGTCTGGTATGATCACAGATATTAGATCTGCTTCTTTGGAAAGAAGCATTGTATACAAAATATAGAGAAGGAAATACCAAAATCAGTACAAACTATCTATCTAATAATTTATTTTACCAGTGCCAAGTACAAACAATTACTTCACTGTAAGTAACAGATAGCAATAAAGTCTAAGATGTTAATGTGTTAATTTGGAAAGAATGCTACTGCAATGCTCAAGACTTGACTGCTTATTGGTACTTGGCAGAGTACTCTAAACCATTGTAAAGTATAATGAAAGTCCTTCTAGATTCCAACTTGTTTTATTTCTGATATTCAAATGATAGAATCATAGAATGGTTAGGGTTGGAAGGGACCTTTAAAGGTCATCTAGTTCAACCTCCCTGCAAGGAGCAGGAACATCTTCAACTAGATCAGGTTGCTTAGTATTATTTTTGTTGTCTTTCTACTAAGACCATTTTGTTTGTCCTGTTCTTGATAAAGAAAAACACTTCCATTTCTGACTTAGTAATGTCACTAATGTCAGTAAATGATACATTACACCCAGCAGAAACTAAGAAAAACCTATCATTTTATGTCAATGAAATATATTTTGAAAAAAAAAATGCCAAAAACATTTGAACATTTTGTTAACATTACATTAATCTTTACTGTGATCAATAATGATTTTAAATATGCATAAATCTCACAGCATCATCATTTGAATTTGATATGATTTAAAAGGTATTGTGAATCACCTCATAACCTTTCTTGCCTACTTAGATGCTTTCCAACTTCACTTTAATTTTCAGAATTTACATTTAATTCAATCCCAGGCAAAATTATTAGAAAGTGTTTGGGTTAAGAGTCTGCGAATACTGTTTTTGCTCAGGATGCTAACTGAATGCTTAACTGAAAAATATTATTAGGTAGTACATGAGTCAGTATCTGGTCCAGTATTGCGACAGCCTGGTAAACTTTTATGAGGTCTGCTTTATCTAGTTGTTTCTTCTGGTTTTATTATTACAAGTCTCTATTCTTCAATGCTTTCATGGCATATGTACAGTATATGTTGGCTTCTTTATCTTCACAGCATTATATACTCCTATTATAGAAATGCAGTCAACAGTATTTTAAACTTAAATTCTATGACTATTCACAATAATATTTTGAAGCCTGCAGGATCCTAATGACTACAAAGTTCAGTTGTTACGGTTGTACTGCTGTGGATGTACAGGTGTAAAATGAAAGAAATATGCAGAGAGAGCATGAGTATAGTTGAAATGAATTCAATATCTGAACAAACTACGCAATCTGGAAGACCAAAAAAAAATGTCCACATGATGGAAAAAAAAAGTTATTTAATAATTTCAGGTATTTATGCCAAATGTGTTTCAATTAACTGTTTACCCTACACTCACTTTACAACCAACAGAAGGTGTTAATAGGCACTCTTTTTGGTTACAGTCAACCTACCGAATGCAGGTTTCTTCTTAATGTTGAGAACAGGGCTCCTAGGGGAGGATAGGATATCTAGTTGTAATACAGATGTGCAGAGATTAGGCTGAATGAATACCACTAGGTTATTTGCAAAGCATAGCTATGCTGTAGAGTGTAATATTTTTAAGATATTCTGAACTAATGTCCATATACCAACAGTGTAGTATACACTGAACCATGGAATCGATTAGAGTGAGCACACCACTACAATAGCGTTTCAGTACACCAGCACACACTAAATTATATATATGTGCTTTAGTTATAGGATAAGGGTTTCCTATAATACACACAAACAGAAATAGATGTGAATGGAACAATGAAACCAAATAGATAACTTGTTTCCTTTGGAAATATGTAAGAAACTTTCTTAAAATGAAATGGAAACTATAAATAGCTAGTGTATATTACTGCTCCATAACAAATCAATATTATTCCATGCTAAAAACTTATTAGATTTTAAAAGTAATTCAACTAATTGAAACTGGTTCAACTTTAGTTGAATGCTAAAAACAAGTGTTTGAATACAGGAAAACAAAAGATGTAATTTGTGTTGTGGTTCTTGTTTATAAAGTTTTGTACAGCACTTCAAAAATATTTTTGGTTTGCTTCAGGAGTTGAGGCTGTTCAGCCTGGAGAAGAGGAGGCTCTGGGGAGGCCGCATAGCGGTCTTCCAGTACCTCAAGGGGGCCTACAGGAAAGATGGGGAGAGGCTGTTCAGTAGGGCCTGTTGTGACAGGACTAGGGGTAATGGTTTTAAAATAGGGGGAGGTAGATTTGGATTAGACATTTGGAAAAAAAATTTTACAATGCGAGTTGTAGAACACTGGACCAGGTTGCCCAGAGTTGGATGCCCTGTCCCTGGAAACATTTAAGGCCAGGTTGGATGAGACTCTGAGCAACCTGATCTAGTTGGGGATGTCCCTGCTCCTTGCAGGGAGGTTGGACTAGACGACCTTTGAAGGTCCCTTTCAACCCTAACCATTTTGTGATTCTAAGACCACTGATCCTTAAAGTATGGTAAGTCCAAGCAATTTCTGATAGATAGTCTGAGCAAGAACCTATGCAGAAAGATGTGATATTTTCTGAAGTTGAATGAAGAAAGAGGAAGTTTGCATGAAATTAGATGTATCTTAAGTGTTTTCTGGAAAGGGCTGCTAGAGATCTGCAAAATTTGTGTGTCAGGCAAAGCAGGCAAGGAGTTCTTTTGGATTCAATTTTATTCTCTCAGCTGGGGAGAATGAGACCCAGAGGCTCTGGGGCAGAAAGGTTTAGAGAATTTCAGGGACAATTACTCTGGGCCTGGCCTGCTGGGAAAAAAAAAAAGGAATTCCAGATCACTAATTTCCAGGTCACTAATTTCTGTCAGTGAGAGGAAGTAAAGATTTCAGTTACTAAACCTCAGGAAGCTAGTCTCAATTGAAAGAGTTGCCAAACATTAATAGTTGTATCTCTATGGATTTATCCTTTATGCCAACCTATGATTTGTGTTTGACATGTGCTTTTGTTATATAGAACTGACAGTGAAATATAAGCCAGATTTGTAGTAGCAGAGTCTTGTATTATACCAATATTGTCCAGAAGTCTTGGAAAGCACTGCAGGTAGAGTGCCATAATTTAGTCAGGTGTGATGATGCACAGGTTCATCTGTGTTGGTGCCTGGTGTAATTTCATGAAGTCTTCATTGCCACTGCATGAAAAAAAGACACAATCTCTCAAAGTGGATTTTTGCTCTGCATATGCTGTATGCCTGTATGGATACCACAATCACAAATCCTCCATTTGGATTACCTGTCACATCTACTCACAGAAATTAAATGTGCTTGGTAACATTGTTGGGCACTGTCTCCTTTCGGCAGAGCTATCTTAACCCCAAGAATATAATGGCTGCAAGCAGATTGTCTATTAAATAATTATTCTCTTAGCTTTTTCTTCCACTCTCAAAGTGTTCTTCAGAAATGTTTAGAAAAAAACCTAGCTAGCACAGGACAAACTTGGGGCAGGCATATTCTCACTGTTTTCTAGTAAAGGTGATCTTGCACCAGTGTCCAGAAGCATTACTATCTACACATGATTTTACTTGGAAGATGCAGATTTCTTATACAATTCTATTGCATTTTTTTAAATCTCCATTTCCAAGCTGTTACTCAATGTACTGATACTTATTTCAAGGAAGAATGTACAGATAACAGTAAGCTGTCTTCTGCACTGACTGCTTTGATAAGCAAGGAAGCATTACTGACACTTAATGTCATCATTTGTGTGTTAGCACTCAGTGAAATGGTAGGGAAGGTTCACATTTCCATGCTGTGTGCCTGTACTGACATGACTAGTAAGTATCCTGTGTTAATACATAACACAGATAGTAGGAGATATTTCTGGAAGGACATCTTAGATTAAGGATATGAAAAGTTTGTTCATGGTCCTCATAATTCATGACTCTCTGTCTATGCTCCATGCTCTGGAATAAGTGTTTTTACGCTATGACTGTGATTTGTAGTTTTTCTTCAAGCTCTTCCCTACTGAAACTTGAAGGGAAAAAATCAATAAAGAAAAAACATAAACAGAAAATTCTGTTAATGAGAACTGTACATTTCTTCTTTTCTTATCATGGGAACTATTTTTACAAGATTACTATTGTTGTTTTAAAAGATGTAATTAATATCACACATCAGATAAAGCAGAAAAATTCTGTTCATAAAACACAAAGATACTTAAACAACATTGATTTCATTTGAGGTAGGCTGATGCAAGTAGTTACATTGGCTATGTCTAGACTAAATTGCAAAGTTCAAGGTTCTAATGTTTACCATAAGAGGCTTTTAAAACAAAGTTCAACAACCAGTTCCTAATAAAAGATACTCAGATGTGAATTTCATTACACTTTCTAATGGCATAAGGTTCCTATCAACTCTGTAAAGAGGCAAGACAACGTCAAGATTTACTGTTTTGGGAGGTGTCCTTTTTAGCTCAAAGTGCGTATTTGCTTCTGGTTTGTTTGGTTTTTTTTGTAGGTTTTTTTGTGGTTTGTTTGGGTTTTTTTTGTGGTTTGTTTTTTTTTTTGTGGGTTTTTTTGTGGGTTTTTTTTTTTGGCTTGTAAACACAACTCAGGCATACAAGACCGTTTGTTCCTGCAGTGCATACACAAGTCTTTGTCCTTTTTCCTAATGAGTGCCAGGAGATAATGTACTAAATGAGATACCAAATTATACTTACAAGCTCCAAGTGAACAGAAAGAAACATGTTGTGTTTGCCTGCCTCTCTGCCTTCATGATGCAGAAAACTTTTTGCAAATCACGAGGAACTAGGGGAAAGGCAGAAGGAGTGGCTTCCTTGTGTGATTCCCTGTTCCTTATATCAAAATAATCACATCCAGTCCTACAAACGCGTACTAATAGACCCCAAATTTATATGAGTACAAGATTAGGACCTAAAATAGACATAAAATTTTTAAAAATCCAAATTTTAACTCTATGATTCTAAAATTGATATCCACAGATAGAAAGTATTTTGTGTATTAAATCTTATGACCACAAATTTTTGGGGCCAATAACCACCTGTGTAGGTTTTAACCACAGTGACTTCCCTAAGCCTTCAGGTAGCACACCACTGAATATCAGTGCAGCCTTGAACTGTAAACTGCATGAGAAAAGGTATCTTCTCTTTCATATTATTTAAAGCCAAGTGCAACTTTATGTCTGAACAAACAAGTAATAAGTTCTCTGCTTTGGATCTGTTTTTCAAAGACTTATTAGTTAACAGTTTCAAAGTTACTACAGATAATATTTTTTTAAACTTTTTATATTTATTTTTTAGCATTACTAAGAAGCATATTTTCTTATACATCAATGTGCAGGGGACCCAGTCCAAAACTTAAACAACAGATAAGTTCACATGAAACTTGTGATGCTACTCCTAAGAAAATGCAAGATATATGATGTATAGGTTTAGTGGAGTCTGTTTACCAGTGGATACACTTCATTCCTCTCCCATCACCATTCGGTATCAACAAACAATGTTTAAGTAGAGCTCAAGTTCTGTGAAACAAACATAACATCTCAATTTTGCAAGACCAGAAAGCTAAACCGTATTTTCAGAGACAATACAATGTATGTACTTTGGCATATGCATATGGACTGGCGAACTCAGTAGAACTTATTTCCTCCTTCTTCTGTGTATTATCAACTGCCTTGTAATTTTTACTGGTATCTCTGTCCTTAAATAAGCATACACTTTTTTTTTTTAAAAAAAAGCTTCTTAAGACTCATATTAAAAAAAAAATACAATTGTACCTTAAAAATGACTATGAACTTATTCCTGAAATATGTGCTAGATAGTAAAATCCTCACAGGATAGGAAGCTTGTGTGTTTTCCTGTTAGAAACAGTAGCAAGTATGACCAGCTATCTGGAAATGCCTTTCTTTCCATGAAATTTGCATTGTGACATTAATCTTTGAATTTAGGCACTAAGTCTGTGAATCCGAATGTAATACTTTCATTTCTAGCTCTGATCCATATGGCATATGTTAGTCATTTACAAATTTTCAATAAATATCCAACATACGTAGAAAAATGCACACAGACCAAAAACTGAAAATTCAATCTCTGCTGTTACATTGAGATGATTTTTTTGTTGTTTCATGATGGAAGGTAATAAGTTTTAGGGAGCAAAATCATGAGATCTTTCCACATGAATGTCCATGGACAGTGCAATTTTGCCAGGTCATTCTGTGATTTATTAATTTTTCTCAGCATTTTGCTTGACTAAATCTACAGTGTATAGGCTATGTGATTGTATTGGGTATAGATAGAAAGGTTTTGGTAGCAGGGGAACAGCGTGGTGGCCTCAGTAAGAAGAGATGAGGAGCTGCCTCACTCCAGGCATAGTCTGTTCCAGACAGCTCTATAACAGACACACCACAAAACACAGCTCGGCACATCAGCCAAGCTCGTAGCATCTATGTGAAGACATATTTAAGGAGTGAAAATACTGTGTACTGAAGTGTGTGTAACAGGTTCATAGGATTCCTATGCACAAAGTTCACCCAGCATATGATACTTAAAAGCACAACAGTATTTATTGCTCTATTATAGCCTTGCATAAGCAGTTACAGTCCCTAGCATAAGCAGTTATCAGCGTATTGTTTTCCCTTTGTGAGAGTCTTACCACCCTGACTAAGCTGGAGACACTGCCGAGCAGGAGGATGATGATCAGCGGGGTCAGAGCAGAGAAGGGAGGCAGGTGCAGCACCTTCAGGGTGTCCCCTGTTGTTTGTCGAGCATGCTCTGGGTCCTTTCTCACTCTCCCCGCTCTGAGCCGCCTCTGTTTATACCCTCAGCAGATTCAGTGGCAGCGTACTGACCAAGTGTTGATGTACGCCTGGCCAGCACATGCAGCAAGGCCTGCCAAGTACGTGCCCTGCTGGCTAACAGTGGTTCCCAGATAGCAGCAACATCCTGCTCAGTAACATCCCTCCTAGTTCCCCTCTCTGAGATAACAACCCTCCTAGCTCCCCTCTCCAAGGCTGGGTTTTCACAGCTGTGTGCAGCTTGTAATTTCCCACAGTGGCCCTACATGGACCATCACTGAAATCCCTCACACAGTGTGTGAGAGAAGAGTAAGGAAAAAGAAGTGTAAGAACCAATCCTGCAAACACTGAGGTCAGAGAAGTAGGAGGGGGAAGAGGTAGTCCAGGTGCCAGAGCTGAGGTTTCCTTGCAGGCTGTGGAGAAGACTGTGGAAAGATCATGCCACAACAGATATTCACCCTGTAGCCTGTGAAGGACCCCATACCAGAACAGATGGTTATGCCCTGGACCTGTGCTGGAGCAGAGGAAAAGTGTGAGGAGTAAGGAATGGCAGAGAGTAATTATTACGGACTGACTGTAATTCTCCATACCCCCTGTGCTATCAGGGGCAAGGACATAGAGGAGCTAGGAATGAAGGATTGAAGTTGAGTCTGGGAGGAAAATAGTTTTAGGTTTTGTTTTAGTGTTTGTTTTTTTTTTTTCCTCACTATCTAAATCTATTTTACTTAGTAATAAATTAATTTTCCCGAAGTCAAGTATATTTTGCCTGTGATGGTAATTAGTAAGTAATCTCCCTGTCTTTATCTAGAACCATGAGGTTTTCCATCTTCTTTTCTCCCCCTAGTCCACTGAAGAAGGGGAACAAGAAAGCAGCTGGGTGGACATGTGGCAGCCAACCAAGGTCAATCCACCATAGCAGATAAGGTTTGATTATGTAGCTTACCAAAGACGAGGAAAAAAACAGTTTATTTGGGACCAGGTATCCTATTTTATTTACCTAGCCAAACAACATACTTTGCTACGGTACTGTTTCAGTATTTTCTTAAATTACTTCAATTTCACTTCCATTTTACAATATTACTACGCTGAAATAAAAGAATCCTGAGTCAAAAGATCAAAAGGGAGATGGAAAAATCCAGTTTAATAATCTGATTCTGACTAATAGAATTTTAGTGCAGAACTTATTTTGTGTTGTATATAAAAGTGATTGAGGTTTTGAGTTTCTGATTTTGAGTACATAATAGAAATCTCTTACTGACTCTTGTCCAACTTGTTGGAATTTTTCGTGTTCAGAATTTAATGAATCAAGTTAATGGTTTTAAACTGCATTTTTTTAAATATTATAACAGCTGTTTTTGACATTTCTTTTATGTCTACATTACAATAACTTTTTTATTCTTCTGTAGCATATAGGTCAGTTGTGAGGTGACTTGCTATAACATATTCATGCAAATAAACATTTTCCTTCCAGCTATGATTCAGATCCTGATTCAGGGAGGAAGACATGGACTATTCACGGTTAGTAGCTACTATTAATTAAGACCTAATGAAACCTTGTGCTTCAATACTACTCTTCACCAAATTGCTCTACAAAGAGGGTAGGATCATTCAGCCTTGTTTTACTGATATTGAGATTTATTATGCCTTTTTATGAAGACATTAGAGAGCTGGTTGTGCACACATGCACATCTATTCACACATGTAGCTCAGATTTACTTGCATACTCATTTTCTAGGGCAAGTAAGGTTATCTTTTTTCAGTTTCAATTTTTTTTTTCCATTTTAAAAACATCTTTATCTATAGTAAATGGCATATTTTGGCTGTAGATGTGTGTGGCTAGGCATACTATATATCTATATAAGTCTTAATACCTGGGAATATAATACATAATTAGAATAAGTCTCTATTTTTTTCTTTCTGTTCATTTATTTACAGTTTCTATAAAACTTCTTGCTATGAAATACAATGGACAGAGCAGAAGAATACACTAAAAAACATAATATATTCATTAAATGTATTCTGTAATGTGATGATTCTATTATTTCTGTGACCCTCTCACATTTCTTCTGATTATCTCCAGTGTGTTTTCTTACCTCAAGATATGTTCTTCCTTAGATCACTCATCTTCAAAATAAGATTATTCATCCAAATCATAGGTATGGCATGAGACTGAATTAAATAATGAAGCACTTGAGAGTTAA
Organism: Chlamydotis macqueenii; assembly: GCF_036417535.1. Lineage (NCBI taxonomy): Eukaryota > Metazoa > Chordata > Aves > Otidiformes > Otididae > Chlamydotis > Chlamydotis macqueenii. Next base: position 139,950,635 of record NC_141556.1, on the reverse strand, counting down.
TTAAATGTCCCACATAGGTGAGAAATATCAGGATTACGGAGGTGATAAGTAACAGACTTGACCATCAGCATGTCTTAAGTCAAAACTTTGAATATCATGAAGAAAATTTTGAATATTGTGAAGGCTGATATCATTTTTTATATTTTGAATATCATGAAGGCCAGGTTGGATGAGGCTCTGACCAACCTGATCTAGTCAGGGATGTCCCTGCTCCTTGCGGGGGGGTTGGACTAGATGACCTTTGAAGGTCCCTTCCGACCCTAACCATTCTATGATTCTATGATTCTAAAATTGAGTGCTCATGAATTCATATCAATTGCTAGTATTAGCTTCCTTAGACAATCCATACTTTAAGTGCATTAGCACTTTCATTTTATCTCCAAATTACATTTTCTGCTTCATATATCAGGCTTTAAGTCTGTTATTAACTCCTCCTGTTTGACTAATCAAAGCAAGACAATACTTACTGTGGTATTATTCACAGTAAATATCCATCTCTCCATAAGTATTCTCCTTGTAGTGCTAAACCCTCAGAACATAATACTACCTGACTTCTGAATTTAAAGAATGTGAAAAATCAAACAGCTGGCTTTTGTTGAAATAAAAGCCCTGCAACACACTACACTGTCATGTCAGATTGTGCTGCTGCTCTTGTGCTGTGAACTTAGCCACTGCTATACGCATGCCTCCATCTCTGAGGGCTCTAAGAACAAAACAATTGAGATTTTTTTTTTAAAAATAGAAGTAAAAAAAGTTACTCGTTTGTATTCTACAGATTAATTTTAAGGCTAGGGATTTTGAGATTAATTTACAATTAATTGCTGTTAAGTGTTATTATTGTACAAATGAAATAAAGCATTAAGAAAAAATGTGATTTTTGAAAATGCATAGTACAACTCTTACCTGCTCACATTCCATAAAACATTAAAAATGCTAAGACTGGCATGAATAGAAAAAATCTACATTAGCAGTTCTGAAAAATAATTTTTAGATCTAGTGACGTGGAAAAAAAATGAATATTTAAAATGATTAGTACATTTTTAAAATTTCATTTGTATTATGCCTTTTTTTTTAAACTTTTGGATAAATACAACTTTCAATCAGTATTGACACTGAATTAAAAAAAAAAAGGAAAAATCAAGTGTTTGGGTGACTTTAGAGAAGGACATTTAGCTCTAAAGTACTTACACTTGCCTATATACCTGTTTTATCTTTAAAAAAAAAAACAAACAAAACAAAAATACACCAAACAAACAAACAGCCTAGCTCAGTGCTAGAGATCTGAGCTAATGATTCTACTGGGGGCACAGAGTTGTTGAATCACACTTCAGTACATATGTATGTGTATACACATTCTGTATCTATACATCACAGTACATATATATATTCACACACACAAGAATATCTAATAAAAGTATTTAAAAGCAAGAGGAATTTTGCAGAGTAGATGTAGCAGACAAGAGGTCTGGGGGAAAAAAATCTGAAATGTAGTGGAAATATGCCTAAAATTTGATAAAATCAAGAAAAAAAAACAAAAAAAAAAACAAAAAAAAAACCCACCAACAACTTCCATGGATCTCATTTAAAAGATTAGATGGTGAAATCAGTGTCACCTTAAGATGGATTATCTTCTTATAGCTAGCTAAATTATTATTAAAATCAGAACTCACTGGGCAGTTCTTTTAAAGTCTGACGTTTAAAAAATTGCTGATTTACTTCTAGCCTGAATTTACTTTTATTCTCCTCATAATATTTACAATGATAATCAAACAATGTTTTGATAAAATGAAAGTGAGTTTTTATTGCATGATTATTAAAATACTTTTATGGAGTTTAACATTTAAAATAAAATAATTCAACAGTTCCAGAACTCTTCTAATTTGTGTAAAAGTATTAAATTCACTCAAATCAACCTTTGCTCACAAAAAGGTTTAGCTCCAATTATATTTTTATTAATAGTAAGATTCTGAATATCTGTAGGTAACATAGTTTTTAATGTGATATTCTACCAAAAGCTCCCTTTACTGAAAGCAGAGTATCCATTCTATGTAAACTTTTAAAAAGCAAATCTGTTCATATAGACTACACATATTTGAAACCCTCAATAGTTTCCTTTGAAGTCCCATATATTTTCTTGTCCAATTTTGACTAGCAAGTTGTCAAATTTTACGGAAAATAACACATTGTGAAAGGACATTTAGAACCCTAAAGTAGGTTACCTTTATATGCAGTATCCCCAGAGCTGCGTCTCATCTTCAGACTGTCATAGGTCAATTCAGCAACAGACAAGCTGAATTCTTAAGGATAATTTCTAGGTTATCGCTAACAGCATCTTTGAGACATAGACCCATCTGAAATAAACATATTACATTTTCAAGACTAGGAATTTCTGACTAGGATTAGATTATATATAAAAAAAAGAACATTTTCTATATTTGAAAATATTCATTTTTAAGGCTACTTATAATCTTTTAAATGTTTTTTTTTTCCTAATAAAATTATCGTACATTTCCAGCCTCAAATCTTGGCAGTTAGTCAAATGGCTATTTTGTGTCATAGTACCTCATTCATTGGCCTTAAATCCATAAAGAAACTATAAATGGAACAGCATTTAAAACACTTCACTTACTCAGAGGTGAATTTTCAGCATCCCTCTGAGAAGGAACAGTAAATTTAAGTACATAATTAACCTAATGAATCATGTAAAGCATTTTCCAAAACGATTTCAGAAGTCTACACAAGGTCATAACAAGGCTTTTCATTTAGTCATTGTTTTTGAGTTTAAAAGGCCTCAAAGCTTTTAAAAAAAAATTCTGTCATGTAAATATTCATATATATATATATATATTTTCCATTTCCATACTAACCCCAAACATGCTTTTCACCCATGCAGTATATATAGAATCATAGAATGGTTAGGGTTGGAAGGGACCTTCAAAGGTCATCTAGTCCAACCCCCCCGCAAGGAGCAGGGACATCCCTGACTAGATCAGGTTGCTCAGAGCCTCAGCAACCTGATATAAAACAATTCAATCTAGTGCATATTTTATTTTAGGAATTAAAAAAAATGGTTTATGACTTCATCATAACTTCAAAGGCCAGTTATGACTATATCTCTTGAAAATTTACTGTTCTATAATGGTTAATCAGCTACAGTTCCCACCTCAGTAAGAAACTAAGTTTCAACAGCACAATGACAAAAAGAAGTTAAGGGGCTTTCTCGTCTCACACATGTATTTGCAAGCTTATTTTCTTTGAATACTTTACCAGTATAGTAAATACACTTATAATGACCATAAGGCAGAATTTATTGCTATATAAAGACTATATTCTTGACTATGTTCTTGCAACACTTTTACAGGAATTTTGCATATTCAGTAAATCCATCAAACCTTAATTATAGACTCATAGAATAGTTTGGGTTGGAAAAGACCTTAAAGATAACCTGGTTCCAACCCCCTTGCCATGGGCAGGGCCACCTTCCACTAGACTAGCTTGCTCAAAGCCCCATCCAGTCTGGACTTGAATGTTTCCAGGGATGGGGCATCCATAGCTTCTCGGAGCAACCTGTTCTAGTGCCTCCCCACCCTCATAGCAAAGAACTTCTTCCTTATGTCTAATCTAAACCTGTTCTTTTTTGAGTTTATAAGCCATTACCCCTTGTCCTATCACCATATGCTCTTGTCAAAAGGCCTCGTTAGGTACTGGAAGGCTGCTATAATGCCTGCCCAGAGTATTCTCTTCTCCAGGCTGAACAGCCCTAACTCTCTCAGCTTGTCTTCATAGGAAAGGTCCTACAGCCCTATGATCATCTTCATGGCCCTCCTCTGGACTCACTCCAGCAGGTCTATGTTACCTTCTTATATTGGGCACTCCAGAGCTGGATGCAGTAGTCTAGGTGGGGTCTCACGAGAGTGAGATAGAGGAAGAGAATCACCTCCCTTGACCTGCTGGCCATGCTTCTTTTGATGCAGCCCAGGGTGCAGTTGGTTTTCTGGGCTGCAAGCACACATTGTTAGCTCATATTGAGCTCCTCATCCACCAGCACTCCCAAGTTGATCTCCTCAGGGCTGCTCACAATCGATTCAGGATGGTTGTTGTGGTTTAGCCCTCATCACCACACAATTTCTTGCTCACCTTCACCCTTCCCAGTGGGATGGGGGAGGCAAATGGGAAGAAAGGAGAACTCGTGGGTTGAGATGAAGACAGTTTATTAGAATAGCAAAGGAAAACTACAAAAATGACAGAATATAAGGATATTAATATATAGAAAATGAACAATGTATGATTTCTCTTCACCCGATGTCCAAATGACCAATACAGCTTGTCCCGAGCAGTGATCACAGAAACGAAACCAAACAGCAAGCAAAGGAGTGAAAGGAGGAGACCAGTTTACCCACTCCCCCTGGGCAACCCCCACTTACGGTGTTTATGGCATGGAATACTCTTTTTGGCCAGTTTGAGTCAATTATTCTGGCTGTATCCCTTTGGGCTTCCTGCATCTGTATATTAGCGAGACCTGGAAAGCCGGAGACTGTCTTTGGTCTCATTAGCAACTACTCATAATATCAGTGTGTTTATGAACCTTCTTCACATATGAAATCCAAAACATGTCAGCTACTGAGAGGAAAATTAACTCCATGCCTGCTGAAACCAGGACACTCCTTCAAACTCCTTCCCTTTGACAGGGAGGATTGATGAAAAAATTACCTGAGCTCCGGACTCCCTTACCATGACTTCCAGGGGGCTCTAACACTTCTTGACAATCTTCAGATTACTCCTGGCTGTACCACTGGCAAGCACATGAAACAAAAGCAGCAGAGAACAGTCAGGGTATTGTACAAGGCTTGATAGTCTCTCAGTGATGGGAAGTTTTGCTTAATCCAGAAGGTCTTTAAATGGTCCTTGGCCATCTAAGGAACCTGAAGGTGCATAAGTCCATGTGACCTGATGAGATGCACCTGCAGGTCCTGAGAGAACTGGTAGATGAAGTTGCTAAGCCGCTGTCCATCATATTTGAGAAGTAGTGGCAGTCTGGTGAATTTCCCGACGACTAGAAAAGGGGAAATGTAACCCTCATTTCTAAATAGGGAAACAAGAAAGACCTGGGGAACTACAGGCCAGTCAGTGTCACCTCTGTGCCTGACAAGGTCATGGAGCAGATCCTCCTGGAAACTATGGTAAGGCACATGGGAACTAAGGAGGTGATTGGTGAGGGGAAATGGAGAGGGAGATGCTGATCTCTTCTCGCTAGTATCCAGTGATAGAACGCATGGGAATGGCTCAAAGATGCATTGAGGGAGACATTAGGAAACATTTTTTTACTAAGAGGGTGGTCAGACACTGGAATAGTCTTCCTGGAGAGATGGTTGATGCCCCAAGCCTGCCAGTTTTTAAGATACATTTGGACAATGTCCTTAATAACATGCTTTAACTTTGGCAAGTCCCAGATTGGTCAGGCAGGTGGACTAGAAGATCATTGTAGATCCCTTCCAAGTGACAGGTTTGGTTCGGTTTGGTTCGGTTCGGTTCTATTCTATTCTATTCTATTCTATTCTATTCTATTCTATTCTGTTCTGTTCTACTCTATTCTTTGTTAATCTAATCCACCCTACAAAGATCAAGTCAGAGCAATTGAGTGGGCGGGTTTAAGTCAGAAAAGAGCTAGAATTGAAAGTGGAATTCTTAAATAAGAATTGCCAATGAGAAATAGCTGTGTGCAAACCTACTATGTGACTTCAGTATAAAAGAAAAAAGATGTAACAATAAGAACAGCAGCTAAATGAAGATAGCTAAATAACAACTCACTTGAATAAAGGAAGAGAGAATTTTCATATTTAACCATATGTGAATAGACAGATTTTTATGAGGTGAGTAATGATGAATAAGCTTTTAGAAGAAAGAAATATCTACACTGATCCAGAAGAGATGCAATAAAGTACAACTATGCCACTTTATTGCAGATAATGGGTCACATGCAGGAGTAGATTTCATCCTTGTACTAAATAAGATAAGCTATGAATATGGAATTAATAGATGCCATTTGTGGGAAAAGAAAAAATGATGATTATTGCTATTATACCTGGTTTGTTTCTGATGAAAGATGGTTCCATTTGCAGTATCAAAACAACTGATGCCATTGTGTCCATCAAAATTTGCCTCAAATGTATGTACAAAATCACATATTCTTTCTAAATTGTTTTTCCTGCATTTCCTGTTGTCCCCTTCCTTTTGCTGATC